>NC_089490.1:154388912-155638912 GCF_036850765.1 Saccopteryx bilineata
GTGTTTAATGGTACAGAGTTTCAGTTTTGCAAGATGAAAAGTTATGGAGATGGATGGTGGTGATGGCTGCACAACAGTGTGAATGTGCTGAATGCCACTGAACTATATACTCAAAAAGGGTTAAAATGGTAAATATTATGTTACATGTATTTTACCATAATAAAAAAGATTGAAGGAAAAATGGGGTGTGTTTATTTTGATTCCTATGCAAAGGATAGCCAATACCTTCTCAGGCCCTATTGTAGGCTGGTGGCTCTTCTTTCTTTCAATTAGCATGCTCGTTATTAACCATGTTTGCTAATTACAGACAAGGAAGATGCTGATTATAGCCCAACAGCTCTGGTGCTCGTTATCTTGTCAGCAAGGCTCTCCCAGCCCCTGAGGGTTTTCCTGGCTCAAGACAGCTTCCTAAGCTCATTAGGGATGCCCAACTTTTTCCTCCATCAGACCCTTCCCTATCAGTTGGGTGGATTCTCCAGTTTTCTGCTTTCTTGTAAGTGCCCTGGAAATCCCAAATACGAGAGGGTGGCCCAAGAACACGGGCTCCACGTGGGGAGGGATTTTTATCTGTACCAGGATAGTGCCTGGTACAATACAGTCACTCATTTAACTAGAATGAATGAATAAATGCTGGAGAGTAGAGATAAGATGCAGATAGAGGGTGCCTTCTCCACCTGTGCCTCAGTTCCCTCATCTGTAAAATAGTGATGATAAGCCTATGTGTTACATGTGGGTTAAATGCTTAGCACACAGTGAGCCCTCAATAAATAGTGCAGTGGCTGTTATCAATATCCTTTTCATTATTACTTCCTGCTACTCCTGATCAGCTCAGCAGGACTGCTCTCACACCCCATGAGTTCTGGGGATCATCCATCAACCTTCAGTTGGCTGATGGGGAACCAGGAGCCAGGAAGGACCAAGCAGCACTGGGGGTTGGCAGCTGGGCTGAGCCACCCTTACCAGTCAGAGTATATTCAGTCTGCCGGATGCCCTCCACAACCATCCAGGGGTGGTCCTCTTTGAGACGAGGTGGGCCCTCGAAGTTCGTTCGTCGGTACTCCAGCACATAGTGGTCAATCTTGCTGTCCTCGTCCGGCATGCGCCACACCAGGGTCACACAGTTGTCTGCCACCAGGGACTCAGCCAGGTCAATCACAGGGGCACTGGGGACTGACCAGGACAGAGGGGAAAGGCAAATCAGGAACCTGCACCAGCAGGGGCAGGCCTTGCTGAGGGGTGGAGCATCCTCTGTATCCCACACACAGGGATGCACCTCCAAGTTCTGCGGGCTGGGGGTGCAGCCTCCTCACGGTTCCATCAAAAGGTGGGGGTGGGGGTGGGGCAGGGCTTTTTCAGGATTCACACAACAAATGGCTGGGTCTTTACAGGATTCCACCATTTAGAAGCAGAACTTTTCCAGAATTCTCTACCAACTAGGGAGGTGGCCTTTGTGGAACTCCACCACCAGTAGGTGGGGCTTTTTGGGGCTCTGCCACTGGGGACCTGGCTTTCTTAGGATTCCACCCAGGGGTGTGGCCTCCTCATGGCACCAGGTGAGCTTCCTCATGGCTCATCTCATAGGGTGTTCTTGGGGGTCCCGCACCTGGCTGTTAGCCTTACCCCAGGCCTGTTTTAGGGCCTCCCATCTAGACTCCCCAGCCACTTCTCTGAAACCCTGGTGTGTTCCCCTCTCACCAGGCAGGAACTTGAGTGCCTGTAGCATCCTCCTCTCCTGTGCAAAGTCCACCATGAGGTGACTCATGTTGTCGCTGACCTTGGCTTTCAGTGACAGCCGGAAGGCAGGGGCCATTGTCACACTGCAGGGAGGGAATTGGAGGCAGCCTGCTGGCAGGCATCTCAGGGGGCCCAGGTCTGGTCCTCTGAGGTGTAGGGGGACCCTCTCTCCCTTGTTCTGGTCCAGTGCTCTGGGCTAATGGTCGGCAAACTCATTAGTCAACAGAGCCAAATATCAACAGTACAATGATTGAAATTTCTTTTAAGAGCCAAATTATTTAAACTTAAACTATATAGGTAGGTACATTCCTTATTGAGGTAGCGCCTGCACGTGGTATTTTGTGGAAGAGTCACACTCAAGGGGCCAAAGAGCCACATGTGGCTCGTGAGCTACAGTTTGCCAAGGGACCCTCACCTGGGTGTCCTCACCTTCACATTAGGGGCAGGGCACTGAGGGAGGAGGCACATCCAGTATCTTACCCATCTTTGAGTTGCTTGGCAGCCTAGAAAGAGGGAAGAATAAAATTCAAAGAGTTGTCATGATTGAATTAGAAAGCCACTGTACAGACAGGAAGAATAAGGCCCAGCACGGCAGCCATTTGCCAAAGTCTCTGAGCACTGGGGCAGAAACCTTTGATTATGTCCTGAAAGAACAGAAGGGCAAAGACAGGCTCCCACCCCTCCCTCCCCCTGCTCAGTGCCCAGAACATACAGTTGACAGATTTAGCAAATAAAAAAACAGGATACCCAGTTAAACTGTATTTGAAATCAACAATGATTTTTTTCTTGTATATCGTCAATGGGTTCTTAGAAACTGCAACTTTAAGTGAAATGATATGTAATAAGATCAACTTTATCATAGGCTAATTGATATAAACAGGAGATACGTTCCTACAGCCTATTTCTGTTCACAAAAATATCAGCAAACTTCTAAATAAAGACCTAAACAGCTCATTTATTTATTTATTTATTTATTATTATTATTTTTTTTTACAGAGTCAGAGAGAGGGATAGATAGGGACAGACAGACAGGAACAGAGAGAGATGAGAAGCATCAATCATCAGTTTTTCATTGTGACACCTTAGTTGTTCATTGATTGCTTTCTCATATGTGCCTTGACCGTGGAGCTACAGCAGACTGAGTAACCCCTTGCTCGAGCCAGCGACCTTGGGTCCAAGCTGGTGAGCTTTTTGCTCAGGCCAGATGAGCCCGTGCTCAAGCTGGCAACCTCAGGGTCTTGAACCTGGGTCCTTCCACATCCCAGTCCGACGCTCTATCCACTGCGCCACCGCCTGGTCAGGCAAGACCTAAACAGTTCTGATATTAAACACCGAAATAAATTTGAGCTATAAATTCAAGAAAGATTAATAAGAACATGTAAGAGAATGATTTTCCAACCTACTGGTTGCGGGTGGCTGGAGCCTCTCCCAGCAACTCAGGGAGCCGGAAGAAACCCACCCTGGACAGGATTTCCTTCCATTACAGGGCACACTTACACCCATCTCACACTCAACTCTGACTGGGACAATGTAGGCACGCCAATTCACCTCATGTGCACAGCTTTGGGATGTGGGAGGAAACTGGAGTCCCCGGAGAAAACCCACACAGACATGGGGAGAACATTCATAGCCCACACAGACAGTGGTCCCAGGCATGCATCTATTGTTTTTCATCAGCAGTTTAATAAAATGATGCCAAATAGGACAATGTTATTCAAGGATCTGCTGTACTAAATATTGCATGGGATATATTATATTAAAAAATTACTCATTGTTGCCTGACCAGTGGTGGTGAAGTAGATAGAGCATCAACGTGGAACTTTGGCATCCCAGGTTCTAAACTTCGAGGTTGCCAGATTGAGTGCGGGCTCATCTGGTGTGAGCACAGGCTCACCAGCTTGAGCATGGGGTCACTGGCTTGAGCACGGGATTGCTGGCTTAAGTATGGTATCATCGATGTGATCCCAAGGTTGCTGGCTTGAGCCCAAGGTCATTGGCTTGAGCAAGCGGTCCGTGGCTCAGCTTAAGCAGCCTGATTAAAGCATGTTATGAGAAGTGATCAATGAACAACTAACTAAAGGGTAGCAACTATGCTTCTTATCTCTTTGCCCTTTTGACTCTCTCTCTCAAAAAAAATTTCATTGTTAAATTTAAATTTCAGATAAATAATAAATAATTATGTTAGTATAAATATGTCCCATGTCACATTTGGGAAATACTTATACTAAACATTTGCATGAGATATACTTACACTAAAATTATTTGTTGTTAAATTTGAACTTCAGATTAACAACGAACATATATATATTTTTAGTATGTCCTAAAACTCACATGCGCCATAATTTACTAAAAAATTTACTCATGCCTGACCAGGCGGTGGCACAGTGGATGGAGCATCGAACTGGGATGCAGAGGACCCAGGTTCGAGACCCCGAGGTTGCCAGCTTGAGCGCGGGCTCATCTGGTTTGAGCAAAAGCTCACCAGCTTGGACCCAAGGTCACTGGCTCGAGCAAGGGGTTACTCGGTCTGCTGAAGGCCCATGGTCAAGACACATATGAGAAAGCAATCAATGAACAACTAAGGTGTTGCAACGCGCAACAAAAAACTAATGATTGATGCTTTTCATCTCTCCGTTCCTGTCTGTCTGTCCCTGTCTATCCCTCTCTCTGACTCTCTCTGTCTCTGTAAAAAAATAAATAAATAAAAAATTTACTCATGATGGATAATGAAATGTAAATTTAACTGGATGTCCTGGGGTTTTCTTTGTTTTGTTTTGTTTTGTTTTTTGCTTTGTTTTGTTTTGGATGTCCTGTATTTTATCTGGCAGCCCTACCAAATGGTTTCTAAGACCCCACCTGAGGAAAGTCGTCGTTGTGTGTGGCCTGCAGGGTCTGGTTGGCCGTCTCCAGAAGCTCCTCGGAGCTCTCCAGGGCTCGTGTACAGGCAGCCAGCTGGTTCTGTGGGTGGCATGGCTCTGAGGCAGGAGATATCCCACCCCAGTGCATCAGCCCTCCCAGACCTCCTCACTGCCCACACACTTCTCCAACTCCAGGTGGAAGAGGGAAGCTGGAGAAAGTTTGGGTATTGCTCCTGGCAGAATATCAGAATCACCTGGGGACCCCTTCCTGAAAAACTCACATGCCCAGACCCTACCTGAGCCCCAGGGCTCTACATCCTCTAAGGACGGGAATCTTGGGTGTTAGGAAGTTTCCCAGGAGGTTTCAATACAGCCCCAATGATCCCAACTTGGAGTCTGAGATCCCACAGGGGCCATGTGGGGTGTTTGGCTATCATATCTGGGGGACCAGTGGGGAGGGCTGAGAAACTGGAGTAGCTGGGTGAGAACAGGAAGGAAAAATAGCCAGATGTGGGGGAGTAGCTGTGGCAATGGAGTGGAAAGGGGTGGATGGGACAGGGGATTAAGAGGAAGAATAGGCAGGTATGTGATTGATGGGTCATGGCCAGGGAGGGAACAGGCAAGAGACCAGAGAAAGACGAGGTAATGTCAATACCATCAGGGTGTCTCGCTCTGGACAATGGGGACACTTAAGGGCACCTCCAAGAGGGGGCGCAGAAAAAGGAGCAGGTTTAGAGAAAGACACGAGGTCATCTGGGCTTTGTTGAATCTGAGGGGTGCAGTGGGGATGGCTCCTGGGCGGGGTTCTGGGAGAGTCCCCAGAAACGCACACCTGTAGCTCATAGGTTCGGCTGGCACGGTCCTGCTTTATCTTCATGAGCATCCCCTCCTTCAACTCCTCCAGGAGGGAGAAGAGAGACTGGAACTCTGCCTCCAGGTCCTCCTGCACCTTGGCAGAGTTCGCCTTGGAAAGACATTGCAGGTCTGAACAGCCAGGATTGGCCAAAGCCCATGCTCAGATGGGGAAAATGAGGCCTGAACATGGCAGCCAGACCCAGAGTTCCACAGGCATCAGCAGCAGTAGGCTAGCTCATAGGGCTGCCTGTTCCCTCCCTTCCATCCATCTGCCCTCACCTCTATGTTCAGCAGCATCTGCTTGAGAGAGTAGATGAAACTCTGAATTTCTTCATTCTTCACAGCCAGCGTGGTGATGATCTTCCGCAGAGCCTCCTGCTCCCACCAGAAGCGCACACACAAGCAGGACCAGTAAGCTCCTCAGCCTGGCCAGCTCCCCCACCTGGGGCTCCCCATTTGGACCTCCAGGGATCCAGGGAGATGTGGAGTCACTGTACCAATGAGCTTGGGGACCCACCACAAGGCAAGCCATGGGTGAAGCTCTGATCCTACCTTCCCTCACCTAGCTGGTGAGCACCATGAGGATGCCCACTTCACATGAGAGGAAACCGAGGCGCAGAGAGAGCCTCTCAGGAAGAAATAGACCCGGGGCAGGAGCACAAAACCTTCAACCTGTATCCTGAGGGCGCGGCAGGATTCGGGGTTAGGGGCTACCTTGGGGAAAGAAAACCCCAGAGGAATATGATGCCTGCAGAAAATGGGCCAACCTGGGGAAGGGAAAACCCTTGGAAAAGAGACTAGCAAGGAGAAAGGAGAAAGCTGAGGAGATGGGGTGCCAGAGATCCCAGGTATGTGGGGAGGGGAATGGTCTGGAGGAGGGGGATGTCAGGAGGCTACGCATGAAGGGAAGAAAACGGCGTGGGAGGACCCTGCTGGGCCCTGTAACTCTGACCCAGGCCTCAGATGGGTCCGTTTTCTCGGGGCGCAGGGTCGGGGGAGTTACCCGTGCTGAGTTGGTGGGGCGCCCTTGGGGGCGAGGCGGGGGCCGGGACACCTGGTCCGCAGTCCAGACAGAAGGCGTGGGGGAGGGGATCAATGTTGGATCCCAGATATTGGGCAAAGGGGATGCGTCTGGACTGAAGCTAAGATGATAAGGGGTTTGGGAGAAAGTGGAAGGTTGCGTCCCCAATGGAAGGTCTAGACTGGGCCGGGTTGCGTTAGGCGTGGGGCCTCCGCCGCAGAGCACCTGGGACGTGGAGGGCGCTGCGGCATCATCTGGTCCCCTCCCCTTGGGTACCCGAGGCGGGCTCTCCGTGCCTCGCCCTGGTCTTACCCTCTGGTCCTCCATGGCTGAAGCTCAGGTCGTCCCGGCCCGACCTGCGGGACCGGCTTGCTCTTTTAGTCCCCAAGCAGTTTTTGCAGCTGCTGGGAACCAATGGTCCGCCGAGCCCTCGCCGCCGCTGCCGCGCCCCCATTCAGCGCTCCATCACTGGCCGCAGCGCGCAGGCTCGCCACCACCCACCCCGCGCGGCAGACTGGGAAATGTAGTCCCGGCTCGCGGAGCGTGCACTCCACCCCGAAACCTCAACCTCGCCCCTAGGACGCACCAAGCGACATTGGTAATTGGTAGGGATGGCTAAGCTGGAGAGAGCCCGGAGCTGGGAGACGGATGACTGAATTCATCCCCAGCTCTGCCTTGTCACCTAGAGCCCATCCTAATCCTCCGTGGTGCCTCAGTCCCCACTTGATTACTCACATTGCTGCTCAAACTGGAATTCTACCGCCTCTGATATCTGGCCCAAGACTACTCACAACCTTGCATTTCTGAAAAACCCAGGCCTTTGTCCAAGCGGACATTCAACCTCCCAACGTCTTCTTAGGACTATGTGTGTCTTCCCTTCAGCCTGGGATTGACTCCATCCAGGATCTCTTAACATTGCCCCTCTTCAGAGGGTGGGAAATGAAGCTTCTGAAAGTCCAAAGGAGAGGCTGTGTTTGCTGGGGAAGTGCAGGCAGACAGCCACCACATAAGCCTGTCTGTGATTGATAGAAACAATTCTGCTCCCTGGCAGGGTAGCTCAGTCGATTAGGGCATCATCCAGATACACCAAGGTTGCAGGTTCCATCCACTGTCAGAGCACACACAAAAACCAACCAATGGCCTGACCAGGCAGTGGCGCAGTGGATAGAGCGTCGGACTGGGATGCTTAGGACCCAGGTTCGAGACCCCGAGGTCGCCAGCTTGAGCGCAGGCTCATCTGGTTTGAGCAAAAGCTCACCAGCTTGGACCCAAGGTCGCTGGGTTGAGCAAGGGGTTACTCGGTCTGCTGTAGCCCCATGGTCAAGGCACATATGAGAAAGCAATAAACTAAAGTGCCACAACGAAAAACTAATGATTGATGCTTCTCATCTCTCTCTGATCTTGTCTGTCTGTTCTGTATCTACCCCTCTCAATGACTCTCTGTCTCTGAAAAAAAAGAAAGAAAAAGAAAAAAGAATCAACCAATGAATGAATGTATAAATAAGAGGAAAAACAAATCAATGTTTCTCTCTCTGTCTCTCTCTCTTCCTCTCTCTCTAAAGAAGACTTGAGGCTTCTCATCTCTCTCCCTTCCTGTCTGTCTGTCCCTCTCTCTCTGTCTCTCTCTTTCTGTCTCTGACACACACACACACAAGCATTCTTCGTTAAGACACCTTAGTTGTTCATTGATTGCTTTCTCATATGTGCCTAGCCAGTGACTCCTTGCTCAAGCCAGCAACCTTGGGCTTCAAGCCAGCAACCTTTGGGCTTAAGACGGTGACCATGGGGTCATGTCTATGATCCCATTCTCAAGACAGTGACCCCACGCTCAAGCTGGTGAGCCCGCTCTCAAGCTGGCAACCTCAGGGTTTCAAATGTGGGTCCTCTGCATTCCAGGCGGACACTTTATCCACTGCACCACCACCTGGTCAGTCATTAAGACTCTTGAGTACATGTAATTCTAGAGTTTTTATTAAAAGCAATTCCAGAATCTTTTTATTTTCTTTTCAAACATGTCATTAAAGCATATCCTACATACAGAGGAATGCACACAGCTCAATGGATGTCTTAGTCCGTTCCAGCTGCTATAAAAAAATACTGCAGAGTGGTTTACAAACAACAGAAATTTATTTTTCATAATTCTGGAGGCTGGAAGTCATAGATCAAAGTACTAGCATAGTCATGTACTGGCAGGGAACATCTTCTTGGTTCATAGATGGCATCTTCTTGCTGTGTCCTCACATGGCAGAAGGGACAAGGGATCTCTCCAGGGTCTCTTTTATAAGGCCACTCAACCCATTCATGGGGGTCCTACCCTCAAGACCTAATCACTTCCAAAAGGCCCCATCTCCTAATACCATCACTTTTGAAAGTTAGGATTCAACAAATGCATTTGGTAGAGGGATATATTCAGACCACAGCAATGAATTTGCATAGCCAGAGCTCACCCATATATTCACCACCTAGCTCAAGAAATACAACAACGCTGGCCATATAACTTGATTGGTTAAAGCATTGTTCTAATATGCAAAGGTTGCAGGTTAGATCCCCGATCAGAGCATCTACAAGAATAGATCAATGTTTCTGTCTGTCTGTCTCTCTCTAAAATCAATTAAAATTAAAATAATTTTAAAAAAAAGAGCCTGACCAGGTGGTGGCACAGTGGATAGAGCGTCGGACTGGGGTGTGGAGGACCCAGGTTCGAGACCCGAGGTCGCCAGCTCGAGCGCGGGCTCATCTGGTTCGAGCAAAGCTCACCAGCTTGGACCCAAGGTCGCTGGCTCGAGCAAGGGATTACTCAGTCTGCTGAAGGCCCATGGTCAAGGCACATATGAGAAAGCAATCAATGAACAATTAAAGTGTCACAACGAAAAACTGATAATTGATGCTTCTCATCTCTCTCCGTTCCTGTCTGTCCCTATCTATCCCTCTCTCTGACTCTCTCAGTCTCTGGAAAAAAAAAAAAAAAAAAGCCTGACCTGTGGTGGCACAGTGGATAAAGTGTCGGCCTGGAATGCTGAGGTTGCCGGTTCAAAACCCTGGGCCTGCCCGGTCAAGGCATATATGGAAGTTGATGCTTCTTGCTCCTCCCCCCTTTCTTTCTCTCTCTCTCTCTTCTCTAAAATGAATAAATAAAAAATTTTAAAAAAAAAGAAATCTAACATTTCCAGCCTTCTAGATACCATCCTCACAGCCCTTCACAGCTACCCCGCCACCACACTGTCCTGAATTCTAGCAGCGTAGATCCATTTTGCTTGTTTTCTATTTTATTTAAATGGAGTCATGGAGTATATTCTTTTGTGCATCTGACTTCTTCTACTTCACATGATGTCTGGAAGGTTTAATTATGTCGGCACATGTAGTAGAGGCTTGTTCTTTTTCCTTACAGTAAAGTATTCATCATGTGCCTCCACTGCCATTCATCAGCTCAGCTTCCTACTGATGGGCATTTGGGCAGCTCTATGTTTTGGCTATTATGAACAGGGCTGCAATAAACAATCTAGAATGTACCTTTTGGTCAACATATTCACTCATTTCTGTTGTACCTACAATTCTAGAATTACAACCACAAAATAGAATCTTGCCATTCTAGAATCCTAGGGCTATAAAATTCTTGGCTCTTAGAACTATAAAAGGGAGGCTCTCTCCAGAGTATGCCACACCTTTCTTCTCTCCCAGCTGTGATCTTTAACTTTCTCTCCTAAACCCTAAGAATCCCTGTGAGACTTGCAACAAGGGAAGCAATGGGCAGCATCAGCTCACCCTGGGCTAACTCCCTAACCCTGTCTCCAAGGCTATCTTTCCTCTGACTTTTCAGTGGGCCAAAGCAGCCTCTCTCAGGCTCACTTCTTCCCTATAATGTTTGCAGAGAGCCAAAGCAGAGCACTGCCCAGTCTCTCTCCTGTTGCTTCTTCTGTCCTAACACTAAGCGCTTACTTTGTTTCACTGTTCCCAGCTTTAAAAAACATATTCTCGGCCCTGGCCGGTTGGCTCAGCGGTAGAACGTCGGCCTAGCGTGCGGAGGACCCGGGTTCGATTCCCGGCCAGGGCACACAGGAGAAGCGCCCATTTGCTTCTCCACCCCTCCGCCGTGCCTTCTTCTCTGTCTCTCTCTTCCCCTCCCGCAGCCAAGGCTCCACTGGAGCAAAGATGGCCCGGGCGCTGGGGATGGCTCTGTGGCCTCTGCCTCAGGCGCTAGAGTGGCTCTGGTCGCAACATGGCGACGCCCAGGATGGGCAGAGCATCGCCCCCTGGTGGGCAGAGCATCGCCCCTGGTGGGCGTGCCGGGTGGATCCCAGTCGGGTGCATGCGGGAGTCTGTCTGACTGTCTCTCCCTGTTTCCAGCTTCAGAAAAATGCAAAAAAAAACAAAACCCCAAAAAACAAAAAAAACATATTCTAAAAAAAAAGCCCCCAAAACTATATAGCATATGCAGGGTAATGAACACACATTATACAGATGATGTATTATAGTATTGTACACCTGAAATCTGTGTAATTTTATTAACCAATGTCACCCTGGTAAATTCAATTAAAAAACAAAAACAATGAATAAAACACTGCAGACTTAAAAAGAACTATAGCATATGTTCTCAAGGGGGTGTAACACTCCTAAGGAAGCAAAAATTGGTTCTTGGGGAGCAAAGAAAATTTTACTCTTTCTATGTATAAAGCATAGATATGCATATAATACACAAACATATTTACAGTATATTTGTGGTACTAAAATTTCATTTACAGACTGACCAGGCAGTAGCACAGTGAATAGAGTACTGGACTGGGATGTGGAAGACCCAGGTTTGAAACCCCAAGGTCGCCAGCTTGAGAGTGGGTTCATCTGGCTTGAGCACATGCTCACCAGGTTGAGCGCGGGGTCGCTGGCTTGAAGGTGCAATTAAAGACATGACCCAATGGTTGCTGGCTTGATCCCAAAGGTTGCTGGCTTGAAGCTCAAGGTTGCTGGCTTGAGCCTAAGGTCACTGGCTTGAGCAAGGGATCACTCACCCAGGGGTGGGACCAGGCAGTGGCACAGTGGATAGAGTGTCAGACTGGGATGCGGAAGACCCAGGTTCGAGACCCTGAGGTCGCCAGCTTGAGCGTGGGCTCATCTGGTTTGAGCAAAAGTTCACCAGCTTGGACCCAAGGTCGCTGGCTCGAGAAAGGGGTCACTTAGTCGGCTGAAGGCCCACGGTCAAGGCACATATGAGAAAGCAATCAATGAACAACTAAGGTGTCGCAACAAAAAACTGATGATTGATGCTTCTCATCTCTCTCTGTTCCTGTCTGTCTGTCCCTAACTATCCCTCTCTCTGACTCTCTCTCTGTCTCTGTAAAAAACAAAAACAAACTAAGGAGCTGCAACAAAGAATTGATGCTTCTCATCTCTCTCCATTCCTGTCTGTCCCTATCTGTCCCTTTCTCTGACTCTCTCTCTCTGTCAAAAAAAAAAAAAAAGTCATTTACAGTGTATCTGAGGTACTAAAATTTACAGTATATTTATGGTATTAAAATTTTCCTTCAGAGGGTGACAATAAAAAACAGTTGAAGCCCTGGCCAGTTGGCTCAGTGGTAGAATGTTGGCCCGGTGTGTGGATGTCCCGTGTTTGATTCTGGTCAGTGCACACAGGAGAAGCGACCTTCTGCTTCTCCAAACCTCATCCTCACCCTTTTCTATCTCTCTCTTCTTCTCCCACAGCCATGGCTTGGTTGGAGCAAGTTGGCCCTAGGCACTGAAGATGACTCCGTGTTCTTGCCTCAGGTGCTAAAAATAGCTCAGTTCCCAAGCAATGGAGCAATGGCCCCAGATGGGCAGAGGATCACCCAGTAGAGGGTTTGCTAGGTAGATCCTGATTGGGGTACATGTGGGAGTCTGTCTGTCTGCCTCCCTGTTCTCACTTAGGAAATAAAACTGTTGAAAAAACTGAAAGGAACGAATGATTCTAGAATCTAAGCACTGCAGTATCTTTTTTTTTTTTTTTTTTTTTTTTTTTTTTTTGTGAGAGGAGGAGAGATAGAGAGGCATACTCCCACATGTGCCCTAACTGGGATCCACCCAGCAACTTCATCTTGGGCCAATGCTCAAGTATTGAGCTATTTTTAGTGCTTGAGGCTAATGTGCTCCATTGGAGCTATCCTCAGTGCCCAGGGCCATATGGAAACAAATCAAGCCACTGGCTCGGGGTAGGGGAGGAAGAGAAGGAGTAGATGGAAGGGGCGAGAAGCAGATTGCTCTTTTGTTCCCTAACCAGAAATCTAACCTGGGATGTCCATACACTGGGTGGATGCTCTATCCACTGAGCCACTGGCCAGGGCCACAGTATATTTTTTAATAAAGATTTTATTTATTGATTTTACAAAGAAAGGAGAGAGGGGGTGGAGTGAGAAGTATCAACTCATAGTTACTTCACTTTAGTTATTTATTCATTGCTTATCATATGTGCCTTGACTGGGGAAGCCCAGGGTTGCCAACCCGAGACCTTAGTTCCAGGTTGACACCTTATCCACTGTGTCACCACAGACCAGACCGAACTGCAGTATCTTAACTTTTGTTTTTGAGGTTTTTTGAGAGAGAGAGAGAGAAAGAGAGATGGGGAGAGAGATGAGAAGTATCAACTCATAGTTGCTTTACTTTAGTTGTTCATTGATTACTTTTCATATGTAACTTGACCAGGGAGCTCAAGCTGAGCCAGTGAACACTTGCTCAAGCCAGAGACCTTGGGCTCAAACCAGCAACCTTCAGCTTCATGCCAGCAACCTTTGGGCTCAAGCCACCAACCTTGGAATAATGTCCATGATCCTGTGCTCAAGCCGATGAGCCTAAACTCAAGCTGGCAACCTCGGAGTTTTGAACTAGGACCTCAACAGTCCAGGTCAATGCCTTATCCACTGCACCACCACCAATCAGGCTCTTTCTTTTGCTCTCTCTTTCTTTTTCTCTCTCTCCTCCCTCCCCTCCTCCCCTCCCTCCCTCCCTCCCTCCCTCCCTCCCTCCCTCCCTCCCTCCCTCCCTTCCTTTCTTCCTTCCTTCCTTCCTTCCTTCCTTCCTTAAATTTTAGTGAGAAGAGGGTAAGCAGAGACAGACTCCCGCATGTGCCCCAACCAAGATCCACCCAGCAAGCCCAGTAAGGGGTGATTCTCTGCCTATATGGGGCCCTGCTCCATAGCAACTGGAGCCATTTTTTAGTGCCTGAGGCAGAGGCCATGGAGCCATCCTCAGCGCCTATGACCAACTCGTTCCAATAGAGCCATGGCTGCAGGAGGGGAGAAGAAGAAGAGAGAGAGAGAAGCAAGAGGGGGGGTTGAAAAGAAGGGGTGGAGAAGCAGATGGGCACTTCTTCTGGGCACCTCTCCTGCGTGCCCTGACTGGGAATCGAGCCTGGGACATCCACACTCTGGGCCAATGCTCCAATGCTCTACAATTGAGAGTCAACTGTCTAGGACCCAATCAGGCACTTTTGTGTGTGTTTGTGTGTGTGTCAGAGAGAGAGAGAGAGAGAGAGAGAGAGAGAGAGAGGCGGGGGGGAGAGATAGGGACAAACAGACAGAAAGGCAGAGAGATGGATGCATCAATTCTTTACTGTGGCTCCTTAGTCTCCTTAGCTGTTGATTGTTTTTTCATATGTGCCTTGACCGAGGGTGGGGTGGGGTGCAGCAGAGCAAGTAACTCCTTGCTCAAGCCAGCGACTTTGGGCTTAAGCTGGTGAGCATTGCTCAAACCAGATGAGCCCTGCTCAAACCAGATGAGCCCTTGCTTGTGGCGACCTCGGGGTTTCAACCCTGGGTCCTCCACGTTCCAGTCCAACGCTCTATCCACTGTGCCACCACCTGGTCATGCACTTCAAATAGATAGATTCTTAGAGTTTTGCAATCTCAGAGTAAGAGCAGAGAATTCTAGAATCCAGAACTGAAAGTTACTGACTTTCAAACCTGGATGGAACTCTCCAGATAGGGTCAGCCAGCTGCCTCATTTTGTTGAGAAAGCTGAGGCCCAGAGATGGCCAAGGTGTATCCAGAGAGAGACACACACAAGCCAGTGATGCAGCTAGGTTTCTCTGAAGCCTGGCTCACACACTCCCCTACTCCACATAATACCCTCTAAAGGTTGAACCTGGAGCAGGGGCAGGAGACTCACGCTGATCCAGACAGGGCTCTGCTCTCTCAGCTGTTTTTCTCTCTCTCTCTTTCTCTCTCTCTCTTTTTGTTTTTTCTTCTTTTTTCTTTTGCTTCTTTATTTTACTCCCCCCCCCCCCAGTGGTTTCTGATGGCCCTGGGCACATGCCCAGCCCCTATAAGACAGAATGGTGCAGAGCACCACCCTGGCTCCCAATCCCAAGAGATGCCCATTCCTCTCCAGCTGGCAGGACCCACCCACTGTCTTGCCTCCAGGGTGGTGTGTTATGGTTGTCCTGCTACCCTCCACTCCTGCAGTGATGAGGGGGCCAATTACCAATTAGCAGAGGCACCAGGCTGTGAGTTGTTGGCAGCTGTGAGGGAACAGGTGGGCTCAGGTCCACCTGAACAGCTGGCTTCCCCACCCCTGAACAGCTGCTTCACAGCCCGTAGGGACCGCTGCCAATGGTAGAACCTGAAGATGAAGGGGTTGGGGGTGCTGGGCTTCAGTTGCAACAGAAGAAACCTTTGGCTGGGGTTCATGTCAATTATACAGACCTGGAAGCATGTCTCCACTCCGCCATTTACTTGTTGCATGACCTTGGGCAAATAATTGACCCTTCATGATCAGGGTGATGGAAGTCATGATGAAGATGATTGGAGCTCTTTTTTTTTTAAATCTATTTTGATTTGAGAGGGGGATGGTGGGAGGAGCAAGAAGCATCAACTCATAGTAGTTGCTTCTCACATGTGCCTTGACTGGGCAAGCCCCAGATTTTGAACCAGTCGCCACAGCATTCCAGGTTGAGGCTTTATCCACTGCACCACCACAGGCCAGGAAATTGGAGCTCTTGACCGTGGTAACTGAGTTCATGATGAAGCAAACCAGTTGGCAATTATCTCACAATAACCCCGCAAGGTAGGAATGTTAGCTTTGTTTTTCAGAAGAGGAAACAGGTTCAGAGCAAGCACCTGCCCAAATTTACACAGCATGGCAGGAACAGGGACCCTAACGTCTCACATGAGGTAGGAGGCTCTGACCCTGAAGGGAGCAGGAGGCTGGATTGGAAGATGAGCACTTCGAGGAAGAGGTTGGCCGGCTACGAATGAACCAGATCTCTGGCTTTTGGGGTAAGCCTCATCACGTGCCCCTCGTCCTGCCCCACCCTCCCCCTTTCACCCCTAGGAGTCTTCGCGCTGCGGATGGCCTGCGGTATGACTGTGGCTGCTATTGCCCAGGGTGCCTAGCTCTGGATCCGACGCCCCTGGGGACGCAAGGACTCAAGTAAAGGCGCAGGTAGTGGTGCTGAGGGCAGATGGTTCCAGAGGCAATGCCTCCACGTGGTGGAGGCGGGAACTGCAGCTGCTTGGTAAGAATGGACTGTGTCCCCATCTACCACTTCTGGAAGGAGGGAGGGTGGGGCTGGGGAGTAAAAAGAGGGCTATAGATGGAGAAGGCTGTCCCCTACATCCATGCTTTTCAGAAGCAGGGACACTTTGCTTCCAGCCTTTTGTCTAAAATCAATGCAGAAGCCAAGACAAAGCCCCCAGAGATGGGCTGGAAAAAGTCTGGCTCTCTTAAGTGACTGTCCCTTCTTTGTCAACCCCCACCAACAGGTATACCTTCCTATACCTGCCCAGGGGGCCCAAACGATGCCTGAGGCACAGTCTGTGGAGGTGAAGATAGCGGGCATCCCTAGGGAGGACCAGCAGGGCCATGGCTTCCATTCCATCTCGCCCCCCACCCTCAGTGGTGTCTGGCCCCCAATCCTTGCCCCAGATTCAGTCATCCCATTTTTACAGGCAGAATCTCTCCTGGCCCAGGCTCCTCTGGGTAGCCAAGGCCAAGAAGATTCCTTGAAGCGGGAAGAGGAGTCAGAACCTGAGACTCAGGGAGGGATCTCCAATGGCTATGTAAAGATATGACTGATTCCAGGGGTGTCAGGGAGTCCATCAGCCCATCCTAAGACCCCGGCCCTCATTTCTTTGACCATAGACCCCCCTGTTGCACCCAAAACACCCAATAAAGGCTCATGAAGAAAGCAAAGCCACAATTTGGGGGTGCTAAAAAGATTTGAGGGTTCATCTGGGGTTCCCAGAGCCCCCAGGGATGGCTGGAGAGGTCTATTGTGGTAAGAGTGCTCTGTGTCAACTTGCCAGCTTCCCCCTCTTATCCTTGGAGGGACATGTCCAATGAGCAAATCAGTGATACCCCCAGCCTCCAGATAGTGCCCTGATCTGGAATCTCCCCCCAGGCAGGCTTGGAGATGGGAATGGAGGAGGGAGATTGGGACTCCCTGGCATTTATCAGACTCAGGGGTTTCCTGCCCAACAGCCACCTTGAAGTGACACCAGCGGGTCCCAGCTCCCCTCCCCCTCTTCTGCTGTTTCCATGGGGACAGATGTCCTTTCAGCAGCAGCAGCAGGCCTCAGCTGTCCGCCCCAATGGGGAGGAGGGACTGTGGGGCGGGGCTGGCTTGGACCTCTCTCCGTTTTTCCATCTTTTTTTTTCTATCTTCGAGTCTTCATCATCTTACAGCTTTCCGAGTTTTGGTCCCTCCCTGAGAGTAATTCAGTCTCCAACCCCAGTTCTGTACCGAAAATGAGGAGCTAGGGATGCCTTTCTCCCTCCAAAATTCAATCTTTTTCATCCTGCCCAGGGGCTGGGATCCTGGCCTCCCAGAAAGGACACTTGAAATACACAATAACTTATTTATTTTCCAGGCCAGAGGAAGGCTTTCAGACACAACCCTGGACCCTAGAACCCAGAAGGGGGCTGAGAGGGCAGCCCTGATGAAGACCCAGAAGGGCTTGGAGGGATAGGAAATCTCTCCCCCTGGCCACTTCAAGGACCAGAAAGACCCTCAGCGTTTGCAGCCAGTGAATCTCAGCCTCATGGAGCAGATCAGGGGGCAGAGGCTGCAGGGCAGGAGCTTTGTGTGACCACTGGGTATAGCAGGGCCAGGTGCTCAGCGCCCTGCACGGGGAGCGGGCGTGAGCTGTAATGGAGCACCAGCTCAGGCACACTGGCGAAGGGGCCGCTGTGCTGGCCCAGCACCAACTGGTTCTCTCGGGTCTTCGCAAACTTCAGATGCAGAAAGCCCTGGCTGCTTCTGGGGAACAACATTACAGCGACCATGAGCACCTCAGACCCCCACGCTCCCCAGCCCTAAAGTCACCCCATCATGGTCCCTAAGAGCCTGGGGCTGGCATCCTCAAATGTTTCTAGTGAACAACTAGATGGTGCCAAAGTGTTGGCTTGCTCCACACAACAGAAATGCCTTAGATGCTTGTCCCCCATCAAGGCAGGATAGAGGCCCTGCCAGGGGACATTCCCTCCCCTGGAACACGCACTGCACTTTCTCTCCAAACTTCCTGACCACTGGTGCTAACCCACCTCACCTCCCAACTAGTTAACCCCCAGTCTGGGGTCCCTTTCCTTTCTATCTCTGGTGGGTGGCATCATGAACCTGGGGGTAATTTTATCAACATCATTAATATGAATTAAGTACTTCCTGTTTCTGGGGCACTGTTTTGAACATATTTTTCATGGCTTTTTTTTTTTTCATTTAATCATTGTAATATTACCATGAAGTTGGTGCTATTATCCTCCTTTCATAAATGAGGAAACTAAGGCTCAGAGAGATTCAGTAATGTAGCTAAGAAACTACCAGCTAGAAAGTGGTGGAGGCAGGATTTAAACCTGCCTCCAAAGCCCTTATCAGTCTTGGCTTTTTAGGAATCTCACAATCAGATGCCTAGTAGAAAGAACCTTAGGAATGTTGTATAATCAGAAACACTCAGAATCTTAGGCAGAGAAACACAGAACCAGGGTCTCAAACTCAAATACCTATAGGACCACTCAGATTCCAGTCCTGGACAGACACAAATAAATAAACTTTAACTTTTGGACTGGGGGAGTTCAAAGAAAACTGACTGGTTCCCCATCTCACCGAAGTCCTAGATCTCTTTTATGGCTTCCACTCCATCTTCTTGAATACCTCCAGTGACAGGGAGTTTATTCTCAGTAGGAAACTTGCCTGTGGTCTCCTCGGAAGCCCCAACCACACGTCGCATAAATCCTACCCATTGACCTGAAAGCTCGGCCCACTGTCTGCTGGAGCTACATCCCTCTATTCCCACTGAATAAACCTGAAAACATGGCACTTGCAGCCCTGTGTCCTGACCCTCCATGAGGCTGGGTTCTCACCTGAGGGACAGGGAGCAGTCTTGGGGGCTGGTCTTGCTGAGCCGCACAAGGTAGCTGCCTTCCTTGCAGAGCAAGAGGAGGTTCTCGGCATCTGCCCGGCTTAGAGGGCCATGAAACCACCTGGGATGTGGGGGCAGATGTCTCAGGAAGGGCACTCCCCCTTCAAACACACCCCGGGGTCTGGTGCAGGCATAGCTGATTAAAGGACTTTGACCTCCAGGCAATCAGGAGAGAAAAGTTCCCTTGGGTTTCTCAACAGGAGCCTGGTTTCCCCAGGGAGGTAGCTGAGCTCACATCAATGTGGAACTGCTCCCATCAATTCAACAGTTACACCTAAACTTGATCTCAACAATTTCCATGGGCAAGAAATTCAGCCCCCTTCCTAATTCCCCAACTTGAATCACTTGCGTATCACTTTCATGAGCTTTGTCACATCCTGTATCTCCACCCACCTGTACTATTCTTCACTTAATATTTTTCTTTAACATGCTCAAAGAGAGGTAGTGGTTGTGAGCAATGAGCATCAGGGACTCTGTGGTTGTATTGAAAGAAAACTGAAAAGAGGAAAACTTCTCACCCTGTGCATCAATGTTAATTAGCCAGGTCTGTATCGCCCACCTACAAGGTTTGGGAACGACTGTGATAAACACACCCACAGGGCTGGAAACTGTGGGCTGAGGGAGCTCCTCAAGGGTCCTAGGCTGGAGGGACACAGGGAAGACCCAAACCCTCCCAGCCTGTTCTCACCCCAGCCCAAAGTTAGGACCTTCTCAAAATCCTGTTCTTCCAAGTTTTATCCCAATCCTGTCCTGGGGATGAGAATGATGTTTGTCTCTTTGTTCTCAAGCTTTTAAATCCCACCCAAGTGAAGAGAGAAAACCCTCTTTTATCATTTTTTTTAACAGAGACAGAGAGAGTCAGAGAGAGGGATAGATAGAAACAGACAGACAGGAACGGAGAGAGATGAGAAGCATCAATCATCAGTTTTTTGTTGCAACACCTTAGTTGTTCATTGATTGCTTTCTCATATGTGCCTTGACCGGGAGGTTACATCAGACTGAGTAACCCCTTGCTCAAGCCAGAGACCTTGGGTCCAAGCTGGTGAGCTTTGCTCAAACCAGATGAGCCCGTGCTTAAGCTGGCGACCTTCGGGTTTTGAACCTGGGTCCTCTGTGTCCCAGTCTGATGCTCTATCCACTGCACCACCACCGGGTCAGGCAGAGGAAATTCTCTTTTACTCTGAGCTATGTACCATCTTGGGGGTTTTAAGCCCAAGGCTCGGAGAAGTTAAGTGACTTGCTTAAACTAATACAGCCAGGAGATACAGAGCAGTGATTTGAATCCAGAATCTGATGCCAGAGGGAATTGAGACCCCATGTGATACTGCTTTGCACCTAACACAGCAGGCTCTGGCACCCAGTGAAGATTAGTTGAAGAAATGAATGAATGAATCAATCAAAAGTTCCTGCAGCCCCCCCAGTCCAGGGAATCTGTAGCTGGTATGGGGCTGGGAAAGATTTAACCCAGCTTTTTCATCTTTAGCTTCCCCACTCACGGCTGTTTCTCCAGGGGCAGGGCAGGGTCCACGCGCTCTGCGGGATGGGGGCTTCTGGGTGAGGGTCTCCGGAGCTCCTTGGCTGATCCTGAGGTCCTTTCCCACTCAGGACTGTCAAACTGCACTGGAGGGGGACGGTTAGAGAGTAAAGGCTTAAGTCCAACCTACCTGGGAGAGGTGGAGTGGGGGTAAGCCAATGGAATTTCAGTAGGAAGGCATTAGCAATAAAATCCAGAAGCAGAGGGGCTGGGGAAGAATTAATACAGGAACAACCAATTGGCCTTCAGAAGAAAGGGATGTAGCCACCATAAATTTGGTGGCATAGAATGGCAAGGTAGTGTCATGAGTAACAAATCAGAGAGTAGGGGGCATGGCTAGAGGGGTGGCAGGTAAACTGAGGCACTGAGTCCAAATTCCCCTCCCAGTCATTCAAATTCCCCTCCAAGTCATTCATAAGACATATGGGGCAAAACTGGGTTCACACAACTCTTCCTGGTCCAAGTTATTTTATTTCTTTTCTTTCTTTTTTTAAATTTAGGTGAGAGGAGGGGAGATAGTGAGGTAGACTCCCACATGTGCCCTGACCAGGATCCATGTGGCAACCCCATCTGGGCTGGTGCTCGATACTGAGCTATTTTTAGTGCCTGAGGCTCCAAAGGAGCTCTCCTCAGCGCCGGGAGGCCACACTGGAACCAACGGAGCCACTGGCTGCTGGAGAGGAAGAGGGAGAGAAGGGGGAGAGGGAGGGAGGGAAAAGCAGATGGTTGCTTCTGTGTGCCCAAAATAGAAATGAACCCAGGACGTCCATATGCCCCACCAATGCTCTATCCATTGAGCCACCGGCCAGGGCCTATTTTACTTCTTAAAGCTGACCTTATTGTTACTCCTTTTATAGAAGAGGAAACTGAGATTCAGAGACTTGTCCAAGCTTTCCCAAGTCTACCTCATGACAGCTACTAAGAAATGCTACTCTCTCTTTAACAACTCCTATGTAATTGATCACTTTATAGCACTCAATTTCCAAGCACCCTATCAGAGAGGTACCACAATGATCCCCACTTTATACGTAAGGAAACAGACTCAGGGAGATAAAATGATTTGTCCAAGTAAGTGATACAAACCCAGGTCTACTCTGACACCAAAGCCTTTTTCTGTACTATACTGAGCAAAATGAGTAGGTAGATCCTATTGCACTCTAAAAGGTGTTTCAGTTTCCAAGGAACATAGTTTCTTCTGGGAAGGGAAATTTGTGACTATCAGTCATTCACACTTTAGTGAAAATTAACAAACTACCAAGTGGCAGATAATTGGGGTCTACTTTGTAAGTTGAGACAGGGGATATGGTGAGAGTAAAAAATAGAAAGACACAGGCATTTAGAAGTCCATGCCTGGGTTGGAGAAGTACCTGCAAATGCCTTGGAGATGTGGTCTTTCTTCCACTCCCAGGGCTGGTCATACTCATCTGCTGGCCGTTCATCCTCCTGGGGCAGCCGGCTCTGACGAGACCTCTGCCCTGAAAGAGGCCTGTCTCCTGTTTCTCCATCTTGTTCTTCATAGGGAGTGTCATACAGCTGCACTGCTCTGCAAGGCAGTTCTGGGAGACCGAGGACACTGGTCCCATTACCATCTGGGATTCTGTCATCTCCCCCACCCAAGCCCTGCTCACTCACCACTCATGACCCGCTGGGCATCAAAGGGTTCCATGTAGCCATCATCTGGGGGTGGTGGATGAGGCTGGGCATCAAAGGGGTCTGAATACTCAGTGTCAACTTCTGACTGGGGAGAAAAGAAAAGGAGGGGCACAGGCTCAGGGAAACCAAACCTGGCTCTAGATACTCCCTGCTGGGTGATGGTGCATACACCCTCTGCCTGCCCGCCAGCTCTGGGCCATCTGACACATCCCCTTCACGCAGTTCTCTCTTTTTTGGGAAAGGGAGGTAGGGAGTCTCCTCTACCATCCACAAATGTTTGCAGACAGATGCCAGCTTTCCCTGCTCCCTTTCTTTGTAAAGTTAAAAAAGTTCTTTTTAAATTTATTGTTTGATTCTAGAGAGAGGAAGGGGGAGAGAGAAAGAGAGAGACAGAGAAACATCAATTTGTTGTTCCACCTATTTATGGATTCGTGAGTTGATTCTTGTATGTGCCCTGACTGGGGATCGAACATGCAAGCTTGGCATGTTGGGATGATGCTATAACTGAGCTACCCAGTTAGGGCTCCTTCACACAGGTGGGGTTCTTCCCAAAATAGACCCCCTAGCTTCCCTCCTGCAATAATTTTAATATTTATCAGCTGCCAGCACTGTTTTAAATGCTTTATGTACATTTACTTGTCATATAAACACTCAGTAAGCACATTATCCCCATTTTACAGATGAGGAAACCAAGGCACAGAGATGGTAAGTGATTTGCTCAGGGTCACAGAGTTGGTAAGAAGCATGTTTTGATCTCAGGTTGTCTGGGTCCTGGCCTCCTTCTCCCTTTCTCTTCCATCAACCCAACATAGCCTTTCCTAACCCTCCCCAAATCCTTCTCTGTCTCCATTTAGGGTAGCAGTGATCCTCTAAGAAAAATACTACAAAAAAACCCCCATGTTTTTGTAGTCAGATCTGGAGCTAGAACCACGTGACTTCAGGCAAGTTGCTTCTCTTCTTTTCAGTGACCCTCAGTTTCCACTTCTGTAAAATGGGAATAATAACAGAGGAAATTCAAATAGTAGAAGTGAAGATGTTTTAGTGCCCAGCAGGGGAGTGAATCACTCAGATCAGTTCTAGGACCATCCCTCCAGCTGCCAAGAGGAAGGAAAGCTGAGGGAAGGGAACTGGAGAGGGAGATCAGGGAACAGAAGGACAAAGCAAGGCAACCAGAGAGAGAGGCATGACCAGCACTGTGTCCTGAAAAGGGACAAATATCAAACTTCACCAAGCAGGTGAAGGACTGGGGAGTGTCTGGCTGGCACTCTGTCTTACTCCTGCAGTGACACATTAAACACACTCCCCAAAGTCTTGGGCCCAGCCGGGTCCTCTCCACCCAATCTCCTGGGGCCACCCAGCTTCCGACCCTTAGCCACGCACCTCTGCCCCTGCACTGCCCAGCAAGACCTTGGCTCTGGCCATGTCTGCCATGTCGGCTGCTTCCACCTTGATGAGCCGGTGCTTGGGAGAGCCATACTTGGAGTCCCCGGAATCTGCGGGGTCCGGCTCCAGGCGGCTGTCTGCGTCCTCATAAGGGTCCTCAAAGTCCAGGTTCTTCTGCTCCAAGTAGGCCCGCAGGATGTCGCTCTCCGTGTAGTCGGGAGTGGGTGGCTGCGGAGGGGGCCTCCGACCGCCAAAGCTCAGGTAGTCTCGTAGCCACTTGGCCATTTGGACCCGCGTCACCTCAAACCTGGCTACAGTCAGAGCGGGACCCACATGCTCTCTTCCGGGCCCCCTTCCTCCGCAAAGCCCCCTGGAAAGAGGAGGAGGCGATGGAGAAGGGGAGGAGGAGAGAGAGGAGGAGAAGAAGGAAAATCAGGTGTACTCCTCGGCTGGACTCAGAAGAGGGTAAAAAGGGGAGAAAAAAGGAGACAGAGGAGAGAGGAGGCGCCAAAGCCCACCTTAGCCCGGCTCTGGAAGGACCGCAGGGGAAGGGGATGCCTGGTAGGGCCTCGAACGCCGAGCGCGGGGTCGTCCGGCCAGGGCGAGGACATCCGCGGAAGCGCGCGGAGTTTCTGCGGGCAGCGAGGTTCCCGCTTGCAACTCGACCACCAGCCGCCTCCGGGAAGCTCCGGGGTCTTTTCCTGGGGTCCAAGGGTCGAGGAAAGCGCCGCCGGCGGACGCCCCCAGCCCTGGCTCAGTCCCGACGCCGGGACGCTTAGAGCAGCAGGCGGGCTCCCCCGGGGCGCGGGCGCCCCGCCCAAAGTTGGGCCACCGGGACTGTGACCCCGACGCGGTGCATCCTTTGTGGCGCTCCCCTCTGCTCCGGGAAGAGCCACAGTCCTTCGGCCCCCCGCCCTGCCGCCTCGATCTGGCCCCAGCCACCGGCACAAAGGGAAATAAAACCTTCTGCAGTCCCCCTTCACGTTTTCGGAGACTTGACCCGCCGCCGCCGGCGCGCGGCCGGGAGGTGGGATTTTGGGGAGGGGGCGCGCAGGCGGACGCCCCAGTCCCGACCTTCCGCCAGGGCAGCAATGTCAAGGCTTCTCCCCCTCCCCCTCCGCGGCTTTCCCCATTCCCTCTCCTCCTCCTGCGTCCCCCTCGGAGGTGATCGAGACCTTCAGCTGTTCTGGGGAGGGGAGCCGCTGCCCACGGAGGGAGGGGGTGTGTGAGGCAGGAGTCGCGGGGGCCGAGACCGAGGCAGCTGGACACTGATCCGGAGGGCCGAGGCTCGCAGGAGCGAACGAGGAGCGCGGGAGGTGGGAGCCGACAGGGGCTGACCTTCAGGAGTGTGGGAAGTGTAGAGGCGGGGTGGGGAAGCGGGAGGGAGGTGGAATTTGGCTGGGGAAAGGAAGGGCTGGATTTGACCACCAGGCGGAGCGAATTGTCCAGCAGAGGGGGCGACAGTGGCCACATTTAAGGGTTGAAATTGAACCAGGACCTGGCTGAAAAACTGATGAGGAGATTGGGGGTGTGGAAATTGTTGCAAAGGTCATCCGCAGCGATATTGACGCAGCTGAGGAAAAAGAGAGGCAACGGAGAGGACGGGGATCTGGCTTCCCCTCCCCAAGAAGGCTCTTCTCAGTACCCCGCTCCCTAGGGAGACTAATTGCAGGATGGGGGAAGAGGGTTGGGGCAGCTGGCCAGGGGAAGGAGATGGTATCTGTGCCTGGCGAGTGTCCTCAGCATCTGTCCCTTTGTGGCTTCTGGGGGTGGAGGCCAGGAGGGGGACAGAAATGAGAAGGGTCTTGCCTGTCCTGGCTGCCGGTTGGCAGCTGCAGCCGTCTGGAGGCAAGGACACGAAGAGGTTTTGCCAGGAGTGAGAGAGGCAAACGGAGCTTCTGGCTACTTCCAGAGCAAATACAATTTTTCCCCTTCCCCCTCAGCAAGGGGGCTTGCTGAGTTCCCCTAACATTGGAGAAAGAGAAGGGTAGTCAGGAACGATGGAACCCCAGATTTCCTTCTCCCAGCCCACCAGGGTGGGAGGGTGCGTGTGGCTTGGAGGAGAGGACCAAACAGAAGTCAAAGCTGAGAGTGCTGTGAGCTGACCCTGGGAAGAACAGTAGGGTCTATGTCATCTGCATTTTGCTTTCCTGGCTTGAAAAATAGGGCTTCTAGCCTTGGCTGGGTAGCTCAATTGGTTAGAGTACCCCTCCAGTACCCTACGGTTGCAGGTTTGATTCCCATCATGGCACATAAGAATCAACCAATGAGGCCAGATTAGGTGGTGATGCAGTGGATAAACGTCAGCACAGGCATCTGAGGACCCAGGTTCAAAATGCAGAGGTTGAGTGCACAGACATGAGCCCAAGGTTGCTGGCTTGAACAAAGGGTCTCTGGCTCAGCTGGAGTCCCCTGGTCAAGGCATGGATAAGAAAGCAATCAACGAACAACTAAGGTGCCACAACTACAAGTTGATGTTTCTCATCTCTCTCCTTTCCTGTCTGTCCCTGTCTGTCAGCCTGTCTCTCTCCCTCACTTTAAAAAAATAAAAAAGAATCAACCAATGAGTCCATGGATGGGTGCAATAGCAAATCAATGTTTCTTTCTCAAATCAGTAAATTTAAAAAAGAAAAAAAAAAGGCTCTTCTAACAGAAGAGCTAGAGAAAGGGTTGCCAGAGGGAGGGAGTTATTTTTTTCCTGATGAAGAAACTGAGGCATAGGAAGAGGGAAGGATTGCTTAGAGTCACTCCACAGTTTACTTCTCCCTGGATGCCATAATATGGCCTGGCTTGGAGTGGCATTACAGATCCACCAGTCTCTTCAGGGAATCAACGGTTCTCCAACTCCTCCCCTCCACTGCTAGCCCCATTTTCCAGATGGGAAAACTGAGGTCCAGAGCTGGCAAGGAAAAGCCTCAAGCAGCAGCAGAGGCTTGTTTCCCTGTGTCCTCCTCTTTCCTGCTTTGGATGTGTCACCCAACATGAACCTGCTGGACTCAGTCCTCCCTCCTGAAGCACACTCATTCAGCCCCCATCCCTCTCTGCCCACTCTGATCAGTGACAAGGCAGTGTCCCTGTGGACGGCCTGGGAGCACAGAAGCTAATAGTCTTGTTCTCTATCAGCCGCCAGATAATTCAGGGCTTGGCTCAGGGATGAGCTGATGACAGATCTCATCAAATCTGAGTCCTTACCATATCAGATAAATACTCAGTGTCTGAGGTATAAATATTTGAAAGAAGCCTTCTGATTACAGTTTGTGTCAAGAATAGCAATGAGAGGCCCCGAAGGCAGAATCAAACAGCGTTTGACTTTCCTGCACTGTTAAGCTGGCTTCTTCTGGGGCTGCCCTTTCTCCCCAAAGCAAAAAGCAGGGAGGGAAAGTGGGGAGGAGCTGGAGGAGGTGGATAGGAGAGCCCAGCTGGGGGTCTTGTGACCTTGAGATGTGGCCTGTTGAGTCACATAACCTCTTGGGTTTTGGTTTTCTGATTGGAGCAGAGGGAGCCATGGAACCATGCTTGGAGGGGTCACTGCTTGGACAAAGGCAAGGAAGTGGGTGGTCTGAGGTCCTAGGCTGAGGCCACCTTCCTCTCCTCAGCATTTCCCCCAGGCAGTTCAACAGGGACTCCTCCCAGGTGGGCCTCAGCCTCCCTGACCTTGGATAGTGACCTGTACTGTTCTCCTATCTCTGAAATGGGAGCATAACAGCTAACCTCTGTTGAGCACTTACTGCCTGGCACTGTTTGGAGCACTTACTTTTGAGATATAATTCACATAACCTACATTTTACTCGCTTAAAGTGTGCATTTCGGTGGGTTTTAGTATGTTCAGAAGATTGTGTAATTCTCACCACTAATTCCAGAACATTTTTATCATCCCAAAATTAGCAATAACTTTTTCTTTTAAGATTTATTCATTTTAGAGAGAGGGAAGGGGCAGGGGAGGAGCAGGAAGCAACTCCCATATGTGCCTTGACCAGGCAAGCCTGGGGTTTGAACTGGTGACCTCAGTATTCCAGGTCAACACTTTATCCACTGCGCCACCAAAGGTTAGACAGTTATAACTTTTTTTCAAAAAAAAAATTTTATTTGTTGATTTTAGAGAGGAGAGAGAAAGGTGAGGGGAAAGAGTTAGGAAACATCAGTTACTTCCCTGTATGTTCTTTGACTGGGCAAGTCCTGAGTCTGAACTGGCGACCTCAGCATTCCATCCAGGTCAATGCCCCATCCACTGCGGCACTACAGATCAAGCAGCAGTAACTTTTTATTCTCCCCAAATCTCCAGCCCATGACAACCACGAATCTACTTTGTTTCTGTGGGTTTGCCTGTTCTGGACATTCTACATAAATGGAATCACACTATGAGGCCTTTCATGTCAGGCTTCTCTCACTGAGCATCATGTTTTCACGGTTCACCCACATTGCACTGAGCATCGTTGCTTCATTCCTTTTCATAGCTGAATAGTATTCCAGTGCATTGAGCAAGTAAGTGCTCAACATATGCTTAGGGTAGATGGGACCTCAGGAAGGAGCTGGATGGGGACCCTGGCAGCGGGCTGTGCTTGCCTCTCTGTCCCCACTGGACCATCAAGTCTAGAGTTGGGGTGGGGCCAAAGCACCAAGACAGAGGGGATCAGGCAGATATAGTTTCACTGCTGATCTGAAAGAGGAGGCATGGCCCTGCCTTAAGAGCTCCTACTCTGGTAGGAGAGACAATCTCTGCCCTCTGAAGCTCCTAGACAGTCATGCCTTTTTTTTTTCCCTGAAGCTGGAAACGGGAGAGACAGTCAGACAGACTCCCGCATGCACCCGACCGGGATCCACCCGGCACGCCCACCACGCCCACCAGGGGGCGACGCTCTGCCCACCAGGGGGCGATGCTCTGCCCATCCGGGGCGTCGCTATGCCGCGACCAGAGCCACTCTAGCGCCTGAGGCAGAGGCCACAGAGCCATCCCCAGCGCCCGGGCCATCTTTGCTCCAATGGAGCCTTGGCTGCGGGAGGGAAAGAGAGAGACAGAGAGGAAGGAGAGGGGGAGGGGTGGAGAAGCAAATGGGCGTTTTTCCTGTGTGCCCTGGCTGGGAATCGAACCCGGGACTTCTGCACGCCAGGCAGACGCTCTACCACTGAGCCAACAGGCCAGGGCCAGTCATGCCTTCCTTTTTTTTTTTTTTTTTTTTTTTTTTGCATTTTTCTGAAGCTGGAAACGGGGAGAGACAGTCAGACAGACTCCCGCATGCACCCGACCAGGATCCACCCGGCACGCCCACCAGGGGCGACGCTCTGCCCACCAGGGGGTGATGCTCTGCCCATCCTGGGCATCGCCCTGTTATGACCAGAGCCACTCTAGCGCCTGGGGCAGAGGCCACAGAGCCATCCCCAGCGCCCGGGCCATCTTTGCTCCAATGGAGCCTTGGCTGCGGGAGGGGAAGAGAGAGACAGAGAGGAAGGCGTGGCGGAGGGGTGGAGAAGCAAATGGGCGCTTCTCCTATGTGCCCTGGCCGGGAATCGAACCCAGGTCCTCCGCACGCTAGGCCGACGCTCTACCGCTGAGCCAACCGGCCAGGGCTGCCTTTCTTAATGCACAGTCTCATGGGAGAGATTGGTCTTGGCCCCAGAAGTCCCTGTATGATGGAGGAGATATGTGCAAGCCTCCATAGGCTCTCCGTTTGATAGGAGAGGCCTGATCCTCCCCTCTGAAGCACCTAGTATGATGGGGAGGCATGGCTCTGACTTCAGGGGCTTCTAATCTGATGGGAGAAACACGGCCCTGCCTCTGATGAAGGAGACATAAACCTATCCTGCCCTTTGAATTACCCAGTCTGATGGAAGAAATATGTGCTTGCCTTCAGGGGTTCCATCTAATGGAGAAGACATGGCCCTGACTTCCAGGATCCCAATATGATGGAAGAGGCATAGCCCTGTCATCCGTCATGAGCCTATAACCTAATGGGGGGAGCACAACTCAGCCTCTGGAGGCTTCTGGCCAATGGAGTGTGGTCATCAAAACTCTAGCCTTGCCATGGCCAAGTAGCTCAGTTGGTTGGAGCATCATCCCCATGCACCAAGGTTGTGGGTTTGATCCCTGGTAGGAGCACATACAGGAATCAACCAATGAATGCATAAATAGGTGGAGCAACAAATTAATGTTTCCCTTTCTGTGTCCCTTCCTCTCTAAAATCAATAAATTGCTGGCCCTGGCCGGTTGGCTCAGTGGTAGAGCGTTGGCCTGGTGTGCGGGAGTCCCGGGTTCGATTCCCGGCCAGGGCACACAGGAGAGGTGCCCATCTACTTCTTCACCCCTCCTCCTCTCCTTCCTCTCTGTCTCTCTTCCCCTCCCGCAGCCGAGGCTCCATTGGAGCAAGGTTTGCCCGGGCGCTGAGGATGGCTCTGTGGCCTCTGCCTCAGGCGCTAGAATGGCTCTGATTGTGGCAGAGCGATGCCCCAGATGGGCAGAGCATCGCCCCCTGGTGGGCACGCCAGGTGGATCCCAGTTGGGCACATGTGGGAGTCTGTCCGACTGCCTCCCTGTTTCCAACTTAAGAAAAAGAAAAAAAAATAAAATAAAATCAATAAATTGCTTTAAAAAATTAAAAGGGCCTGACCAGGCGGTGGCACAGTGGATAGAGCGTCGGACTGGGATGCAGAAGACCCAGGTTCGAGACCCCCGAGGTCGCCGGCTTGACCACGGGCTCATCTGGTTTGAGCAAAAGCTCACCAGCTTGAACTCAAGGTCGCTGGCTTCAGCAAGGGGTTACTCAGTCTGCTGAAGGCCCGCGGTCAAGGCACATATGAGAGGGCAATCAATGAACAACTAAGGTGTTGCAACGCACAATGAAAAACTAATGATTAATGCTTCTCATCTCTCTCTGTTCCTGTCTGTCTGTTCCTGTCTATCCCTCTCTCTGTCTCTGTAAAAAAAATAAATAAATAAAATAAAAAAAAATTAAAAGGTATATCCTTGGAGTCTTGCAGTTTTAAACTCAGGTGCTGCCCTTCACTAGCTGAGCCCTTGGGGCCTCCCCTCCTAGGTAAAGGGGGACAGCAATGGAGTGTGTGGCCATGGGAGCGGGCAGCAAGCTCTCGTGTGGAGGGGGTTTGGTGCAGTGCCTGCTCCCTGCTGGGAGCAGCCCCCCATCTCCTTTGGGAGGCCCTAGGCTCAGGCAGGCGTGGGCTCCGGCATGAGGGGTGGCCACCCCGACCCCAGCCCTCTGATGTGCTCCAGCAGCCAGGCAATCCCCAGGGGAGTTAATGGAGATTCTACATGAGGCATGACAGCTCCCGAGGAACCAGATGACAGACATGAAGCTCATGGGAAAAGGGAACTGTCAACAATGATGGGGGAGGGTAGCCTCCAGATAGCAAGTGCGGGGGAGGATCCAGGGGAGGAGAGGACAGGCAGGGGGTGGAGGAACAGGCAGAGACCCAGGAGAGTTTGCACAAATGACAACCCCCAAATATACTGCTGTCCCTTTGCTTGCTTGGTCCTGGAAACTCCCACAAGTAAATTGGGGGCCAAGAGCAAAATTGCTCCCACGTCACAGAGTGGGAGAAAGAAGTGTAAAAGTCTGAAAGGAAAAGAGGAATTAATGAAACACTACCAGAGGCAGGTGGAGGACCCGGGGGGGCGGGCGAGGGGGAAGCAGAGTGCAGGCAGAATCAAAAGCCTCCCTGGCATTCAATTCCCTCATCTGTGAATAAAGAGACACTCATTTAGTCAGGCTACAAATATTTACTGAACAGACCTTGGCCAGGTAGTTTGCGGGCAGCTCAGTTAGAACATGGTCGCTATATATCAAAGGTGTGGGTTCAATTCCCAGTCAGGGCACATACTAGAAACAACCAATGAATGTACAACTAGGTGGAACAACAGATTGATGTCTCTCTCTCCCTTCCTCTCTCGCTAATCAATTTTTTAAGCAAAAGAGAAAGAGAAGAGGAGGGGTATGAGAAGCATCAACTTGTAGTTGTGTCACTTTAGTTGTTCATTGATTGCCTCTGGTGCGTGCCTTAACCTGGGAGGGGCTCAGTCCAAGCCAGGAACCCCTTGCACAAGCCATGGGATCCTATTAATGATCCCATGCTCAAGCTGGTGACCTCAGGGTCTTGAATTTGGGACCTTAGTGTCCCAGGTCGACGCTCTATCCACTGTGCCACCATTGGTCAGGCTCCAATCAATTAAAAAGAAATTTGGCCCTGGCCGATTGGCTCAGTGGATAGAACGTCAGCCTGGCATGTAGACATCCTGAGTTTGATCCTCAGTCAGGGCACACATGAGAAGTGACCATCTGCTTCTCTTCCCCTCCCTCTCCACCTATTCCTTCTCTTCCTCTCTCGCAGCCAGTGGCCTGACTGGTTTGAGCGTTGACCCAGGGTGCTGAGGGTACTGAGGATAGCTCGGTAGATTCGAGCATCAAGCTAGACAGGCGTTGCAGGTGGATCCCAGTCAGGGCTCATGTGGGAGTCTATCTCTCCTCCTCACAGCAAAAAACCAAAACCCAAAAACCAACCAGTAAAAAAACAACAACAGTTACTGTATACCTGCCAAGTGCCCAGATGGACAAACTAATCAACATGACACCTGCTCTTAAAAGCTCACTGTGGATGGGGGGGTCTGGCAGCCTCCTGGTGGTCACATCTATGTGCAGTTCTTTCCCCTTGCATGTGGCTGGGACCTGAGGCTTCCTCCTAATCAGTGGAATGTGGCAAAGTTGATGTCACTTCCAGGAGACTCTCCTCCTGTGCTAATCGTATAAAGGCAAGGAACTGGGGCAACCTCTGGCCAAGAGGCCATGTGTGAGGAACTGAATTCTGTCAATGAACACATAAATGAGATTGAAAGCAGACCCTGTACCAATCAGGCCTTCAGATGAGACCCCAGCCCTGGCTGACATCTCAATTACAGCTGTGAGAGATCCTGAAGCAGAGAATCCAGCAAAACCACGTCAGATTCCTGTGGTTTTAAGCTGCTAATTTGGGACAATCTGTTATGCAGGACCAGATAACTTATACAGGGGATAAACGAGTAGTATACTCACCTCCTTAAGGCACCCTCTCAGAACTATCTTACCCGGCTTTCTTTCCATCATTGTTATCACCACCTCTAGTATCCATTTATTTTGCTTATATTTCATTATTATATTTAGATATGTTTACCCTATTACCCTCCATCTTCCAACAAGGATGTCACGTTTATGAGTGGGGACTGTTTTTCTTCACTTGCTGTAGCCTCAGGGTCCAAAACAGAGCTGAGCACATGGTAGGTCCTCAATAAATATATTTTTTTTAAATGAGCAAATGGAGCCTGACCTGTGGTGGCACAGTGGATAAAGTGTCAACTTGGAACACTGAGGTCACCAGTTCGAAACCCTGGGCTTGCCTGGTCAAAGTACATATGAGAGTTGATGCATTCTGCTCCCTGTCCCCTGCCTTTCTCTCCCCTCTCTAAAATGAATACATTAAAAAATTTTTAATGAGCAAATGGATTAATTCTTGCATTAGGAAACTAAACAAGTTTGTATAAACAGGTCAGCACATGGTGTGGCCAATACTAAGTGCTGTACAAATGTTAGCTGATGCTATTATTCGTTAAATTGGCCCCTGTGTACTCCATCCACTGTGCCACACTGAGGAGACAGAAGCTGGTCCCTTTCCTAGAAGTGACTGCAGTGAGCAGATCTGCAGGAACACTGTGAGCTTAGAAATTGGGAAGGGGAACCTGGTTGGTTGGCTCAGTGGTAGGTGTTGGCCTGGTGTGTGGATGTCCTGGGTTCGATTCCTGGTAAGGGCATTCAGGAGAAGTGACTATCTACTTTTCCATCCATTCCCTGCACCCTCCGTTCCCCTCCCACAGCCACGGCTTGATTGGCTCAAGTGCATTGGCCCCAGGTGCTAAGGATGGCTCTTCAGGTGCTAAAAATAGCTCAGTTGCAAGCATGGCCCCAGAAGGGGGTTGCTGGGTGGATCCCAGTTGGGGCACATGCTGGAGTCTATCTCCCCTTCTCTTACTTGGAAAACAAAAGAAAAAAGAAAAAAAAGAAATTGGGAAGGGGATATCTTGGCCACTTTCCCCTGTAGGCTATGGGAGCTGACCCACACAGGGGCCCATAAACATTCTCTATAAACATGTTGACTTCACAGGCCATGGAGTATTTGTCCTAACTGCTCAACTTGGCCACTGGAAAGCAGAAGCAGCCATGCATGATGTGTGTGCACATGTGTGAGCCAATGTGCCAATAAAACCTTATTTATAAAAACACATTGTGGCCTGACCTGTGGTGGCACAGTGGGATAAAGCATAGATTTGGAACACTGAAGTCACCGGTTCGAAATCCCAGGCTTACCTAGTCAAGGCACATATGGGAGTTGATGCTTCCTGCTCCTCCCCCTTCTCTCTCTCTCTCTCCTTCTTTCCCTCTCTCTCCTCTCTGAAAATTGAATAAAGTCTTTTAAAAAAAAACCCAAACAAACAAACAAACCAACCACATTGTGGACCAGGTTTGGCATAAACTATACTTTGCTAAGCCATGTTTGTTTATTTATGTATTTATTTATTCATTAGAGAGAGGAGAGAGAGAGAGAAAGGGGGAAGAGAATGAAGCACCAGCCTGACCAGGTGGTGGCAGAGTGGATAGAGCATCGGACTGGGATGCCGAGGACCCAGGTTTGAGACCCCGAGGTCACCAGCTTGAGCGCGGCTCATCTGGTTTGAGCAAAAGCTCACCAGCTTGGACCCAAGGTTGCTGGCTCGAGCAAGGAGTTACTCAGTCTGCTGAAGGCCCGCGGTCAAGGCACATATGAGAAAGCAATCAATGAACAACTAAGGTGTCGCAATGCACAATGAAAAACTAATGATTGATGCTTCTCATCTCTCCATTCCTGTCTGTCCCTGTCTATCACTCTCTCTGACTCTCTCTCTCTGTCTCTGAAAAAAAAAAAGAAAAGAGAATGAAGCACCAACTCCCATATGTCCCTTGACCAGGGTTTTGAACTGGCAACCTCAACCTTTCCAGGTCGATGCTTTATCCACTGCGCCACCACAGCCAGGCTATTTATTTATTTATTTATTTAAGTGAGAGGAGGGGAGATAGAGATAGACTCCCGCATGGGCCCTAACTGGGAGTTGTCCCTCGCCATATTGTGGTTCACTTTTCCCGGTCTCACTGTATTGTGGATTTTTTTTTTTTTTGTATTTTTCTGAAGCTGGAAACGGGGAGAGACAGTCAGACTCTCGCATGTGCCCAACCGGGATCCACCCGGCACGCCCACCAGGGAGCTATGGTCTGCCCACTAGGGGGCGATGCTCTGCCCCTCCGGGGCGTCGCTCTGTTGTGACCAGAGCCACCCTAGCGCCTGGGGCAGAGGCCAAGGAGCCATCCCCAGCGCCCAGGCCATCTTTGCTCCAGTGGAGCCTAGGCTGCAGGAGGGGAAGAGAGAGACAGAGAGGAAGGAGAGGGGGAGGGGTGGAGAAGCAGATGGGCGCTTCTCCTGTGTGCCCTGGCCGGGAATCGAACCCGGGACTTCTGCACGCCAGGCTGATGCTCTACCACTGAGCCAACCGGCCAGGGCCTGTATTGCGGATTTTTAAATTGTATATATCTAATTTTGCATTGTGGATTTTTCACTATGTAGGCTTTTGCGGTATATAGGTATTTTTATATATTTATTATTTTAATTATTTTTGTGGTAAAATAAGCAAAATAAGTGTGGGAAAGGTTTATAACAGAACAGTGTGGGGAGGGTTTATAAAGACTTAAAATATGGCCTGACCAGGCGGTGGCACAGTGGATGGAGCCTCAGACTGGGATGTGGAGGTACTAGGTTCGAGACCCTGAGGTCGCCAGCTTGAACACAGACTCATCTGGTTTGAGCAAAAAAGCTCACCAGCTTGGACTCAAGGTCACTGGCTTGAGCAAGGGGTTACTTGGTCTGCTGAAGGCTCGCAGTCAAGGCACATATGAGAAAGCAATCAATGAACAGCTAAGGTGTCACAATGAAAAACTAATAATTAATGCTTCTCATCTCTCTCCGTTCCTGTCTATCTATCCCTCTCTCTGACTTTGTCTCTGTAAAAAAAATAAAAAAATAAAAATAAGGTTGCTACTTCATGGATTTTTGCCCATCGCGGGGGTTTGGAACCTAACTCCCATGATAGATGAGGGACCACTGTACACCCGGCAACCCCCACCTGGGGCGGATGCTGGTCTCACCGAGCTATCCTCAGCGCCCCGGCAGAAGCTTGAACCAATCGAGTCACTGGCTGTGAGAGGAGAAGAGAGAGCAAAGCAGGAGAGGGAGGGGAACACAAGCAGATGGTAGCTTCTCATGTGTGCCCTGACTGGGGGTCAAACCCAGGACGTCCGCATGCCAGGTCCACTGAGCCAACTGGCCAGGGCCACTAAACCATGTTTTAGAATGGAGTTGGGTTAACACTTAATAATAGTAAGTAAATAATAGTAACAGATGGTGCATGCACACAGCAAAAAATGTTGTGGATCAAGAATGACAGAAGTGCCTGACCTGTGGTGGCACAGTGGATAGAGCAACAACGTGGGAGGCTGAGGTCGCTGGTTCGAAACCCTGGGCTTACCTCGTCAAGGCACATATGGGAGTTGATGCTTCCTGCACCTCCCCCCTCTTCTCTTTCTCTCCCCTCTCTAAAATTAATAAATAAAACCTTAAAAAAAAAAAAAAAAAAAAAAAAGAATGGCCTGGCCAGGTGGTGGCACAGTGGATAGAGTGTCGGACTGGGATGCGGAAGACCCAGGTTCAAGACCCCGAAGTTGCCAACTTGAGCACGAGCTCATCTGGGTTGAGCAAAAAAAGCTCAGCAGCTCGGACCTAAGGTCCCTGAGCAAGGGGTCACTCGGTCTGCTGAAGGCCCACAGTGAAGGCACATATGAGAAAGCAATCAATGAACAACTAAGGTGTCGCAACAAGAAACTGATGATTGATGCTTCTCATCTCTCTCCGTTCCTGTCTGTCTGTCCCTGTCTATCCCTCTCTCTGACTCTCTCTCTGTCCCTGTAAAAAAAAAAAAAAAAAAAGAATGACAGAAGTACAGCAAACCATCTGAAAGACTGAATCATAATGCACCAGCCTAACTGGTGGTGGCACATTGGGTAGAGCTTTGGCCTGGGATGCTGACAACTCAGGTTCAAATGCTGACATTGCCAGCTTGAAGGTGGGCTCATCCGGCTTGAGCACCGAGCCGCTGGCTTGAGCATGGGATCATTTACCTGATCACATGGTCTCTGACTTAAGCCCATAGGTCACTGACTTGAGCAAGGGGTGACTGGCTTGGCTGGTGCCCCATGGTCAAGGCATATATGTGTAGCCATCAATGAACAAATAAAATGACACAGCTACGAGTTGATGCCTGTCTCTGTCTGTGTCTCTATTTCTTGCTTGCTAAAAAAAAAAAAAAGGAAGAAAGAAAGACAAAAATGTACCAGAGGTCTGCCCGCCCATCCATCCCTCAATCTCTTTTCACAACTCAAGTTGAACGACTTGTTTTCAGGGGTCTGTGACTGAACTGCAGCCAGGGCACCATTCACAGTGCTGAGCTGGGGAAGACAGGGCAGTGTGCTGGTCAATACTTCACAATGGAAGCTCTGGCTTGGGGCACTGATGTAGTAGCATTTATTGATTTCTGTGGTAGAAATACTCCTGTCATGGCCAGTTTTAAGCCCCAGATATGATGCTCCTGAGTGTAGGATTGAGAAAGGCTATTACCACGAGTCGGTTCTCACCAACTGCCAGCACAGGCTCGCTTCCGCCCGCACTGTCAGGGCTTCAAAACCAGGACCCGAGTCCTCTTCGCAGCCATGGAGCAGTGATGTGAGGCTCCTCAAGTCCTCATCAGAAGCTCTGGCTCGACCCCAGGTCATCTCTTCATCTAAGCAGGAAAATTGCCATAGGAAAGTGGACCCCAAAAGTGGGGGGTTTTCATCCCCCAAACTCTGACAGTGAAAAACACAAAACTTCATTATCAAATGCCAAATGAAACTCACGTGTGTGTGTGTGTGTGTGTGTGAAAGAGAGAGAGAGAGAGAGAGAGAGAGAGAGAGAGAGGGGAGAGCTGATGTCAGATACCGTGGGAGGGTGGGAGAGAAGAGAAGGATGTGAAGGAGTCTGGTAGCCACACAGGACCTTCTACTAGAACAGCGGTTCTCAACCTGTGGGTCGCGACCCCGGCGGGGGTCGAACGACCAAAACACAGGGGTCGCCTAAAGCCATTGGAAAATACATATTTTATTTAAAAATGTATTGTATAATAAATATGTATTTCTGATGGCTTTAGGCGACCCCTGTGTTTTGGTCGTTCGACCCGCGCCGGGGTCGCGACCCACAGGTTGAGAACCGCTATACTAGAAAGTACTGGAGTCATAGAGGATTAGAGTTGAAATATGGCAACCTTGACAGAACGTGAGCTTGGGAACCAGATTTACTGGTTATATGACCATATTAGCTATCAATACCTGTGTAACAAGTATCTCAACACTTCACATACTAAACAACACACATTTATCCTGTGGTTTCTGAGGCAGGAATCCAGCACTGGCAGAGTTGCATGGTTCTGTGGCCCCTCCTCAGACTCTGGCAGAGAGGAAGTGCCCAGGCCAGGAGGGTGGGTTCCTTTTATTGGTCTCAGGTGATTTTGTGGTGAGAAGGGAAGGAGCCAACCAGGGGTGGGTGGGTTCACCCACATGCCCAAAGCATGGCTGATATCACAAAGACTGTCCAACAGAGGACAGCGAAGGCCATCTGGAAGCTGCTCCAAGGATGTCATACCCTTGAATTCAGTGCCAGGAGGGTGGCAATGTGAGCTGGGGACCCTGAGGTCAGGAGGACAGGTGGGTGGGGGGACAGGAGAAAAACTGAATCTCTCAGGTAAAGCCCTCACTGTCCCTGCCAGCCTCAGAGGACATTTATGATCGTCCAGTTGTGACTCTGGTTTGTGGTGAGGCTTCCTGCCCAGATCATTGGCTGGATCTGGATGTGAAACCCTTGACCTGGAGAAGGGCCTGGGTGGGGCTCAGTCACTGTCCTCTATGTTGGAATATACACCTACCTGGCTCAGAGAGGAGGTGACGGGTGACCAAGGTGCAGGGTCAGCCACTTTCCTGTTCCTCATGGCACTTGGGGAGAGGCAAGAGCTAGCCCACCATGCCTTGTTCCTGAAGCCCACCTCTGGACAGTTTCAGAAGAGCAGAGCCAGTGATGAGCCTGGGAGAATAGGGTTAGTGATTTCTGCTTGTTCCCAGAGCATATGGAAACAGCCTGGTATTTGTGGAAAACTCCTAGAAAAACTCATTACAATTTAACCTGCATGCTCCTTGACCCAACAACTCAACTTCTAAAAATTGACTGATGGAAACCCTCACCCAGGCAGGCAAAGGCACTGTGCCAAGCTCCAAGTCAAACTCAAAGCTACACACCACAATGATTAAGAGGGGCAGATCATGGCTTCACCACCCATCCACAGCTGTGTGGCTTTGGGAAAGTGGCTTCACCTCTCTGGGCCTCCATCTCCTCATCTGATAAGTGAGGTGATAACAGTACTGATGACAATGGCTCATTCATTATGTATGAAGGGCTCCCTGCCACTGGGCCCTACTGGAGCTGCCATCCAGATCTGCTTCCCTCACCAAAACCAAGCCCCACAGCTGTCAAGGGTGCCCATGCTCTGCTCCCAGCTCTCTGCCTTCCTCTTGGCTTTTGGGATCTGTGGGTGCTGGGAAGCCATGCGTGGTTCTTTTTTACCCATCCTGCCCCTTCAGTGGCCCCCCTCCTCTTAGCCCCCTGCTGAACCATGATTTTTACCGTTCTCAAACCCCCTGCTGTGCTGACCAAGTGTCTCCCCTACTAAAATATTCTGTGGCTCCCAATTTCCCTAACCTTAGTACTCGAGGTCTCTGGCCATTTTCCATCCCACACACTCTGTGCTTACACTTGTTAAATCACATTGTGGCTCCTCATCCTTACACCTTCACTCAAGCCATGCCTCCTTCTGGAATGTCCCCACTGGCCTCTAGTTCAGTTGGTGAACTCCTACTCATCTTTTAGTACTCAATTCAAGTATCTTCTCTCCAGGAAGCCTTTCCCCACAGTTCAAGCTCAAGTGAGTGCTGCATATCCATGTAGACAGTGGCTTCTTACTAACTGCCTCCTCAACTATGTTGTGGGTTCCTATCTTGTTCACTGCTGAGTCTGCCATGCCTCAAACAGTTCTTAACACACAGTAAGGGCTCAATCAAGGTGTTTAAGAGAATAAGGGAAAATGGAAGCACCACTTTGGGGACTAGTTGGGGGAGGCAGAAAGGGCTCAGGACTGAGAGGAGCAGTAGACCAATTTTCCAGCATTAAACCTATAGTAATGTTTGAATTCTGTTTTTACCACATGATTACAGATGCATAAATATATATAAAGCTAGTTATTTAACCACCTGAAATTCTTCACCAGAAAGGCCGATTTATAATATTTTGCCAAAGTCCATCTGGTCTTCAAAATCTAAACATATACATAACTTTACAATTCAGATTTAAAAAATCATTTTGTGGTAGCAGTGCAAATGTCCATCAGTGGATGAGTGGATAAACATGTGGTCCATCCACACACTGGAATGTTACTCAGCCATTAAAAGGAGTGCACCACTGACACCCATTACAACATGAACAAACCTTGAAAACATGATGCTCAGTGAGAGAAGCCAGACACAAAACGCGTGTGATTCCATTTATGTAAAATGTCCAGAAAATCCACAGAGACAGAGAGTGGAGGCTGCCAAGGGCTGGGTAGAGAGCTGGGGAGTGACTGCTAATGAGGACAGGATTTATGTTTGGGGTGATAATCATGTCCTGGAATTAGACAGATGTGGTAGTTTAATACATTGCAAATAATACACATACTAAAACCCACTGAACTGCATACTTTTTTTGAGAGAGAGAGAGGGGCAGGGAAAGAGAGAGTGAGAGGAGGAACATCAAGCTGCTCTGTATGTAACCTGACCAGGGAATCAAACTGGCAACCTCCGCACGATACTCCAACCAACCAAGCTATCTGGCCAGGGCTTAATTTTTATTGATTTTTTAGAGAGACAGAGAGAAGAAAGGAGAGAGAGAGGAGGGGAAAAGGAAGCATTTGTTGTACCACTCAGTAGTGCATTCTTTGGTTGCTTCCTGTGTGTGTCCTGACCAGTGATTGAACCCACAACCTTGTTGTTATGGGACAACACTCTTAACCAACTGACCTAACTGACCAGGTGGTGGTGCAGTGAATAGAGTGTTGGCCTGGGACGCTGAGAACCCAGGTTCGAAACCCCAAGGTCACCAGCTTGAGTGCAGGGTTGCCAGCTTGAGTGTGGGATCACAGACATGATCCATGGTCATTGGCTTGAAGCCCAAGGTTGCTGGCTTGAGCAAAGGGTCACTGGCTTGGCCGCAGCCCCCCAGTCAAGGCACATATGAAAAAGCAATCAATGAACAACTAAGGTGCCGCAACAAAGGATTGATGCTTCTCATCTCTCTCCCTTCCTGTCTTTCTGTCTCTCTCACAAAAAAAATTTAAAAAATTAAAAACATAATGAATTGTATGGTATGTAGAACATATCTCAATAAAGCTGTTGTAAAGTAAATAACCAAAATATGTATATAACTTAAAAATGTTTTTATTTTAAACGCACCTAATTTTTTTTAACCAAAGAAAAAAGCTTCTGGCAAAAATGCGCCCAAATAGTACAGAAATATGTGGAGAGAAAATTGTAAGCTCTACCTGTCCTTTTCCCAAATCCTTAATACCTCCCTTGTGGTGACAAAGAAAAAATGTGACTGTTATTGGCTATTTAATGTTCCACTGTACAGCGTGGCTTGTTCATCAAATCCCCTATTAATCTACATCTAGGTTGCTTGTAGTTTTTTTGCCTTTATAAATAATGCTGCTATAAACATCTCTCCAAAACCATCGTTTCCCAGGGATAAGATGAAATTGGGGCTGCTGGATTTCATGAGGGAAGGTTCCACCAGGAGTGAAGCTACAGGGAGGAAGGCAGAGCTCTTGCTGCCTGCCCTACCTTAGCCCCTCCTGCTCAGCCTTGTGGTCCCTGGCCTAGCCTGTGGGCCTCCTGGCTGTCCTGATAAACACCCCCAGCTTGATTCCACCTCTGGGCCTTTGTCCTTGCAGTCCACACAGTCCATGATACCCTTCATCCTCAGATGCCACCTCCATTGGCATTTCTTCTGATGCTGGCTGAGCACTCTCCTTTCTCTGCTGCCTACCTGGTCACTCTCCCCTGACTGATTTACATGTCCCACATAAGCCTGGTGTGAATGCGCCTGAGTACTTGTTTATTATCTCCACTCCCCATCAGACTGTGGGGTGCATAGGGTCAGAGACTTTGTCATTCTTGATCCCCACAGCATCCCTGGCATCCAGCCTAGGCTTTGGCACACAGCATGTGCCTAATAAATGACTGCTGAATAAAAAAAGAATACAGAACGAAGGAGAAAATAAACAGATCAACTATACATAAACACAGGCTCAATGTCACTGAATAAAGGTGTCTTTGATTATCAGATGTATTCGATTTCAAATTATGCTAATGTGAAAAACTATGAGGCTTGGAACTGGTAAGATACGGTAATTCAAAAGTGGTGTGAAGATCAAGATAAGGGAACTGTGAGGGGAAATAATGAATGGGTTAGATGGGGGATCAGGAGGAGCTCTCTGAGGGGGTGAGATTTAATGTAAGACCTCAAAGGTGAAGAAGAGCCAGCCATGTGAGAGCAAAAGGAAGAGTGTTTAGGCAGAGGAAACAGCTTATGCAAATGTCCTGAGGTAGGAACAACCATGGCTTCTGGAAGAGGTGAATGTACAGGGCCTCATCTTTGTGCTCACTTTTACAATCAAAATCAAGATCTTGAGGCAGCCTGACCAGGCAGTGGTACAGTGGATAGAGCGTCGGACTGGGATGTGGAGGACCCAGGTTCAAGCCAGCTTGAGCGCAGGCTCATCTGGTTTGAGCAAGGCTCACCAGCTTGAGCCCAAGGTCGCTGGCTCGAGCAAGTGGTCACTTGGTCTGCTATAGCCCCCCAGTCAAGGCACATATGAGAAATCAATCAATGAACAACTAAGGAGCCACAATGAAGAATTGATGTTTCTCATCTCTCTCCCTTCCTGTCTGTCCCTATCTGTCCCTCTCTCTGACTCTGTCTCTGCCATAAAAAAACAAACAAACAAAAAAAGATCTCAAGGCAGACACTGGCTGGGAACTCTAAGAGAGCAAGGAGGTTAATCCTGAATAGTGAGAAAGCAAGGAATGGAGCAGTCACTTACTCTAAGGGTCAATGGCTGAGCCAGGATGAGTCATCTGGTCTGAATGCTGGTGATGAGCTACTCTCTGTGAACTCAGGTCTGTCTGCCGCAACTGATGCGGGGGGCCACACAGGAGGAACACACCTCGTATTGAAGGGGACTCATCAACTGTACTATGTACTGCCTGTCAGTCTTTGGGAAGCCTGAGCTTGGGATCTTTGATGGGTCAAATTCGAGCAGGCAGGATTTGTGTGGTTAGGAAGAAAGTGTCAGGAGAGCTGCTTCCAGATGCAAGGGTAGGCTAGGGGCAGAGGGAAGGGGCTTTGGGAGCTGTGTCTGGGGCCCCAAGACCTCCACCCTTGGGTTCAAAGATTTGGTAGTAGGACTCCTAGGGCTCAGCATCCAGTCATACCCATGGCTACTACTTATTGCAGCAAAAAAGTTACAGAAACAACCCCTGCCAGGTAGCTCAGTTGGTTGCAGATTTGATCTCTGTCAGACCACATACAAAACTCAACCAATGAGCCTGACCAGGTGGTGGCGCAGTGGATAGAGCATCGGACTGGGATGCGGAAGGACCCAGGTTTGAGACCCCGAGGTCGCCAGCTTGAGCGCGGGCTCATCTGGCTTGAGCAAAGAGCTCACCAGCTTAGACCCAAGGTTGCTGGCTCCAGCAGGGGGTTACTCGGTCTGCTGAAGGCCCGCGGTCAAGGCACATGTGAGAAAGCAATCAATGAACAACTAAGAAGTCGCAACGCGCAATGAGAAACTGATGATTGATGCTTCTCATCTCTCTCCGTTCCTGTCTGTCTGTCCCTGTCTATCTCTGCCTCTGTAAAAAAAAACAAAACAAAAACAAAACAAAAAAAACCCCTCAACCAATGAATCCATAAATAATTGGAACAACAAGTCAATGTTTCTCTCTCCTTCTTCTTCCTTTTTAAAATCAATCAATAGACCCTGGTCGGTTGGCTCAGCAGTAGAGCGTCGGCCTGGCATGCGGGGGACCCGGGTTCGATTCCCGGCCAGGGCACATAGGAGAGGCGCCCATTTGCTTCTCCACTCCTCCCTCCTTCCTCTCTGTCTCTCTCTTCCCCTCCCGCAGCCAAGGCTCCATTGGAGTGGAGATGGCCCGGGCGCTGGGGATGGCTCCTTGGCCTCTGCCCCAGGCGCTGGAGTGGCTCTGGTCGTGGCAGGGTGACCCCCCGGAGGGGCAGAGCTTCGCCCCTGGTGGGCGTGCCGGGTGGATCCCGGTCGGGCGCATGCGGGAGTCTGTCTGACTGTCTCTCCCCGTTTCCAGCTTCAGAAAAAAAAAAATCAATCAATAATTTTTTTTTAAAGTTACAGACAAAAATTAGGAAAGGGAAAAGGAGGTGGGGCAGGTCCAGGAAGACCAGATGCACGCTTCCAGAGTCTTCTCCCAATGAAGTCACACAGAACATGCTCAGTTCTCCTGGCAATGAGTTGTCACAACAGGTGTGAAATGTTGTTTTTTGGAGAAGTCATGGAGATCCAGCACCCAAAGTTCTCACTAGGGGCTGGTCATGCTGGCATCTCTGCCTAGCATGGACCAAGATTCCAGATTCCAGGAGGAGAGCAGGTACTCAGCAAAAAACACATTGTTTGTACAAACAGTTTAAGCCCAGGAACCATTCTTATCAAAGAACAGTAGGAACCATCCTGAAATTTAAGTTCCCAGATGCAAGCCAAGGTCCAGCCTTGTAAGCTGGCCTTCCTAAGGATGGCAGACTCAAACGTGCTGTATTAAAACGTTCTGCGCAGGAGCCTGAAATGAGAGACATAGGGAAGGTGGGTTGGATTATGAAAAATAACTCCATAAATAATCAGAAAATAAAGTACTTTGTGTTTTAAGCACCTACTGGACATCAGGCAACACACGGAGCATTTTCTACCACTTTCAAAGTCTCTGTGAATGATTTACCCATTTTGCAGGAGAGGAAACTGAGTCCTGGTGGTTTCAGCTACTCAGAGTCACACAGCAAGAGTAGCAGAACAAGAATTCAGACCTGGAGACATGACTCTATGTAATACAGTGATTAGGAGCATGGGTTCTGGAGCCAGGAGCCTAGGTTTGACTCTTCCACTCCCTGGCTATAACATATCCTCTCTGGGCCTCAGTTTCCTCATCTGAATGGATATTACCAATCCACTTGTGAGGATTTAATCAGCAATGTTAGGCACACAGAAGTACCTACCAGTAAATTACAGAAATATGCTCAGTGTGGAAGGACTCCTCCAAGGCCACGAAGCCCTGTACACTCCACTGGAATGTGAAGAAGCTAAGACTGGATTCCTTACATAGGTGTTTAAAAGATGAGGGGTCCTGGCCGGTTGGCTCAGTGGTAGAGCGTCGGCCTGGCGTGCAGAAGTCCCGGGTACGATTCCTGGCCAGGGCACACAGGAGAGGCACCCATCTGCTTCTCCACCTCTCCCTCTCTCCTTCCTCTCTCTCTCTTCCCCTCCCGCAGCAGAGGCTCCATTGGAGCAAAAGATGGCCCAAGCGCTGGGGATGGCTCCTTGGCCTCTGCCCCAGGTGCTAGAGTGGCTCTGGTCGCGACAGAGCGACGCCCCGGATGGGCAGAGCATCGCCCCCTGGTGGGCGTGCCGGGTGGATCCCGGTCGGGCGCATGCGGGAGTCTGTCTGACTGCCTCCCAGTTTCCAACTTCAGAAAAATACAAAAAAAAAAAAAAAAAAAAAAAAAAAAAAAAAAAAGAGGGCACTGAGTCACAAGAAAGGACAACAACCCGACCTCAAATCCTGACATCTTGGACTTAAAACTCCCAGACCTGGGAGCTCATTCCCTTTTTAGGAGCACAAGTTCTCCCGTAGGTGAGGACAGGTACTCAGAATTCCAGAGCTTTCTTCCAAACGCTGAATTCTGCCTTCCAAGGCCCTCTCCACCCAAGAGTACTGGTTTTGCCCTAGCAGAGCTGGGAAGAGAAGTTGAGGAACCGCTGCAGGCAGAAAACAGTTTGTTTTGCAAAACTTAAACCCTTGTAAGAATGCGACTAGCTACAGAACTCAAGAGGGGGCAGGGTTTAGCATACTCCCGCCCCCGACCGTGAAAAGTATAGAGATGGAATGCATTTTAAAAGAAGCCCCACCACCCAAGGGTAGTGATTGGATAATTCCCTTAGGAAACCCAATCAGGGAAAGTGATTGGGTAGACATAAAGGTTTAGATAAGGTCCACTTCCCGCGATAGGTTATTGGGCGGGAAGCTCCGCCCCACAGAAGGCCATTAGAGGAGAAGAAAAAAGGTTCTTTTTAAAATATTTTATTTATTGATTTTTAGAGAGAGAGAGAGGGGGGGGGGGGGGGAGGAGCAGGAAGCATCAACTCCCATATGTGCCTTGACCAGGCAAGCCCAAGGTTTCGAACCGGGAACCTGTGTTCCAGGTCGGTGCTTTATCCCACTGCGCCACCACAGGTCAGGCGAAAAAAGGTTCTAATAGGAGAGCGAGCATAGGGAGCACACCTCAGCCAGAACTCCGAGATATGCCTCTAGACTGCCAACGCTTACGGTTTCAACTTTTCGCTCCGATATCTTTGCCTCCTACTCCTCTCACCAGTAAGAAAAAAACAGGTTAGCACTGAACTTCCCCGGTCGTCTCTAATACTTCCAGCATTGTCAATACCTGGCTTCAGCGTACACAACTTGCTCTTGTCATTGGGTCCAACTCCTGCCAGTTAAACTCACAATCCGGTTGTTTTCGCTTCCGAGTTACAACTGTGGTAGCTCGCAACAAAGGTTCCGGAACCATCTGGATATGGAGAAGTTCCGAGTAGGTACTGGACCCCTAGAAGTCAGCAGCGGCTTGTTCAGATTTCATCTTGACACGATTCTCTGTTGTCTGTTCTTTTATTCAGCTAATAAGACGCTCAGTGTTGGGCGCCTACTCTATGACCTGACCTCTGAGAACCCACATACCGTCCCTGTATTCTTAGTGCTCACATGGGGACTGGGCAAAATAGTATCCTGGATTGCCCACCCCGAGTTTATCTTGAGTCACAGGCAGAGACTCAAGACCAAGCTGCAAACCCACCTTCCCCCTACACACGCACTAGCTTCCAAATGTCCCTCCATTACCTGCTCATTGTCCCTTTAAGGAGGAAACCCCACCCAATTCTTTCTCCAGCCTGCTCCGTTTTTTAAAATATGTTTGTTTGTTTTTTTCCTGGCCCTGGCCGGTGGGTTCTGTGGATAGAGCGTCCGCCCTGCGCGTAGGACCCCCACGTTGGATCTCCGGTCAGTGCACACAGGAGAACCGACCATCTGCTTCTTTTCTCCTCCCTCTCCACCTTCTCTCTCTCTTCCCCTTTCGCAGCCAGTGGTTCGATTGGTTCCAGCGTCGGGCACCGGTGCTGAGGAGAGCTTGGCTGATTTGAGCATGGGCACCAGACGGCAAGGGGGGTTGCCCGGTGGATACCAGTCAAGGCGCATGACGGAGCATATCTCCCCTCCTCTCACTTAAGAAAGTTATATACACACACGCACACATATACATTATAAATATATGCATATATTTTAATTTTTTTCTGTGTCAGATATGTGCTCAGTCACTGGGAGCACATCAGAGAACAAGACATAATATTCCTGCCCTCACAGGGATCATGTCTGTCTGATGGGACAGATGGACAATAAATACACAAAAAGGACCCTTCAAGGCTTGGTAAATCATCTGAAGAAAAAATAGGGTAACTATGGACTGATAAGAACAGACTGCTTGAATGAGTTTCCAATGGCTGCTGTAACGTTACCACAAGCTCGGTATCTTAACATATTTATTATTATTATTATTATTATTATTTTTGCATTCAAACATTTATTATTTAAAAAATATATTTTTATTTGTTGATTTCAGAGAGAGATGAAGGGAGAGAGAACCAGAAACATGGATCTGTTCCTGTATGTCCCCTGATCGGGGATGGAACCATCAACCTTTGTGCATCTGGACAATGCTCTAATCAACTGAGCTATGCAGCCAGGGCCACATATCTATTATTTTAGAGTTCTGGAGGTCAGAAGTCTATATGGGTGGCAGGGTTGGTTCCTTTTGGAGGCTCCAGGGAGAATCTGTTTCCTTAACCCTTTGAGTAGTATGAATGTTCATGTATGTCCTCATGCCTCCTGACTATCCAGAGTACCATCATACAAAAATTTTTATTTTAAAAATGTGTAAGGCAACATTATAAAAAGGCAAATGTATGTTCTTATTTCCATAATTGGTTATCAAACAAACATGATTTTAAGTTAATAAAACTGGAACTAGAACTAATTTTTTTTTTCTTGTGAGAGAGAGAGTCAGAGAGAAGGACAGATAGGGACAGACAGGAAGGGAGAGAGATGAGAAACATCAATTCTTTGTTGTGGTTCCTTAGTTGTTCATTGATTGATTTCTCATATGTGCCTTGACGGAGGGGGGGCTACAGCAGACTGAGTGACCCCTTGCTTGAGCCAGCGATCTTGGGCTCAAGCTGGTGAGCCTTGCTCAAACCAGATGAGCTGGCGCTCAAGCTGATGACCTCCAGGTCTCGAACCTCCACATCCCAGTCCAAAACTCTATCCACTGAGCCACCGCCTGGTCAGGCAGAACTAATTTAATTTTGGGGGGAAAAAAAACAACTCACTCCCAGGGGTCAGCGAGCATGAAAAAAACCTCACTACTCAAAGGGTTAACTTTTCCAGCTTTTAGCCGTGCCTGTAATACTTGGCTCATGGCTGTGCAACACTGACCTGTGTTTCCACTGTCACATCACCTATCTCGCCCTCTGATACCCTGCCTTTCTCTTACAAGGATCATTTTAATTTTCTTGGGGTCCCTGGATAATTGCCCTCCTTGATGCTCATTTACTTAATGAAAGGTTATTAAACTTTAAATTGAGGAGTTTCATGATTCTTACTTTTTTTTTTTTTTCCATTTTTCTGAAGCTGGAAACAGGGAGAGACAGTCAGACAGACTCCCGCATGCGCCCGACCGGGATCCACCCGGCATGCCCACCAGGGGGCGATGCTCTGCCCATCCTGGACGTCGCCATGTTGCAACCAGAGCCACTCTAGCACCTGAGGCAGAGGCCACAGAGCCATCCCCAGCGGCAGAGGCCACAGAGCCATCCCCAGCGCCCGGGCCATCTTTGCTCCAATGGAGCCTTGGCTGCAGGAGGGGAAGAGAGAGACAGAGAGGAAAGCGCGGCGGAGGGGTGGAGAAGCAAATGGGCTCTTCTCCTGTGTGCCCTGGCCGGGAATCGAGCCCGGGTCCTCGGCACGCTAGGCCGACGCTCTACCGCTGAGCCAACCGGTCAGGGCATGATTCTTACTTTAATCAAATGTTGCTAGCCAGTGTTACTCATAATTTTGCAGGTCTTGAGTGGGAACAGTGGAGGATTAGAAGATAAACAGAGAGAAAAAGGATGGGATCGAGAAGTCTCATTGCCAAGACTGATGGTCTGCAAGAGCACCTCCACTCCCCAAAGCTTTATTTTTATAGTGTAAAGCAAAGTTATTTTGCAAAACAAAGAGAGCTCAGATACAAAGTCATATTTCTGAGGCAAACCAAGAATTCTCCCAAGTGCAGAAAACCCCCCAGCATGCATGACTTTTTAACTTCACAAAACAAAGGGTAAAAATAAAACTGTCTCCAGTCTCTTCCAGGGACATGGGGGATGGGACAGGTAAAAGCAATCAGCATCATAGCTAACATGGAAGTGTGAGGAAGAGCCTAGCCTTTAGCAACTTAAGCCTTAAACTGCAAGGATCTTTGTCAGTTTATAGTCTACCATAGCCTCTAGCAACCTAATCAAGCAAATGAGGTGGGGGGATGAGCAGCAAGGAGCTTGTCAGCTTACTGCCAGTCCCCTACACCTCTGTCCCCCCAAAATCTAAACTGTCTCTTGCAGCCTGTTTCCCACAATACACCTGCAAAGTCTTTTTTGGGGGGTATTATTTTGCTTACCACAGGTGAAGTGGTCATGGAAGGCTTCTTGGAGGAGATGACCACCTAAGTGAAATCCACAAACAAACTGATCTATTGAGAAAACATTCCCAGGCCTGGCTGCTTTGCCCCAGCCTCAGAGAAATTTTCCCAAACACTCATGTTCCATTTGTGCCCACCTACATTGGGGCGCACATCTAGGCAACTTTTGAGATGACAGGTGAACCAAACTGCTGAACTGAATGGATCCCACCATGCCATCCTAGGCAGAACTCTTTCCACACCCACTCCAACTCCTCCAGCCCCAGATACTTCCTCTGGTCCAGCCCTGATCCCATCCACAGGAAGGTGATTCACTGTATATGTGTCCTACTCTGCCCTGTCTTTGGCCTTTCTGTGTCTGTTGAATGAAGGGAGAAAGAGTCTTGATTCTAGTGACAATGGTCTTTATCTAATTAAACAATAAATAATATGTCACATTCACAGTTCTGTATCAGAGGAAGCAAATCCCCATTTCACAGATTAGGAAAACAAGTGTCAGGGCGGCAAAGTCACTTGTCCAAGGTTGCCCAGCAACTCAGCAGCAGCAGACCCACAACAGTCAAGTTCCATACACCTTTGAGTGGATAGCAGTGTGTGTGGGGGGGGTGGATGTCAAAAGACCAACCCCTTTTCCGGGGTGCTGGGAAGCCATTGCTACTTGCCCAGGGTCACAGAAGCAGTGGCAGGAAGACTCCAGTTGCTTGACTCGCCATAGTCAGTGAAGTCCTGAGCAGCCACCTGGATGCAGTACTTGACTCTGGGCCTCACAGTCCGGAGGGTGAAGGATGTGCCTTCAATGGGCCCCACCTGAAGCAGAAAGGGGGCAGATCAGTGAGGATGAGGAGGCTGGGAAGGGCCATTGTGCACAGATCTGCATGACAGACTTCAGTCCTGCTCCATCCTAACCCACACACCCTCCACAGCCCTCTCCCAGTCTTTGTGCCTTCCTGATCCTAACCTGTGCGGCCTTCCATGCTGGCCACAGAGCCACCTCATTCAGGTCCTTCATGGACCTCACCAGTTTCAAGGGATGTCTAATGGTGAGAGCCCTCACTTCTCAGACCTGCCCCACCAACCCTACTCCTCCTCCTGGCCCTAAACCAGGGCCTTTATCTTTGGCCTCAATGCCTCCCTATCCCCACTCCCAGTCCTACCTAAAAGCATATTAACCATGCTTTTCAATTTTTTGTATCTTAGGATGTTTTGACATCTTAAACATCTTGCTGGCCAGGAACAGACTGCCCTTCTTGAGGTCAGCCAATTGTTAGAGATGGTAAAGGGTCAGCCAGGAGCATACCAACTAATTCAGAGTCTATACCCCCATCTACCCCTTTTCTGTAATTTCCCACACAAGATACTATTCCCCTGCCCTAGACCACCCCAGGACCAGGCAACCCAGGATCACTCATGTTGCCTAGAGCTCGCCAGTATTATTCACACTCGTCAACCCCAAGCATCCACCCTGTCCTGCCTTCCCTTTCTCACAGAAGCCTCAGCAGAGGCTCTGGCCTTGGCTCTTCTCTCACTCCTTCCATCCTGAGGTTGCCTCTGTGGCCCTGCATATCTTGGCATGTGTCCTTCTCTCAGGAAGTGCAATCAACTCTTCTCTAAATGGCTTGCGTCTCTGTGTCCCCACTCAGGCACCTCCATAGATTAACACCCAACAGGCACAAATAAGACATCCTCTTAGCTCTGCCTTTCCTGCTTTCTCTCCTTCCTCCTTCCCATCTTTCTTCCCTGTCCCTGCTGCTCCACACTCTCCCTCCTTGACCTAGCCCTCCCCTCCTTCAGCCTCCCACCTCCTCCTCAGAATGTCCGGTTCCAGCCACCACACACAGCTTCCCAGCCCCAGGTCTGACTGTCTCCCTTCCTTGTTCTACTTCTGTCCTGTATTATAGGCTGATGTGGTGCTGTAAGATTTAAATTAATGGTTACACAATTTTGTGAACACACTTGAAGCCACTGATTTGAGCATTTTAAAATGGTGAGTTTTCTGGCATGTGAAGTCTATCTTAATTTAAAAACTCTAAATATTTTAATTTTATTCTTTTTATTAAAATTTTTAATTTATTGTGTTAACATGGATTCAAGTGTCCCACTCAATATAACACCCTCAACCCCCAACAATGGGCCCCCCACTTCACCCCCTTTGTCCCTTACCCTCTACCTCTCTCCCCTCTTCCTTCTGAGACTTGCTGTACCGTTATCTGTATCTATGTATTTTGTATATACACTGCTCACAAAAATTAGGGAATATTTCAAAATAAATATTCCAGTACTTTCAGCCTTTTGTATAGTGCATCTTCACCAATAAAACAAAAGTTGGTTTTGTATCTCATTTACATAATAAACAACTTTCTTTGACTTGTCATTGCTTTTCTCATGTTGTTTAATAAAAAAAATCAAATGCTTCTTTTTTTTATTGCTTCATGTTCACTTTGAAATATCCCCCAATTTTTGTGAACAGTATTATATTACTATATAATTTCACTAATCCCTTCACCTTCTCTGATAAAACTCTAAAATTATTTTTATTTATTTATTCATTTTAGAGGAGAGAGAGAGAGAGAAGGGGGGAGGAGCAGGAAGCCTCAACTCCCATATGTGCCTTGACCGGGCAAGCCCAGGGTTTTTTTGTTTTGTTTTCTTTGTTTTGTTTTTTTAAAGATTCTTTTTTTTTTTTTTTAAGATTTTATTTATTCATTATAGAGAGGGTAGAGAGAGAGAGAAGGGGGAAGAGCAAGAAGCATCAACTCCCATATGTGCCTTGACCAAGGAAGCCCAGGGTTTCGAACCGGCGACCTCAGCATTTCCAGGTCGATGCTTTATCCACTGCGCCACCACAGGTCAGGTCCTCTGATAAAACTCTAGATTTTTAAACATTAAATTAATGAATACCATTTCACACAGGTGGGATATAAAACTGAGATTCATGGACATAGATAAAAATGAAGTGGGGCCCTGGCCGGTTGGCTCAGCGGTAGAGCGTCGGCCTGGAGTGCAGTGGACCCGGGTTCGATTCCTGGCCAGGGCACATAGGAGAAGCGCCCATTTGCTTCTCCACCCCCACCCCCTCCTTCCTCTCTGTCTCTCTCTTCCCCTCCTGCAGCCAAGGCTCCATTGGAGCAAAGATGGCCCAGGTGCTGGGGATGGCTCCTTGGCCTCTGCCCCAGGCGCTACAGTGGCTCTGGTCGCGGCAGAGTGACCCCCCGGAGGGGCAGAGCATCGCCCCCTGGTGGGCAGAGCATCGCCCCTGGTGGGCATGCCGGGTGGATCCCGGTCAGGCGCATGCGGGAGTCTGTCTGACTGTCTCTCCCCATTTCCAGCTTCAGAAAAATACAAAAATACAAAAAAAAAAAAAATGAAGTAGTTACCAGGGGGAGAGGTATGTGGGGAAAGGTATAAAGAGGGACAAATAAATATAAGGTGACAGAAAATGATTTGACTTTGGGTGATGGGTATACAACATAATCAGCAGTTCAAATGCTATAGAAATGTTTACCTGAAACCTATGTACTCTTTTTTTTTTTTTTTTTTTTAGAGAGAGAGAGAGAGAGAAGGACACACAGGCTAGAAGGGAGAGAGATGAGAAGCATCAGTTCTTCACTGCAGCACTTCAGTTATTCAATGATTGCTTTCTCCTATGTGCCTTGACTGGGGGCCTCCAACAGAGTGAGTGACCCCTTGCTCAACCCAGTGACATTGGACTCAAGTCAGCGACTTGGGCTTCAAGTCTGCGACTTTTTGGGCTCAAGCCAGCGACCATGGGGTCATGTCTATGATCCCACACTCAAGCCGGCGGCCCCATGCTCAAACTGGTGAGCCCGTGCTCAAGCTGGATGAGCCCATGCTCAAGCTAGCAACCTCGGGGTTTCAAACCTGGGTCCTCCGCGTCCCAGTCTGATGCTCTATCCACTGCGCAAAGGTGGATCACCTGGTCAGGCAAAACCTATGTACTCTTATTGACCAATGTCACCCTGTTAAATTTAATTTTCTAAATAAATTTTTTTTTTAAATTAATGAACATCGCCTGACCAGGCAGTGGCGCAGTGGATAGAGTGTCAGACTGGGACAGGGAGGACCCAGGTTCGAAACCCCAAGGTCGCCAGCTTGAGCAAGGGGTCATTCGCTCTGCTGTAGCCCCCCAGTCAAGGCACATATGAGAAAGCAGACAATGAACAACTAAGGTGTCACAACGAACAGTTAATGCTTCTCATCTCGCCTGACCAGGCGGTGGCGCAGTGGATAAAGCGTCGGACTGCGATGCGGAGGACCCAGGTTCGAGACCCTGAACTTGCCAGCTCGAGCGCGGGCTCATCTGGTTTGAGCAAAGCTCACCAGCTTGGACCCAAGGTTGCTGGCTGGAGCAAGGCATTACTCAGTCTGCTGAAGGCCCGCGGTCAAGGCACATATGAGAAAGCAATCAATGAACAACTAAAGTGTCGCAACGAAAAACTGATGATTGATGCTTCTCATCTCTCTCCGTTTCTGTCTGTCCCTGTCTATCCCTCTCTCTGACTCACTCTCTGTCTCTGTAAAAAAAAAAATCAACTAATGAAAAAAAATCAACTAATAATGCTTCTCATCTCTCTCCTTTCCTGTCTGTCCTTATCTGTCCCTCTCTATCTCTCTCTGTCTCTATCACACACACCAAAAAAAATTAATGAACACCAATAAACTTTAAAAGCCAGTTCCTGAGCTACTTGCCACATTGGAATGGCTTGGCAGTCACACATGGCTCATGGCCACCAATCAGAAGAGCAGATTGTAGAAGATTCCCACCATCACAAAAGGTCTATGGCACAGGACTGTAAAAAGCAAACACTCAACTTCTTTTTCTTTCTTTTCTTTTTTTTTTTACAGGGACAGAGAGAGAGGGATAGATAGGGACAGACAGACAGGAATGGAGAGAGATGAGAAGCATCAACCATCAGTTTTTCGTTGCAACACCTTAGTTGTTCATTGATTGCTTTCTCATATGTGCCTTGACCGCGGGCCTTCAGCAGACCGAGTAACCCCTTGCTCGAGCCAGCGACCTTGGGTCCAAGCTGGTGAGCTTTTTGCTCAAACCAGATGAGCCCGTACTCAAGCTGGCGACCTCAGAGTCTTGAACCTGGGTCCTCCGCATCCTAGTCCGACACTGTATCCACTGTACCACCGCCTGGTCAGGCAACACTCAACTTCACAGCCTAGTATCTGATGCTGACCAGGACACCACTGACCTTCCTGAATACTCACTAGACCCTGCCCTTATATTTTGTTTCTTAAAAAAGTTAAAACAGCGTGATCAGGTGGTGGCACAGTGGATAAAGTGTCGGACTGGGATGTGGAGGACCCAGGTTCAAGACTCCGAGGTCACCAGCTTGAACGCAGGCTCATCTGGTTTGAGCAAAGCTCACCAGCTTGGACCCAAGGTCACTGGCTCGAGCAAGGGGTTACTCAGTCCACTGAAGGCCCACAGTCAAGGCACATATGAAAAATCAATCAATGAACTAAGGTGTCACAACGAAAAACTAATGATTGATGCGTCTCATCTCTTTCTGTTCCTGTCTCTATCTATCCCTCTCTCTGACTCTGTCTCTGTTAAAAAAAAAAAAAAAAAGTTAAAACAATGTTGTTTTCAATCAAGGTGAAACTCACATGGCATAAAATTAACCATTCTAAAGTGGACAATTCAGTGTCATTTAGCACATTCAGTGTTGTGCAACCAGCACCTCTAATTCTAGAACATTTTTTTTTTGCAGCTCACAGTAGGAGCTCAGTGTGTGTGTGTGTGTGTGTGTGTGTGTATGATTATTATTATTAACACATCATTATATTACTTTTAGATAAATACACCCAAATAAAATGGATAGATTTCTCAAAAAGAAGAGTGATATTGAAGAATCCAATTCTGGAAGTGAGCAAAAGTTAAGTGTAAATAAAATAGGACTTGAAGGCTGATGGGCAGAATTTAATTTATAGCATTTTCCATCACTTAAAACTGAACAATATGATTGGATTAGAAACCTATTCATGGAATCTTCAAGTGATTTTGGTTTAACATTAACAGAAGAAGAACTGGCAGCTATATCCACTGATTGTGGACTGACGATTAAACATAAAGAATTGTCTCTTGAATCCTTTGGGATTTCTATAAAAAAAGAATATGTGGCAATATCTATAAAAGCTTTTTTTTTTTCTGAAGCTGGAAACGGGGAGAGACAGTCAGACAGACTCCCGCATGCGCCCAACCGGGATCCACCCGGCACGCCCACCAGGGGCGATGCTCTGCCCCTGGGGGGGGGTCACTCTGCCGAGACCAGAGCCACCCTAGCGCCTGGGGCAGAGGCCAAGGAGCCATCCCCAGCACCCGGGCCATCTTTGCTCCAATGGAGCCTCGGCTGCGGGAGGGGAAGAGAGAGACAGAGAGGAAGGAGGAGGTGGGGGTGGAGAAGCAAATGGGCGCTTCTCCTATGTGCCCTGGCTGGGAATCGAACCCGGGTCCCCCGCACGCCAGGCCGACGCTCTACCGCTGAGCCAACTGGCCAGGGCCTATAAAAGCTTTAATAGAGCCTGACCTGTGGTGGTGCAGTGGATAAAGCGTCGACCTGGAAATGCTGAGGTCGCCAGTTCGAAACCCTGGGTTTGCCTGGTCAAGGCACATATGGGAGTTGATGCTTCCAGCTCCTCCTCCCTTCTTTCTCTCTGACTTTCTCTCCTCTCTCTCTGTCTCTCTCTGTCTTCTCTAAAAATGAATAAAAATAAAAATAAAAAAGCTTTATTATGTGGCAATATCTATAAAGCTATCTATAAAATGTTCAAAGCTTTTATAGAAAATTTCTTCACTCCCAAAGAAACCCTATCCTCATCAGCAGTCACTCCCCATCCTTCTCCCCAGCCCCTGGTAACCATGAGTCCACTTTCTGTCTCTGGATTTCTCTCTTCTGGGCATTTCACGAAAACAGAATCACACACAGTGTGGCCTTGTGTGTCTGGCTTCTCTTACTGAGCACCATGTATTCAAGGTTCATTCAGGTTGTAGCAAGTGTCAGTGCTTCATGCCTTCATGGCTGAGTAACATTCTACCATGTGGATGGAGCATGTTTTGTATATCCATTCACCCACTGATGGACATTTGGGCTGTTTCCACCTTTCAGCTGTTGGGAATAGGAGTGCTATGAACATTTGTTTGTATGAATTTGTTTAAGTCCCAGTTTTCAATTATTTTGGGAAGATACCCAGGAATGAAGTTGCTAGGCATCCTTTGCTTTGCACACTAGCCACAAGCAACCTCAAGCTACATGGGAGGCCCCAGGACACCTTTGCATGTGGTGTTCCCTGGGAATCACCCTCCCCAGCTACCTGCAGTCTTCCTCACCTTGCGAAAGCGGGCAACTCCATGACGCTTGTAGCGTATCCAGTACTTGAGTGAGAAGATCTCTGGGAAGGGCCAGGACCTGGGAGGTTCCCACTGCACCCACAGCTGCTGCCCATGGAGGAGGCTTAAGCGCACTCCTTCTGGAGGGTCCGGTTTGACTGATAGACAAATAGGAGACAGTGTCAGCTCATTCATTCATTTATTCATTCATTTAAACAACCAACAAATATTGAGGGTCTATCTAGTTTCTAGTGGTATTCTGGACACTGGGGACACAGCAGTGACCAATATACCCAACTCCTGTTCTTATGGAGCTCAATCCACAGGGCAGAAGGCAAGAGACAAGAAGTAAATTTACTGGTCATAAAAGAGTAGGGAAGAAAGTTTGGGAGTGCAAGAAAGGGAGTGGTTTACAATGTTTTTTGTTGTTTTTTTTTCCATTTATTTGTTGATTTTAGGAGAGAGGAAGGGAGAGAGATAGAAACATTGATTTGTTCCTGTATGTGCCCTGACCAGGGATCAAACCAGCAACCTCTGAGCTTTAGGACGATGCTCTAACCAAATGAGCCATCTGCCAGGGCTACAATGTTTTGTTGTTTTTTTAAAAAAATTCATTTTAGATAAGAGAGACAGAGAGAGATAGAGAAGGGGGGAGGAGCAGGAAGCATCAACTCCCGTATGTGCCTTGGCCCGGCAAGGCCAGGGTTTTGAACCAGCGACCTCAGCATTCCAGGTCCACGCTTGATCCACTGCGCCCCAACAGGCCAGGCTACAATGTTTTTTTTGAGACATAATTTTCATACCACAAAAACTCACCCTTTCAGAATAAAGTTCAGTGGTTTTAGTATATTCACAACATTGTGGGACCATTACCAGTATTTTACAAAATTACCTATTGATTTTAGAGAGAAAGAATCATCAGTTTGTTGTTCTACCTATTTATTCATTCATTGGTTGATTCTTGTATGTGCCCTGACCATGTATTGAACTCACAATCTTGGCATATCAGGCTGATACTCTAACCAAATTAAGTACCTGGCCAGTGTCACCATCACCACTATTAAGTCAGGACATTCTCATTACCCCAAATAGAAATAAATCCCACATCTATTAGCAGTCACCCCCGCCCCCATTCCTGTCAGAGAGGAGGCAGAGCAGGTTGTACAGGGCCTTGCTGGTCCTAGGGAGGACTGGTTTTTTACCCAAAGGTTGGTGGGAGTCCTGAAGGGCTGTGGGCAAAGGAGGGACGGGATCTGACTAGGGTGCTCACAGGCGCCCTCTGGTGACTACTTCAGGGAAGGTGTCCTCTGGTGGCTGCTGGGGGAAGAAGATGAGAACCAGAAACCAGGATAAGAGGACAGTGGTCCACGTTGGCGATAATGAGGCTGGACCAGGCAGAGGTTCAGGAATAGGGAGAAGTGGATGGATTCTTGATTAACTGTGAAGGTGGAGCCCACAGGCTCCAGGATGGAAGACAAGACTGGGGAGAGGTAAAAGGGAGGAGGAGGAGAGAGAGAGAGAGAGAGGGCAGGAACAAACCAGTGGTCCTCCACACCCCCATCCATGGCCCTCACTCACTGATGTGCTCTGGGATAAAGGGCACGAAGCTGCTGCTGATGCCCCAGGGGTGGACAGCCGTAATGTTCAGCATGTAGGGTACCATAGAGAACATGTGGACATCTGGGATGGTGCAGCTGGTGGCTTCTGGTGTTGGCTGGAGGCAGGGTTGACTCTCCCCATGAGCGGCCACTCCACGCCTGGACAAGGGATGGGCACTATGAGGGACTCAGCACTTCCTGCAGGCTAGGCTTGTGTCCTGGACCCCAGGTGGGGACAGCAGGCAAGCAGCCCTGGTCCAGGGCCCTGCTCTAGGGAAGGCATTCACCTGACATCACAGAGCCCGCAATGACTCAGGGTTGGGGGTGAAAACCACAGGAGACGCCTGGGTCCCAGATTCTAAAGGTTTCTGGAATGTCAACATTCCAGTCTTAGAATTCCAACATTCTGAGGTCTACAGATTCACAGACTGGAATCTGAAATAGTAAGATCCCGATTCTCTCCATTTCTGAGACCCCAAGATTTCAGAATTTAGAGACTTGAGCTCAGTGTCATTCATAGAACATTCTACAACATTCAAAAGGTCCTGTTTCCACATTGTCAGATGTTGTAGTCATAAGCTGCCTGTGGCTATCAAGCACTTAAAATGCAGCAGCACGACTGACTGTGACTTTTAAGTTTATTTTATCTAATGTAATGTTTCTAGTTATCAGAAAAATTGTTCGGAACAAATTAGGTGTGTGTATTTACTGTTACCACTGCAAATTTTATAAAATCCATTCAGAGATAAAAAATTTCTTATTAAAGTTTAGCATCTGAATTGAAATGCACTATATGCATAAAATACACACACAATTCCGAAGACTTAATATAAAAAGAATGTAAAATATCTCATTAAAGTTTAAAATAAATATTATATGTTTAAACAATATTTTAGCTATTATTATTAAATATTAATTTCTATTCTAAACTTAAATATATACATTGTATATAAGCATATTTAATTACATTGTGCTCAATCATATTAAATGATAAATATTTGGAATATATAGGTATTATTTAAATAAAATACACTGCTCACAAAAATTAGGGGACATTTTATCGCTTCATATTCATTTTGAAACATCCCCTAATTTTTGTGAGCAGTATATTAAAATTAATTTCACCCATTCTTGTTTTTTAAATGTGGCTTCTAGAGAATTTGAAACTACACACATGGCTTGAAATATGTATTGGAGGAAGTACATTTCTACAGGACAGAGCTGTCCTAGAATTCAGAGGCTTTTGGGGTAGTGCTAAGTCTGCAGTTGTCCTGATCCTAGGGGTGTCAGGCCCAGTTGTGGAATTTCCAGGTGGCCCCTCCAGGCTCTCTGACCTGTATGTGGCAATGAAGGATGTGGACCTTGTGGAGCTTGCAGCAGGTGGCAGGGTCCAGAAGCAATCTACAGCAATTGGGTACCTAAAGGCCCAGCACCACACCCTGGGTTGGGGGAGGGCTGCCAGGAGAAGGGGAAAAAGGGAAGAGTGTGAGGTTTAATTCACCTTGGGACTACAAAGCCCTACCATGGGTTTGTCCCCACCTCACTGCCAGCTGGTGCCAGACATACATTAGGCCCCTAGTAAAGGTTTGCGGAATGAATGAATACATGAATGAGAGGTGCCTACATCATCTCTCACCCCCAACTACAACCTGCAAAGGTAGGATTATTGGCCCATTTTCCAGATGGGGAAACTGATGTGTTTTTTTGTTTGTTTTTGTTTTTTGTATTTTCTTTTTTTTTTTTTTTTAATTTTTTTTTTTTTTACAGAGACAGAATGAGTCAGAGAGAGGGATAGACAGGGACAGACAGGAACAGAGAGAGATGAGAAGCATCAATCATCAGTCTTTCATTGCGCCTTGCAACACCTTAGTTGTTCATTGATTGCTCTCTCATATGTGCCTTGACCGTGGGCCTTCAGCAGACTGAGTAACCCCTTGCTAGAGCCAGTGACCTTGGGTTCAAGCTGGTGGGCTCTTGCTCAAACCAGATGAGCCCGTGCTCAAGCTGGCGACCTCAGGGTCTCGAACCTGGGTCCTCTGCATCCCAGTCCGTCGCTCTATCCACTGCGCCACCGCCTGGTCAGGCGTTTTTTGTATTTTCTGAAGTTGGAAATGGGGAGGCAGTCAGACAGACTCCCGCATTCGCCCGACCGGGATCCACCTGGCATGCCCACCAAGGGGCAATGCTCTGCCCATCTGGGGCATCGCTCTGTTGCAACCAGAGCCATTCTACCGCCTGAATCAAAGGCCATGGAGCCATCCTCAGTGCCCGGGCCAACTTTGCTCCAATGGAGCTTTGGCTGCGGGAGGGGAAGAGAGAGACAGAGAGGAAGGAGAGGAGGAGGGGTGAAGAAGCAGATGGGCGCTTCTCCTGTGTGCCCTGGCCGGGAATCGAACCCGGGACTCCTGCACGCCAGGCTGACGCTCTACCACTGAGCCAACCGGCCCGGGCAAAACTGATGTTTAATAAGCTTCAGAGAAGACCTGGGGAGTGGGGAACCCTGATGGAAAGGAGATATTTTACTGTTATCTCCTTCTTTGCTGTTTTAAAGCAAGTGAAATGAATGCACGCAGTTAACCCACACCTACACCTCTTTCTCTCTCTCCCTCTCTCTCTGTCTTTCTTTCTTCAACCTGTGGCTGCCACTACCTGGTGTCAGCTTGGGGTAGAACTTGTCTTCTCTGTGTCTCACTTTCCTCATATGTGCAGTGGGATGGTAAACACCTCCTACCAGGGCACATGCATTTCAGGAGGTGTGCGAACTCCCTCCCCACCCTAGAATGTTCCACAGCAAACAAAGTCCAGTCCCCAGACTGGCTCTGGCCCCACAACCCCCAGGGGTCCTACATACCTTCTCTCCCACTGCAGGGTGAGTATCCAGCCCAGAGGGCAAGGGCCAGGAGAAGTCTTGGGGCCATGGCTCCGGTGGACTCTGCTTTCAGGAGCTGGATCAGGGAGCACCCTTGGGGAGGCAGGGCACTCAGACCCACCTGGGGAAACCAGCCCCTGTCGAGGCCCCCCACTTCCCCTTCTCCAGGTCTGACTCACTGGCAGTTTCGTGGGTCCTTGGAGAGTAGAGCAGGGACAGCAGAAGAGTCCCCAGTCCCTTTACTGGCCACCCTGGGACAAGGGTGCGGAAGGCTCTGAGGGTGGGGGCAGGGAGAAGAGGCCACAAAAGGGAGAAGTGGAGACCCTGTGGCCTTTCCCAGCACAGTCAGTCCTTCCTTCCGGCTGCAATGAGGAGGGCTTGGGGAAACCCCAGGAGGGGAATGATGACATGGAGAAAGAGACAGGAGGGGAGGAACAGAGAGAGACAGGGAGACTAAGAAGGAGAGACAGAGAGGAGAGAGGAGAGAGGAGAGAGGAGATGGGGAGAGATGGAGATAGAGACACAGTGATAGCAGAGGCGATAGAGACAGAGACAGGAGAGACAAGAGAGAGAGAGACAAAAAAAAAAGAAACAACTGGAAGACTGAGAGATAGAGGCAGAAACAGACGCAGAAAGACAGAAACAAAGATCTAGGAAACAAGAAGAGAGAGATACACAGAGACCCAGGCATCTGCACAGGAGAAGCCCCTTCACTCATCTGCTGCCGTGGTAGGGTCCCACTCTCAGCAGCCACACTCCACACCAGAGGCCATACAGAGACAGAAAGGCAGACCTGGGGAAACAGCCCCCACCCCCCATGAACATTCTCCTAGCCATGGGGATGCCCAAGGCCAGGCTGAACCCCAACTGGACACGGTGCCTGCCCTGAATGAGCAAGGAAACCCCAGGGACAGGCTGGACACTGGGGGCTTCACAGCCATAGTCACCTCCCCTCTGTTAGCTGGAAAGAGCTAAGAACCCCCAGGGGATTTCAGGGAAGTCACCCAGGGGCAGGGAGTTTGGGGTGGGACTTTCCCTCCCAGGGGCAGGGTTTAGGGTAAGGAAAGTGAGGTAAGTGCAGGCTTGGCTCCTGTTTTTGATTAACACTCGAATATTTTGTTCATCGTGAAATTTTTGTCACCCATTTTGACTTTTTAAAATATTGTATTAACGTAGTGTTCATCTTGGGGACTTAGATTCTGGTGTGGGAGAGGAATGCCTCACTCTCCTCATCCTAATCGTTAAGACCTACTCTGGGCCACCCCACCCCTCCTTGCAGTGAGAGCTCAACAATCAGGCCACACACTTTCCTCTGCTCTGTGAGCTTTTATTCGTGGGGTGGCATCTGGTGACAGGACACAAGAGAGGGACTCACAGATTCTCTGATGGGGGGGCAAGGTCAGGGCCTGAGTGATGGACAGACCACCAGGGGCCATCAGGAGGGGGGCCCAGGTGATCAAGTTCTCTAGGTCAGTGCAGGAGCCCCAACACCCCCTTTGCCGGGCCTGGTGGGCAGAGGGTCAGTGTTCAGAAGCTCAGCGTCCCTGAGCCTGGAGCCTTTGCATCTGTAGGATCTGGCTCAGAATCCGTTGCACATCTTCATCCATCTGGCCCTGGGGTGGGAGGGGCAGAGAGAGAGCCTGGACACCCCTGCCACTGTACAGATGGGGAAACAGGGCCAGAGAGCAGCCAGTGGAATGGCCAAAGCCAGGGGTGACTCACCTGAATGGCATACAGGAGGTGGCTCCTATACAAGGCCACCACTGCACTGTGGTCCCTGGCAGCTTCCTGTGGATATGGCAGAAAAGACATCCTCAAGATACAAAAATGTCCCCTTTGCCCACTGAGCACCTATTTTAATGGCACAGACCAATATGACAGTGCCGGTTGACAAAATATTGCAATTTTCCTCCTCTCTCTGGTACAAGGATCCCAGGTTCCTGCACACCCTTGAGGTCTCTCCTGGGGTCTCTGCCATGTGCCCAGTGCAGCACTCACCTCTAGCTGCGCCTGGAGAGCCTTCACCTGGCCACGGAGAGCCTCCACCTCGGGGCTGCCTGCAGTTGCTGGCTGGTCCTTCAGCGCTTCCTTAAGACTGAAGACCTCCTTGGAGAGCTCTGTGATCTGGGGTGAGGGTGGGAGGTGTCAGCATTTACCCTGAGCCTAGGGCTTGGGACAGCATTAGTAAGAGAGATGGGACAGAGGCTTGTGAGGGAAGGTCACATCCTAAGGCTGGCAAACTCTGGCCCTCAGGCTAAGAATGGTTTTCATAGTCTTAAATGGTTAGGGAATAAAAGTCAAAAGGAGGCCCTGGCCGGTGGCTCAGTGGATAGAGCATTGGCCCAGCATATGGATGTCCTGGGTTTGATCCCGGTCAGAGCACACAGAAGTAACCATCTGCTTCTCCCCTCTCCCTCCCCCCCTTCTCTCTCTTCCCCTCCTGCAACCAGTGGCTCAGTTGGTTCAAGAGTGGCCCCAGGCACTGAGGATAGCTCAGTTGGAGTACATCAGCCTCAGGCACTAAAAATAGCTCAGTACTCAAGCATTGGCCCATGATGGGGTTGCCAAGTGGATCCCAGTCAGGGTGCATGCAGAAGTCTGTCTCACTATCTCTTCTATTCTCACCTAAAAAATAAAAAAGTCAAAGGAGAATTCATTCAATTTTGTAACACACAAACATTCAATCAAATTCACATTTCCATGTTCATACATAAAATTTTACCAGAGTGTGTCCACATTCATTCATGTTCATGTCACCTATGACTCCTGATGCAATGGCAGACCTGAGCCAAAAACATTGCCTATTGGGTCCTTTACAGTATGCTGATCCTGTCACACCCCCTCTAGGAGTCTCTGGAAAGGGAAGACTGATGGAACAGGGGGGTGGAAAGCCTGGTGGGGCTGCATCAGACAGCCCTGGGTTTGGTTCCCTTCCTACCCCTTTCTTAAAGGAATCTTTTTTTTTTTTTTTTTTTTACAGGGACAGAGAGGGCGTCAGAGAGAGGGACAGGCAGACAGGAATGGAGAGAGAGAGAGATGAGAAGCATCAATCATCAGTTTTTCATTGCGACACCTTAGTTGTTCATTGATTGCTTTCTCATATGTGCCTTGACCGTGGGCCTTCAGCAGGCCAAGTAACCCCTTGCTCGAGCCAGCAACCTTGAGTCCAAGCTGGTGAGCTTTTGCTCAAGCCAGATGAGCCCACGCTCAAGATGGCGAGCTCGAGGTCTCGAACCTGGGTCCTCCACATCCCAGTCCGACGCTCTATCTGCTGAGCCACCACCTGGTCAGGCTCAAAGGAGATCTTGGGAAGATGACTTAACACCTCTGAGCCCAGTTTCCTCATTTATAAAGTAAGGAGAATCATGGTTCTCACCAGTTAATTGATTCTGAACAGTGATTGAGTTTAATAACTGCTTGGCGAACAGGCACTCAATAAATGCAGAGTTTTATTATTATTCCTGTAGATCAGAGGTTCTCAACCAGAGGCCATTCTATCCCCAGGGGACCCTGGCAATGTCTGGGGGAGCTTCTGGCATCAAGTGGGTGAGTCCAGATATGCTGCTCAACAACCCACCCCACAATGCCCAAGACAACCCCCCAACAGAGATTGACCTGCCCCTGAGTGTCACTAGTGCTGAGAAAGAGGAACACATATTCCCTACCACAATTTTATCTTCATTTTACAGAGGTGGAAACTGGAGCTCCGAAAGAAATTTATCCAAGTTTATAACACAGTGTTGTGTCTGGGTGACTCTTTGCACTAAAGCACATGGGGTTCTGGGGGTCACATCTACTGACCAGTGACATGCTGTGTGACTTTGAGCCACTCACTTTGCCTCGCAGGACCTCAGTTTGCTCATCTGGAAGATGGATATAAAAATACTTTCTGGCTCTTAGGGTTGTGAGATTAAAATGATGGTGTGTGAGCCTGGCCTGTGGTGGTGCAGTGGATAGATCATCAACCCGGAATGCTGAGGTCGCTGGTTCGAAACCCTAGGCTTGCCTGCTCATGGCACATTCTACAAGCAGCCAATAAACAACTAGTGAAGCAACTATAAATTGATAGTTCTCACTCCATCCACCCCCTCCTCTCTCTGTAAAATCAATATATAAAATCTTAAAAAAAAAAAAGGTGATGGTGATTGCTTTTCTCATATGTGCCTTGACCAGGGGGGCTACAGCAGACAGAGTGACCCCTTGCTTAAGCCAGCAACCTTGGGCTCAAAGCTGGTGAGCCTTGCTCAAACCAGATGAGACCTCACTCAAGCTGGTGACCTCGGGGTTTCCAACCTGGGCTGAGGCAATAACCAGAGGTCTCTATTATCATTATTCTTACTACTTAAGAAAAGAACTTGGGGCCTGACCAGGCCATGGTGCAATGAATAGAGCATTTGCCTGGGATGCTGAGGACCCAAGTTCTAAACCCCAAGGTTGCTGGCTTGAGCACAGGGTTGCTGGCTTGAGCAAGGGGGTCACTGGCTCGGCTGGAGCCCCCCGGTCAAGGCAAGTATGAGAAAGCAACCAATGAATAACTGAAGTGCTGCAACATGTTGATGCTTCTCATCTCTCTCTCTCTGCCTGTCTGTCTCTCCCTGTCTGTCTGTCTTTCAAAAAAATAATAAAAAGAAAGAAAAGAAAAGAACTTGGGAACTTGGGTTTGAAATCTGGAAGAACCATTGCATGGCTGTGGCTGTATGACCTTGTCAAGTAGCTTTACTTCTCTGTGCCTCAGTTTTCTCAAATGGGGATAACAAAAGCACCAATTTTATTAGAACTTAATGTGATAATTAAATTCATTAATCCATGTTAAATTCATATAGCAGGGCTTGGCACACAATAAGCACTCCTTAAATGTAACTGTGGTAGTAATTTGTAGTTTGAACAGTAGCCTGTGTGTCTGAGTAGTCTCCTACTTTTTCTTTCTTCTTTTTTTTGTGACAGGGACAAAGAGAGAGGGACATACAGGTACAGATAGGGACAGACATACAGGAAGGGAGAGAGATGAAAAGCATCAATTCTTTGTTGCAGCATCTTAGTTGTTCATTGATTGCTTACTCATATGTGCCTTGATGGGGGGGGGCTACAGCAGACAGAGTGACCCCTTGCTTAAGCCAGCAACCTTGGGCTCAAAGCTGGTGAGCCTTGCTCAAACCAGATGAGACCTCACTCAAGCTGGTGACCTCGGGGTTTCCAACCTGGGTCCTCCACATTGTAGTCCAACACTATCCACTGTGCCACCGCCTGATCAGACAGTTGTCTCCTACTTTTTCTGTGCCTCAGTCTCCTGTCTAAAAATTGGCCTCATTTCCCCAGAACCCTTTTAGCTGGGACATTCTTAGATTCCCCCTAATCCCTACTCAGTGGGGCCTCCTAAGTATAGGAAAAAAGGACCTACCTTCTTGTCCTTTTCTTTGGCCCTGTCCAGGGCCTCCTGGGCACGGCTCTGAGCCTGGCGTGCCTTCTCAGCCTCAGTGCGTAGTCCCCGCAGCTGCTGCTCTGCCGTGGCTAGCTGGGCCTCAGCCGCATGTCGTTCACTCTTCATGAATAATGCCTCACGCTGCACCTGTGGCCCAAGCCCACATGCGACCCTTAGGACACTCTGACCTAAAGATGCCAGGACCTTAAGAGTTCCTCTGACCCTCTATTTTGGCCTGAGGACATTCAAGCCCTTTTTGATCTTGAGGAGCTTGACTTAGGGAAGTTCTGAATTCACCAGAGTACTATGAACATTCTGACCCTGCAAAACATCTCTATTCTGCTAGCTGTGTGACCTTAGACGAGTGACTTAACTTCTCTGTGCCTCAGTTTCCTTATATGTAAAACAAGAATAATAATAGCCCCCACTTCATAGGGTGGTTGTGAAGATAAAATGAGCAAATACATGGAATACGCTTAGAACAATACCTGGCAAAAAGTAAGTGCTATATTCAAGTTGGTGATATTATTATTATTTATTATTATTATTATTATTTTTGTATTTTTCTGAAGCTGGAAACAGGGAGAGATAGTCAGACTCCCGCATGCGCCCGACCGAGATCCACCTGGCACGCCCACCAGGGGGCGACGCTCTGCCCACCAGGGGGCGATGCTCTGCCCCTCTGGGGTGTCGCTCTGTTGCCACCAGAGCCACTCTAGCGCCTGGGGCAGAGGCCAAGGAGCTATCCCTAGCGCCCGGGCCATCTTTGCTCCAATGGAGCCTCGCTGTGGGAGGGGAAGAGAGAGACAGAGAGGAAGGAGAGGGGGATGGGTGGAGAAGCAGATGGGCGCCTCTCCTGTGTGCCCTGGCCGGGAATCAAACCCGGGACCTCTGCACGCCAGGCCGACGCTCTACCACTGAGCCAACCGGCCAGGGCGGTGATATTATTATTATTATTATTACCGTTAATTTTTTTTCCCTCTGCCAGTGGTTGAAGGTTTGTAATTTCTTACAAAATGAAAGAAAAAAGAATTTGGATGAAATACAAACAGATGTCCAAAAGTTGGTGACTGCATTCTCACAAAAACATCAAGATCAGAGCAATATTAAATTTGCAAAAATTGATCCTAAGGGGAACACTGGTCTTTATAGAAATAACAACTCCAGGGAAAAATAGATAATAATTGGATATTCTAATTAGTATAGATTGGTTACCATTAACAATTTAAGTAAGTCCTAAAGTGATTGATAAATCAAATCAGACTTGTCAAGTTTACTTGACAAGGAAGTGATCAGGAGGAAGGTAAAATTGCAAAGCCATCCAGGAAGATGGCCATAGTTAGGCTGGACTGTGATCAAGAATTTAACTAGTTGGGCCCTGGCAGGTTGGCTCAGTGGTAGAGCATTGGCCTGGTGTGCAGGAGTCCCGGGTTTGATTCCCGGCCAGGGCACACAGGAGAAGCGCCCATCTGCTTCTCCACCCCTCCCCCTCTCCTTCCTCTCTGTTTCTCTCTTCCCCTCCTGCAGCCAAGGCTCCATTGGAGCAAAGTTGGCCCGGGCGCTGAGGATGGCTCTATGGCTTCTGCCTCAGGCACTAGAATGGCTCTGGTTGCAACAGAGTGATGCCCCAGATGGGCAGAGCATTGTCCCCTGGTGGGCATGACGGGTGGATCCTGGTCGGGCGCATGTGGGAGTCTGTCTGACTGCCTCCCCGTTTCCAACTTCAGAAAAATACAAAAAAAAAAAAAAAGAATTTAACTAGTTAAAATAATAAATTTGGAAAAAGAGTAATCTTAGCTGTCATGTATTGGTCATTTGTACCATCACTGTCCTAAGTAGCTAATATAAATTAAACCACCTACTTTTCATGTGAAGATTAGGAACTATTCTAAACTCCATTATATGGGTAAGTAGATAGAAATTCAGAGAGAAAAATGCTTTCCTGACAATTAATGTAGCTTCTTATTTACATATTTGTTAAAACAGTTCCTAAATTTATTTATTTTTTCTGAAGTTGGAAACAGGGAGGCAGTCAGACAGACTCCCACATGCACCTGACCCGGATCCACCTGGCTACAGGAGGGGAAGAGAGAGACAGAGAGGAAGGAGAGGGGGAGGGGTGGAGAAGAAGATGGGCGCTTCTCCTATGTGCCCTGGCCGGGAATCAAACCCGGGACTCCTGCACGCCAGGCGGATGCTCTACCACTAAGCCAACTGGCCAGGACCAATTTTTTTTTTTTATTTGAGGGAAAAGATAGAGTCAAAAGGTCCACTGTCAGGACAAAAATAAATATCCCTGGGTTAAAAGAAAAAAAAAACCTGACAACAAATTAAAAAAGCTTCCAACCAAATGGAAGATGATACTCACAAACAACAGCTCTGATAAGAGATTAATACCCAAAATATATAAAGAACTTACAAAGCTCAGCAACAAACAAGCAAATAATCCAATTAAAAATAGGAAGGCCTTGGTCAGTTGGTTCAGTGGTAGAGCATCGGCCCGGTGTGTGGAAGTCTTGGGTTCGATTCCCGGCCAGGGCACAGAGGAGAAGCGCCCATCTGCTTCTCCACCACTCTCCCTCTCCTTCCTCTCTGTCTCTCTCTTCCCCTCCCGCAGCCAAGGCTCCATTGGAGCAAAGTTGGCAAAGTTGGCCAGGTGCTGAGGATGATTCCATGGCCTCCGCCTCAGGCACTAGAATGGCTCTGGTTGCAATGGAGCAACACCCTATATAGGCAGAGCATTGTCCCCTGGTGGGCTTGCCGGGTGTATTTCAGTCACGCACATGCGGGAGTCTGTCTCTCTGCCTCCCCACTTCTCACTTAAGAAAAATAAAAAATAAAAATAAATGGGGAGAGGACCTGAACAGACACTTCTCCCATGAAGACATACAAACAACAAATAGATATATGAAAAGATGTTCATCTAGCTTTTAGAGAAATGCAAATCAAAACCACAATGAGATACCACCTCACACCTGTTAGATTAGCTATTATCAACAAGACAGGTAATAAAAAGTGTTGGAGGGGCTGTGGAGAAAAAGGAACCCTCATTCACTGCTGGTGGGAATGTAAACTGGTACAGCCATTACAGAAGACAGTATGGTGGTTCCTCAAAAAATTGAGAATAGAATTTCCATATGACCCAGCAATCCCTCTACCGGGTATCTATCCCCAAATCCCCCAAACATTGGTACACAAAGACCCATGCACCCCCATGTTCACTGCAACATTGTTCACAGTAGTCAAGACATGGAAACAACCAAAGTGTTCCTCGATAGAGGACTAGATAAAGAAGATGTGGTACATGGACAGAGAGAGAGTCAGATGGACAGACAGGAACGAAGAGAGATGAGAAGCATCAATCATTAGTTTTTCGTTGTGACACCTTAGTGGTTCATTGATTGCTCTCTCATATGTGCCTTGACTGCGGGTCTTTAGCAGACCGAGTAACCCCTTGCTTGAGCCAGCGATCTTGGGTCCAAGCTGGTGAGCTTTTTGCTCAAGCCAGGGAGCCTGCACTCAAGCTGGTGATCTTGGGGTTTCGAACCCGGGTCTTTCTGCATTCCAGTCTGACGCTCTATCCACTGCACCACCACCTGGTCAGGCGAAGATGTGGTACACATATACTATGGAATAATACTCAACCATATGAAATGATGATATATTGTCATTTATGACAACATGGATGGACCTTGGGAACATTATACTGAGTGAAATAAGTAAATCAGAAAAAGCTAAGAGCTATATGATTTCACACATAGGTGGGATACAAAACAGAGACTCATGGACACAGATAAAAGTGAAGTGGTTACCAGGGGGTAGACGTTGGGAGGAGAGGACAAATATTGGTGTAAAAAGGGGTAAAGAGGAGGCCCTGGCCGGTTGGCTCAGTGGTAGAGCGTCGACCTGGCGTGCAGAAGTCCCGGGTTCAATTCCTGGCCGGGGCACACAGGAGAAGCGCCCATCTGCTTCTCCACCCCTCCCCCTCTCCTTCCTCTCTGTCTCTCTCTTCCCCTCCCGCAGCCGAGGCTCCACTGGAGCAAAGATGGCCCGGGCGCTGGGGATGGCTCCTCGGCCTCTGCCCCAGGCGCTAGAGTGGCTCTGGTTGCAACAGAGCGATGCCCCAGAGGGGCAGAGCATCGCCCCCTGGTGGGCGTGCCAGGTGGATCCTGGTCAGGCGCATTCGAGAGTCTGACTGTCTCTCCCCGTTTCCCGCTTCAGAAAAATACAGAAAAAAAAAAAAAGGAGTAAAGAGGGACAAATATATGGTGATGGAAAATGATTTTAATTTGGGTGATGGACACACAATGCAGTTAACAGTTTAAATGCTATAGAAATGTCTACCTGAAACCTTATTGATCAATGTTACCCCATTAAATTTAATTTCTTAACAAAAACAACTTAGCATAAAAAATCTACTGGGTTCAAAATGAGATTTTAAAAAATCCCTGTGCATGACATCCTCCTCTAGAATGTGTTGAAATATCAAAATGATCATAAGTTAAAATGACAATCTCAAAAGACCCAGCTGAAAAAAACTATAGGCTCATTTTGACCAGCAGAGAAAATGGGTACTTGGTAAAAAAAAACATCAGGGCAAAACCCCCAATTCACTGCTCGCAAAAAAAAAAAAGTAAACATTGATCCCTACCTCAAAGCATACAGACAATTAGAGCCAAAGCATAAAAAAGATTGTGAAAACAATAAAGATGCGGTCAGAAAACGCACAAGAATTTCTGTGACTTTGGAATACAAACAGGTTTTATAAATGAATTGTAAAAAGTGCTAACAATTAGAAAAATGATGGGGTCAAAACTGCCAAAAGATTTTAAAGCAGGAAATACAAATAAAAGAAAAGAAAAAAGAAGAAGAAAACAAAGTTGAAACATCCAAGAGATCAGGATGGCCCCAGGGTCAAAGGTTGGCTTGGAAACACTGGCAGGATCAAGTGTCTGCAGGATTGAAGTCTATGGGATTGAAACATCCCTTGGCTGCAGGGTCAAAACAGATGACCAAGTGGCTGCTGGGTGTGCATAATGGGGCCTGGCCACGCTCACCTGGAAGACCTCAGCGCTGGTCTTCTCATGGCGGCGTCCTAGCTCCTCCAGCTGCCCCTCCAGCCGAGTCACATCAGCCTGAAGTGCACCCACTATGCGCTCGTGCTCCAAGCGGGCCACGCTGCCCACACGCTCCCGCTCCAGCTCAGCCCGCAGTCGGGCTGCCTCCTTGCCCGTGGCCACCACCTCCTGCTCCAGGCTGGCCGCCCGGCCCCGCAGCTCCAGGGCCTCCTCCTGAAGGCGGTGATGCTCGGAGGCTGGCACTGCTGACTGGCGGAGCACCTCTGAGGCCTCGCGCAGCTCTGTCAGGCCCCGCCGGGCCTCCTCGCAGGCCTCGGCCAGCTCAGCAGCCCGGGCCTCTGCTGCGTCCCGAGCTTGGCTCAGCTCGGCGGCTGCTGCCCGCTGCTGCTCCTCAGTGGCCGTGGCAGTGGTCAGCTGCCCCCGTAACACCTCCAGCTCCCGGATTTGCTCCAGCCGCACCTCCTCCCGCTGGGCCAGCTCTGCCCGCAGGCCCCGAGCCTCCTCCTCGGCCAGCAGCCTGCCCGCCCGCGCCTCGTCCAGCCAGGCCAAGGTGGCCTCCAGCTCCCGGAGGCGGGAATCCCGCTCTCGGAGGTCCTCCCGGGCCTGCTCCAGAGCTGCCCGCAGTTGGACCGTGTCACCGCTGCCTCCACCACCAGCCCCACCCCCCTCAGCCTCACATACCCGCTCCCGCAGCGGCAGCCGGTCAGCCTCGGCCTCCGCGGCCTCGCCCTTGCCATGGGCTGCCTCCAGCTCAGTGGCTGCCTCCCGCTCTCGCTGCCAGAGCGCCTCCTCCAAGCCACGAATCCTGATCTCCAGCTCGGCCTGCAGCTTTTCTGATGCCTCGGCAGCACCTGGGTGTAGGATGGGGCCAGTGGGGACCCTAGGGGTGGTGGCCTCCATGTTTGTGGTCTTTGTGCCTGTGGATGCTCCTTCCACAGCACCCACTCCACTGGCCTTCATCTTTGGTTCCACTGCTTTCGTGTTTGTGGCCTCTGTTTCCAAGTTTCCTCCTTCTTCTAGAGTTTTTGTTTCTGTGACCTTAGCCTTTGTTTCCAAGACCTCCGCTCTTGCACCCTCTGTTTCCATGGCCTGAGTGTCCATGAGTTTTGTTTCCATGGCCTCGGTCCCTGTGGATGCTGCTTCCAAAGTCTTGGCTTCCTTGGTTTCAACTTCTGCAGCCTCCTCGTCCGTGGTCTCAGCTCCATTAACTCTGCTTTCTGGAGCCATGATGCCATTAAGCCCTGTTTCTGTTGGCCCATTTTTGGTGGTTTTGGTTCCTGTGTCCATGTGCTCCCCAGGGGCTACCTTCTCTTCTCTGGGGATCTTCTGTGCTTCCTGCTGCTCCAGTGCCCGCACAGCCTCAGCGTGCTGCCTGCGCAGCTGGTCAAACTCAGCCCGGAGAGAATCATAGAGGGCCAGAGGGACAACCTCGGCTGAACCATTCGCCTCCATTTCGTCCTTCTCAAAGCTCTCCAGGATCTGGAGGTAGGGGTGGGGAGAGAGGGAACTGGCAGAGCTGAACAGGCCACAGGGCCACAGGGTAGTCTTGCCATTGTCCCTGCCCATGGACTCACCCACATGTCCACCCCAACCCACTGGGAGAATGATTCCTCAGATCTGTCCCGAGCCCCCTCTCCCAGGCCTCAGTTTCCCCACCTGGACCTTTTCCATCAGCTCCTGGTTCTGTCTGGTGAGGGCGGCGACCTGTTCTTGCAGCGAGGCCAAGAGCTCCTGGGCTGACTGGTTTAGCTGCTTGGAGAGCATCGTCTCGGCCCCTGGCAGAGGCAGGGGCATGGAGTCAGACCTTGAGGATCCAAGCCATAGGGATGGAAGCTGGGTTCTGGAGCTGTGCTTTGGGGCCCCCGGGGCATGTGAAATAAATAACAAGTGAGGGCCAACCTGCCTTTCAGCTTCAAGCTCTCTCCACGCCTGTGGGTAATAGCTCCGTCTCCCGGGACCCTAGGGACCAGGTGGGTGGGGGTACATGGGGCGAGGACAAGGTGGTGGCTCACCTGGAAAGTCGGGCAGCTCACCCTCCTCATCCTGCAGGGTGGCCACATCATAGCTGGTGTTCTCTCGTTCATTCTGGAAGTAGGCCCAAAGTCTAGCTTGGGGTCCTGCCCACCTCCCAACCCCATGAACCCCCAGGATCTAGAGTGGACAGAGGTGTTCAAAGGCCTATTTGACTCCCTACAAACATCAAACTGGCTGTGTATGGCACACAAGTATTGAGTGCCTACTCTGTGCCCAGGACTATGCTAGGCCCCCAGGAAGCTTAGTAAATGGCCCAATCACTGCCCAAGTGAGTGACCATAACCCCAATGATGGGTTGTATGTACAGCCAGCACACATGGGACTGAGAGGAACAATGGAGTGCATCCTTGCAAGGGTGCATCTGTGTGGTTTGAGGTGGGTCTGCAGTGAGCATGTGTGCACATGTGTGTGCCCCTGTGTGCAGTGGCCCTCACCTCTACTGTATGAGCTCCTGTGATGGTGTATGATTCTGTACTTGTGTTTAAATCTGTTGTGTGTATGGTTGCATTTTGAGTGTGTATATGAATATGTTTGTATAATTATGTATTTAAAAAATGTGTATACATGTATTTGTATTATCTGTGTCTGACTGAGCGAGAAGTGTTTGTTGTGTGCATGTATTTGCGATGTGTGTGATTGTGCTTTCACTGGTTTGTTGTCTGTTTGCCTGTTATGTGTGTAAGACCACATGTATGTGAGCATGGTTGTCCAATTCTGTGTGGATGTGAGCATGTGGGATTATGTGTTTTAGGAAGTGTCCATTATGTGTGTTATCCATGTGTGGTTGTGTCTATTGTATGTGTTTGTTGCGTGTGTGTGAGACTGTATGTGTATCAGTGCGGTGGTCATGCAATTGATACGTGAGAGACCTCACCCCCACTGTCCACCCAGCCCACCTCTAGCAGGGACAGCCGGCTCTGCAAACTTTCCACCTCCCGACCCAGACTCTCCTTCTCCTCCTGCTTCTCTGCCAGCAGCTGCTGCAGCTCTTGCACCTGGAAGATGGTAGTGGAGGCTCAGCTGGTCTCCAGGAAGAAACACTGGGCAGCTGGGAGTCCAGATCTCCTGCCACCATCCACCTACCTGTCTCTCCAGGCTGTGAAGGGAGCTGGCCTCTGCCTCTGGCAGCTTATGAAAGAAAGGAGGAACAGGATTTGGATCTGGGCTGGGGACCTCCCTGGCCCTCTTCCTAGTCCATCCAACCACAGACATCTGCTGTGCACCTACCGCACACCCAGCACTTCTCTGCCCGCTCACGCATTACTGAGTACAGTACTTATTGAGTGCCTACTTTGTTCCAGACCCCGTTTTTGGCCAATAATTCATTCACTGTTCATCCATTCAATAACTCACTCAAATATCTGTCCATCCTACAAATATTTATCAAGCATCTACTGTGAACCAGGCACTGTTAACTGTGTCTTCCCTCATAGGCTTACAATCAAATTGGGATGAACATCGAGAAAATATATAGAACGTTCAATGCAGTAAGTACTTTACATAAAAATAAAGGAAACTGGGAAGTGAATGGAAGAGTGCTATAATTTTAAATAAGTTGGGCAGGAAAAGTATTTTTGACAAGGGGTCTTTCAGTAAAGACCTGAAGGAGGTAAGGCAGGGAGCTGTGAAAAGATATGAGAGAATAGTGTTCCAAGCAAAGGGAACAGCACATGCAAAGGCCTCGAGGCAGGATTGTGCTTGGTGTGTTGGAGGAACAGTGAGGAGGGCCATGAGGTTAGAGCAGAGTGGGTAAGGGGAAGAGAGGAAGGAGGTGAGAGTAGGGAGGTAGGAGCAGTCTTTCCCACAGAACTGAAGTCTTCCCCCCAGCCTACTCCAGACTGAGTCCCAGGCCTGTGTCCCTGCTGCTTCTCACCTCCTGCTTCTTCCGTTCCTGGTTCTGCTCCAGGCCCCGGATCTTCTGAAGCAGGCGGCCCCTCTCCTGTCGCAGCCGCACAATCTCCTCATAGGCATCATGATCATCCTGTTCCCCCAACCCCAGGACCCACAACTTTTACATGAGGCACAAAGCTGTCCCATCCCACATTTGAGCAGGAGCTCCCCCTCATTCCTATTCCTGGAGGACCCCCATTCTTCTCCTTGGCCAGGTCATCTCTCACCGGCATAGGGATGCTGGTGGGGGGCTGCGGCGCCTTCCGCTTTTTGGGAGCCCCTTGCTTCTCATGGCTGGACACAGAGTTCTGGTGAGAGGGGGTGAAGGGACACATGGGAGACATGCCAGCCTCCCACCCAGATAAATCAACTCATACAGCCCACTATCTGTCACCAGCCCAAACTCTGACCTCACTTCCTGTGTAATCCTGAGCAAGTCCCTGCCTCTGTCTGGTCCTCACTTGTCCCAGCATACGAGGGGATGAAACCCTGTTCCCTGCAAGTCCCAGGTCTTATGCTTTACTTTCTGCTCCTTCCTATGCCTTGGGACTTTACCCAGCTAGACCAGACTGTCTCCAAGTACCCTTTCCCTGTGGCACTGAGGTGCTGTAAACCGGGAGAGGGAAAAAGAGGCCAGAGCCGCCTCCTTTCCTGACTACATCAGTTCCCCTCACCACCCCACTCCAGCCCCATGACTTGACGTCATTCCCTCAACGTTCTCACCCAGTTCTGGGAGTTATGCTGTGGGTGATGCTGCCACTTGGTGGCAATGTGCCCTAACAGTAGCATTCTTCCCACACAAGTCGGTTCAAGTCAAAACCCCAAAGTAGGGGTCCATCTCTTCCTTCTACTCCCACAAAGCTCAGAGCAAGGGGAAGGTAGTGTGTGCTTAGGGATGGGGACTCATTCTCTGCTTAGAGATCCATACCTGAGATGATGCCTCGCCTGAGTCATCCTCTAGGAGGGTAAAGGAGAAATAAAAGTGGGTCAGGACCAGGCACTGTTTCCAGGGACTCCATTCCCCACCCAAGGAAGGGGATTAATGAATGCAGGGGACTTTTGTGGGGATCAGAATTTTTAACCTGGAATCAATCACTCTGGCAGAATATTGATAGGAGGAGCCTTGAAAATCTCAAAAAGAGAGGACAGTGGCATCTTCAGGATGGGACAAGTGGGATGCCAATTCTTAGAAAAGGCAAAGATCAAAGAATAAGGATGAGTCACGAAAGTAGAATGGACTCCTAGACTATTCTAAAAGCTCTGGTGCTCCTTGAAACTGTCCTGAGTAGGATCAGGGGAGCCATGAAACCTCCTATAATGCAGCATATAGGGATACCTTGGAATTATCCACAGAAGGGAGAGAAAGGGGTAGCAAGAAACTGCCCAGAAGGAGGGTGCCTGAAATTGCTTAGAGGCGGGGCTTGCATACCGCTGGGTGGTGAGGGGCGCTGGGCTGCCTCCTGCAGGAGGTGCAGGATAAGTTTGTCCCCTGCCAGGGTGCCATAGTGGGCAGCATCCTGGCCCAGCGCGTCGGTGATGCCTGGCTGGGCCCCTCCCTGCAGCAGCACCTCCACTGTTTCAGGGCTGGCCACCTCACAGGCCAGCATGAGGGCCGTCCTACCAGGAGAGGGGGCTAATGAGAGGGTAGGAACATCCTCAAACCCCCCACACCTTCCTCAACACCCAGTCTGGGTTGAGGGAGGAGGCCAACTAGATCCCCCCAACCAGAGAGATCAAGAGGCTTCACAATGTCTCACAGCACACAGTGGGATGGCTGGAAGGAGAGATACTCACCTGCCCTGCAGGTCCTGGTCATTCACGGCGGCTCCCTGCTGCAGGAGGAGGCGGCACAGATCTGTGTGACACATCTGAGCTGCTATGATGAGGGGTGTGGTACCCAACTGGTGAGAGTGGGGGAGGAATGAAACATCAGAGGCTGATCCTGGGAGGTGGGAAAGTCTAAATAACTGTCCCTGCACTTCACCTGAAACTTTCCCAAACTTTTCAAAGGGTTCCTGGGATGCTACCACTTGGTGGCAGCATGTGTCAAGTACAGTATCTTTTCCCAAATGATCTCAGAGGCTCACCCGATCTCGGGGATTCAGATGTGCCTTGAAGGAGCAGAGCATTTCTGAACAAGAGATGCAGCCGCCAGCCACTGGAAAAAGAGGAAAGGATGAGGAGTATGTAGGGTAAAGCTTAGACATTTTCTGGGAGCCTTCAGTCTGGGTATGGTTCTTATCTTTTATTTCATGAGGAATTCCCACCTCCCCTGAAGATCAAAAACAAAAGTATGAATTCTATTTTACAGATGATAAAACTGAGGCCCAGCCAGGTCCATGGTCACCCATACAGGACAGAGGCAGAGCCATGATTAGGACCCAGGTCTGCCAACTCCCTGTCCCAAGCTCTTTCCACATTCTGCTGTTGTTCTCTCTTAAAGTAGAACTTTGGGTTGATTTTCATGTATTTCCCCTCTTTGATTTACCTAGCATTTCTGTCGTTACTATGTACCAAAACCTCACACAGAGAGTGTTAATGTTTACCAGAGGGATCAACCTGCCCTCAGGTTGGGCAGGCTGGAAGGGGGAAGGCAGAGGTTACTTCATGGGCAACGGTCTTTTTTTTTTTTTTTTTGTTTTTGTTTTTGTTTTTGTTTTTTTACAGAGGCAGAGATAGACAGGGACAGACAGATGAGAAGCATCAATCATCAGTTTCTTGTTGCGCGTTGCGACTTCTTAGTTGTTCATTGATTGCTTTCTCACATGTGCCTTGACCGCGGGCCTTCAGCAGACCGAGTAACCCCCTGCTGGAGTCAGTGACCTTGGGTCCAAGCTGGTGAGCTCTTTGCTCAAGCCAGATGAGCCCGCGCTCAAGCTGGCGACCTCGGGGTCTCGAACCTGGGTCCTTCCGCATCCCAGTCCGATGCTCTATCCACTGCGCAACCACCTGGTCAGGCTGGGCAACGGTCTTGAAGTGGAAGCTGGGTAAGGTCAAGGTGAGATGGTATGGATAATAAGAGACTCAAAAAGAGAAGGGCTTTCTGCTGGGAGGTGTCTGGACAAGTCAACAAACCATGATACCTGTTGTGTGCCTGAGGGAGTACGGGATTTCTTGCTGTTATATTTCTAATGCTTAGAACAAAGCATAGCAGGTACTTGAGAAATATTGACTGAATGAAAAATCAGTGAGCTTCCATAGTGTGACCAAAGGCATTGACACCACTAGATGGCAGCATACTTCAACTGCAGGGAATTTTTAAATGGTTAATAAAACTCAAGTAGACCCAAATTTATTCTGTGTTCCCAAGAGGATGGATGTTTCTGGAGTCATCAGTGAAAGCCATTCCAGAATCTCATGGGCATGGTAAATAGATGTAGGGCTGGGTTCTGGCTCAAGTGGGTAGGTCCCTTCCCCTCCCTCAGGGAAAGTTTGTATTTGATGAGCATAAAGGCTGTCTGGACCTTTAACCTTCCTGAGATTCACTAGGAGCTCCTCCAAGAAAACTAGATGCTAGTCATCCCTCCAGCATTCTCCCCAGGTCTGGCATACATAGGCTGTGCTTGGGGTTCAGAAAGTCCAGGTCCTCCCTACTTTTTTGTAGGTGAACCTCAATCATTTGTCTGTCCAATGGGATCATTGCCTGTGATTCAAAGGGTTGCTGGAGCCCAGTGCCTGACACACAGATGTTCAGCAAGGAAGAAAGAGAAGGAAGGCAGGTCTCCAGGGACATGGGTAGAATAGCCCCCAAGCCTAGCACCCTCTGGGCAGAGCAAGACTGGGCTGCACCCACCTGCATGATGCAGGGCCGTCCACCCACTGCTGTCCACAGTATCCACCACACAGGACGCCTGAGGAGTGGGGTTTAGGTCATTTGAGGAGCCATTCCTCTTCATTGCAGGTTTCTCTAAGACCTGCCCCTTCCTTGGCTCTGTTATATTTCAGGCTCCTTGCCTCACCTCTTCCTCCCCTCCTACTTACCTGCTCTATGGAGCCTGTTTCCTCATTGGCCTCTGAGTGACTCTTTGTTTTATAAAAGGTGGTGAGCAAAAGGGAATAGCTAGGAGTTCAGAAGCAGCTGAGGCTTTGGGGAATAAATGGGAGCTCTAAGAGTAACTGTGGCCAAGAAAGCACCTAGGGTTTGGGAGAAACTGGGGCTCAGGAAACATCTGGTATTGGGAGTATATCTTCTAGTGGGAAATATCTGGACAACTCAGGGAGTCTCTAGTTATCCAAGGAGTAGCTCAAGCATAAAAGTGGCCAAGGAATAGCTAGGATTCAGGGCATACATAAGAGTTCAGGGAATAGTCAGGGCAGGGGAGTATCTGGGGTTCAGGGAATAACTGAGATGAGAAAGGAAATGACCTGTAGCAGTTGCTTCAAGCACTGTGGGTGCCCATACTTGGCGGCCAGGTGAAGGGCATTGTAACCTGAAAGGGAGAGAGGATTTACTAGGGCTCCAGATACTCAAGGATACATTATACCTTAACCTGTGTCAACTATTTGTGATGATTCAGTTTCCCTGTGTCTAGCAAGTCCCCAAACCCAGGTACTTCTCAAAACCATGCTACTCCCTGTGATCAGAGACTCTCTAAACCCCAGCTAGTCTATGTCCCAGACAATCTCATCTTAGTTACACTCCACACCCACCCACTCCTCAAGCCTCACTGCCCCAACTACTTCCCATATCCCCAGCTGCTTTACATGCTCAGCTACACCAAAGTGCTAGCTATGCCCCTTAGAGTCCATAGTTGTTCTGTATGTCCTAGCTAACCCATACACCAGGGGTCAGGAGCCTATGGCTCATGAGCCAGATGTGGCTCTTTTGATGGCAGCATCTGGCTCGCAGACAAATCTCTAATTAAAAAAGTAATGTTCTTAAAAAAAAACATTAGTTTAAAAAAATATTGTTAAAAACATAAAACATTCTCATGTATTACACTCCATTCATTTCCTACTGCTCATGTTCATAGTTGCGGGTGGCTGGAGCCAATCACAGCTGTCCTCTGGGAAAACACCAAATTTTTATTGGATAATGCATAACGTACATGGGTTGTTGTATGGCTCTCATGGAATCACATTTTAAAATATGTGGCATTCATGGCTCTCTTAGCCAAAAAGGTTCCCAACCCCTACCATACACCCTTGCTATCCTGTGTGCCAGCTATGTCTATCTTTGATACTCTACAAATCTGTAGTTACTCTACACATCCTGACACTATGCCTGTTGCCTGAAGCTTCAGATATGGCTCTGCCCCAGGCCTAGTTATTACTTGAGTCCCAACTACTTCTTTTGGCCATGCAATCTATCTCAGTTTTTTCCTCAGGTCCCTAGTTAAGTCATAAACCCAGATTCTCCTTTTGTTCTAGCTACTCCCAGAGCTCCAGCTACTGCTAAACCTCAGCTACTCCACATGCACAGATACTCCCTCCAAAGTCTACTAATTATTCTCATGCCCCCAGATACTTCTCAAACTTACATACTCCTCTGTTCCAACTACTTCCTCTGACTCTACCGCTACCTGAGCCCAGCTGCTCCTCATGTACAAGTTGACTCACCTATCTTGGTGACAGCCATGGTCCCTGTCCTTGGGCACTGCAGCCTGACATGCCCCTGTGACTGCCTGGGGGCACTAAAAGGAACCCCCCCTCCCTTTTCCAGCAAGCTACTGAGAACATGAAGAAGGACCTGGCTGGACCCTCAGGCTGGGCACCTGGTCTGAGTACCTCCTCCCGCCCCTGGGGCCTGGTGGGCAGTACCTGCCCCATCTGTGCACATGACATTGGCGCCGTGTGCCAGCATCACCTCCAGACAGCTGGCCGCACCCCTCATAGCCGCCAGGTGGAATCTAGAGGTCAGAGGTGAGGGGTCAGCCACAGGGTGGCCACCCCTCAGCCACATACCCCCCAGGGCATAGGCACTCACGCGGACTTGCCCTCAGGGTCCAGCTTCGTGGGCACCAGACCCTTGCGGACGATGAGAGAGGCCACCCGCGAGGCATCACTATTCTCCACAGCCTGCAGCAGCCGCTCATCACTTTTGCCCCAGTCCTGGCTCTGTGGGGCACACCCAGGGACCATGGAGTCACGCAGCCATTGCCCCCTTCCCACTCCCCCTGGCAGGGACTCTGGGCTCTCACCGCCCGCCCCTGGGCACTTGCCTGGCGCCTGACTCTGGCTGCCGGCTTCGGGATGGGGCAGGGACCACAGGGCGGGCAGGAGCCAAGGTCGGTGGGGCTGAGCCGCAGCTGCAGGGGGAGGTGGTCCTGGGTGGGGGCCTGAGACAGAGTCCTCTGAGCCTGTGCCCCACAGCATCTGTCCCTAGACCATTGCCCCAAATGTCCATCTAACACCCAGTGCCAGCATCCTCCCATTAAACCATCCCAGATAAGTCCCCAGCATCTTTCCAAATACCGTCCTGCATACCCAGACCCAGTATGTCCCTTAGTGAACAGCCACCTTTTCAACAATACTCTATCAAACTGACACACTGTCCATCCTTCAAAACCACCCTCAGAAGTCTTCCCAAGGAACCTCTGACGGTGTTGCTTTAAATGTCCCTCAGAACCATACTCTGCCATCTATCCTTTTACCCCCACCCCTGAAATGCCACAATTATCACCCAAATGTCCTCCAAGATCTGTTCCCCAGAACCATAGCCTGAAATGCATTCCAAAATGTCTTCCCCAAGTTCTTGACATGTTCTCTAAAATCATTCCCCTAAATGACCTCGTCTGTTCCCAAAATGTCCTCCCCCCAAATCTCTCAAATGTCCTCTGAAATTGTTCTCCAAATATCAATCTTTTCCAAAAAAACAGTCCCCCAAAATAGCATCCAAATTGTCCCTCTGAAGGACCTTAGCTATGCAAAAAATATTACCCCATCCAAAACTATTCTCTGAAATTCTCCCTTCAAATGCCCTCTCAATTATTCTAAATGTCCCCAACTGTCCTCAAAGTCCCCATCTGTCTCCCCAAAAGCCTCATCCACCCCCCCCCAACCTATGCCCCCTCCCAACTCATCCTTCCCAGAGGCTGGGGGTGAATGGAGCCTTGCTGGTCAGGGGGTGGGGAGGGGCAGGGCCGAGTGGGGAGAGTTAGGACCCAATACCCTGGCTCCCGGCCCCCTCCCCTGGCCCTACCGCAAAGGAGGTGGTGGCGCACAGACACAGCTGCTTCATAGCATCCTCGGCCAGTGGGGCCAAAGGGAGGGGCAGGCCCTACCAAAGCTCTTCTGACCCAGTGGTGTTGCTAAACCCCAGCGCCGTCCCTCCCTACCCTCCTTACCCGCTTGTCCCCCTCTGGGTGGCCCCTCCCCCAAGGGTGTGGGCGGGGAGAACCAGGGGGCGGGGCGGGGCGGGGCTAGGCTGGGCATGGGTGGTGGTGTAGGGAGATGAAGGGTGGAAAGGCAGATGAAGGGTGGAAAGGCGTTAGTTGCACAGGCCGGACCTGACCTGATTGCCATGAGGAGGATGCAGCCAAGGGGCCTGGCTCCCTCATCCCTGAAGACTGCCCACTGGATCTCCAAAGATCAGCCTGCCTGTGCGGTTTCCACTTCCTTCAAGCTGACCCGGGTGGCAGGTGACTCTCGCCTGAGCCCTGGACAGACAGAGCCTCCCACTGCTGCCCCGACATCCCAGTTCACTCACTGGTTCATTCATTCACTCACCCATCATTCATTCGCTCATTCATTCATTGCCTCATTCATTCACTCAACTGTCAGTGGGGCTCCACAGCCTGATAACCCTGAATTTGAATTTGGGGCCACACCCCCTGGACCCCCATATGTACTACTACCTATGTGACTACACTAAGATACTTACCTGTTTCGGACTTCACATTTCCTCATCTGAGAAATAGGTGTCATAATAAACAGTAGCTACCACAGAGGGTTATTGGAGGACCACATGAGATACTATATGTGAAGCACTCAGCACAGTGCCTGGCAGATAGTAAATGTGCCATAAATGTGTATCTAATGGCAAATCCTGGAGATTCTCTCTTTCTCCTGCTCCAAAGCCTCCAGCAACCTCACTCAGCATAAAATGCAGACTGCTGCCTGACCAGCGGTAGCACAGTGGATAGAGTGTCAACCTGGGACTCTGAGAACCCAGGTTTGAAACCCCAAGGTCACCAGCTTGAGTGCAGGGTCGCCAGCTTGAATGTGGGATCATTGACATGATCCAATAGTCGTTGGCTTGAGCCCAGAGGTTGCTGGCTTGGGCAAGGGGTCACTGGCTTGGCTGGAGACCCCCAGTCAAGGCACATATAAGAAGCAATCAATGAACAACTAAAGTGAAGCAGCCACAAGTTGATGCTTCTCATCTCTCTCTCTCTTCCTGTCTCTCTCTCCTTCTCCTTCTCTCTAAAAAAGAAAAAAGGAAAAAAAAAATGCTGACTGCTTACAAGGTCCAGGAAGTTCTAAGGGCAGGGGATCCGCTCACTGAAGTTCTGAGTCAAGCCCCACTCCCTCCTAGTTTGCTAGGCTCAAGAGCTCAGAATGGATTTTACACTTATAAGTGGTTGAGTGTGTGTATGGGGAGGGGTGGAATCAAAAGAATATTTTATGACATGTGAAATTCATATTTCAGCATCCATAAATAAAGTTTTATTGGGACGGAACCACATCCATCCATTAAAGACAGTCTATGGGCCCTGGGGCTGGGTAGCTCAGTTGATTAGCGCACCATCCCAATATGCCAACATTGCAGGTTCGATCCTCAGTCAGGGCACATACAAGAATCAACCAATGAGGCCCTGGCCGGTTGGCTCAGGAGTGGAGCATCAGCCTGGCATGTGGATGTTCCGAGTTTGATTCCCAGTTAGGGCACACAGGAGAAGCAACTATCTGCTTCTCCATCTTTCCCCCTCTCCCTTCTCTCTTTCTATCTCTCTCCTGCAGCCATGGCTCAGTTGGAGCAAGTTGACCCTGGGCGCTGAGAATGACTCCATGGCCACACTTTAGGCACTAAAAATGACTCGGTTGCTGAGTAACGGAGCAATGGCCTCCACTGGGCAGAGCATTGCCCCATACGGGGTTTGACAAGTGGATCCAATTGGGGTGCATGTGAGAGTCTGTATCTCTGCCTCCCTGCTTCTCACTTAAGAAAAAAGAAAAAGAATCAACCAATGAATGCATAAATAAGTGGAACAACAGGTAACATTCCTCTCTCTCTAAATCAATTTAAATTTAAAAACACTTGAAAGAAAGAAAGGAAGGAAGAAAGAAAGATTGCCTCACTGGTGGTGGTAGAGCATTGACCTAGGATGCTGAGGACCCAGGTTTCAAACCCTGAGGTCTTCAACTTGAGCACAGGTTCACCAGCTTCAGCGCAGGATCATCGACTTCAGCGTGGGATCATAGACATGATCCCCATGATCACTGGCTTGAGCCTAAAGGTCTCTGGCTTGAAGCCCAAGGTTGCTGGCTTGAGCCCAAGGTCAGTGACTTGAGCAAGGGGTCACTGGCTCTCCTGGAGCCCCCCAATCAAGGCATGTATGAAAAGCAATCAATGAACAACTAGAGGTGCTGCAACTACGAGTTGATGCTTCTCATCTCTCTCCCTTCTTGTTTTCTGTCTGTCTCTACACATCTCTCTCTCTCACAAAAAAAAAAAAAAAAAAAAGGATGGCCTATGTGGCTGCTCCCAAGCTGCAATGGCAGAATTGAGGTTGGAATTTCTAAGAAGCCAAAAATATTTACTATCTGGCCCTTAACAGGAAAAATGTGCCCGCCCCTGCTGTAAATATACCCCTTTATTAACTCCCCTTCGCTCGTTGCCTCACACATTATTTTTGGTTCAATCCATCCTGCCACAGTGGCCTCTTTTCTGGTCCTTAAACACCTTGATTCCACCTCCAGGCCTTTGCTCTTGCTGTGCCCTCCATCTTGAGGACCACCCCTCCCCCACTGTCCACCTGGCTGATTCCTTTACTGTTTGTCTGCACTGGAAGACACTCCTCCAGAGAGTCTACTCTGACCACCCTTGTCACTCTCATTGTTTTTATTACCATCTGATGTCATTACTATGTACCTTCCTGAAAGCACTGTTTCTTTCTTTCTTTTTTTTCATTGTTTCCACAAGAGAATAAATTTTGGTCTATCCTGGTTACTGCTGTATCCCTAGCAGGTACTAGGGATAGATTTTGCAGGGCCCAGTACAATAGAAAAATAATTGTTCAAAACTTAACAAGAAGCCTGACCTGTGGTGGCGCAGTGGGTAAAGCATCGACCTGGAAATGCTGAGGTCGCTGGTTCGAAACCCTGGGCTTGCCTGGTCAAGGCACACATGGGAGTTGATGTTTCCAGCTCCTCCCCCCCTTCTCTCTCTCTCTGTCTCTCTCTCCTCTCTCCCCCTCTCTGTCTCTCTCCTCTCTAAAAATGAATAAAAAAATAAATAAAATCTACTTTAAAAAAAAATTTAACAAGAATGTCCCCTGGCTGGTTTGCTCAGTGGATAGAGTGTGGCCCAATATGTAGATGTCCCAGGTTCGATCCCCAGTCAAGGCACTGAGAAGCGACCATCTGCCTCTCTTCCCCTCTCTCTCCCCTTCTCTCTCTCTTCCCCTCCCTCTTTCTTCCCCTCTCCTCTCCTTGGTTGACTTGAGCACCTGCCCTAGACAGGGGTTGCTGAGTGGGCCCCAGACAGGGGTTGCTGGGTGGATCCAGGTCAGGGCACATGTGGGAGTCTGTCTCACTATCTCGCCTCCTCTCACTTAAAAAAAATTAATAAGAATTTCAAGACAATAAGAACAGAGTTTTAAACCAAACAAGAACCTAAACAGAGGCTTGCACACAGTAGGTGCTTAATAAACATTTGTTGAATGAATTAAAGAAATAGTGACTCTGGAGAATAAATATGAGAGAAAGAAAGAGACCGATTTTCCAGGAAGTGTTGAGGAAGTATCTAAAACCCCAATCTTCTTTCTTGTGGGATTTTTCTCAAAACTGAAGTAAGGGAAGCAGGTTAGTAGCTCACAGTTCTAGTTAACTCCTATTTGATAGACAGAAACACTAAGGCTCAAAGAGGGCTGGAGAAGGCCCAGAGCAAATATTGCCATCTGCTAGGGCCCTGAAGAAAAGGCTGGTATTAGAGAAGCAGAACGGAGTGGGAGGGCACAGCAGGCAGCAGAGAAGGACTAGAACAAGGTATAAGGGCTGGACCATGTGTGCTGAGAAGGAATAAAAGGTCCGTAGAGACATGAGGTGGGACTTCTGCAGTCACTGGTGTTTGCTTTCTTCCCTCGGGGAGCTGAACAAAAGCTGAACCTGACTCCTGCTGCCTGCTGCGAAACTGGAGCTGGGCAGGTAGAGGGAGGGATGGCAGATGCCAGGTGTGTGTGCTGGGGGTGGGAGGATGGAGGACAAACTTCTCCCCCCTTCCTCCCCCAGGCCTCCCAGCTGCTACTATGGCTCCAGCCCTCCAGCACAACCTAGGCTCCTCCCTGCTCAGAACAAACACTATTCCCCTCTGAGACCCTCATACCCAGTGTGACATTTTTTTTTTTTTTTTTTTTTTTTTTTTTTTAGAAAGGAGAGAGAGAGAGAGAAAGGGGGAGGAGCAGGAAGCATCAACTCCCATATGTGCCTTGACCAGGCAAGCCCAGGGTTTCGAACCGGCGACCTCAGCATTTCCAGGTCGACGCTTTATCCACTGCGCCACCACAGGTCAGGCCCCAGTGTGACATTTTAACACTTGCCAGTCCCCTCTTCTCCCCTACTTGACTTTGTGCCACGCGTCTATCAAAACACACACATGCCCTGAATCTGGAGCCCCCCCCTTTTTTTAGTTGTACAAACGTTTTGAAAGATTTGATGTCAATATAATTCTGCTTTTGAAATTAAAGTTATTTGTTTGGTTTACCACTGACTACAACTTCTCAGAAATCCTTGGGGGTACAGAAAAGTCTAAGTTAGGAATTGATTCCAAACTGGGAGAAAAAATGTAGGGTCATTTCTACAGTAAATAAAACTGAGCTTATATCATGTTTTATAGGAGGTTCATGAGTCATTTATTTCTTTCTCCTTATTCTCTCTCTCTCTCTTCTTTTTTTTCAATCAATGTACTAACCCTCCCCTCCCCCCACCCAGCCAAAATAGCCTAAATCATGTCCATAGTAATACAGCTCTGGGGGAAGACTGGTATCTCAATTCCAAGCTGTGTGACCTTGGGCAAATTCCTTAAACTCTCTGGGTCTCCATTCCTCATCTATAAAGTGGGGATAATAAAAGCTACTACCTCATTAAGAGAATTAAATGCACTAACATCCACAAAGTACATGGTAAGCTATTTGCAGTATTTAAATACAAATAAATAAAAACAAAAATAAAATAAAATAAAAATGAATTCAATGATATTCAATTAAAAATAAATTTAAAATACATTTTAAAATGGAAAGGAAAATTTAAATCAATAAATATAAATAACAAAAATAGATCAAATAAGTGGGAAAACTGAGGAAGGCCACAGAATGGGTGGCAACAGAACCAAAATCACCCAGCTTGTCAGGGACAGGATTCAAACCCAGAGCTACCTGATGTTAAAAACAAGGTTTGTGGTCCTGTCCCCTTTCTCTGGCTCTCAAGGACTCCTCCAGCTGGGCCCTCTCTGCCCTCAGCTCCCCTTCACATTCATTGCTCCGGGTAGAAAAACCTCATAATTCCATATGTCCCTAAACCAACCAGGCCCAGTTCAGCCTCTGAACCTTTGCCCATACTGGTCCCGGCCCTGTCTTGTGTGCCTTTACTTGTCTAAATCTTACTATCCTTCCAGGTTCCTCTCCAGCACTGCTTCCTCCAGTAGCCACTCTGATTATTCTGGGCTATGCCTGCCGATGGGAGGCCCTATCACATGGCAGAAAGATTAAGAGCTCTGAAGTAAGGCACATGTATGTTTGACTCTCCTCTTGCCACTTTGCTTTGTGTGCTTTGTGACAAGAAGAGGTGAATTAACTGCTCTGGACCTTGGTTTCTTTGTGCCATAAATGTGAAGTCAAGACTGACCGAGGCCAGCACAAAGGAGCACTATGACTCTAGATGCAAATCCTCACTTAGGTCTCTTCAATTGTGCCCTGGACTGGCCCCCACATTGGCAGGGACTGGGGGTGGGCAGGAGGGAGTAGGGATGACAAAAGGAGCATTTCCTTCTGGGGGTGCACAGTCCAAGATATAGCTGCAAGGGGAGCCAGCTTGATTTCACCTCAGAGCCTTTGCACTGGCTATTCCCTTTGCCTGAAATTCAATTCAGGACCCTGGTCATATGGCAGCTACCAGAATAACCTGATGGACAGGAAGTAATGGCACTGTGGCCCAGTGGATGTCCAGCCAGGCCCTGGGGACAGCAACCTAAAGTTGCAGGGCAGCAGGCATCTCAGTGGCCTCTACTCACTTCTGTCTTCTTAAATCGAGCCCGGAGAGTCTTCATGGCAGCATCCAGTGTTTCTCCTCAAGCCAGGCCACCTGGGAAAGGGCAGGGAGTGAGGGACATTAGTCCTGGTAAGCAGGAGGGTCAGCTGCCTTCCCTTCCTCTAAAGCAGTGATTTTCAACCTTTGCTTCTCACACACTCATAAACTAATTACTAAAGAAAAAGGGGTCCTGACCTCTTCTCCCTTAGTAACTAATTTATTTGTGCCATGAGATGAAAATGGTTGTATTTAGTCAGGGGCACTGACCTTAGTAATTAGTGTGTGTTTGTGCCATAAAAAAAAAAAGGTTGAAAATCACTGCTCTAAAGGACCATGTCTTCATCCCTGGGCCATCCTGGCCCCTAGAGCAGAACACAGACATGCCTCATCTCCTCACTGCTGTGTGTCCTTCAGCAGGTCACTTGCCCTTCCTGAGTTTCACATCTCTCACCCCTAAAATGAGGAAGATAATCTCCTGTAGACAAACTCAGTTTTTAGTGAGGGTCAGCAAACATTAGGTGCTCAAAAATGCACTTCACCAATATTCCCTGTGGCCCAAACAGATCAAGCTTTTTCTGGTCTTCAAGCTTTTAACTGTGCAGTTATTTCTACCTAAAACAACATTCTTATTTGCTTCTCTGGTAAACTCCCATTCATCCTATACAGCCCAGCTTCAAAATTCCATGTTCTGATCAAACAGCTTTGCCCCTCACCTGTAGGCAGAGCTCTAACTCACCAAATCAGGTTCCCCCAGCCCTGGCTGGGCCCCTTCTTCCCCAGCCCTGGCTCCATGAGCTCAAAGTGGCTGAGCTGGTTATACTGTCTTCAACTGTTAGCGGCTCTTCGGGGGCCAGGCCCAGAGCTAAGGCACAGAGGCATGTTTCTTGGATAGACAAAGAGAACATCCTTGCAGCTAAGTCCCCTTACACCAGCCTGGTTTCTGCATGAGTCAGAGTATGGAGGAAAGTCACTCAAGGTGAGTGGAGATCTGGGGCAATGGTTATGTGCATGTATGGGCACACATGAACATGAGGTATGTGTATGCACGCATGTCCATACACCTTGGCCTGTTTCGTGTTCCATGCATGTGCAGGAATAGGCAGCAAAATCTGGAGGGTATGTTTTGCTAGATGTGTGGCTCAGCATTCCTTCCCATGTCTGAGTGGCATTTGTGCGAAGGTGTGTCTTTCACCTGCCCTTTCACCTGTCCAGCTGCCCATGACTTCTCTAAGCCATCTTTTCATCCACCAACTCACTCATCTGTATCCCCATCTTCCTACCTAAGCTCTTGTACGTCTACCCACCAACTCATCTTTTCATGATCCTTTATGTACCCTTCAACCATGCTTCATTTACCACGCAACCACTATCCACTACCCACCCACCTATCCATCCACCCACCCACCTATGCACTCAGCCACTCACCCACCTCCCCGTCTACTCATCCAGCTATCTATCACCCACCCTCCACTAACATCAATTGACCACCCATCCATCCATCCACCCTCCCATCCATCCTTTCACTCTTCTATCTACCCACCCATCTATCCATTACCCATTTGTTCATTCATCCCTTCAATTTACCCCTTTCACTCAGTGTACCCCTTTTCTCACCACACATCCCATTATTTTTCTGTACCCCTGTCTAAAGGACTCAATCACTCCCAGAGAAGAGTGTAATAGGACACCCAAGAGAGGAGTCCACAGGTTGCTTGAGCTGGTAGGAATCTGTGGGCTTGGGGAGGAGGAAATAGCCTTATCCTGCTTCCTGGAAGAGGTGGTGATATATAAGCAGGGCCTGAAGGCCAAGCAGAATATTGAGCATCAGAAAAAGAGGGTATAGACTCTAGACAGGACCAAGGCTGAGAAGTGGAAGATGCATGCATGTACAAGTGTGTGTTTGTCAGGGTGCCTGTGTAGTCCCTCAGTGTGGCTGGGATATATATTGGCCCCTTCTTTTCCAAATGCCAGGGCTCAGGGACATGGAGCCCAAGGTCCTAAGTGGAGCCCCCATCCCAGGCCTCCCTTCTCTCCTTCCTCTCCTACCTCCTGTAGCTCCAGTGACTCCAGCACCAGGCCACCGTGTTCACTGCTGGCTCCGGTTACTCACTCCCAGCTGGGCCACCAGCTCGCACCAGCAACTCCGTGCACTCAGCTCTGACACCTGATCAGCTCTGAGCGGGAGGGTGGCCCCAGGGGGCCGGGGATGAAGCTGAGGGAGGAGGCAGGTTGGCAGTGAGGCTGCCTGTTAGCCAAGGGATCTAGTGGGAAGACACCGACATTCTTCCCTATCATCAATGGACCAATTTCAGTTTCTAGAATGAGCCACCAACCCTCTCCCTCTCCTCCTAGCCTTTGCCCTTGCTGTTCCCTCTGCCAAGAGCTTTCTCTACCCCATGTCACCCCCAACTTGCTTATTCTTTCCCTCTCACTCCTACTCACTCTTCAGTTCTTTGCTACAACATTCTCTTCCCCAGGAAGCCTTTCTGGATGCCCCAGGCTGGGTCAGGTGCCTCCTCTGCATTTCCTCTTTGCCCAGTGCCCTCACTGCATGCACCTCAATCACACTAAGTCACCACTGCCCAGTCACTGGTTGGCGTCTATCATTAACCAGAAGGTGCTACCTTTGTTCTCCAGTGTTTCCTCAGCAAACAGAAGCAGGTACTCAACACGAGTTTCTTAATCGAGTCCTAAAAGGCTACCAGCCCCGATGATATTGATCAGTTTCTCTGGCCTCTTGGTGGAGTCCAGACCTGTCCTGCCGAGTGGAGATCATCATCTACCTGAATAAGATTCAGATAACACAGAGTGGCGTCCAACACCCTCGCTAGTGAGGACCTCAGTTGCTCCCCGCCGCAGGTATCCCCCTCACTTGTAACTTTATAAACTTCGGAAATGTGCAACAAAAATAACCTTGGTCCTGGATCCTGCTCTCTGACTTGATCCTCAAGGGGGTTGAGGGTAGAGGTGGAGCATTGGTTTACTAATTTATAAAAGGGGTAAATGGCTGTGTCCCTCGTTTTAGAGGTTACTGGAGAACTCTCATGTGGGCGGCCACCCCAGCTTCCCGACAGGTCTCAGCCTCTTTCCCGCCACATGCGAGCATTTGGAGGTAAGCCGGCTTCTTTTACCAGCAACAAAGATGGCGCCTGTGGCGTCAGCTAGAGGCGCATGCGCTTTGGAAGGAGAGGCCGGATGGTTCCTCTTTCTAGCCGGTTTCTTTTCGTTTCCGGCGGAAGTGGCCTCAACAAGGGAAACTTTATTGTTCTTGTTGGGGTGGCGAGAATGTCGGTGAATTACGCGGCGGGGCTATCGCCGTACGCGGACAAAGGCAAGTGCGGCCTCCCCGAGGTAAGCGCGGCTAAGGTCCAGAAGGCCACTCTTTCCAGGGCCGCGGGCCGGGCGGCTCCAGATGGCAGCGGGGCATCATGGGACTATTAGGAGGCACCGAGGCTAGACAATGGGAGGGACTTCCCGGTGAGGAGGGGATGGGAAGTGATGCCCCTAGAGCGCCCGGGGACGCGAACACTTCCAGCCCGGGGTCGAAGGGGCTGTCACCAAGGGAAGGGCCTGCGACGGCGAAATCTTGAAGTTCTGATGGGGCAGCAGGACATGTAGTTCTAGGCGAAAGCACTGCAGTGGCAAAGGCAAGGAGGTGGGAATAAACGCACTTAAAGAACAAATTAAGCTAGAGCGGTTTCCCGAGTCAGGCCAGGACGGGTCCCAAATGCCAGTCTGAAAAGTTGACACTTTATCCTGTGGGTGATGGAAACAGGTTTTCAGCTAAGGAGGAAGGAACCTTGGATGCATGTAAGCATGTGCCAGAAAAATCCCCCCTAGCTACTCCGAGAGAGCTACCCTTCCATACACTGAGACGTGGGCTTGTCGCTTCCATTCTGCAGTGGAATTTCCTCTTCTGTAAATTTGGAGGGAAAATTGCCCTCATCCCATACGTAAAAGCTAGTCCGTTCATTCTGAGTCAGACGCTTAAGGAGCTCTCAGATGGTGTGAATCCCTCCAGAAGCCCGATTTCTCTCCTGCCTGTATTTACTTTATTCCTCAAATATGTGTTGAGCACTGTGTGTGCAGCAGGCAATTTCAAGGTCCTGGAGCAACAGCAGGGAGCAAGCAGACAAAATCCCTTCATTCTAATGCGAAAACAGAGAAACAGCAAATGTAAGAAGTGAAATGGGAGCTAAGGAGAAAAGCAAAGCTGGCAGTGATGGAGAGCTGGGGGCTGCATTGAATCAGGTCGCGGCATTGAAACCAAGTGGCCAGGGAGGCATCACTGAGATGGGTTTTTGTTTGTTTGTTTGTTTGTTTTTTAAAGCAAGAGATACTGGGACAAAGAGAGACGGAGAGAGGGACAGATAGGCGGGAAGGGAGAGAGTTGAGAAGCATCAACTCTTCCTTGTGGCACCTTAGTTGTTCATTAATTGCTTTCTCATATGTGCCTTGACCCAGGGGGGTTACAGCAGAGTGCGTGACCCCTTGCTCAAGCCAGCAACCTCAGGGATTCAAACATGGGTCCTTTGTATCCCAGTCCAACACTCTATCCACTGAGATGGCTTTTCTTTTTAATGTTGTCTATTGTAGTAACACACCTTTAGTAAAATATATCATATTAACTTACACTTAATTGTTAAGTGTATATTCAGTAGTATTAAATATATTCATGTTGTGCAACCATTCCCACCATACATCAACAGAACTTTCTTGTCTTCCCATCTCTGTACTCATTAAACTCTTAAGTCCCCATCCCTCTCTCCCAGCCCCTGGCACCCACTGTCTACTTCCTTTTTCTATGGATTTGACTCCTTTAGGAACCTCACAAAGTGTAATCACACGGTATTTCTTTTGTGTTTGGCTTATTTTACTCAGAACAACATTGTTAAGGTTCATCTACATTGTGTCAGAATTTTCTTCCTTATTAAAGCTCTGAATAATGTCCCTAAAGCCATGGTGCACTTTTGACTGGTCACAAACTGCTTATCCCACTGAGTAATGTTATTCCTATGTGGTGGCGCTTAATTATAAACGCGCTGATATTTATGTTGCACTTTGGTCACGGATTTGAATTTAGCGAGCCACAGAACACACTGAACTTTCCTCTGTACCGTCCACATCTCAACTGGCATAGCCATGGGCTGCTCCGCTGAATACACGGTGTTACATCATCATCTGCACATGTGCACATGCTGCCACATCATCCTACAGAAACTGGGAGGGTTTTCCTTTTATTTGGTGCAGATTTCGCATTTCCATCGTCTTTTGTTGCTTTCCTGTGACTGGTCAAAAGTGCACCATTTTACGGACACACTGTATCCCATTGTCTGGATGGACCACATTGTGTTTATCCACTCATTCATCAGTGGATATTTGCATTGCTTCCACGTTTTAGCTATTGTAAATAATGCTGCTATGAACCTGGATGTACAAATGAGGTGTCTTGTGAGCCAAGACCTAAAGGAGGTAAGGGAGGGAGTCTAGGAGAAGAGTATTTTAGGCAATAGGCTGTGGGGAGGACTTGAGCTTTTATGCTGAGGAAGGTGGGAGCCCTGGAGGGCTGTGGGCAGAACACAGGCATGATGACAAGCTGCCTTTTCAGATTCACTCTCTTCTAGATAAGGCTGGGGCAGCTCAGTCTGTGGCTAGTGGCCTTGCAACTGTGGAACACATTTTGACCACTCTCCTTTGCTCTCCCCTGCAACAGATCTTTGACCCCCCCGAGGAGTTGGAGCAGAAGGTGTGGGAGCTGGCAAATCTGGTTTGGCAGTCCTCCAATGTGGTGTTCCACACAGGCGCTGGCATCAGCACCGCCTCGGGCATCCCTGACTTCAGGTCTGTACATAGGGAGGGGAAGTTGAGGCAGGACCCACTAGCTGTCGAGGGCTTCCCTGGGAGGTAGAGATACCTGGGCATCGGAAACTTCCCCCTTACTGAGTCCTGAGTGAACTTCCATCCCCTGGGTGTTTGGGATGGGAAAGACTTCTCCCTTTCAGACTTGTCCCTTTAAGTCACACTCATCATTTCCCTTACCAGTGGTCGGCAAACTCATTAGTTAACAGAGCCAAATATCAACAGTACAACGATTGAAATTTCTTTTGAGAGCCAAATTTTTTAAACTTAAACTATATAGGTAAGTACAATTCCTTATTGAGGTAGCACCCGCATGTGGTATTTTGTGGAAGAGCCACACGTGGCTCACGAGCCACAGTTTGCCGACCAGGGCCTTACACCAGGGTCATCTAACCATATTTAGCTACAAGGGATGCTGGGAAATACAGTTTTTCATCTAGGCTAACTGTACAGAGCTAAATATTGGGGTAACTGTTACCCTAGAAGATGGGAAGAATCAATATCAGAGACAATTGGCTCCACACTCACTTGCAAATTTTATCAGACCTGGTGCCAGGCAAGTGGCTTAACCCTTTGGACCTCAGTTTCCTTACCCATAAATGAGGATATGGAACCAGATAATGTCTAAACCACCCTTTACTTCAGGTAGCCAATCATGTAGCTGAAAAGCAGGGTTTTCAAACTGGTTGTCTCCTGGTGGCTCCTATGGGTGCTAAGTTTGTATCCCTGCCCCAAAGGGCAGACTTAATGCATGTATACTATCTTTCCAAGAACTCTTGGGCCACCAACCCAGGTTCCAACAGCAGAAGAGCAGATTCCTTAGAGGAATGTAAGAATTCTAAGGCATGAATTGCCCTCACCCCTCCATAACCTGCCATGGCTCCCCATTGCCACACAGGAGAGTTCCAAGGCTTTCCCAACCCAGCCCTGAGTCATCTATTTAACTTCAGCTCTTCCCATTCCTGCTGTAGGCCCCAGACCACTTGCATTTCCCCAGACTCACAGGCTGTTGCCAGCACCCCAGGCCTTTGCTTACCCCTTCTACCTGAACTGCTCTGCCCTCCCTTCCCTCTCATAGTTCAAGGGACAGTTTAGCCTCCTCTAGGAAGCCTTTCCATACTCCCCACACTGAGCCCTCCCAGCATACAGGGCCAAAGGGTCTTTGTCCACCTGTGCCTCCCCTGACAAGATCAAGTACTTCTCAAGGGCAGGGCATGCTTCCTCTAGGTCCCCAACATCACCCAGCACAGGGCCAGGCTCAGTGCAGCAGCAGCAACAATAACTGTTGGTTGAAGTGAATAACTATTTTTTTTTTAAATAACTAATTTTTTTTATGTGAAAGAGAGAGAGGGAGGGAGATGAGAAGCATCAATTCATATTTATAGCACTTTAGTTGTTCATTGATTGCTTCTCATACACACTTTGACTGGGGGGCTCCAGCTGAGCCAGTGATCCTTTGCTCAAACCAGTGTGACCTTGGGCTCTTGAACCTGGGACCTCAGTGTCCCAGGTCAATGCTCTATCCACTGTGCCACCACCAGTCAGGCTTTAATAATGATTATTTTTTTCAGTGAGAGGAGGGGTGGCAGAGACAGGCTCCCAAACATTCCCCTACCAAGATCCACCTGGGAAGCCCACTAAGGGGTGCATGAGCAATGTCCATCTCTGACGTTGCTCTGTTGCTCAGCAGCTGATCTCTTCTTAGCACCTGAGGCAGAGGCCATGAAATCATCCTCAGCACCCAGGGCCAACTCGCTCCAATCCAGCTATGGCTGCAGGAGGGGGAGAGGGGGAGAGAGAGAGAGAGAGTGAGAAGGGGAGGGATGGAAAAGCAGATGGGCACTTCTGTGTGTCCTGCCTGGGAATCGAACCTGGGACATCCACACACCAGGCCAACCGGCCAGGGCTTAAATAACTAATTTTTGTCTTTCATGTGCACTGTTTGCTCTCCTTCCTCCCTCTCTCAATCTCAATCCCCCTTGTCTGTCTCACTTTCTTCCTCTTTCTATTTGTGTCTCTGTCATCAATGCTGTCTCTTTTTTAAGTCCCCCTCTTTCCCTGATCCTTAAATTCTCTCTCTGCATCTCTCCCCACATGCAGGGGCCCCCATGGTGTCTGGACGATGGAGGAACAGGGCTTGGCTCCCAAATTTGACACCACCTTTGAGAGTGCACGGCCTACGCAGACCCACATGGCACTAGTGAAGCTGGAGCGCGTAGGCCTTCTTCACTTCCTTGTCAGCCAGAATGTGGACGGGCTACACATGCGCTCTGGCTTTCCTAGGTAACACCTGGCTGCCAGCCCTGCTCAGTCCTGGGCAGGCCACCCCTCTCTCTGGGCCTCAGTTTCCTCATTTGTAAAATGGAGGTTGGTGGCAGCCCCCCCTTGAGAAGTTGATGTGGTGATTCAGCAAGGCCGCAGGGGGAAAGCACTTAATGCTTAATAAGATAACACAAACCAGAGCTGTCATTGTCAGTGCCTTCTGGGCACATTTCAAGAATTGGAGTCCCCTTTTCCAGATCCTAGGGCAGCTGAAAAATCTCCCTTAAGGTGGGGAAAGGAAGATATTGGGAACAGGGAGGACAATAGTCAAGGTCTAGGATTTGCAGGTGCATTTTAATATTCCTCTTTATAATGTTTTTTGTCTATTTGCTTGTTTTCTTAAGAGAGAGACAGGAAGGGAGAGAGATGAGAAGTATCAGCTTACAGTCGCCTCACTTTATTTTTATTTATTTATTTTTTTTGTATTTTTCTGAAGCTGGAAACGGGGAGAGACAGTCAGACAGACTCCCGCATGCGCCCGACCGGGATCCACCCGGCACGCCCACCAGGGGGCGATGCTCTGCCCCTCCGGGGGGTCGCTCTGCCAGGACCAGAGCCACTCTAGCGCCTGGGGCAGAGGCCAAGGAGCCATCCCCAGCGCCCGGGCCATCTTTGCTCCAATGGAGCCTTGGCTACGGGAGGGGAAGAGAGAGACAGAGAGGAAGGGGGGGTGTGGAGAAGCAAATGGGCGCTTCTCCTATGTGCCCTGGCTAGGAATCGAACCCGGGTCCCCCGCACGCCAGGCCGACGCTCTACCGCTGAGCCAACCGGCCAGGGCTCAGTCGCATCACTTTAGTTGTTCATAGATTGCTTCTCATATGTGCTTTGACTGGGGGGCTCAAGCCAGCAACCTTTTGGGCTTAAGCTCATGACCTGGGGTTTTGAACCTGGGTCCTCAGTATCCCAGTCCCAGGCTGACACTATCCACTGCACTGTTACCAGTCTTTATAACTTTTATACTGAATGTGAACATGGGATTCAGGCAGAAAGACTGATTCCTTAATATCAAGTGCATCTCCTTTCTCCCTCCCTCCCCACTTTGCCCAGTCTTACCCTTGGGGACGATGAGAGCCCCAGTTAGTTGTTCATATAAGTAGTCAGACTCTCCACAGGCAAGGGATGAGGGAAAGGACTTAATTCAGCTTATAAAGGAGAATGAGGCAGCTGTCCCTGCTCTTTTACAATGGGACTGAGTCCTAAATCCAGCCCTCTGGCACAGCTCTTCTGAGCTAGAGATGTCACCAAGTTCTGAGCCTTCATCCACTTCAACATGTAAATACCTGAGAAAGCAAGACCCCAACTTCCCTGGCTGGTGACCTTGGGCCCTAGTCCAGGCTGTAACTACTGGGCACCTTATTATCCCTCCAATCAGAGTAATTCACTAGTAATTCACTGACTGCAGACCTAGCTTGTGTAAACACTTCTAGAAATGAAAGCAAACATTTTCATTATGTACAGCAAATGCATTTCTGTGGCAGAGGTGCTTAAGGCTTTTTACAGGAACACAAATCCAGGGAAGTCTGTTCCCTACACACCTGGACAAGGCTGGCATGTCAAGGTGGATGGGGAGTGGGACAAAGCCACCCACTGGCACATTCCTTCCCAGAGATGGGGGACGACATTAGGGGGAAGGGGCGGGAGTGTATTTGGGGATTTCAGTGCCTCTCATTTCCTGACTGATGGGTTTTATACCAGCTCCTTGGCCTGCACCCAGGCCACCCCCAGCACCCACTGCTCACTTCATCATGACACCAGTCTCTGTGTGCATACCGGGATAGGCATCACTCCCCCAGCACCAACTAGGAACAGCTGGGAGCAAAATGGGCCCCATACAACTATTGAGCACCTACTGTATGCCATACACGGTTCTAGATGCGGAACACAGTGTGCCAGATAGAATGCTCTGCCCTCCTGGTTTAACTCTAGTGAGAAGGAAACGGGCAGAAAACAAGACAAGTAAGCAAATTAAATTCTGTGTCAGACAGTGATCATTACCATGAAGGGTTGTACAGAGAGGGGGGTGTGGGGAATTGCAGCTTTTTGTCCCCCCAGGTGGTTTTCAGAGTACATTTATTAAAGCTGGGACAGTGAAACAAGGAAAGGTTTAAGATAGAAGAAGCAACAGGAGAGCCTAAGCGGGGCTGCTTTGACTCACTGGGAAGTCAGAGAAAAGGGAGCCTTGGAGACAGGCTCAGAGAGTGAGCCCGGATGAGCTGCTGCCGCAGCCCATTGCTCCCCCGGTTGCAAGTCTCCCCTGGTGGGGTCCCTTCGAGCTTAGGAGATGCACTCTGTGGGGGATGCAGAGGAGGAAGGGGAAAAGGCACAGGTGTGCTCCCAGGAGGGAGAGTATGCCAAATTATAGCTTTTAACAGGGAAGTTAGGGTGGCTGTGACATTTGAGCAGGGACATGATGAAGATGACAGAAGTAGCCATGGGGAAGAGCCTTCCAGGCCTGATAATTGTTCCCTTAAACATCCTAAAAGTTTAATATTGTCCCATTTCACAGATGGGGACTGAGACACAGAGAGGTTAAGTGACCTGCCCAAGGTCACACAGCAGGGAGGCAATTGTGGCAGGAGTTGATCTCTTATTCCTCTGCATCCAAAGTGCATGCTCCAGGGCCACCATCACCTTAATTTTTTCCTTCGCAAAGTGGGAATTAGAATTCCTGTCTTTCAGACCTGGCTACATTGGGAGATTGCACCATACTTATGGGTGGGTTTTGTGCATGATGGGCTGCCCATGTGTGAAGGTAGAGTCAGCTGTGGGGTTAATGTTTCTTTATGCTCAGAGATGTTGGGCTACCTGCCCAGCGTTGCACAGCTGGAAGAACCAGAAAGAGGGATTCTTTGGATCTTATGGATGAGGGGTTAGGGAAGGCTTCTTGGAGAAGGAAGGCTTGGTGCCAGACCTGAAGCCTTAGGATTCGGGGAGCCCACTGCACCACCAAGCCTCTTCTCCTCCCACAGGGACAAGCTGGCGGAGCTTCACGGGAACATGTTTGTAGAAGAATGTGTCAAGTGTAAGAAGTGAGTGTCACGAGGGGATGGGAGCAGGCAAGGCGTGGTGACCCAGGCCCCTCGCCTGTGTTCTGTCACTTCCCAGGTTGGGTTCTGCCTTGTAAAGGGCTTTGTAAGTTGAATCTGAGACCGAGAGACCCAGAGTGGGGGGCAGGACTGGCATGAGACCCTGGCGGGGAGCACATCTTGCTTCTTGGGAGATGTATTCATTTCCTGTGACTGCCACAACAATCATAAACCAAGAGGCTTCAAACAACAGAAATTTATGTCCTCCCAGTTCTGGAAACTAGAAGTCCAAAATCAAGGTGTTGTCAGGACCATGCTCCCTCCAAAACCTGGAGGGGAGGATCCTTCTGACCTCGCCCAGAACCTGGTGGTTTTGATGCTCTTTGGTGTCCCTTGGCTGTAGATGCATCGCTCTAACCTCTGCCTCTGTTTTTACATGCCCGTCTCCTGTGTGTCTCCTTTCTTTCTTTTTTTATTTTCTTTTCATGTCTCCTTTCTTATAACGATACAAGTCATCTGGATCAGGGCTACCCTACTCCAGTGTGACCTCATCTTATAACAGCTATAACAACCCTTTTTCCGTATATAGTCACGTTCTAACCGACAGTGATTAGGACTCCAACATATCATTTGGGGGCACACAGTTCAACCTATAACAGAGTGTGATGGTATGACTCCAGCTCTGGGAAGGCTGAACCAGAGCCCTTCCTGGAACAAGTAGGCTCTGAGTATGTCCCTCCCCGTAGGAGGAGCAGCCTCACAGGTACAAATAATTTTAGGGATGTCAGTAGCAGGGAGCATGACTCTGCCAACACCTGCAGTGCAATCTTAGAGACCAGGGCACAATTAGGACCCCCCCACACACACACGCACACTAGTTATAAAAAATGTTTTCTCCAAATTTAGTTTGAAAAATTTTCAAACCAATGAAAAACTCACAAGAATCATATGATGAACTCATATTCAATCTAGACCAGCAGTTAACAAACTTTCCTATAAAGGGCCAGATGGTAAATATTTTCAGCTTTATGGCTCAGATTGTTTCTGTCATGACCATGTGCCAATAAAATTTTATTTACAAAAACATAACTGCAGGGCCATAGTTTGCTCACCTCTGATTAGATTCCCCAATGTTATCATTTTACCACAATTTCTTTTCCTTTCTCTCTCTATGTTACCAGTATTTTCTATGCTGTTCAAGAGTAAGTGGTAGACTTCTTTATCCCTTGATCCAAACCCCTTAAGACATTGATCTTCCTCGAGCTTCAGTATTCTCTTTTATAGCCACAGTGCAGTTATTAAAGTTGAGAAATGTTAAAACGATGTAACATGATGGTTCAGTCTCTAGTCCATATTCCCACTGCTCCTATTGTTGCTATTTTTCTCCTGGTCCAAGATCCAAGCCAGGGTCATAGTTTGCATGTCATTGTCACATATCTTTAGTCTCCCTTGTCAAGAACAGTTCCTGACCTTTCTGTTTTCCATACTGTTGACATTGCAAAGCAGCAGTTTCATGGAAGGCCCCCCCCCCCATCATTCTGGGATGTTTCTCTGTGCTTAGATTCTAGTCATGTGGCCCCTACTTCCCTAGGAGGAGGAGAGCCCTCCAAAAGCAAGAACCACTGTGTAGAGCTGTCATGTGGGAAAGTGGTAGGCTTGGCCCAGCCCCACCATCTCTTTCCTTTCCCAACATAGGCAGTACGTCCGGGACGCTGTTGTAGGCAGCATGGGCCTCAAAGCCACTGGCCGGCTCTGCACCATGACCAAGGCAAGGGGCCTGCGGGCCTGCAGGTGAGTGACCCCTGTCCATACCCTGGGTCCCAAAGGAGGTGGCAGGTCTCTATATTGACTCCCCCCAACCCTCACCATCGCAGAGGGGAGCTGAGAGACACCATCCTGGACTGGGAGGATGCCTTGCCCGAACGGGACCTCACTCTTGCTGATGAAGCCAGCAGGTCTGACCCCCAGACAAGCCCAGGGTGGGGCATCAGGGAGAGGGGCAAAAGCACAACCAGCATCAGCAGAAGACAGGGACTCCAGTTCAGTGGTGGAGTCAGGAGAAGCTTCCTGGAGGAAGTATCCCAAGCCCTGTCTGGGCCTTGATTTCCCCATAATAATGGCAGGGTACTAGCCCTCTCACATACCCGACACTGGGCCAGCTGCTTCACAGACACCATACTTGCCACAGCCAATGGGGGTTCTACCCTGGGTCCATTTTATAGGCAAGGAAACTGAGGCTTTAGCAAGGTGACTTCTCTGTCCAGTTCTACCCAGGCAGGATTGGAATCTAGGAGTCCAAATGTGGAAAGTACTGCCCACATCAGCAACTACCCCCTGCCAACAGGGTAGGGAGGAGTTCCAATAGAAGACAGGAAGCAGCAGGGGCAGGATTCAGGAAAGCTTGGCCTCCCAGGGTATATCTGGTCATATTGCAATAGGGTTGGAGACCTAGGGGTTGGAGACCACCGCCCCTGCCCCCAGCCCTGTGAGGAGGGGGTGCAGAAATCCTTGCAGAGAGGCTCAGCCTAACCCCGCCTCCTGGCCCCAGGAATGCAGATCTGTCCATCACGCTGGGTACCTCCCTCCAAATTCGGCCTAGCGGGAACCTGCCACTCGCCACCAAGCGCCGAGGAGGTCGACTGGTCATCGTCAACCTTCAGCCCACCAAGCACGTATGTGCCAAGCCTACTCCTGGCATCTCCCCCTGTCGTTCCCGTTACCAGGCCCGGAGGAGCGCTCTGCCTCCACCTGACACGTTCCTGCCCTCGCAGGACCGCCAGGCCGACCTACGCATCCATGGCTACGTAGATGAGGTCATGACCCGGCTCATGAAGCACCTGGGCCTGGAGATCCCTGCCTGGGACGGCCCCTGCGTACTGGAGAGAGCACTGACGCCCTTGCCGCGCCCGCCAGCCCCCAAGCTGGAACCCAAGGAAGAATCCACCACCCAGTTCAATGGCCCAGCACCAGCCAGCCCCAAGCAGGAGTCCACAGCCGAAACCCTCTCTCAGCACAACTGTTCTGGGCCCATCAGCCTCCAAAGGGAGCGGCTGGACAGTCCTGCCCCCTGCAGGACCCCTAAAAGGGTGAAGATGGAGGTTCTTCCCAGCTGACCAGGCGGGGTGGGAGGGCAGGCTTTTTGTAGATATCATGGATTTTTCTTACCAGTCTCATTTTGTTACTTGCCTGTGGCAGGAGACCTCTGTGGCTGAACTGTGCTGCAGGCCCCAGGGCAAACTTGCTCTCTTTTGGGACTCTCTTTAGCTTTAGGGGCCTCTGGTAGGGGTCCGGGGAGGAGCAACCAGCCCTGGACCTGCTCTGCCCCAGCCCCTGACTCAGGACATTCTGGGGAGGTGTGACCACACCCTCCCTCAATTTCTGTCCTAAACAGGAATTAACTCTGCCGGCTCCCTGGGCCCTCGCACCCCCTAACCCTAATTTCCCCCAAAAGGCCTTCACAGCTCGTCCAGGAGGGAAGGGAGGCAGACCTGTCATTTAGGAGCCAAACTTCATGGTGGGACAGATAATAGAGGCACTGCCTTTCGGGTGGAGCAAGAAACGTGGGTCCACCTGGTCTCTCCAGGCTTCCAGAAAAGTCTTCAGTGCAATAAAAGCAGAACTTCTTGCATCTGAGTCTGTTTAACGTCCACACACAACCTTGCGCCAGGTCCTAGCCCCAGGTGAGTGCGTGGTTCCCTGGGCTTCCATGCAATCCAGGCCTGGGGGTGAAGGAGAGCAATACCAGCTGCTGGCATTCCTTAAGCTCTCAGTTTGTAATTATGTACCTGTTTGCATGGTTTTAAAATATTTGCTTCTTTCCGCCCAAGGAAAGAGGCCATGTCCTTTGGCCGAGATAGCAGCCCTAGGACACCTGTGCGAAGGGGCAGGACTGGGCTACCCGTTGAGTTCGGGTACAGCTGGGTTCCACACCCCCTACCCCCTAGCTGTAACCTTGGGCAGGTTCCTTCACTTCCGACACCTCAATTTCTTCGTAGGTAAAATGATCTGGGTGGGCAGCTCAGCCCTCCTGGAAGGCAGGGGCCCCCCTTCCTCGCGAGCCCCCCCCCCATGCCCTTGAAGGGCCGCGAGAGATGCCAGGACCTCATGCTCCGCCCACTGCCGCTCTCCACTGTACTGAAGACTCCTGGGAACCTGGGATCTCCTAGATCACTCCCCCATCCCAGGCTGGCCCAGCCCCTCCTTCATGGTAGTTGGGGATCCCCAGATTACAATTCAGCCCCCACCCTCTTTGGTTTCCATACCAGCCATGTTCTGTCACAATATTTTAATAAGGATCACTGCAGTCTTAGAGAAAGTGGATGGTGGCTGGGATCATGGTCACCTCAAAGTTCAGTCAGTGCTTAGGCACCAGGGTCCTTGAAGTCCTCAGCAGCTCCCTCCTGTATGAGAAGGCAGGAAGGAGTTCCCCGGCAGGGCACTTGTTGAGGCATGTTGTGTGTATGTCCAGGTCTGTGGCTCACTCTGTATGTGCCTGCCTGATTCCTTCTGCGCCTAGGCCTGTATTTCTCAGGCTTTGTGGCTTTATGGTTGCCCTGTGCCTAAGTTTCTGCTCCTGTGTCTGGGTCTCTGGGTGTGTAGCCATGAGCTTGTGCATCTCCATCCTGGCTTCTCTGCAAGGGTCTCTGCCTCACCTCCAGTCCCCGGCCTGTCCACTGCAGCAGCCACTGCAGCACCCCTGAGCAGAGGGGCCTGGGGTCAGGGCCAGATGATGCTCACAGCTCCTCCCCCACCACCTCCAACCCCACACGCCCAGGGTTGAGCGCCGGCTTGGGCGAGGCCCAGCTCAGCAGAGCCGCCGGGCTCAGCTCCTCTATCCAGTTGCCTTGGACCAAGGTTGATTTGTCCAGCTCCTCTGTTGAGTTGTCCAGAGCCAGCATGTCCTGGGAATCCCAGTGTGCCCTGATGCTGCCTGGAGACCCTTCCTGGGGTGCGTCAGCTTCATGCTGAGGTCCTGGGGCTTCGGAACTTGGTGTGGTGTCAGAGGCCACACGGGAAGCAGCATCGTTGTGCAAAGTTCTGGAGAAAACTGATTGAGGGTTGTGGGTTCATGAGGGATGGGGTGGGATGCTGGTGTCCCTTCTTATTTTCCAGCCACAGGGAGCAGTTGCAGGGGGCTCCTTCCCCAACTCCCAAAGGCCCAATATGGAGACTTGGGGAGCCAAAGAGATTGTGCCCATGGTGCAACCCAGAGGGGACCCCAAAGTGATCCTGGCCCACCTACCTCTCACAGGTGTGAAGTCTCCGGGGCTCTCAGCTTTGTTGGGGGTAAAAGGACTGATGGAGGGGAGGATGATGAGGGCGAAAGAGAGCAACAGGACCTGCCGGAGATGGGGGCAGGTTCACTCCATCCCTCCACCGCCCCTGTGAGCACACCCATCTATCTCATGGGCAAGGAAACTGAGGCCCAGAAGACTGGATTATGCTTGAACTGGGGCTGGGGCCATGCTACTCATACTCACCTTCTACCTCTTACAGGCCAGTTGGCCAAAGCCAAGGACCCCCTTTATCCTGGGGGCCATCAGAGCAAGGGTTAGGACTCACCGCTATGCAGGTGCCTGCCTGTGCTGACTTGCTGGTGGACTGGACCACAATGGCCTGGAGTTTCTTCAGCTGCTCCAAGAGGGACCTTAGTGGAAATGAGCAGCCTTGGCTGATCTCTTAGCCTGGCTCCCCATCTGTTTCTGGTATCCCCTGGCATGGCTGATGTCTAAATTTTGTCTATCCCTCAAGGCCCCACTGTTCTTATAAGGCCCAAACCCTCCCTCTCTGCTTTGCTAAATCTCCAATGACATCCTATCCACACCTCTGTCATTGCCCCCCCCCCAGGCCTCCAGGGTTGCCAACTGGATGCTAGCCCAAACCTGCTCTCTGATTTTCTCCTTTTATCTGACCCCCTCACACGCACACATCTCCTCCCCACCCAGCAACCAGGGGGCACTATTTAAATGTAAAACAGCTTCTCCCAACTCTCTCAGGGCTCTCACCTCTCTCAAGGTCTCCCTGTCAGGAAGCCTACACAACCTGCCCCTGTCTTTTCCCTGCCCTCACCTCCTTCCTTTCTCCCCCTCACTCACTCTGCTCCATCCATACTGACCTCCTCACTATTCCTACAATATGCTAAGCACAGTCCTGCCCCAGGACCTTTGCACAGGCTATTCCCTCTAAGGACACTGTTCCTCCAGGTCATTTTGTAGCTGGGTGGGTTTTTTTTTTCTGATCCATTAGGTCTCATCTCAAGTGTCACCTTATCTTGATCTTACTGTCTAAAATAGCCCTTCACCCTGTTTTATTTTTCTTCCCAGTGATTATCACTATTTGTATTATATATATATATAGACATATATATTTATGTCTTGAGTATGTCTCCCACAAGACATATATATTTATGTCTTGAGTATGTCTCCCACTAGACTGTGAGTTAAGTGGAGAGATTGTGCCTTCTTTGTCACTATTGTGGTCTCAGTGCCCAAAACTAAGCCGTAGATGCTAAATAAATAGACTAAATGGATGCATCCCTTGGGTGGGATTATGCATCTCCAACACATCACGTTCCTAGCCTCTGGCCATTCATATACCATTTCTTCTACTGGAAGAGGCTTCCCCTATAAACTCTTATATATCCTTCAAGTTCCCAAACCCAAATCCTCTCCCCTATTCTGCCTGCCCATTTCTAGGTGGAACCCTTACTCCCTGGTCTGCCTTGCAATGACAGAAGCTGTCCCCACATTGTCCACCTCTCCTATAAGGGATTTGGGGGTCAGTCCCCCCTGTCCCTTGCCCTGCCAAGACTCACATGTTCTGCTTCTCAAGATGCAAGACTTTCCTTTGAAGCTCCTGGTTCTGGGCAGTGCAGGCTGACATGCTGCAGGGAAAATGTCACAGTGACATTCAGAAAATACCAGTCACCAACTATCCCAATCACACCTTCCTGTGAGGCCCCACTTTACAGCAGGGAACCCAAGGCCAAAGAGGGGAAGTCACTCTGATTCAAAGCCACCCTAGCAAGTCTGTGAGAGGGCCAGAATTTGAACCCAAGTCTGCCAAGTTCTAGGTCCCATTTCTGCATTGGTGTGGGGGGCTTCATTCCAGTCTGAGCCCCCAGGATTGAGGATGGAGTGCCAAATTCAGACAGTGATGCTTCCAGAGATAGAGTAGATGGGTGACTGGAAATCCATGCAGAACCAAGTTACAATCTTCACACTCCCTGTGTCCTTGAGCCATTCAGCTCTGTGACCTCAGTCCCCTTGTTTGTAAAATGAGGTTACAATTACCTAGTTCACAGAGTGGTTGGGAGACTGGCATGAAGTAAAGTTGACTAGGGGCTTAGCAGATTGCATTTGAGGAACAAGTTATTGATTACTGTTCCATCTAGGATGCTGAGGTCCAGGCTGGGGACCCCACCTTTCTCACCTGCATCCATCTGTGAATATGGTTGTGCCTCAGACAACTCGGAATTGGAGTTGAAATACTCAGATCATAGCATGAAGGTGTATCAGTCCTCATATCACAACCAGGGAGGTGAAGAAATTCCCTTGCAAAAGTCCTCCTTCTAAATAACTCACAAGATAGCCCTGGCTGGGTTGCTCAGCAGGTAGAGCATCATCCCATTGTGCCCAGGTCGTGGGTTTGATCCCCAGTCAGAGCACGTACAAGAAGCAACCAATGAGTGCACAATTAAATGGAACAATTGAGTGGAATGAGTTGATGCTTTCCTCTCTCTCTCTCTCTCTCTCTCTCTCGACAGTGGCAAAAATTTTTAAATAACCCACAAGATAAAGAACTAAATTAGAGAAAACCTAGGGTCCATATGGTAATGACAGTAGTACAAATCAAAATGTATGAGATGCAGCTAAAGTGGTGCTAAGAGGGAATGTATAGCTTTAATTCAGCACAATAAGCTAAACATGCACATTTAAAAACCGGCAAAAGAATAACAGCATAAACTCAACCCACAAAAAAAAAAAAAAAAAGTCTAGGAAGGACATAACAAAGCTTACAATAGAAATGAAAGAACTAGAAAAGAAAACTACAATTGGGTAGAAGGAAAAGCCAGAAATTCATTCTTTGTGAAGAATAATAAAATAGATAAACTTCTGGCAAGATTGATGAAGATAAAATAGAAAGATAAGGCACAAATAAATGAAGTATTAAAAAGGGCATAACTGTAGATGGCTCAGAGTTTTAAAAAATAATAGGAGAGCCTGACCGGGTGGTGGCTCAGTGGATAGAGTGTTGGACTGGGATGCAGAGGACCCAGGTTTGAGACCCCGAGGTTGCCAGCTTGAGTGCGGGCTCATCTGGTTTGAGCAAAAGCTCACCAGCTTGGACCCAAGGTCGCTGGCTCGAGCAAGGGGTTATTCCGTCTGCTGAAGGCCCGCGGTCAAGGCACATATGAGAAAGCAATCAATGAACAACTAAGGTATCGCAATGCACAACAAAAAACTAATGATTGATGCTTCTCATCTCTCTCCCTTCCTGTCTTTTTGTCTCTGTCTGTCTGTCCATCTGTCTCTCTCTCTAAAAATATAATAATAATAATAATAATAATAATAGGAGAGAACTATAAACTATTTTATAAATTTGAAATCGGCAATTTCCCAGAAAAATATAACATCCCAAAACTGACCCAGAAATAAACAGAAAACCCAAATAGACCTGTAGCATTCCATAAAGTTATATTCTTGATAGTCACAATAGCTCTGAGGACCAGTGATCTCAGGCGAAGGAAGTAAGCATCCCATCCTCCCATGTGCATACCTTACCCTTTCTTGGTACCATATATTCTAGGGGATAAAGGAACCCTAAAACCCTGTGGCATCTCTAGTCATCTTCCCATCCTTGCAAATCACATGATAAATGGTCTGTCCCAGAGAGGGAAGATGACTCTAATTTTATCAGGCCCTAAAAACTGTGACCTTAGCTCCATCACATCTGTTTCTCCAGTTTCCTACCTGAGTGTGCAGTCCCAGGACCCAGCCTTACCGAGTTTCCAGGCCATCTATATATTCCTTCTTCTTTTTCCGGCTTTCTTGAGCGGACTGTTTGTTCCGGATTTTTCTGCGGATTTTTTTCAGCACTCGCTCCTCATACTGCCGAGTGACATGGGGAGCAGGTTGAATCAGGCTGGAGGTTCTACTTTGTTGACTGGACCCCACAGCTTCACTCTATTTGTTTCCCATGGGAGCCATCCCAGACCCAGGGACCTGGGGGCAGACTCCTGATGACTTTAACACCAGCTTTCCTGCCCCTAAATTCTTGCAGTCTCTAGGAGGGCGGTAGGTCCTGTTAATTTTCCCAGCTCCTATTCCCAGTTAATAACTGCTACCAAAATTTAAGGTGCAATTCCGCCACCTTCTGGTCATATCTGAGAAAAGTGCTTTTCATTGGACCAGCTGATACTAAATACTCTATAATGTTTTCCAATTAGAATGGCAAACTCAAGTGTTGATAAGTGAACAGGCTGGGAGGGAACTGTGGCGAGATAGAGGTTCTGCTAAATTGGCTTTTTGGACAATATTTTGACTCTGGTGACAGACAAGAGGCCTAAACATAGGACTTTCAGGCAGCTAGTTTCAGGAAGGGGTAGAGACCCAAAACCAAGGGTTTCACAGACTCACCTTGGTGAGGGGCAGCTGAGTGGGCAGTGTGATGCCTTCTTTGGCCAACAGTTTCTTCTCATCCTCTGTCAGCACCAGCTCCTGGCAGTGCCCCATCCCAGATCTCAACAGGTGGGGGGCTGCCAGGTGATGCTGTTGCTATGGAAAAAACAAGGGAATTGCATTAGGGCAGGGAAAGTGACAGCCTCTGGGAAATGAAAGAGGCATCACAGCTGAGAAACTACCAATCTGTCTGCTGTAGAGTCCCCACTGGCAGTAGGGCTCAAGAGCCCATCACACAGCCCTCTGACCCAGCAATTCAACTTCCAGGAATTGAGCCTACAATACCTTCACACATGTGCAAAAGGATGGACATGCATGATTTTAATCCACTTAACAAATAGTCACTAGACAGCTATTTACAGTTACCTACTACATTCCAGGCACCATTCTGGGTTCTGCACATTCACTGTAACACTATCTGCAATAGCAAATGATTGGGAGCAATAAAAATATCCAGCAAAGAAGGGCTGAGTTAAATAAGATATAACCCATTTGTACAATGGAGTATTGCACAGCTATCAAAAGGGATGGGCTCGCCCTGGCCGGTTGGCTCAGTGGTAGAGCGTCGGCCTAGCGTGCGGAGGACCCGGGTTCGATTCCGGCCAGGGCACACAGGAGAAGCGCCCATTTGCTTCTCCACCCCTCCGCCACGCTTTCCTCTCTGTCTCTCTCTTCCCCTCCCACAGCCAAGGCTCCACTGGAGCAAAGATGGCCCAGGCGCTGGGGATGGCTCCTTGGCCTCTGCCCCAGGTGCTAGAGTGGCTCTGGTCGCAACATGGCGACGCCCAGGATGGGCAGAGCATAGCCCCCTGGTGGGCAGAGCGTCGCCCCATGGTGGGCGTGCCGGGTGGATCCCGGTCGGGCGCATGCGGGAGTCTGTCCAACTGTCTCTCCCTGTTTCCAGCTTCAGAAAAATGAAAAAAAAAAAAAAAAGTAAAATAAAAGGGATGGGCTCTCCGTGTCATGCTACAGAGCAATGGCCATGATAAACTGTCAAGTGAAAAAAATAAGGGAGCAAAACATTGTTACACGTGACATGTTACTTTTTATGTTAAACTTTTTAAAAAAGTATCTCATTGGAAGAAAAAATTAGAACCTGTGTGGGGAGCTGGGTATTTGGGCAACTGGGGTGAGAGGGTGGTTCTCCCCATCTACTCATGTACCATTGGAACTTGGACTGTGTAGGTGTACTTTCCTATTCAAAATATTTTTAAACTAGTCCTGCTGGGTAGCTCCATTGGTTAAAGTGTCATCCTGATACCTCAAGGTTGAGGGTTCAATCTCCTGTCAGGGCACATACAGGAATCAACCAATGTATGCATAAATGGGTGGAAAAATAAATCGATGTCTATCTCTTTCTGTCAATAATTAAAAAAAATATTTTACATTATTTTAAATTGTTTTTTATTATTTTTTTAATTCAGTGAGAGGAGGGGAAGTAGGGAGACAGGCTCCTACATGTACCCCAACTGGGATCCACCTGGCAAGCCCACTAGGGGGCAATACCAGGCCCTCTGTTGCTCAGCAACTGAGCTCTTCTTAGCACCTGAGGTGGAGGCCATGGAGCCATCCTCAGCACCCAGGGCCAACTTGCCTCAATTGAGCCATAGCTGCAGGAGGAGAAGAGAGAGAGAGAAGGGGGGGGAGAAGCAGATGGGTGCTTCTGCTGTGTGCTCTGACCAGGATTCAAACCTGGAACATCCATACACCGGGCTGACGCTCTACCACTGAGCAAACCAGCCAGGGCCAAAAATATTTTAAATTGAATTTAAATTATGAAAGATAAACATTAAAAATGAAAGACTCTTGTCATCAGAATGTCCAAGTCTTAGAAATGTCACATTTCTAAGGAATGGGAGACTCAAGAATAAAGGTGAAGATTTGGGGCAGTCTGTCATTCTTCAGATCAAACTCTACTACCTAGAACTCCAGGTTGTTGATTATCCCAACCATTTTCTCTCCAGGGTCCAAGCTTCAGTGTGCTCATCTGTAAAATGGTAATAAGGTCTCCCACATCCCAAGATGTTGACAGGCAGAACAATGATACTGGACATGATGCATTTTCAAAAGACAGTAAGCATTTCCAAAGCAGTTATTCTCCTTTCCCATCCTTCAAGGCCTGCTGGAGTTCCACCTTCTCCAGGATGCCTTCCAAGACCTGCAGTGACCCTCCAAACTCTCTCCCTCATCAGTACACTTCCATATGCAGTCAGTTTTCCCATTTGACCATGAGGTTCCCAGTCTTGGCACACAGCTGTTGCTCACTACACATCTTTCAAGTTGGGAGGGGCATTTTAGCCTTGCCTAGAAATTGTCAGGATGACTTTTGGTCACAACATACCCAACAGGCCAGCCCAGGCATAGAGCCTGCAGCAGCTGTGTGGCTTAGGGAAAATTATTTAACTTCTCTGTGTCCATTTTTCATATGAAAAATTAAGATAATAAGTCTCAATCTTCAGAGTTGCTTGAGTTAAAAGATGGTACATTTAAAGCATTTAGAAGAGCCTGACCAGGTAGTGGTGCAGTGGATAGAGTGTCAGACTGGGATGCAGAGGACCCAGGTCACCAGCTTGAGCAAAGCTCACCAGCTTAGACCCACCAGCTGGCTTGAGCAAGGGGTTAATCGGTCTGCTGAAGGCCCATGGTCAAGGCACATATGAGAAAGCAATCAATGAACAACTAAGGTGTCGCAATGAAAAACTGATGATTGATGCTTCTCATCTCTCTTCGTTCCTGTTTGTCTGTCCCTATCTATCCCTCTCTCTGACTCTCTTTCTGTCTCTGTAAAAAAAATAAAAATTAAAAAAAAGACTAATAAAGCATTTAGAAGAGTGCCGGGCTTATAGTAGGTGCTTAAAATTCTAGCTTTTTTTTTTTTTTTTAACTGCCACTACAGTAGAAGGTGTCCCAGCTCAGAAGTAGAGAAATTACAACTGGAACACACAGATTTGCTATGGGTGTGATTGTGAACAAATCCAGCCTTTGTCTGTGACTCAGTTTTTCAGTCTCTGAAATGGGAGTATTGGGCTCCATGAACCTCAGTGCCCCTGCCAGTTCTGATGTGTGGGAGTTGGGGTGGGGGCTGCTCACCAGATCCCCACCACTGCCGGAGAGGAGTAGTTCTTTCACCGTGAGGTTGCAGCGTGGGGGAGTGTCTGCCAGCTCAGCCTGCTTCTCAGGATAAAGGCCTGGGTTCCACATTTCTGACCAGGGCAGATGGGGACAAAGACAGGGAGGATGTCAGGCAAGGGGCCCTGACCTCCCAGCTTCTACCTGCCTCCTCCAGCAAGGCTTCAAGGATTGACCCAATGTACTAAGGACTTTTGGTACAGCTTGGGGCCTCAAGGCCTGAGTTGAAGGGGACAGCCCTGGCTGGTGCCTCAGTCTCCCTCTGCTATAAGCTAGGAACCCAAATTCATCAGGACATTTTGAGGGACCCACTGCCAATGCAAGAGAGAATGCCTATTATCTCCCGGGATTATAGACTAGATCTGCAGCCAGCCAGGCCTTATCCCCCTTTGGGGCAGGGGCCCAGTCTGATTCACCTCTGGTACCCTCCTACTTGGTGCTTGTCTACTTTCCAAAGCACAAACTTTGGAGTCAGATAGCCCTGGGTTCAAATCCTGACTGAGCGAAGCTGTGTGATTTTGAGTAACTGATTAAACCTCTCTGACATTCAGTTTCTTCAACTCTCCAATGGGACTCTTAAGAGTTCCTACCCCAGCCCTGGCCAGTTGGCTCAGCAGTAGAGCATCAGCATGGCGTGTGGATATCCCAGGTTCGATTCCTAGTCAGGGCACACAGGAGAAGTGCCCATCTGCTTCTCCACCCCTCCTCCGATTCTTTCTCTCTATCTCTCTTTTCCCCTCCTGCAGCCAAGGCTCCATTGGAGCAAAGTTGACCTGTGCGCTGAGGATGGTTCCATGGCCTCCTTCTCAGGCGCTAGAATGGCTCTGATTGCAGCAGAGCAACACTGGGCACACCGAGTGGGTCCCAGTCCGACGCATGCATGAGTCTGTCTGTCTGCCCCCCACCCTGCTTCTCACTTTGGAAAAATACAAAAAAGAAAAAAAAGAGTTCCCACCCCATTGCAAGGCTCAAAGGACAAAGGACACCCTGCTGGGAGTGTCTTCTGCATAAGGCCTGCTCCAGAGGAGAGAGAGCCTTGAGGGCTGGGGTCCCCACTCATTTTCATGGGGTCTCTACTATGACCCAGGCATGGGAGGCACAAAGATGAGGTTACCAGCATGACACCTGGGGTAGCTGAGAAGTCAGCCTGCCAGGGGTACATCCCAGCTTTGTGTTTTGGGCTTGTTGCTTAACCTATGGGGATTCAGTTTCACCTGGAAAATGGGCCCAAGACAGCATCCATCTTAAAGGGTAGGTATGTATGTAACAAGGTGAGGACAATGAGAGAAGACGCAGAACTCACCCAAGTCTATGGCCACGGAGGCCTCAAGCACTTGGGCCACTGGCCCAAGGGGCCTGGTGGAGCTGTGGGGGACAGAATGGTAGGAGGGGCAGAGCCCCTTGCCAGACTCTGAGAAATGGCAGCCAGCTGGATTGGCAGCTGGCCCACTGTGTGGGGGGGTATCCTGAGTGTCGGAGGGAAGATCTTCAGAGATGCCGCTGTCACTGGCTGCAGGAGACCAGAGAGGAGAGCTGGGCACTGAGTCTCCAGAACCCAAGATACAGTTGAGGAAATCATCAGAGTCCGGGGCTGGCAGGACCTGCTGGGATGGAGAGAGTGGGGCGGGAATAAAGAGATCTGTGTTTTGCTCCGGATTGCTGTGTGCCTCTGAACAAACCACTGACCCACTCTGGGCCTCATTTGTCCTTTCTACAAGATGGAAGGTTTGTGGGGCTTGAACACAACCATGTGACATGGAAACACCATCCAGCCTGGTCAAGGTATGAACCCTGAGTTTGAGTTTGGATCCAATTCCGAACTTCTGTGTAACCCCAGACAAGTTATTGCTCCTAACTTAGACCTCTGTTTCATCACCTCTAAGGCACCAGTGTGGCCTGCCTGTTTGGGTAGCTGAGAAGTTCAATGCAAGAAAATGCTTTGCTAAAATCACACACCATGAGCAGCAAATGTTACTGAGCTGAGTGGGGTTCTCTCTGCAGTGGGGGCCTCACCTGGTCCCCGACATGGCCCCAGTCCTCGCCCAGATCTACATGTCTCAGAATTCCATCCTGCCGATCGAACAGGAGATCCAAGAGCTCCAGGCTGTCCGTGAGACCCACAGGACAGGTGGAGGAAGCCATCTAGGGAAAGGAAAAGATAGGTGTGAGGGTCACACAGTGCCTCTCCCTCCCATCTCCCATCTGCATGCTACCCCAGGCCTGTCCAGCTCAAGTTCAATTTCCACTCAACCCCCAGATCTAGCTTCCCTCTCCAAATTGGTACTGAGGGGCTAACCCAGAGACACCCAAGGAATGAGAGCCAGTTTCTTTAAAAAGTTCTCAACAGATGCACACATGGGGATAATCAGCCTGGTCACTCCCTCAAGGCTGGTGGAAATTGCCCTCTCTTTCCTTCCCAGCCTACCCACGTTTCTCTTCCCCTCCTGGGAGGTAGGGGGCCGGGAAGAAATACAAAAGCAGCCCTAGAATGGAGGCATGCTTTTGGTCACTGTATTCTCTCTCTGGGCCTCAGTCTTCTCATCTTTTTTATTTTTTGAAGACTTTATTTATTCATTTTAGCGAGGAAAGACAGAGAGAGAGAAAGGGGGAGGAGCAGGAAGCATCAACTCCCATATGTGCCTTGACTAAGCAAGCCCAGGGTTTTGAACCGGTGACTTCAGCGTTCCAGGTCGACACTTTATCCACTGTGCCACCACAGGTGAGGCCTTCCCATCTACTTAATGGGATGGGGGCTCCTTCTAACTCTGGAAGTTTGAGGAAAGTTTCCTGGCACAGACCCTCCCGCCCACCCATAGACCCAGGCAGAGCTCACCTTTTCAGCTGCTAAATCTCCATTCATGAGCCCCGCCAGCTCTGCTTCCAGCTACTTTCTGTGTCTCTGATCTGCGCAGGTTCACCCCAAGTCTTATCCCTCTCTGTGAATCTGTCAACTCCCACAAAGGATGCTGGAATAGCACCAGGGAGCTCCCAGCCCACCCCCAGATGCTGATTGGGGGATAGACAAGATGGACAGGGTTAAGGGCCAGTGATTCCAGGGCAGGCTGGGGGGAGGGGAAAGAAGACCGTTATCTTGATGTTTTGTGCTTTTCCAGTAGGCAGGGGGCAAAGGCCAAAGTCTGGGGTTCCTCTGCTCTGCCATGAACTCTTCCCTAGTTTTGGGGACTGTTTCTTATCAGAGTCGCAGATGTCGGGATCCAGGAGAGCTCTGAGACTCTAACCAGGTCCTGTCCACTCCCAGGACAGAACAAAACAGGAGGACCACCCCAGGCCTTTGCTTAAGTGTTCCCTCTGCAGGCGCTTCTTTCTCTCCTCAGAGCTGGGAACCTCCTACCCATCCTCCAAGCCCTCCACAGCTGAACCCATGCAATCGATTCCTTCTAGAACCTTCTATCGTTCATTTATTCAACAACTATTTATTGAGCCAAAGTGTTCCTACCTCAGGGTCTTTGCACTTGCTGTTTCCTCTGTCTGGAACTCCCTGCTCCTCTACCCCTGACTCCATCACTATGCCCACTTATTTGTGAGGATGTTTCATATTTGTGAATCAGGCCACATGGCTGAGAGGCCATCTCTGACTCTAGCAGAGAGAAGACCCCTCACCATATCTCTAGCACGTCCTTTATTTCACTGAACCCCTCATTGTTTAAAATATTCTTCTGTATTAACTTGTCTGGTGTCTTTCTCCAGTTCTCCTCTCCCTGCTGCACCCATGAGGGAAGGGACTAGAACAGAGTCTCTTTGTTCTCTGCTGGGTCTTCAGTGTCCAGGAAATGCCTGGTACGCAGTAGATGGCCAATCAACTCTTACTCATTGAGCACCTCCTATGTGCCAACCACCATTTTAGGCACTAGGAATGAGGCAGTGAATGAGCTAGACCACAAATGTATAAATAAACCAGTAAACAGATAAATGGGTTAAGTACTATAGAGAAACTAAATATAACTATGAGAAAGGGAAACTGAGGGCTAAAAAAGGCCTCTTTTAGAAGGTGTTATTTAAGTACAGTCCTGAATGGTGAGAAAGGGACAGCCATGGGGAGACTTAGGGGAAGGATGTTTAGGCCAAAACAATAGCACAGGCAAAGGCCCTGGGGAAGGACTGTGCAGGCAAGTTGAAGGAATAGCGTAGAGGTTGGTATGCCTGGAAGAGTGAGTGAGGAGGAGAGAGGGAGGAAGTGAGGACAGGCAGGGAACAGGAACAGGTTGTGGCAGGGTGCTGTGGGCTGTGGCAAGAAATTTGGCTTATACTAAATATAGCAAGGAGCTGTTGGGAGCTTAGCGAATATATGACTACATGAAGCTCTTTACATCCAGGCATGATGCTAAGTGCTAGGTTTACAATGATAACTAAAATATCCTATTTGCTCCCAAGAATTGCACATCATGGTACATTTCTTAATGCATTGGTCATTATTTATCAATGCAACAAAAATTTAATAAGGACCTACTACATGCTGCCCATGATGGCTCTTTTTTTTTTTGTATTTTTCTGAAGCTGGAAACGGGGAGAGACAGTCAGACAGACTCCCAACATGCGCCCGACCAGGATCCACCCGGCACGCCCACCAGGGGGCGATGCTCTGCCCCTCCGGGGCGTCGCTCTGCCGAGACCAGAGCCACTCTAGCGCCTGGGGCAGAGGCCAAGGAGCCATCCCCAGCGCCCGGGCCATCTTTTGCTCCAATGGAGCCTCGGCCGTGGGAGCGGAAGAGAGAGACAGAGAGGAAGGAGAGAGGGAGGGGTGGAGAAGCAGATGGGCACTTCTCTTGTGTGCCCTGGCCGGGATTCGAACCTGGGTCCCCCGCACGCCAGGCTGACGCTCTACCGCTGAGCCAACCGGCCAGGGCCCATGATGGCTCTTTTATCCAACACTAACTTGCAATGCAGCAGTCCCCCCACCCCAGGGGGCACTGGGCAATGTCTGGTGACATCTATGGTTGTTACAACTGAGGAATGGGCCTGGCATTGAGCGGGAGGGAGCAGGGATGCTGCTCAGCACCCACAGTGTCCAGGATGGCCCCCACAGAGAGTGACCTGACCCCAGGGTCAGCCATGTTGAGCAATGACCGTGTGTTACAGTAACTGTCCCCTCTGGATGCTGGTATCATTATCTTGTCCTTGGCCCCCAGATCTTTCTTATTTCCTTTTTGATCCCTCTCGGGTGGATCTTTAAGGGGTTTGTTTGGTTTGGCTTGCCTTTAGTGATCCAGTCATAATATTTGCTCGGCCTTTCCTGTGGAGGCACTGTGCCAGGGCAGTCCCAGCAGGTGTACCAAGTAGGTGAAATCTGACTTCTGGACTTTTATCTGCTTCCCCCTCCCCCCTGTTTATGACTCTCAGGAGCCCCAGTTCCCTTGAGATAGAATTCTTCCTCCTCCTCCTATGAGAACCTGCCAGAAAAAAGCATGTGGCATTACTCATTTACACCTTCATGTAGATTAAGACCCTCCAAGTCCCCCTCCCCAGGATATTGTATTTCTTTACATTTTTATAATTACAGACTACAGAAGGCTTTTATACACCCCAATGAAGAGATATATGAACAAGAATAAGGATAAATATCTGAGGACTAGGAGGACTTTTTGATACCCTTGACATCACATTATCCCACTGACTAAACACAACCACTGACTTCAAAACATTACTAAGTTGGAATCTGAAGTAAAATTCCTATAATAAATTCCACCAATATGTTTAAGTGTGAAACACACCCCAAAGGATACTGTGGTCAAACAAGATTAAGGAACACTGCATTAATAAACAGATTTGCAGAACTTTCCAGAGCCTTTATGCTTTTGGAAGGGACAGAGTTTGTAGTATTTCCTAAACATAATTGTATAGGTGTGTTTTGTTTTTAATTTTTACTTGATTTATTCTGTACTATTTCTGACATGAAAACGTTGAAAGATACTATTGATAGAATGACTAAAAGAAAAAGAGAGACAATATCAGATGTTGGTGGAAGCTATGGAGCAACTGGAACTCTCACCCACTATTGGTGGGAAGCAAAATGGTTTCAACCACTTAGGTAAACTTTGGAAAGTCTCTTACAAAGTTAAACATTTATCATATGACTTTAGCAATTTCACTTGCAATTTACCTAAGAGAAATGCAAATATATGTTCACAAAAAGACTTGTATATGAATATTCATGACAACTCTATTCATAATTGTCTCCAACTGGAAACACCTCAAATATCCACAATAAGCCTGACCTGTGTGGTGCAGTGGATCAAGCATCGACCTAGAACGCTGAGGTTGCCTGTTCAAAACCCTGGGCTTGCGCGGTCAAGGCACATATGGGAGTTGATGCTTCCTGCTTCTCCCCCACTTCTCTCTCTCTCTCTCTCTCTCTCTCTCTCTCTCTCTTCTTTAAAATGAATAAATAAATAAAAATAATTTTAAAAAATATCCACAATAAGAGAATGGATAAACAACTGGTATATCCATACCATACAATACTACTCAGTCAACACTCATCAAATTGCGCACACCTAAGACCTGCATTATTGTTGTAAATTAATTCTACCTCGATAAAAAAGTATATAGAATATATAATGAACAACCATGTACATAAGAAAGTTAGTGAGCCTGACCTGTGGTGGCGCAGTGGATCAAGCATCAACCTGGAATGCTGAGGTCACCGGTTCAAAACCCTGGGCTTGCCTGGTCAAGGCACATATCAGAGTTGAAGCTTCCTGCTCCTCCCTCCTTCTCTCTCTCTCCCTCTCTTTCTCTCTATCTCTATCTCTCACTGTCTCACTTCTCTAAAAAAAATGAATAAATAATAATTTTAAAAAATTTAGTGAAACATTAGAAAAAAACAAAATATTAATCAATAGGGCATGATTAATAGAGTCCGATGCATTCACACAGTGGAATATTATACAGCTGTGAAAATAAATAAGGATTACTTGTATGTTCTCATAGGGAACAATATTGAAAATATTGATATAGTGTATATTTTATTTATTTATTGTTATGTGCATTCATTCAACACACATTTATTGTCTATTCTGTGTCAGGCAACAAAAATGTCTTTTGTTCCTTCCTTTTATCAGTATTGGTCCAAGAGCTTAGCTAGTCAGAGAGAGGAAGGGGTGTGGGGTGGAGCTAAAAAGTATCCAGTTATGATTCATCTGCAAAATAGGGACAATAATTATGACAAGTTCTACTGTGAGCAGTATCCCCAGTGCCTGGCATCGTGCCTGTCACACAGTAGCTGCCCAATGAATACTTAGAGAAGTAACAACTGAACATATATAAATATAATGGCTGAGTGTATAGTCAACGAATTACAGCCTACTAGCCAATTCTGGTTTTCTGCTTGTTTCTGTGAATAAAGCTTTTTTTTTTTAAGTGAGAGGAGGGGAGATAGTGAGACAGACTCCCGCATGTACCCTGACCAGAAGCCACCCAGCAATTCCTGTCTGGGGCCAATGCTCAAATCAACCAAGCTATCTTCAGCACCTGAGGCCAATGATCAAACCAAGTGAGCAGTAGAGGGATTCAACTGGTTTGCACCGGTTGAGCAGAACTGATACTAATTTTTTGTTGAGTTCAGTGAACCAGTTGTTAAAGTGGCACTTGTAATCAGGATTCTCTCTAAGGTGGGCTTCTGGGAAGCTGCCCAATGTGGAAATCACAAATATACATTCCTTTTTTTAACGTTCATCTGCAGAACAGCATATTCTAAGTACCTGTAGTAATGTTCATTCCATCATAAGTGAAAAAAATTGCAAGTGAGGATACCAATCAAGAAGCAATATGGAAATATCTAAATTCCATTTAATTGTTTGTTTTGTCACATAATATTTTTCATTCATATTTTAAAAACTTCTTATAATGGCCCTGGCCGGTTGGCTCAGTGGTAGAGCGTCGGCCTGGCGTGCAGAAGTCCCAGGTTCGATTCCCGGCCAGGGCACACAGGAGAAGCACCCATCTGCTTCTCCACCCCTCCCCCTCTCCTTCATCTCTGTCTCTCTCTTCCCCTCCCGCAGTCGAGGCTCCATTGGAGCAAAGATGGCCTGGGCGCTGGGGATGGCTCCTTGGCCTCTGCTCCAGGTGCTAGAGAGGCTCTGGTCACGACAGAGCGACGCCCCGGAGGGGCAGAGCGTCGCCCCCTGGTGGGCGTGCCGGGTGGATCCCGGTCAGGCGCATGCAGGAGTCTATCTGACTGTCTCTCCCCGTTTCCAGCTTCAGAAAAATACAAAAATAAAAAAAATTTATTATAACAATCTAGTTTTGTGTACCTCTTTTATTGTTCTTATTTAAGTATTAAATGCATGATATACTAAACTAACTTTCAGTATATCATTTTTTTATACTTAAAATGGTCATTAGGGCAGAGAACTGGTTGTTAAATTATTTGAATCCCACCACTACAATCAACCCACTGGCTGTGAGAAGGGAAGAGAGAGAGGGGAGAGAAGGAGGGAAAGAGAAGCAGATGGTCACTTCTCGTGTGTCCTGATTGGGGATTGAACCCAGGATATCTGCACACTGGGCCAATGATCTACCCACTAAGCCAACAAGCCAGGGCCTAAATAAAGCTCTATTGGCACACAACCATGTCCATTTGTTTACACATGGTCTGTAAACAAATGGGCTGCTTTCCATAAAATGGCAGAGTTGAGTAGTTGCAACAAAGACATTTTTGCCTGCAAATCCAAAAATATTTACTCTCTGGTACTTTTCAGAAAATGTTTTCTGTAATCCATAGGTTTAGTGGATTGGGCCTGCTCTGCCCAATACAGGAGCCATGGGCCACTGGCTATTCTTTCTTTTGTGTGTGTGTGACAGAGAAAGACAGAGAGAGGCACATACAGACAGGAAGGGAGAAAGAAGAGAAGCATCAGTTCTTCGTTGTGGCACATTAGTTGTTCCTTGATTGCTTTCTCATATATGCCTTGACCGGGGGCTCACAGCAGAGCCAGTGACCCCTTGCTCAAGCCAGCGACCTTGGGCTCAAGCCAGTGACCATAGAGTCATGTCTATGATCCCACACTCAAACCAGCAACCCCACACTCAAGCTGATGAGCCCGTGCTCAAGCTGGCGACCTATGGGTTTCAAACCTGGGTCCTCCGCATCCCAGTCCGATGCTCTATTCACTGTGCCACCGCCTGGTCAGGCTTTCATTGTTTTAATTATTTTTTTATCTTATTGATTTTAGAAACAGAGAGGAAGGGGGGAGAGAGGGAGAGAGAGAGAGGGAGAGAAATATTGATTGGTTGTTCCATTTGTTTCACGCCTTGGTTGCTTCTTGTATGTTCCCTGACCAGAGGACTGTGGCTATTTCAGAACGATGCTCTACCTGACCTACCCAGCTAGAAAAAAATGTTATTTTATTTTTATTAATTTAAAATTTAAAACTAGGCCTGACCGGTGGTGGTGCAGTGAATAAAGCATTGGTTTTCTCTGGAATTCTGAGGTTGCCAGTTCAAAACCCTGGACTTGCTTTGTCAAGATACATATGGGAGTTGATACTTCCTGCTCCTCCCCTACTTCTCTCTCTCTCCTCTATAAAATGAATAAATAAAATATTTTTAAAACATTTAAAACCAATATTCACATCAGTTAATGGACATTAATAGTTTTGCTATTGACCACATGTTGAAATGATAATAGCTTGGATTTATTAATCCAATTATTTAAATTAACAAAATATATTATTAAGATGAAACTTAATTTTACTTTGTGGTTTTATAAATGTAGCTTCTAGAAAATGTAAAGTGTTACATATTTCTCTCAAACAGTGCTTAGTTAGAATAGGGCCTGTGTTCAAGTCCTGACTGCCACTTGTCATGGTGTGACTGTGCGTCCCCTGCCTCAGTTTTCTTATCTGTAAAACGGGGGATAAAGGACCAGCTTCACTGGGTTGTTGGGAGGAGCAATGAATTAAAACATGTGAAATGCTTCGAAGGGACCCCCACACACAGTCAGGTCTGAAAATCTGGCAGTTGTCATGGTTGTTATTATCATTACTAGTAAGTGTCACCATAAGAAATATGTTGTGCTCCAGTCCTGAGACTCTCAGGAGATGTCTGCCTGCCTGTCACTTTCAGGTGGCCTCAGCCCTCTGGCCATGGCTCAAGTCAGGTCATAACAACAGCCTCCATTTTGTACAGGAGGACAGAGGGACTAATAAGGAGTTATGACTCACCCATGGCCACTCCATGAGTCAGGCACAATTGAGACAACGCCCAGGTCCCCTGGTCCAAAATAGGGCTTGCTCCTTGTCACCATGTCACCTCCTACTTCTTTTGGCTTTTCTCTACACTTCCCTTTAAGGTCAGTTTTGGGGGATGAGGCCAGGAGGTACTGGAGCAGCAGTTTCTTCACCAACTCCTTCCCCTGCCCTCTTCCTCCTCCTCCTCTGGGTTCCTCCCTTGGGACATGGTCCTGCCAGGGAGTGAGTAAAACCCTTGTGACATGGGTGTGGCAGGGGCAGGCCAAGGGCTGGGGGGAGAAGGGAGACTCTGAGCTGCCTCTTGAGCAATGCCAAGTGATTAGCACCTAATCCCCAAGGCTGCCCAGTTCTCTCTTCTTACATCATGGACTGTGGCATATCCAGAAAGTTCTGGACTCTTGGGAGTGATTGAAGACAAGGCCTGAATCAGGGTCTCCAAACAGCATGAGGGAGAAAAGCTTGGCGGGGGATGGGCTTCCTCTGTCCTTCCTAAAGAATGAAGAATGTTATACCCAAGACTCAATCATTCATTCCTGTGACCACTATTTATTGAGCATCTACTGTGTGCCAGGTGTTGAGGACACAGCAGGGAACATAACAACTTGTTCCCCTCTACCTGTCCTAGTGGAGCTGATGTTCCAATGGGGTGGGGGAGACAGATGCTAAGTAAAATAATTTGTGCATAAATATAAGCAAGAAAATAAGGTACTTTAAGAGACCATGAAATAATAACCCTGGCTGTTTTGCTCAGTGGATAGAGCATCAGCCCAGCCTGTGGATGTCCTGGGTTCAATCCCCAGTCAGGACACACATGAGAAGTGACCATTGGCTTCTCTTTCCCTCCTTCTCACCCTTTTCTCTCTCTTCCCCTCTCACAGACAGTGGCTCAACTGGTTCGAGTATTGGCTCTAGGTGCTGAGGATAGCTGGTTGATTTGAGCATCAGCCCCAGATGGGGGTTGTTGGGTGGTTTCCAGTTGGAGTGCATGAGGGAGTCTATCTCTTTATCCCCCTCTTCTCACTTAAAAAAAATAATAAGCCTGACCAGGCAGTGGCGCACTGAATAAAGCGTTGGACTGGGATGTGGAAGGACCCAGGTTCAAGACCCCAAGTTCGCTAACTTGAGCGCGGGCTCATCTGGCTTGAGCAAAAAGCTCACCAGCTTGGACCCAAGGTCTCTGGCTCGAGCAAGGGGTTACTCGGTCTGCTGAGGGCCCGCGGTCAAGGCACATATGAGAAAGCAATCAATGAACAACTAAGGTGTCGCAATGAGAAACTGATAATTGATGCTTCTTATCTCTCTCCATTCCTGTTTGTCTATCCCTCTCTCTGACTCTCTCTCTGTCCCTGTAAAAAATAATAATAATAATAAAATAAAATAAAAGAGACCATGAAATAAAGAAGGAGAGAGAAATGAGGATAGTGGGGGTGACTTGTAATTTTATATATGATGGTCAGGTGGGAATGTGGGAAGAGTATTGAGAGCAGAGAAATCAGGCACTGTAAAGGTCCTGAGAGGTAAGAGGGCCAGAAAGAAGATCCATGGGGCTAAAGCAGAGACAGAGACAGCAAAGGGGAGGTAAGAGAGGTAGAGAGGGGTCTGAGTGCCTCATTCCAGGGTGAGAAGGCTGATGATCAGTCCTCTAATGGCTCTAGGAGTTTCTAGAAGAGGCTGAGCAGGACATGTATGTGGACAGGGCTAGGCGGCCCGAGTGTCAGGGAAATACTATTCTCCAAGCCTGGTGTCCAGGGTTCACTCTTAGCTGCCCATAGGAAGGTGGTCCCCCAGCTTTAGGCAAAAGTGGCCCCTGGAGCAGTGCCCCATGAAGGTCTTGAGCCTAGACCAGCAAGCAGGGACAGCCCCCAATCATCTCTTGTCTCCACCCTTCCATGTTTAGCCACCATCTATCTCATCATGCTTTATGGCTGGTGAGTCCAAGGGTCATAGCAGACCTCTCACCAGGAAAATGAGGCCCCCACTGGCTTCAGGTACAGTCATCTCAGCTTCCTTCCTGTTGTGGGGGAGGATAAAGAGAGGATGTCTCCTCCAGTTCCAACCTGGGAACTCTGGGAAGGTGCCCATAGGGTGGGATGGTAGGCTTCTCTGGGTTGCCAGGTTCTAAATGCATGCTGGCTGCTGAAACAAAGTGCCACAGACTGAGTGACTGAAACAACATAAATTTCTTATCTCCCAGTTCTAGAGACTAGAAGTACAAGATCCAGGTGTGGGCAGGGTTGATTCCTTCAGAGACCTTCTTCTTGGCTTGTAGATGCTGTCTTCTCCCTGTGTCTCTGTGTTCAAATGTCCTCTTATAAGGACACCAGTCATATGGATTAGGGCCCACTTTAATTACCTTAAATGACTTTATTACCTCTGTTAAAATGTTATTTCTATCCCAGGCTGGATAGCTCAGTTGGTTAGAACGTCATCCCGGAAGTGCAGAGGTTGCTGGTTTGATCCTTGGTCAGGGCACATATAGGAACAGATCCAAGTTTCTTTCTTTTTAAAACAAAAATTTCATTTATTCTGTTAACATGGTTTCAAGTAGATCGATGTTTCTCTCTCAAATCAATAAATTTTTGAAAAATTTTATGTTACAGTCATCCCTCGCCATATCATGGTTCACTTTTTGCAGTCTCACTGTATTGTGGATTTTTAAATTGTATTTATATAATTTTGTATCGCGGATATTTCTCTATATTACAGGATTTGCGGTATATAAGTTTTTTGTTTTGTTTTCTAAAGTGAGAAGCGGGGAGGCAGAGAGACAGACTCCCACATGTGTCTGACCGAGATCCACCCAGCATGCCCACTAGGGGGCGATGCTCTGCCTACCTGGGGCATTGCTCTGTTGCAACCAGAGCCATTCTAGCGCCTGAAGTGGAGGCCGTGGTGCCATCCTCAGTGCCCGGGGCCAACCCTACTCCAATGGAGCCTTGGCTGCGGGAGGGGAAGAGAGAGATAGAGAGAAAAAAGAGGGGGAGGGGTGGTGAAGCAGATGGGCACTTCTCCTCTGTGCCTTGACTGGGAATTGAACCCAGGACTTCCACATGCCAGGATGACTCTCTACCACTGAGCCAACTGGCCAGGGCGTATAAGTATTTTTATATGTTGTTAAAATTATGTAGGTTTAAGAGTGTAGAAAGTGTTTAAGAGCATAAGTAGTGTTTATAAGAGTGTGGGAAGGTTTTATAAAGCCTTAAAATATATATAAATAATAAAATAAATATAAGGTCGCTACTTCGCAGTTTTTCACCTATGGTGAGGGGTTCTGGAACCTAACCCTCGCAATAGATGTGGGACCACTGTATCTCCTAATACTGTCATGTTCTGAGATCCTGGGGGTTAGAATTTCAATGTATGAATTTGGGGCAGGGTGGGGGTGATGTGAGAAGACAATTCAACCTTTTTTTTTTTTTTTTTAGAGAGAGGCAGCAAGAGAGAGAGATAGGAACATTGAGCTGCTTCTGTATGTGCCCTGACTGGGGAATCGAACCAGCAACCTCCGCGCTTCAGTACAACACTCAACAATACCTTTCAAACCTGTTGCAAAACCCAAGCTTGGTGATCTCAGCTCAGTGGTCACTTCCCTGGAAAGCTATTTTATTTTGATCACCCCTAGCCAAAGTATCTCTACCCCAGTCACTCTAGCATAACACTTTTGGGGGCTCTGTTTATTTATCTATGTTATCTGTTTACACCAGGAAGCAGGAACCTGTCTATTTGGGTCACTGATGTGCCCGCAAGCCCAAGAATGATCCCACATCATCAAAGTGGCTCCAATATATTTGTGAAATGAACCCTACACTTGATGTGCACTGTGGATCCCAAGAGAAATGTGTCTGCTCGCGGCCATATTGAAATGTCAGCCTTGTCTCGAATCAATTCATAAGTTTCCTATCTTGTGCAGAATTACTTTCAGGTCTTGGTGCCAAGAAACCAATGCCCTGTCCTCAGATCAGCAACCAACTGGCTGTGATACCACAGAGTCACTTCTCCCCTCTGAGATTCTGTTTTTCTATCTGTAAAATGTGACACTCAATTTAAAGATTATTAAAAGGTCAAATATCAGATTAACATTTAATATCAGGGAAAATCTGATCAGTAGTGGTATTTGATTGAGTCATAGGCCAAGTTGTGTATGTTTGTGGAGAGGCCTTCCATCCCATGTGAGCGAGCTGGCCAAGCTAAGAGTTGAGGAAGCACGGTGTTTAGGTTCTTCTCGCTGCGAACATGACTCGGCCTCTCGGACATCCATCTTGCATCACCAGAACGCCTTAGAATGCTCAGATCACCACCAGAATCTCCAGGTTAGGGAATGCCTGAAAGGTCAGCTGGCCTGGAATAAGATAGCCCTCGGCAGAACTTAGTAACATTTATTTTTACACTGCATTTCTTTTTACATTTACCTTCTATTTGGGGTATCTGATACTGGTCTCAATTTTCCACCATGTTATAAAATGGTGTGGGGAAAACAGCTGTGTTAGGCTTGCTGGCTAGTTTTCCAGCTGCAACGCTTTGCCCAATTAGTGTGTGAACACATGGCAGAAAGTCAAGTGTGTATCTATGAAAAGCTATGGGTGCTTTCCCTCAGGGGCGATTATCCCAGATCACTCTCCTGCAGTGAACTGAGAATTCAGTTCCTGGATTCTCTCAGCCACCATGAGGGGCAGTTTTCCTGATCCCTGTCCTCCACTGAGAAAAGCAGGTTTTCCTTTTTATCCAATAATGGGTATGACCCTATGCTTTCTGGCTCTGCAATTTCTTTACCATCCGTCCGAGTTCAATGCGAACCTGCCTGGCCTCAGCCACCAGCATTATAAGTGGCTTTCTAAAATAAATTTATCAAAGGAGAAAGCGAATTTGACAATAATGCTGAAGATCAGACTACCCAAAACAGAGGCAAAGGGAAATAAACAATGTTATTAAATTCTACACAGCTACTGTTGCCTGTAGGGGGTTATGGACTAGGTTCTTGGTTGGCAAACTATGGCTTGCAAGTCACATGCGGCTCTTTGGCCCCTTAAGTATGGCTCTTCCACAAGATACCACATGCAGGCGCTACTTTGATAAAGAATGTACCTACCTATAGAGTTTTTAGTTTTTTGTTTTGTTTTGTTTTTTTTAGAGATAGAGAGAGTTAGAGAGAGGAATAGATAGGGACAGACAGACAGGAACAGAGAGAGATGAGAAGCATCAATCATTAGTTTTTTGTTTTGTTTTTTTTTTGTTTTTTTTTATCTTTTTTTTTTTTTTGTATTTTTCTGAAGCTGGAAACGGGGAGAGACAGTCAGACAGACTCCTGCATGTGCCCGACTGGGATCCACCTGGCACGCCCACCAGGGGCAACGCTCTGCCCACCAGGGGGTGATGCTCTGCCCCTCTGGGGCGTCGCTCTGCTGCGACCAGAGCCACTCTAGCACTTGGGGCAGAGGCCAAGGAGCCATCCCCAGCGCCCGGGCCATCTTTGCTCCAATGGATCCTTGACTGTGGGAGGGGAAGAGAGAGACAGAGAGGAAGGAGGGGGTGGGGGTGGAGAAGCAAATGGGCCCTTCCCCTATGTGCCCTGGCCGGGAATCGAACCCGGATCCCCCGCACTCCAGGCCGATGCTCTACCACTGAGCCAACTGGCCAGGGCCAATCATTAGTTTTTTGTTGCAACACCTTAGTTGTTCATTGATTGCTTTCTCATATGTGCCTTGACCGTGGGGCTACAGCAGACCGAGTAACCCCTTGCTCAAACCAGTGACCTTGGGTCCAAGCTGGTGAGCTTTTGCTCAAACCAGATGAGCCTGCGCTCAAGCTGGTGACCTCAGGGTCTCAAACCTGGGTCCTCTGCATCCCAGTCCAATGCTCTATCCACTGCGCCACCACCTGGTCAGGCAATATATATAGTTTAAGTTTAAAAAATTTGGCTCTCAAAAGAAATTTCAATCATTGTACTGTTGATATTTGGCTCTGTTGACTAATGAGTTTGCCAACCACTGAACTAGGTGATTCTGTTAAAACAAAATTAGCAATAAGTGTTTAAGACACAGCAGCACCCTATTGCGTGCTTTTTATTTAATCAGAAGGCTTAAAAGAGGACTGTCAAGGAAGTAATTTCTTATCTTTCATTAGTTTCTTTTTTTTATTAGATAATTTTATTTTTTTAATGGGGCGACATCAATAAATCAGGATACATATATTCAAAGATAACAAGTCCAGGTTATCTTGTCGTTCAATTATGTTGCATACCCATCACCCAAAGTCCGATTGTCCTCTGTCACCTTCTATCTAGTTTTCTTTGTGCCCCTCCCCCTCCCCCTTTCCCTCTCCCTTTTCCCCCTCCCCCCTTAACCACCACACTCTTTTTTTTTTTATTTTTTATTTTATTTTATTTTATTTTTTATAATTTTATTTTTTTTAATGGGGTGACATCAATAAATCAGGATACATATATTCAAAGATAACAAGTCCAGGTTATCTTGTCGTTCAATTATGTTGCATACCCACCACCCAAAGTCAGATTGTCCTCTGTCACCTTCTATCTTGTTTTCTTTGTGCCCCTCCCCACCCCCTATCCCTCTCCCATTCCCCCCTCCCCCCCGTAACCACCACACTCTTATCAATGTCTCTTAGTTTCACTATTATGTCCCACCTACGTATGGAATAATACAGTTCCTATTTTTTTCTGATTTACTTATTTCGCTTCGTATCATGTTATCAAGATCCCACCATTTTGCTGTAAATGTTCCGATGTCATCATTTCTTATGGCTGAGTAGTATTCCATAGTGTATATGTGCCACATCTTCTTTATCCAGTCATCTATTGATGGGCTTTTTGGTTGTTTCCATGTCCTGGCCACTGTGAACAATGCTGCAATAAACATGGGGCTGCATGTGTCTTTACGTATCAATGTTTCTGAGTTTTGGGGATATATACCCAGTAGAGGGATTGCTGGGTCATAAGGTAGTTCTATTTTCAGTTTTTTGAGGAACCACCATACTTTCTTCCATAATGGTTGTACTACTTTACATTCCCACCAACAGTGTATGAGGGTTCCTTTTTCTCCACAGCCTCTCCAACATTTGCTATTACCTGACTTGCTAATAACAGCTAATCGAACAGGTAACCACCACACTCTTATCAATGTCTCTTAGTTTCACTTTTATGTCCCACCTACGTATGGAATAATGCAGTTCCTGTTTTTTTCTGATTTACTTATTTCACTTCGTATAATGTTATCAAGATCCCACCATTTTTGGCCCTGGCCGGCTGGCTCAGCAGTAGAGCGTCGGCCTGGCGTGCGGGGGACCCTGGTTCGATTCCCGACCAGGGCACATAGGAGAAGCGCCCATTTGCTTCTCCACCCCCCCTCCTTCCTCTCTGTCTCTCTCTTCCCCTCCCGCAGCCAAGGCTCCATTGGAGCAAAGATGGCCTGGGCGCTGGGGATGGCTCCTTGGCCTCTGCCCCAGGCGCTAGAGTGGCTCTGGTCGCGGCAGAGCGACCCAGCTTCGCCCCTGGTGGGCGTGCCGGGTGGATCCCGGTCGGGCGCATGTGGGAGTCTGTCTGACTGTCTCTCCCTGTTTCCAGCTTCAGAAAAATACAAAAAAAAAAAAAAAAAAAAAGATCCCACCATTTTGCTGTATCATTAGTTTCTTTTTATACACAATTCCTTACATGCCAGCATAAATAGAGAACTCATTTTGTGCATTGTATCCTCTCAACACTCGCTCTTTTGGACTTTTTTCTCCAAGAAAACCAATGCCTTTCCTCGTAGGCCCAGCTTCCAAGTCTAATCAAAACCACAGCAAGTAGGCCCTGGCTGGTTGGCTCAGCAATAGAGCATCAGCCCAGCATGTGGAAGTCCTGGGTTCAATTCCAGGTCAGGGTACACAGCACACAGAAGCAACTATCTGCTTCTCCATCCCTCCCCCTTCGGTTTGAGCAAGTTGGCCCTAGGAGCTGAGGATGGCTCTGTGGCCTAAAATAGCTTGGTTGCTGAGTAACCGAGCAGCGCCCCCAGATGGGCAGAGCATCACCAGTTGGGGCCTTGCTTGGTTGATCCCAGTAGGAGATCATGAGGGAGTCTGTCTCTGCCTCCCCACCACTCACTCTCCACCACTGAGCCAACTAGCCAGGGACCTTTATAAAATTTTTTTTTAATTTTTTAATTTATTCTGTGTGTGTGTGTGTGTGTGTGTGTGTGTGTGTGTATTTTTCTGAAGCTGGAAACGGGGAGAGACAGTCAGACAGACTCCCGCATGCGCCCGACCGGGATCCACCCAGCACGCCCACCATGGGGCGACGCTCTGCCCACCAGGGGGCGATGCTCTGCCCCTCCGGGGCGTCGCTCTATCGTGACCAGAGCCACTCTAGCGCCTGGGGCAGAGGCCAAGGAGCCATCCCCAGCGCCCGGGCCATCTTTGCTCCAATGGAGCCTCGCTGCGGGAGGGGAAGAGAGAGACAGAGAGGAAGGAGAGGGGGAGGGGTGGAGAAGCAGATGGGCGCTTCTCCTGTGTGCCCTGGCCGGGAATCGAATCCGGGACTTCTGCACACCAGGCTGATGCTCTACCACTGAGCCAACCGGCCAGGGCCTAATTTATTCATTTTTAGAGAGAGAGGAGAGAGAGAGAGAGAAGGGGAAGGAGCAGGCAGCATCAACTCCCATATGTGCCTTGACCAGGCAAGCCCAGGATTTTGAACCGGCGACCTCAGCCTTCCAGGTCAATGCTTTATACCCTGAGCCACTAACAAACAGGTCAGACCTCAGCCAGGCCCCTTTTGAAAATTCTAAAAGGATAATAAACCCTATTGTATTAGTTGCTTTTTTGTTTTTTTGTTTGTTTGTTTGTTTTTAGTGAAAGAGAGAAAGATAGACAAGAAGGGAGAGAGGTGAGAATCATCAACTCAGAGCTGCAGCACCTTAGTTGTTCATTGATTGCTTTCTCATATGTGCCTTGACTGGGGGCTCCAGCTGAGTCAGTAACCCCTTGCTCAAGCCAGTGACCTTGGGCTTCATGCCAACAACCTTTTGGCTCAAGCCAGCAACCATGGAGTCATGTCTATGATCCTGTGCTCAAGCCAGCAACCCCGTGATCAAGGGGATGAGCCTACACTGAAGCCGACGACCGCGGAGTTTTGAACCTGGGTCATCAGTGTGCCAGGTCGACACTTTATCCACTGCATCACCGCCTGGTCAGGCATTAATTACTTTTCTATTATCGCTGTGTATAGGCAATTCTGAACAATATCAGTGGTAAAACACTCTCCCCCTAAGAAATCTTTTATTGGTCTAAACCAGAGTTCAACGAAGTTTTTCTGTACAGAGCCAGATAGTAAATATTTTCAGCTGTGTGGGCCAGATGGAGACCATGCAGCTTGTAGTCACTGCCTGAGAGCCACCATAGATAATTTGGGAATGAATGAGTGTGGCTGTGTGCCAGTAACCTTGAGAGATGGATGCTGAAATTCGAATTCTCTATACTTTTCACATGTTATGCTATATTATTCTCTTGTTTATTTTTTCCCTAACCCGTTCAAAAACCATCCTTAGCTCCTACAAAAATAAACATTGGGCTTGGTTTGGCCAGAAAGCCATGGTTTGTCAACTCCTGGTCTAAAGCAGAGATTTTCAACCTTTTTCATCCCATGCCACACATAAACTAATTACTAAAATTCTGTGGCCAATCTGACATAACAAATAGGTATCATTTTGATTTATTCAAACCAGATGGCTATTGTTGTGTTGGCTGTTGTCAATTTATTTGACAACCTAAGGGAAAACAGGTCCTGGCTAAATAGTCAGGTATTGCATGTTTCACTTATTTATTTATTTATTTATTTTAAGACTTTATTCATTTTAGAGAGGAGAGAAGGAGGAGAGAGAGAGAGAGAGAGAAGAGGGGAGGAGCAGGAAGCATCAACTCCCATATATGCCTTGACCAGGTAATCCCAGGGTTTTGAACCGGCGACCTCAGCATTCCAGGTCGACGCTTTATCCACTGCGCCACCACAGGTCAGGCAAGGTATTGCATGTTTTAAAATTTTTTGCGGCCCACAGGTTGAATATCACTGGTCTAAACAATTGCTGTAGTTACTTTTGATGTTTAGGGTTTTTTTTTGTTTTTGTTTTTGTTTTTTTAATTTATTCATTTTAAAGAGGAGAGAGAGAGAGAAAGAGAGAGACAGAGAGGAGAGAGAGACAGGGGGGAGGAGCTGGAAGCATCAACTCCCATATGTGCCTTGACCAGGCGAGCCCAGGGTTTTGAACCAGCGACCTCAGCATTTCCAGGTCGACGCTTTATCCACTGCACCACCACAGGTCAGGCCTGATGTTTAGTTTTGAGTGAGGACACTTTTTATGAGTTCACCTTTAATAAACATTGCATTCCACAGGAAAGTGAATGTGGAGAACTCCATGTTAAAACATTTGGACATACACAATATCTACATACATTCATTTTAAGAGTCAATTATATTTATTTATTTATTTATTTATTTATTTATTTATTTTCTGAAGCTGGAAACGGAGAGGCAGTCAGACAGACTCCCGCATGCGCTGGACCAGGATCCACCTGGCATGCCAACCAGGGGGCGATGCTCTGCCCATCCGGGGCATTGCCCTGTTGCGACCAGAGCCACTCTAGTGCTTGAGGCAGAGGCCATGGAACCATCCTCAGTGCCCGGGCCAACTTTGCTCCAATGGAGCCCCGGCTGCGGGAGGGGAAGAAAGAGACAGAGAGTAAGGAGAGGGGGAGGGGTTGAGAAGCAGATGGGCGCTTCTCCTGTGTGCCCTGGCCGGGAATCGAACCCGGGACTTCCGCATGCCAGGCTGACGCTCTACCACTGAGCCAACCGGCCAGGGCTAAGAGTCAATTATTTTTAATTTAAAATTTTTTTCATTGATTTGAGAAAGAGGAAGACAGGGTGGGGGGAGAGAGAGAGAGAGAAGCAGCAACTTAGTTGTTCACTCATTGATTGCTTCTCATATGTGCCCTGATTGGGGATCAAACCTGTGACCTCGGCACACAGGGATGATGCTCTATCCACTGAGCAACCCAGCCAGGGTTTGAGAATTAATTCTTAATAATTCTAAATCTTTTGAGTTCCCTCTAGGCATAGTTCATGTTTCCATCCTGTGGTGTCATATGTTCTTGTGTTTAAGCAGCAGATTCTAAATAAACAATGATAGCATAGTGATTTTATATGCAAAAAAATTGAGTTTGAATAATTTCCCATCCTTTATTCTATTTGACCACTTGAAGGTTCTATTTGTATTCAAAATTTTAAACAGTGAGCCAAACTGCAAATTACATTTTTTTTCTTTTTTTTTTTTTCTTTTTTCTTTTTTTTTTTTCTGAAGCTAGAAACGGGGAGAGACAGACAGACTCCCGCATGCGCCCGACCCGGGATTCACCCGGCACGCCCACCAGGGGCGACGCTCTGCCCACCAGGGGGCGATGCTCTGCCCATCCTGGGCGTCACCATATTGCGACCAGAGCCACTCTAGCGCCTGAGGCAGAGGCCACAGAGCCATCCCCAGCGCCTGGGCCATCTTTGCTCCAATGGAGCCTTGGCTGCGGGAGGGGAAGAGAGAGACAGAGAGGAAAGCACGGCGGAGGGGTGGAGAAGCAAATGGGCGCTTCTCCTGTGTGCCCTGGCCGGGAATCAAACCTGGGTCCTCCGCACGCTAGGCCGACGCTCTACCGCTGAGCCAACCGGCCAGGGCCACATTTTTTTTCTTTGTGACAGAGAGAGGGACAGACAGGAAGAGAGAGAGATGGAAACATCAATTCTTCATTGCAGCACCTTAATTGTTTACTAATTGCTTTCTCATATGTGCCTTGACCCGGGGTCTATAGCAGACTGAGTAACCCCTTTCTCAAGCCAGAGACCTTGGGTTCAAGCTGGTGAGCCTTACTCAAACCAGATGAGCCTGCCCTCAAGCTGGGGACTGACCTCAGGGTTTCAAACCTGGGTCCTTCATGTCCCAGTCCGATGCTCTATCCACTGCGCCATTGCCTGGTCAGGCCAAATTACATTATTTTTATTTGGTAAGCTCAAATCTTATTTTCTTTTTTTAAGTGAGAGGAGGAAAGTAGAGACAGACTCCCACATGCACCTTGACCAGGTTCCACCCAGCAACCCCTGTCTTGGGCCAATCCTGGGGCCAACCAAGCTATCCTCAGCGTCTGGGGCCCACACTTGAACCAATAGATTAAGCTCAAATCTTAATTCAAACACAATATGTCCCTTCTGAATTTGAGCCATATCTTTTAAATGGAAATGTGGTTTTTTTTGTTTGTTTGTTTGTTTTTCATTTTTCTGAAGCTGGAAACAGGGAGAGACAGTCAGACAGACTCCCGCATGCGCCCGACCGGGATCCACCCGGCACGCCCACCATGGGGCGACGCTCTGCCCATTCTGGGTGTCGCCATGTTGCGACCAGAGCCACTCTAGCGCCTGAGGCAGAGGCCACAGAGCCATCCCCAGCGCCCGGGCCATCTTTGCTCCAATGGAGCCTTGGCTGTGGGAGAGGAAGAGAGAGACAGAGAGGAAAGCGTGGCGGAGGGGTGGAGAAGCAAATGGGCGCTTCTCCTGTGTGCCCTGGCCGGGAATCGAACCCAGGTCCTTCGCACGCTAGGCCGACACTCTACCGCTGAGCCAACCGGCCAGGGCTTGTTTTCTTTCTTTAAACTGTTACTTATTTGATTATTTACTTATTAAGTGGTTATGTTATTATTCATTACTGTGACAGACCAGTATGTAAAGATATGTTTTGCTTTAAAAAACTTAATTAATGAGACCCTAGCAGGTTTACTCAGTAGATAGAGTGTCGGCCTGGTGTACAGACATCCTGGGTTCAATCCATGATGAGGACACACATGAGAAGCGACCATCTGCTTCTGTTCCTTTCTCTCCCTCTTCTCTGTCTCTTCCTCTTTTGCAGCCAGTGACTCAGTTGGTTCAAGTATTGGTCCAGCAGTGCCAAGGGCAGCTTGGTTGGTCCCAACATCAGCCCCAGACGAGGGTTTCTAGGTTGATCCGGTCAGGGCTCAGGAGGGAGGGAGTCTGTCATACCGTCTCCCTTCCCCTCACTTAAAAAAAAAAATTAATGGAATTAAACAATATTCATTCATTACTTTTTCCCTTGATTGGACTGTGAAATCTATTTTATGTATGTTACTGGCATAAGTATATATATGATGTTCAATAAAAGAAAAATTTGGCCCTGGCAGGTTGGCTCAGTGGTAGAGCGTCGGCCTGGCGTGCAGGAATCCCGGGTTTGATGCCTGGCCAGGGCACATAAGAGAAGCGCCCATCTGCTTCTCCACCCCTCCCCCTCTCCTTCCTCTCTGTTTCTCTCTTCCCCTCCCTCAGCCAAGGCTCCATTGGAGCAAAGTTGGCCCGGGGGCTGAGGATGGCTCTGTGGCCTCTGCCTCAGGCGCTAGAATGGCTCTGGTTGCAACAGAGCCATGCCCCAGATGGGCAGAGCATCGCCCCCTGGAGGGCGTGCTGGGTGGATCCTGGTCAGGCGCATGCGGGAGTCTGTCTGACTGCCTCCCCATTTCCAACTTCAGGAAAATACAAAAAAATAAATAAATAAAAGAAAAATTTTACTTACTATATTTTCTTTTCTTTTTAAGAGAGAGGCAGGGAGAGAGATACAGGAACATTGAGCTGCTCCTGTATGTGTTCTGACCAGGGAATTGAACTGGCAACCTCTGTGCTCCAGGATGACACTCCAACCAACCTAGCTATCTGGCCAGGACTTAAATATTTTTTTAATTAATTGATTTTTAGAGAGACAGAGAGAGGGGAGGAGGAAGGGAAGCATTCATTTGTTGTTCCACTCAGTTGTGCATTCTCTGGTTACTTCCTGTATGTGCCCTGACCGGGGATTGAACCCACAACCTTGTTTTCGAGATGACGCTCTTAACCGAATGAGCTAACTGGCCAGGCCCTATTTCCTTTCTGGCAGTAAGTATTTATTGCTTTTCATAATCATTACTGAAACTGCCCTGGCCAGATGGCTCAGTTGGTTGGAGCATTGTCCTGATACACAGAAGTTACCAGTTCAGTCCCCAGTCAGGCACATACAGAAGTAGATTGATATTGATGTTTCTGTCTCTGTCTCCATCTCTCTCTTTCTAAAATCAATAAATTTTTAAAAATCATTACTGAAACTTTTTGTCTTATAGAGGAGTGGGTGTTAAAACAAATTCTACTCTGGGTGTTAAATGAGCTATATAGGCCACTGCATTGAGGCATTTAATACTGATGTCAAACACACATTTATTATTATTGCTGCTCCATTGACAGCTATACCTCAGAACAGAGAGCAGTTTTTGCATTATTTATTTATTTGTTTTATTGGTTTTAGCGAGAGAAGAAGGGAGAAACGGAGAGAGATAGGAACATCACTCTGTTCCTGTATGTGCCCTGACCAGGAATCAAAATGGCAACCTCTGTGCTTTGGGACGATGCTCTAACTCATGGAGCTATCCGGCCAGAGCAGTTTTTGCATTTTTAATGGTTAAAAAATTAAGAAAATTAATTTGTGACACAGGAAAATTACATGAAATTAACATTTTAGTCTCCAAAAATAATATTTTACTGGTGTGCAATCAGACCCATTTGTGGACGTGTAGTCAGTCTATGGCTGTTTTGAAACTAGAAGTACAGAGCTGACTAGTTATGACAGAGAGACTGTGTGTTTTTGTTTGTTTTTATTGATTGATTTTAGAGAAACAGAGGGAGAGAGAGAGAAGCATTCATTTGTTGTTCCACTTGGTTGTGCATTCATTGACCATTTTCCCTATGTACCCAGGATTAAACCTGCAACCTTGGTGTTTTGGGACTATGCCTTAACTGGCTAGTGCTCAGAGAGACTGTGTTTAAACTATTTGTATATGGCCTTTTAAGAAAATAGTTTAGCCTGACCATGGCGGTGGCACAGTGGATAGAGCGTCGGACTGGGAGGACCCAGGTTCGAGAATTGAGCGCGGGCTCATCTGGTTTGAGCAAAAGCCCACCAGCTTAAACCCAAGGTCGCTGGCTCCAGCAAGGGGTTACTCGGTCTGCTGAAGGCCCGCGGTCAAGGCACATATGAGAAAGCAATCAATGAACAACTAAGGTGTTGCAATACACAATGAAAAACTAATGATTGATGCTTCTCATCTCTCTCCATTCCTGTCTGTCTGTCCCTGTCTATCCCTCTCTCTGACTCACTCTCAGTTTCTGTAAAAAAAAAAAAAAAAAAGGAAGAAAATAGTTTACAGCACCTGCCCTAATTTGTTAACCTACCCTCTCTTCCAAACCTCCAACTTTGGAAGCATAGTAGGGGGCTTCCAGGCTCAAAGATGTAGACCTCTCTCCACCACAACAAGCCTCACTGTGGACCCTCCCCTTCCTGCCCAGGATTGGGGCCTGAAGATGGATGAGACCAAGGTAGGTTTCTCAGTACCTGATGCCCTCTCGTGGACACCACAAGCAACTGCCTCCACAACCTCCTTGAAGACCCTCCATGGTCTTCTGGAAAGCAGGAAGTTAACTTGGTGTCTCCTCCTTGCCTCAATTCTGCCCTGTCCCCTGCCAAGGCCACCAGGGTATCCCTTCCTGGGGACAGAATCTCACTATTCCATCTGCCTTACATACTTGAAGGGTTCTCAATGAATTAAATCACACTTGGCTAGTGTCAAAGATGTCAACACACTTGAACAGATTTGTTACTTTCCAAAGCCCACTCAGATATATACTTATGACTTCTTTATTCTTTCTTTCTGTATTTTTTTTTTGAAGTGAAAGAAGAGGAAATACTGAGGCAGACTCCCACATGTGCCCTGACCGGGATCCACCAGGCAACCCTATCTGTGGCCTGCTCCAATCACCCTGAGCTTACTTTTAGCACCTGAGGTTGATGCGACCAATTAAGCCACTGGCTGCTGGAAAGGAAGAGGGAGAGAGAAGGGGAGAGAAGCAGATGCTCACTTCTTTTGCATGCCCTGAGAGTGGAAATTGAACCTGGGATGATCCTATGACTTTTTTTTATTCAGTGAGAGGAGGGGAGGCAGAGACAGACTCCTGCATGTGCCCCAACTGGGATCCACCTAGCAACCCCACTAGGGGGCAATGCTCTGCCCATGTAGGGTGTTGGTCCATTGCTCAATCGAGCTCTTTTTTGTGCCTCAGGCAAAGCCATGGAGCCATCCTCAGCACCAGGGGCCAACTCACTCCAATCAAGCCATGGCTGCAGGAGGGGAGGAGAAGAGAGAGAGAGAAGAGAGAGGGAGAGGACTGGAGAAGCAGATGGGTGCTTCTCCTGTGTGCCCTGACTGGAAATCAAACCCTAGACATCTACATGTCGGGCTGACACTCTACCACTGAGCCAACCAGCCAGGGCCCCTATGACTTCTTAATTTGTGCTTTTCATCTGTATATATGCCTTGCATTTGTATAGCATGCCATTCTTTGTTCCCCCAAAATGTTTCAACCACATCATTTCATTTGACATCTGCAAGGACTAAAAAGGGTAAGTAATATGTATGCTTGGGCTAACAGAATACTGGGACCAGAACAGAAAAGACTTAAGTACAGTGGTACGCTGACTCTGGCTGATGAGATTCAATAATGCTCAGCTTTAATTCCGTGTTCTATGACATCATGCATATAGCTTAAAATTGGCTGTGGTGAGGGTATTTATACCACAGGAATTGACAAATACTAGAAATTAGGGGTTTCCTTCCTCGGGAGAGCCTCTTGTTACACATTAACCAGCCCACCAAGCAGACTCAAGCTTCCTTGATTCAGTCTGATTCTGCTGCAGGTTCGCCTGACCTGGGGTGGCACAGTGGATAAAGCATCAACCTGATTCTGCTGCAGGTTCCAGACATCCCTCTTGCTTCTGCATAGCATCTTAGAAGGGTTTCTCTCTCTTTTTTTTTCTTGTTTTTCCAAGTGCGAGAAGGGGAGATAGAAAGACTCCCACATGCACCCTGACCAGGATCCATTCATCAACCCCTGTCTGGGCTGATGCTCTGCCCACCTGGGGCCATGCTTACAACCGAGCTTGTGGGAAAATGGCTGAGAGATTAAACTGCAGCCTTGAGACAAGTCTTTGGAACGCCAAGTCCTGCGGGGGGCAGAATGCTGCTCCAGCAAGCACTACTAAGATTGTTTATAGGAAGCAGCTGATCCCCATAGACATTTTCCTGCATGCCTTGGGGGGCATCAGTTGGTTATCTTTCTCTGCACCTGAATCCATTGTAGACTGATTTGACCCAGGCTCTGCTAATTTGCTTGATGAGTAAAGAGACCAATAAATATGATGAGTACCAGAGGCTGGGAGTCCCCTGTACCCATCTTTTCTCTATGTTGTGTCTTGTGTGTGTTTTAAGTCCGGCAGCACCTTCCTTTCATGCACACTCACTGCTGAGCTGGCCCTGGCAGAGCTATTTTTAGCACTTAAGTCAGAGTCTCCACAGAGCCATCCTCAGTGCCCAGGGCCGATGTGCTCAAACCAATTGAGCCATGGCTGCGGGAGAAGAAGAAAGAGGGGGGAGAAGGGGGAAGAGGAAGGGTGGAGAAACAGATGGTCACTTCTTGTGTGTGCCCTGACTAGGAATCAAATCCAGGACATTCACACACTGGGCTCTACCACTGAGCCAATTGGCAGGGGCCTTTTTTTTTTTTTTTTTTTTTTTTTTTTTTTTTTTTTTGAGAGAGAGAGAGGAATGGAGAGAAATGAGAAGCATCAACTTGTAGTTGTGGCACTTTAGTTGTTCACTGATTGCTTCTCATACATGCCTTGATGGGAGTGGGGGCTCCAGCTGAGCCAGTGACTCCTTGCTCAAGCCAGTGACCTTTGGGCTCAAGCCAGTAACCATGGGATCCTGTTGGTGATCCCATGCTCAAGCTAGTAAGCCTGCGCTCAAGCCAGATAAACCCACACTCAAGCTGGTAGCCTTGGGGTTTGAAACCTGGGACCTCAGCATCCCTGGGACCTCTATCCCCACCACCATTCAGGGAATATTTCATTCTTCTTTATTGCTTTAAAATATTTCATTGTATATATGGACCACATCTTCTTTATTTACTCATCTATTAATGGTTGCTTCCATATTTTGGCTATTGTAAATAATGCTGCAACGAACATAGTGGTGCATAAGCTTTACAAATTAGCATTTTTGTTTTCTTCAGATAAATACCCAGAGATGGAATTGCTGGGTCACATGGTATATCTATTTTTAATTTTTTGAGGGTCCTTCAAAGTGCCTACACTAATTTACAATCCCACCAACGGTGGACATGGGTTCCCTTTGCTCTACATCTTTGCTGTATGGCCAGTATCCTCGGCCACCATCAAAGCTGCCTGGCCAACACAGGTTTGCATTTGATTCAGACAGATGGTAAGGAATCAACAGAGCCAAGAACTAGTGGTCCATTTTCCTTTATTCTAGACTTGCACTTGGCAAGCAAGTAAACAACAAACACACTGGGCTCCAAAACCCACACATTCGGCACTCACAAAGCTACTAGCTCATCTGAGTTTTTCCTAGAATCAAAGGCTTCCACCTCACCAGTCTTATTCACCTCTGTTCCCCATCTCCTTCTCCTCCACAAATTGGCTTCTCCTTCCTCCGTTCCGCCATTTTGGCTACCCCTCCCCTCCACATGGCCTCTCTCTCTCCTGCTACAGCATGGGCTCCTCCTCTCTACAAGAACGTGGCAACTCTCCCCCAAATGGCTTCCTAGTTCCTTTTTAAAAAACCTTTTGGCGCGAAAGCCCTCCCCCAACACACATTAGTATAACCAAGCCCCTTCCCAAGCAAGAAGGGCATTTAGCTGTATCACGTGAGAGCATCACCACATGAGAGCAGTGTCCATCTTTAACAGAGTGAGCAAAATATAATTTATCTGCCTGACATTCGCCAACACTTGTTATTTTTTGGTTTGTTGATAATAGCCATTCTAGCAGGTGAGGTGATAGCTCCTGATGGTTTTGATTTGCATTTCTCTATGGGCATGTTTTATACCCTAATACCTCCCAGCATAAAGGATACCCTAGATCAGAGATTGGCAACATATGGCCCACAGGCCAAATCCAGCTCAGTGTGTTTTTGTACAGCCTGTGAGTTAATAAATTTTACATTTTTTAACTGGTTGAAAAAATTCTTAAGAATATTTTCTGACACTGAATATGAAATGAAATTCAAATTTCAGTGTCCACAAATACAGTTTTATTGGCACACAGCCACACCCATTTGTCAATACAGCGTTTGTGGCTGCCTTTCTGCTTCAAAGGCAGAGCTGAGCAGTTGCAACAGAAACCGTCTGACCATCAAAACCAAAAATATTTACTGTCTGTTTCTTTTTAGAAAGAAAGAGAGAAAAAGAGGGAAAGAAACATCAATTTGTTGTTGTTCCACTTATTTATGCATTTACTGATTGACTTTTGCACGTGCCCTGACCAAAGATCAAACTGGCAACCTTAGTGTATAGGGATGATACTCTAACTAGCGTAGCTACCCAGCCAGGGCTACTATCTCATCTTTTACAAACAAAGTATGCCAAGTCCAGATCTAATGTCAAAGAAAAAAATAATGTTGCCAAAGGGAAAACTGAGGCCCAGAAGGTTGAAATGAATTTTTCAAGGTACCACATTTCTGACAGGTTCGCCATTTCCCAATTTATTCAAACAGTATTTCCTGTGCTTTAAAGAAAACACAGCAAATGCATTGAAAAAGACCTCCATAAGTTGAAAGTCACCTGAGCTAGCGACCTTGAGAGAGAAGTCTGTACACACTCATCTGATCTTGCCAAGCCCAGGAGATTTTCAATTGCCCCTGTAAAAAAAAAAAAAAAGTCATGTTCTTCCTAGAAACCTTGAGTTTGGACTTTGATCAGGGTAATTATGACATTGTATTGAAGCCCCATTTTGACTTCATCCCCTGGGGAGGCATTTTATTGGCACAGTGACAAGTTGGTAGCAAAAGCCAATGCTCATTCATGGAGACAAAAAGCAGATTCATGGTTGCTAGGAGTTGGGGTGGGGAGGCTGGGGAGTGACTGCTAATGAGGATGGGGGTTTCTTTCCGAGAAGATGAAAATGCTCTAGAATTAGATAGTGGTGATGATTGCACAACTCAGTGAATATACACTGTACTAAAAACCACTGAACTGTGCACTTTAAAAGGGTAGATTTTACATTACATGCATTGATTATATCACCAGCGTTCCAGGTGGACGCTTTATCTACTCCACCACTACAGGTCAGGCTTAATAAAAAATAAATTTAACAAGCCCTGGCTGGATAGCTCCCTCAGTTAGAGTGGCACACTGAAGCACAAAGGTTGCTGGTTCAATTCCTGGCCTGGTCAGAGCATTTACAGGAACAGATCAATGTTCTTGTTTCTCTCTCCTCCTTCCTTTCTCTCTAAAATCAATAAATTAATAAAATAAATAAATAAATAAATTTAACAAGACAACAAACATCATCTACTACCTTCCCTTACCCTACTTAAATTCCTTTTGTTTTCCATTTTCCCTTCTGGTTCTTGTTCATTTGCACAGCTCCTTTTTGCTCAGCTGTAAACCTGACCATCCATTGCTCAGGGCATGGTACAAAACCATTCAAAACAAAACAAAACACTGGCCCTGGCTGGATAGCTCAGTTGCTTAGAACATCATCCAGAAGTGCAGAGGTTGCTGATTCCAACCCTGGTCAGGGCACGTATATGAACAGATTGATGTTCCTGTCTCTCTTTCTCCTTTCCTTTCTTGCTGAAATCAATAAATAAAAATTCAAAAAAAAAAACCTCTAGGGGAAAAATTCTAGTGGAAAAAATGGGTAAAGTGGTTCAAACAGTTCCAAATTCTAGTTATCAAAGAAATAAGGGCCTGGCTGGTAGGCTCAGTGGTAGAGCATCAACCCGGCATATGGATGTTTCAAGTTTGATTTCTGGTCAGGGTACACAGGAGAGGCAACCATCTGATTCTCGTTCCCTCCACCTCCCCCTTCTCTCTATCTCTATCTCTATCCCTCCACCTCCCCTTCTCTCCCTCTCTTCTCCCTCAGCCATGGCTTGATTGGTTCCTGCACATTGACCCTGGGCTCTGAGGATGACTCTGTGGAGCTTCCCCATCAGGTGCTAAAAATAGCTCAATTGCAAGCATGGCCCCAGATGGACAGAGCATCAGCCCCAGATGGGGGTTGTCAGGTGGATCCTGGTTGGATGCATGTGGGAGTCTACCTACCCTCCTCTCACTTAAAAAAAAAGAAACCCTGGGGTGATTATAGGTAATAATACTATATTGTATATTTGAAAGTTGCTAAGAGAGATCTTAAAAGTTCTCATCACAAGAAAAAAAATTGTAGCTATGTGGGTGCTGGATATTAACTAGACTTATTGTGGTGGTTATTTCACAATACAGGGTGGGGCAAAAGTAGGTTCACAGTTATGAATACATGAAACAGTTTATTCTTGTATTTTTATTAGTTATTGCATTATTTTTCATACTAACTAAACTGACACAGTCTGTTCCCTTTCTGGTACATTCTCTCCCCACCTCATACCCCTGCCTCTCTCTGACTAGCTAAGGCAGGGAGGAGTGCAAAACATATTTGTTGAATTAAATAATTAGTGAATGTCCATATTACCTATGATATGTCTGCCTGGTAGAGAGTAGACACTCAATAAGTGTTAGTTGAATAAATGCATGCCATGTTGACAAAGGAATATCTCAACTCTGCAGTGTAGAAAGGCAGTGGTGTGCTGTTCAATGTTTAAGAACCATCTCTTGACCCTGGCCGGTTGGCTCAGCGGTAGAGCGTCAGCCTGGCGTGCGGGGGACCCGGGGTTCTATTCCTGGCCAGGGCACATAGGAGAAGCGCCCATTTGCTTCTCCACCCCCCCCTCCTTCCTCTCTGTCTCTCTCTTCCCCTCCCGCAGCCAAGGCTCCATTGGAGCAAAGATGGCCCGGGTGCTGGGGATGGCTTCTTGGCCTCTGCCCCAGGCACTAGAGTGGCTCTGGTCGCGGCAGAGCGCCGCCCCAGAGGGGCAGAGCATCGCCCCCTGGTGGGCAGAGCGTTGCCCCTGGTGGGCGTGCCGGATGGATCCCGGTTGGGCGCATGCGGGAGTCTGTCTGACTGTCTCTCCCCGTTTCCAGCGTCAGAAAAATACAAAAAAAAAAAAAAAAAAGAACCATCTCTTGCCTGACCTGTGGTGGCACAGCAAATAAAGTGTCGACCAGGAATGCTGAGGTCAAAATCTTGGGTTTGCCCCATCAAAGCACATAGCAGAGGCCACTACTACAAGTTGATGTTTCCCGCTCCTTCCTTCACCATTCTCTATATATATCTTTTCTCTAAAATTAATAAATAAAAATTTTTAAAAACCTGACACTGTGGGGAAGGGAATTTACATATCTCTATATATCAATATATCTAATACACTACATATATTGCATGATATATAATATATATGTTATAAATGTTACATGAATGTGTAGCATGCAATTTACAATAAGAAAACTATCCAATACTCTACTGTAAATTCCATATAGCCACTTGGATTTCAAAATGTGTGTTTGTTCATTTTTGCTAAACTTATACCCATAGCCAACCTTTGGTTGCAAATAATGAAACAATTGTAGTTCTGCCATAACTGTTGGCAATAGTTTCATTCACATTAAAAAGTAACATGAGTCCTGGCTGGATGGCTCGCTTGGCTGGAGCATTGTCTTGCAATGCAGAGGTGGCTGGTTCAGTTTTTGGCTGGGGCACATACAGAAAAAGTAACATGAGAGTGAATTCATGTGGAATTTCACTTGTTATCAACAACATGAATGTCTTCTTTGATGAATCAGATAATAATTTTTGAGTACTAGAAATAGTTCCTCATTCTTCTGTGCTAGTCACAGTCTAACAACTGTAGGCACAACACATTTTATTTATTTATTTATTTATTTATTTATTTATTTATTTATTTTTAGGGAGAGAGAGAGAGCGCGAGAGCGTGAGCGCGCGGCAGACAGGGACAGACAGACAGGAAGGGAGAGAGATGAGAAGCATAACCTTAGTTGTTCATTGGTTGCTTTTTCTTTTTCTTTTTTTTTTTTAATTTTTATTTATTTATTTTTAGAGAGGACAGAGAGAGGGAGAGAGAGAGAGAAGGGGGGAGGAGCTGGAAGCATCAACTCCCATATGTGCCTTGACCAGGCAAGCCTAGGGTTTCGAACCGGCGACCTCAGCATTTCCAGGTCGACGTTTTATCCACTGCGCCACCACAGGTCAGGCCCATTGGTTGCTTTTTCAAATGTGCCTCCAGCTAAGCCAGTGACACCTTGCTCAAGTCAGCGACCATGGGGTCATGTCTATGATCCCACACTAAGCCAATGACCCTGTGCTCAAGCTGGTGAGCCCACACTCAAGCCAGATGAGCCCATGCCCAAGCCAGCGACCTCGGGGTTTCAACCCTGGGTCCTCTGCATCCCAGGAAGACACGCCATTCACTGCACCACTGCCTGGTCAAGCACGATGACATATTTTAGAGTTTAATTCACATTATTAACTTTTCCCATCATTTTTTAAAGCCTAAACTAAGGGTTGGTATGCAATGACTCTCTGCCTGTTTGTAAATAAAATAAAGTTTTATTGGTGCAAATTGGGCCATGCCCATTTGGTTAGTATTGTCTGGGCTGCTTTCTCACAACCACTGCAGTGTTGAGTAGATGCAGTAGAGAACCTATAAAGCAGAACAAAATTTACTATCTCCCCACCTCATACCTCTGATTCATTACCAAAAAAAGTTTCATTACCAAAAAAATAAGGCCCTGGCCGGTTGGCTCAGCGGTAGAGCGTCGGCCTGGCGTGCGGGGGACCCGGGTTCGATTCCCGGCCAGGGCACACAGGAGAAGCGCCCATTTGCTTCTCCACCCCCCCCCTTCCTCTCTGTCTCTCTCTTCCCCTCCCGCAGCCAAAGCTCCATTGGAGCAAAGATGGCCCGGGCGCTGGGGATGGCTCCTTGGCCTCTGCCCCAGGCGCTGGAGTGGCTCTGGCCGCGGCAGAGCTACGCCCCGGAGGGGCAGAGCATCACCCCCCTGGTGGGCGGAGCGTCGCTTGGTGGGCGTGCCGGGTGGATCCCGATCGGGCTCATGCGGGAATCTGTCTGACTGTCTCTCCCCGCTTCCAGCTTCAGAAAAATACAAAATAAATAAATAAATAAATAAATAAATAAGTTTTCTGACCCTTGATCTTGTCAATCAAAAATACAATAAAAAAAATACATCAACCAAGCCCTATTTGTAGTATTTGCCAATGTCCGTGATGTAAATACCTTCACCATGGTCCATTCTAAGCTGCCAGTGTGATGTCAATGATGCAAAAAGATATACAGAAGCCCTGGCCAGGTAGTTCAGTTGGTTAGACTGTCCTGATACACCAAGGTTGCAAGTTCAATCCCAGTCAAGACACATACAAGAATCAACCAATGAATGCATAAATAAGTAGAAAAACAAATTGATGTTTCTCTCTCAAGTCAATAAAATTTTAAAATAAAAAAGATATAAAAAGATATGCAGAATATAAGAATATAGCTCATCATCATATACAGTTTCCACCAAACAGATACAATAACAAAAATAGCAAAAATAGATGACAATAAAATTAAATTAAAAGCATATGTAATGAAGAATTTAGTTTCATTTGGTACATTCACCATATTTTGTGACCATCAACTCTGTCTGGTTTCAAACATTGTCATTGTTTGAAAAGGAAACCGAGTATCTATTAACTAATTGTTCCCCATTTATGCTCCCCCAGCCACTGGCACCCACCATTCTACTGTCTTTATGTAAGATTTGACTCCTCCGAGGACCTCCTATAAGGAATCATACTAATCGTCCTTTTGTGACTGGTTTATTTCACTAAGCATAATGTCCTCCAGGTTCATTCACATTGTAGCAGGTGTCAGAATTTCCTTTTTTTAAGGCTGAATAATATTCCATTGTAGATGGACCACATCTTCTTTATCAGCTCATCTGTTGATGGACACTTGGGTTGTTTCCATCTTTTGTTTACTGTGAAGTGTGCTGCTATAAATATGAGTGTTTAAGTATTTGTTTGAGTCCCTGCTTTCAGTTCTCTTGGGCATATACTCAAAAGTGGAATTGCTGAATCACATGTTAGTTCTGTTTAATTTTTTGAGGAACTACCATATTGTCCCTTTTAAAAAATTTTTAACTTTTTTTTTTTAAATATGGAACGCTTCACGAATTTGTATGTCATCCTTGCGCAGAGGCCATGCTAATCTTCTCTGTATCGTTCCAATTTTAGTATATGTGCTGCCGAAGCGAGCACTTAATTTTTAACTTTGAAATAATTTTAGGCTCATATAAAAGCTGTAAAAAAATAGTCTGACCGGTGGTGGCGCAGTGGATAGAGCGTCGACCTGGGATGCTGAGTTCCCAGGTTCCAAACCCCAAGGTTGCTGGCTTGAGCATGAGCTCATCCAGCTGGAGTGCAGACTCATCAACTTGAGCATGGGATCACTGGCTCAGTTTGAGCCACCACCACCCCAAACCCCCCCCAACCCCGGTCAAGGCACGTATGAGAAGCAATTAATGAACAACTAAGGTGCCACAACAACAAGCTGATGTTTTTCATCTCTCTCCCTTCCTGTCTCTCTGTCTCTCGCTCTTAGCAAAAAAATAAAAGAGGTTGTAAAAAATAGTACAGTGTTCCCCTGTACCTTTGACGCAGCTTTCCCCAAAGATAACATCCTATATAGCCACCAAATCAGAGAATTCACATTGCTACAATGGACATTATTCTTTTTGTGTGTGTGTGTGACAGAGACAGAGAGTTACAGAGAGAGGGACAGATAGGAACAGACAGACTGGAAGGAAGAGAGATGAGAAGCATCAACTCTTTGTTGTGGCTCTTTAGTTGTTCATTGACAGCTTTCTCATATGTGCCTTGATTAGGGGGCTCCATCTGTGCCAGTGACCCCTTGCTCAAGCCAGCAATTTTGGGCTTCAAGCCAGCAATCATGGGGTCATGTCTATGGTCCCACGCTCAAGCCAGTGACCCCTCGCTCAAACTGGTGAGCCCGTGCTCAAGCCAGTGACCTCAGGGTTTCAAACCTGGGTCCTCTGTGTTCCTGTCTGACACTATATTCACTGCACCACCGCTGGGTCAGGCTTAATTTTTTTTTTTTATTGATTGATTTTTGGGGGAGAGGGGGAGAGGGGAAGAGAAAGAAACATCAATTTACTGTTCCAATTGGTTGTGCATTCACTGGTTGCTTCTTGTACGTACCCTGACCAGGGATTGAACCCACAAATGAGCATATCAGGATGTTCTAATCAACTGAGACACCTGGCCAGGTAGCTTATCCTAAGACTTTTTTTGTGTGTGTTGTCATTTGTGAGTCTTCTGTTGGTTAATATTTCTTTGTGAGACTATTCTAAGACATATTTTTCTTTCTTTCTTTTTAAATTTTTATTTTCCAAGTGACAGGAGGGGAGATAGAAAGACAGACTCCCATATATGCCCCAACTGGGATCCACCTGGAGACCCCTATCTGGGGCTGATGCTTTTGCTCATCTGGGGCCATCCTCACAACCGAGCTATTTTTAGCATTAAGGCTGAGACTCCACAGAGCCATGCTCAGCTCCTGGGGTGCATGCACTTGAATCAGTCAAGTCATCCTGTGGGAGAAGAAGAGAGAAAGAAAGAGAGAAAGAGAGAGAGAGAGAGAGAGAGAGAGAGAAGGGGGAAGGGGAGGGGTGGAGAAGCAGCGTGTCCCCTGACTATGAATCTAACCCAGCACATACACAAGTTGGGCCAATGCTCTACCACTGAGCCAACCAGCCAAAGCTGACATATTTTTCCATTGATGGATATCTGTATCATTTCCAGATAAGTTCCCTCAAGAACATTAGTGTGTGTGTCTCCTGGTTATACAAGGGCAAAAGTTTCCTAGGTTATATGCCTAAGAGTAGAATTCCTGGGTCATAGGGTATTTCCAGTAGTACTAAATTGTTTCTCAAAGGGGTAGGGTCAGCCGTTCTTTCAGTTAATCTATTGCACAGGTGACAGAGATAAAGTTCAGGGTGTATTTGGAGATAGAAAGTGTGTACACATGTGATATTAATGCTAGATTGTGCCTAAACAAGATAAATGGCATCTTGGATTGACTATCAACAAAGCTATTAGCAATTTATTTTCTGGGGGTGGGAGGAGTAATTTAGGAGCCAACTAAGTCTCTGGGACTAGGGAACAGATGTACTAAGAATGATGTGATTGGAAGCAGTGATAAGTAGAGAGATATGTAACAGAGAGAAGTCACAGAGCAAAAATGTGCTCACTAATAAAGATAGTACAGGAGGTGGAGGGAGTGTGTCTGTACTGTAACCTCAATAATAAAACCTCATGTTCTATAACAAGTGTTGAGAATCAGTAATTAGCAGGAAATGGATCTCCCAAGGACAGGAACACTCATTTCACTTATTCAAGTAGCATTTATATGTGAAGCTTCAACTCCAAGAAACTGGACAGGAAGAGAAAGAAACAAATCCAACATCTTCATGCCCTCAAAACATTCATAACTAGTAGGAAAGGCAAAATTCAAGAGCAGGGATGTGAATCAGAATGGAGCAAGAGCCATCCACCAGAAATAAACAGGGTGCACTGGGAATGCTGAGATGTAGGGAAGTAGCAGGAAGCAGCAGAATTCATCTTTAGAAAAAAGGTAGCACGTCAGCTAAGACCCCCCAGTAGGGCCTGACCAGGCAGTGGCGCAGTGGATAGAGCGTCGGACTGGGATGAGGAAGGACCGAGGTTCGAGACCCCGGGGTTGCCAGCTTGAGTGTGGGCTCATCTGGCTCAAGCAAAAAGCTCACTAGCATGGACCCAAGGTCACTGGCTCGAGCGGGGGGTTACTCAGTCTGCTGAAGGCCCACAGTCATGGCACATATGAGAAAGCAATCAGTGAACAACTACTGTGTCGCAATGAAAAACTGATGATTGATGCTTCTCATCTCTCTCCGTTTCTATCTGTCTGTCCCTATCTATCCCTCTATCTCAGGGGTCCCCAAACTATGGCCCGCGGGCCGCATGCGGCCCCCTGAGGCCATTTATCTGGCCCTTGCTGCACTTCCGGAAGGGGCACCTCTTTCATTGGTGGTCAGTGAGAGGAGCATAGTTCCCATTGAAATACTGGTCAGTTTGTTGATTTAAATTTACTTGTTCTTTATTTTAAATATTGTATTTGTCCCTGTTTTGTTTTTTTTACTTTAAAATAAGATATGTGCAGTGTGCATAGGGATTTGTTCATAGTTTTTTTATAGTCTGGCCCTCCAGCGGTCTGAGGGACAGTGAATTGGCCTCCTGTGTAAAAAGTTTGGGGGCCCCTGCTCTATCTGACTCTCTCTCTGTCCCTGCAAAAAAACAACAACAAAATTTAAGACCCCCAGTAGGAACTAAGGAAAACTGAAAATTCTGATTTTTTTTTTAAACCCACAATTTTATTTATTGATTTTTGAGAGGGAAGAGAGAGAGATAAAGGACTGCGGAGGAGCAGGAAACACCAACTCGTTGTTTCCCAAATGTTCCTTGACCAGGCAAGCCTGGGATTTCGAACCTGTAACCTTAACATTCCAGGTCAATGCTCTATCCACTGAACCATGACAGGTCAGGCTGAAAATTAAAAAAAGACTGTCCTGGCTGGTTGGCTTAGTGTCGGGCTGAATGTGGAAGTCCTGGGTTCGATTTCCAGTCAGGGCACACAGGAAAAGCGACCATCTGCTTCTCCACTCCTCCCCCTCTCACCTCTCCCTCCTTCCTTCTCCCTTCTCTGCCCCCCCCAACCGTAGCCATGGGGCAAATGGTTCTAGCAAGTTGGCCCTGGGCACTGAGGATGGCTCCATGGCCTCACATGAGGCACTAAGAGCTCCGTTGAGCAATGGACCAACGCCCCAGATGGGCAGAGCATCGCCCCCTGGTGGGCTTGCTGGGTGGATCACAGTCAGGGTGCATGTGGGAGTCTGTCTCTGCTTCCCCTACTCTCACTGAATAAAAAATGTTTAAAAAGAGAACAAAGTACTGTTAGATGCAACCACTTGAGTCAATCTCAAAACTATCTACGGGGATAGGAACCAGAATCTAGGGTATCTCTGGGTAGTGGTGTGCTACAGTCAGCTTGCCCTAGCTCAAAGGTGCCCATTGTTAACATTCTTTCCAATTGCATGATAATCAGCTGTGGTAAAAATATTTACAGCAAAAAAATGGTGTAATGTTACAAATTACAAATCAATCAATATCTCTCTCTCTCTCTCCTTCTCTCCTGCCCTCTCTCTCATTTCAAACGTCCACTGTTAAACATTTACCAGCACACTACTGCTAGGTGGGGTAAGGGGAATTAACTGAAGAGGGCACTGAAGAAACTAGAGTGATGTAAATGTTCTCTGTCTTGTTTCCAGGAATGGTCACGTAGGTGCATACAATTGTAAAAGCTCAAAATATTAAACACTCAAGAACTGTGCACTTGACCAGGCAGTGGAGTAGTGGATAGAGTGTGGGACTGGGACACTGAGGACCTAGGTTTGAAACCCCGAGGTCACTGGCTTGAGCCCGGGCTCACCAGCTTGAGTGTGGGGTCGCTGGCTTGAGTGTAGGATCATAGACCTGATCCCATGGTTGCTGGCTTGAGCCTAAAGGTGCTGGCTTGAGCAAGGAGTCACTTGCTCTACTGGAGCCCCCTGGTCAAGGCACATGTGAGAAAGCAATCAGTGAATAACTAAGGTGCCTCAACAAAGAATTGATGCTTCTCATCTCTCTCCCTTTCTGTCTGTCTGTCCCTATCTCTGTCTCTGTCACACACAACAAAAAAAGAACTGTGCATTTATTATATGAAGCTACCATAACCCAATAAAAAAGACTATAAGCATACATAGCCTAAATAAAATATGCCTGAAAGATCAATTTGCAGAACAGGATGAAGGTGAAAATGCCCAGAGCTGGGAAAGGTCACAACATCATCTGAGGCCAGCTGAGCATTCTCCTGAATTTTAGGTGAGTGGAAGCAAGAGGCAAAACTAAAAAGTCCCAGATTGTAGAAGTAGTGGAACAGGCATGTCTGGGAGTAGTTTTAATCAGGGAAGAGCTATGGTTACATCTTTGCACTTTTATAGCATTGTCATATTTTGCAATTATGTGTATACATATTGTATATCTATTTTTAAAAGTTTTATCTCTGGTGCCCAGCACAGGATCTAGCACATAAAAAGCATTGGAAATTAACTGTTAAAAGAATAACTGAGGGCCTGACTAGGTAGTGGTGCAGTGGATAGAGCATCAGCCTGGGACACTGAGGACCCAGGTTCGAAACCCCGAGATCACTGGCTTGAGCACAAGCTTACCCACTTGAATGTGGAATCATTGACATGACCCATGGTCAATGGGTTGAACCCAAAGTTCACTGGCTTGAGCAAGGGGTCACTGGCTCAGCTGGAGCCCCTGGTCAAGGCTCATATGAAAGAAGGAACCAATGAACTAAAGTGCCACAACCATGAGTTGATGCTTCTCATCTTTCTTTCTTCCTGTCTGTCACTGTCTGTCTGTCTGTCTCTCTCTCCCTCTTAAAAAAGAAAGTAAATTCTGATATCTTCTACAATTGTAGATGAACTTTTAAGATATGCTGAGTGAAGTGAGACACAAAGGGACAAATACTGTGTAATTTCAGTCGTATGAATCAGATTCATAGCAGATTCATAGAGATGAAAGTAAATGGTGGGTGCCAGGGGTTAAGGGAGGAAAAGAGCGGTTAGTGTTTAATGGAAACTGAGTTTCCGTTTGGGAAGATGGAAAAGTTCTGGAGATGGATGGTGGCAGTGTTTGCACAACAGTGTGAATGCACTTAATGGTTAATGCCACTGAAGGGTACACTTAAAAATGGTAAAATAAATAAATAAGTAAATTTTGTTATGTATATTTACCACAATAAAATGTTTTGTGTGTTTTTTAATAAAAATACCTTTCTTTCACAAACGAATGGGATTATGAGTTGGTGGGGGCTGTGTGTTTTGTGTGTATGTGTCCATAATTGGCCAAAAAGACTTCATTTGACTCTGGGTCTCCCACAATTTGTGGAGAGTTTAGTGGTTCATGTAGTCCCCACAAGTCTCTGAGGCTCGGACGTTTCCCCTATTCACCTGCTCGAGCTCTTCTTTCCCACCGCTAACTTCTCACCTTGCCCTCACCTGCCTCCCCGCCCAGCATCTCAGGAGCCTGTGCACACGCGCGGTGGGAGGTGAGCGAGTGCGCACGCTCCGGGCACCTCCTCGGTGGGTCTCCTCCCCTTTTCCCTTCCGGGTGGCGGCCTGAGGCGGGTGCCCGGACGAGGGACCCTGCAGAACATTTCGCGATTCACGGAGCTGTCTCTCGCGAGAGGCCGGTCCGCGATCTCGTCCCTCCCCCTCCCTGCCTTGTGCCTCCCGGGCTCCCGCTGCAGCGTCAGCCTGGGTCGGGCTTCAGCGGCGGCGACTTATCGACCTCAGCCTCGGTGCCCATCACGCGCGGTCCGCAGTGCCTCCCGCCCTCGCCGCCCCGGTGCCAGCCTAGGCCGCGGTCTTAGCTCCGCGATCGTGTTGGCGCCGCCCGCTCCCGGCCCGCCCCCTATGGGCCCCGGTTAGAGGCTCCGCTGCCGCCGGCCCGCGGAGACCCGATGCTGGCCCGGAGGAAGCCGGTGCTGCCGGCGCTCACCATCAACTCCGCCATCGCGGAGGGCCCGTCCCCCACCAGCGAGGGCGCCTCCGAGTGAGTGGGCCAGGCTGGGGTGAGGACGGGTGGGTGGGGGGGTGGTCCCTGAGTAGGAAGATCGGGAGTTGGGGGGGGGGGTCCCTGAGAAGACGGGGTGGAATGTGGGGGAGTCCCTGAGTGGTGAGGTCTGGGGAAGAGGTCCTGAGAAGAGAGGATGGGATGGGGAGGTCCCTGAGTCCTGAGGGCAGCGGAAGGAGTTCCCCCTTGGTGGTGAGGTTGGGGGAGGGTCCCTAAGAAGAGAGAATGGGTTGGGAGGCGTGGAGTCCCTGAGTGGTGAAGTCCACCGGGAGGCCTGGTAGGGAGGTCAGATTGAGGGGAGGTTCCTGTGGGGAAAAGAGGACGTGTGGGGCCCTAACTAGTGAAGTTTTGGTCAGGGGGTCCCTGAGTAATGAATCGGTGAAATAAGGTCCCTGCAGGAAGAAGTTGGGGTGTGGGGGTCACTGAATAGTGAGACCGGAGTTAGGGGGATCCCTGAGTAGTGAATGCAAGGTGATAGTTGGGGGGAGGGTTCCTGAGGGGAGAGGATGGGTTAGGCAGTCCCAAGAATTGAAATAAAAATGGGGGAAGTTTCCGAATAGTGAAGTAGAGAGAGTGGGTCCTTGCATACCCAGAACGGGATGAGTGAGACCCTTAAGAGTGAGGGTGGGGTGAGGAAGTCCATACAAGACCAGGAAAAGGGAAGGGGTTGCCTGAATGATGGGGATGTGGAGGGGATCCCTGAAGGGTAGGCTCTCTGAGGGAATTGGGGGGAAGGAAGCCTGAGAGAATTCTGTTAGTTGGGGGTGGGAGTGAAGCCCCTGAAGCTGGTGAAAGCAGTGAGGAGGCTGGAAAAGCAGGAAGTGAGGGTATTTGGAAGGGAAGGGTGTGGGTGGGAAATAGGAAACAGAGGAAAGAAGTGGGGTGCCTGCTGGGATTCCTGACAGCAGATAAGCAGAGATTATAAACTGAATGAATTAGCAAAGCCTCAACGGGCTGGAAAAGTGCAGGTTTGAGGGTTTGAAGCAATTGAGGGAGACAGGAGGATTTGTGAGAAAGGGGACAGTGAAAGGAGCATCCTGGGGTAGTGGGGTTACATGATGGCAGAATCTTACTGTGTGAGGATAAACATGCTTGGGAGGTCACGTGAGGGTTACTGCTTGGCCCCAGAAGTCCATCCCTGTGGCCTCTCCACTCCTGTTCTGCATGGTGGAGGAGAGCAGGACAGTCCCAGAGGCCCCTGACTGGGGTTCCTTTGCTGTACTTGTAGTATGACTCCATGAGAATCATATGTGATGGGCAAATGGTGTATTTGTGCCTCTCAGGAGACTTGGCTTTCTGCAGCCTGGGTGAGGGGCAGGGTGAGGGTTTAGAGGTGAGTCTTGATGTATATGTGTGAAAGTTGACATCTTTCTCTGTCTCCAAGCACATACCTCATGTGGGGATGTGTTTCTTATATTCAGAAATCCACTCCTCTTCTTACAAAACAGTTCTTTCTTCATATTCTCTTTCTTTTATGTGGTGTGTCTGATTTCCATCCCTGCAAGAATTCCACTAGTAGAGGAAGCCGGCCATTGGGATTCCAGGGTTTTTTACAGCCACAGTTGAGTTGCCATTAAATTTAAAATGGAATAATCAGCTGACTCCAGAATACATTTTAGATGTCATAGGGCAGTGCTGGAGACCTTCCAGAGTCTGCCCTTAAAAGTTGCCTCTCTTGCCTGACCAGGCGGTAGCACAGTGGATAGAGCGTTGGACTGGGATGCCAAGGACCCAGGTTCGAGACCCCAAGCTCGCCAGCTTGAGTGCCGACTCATCTGATTTGAGCAAAAGCTCACCAGCTTGGACCCAAGGTCACTGGCTCGAGCAAGGGGTTACTCGGTCCGCTGAAGGCCCGTGGTCAAGGCACATATGAGAAAGCAATTAATGAACAACTAAGGTGTCGCAACGAAAAACTAATGGTTGATGCTTCTCATCTCTCTTTGTTCCTGTCTGTCTGTCCCTATCTGTCCCTCTCTGACTCTCGCTCTGTCTCTGTAAAAAAAAAAAAAAAAAGTTGCCTCTCAACCCTCCAGTGAAGGAACTGTGTGTCACATCCATTCATTTCTTTGCCTTTCCTCTTTTTTCCCGTCGGAATTCTTCTCATTCCTTCTTTATCGAGGTCTTGGTTCACCTGGCATTCAGTGAACACCTACTAGGCCCCTGTTCCTGGCTCAGAGGGACAGTGTAATAAGCAGGGCCATAAGTACAGGCTGTGCAATCAGGAAGAATACAGGTTTGATTCCAGACACTGCCACTTCCTTACATTGTGACTCTGGCTAGTTACTTAACTTCTCTGGGCCTGTTCTCTTATGTGTGGGCTGGGTGTACAAGAGACCCACCTCCCAGGAGGATCATGAGAATTAAAGAAGGTAGTGTGATGATGTTTATAAAGCTCTGGTACTTGCTCAGGAAATGACATCCCTGACCCCATCTCTACCTTGCCCCCCCTTCTCCCGGCTTCCAGCCACTTCTTGCAATACCAGCTCAGGTGACATTGCCCAGTGGCAGATCATTTCATTCCTGTCCTGTTTGCCCCTTTGCTCAAACTTCTTTAAGTTGTAGGCTGGTCATAGTCACATAGGGGTTGGAAAGTTCCTAAGAGGGCAACCAGGCTCCCCCTTCAATCCCCTGATCGAATCCCCTCTGTGAGATTTTCCCTGGGTGGGCAGCAACCTTGGTTTAAACACCCTCAGGAATTGGTGGCTGAGGACTTCCCAAGGTGGCCCATTCTTTGGTAGAAACTTTTCTCAGAGCTGCACTTACTCTCTGGCACAGTAGGCACTTGAAATGTGGTTTGTCCAAATTCAGAGGAACTGTAAGTATAATATGCGTCCCAGATTTCAAGGACTTAATATGAAAAAAAGTAAAATAAATATTCATCAATTTGTTTATATTTATTGCACACTGAAAATTATATTTGAGCCTGACCAGGCAGTGGCGCAGTGGATAGAGCATCGGACTGGGATGCAGAGGACCCAGGTTCGAGACCCCGAGGTCGCCAGCTTGAGCACGGGTTCATCTGGTTTGAGCAAAAAGCTCACCAGCTTGGACCCAAGGTTGCTGGCTCGAGCACGGGGGGTTACTTGGTCTGCTGAAGGCCCACAGTCAAGGCACATATGAGAAAGCAATCAATAAACAACTAAGGTGTCGCAACGAAAAACTGATGATTGATACTTCTCATTTCTCTCTGTTCCTGTCTGTCTGTCCCTATCTATCCTTCTCTCTGACTCTCTATGTCTCTATAAAAAAAAAAAGAAAAAAGAAAATTATATTTGATAGGTTAAAGCAAATGTATTGAAATTAATTTCACCTGATACGGATTTTTTAATGTGGCTATAAATGTTAAATTGCACATGTTGCTTATATTCTATCTTTTGGATGGCACTAGATTAGTTCTTGTGTGCATCAAGCTAAAGTCTACCTGCCTGTTACGGGCAGCTGCTTTTACTCCAGGATTTGGTTCAAACTTAAGGCATTAGTTAAAATAGCTGGTTGTCTTTGAATTTCCTTTGATAACTCCTTGAGTCACCCAATAAAGTGCATTATACATGTGAGTTTTTTCATAACCAGTCCCAGGAATGTGTATGTGCATAAATGCCTAATGTTTTCAGTAATGCTCAAGTTATAATAAGGATGTGCTGGTTGATTGGAATGCCTGGAATTGTCTGCACTGTTTAAATCAGGCCCCTCCCTCTTCTTCTCCCCTCCAGAGCCCATTTGTAATTCAGGTAAATTACAACTTCTATCTTCTGCTCATTGCTTCTTGTTTTTTGCTCTGAGGCCACTTAAAATGAGTTTGCTCTTTCATCCTCATGAAGACCAGCATTCTGGCTAGGCCTTCACTTGTCTGATGCCTCATCATATCTCCCCAGTTTCATGTCTCCTCCCAGTGTGGTTGGGAGCCTGTGTATTGGGAAAGAGGGCTTCTGAGTCTGATTCCAAGGCCACAGAGCTAGAGCTGGTCCTTCAGGTCCTGAGGTCCCCTAATTAGCCTTGTGAGCAGGGAGAGCAGCTCCTGAGGTCCCCTATCCTTTGTGAGTAGGGAGATAGACTATGGCCTCAGTTCTAAGGGAACCAGCCTTCTCTTCTGGTCAGCTGTGTGTCTGCAGGTGGTCGTTCTTTTCTGCTAGATCACTGTCCCCGCAGGCCCAAGAATCAAGTCTGATTCATCTCTGCATCCTCCTGACTGCAAACCCAGGGCCTGATACTCAGTGGCTACATCGTATCCTTAGTTCAGGTTGAGTCATTTTGGCAGCTCGCAACACTCTTCACTAACCCTTACCCTGGGGTCTCTGCAGAGCAAACTTGGTGGACCTCCAGAAGAAGCTAGAGGAGCTAGAGCTTGATGAGCAGCAGAAGAAGCGGCTAGAAGCCTTCCTCACCCAGAAGGCCAAAGTTGGGGAGCTCAAAGATGATGACTTCGAAAGGATCTCGGAGCTAGGAGCCGGGAATGGCGGGGTGGTCACCAAGGTTCAGCACAGACCTTCAGGCCTCATTATGGCAAGAAAGGTGAGAGGTGGCAAGTTGGGCATTAACGTTCTGTCTGTATGTTCTGTGGGTGGCATGTGGTTGGGGCAGATCCCCTGGAAACAAGAGAGCAGTTGGAAAGGTGCCAGCCTCTGCCTTCTGACTGGCTCCTGGGCTCAGAAGCTCTCTCATCAGCAATGGGTTCTCATTCCTGAAAAAGCTTAACTTCCAGTTACAATGTGGCAATGCTGGCCTTCCTCAAAGACCTCTTCCCTTCCATTACTGACTTCTACCTTTGGGGACTGCTTAAATTCAAATTCCCAGAAAGTGAGTAGAGTTTTCGGTAAGAAAGGAAGAGATTCAAGTCCTCTTAAGGCTAGCATCACCCTGACTTCACAATCAGAAGAAAACACTGAAGACCCAAGACAGGGCCTCTGCTGCAGTGGTGCCTCAGTATGGGGTAACTAAACCATCTATATTAGTCGGAGTTCTCCAGAGAAGCAGAACCACTATGAGGTAGAGGTATTTTAAGATGTTAGGTTATACAATCATTACAAATCTGAAGTTTGCAGGGTAGGCCAGCAAGCTGGAAACCCAGGGAAGAGCTGATGTTGCAGCTCAAACCCATAGGCTATCTGAAGGCAGAATTCCCTCTTCCTTGGGGGACCTCAGCCTTTTTTCTTAGGCCACTCACTTTTGGGAGGGACATCTGCTTTTCTTAAAGTGAGGTGATTTCCATGTTAAATCACATCTAAAATATTCCTTCGCAGTTACATCTCGACTGGTGTTTGACCAAACAATTGGATACTGTGGACATATTAAATCAATCATCATCCCACCCTTTAGTACAGACCTTGGCTTTGAAAAGTCCCAAGCCTCCCTCATCTGGGCTCCTGTGCCATAATGCAGCCTCCCACTAAACATGTGGGAATAACCCCTGGGAGATGTAGGGAGTGAAAAGGAAGGTATGACCATCTAGGAATATCCTCCCATCTAGGAAGTCCTCCCCCTCCTAAACACATGACGGGAGGGGGAGGACTTCATGTTGACAAATCATTTAGTTCATGCAGTCGTGTTCTTTCAGACATAGAAGGCCACCTTTTTCTGCAAGCTCACTGTCCTGTCATTTCCAAATTGTATTCTTAGAAACCTGTTTACCCCATGCCCTGTGGATCAGTGCAGGTCTCACCTTTCCTGGGAATGGTATGCTTGGTCTCCATTGGGATTTAGCTCTGTAGCTACTTCTCTTGCCTCTAGAGCAGTGGTCCCCGACCTTTTTTGGGCCATGGACCGGTTTAATGTCAGAAAATATTTTCACGGACCGGCCTTTAGGGTGGGACGGATAAATGTATCGCGTGACCGAGACAAGCGTCAAGAGTGAGTCTTAGACGGATGTAACAGAGGGAATCTGGTCATTTTTAAAAAATAAAACATTGTTCAGACTTAAATATAAATAAAACGGAAATAATGTAAGTTATTTATTCTTTCTCTGTGGACCGGTACCAAATGGCCCACAGACCGGTACTGGTCCGTGGCCCGGGGATTGGGGACCACTGCCCTAGAGCACTCCCCTCCCTCCTGAAACCTGTTTCTGTCCACTTAGTACAGATAGCCTTTTCTTTTTTTTTTTTTTTTTTTTTACAGAGACAGAGTCAGAGAGAGGGATAGACAGGGACAGACAGACAGGAAAGGAGAGAGATGAGAAGCATCAATCATCAGTTTTTCGTTGCGTGTTGCGACACCTTAGTTGTTCATTGATTGCTTTCTCATATGTGCCTTGACCGTGGGCCTTCAGGAGAGCGAGTAACCCTTTGCTGGAGCCAGTGACCTTGGGTCCAAGCTGGTGAGCTTTTGCTCAAACCAGATGAGCCCGTGCTCAAGCTGGTAACCTCGGGGTCTCGAACCTGGGTCCTTCCGCATCCCAGTCCGACGCTCTATCCACTGTGCCACTGCCTGGTCAGGCAGATAGCCTTTTCAAAACCAGAGCAGCCCCAGAAATCTCTAGTCTTGCCGTTGCCTGAGGCACCAGGAATAAAAGGCAGATTTGGGATTCAGACAATGACCGGGGTAGGGGCATACTTGAGAACAGTGCTGGTCAGTTTGTATCAGGGACCCAGTGGTTCTCTCAAGCCAGCTGAAAAATCGTCCACCTGTTCCCGATGTGCCTTGTATAAATGTGAATCTGAAAGTTTGTCTACTACTATATGAAAGTCTGCAAAGTAAGACTTAGTTTAAAATGGGGACAGATAAGTAGTCAAGTTAGTGGTGCTGTCCCAATGTCAATTTCCTGATATGTTTTTTCAGTGGTAGATGTTACTATTGGGAGGAGCTGGGGGAAAAGTACATGGAACTCAGCTGTTTTTGCAGCTTCCCTGTGCTTCTTTAATTTTTTCAAACTAAAAAGTATTTTTTAAAGAAAAAGATCTAACCCTGGCCAAATAGCTCAGTTGGTTAGAGCATCGTCCTGAAGCACAGAGGTTATCGGGTCAATCCCTGGGTGAGCACATACAGGAACAGATCAGTGTTTCTCTCTCTCTCTTTCTAAAGTATGTCCCTTCCTCTCTCTAAAATCAATAAAATAATTTTTTTTTTTTTTTTTTAGTGAGAGAAAGACAGACAGAAAGGGAGAGAGATGAGAAGCATCAACTCATAGTTAAAGTACCTTAGTTGTTCATTGATTGGTCTCTCATATGTGCCTTGACCAGTGGGTTCCAGCTGAGCCAGTGATCCTTTGCTCATGACAGTGACCATGGGGTCATGTCTATGATCCCACGCTCAAGCCAGAGGAGCCCATGAACATGCTGGTGACCTTGGGGTTTTGAACCTGGATCCTCAGTGTCTCAGGCTGATGCTCTATCCACTGCACCACCGCCTGGTCAGGTAATAAACATTTATTTTGTGTGTTGTGACAGAGACAGAGAGGGACACATAAGGACAGACAGACAAGAAGGGAGAGAGATGAGAAGCATCAATTCTTTGTTGCAGCACCTTAGTTCATTGATTGTTTTCTCTTATGTGCCTTGACGAGGCGGGGGGAGTTGACTACAGCAGACCGAGTAACCCTTTGCTCAAGCCAGTGACCTTGGGCTCAAGCTGGTGAGTTTTGCTCAAATCAGATGAGCCGTGCTCAAGCCAGTGACCTCAAGGTTTCAAACCATCGCCTGATCAGGTGATAAACATTGTTTGAAAATAAAAATAAATAAAAAAGGTTTTTTTAAAAAATCCAAAGAATGGGGGTCAGGACCCTAGATTTGTTCTGTATAGAACAAATCTATCTTAACTTTCTCCCAGCAGAATGTCAGAACAGCACAGGGGCTTGCAGGCATTTGGCAAATACACTGAACAAAAAGGCTGTCCAGCCTGACCTGTGGTGGCGTAGTGGATAAAGCGTCGACCTGGAAATGCTGAGGTCGCCGGTTTGAAACCCTGGGCTTGCCTGGTCAAGGCACATATGGGAGTTGATGCTTCCAGCTCCTCCCCCCGTCTCTGTCTCTCTCTGTCTCTCTCTCTCCTCTCTAAAAAAAAAAAGAATTGAGGGGTTTTTTTTGCCTGACCAGGCGGTGGCGCAGTGGATAGAGCGTCGGACTGGGATGCGGAAGTACCCAGGTTCGAGACTCCGAGGTCGCGCGCGGGCTCATCTGGCTTGAGCAAAGAGCTCGCCAGCTTGGACCCAAGGTCGCTGGCTCCAGCAAGGGGTTACTCGGTCTGCTGAAGGCCCACGGTCAAGGCACATGTGAGAAAGCAATCAATGAACAACTAAGAAGTCGCAACGCGCAACGAGAAACTGATGATTGATGCTTCTCATCTCTCTCTGTTCCTGTCTGTCTGTCCCTGTCTATCTCTGCCTCTGTGGAAAAAAAAAAAAAAAAGGCTGTCCAACCTGACCAGGCAGTAGCACAGTGGATAGAGCATTGGACTGGGATGCAGAGGACCCAGGTTTGAAACCCTAAGGTCACTGGCTTGAGCAGGGGCTCACCAGCTTGCACGCAGGGTCATAGGCTTGAGCATGGAATCATAGATATGACCCCATGGTCGCTGGCTTGAGCCCAAAGGTCATTGGCTTGAAGCCCAAGGTTGCTGGCTTGAGCAAGGGGTCACTCACTCTGCTGCAGCCCCTCCCCCCAGTCAAGACACATATGAGAAAGCAATCAGTGAACAACTAAGGAGACTAAGGAACTGCAACAAAGAATTGATGCTTCTCATCTCTCTCTCCCTTCCTATCTGTCCCTCTCCCTATCTCTTTCTCTCTGTCTCTGTCATGCACAAAAAAAAGAAAAAGAAGGCTGTCCACCTGGGTGTTGTGTTGTCTGGGGCTGTAACTCGCTATTGCCCAAGAGGCCTGGACTTGTCTGTGGGGTTCAGGCACTTTTAAAAATCCATCCGGATGCCTATCCACCCAGGAGGCCTGTTGCCTTTATTCAGCTGAGAGCACAGGTGGGAAAATTGACAAAACAAAGTGGTTTTTAAGAAACAGTGGTGATGCCTGACCAGTGGTGGCACAGTGGATACAGCATCAACTTGGAACACTGAGGTCTCCAGTTTGAAACCCTGGACTTGTCTGGTCAAGGCACATATGAGAGTTGATGCTTCCTGTTCCTCCTCCCCTTCTCTCCACCCCCCCCCCTAAAATGAGTAAATAAAATCTTTTAAAAAAAGAAAAGAAACAGTGGCCTCTCCTCCACACTGTGGTTGGAATTCCGAATTTCCTGGGAAGCCTGTTATGAATTCTGTACATTCCAAGTTTGTAGGCTTATCAGATCTCCAAAGGCAGCCTGCCTGCAGGTATGAGGCTAAAGGCTGGGTGGAGCTCCTGGACACCCATAGGACTCCTGCTCTGTGGGCCAGCATCCCTCAGGTCCCTGTGATTGGCAGAGGATCATCCTAACCAGTAGGACAGGCTGGGGTAGCAGCAAGACCAGTTCAGTAAGGCCCAAGAAAACTGGTCTCTCAATTTCTACAGTCAGGCCTATTCATGAATGTTTTCTTGACTTCATATGGCTCTCCAATTCCTGGCTTCATATGGCTCTCCAACTCCTGCATTTTTTTTTTAAGCAAGCTAGAAAGAGAAAGACAGAAAGGGAAAGATGAGAAGCATCAACCCATTGTTGTGGCACCTTGGTTGTTCATTGATTGCTTTCTCATATGTCTTGCAGGGAGAGGGGCCTCCAGCTGAGCTGGTGACTCCTTATTTAAGCCAGTGACCTTGGGCTCAAGCCAGCGACCATGAGGGTCATGTCTGTGATCCCATGCTCAAGCTGGTACACCACTGCTCAAGCCAGATGAGCCCACGCTCAAGCCAGTGACCTCAGGGTTTCAAACCTGGGTCCTCAGTGTCCCAGGCCTGTGCTCTATCCACTAGGCTACCATCTGATCAGGTTAATACCTGCATCCTTCTGAGGGCCCTAGGAACAAAGCCTCTGCATGACTTCTGCCAGGGGAGATCTTTGAGGAGTTTAGCATGTTTGTTATGCAGGAAGGGCTCCTTTGACACACCCCCACACACACACACACACTTGGAGCAAAGGAATTTGCACTTGGCTTCTACAATGAAGGTCATGTGATGAACATCATGTGACCCACCCAAGGCCACACAGTAACACTACCTGCCATCTTTCAAGTGATTGCCCTGTGTCAAAGCCATTTTTAAAATCTTGACACATGCTCTCATTTATATGGAGTTTACTTAGGTGAGAAAATTGAAAACAAAACAAAAACAAAAAACTGAGGCTCATTTGGGTCTTATCTGAATTGAGTTTGAACCTTCGTGGCTGACCCTGACACTGTGGAAGTGGTAAGTGCTTTGCCTTCAGAATCTATGTTCCTCTTTCCCTAGTTTGTAGGCCCCCCACCTCTGTTTATAGCTCAGATCCTCTATCCTGCAGTAGAAACTGCCTTAAACTCCTAGACCAGCATGGGTCTGGTTTGAACTTCCAGCACCACTCTGAATTAATCAGCAATTGGGTCTCCCTCAGCCCCAGAATGGTGCTGTGAAAGCATGGATTCTGGCAATCCCTGAGCTCAGTCCCAATTCTGACCTGGTCACTCACCAGCTGTGTCTCTGGGAACAAGATTTAATGTCTCAGAACCTGAAGTTGCTAATCAGTACAGTTGGGGCAGTTATCCCAACCCCCCAGGGTTGTTGTCATCAGGGCACATTGTTAGCACATGTGCTCAGACTGTTTCTGCTCTTTCTTCACACACCCTCAGCGCTGGCTCCTATTCAATCCAGAAAGTTCGTTTTACAAGCCCCAGATATAATGGACCCATTAAAACATCATGTTGTAGCAGCCCCTACATTCCCTCTTTACCACGTCTTTCCCAAAAGCCTCTCGCTTCCTGGGTCCTTGTTCCACATTCACCCTGACTTCAGGCTTCCAGGACCTTTGGGATCCCATCTAGTTCTGCCCAGTTTCCTCTTCCCTGAAGTCTGGTGGATCCCTGCTCCCCTGGTACTCGTTCACCTGTGACACAGCTACTAAGCCCTTGAAATGTGGTCAGTTTAAATCAGGGTATGTTATATGTGCCAAAACACCAGATTTCAAGGGCTCTGTAAGAAAAAAATTCATTAATATTTTTATGTTGATCACGTTGATAACTTTTTGTAACTTTGAGTTAAGCAGAAGACATGAAAATTTTTTTCACCTGCTTTTTACTTTATTAATATGGCAGCTGAAGGATTTTTAAAATACATGTGTGACTCATGGTATGTTTCTGTTGAACAGCACGGGTCTTCATCACCCTGTACCTGCCGATCCATCAGCCTCCCTCCTTCCACACAAACATTAGAGCTTCATTTTCAGACCCAGCATCTCACCCCTTCAAAGCACTTATGTGTGTGCACGTCAGACATCTCCTTGTAAATGCAGTCCCGCCATAGGAGAGCGTACTGGAGTTCTGGTGTGATTGCTGTCCTGGGGGTGTCCCGGGGAACATAGCCAGGGCTGGGCTCTGCAGGCAAGTTGGCTGGAGAAGCAAATGCCTGAGGGGCTCTGAGGACTGGAGGCTCCCAGTTAAGAAGGCACTGCCTAGGCATGGCTGGGGCACTAAAAATCCTGCTGCTAGGACCTGCCACAGTTCTCAAGGTTGTGACAATCGTTGGTCTGGGCCTGTGAGCAAGTGGTGCTCCCCACACGTACCCTGTGCCCCACTGAACTTGGTACACACCCATTTGTTCCTTGGTGCCCTCAAACAGGCAACTCTTTGTCCCTCTTCCTGGAACGTTGATCCCAGTGTCACCTGAGCCCTGGGTCGTCTCTCCATGATTCCTCCATCAGGGCATCTCTACCATACTGGGGTTTTCGCCTGCTTGTTTGTCCTCTTGATGGCATGTCTCTGCTGTCTTTCTCCTCATCACTGACCCCTATTGTAACCAGCTCTATGTAAATATCTGTTGAGTTTATGGCAGTCATTTTCAGATGCCTGTGATCTGGCTCTGCCTCTCCGACAAAGGGGCATAAATTCACACCTTTTTCTTTTTTTTAATTTTTATTTATTTTTTACAGAGACAGAGAGTGAGTCAGAGAGAGGGATAGACAGGGACAGAGAGAGATGAGAAGCATCAATCATTAGTTTTTCATTGTGCGTTGCAACACCTTAGTTGTTCATTGATTGCTTTCTCATATGTGCCTTGACCGCGGGCCTTCAGCAGACCGAGTAACCCTTTGCTGGAGCCAGCGACCTTGGGTTCAAGCTGGTGGGCTTTTTGCTCAAACCAGATGAGCCCACGCTCAAGCTGGCGACCTCGGGGTCTCGAACCTGGGTCCTCTGCATCCCAGTCTGACGTTTATCCACTGTGCCACCGCCTGGTTAGGCCACACCTTTTTCTTATCACAATGGCTGGAGCATCTAGTATTCTAAGTAGCCAGGACCTGGGACCATAACCCTCACTCTATATGCTGAACAGTGAGCAGTAGATCCTGGCCTGCTTAGAGTTTGTAGTTAAGCTTAGCTCTTGGTGTTTTATCTGCTATCTTTTCTGCCCTTTAGTTTCTTAGCTTTTGAAATGTAATGAATTTGGTGACGTTCTGGCTGCTGGCTTTAACTCAAGTGAAAGGGCAAGTAGGATTCTCAGGAGGCAACCAGAGGCTCTCTCTGCCTTTGTCTCTAGCCTGGAGGTGGGAAGGGCTCCAGAGAAACCTACCCCTGAATGAGGGGCTGAGCAGAAGTGAAGTAATCCCTGCCACCCCTGCCAGGGTATTCCCTGGGCTGGGTCCTGGGAAAGGCTGGCACTTCATGTGACTTGGTGGGAAAAAAGCTCCTCTTGACAGAGCTTCCCCTATAACCAATTGAAAAATGTTTGTTGATTTTTTAAAGATTTTGTTTATTCATTTTAGAGAGGAGGGGAGAGATTGAGAAAGAGGGAAGGAGCAGGAAGCATCAACTCCCATATGTGCCTTGACCAGGCAAACCCAGGGTTTTGAACCGGCATCTCAGGGTTCCAGGTCAACATTGTATCCACTGCGCCACCACAGGTCAGGCCGATGGTTTTTTGTTTTTTAAACGGCTTTATTGAGATATAATTCACTCACAGAACAATTTACCCTTTTAGAGTATATATAATTCAGTGTTTTTTAGTATATTCACAGCATTGTGCATTCATCACCACCACCAATTTTAGAATATTTCCATCACCCCCAAAAGATGCCCCAGCCCCTGGCAACCACAAATCCACTTCCTGTCTCTGGATCTGCCTGTTCTGGACATTTCACATAAATGGAGTCACGTACTCTGTGGCCTTAGGTGCCTGGCTTCTCTCACTGAGCATTGGTGGTGAGTGTTGGTGCTGCACTCCTTACCAAGGCTGAGTAATAGTCCAGTGTGTGGATAGACCACATTTAGTTTGTCCGTTCACCAATTGATGGACACTTGGGTTGCTTCCATGTTTTAGCAATTGTGAATCGCACTGTTGTGAATACATGTACAAGTCTGTGTATAGATGTGTTTTCAGTTCTCCTAGGTAGATGGATACCTAGGAGTGGATTGCTGACTGGTCCTGAATGCTGTCATGAGCACTTCAAGGGCAAGAGGGCTGAAGCCCCCTACCCCTTCCTGGTTACCTTTAGCGGCCTGTTCCTGAATCCGCTTTTTATTTCCTTGCAGCTGATTCACCTGGAGATCAAGCCAGCCATCCGGAATCAGATCATCCGCGAACTGCAGGTGCTGCATGAGTGTAACTCCCCATACATTGTGGGCTTCTATGGGGCCTTCTACAGCGATGGGGAGATCAGCATCTGCATGGAGCACATGGTGAGCTCAGTGGGGCACCCTGGACCCAGAGGCCAGCCTATATCCCCAGAGACCAGGGAGATAAAACAGGATAAAGGGTTCATGTAGAATGAGAGGGTGGTTGGTGAAAAGAAGGTCCCCTGCCTGTGTCCCTTAGGCTTCTGTCCTGAGAGGCCACGGCATGCCTTTTTCCAAGGCAGTCCTCCTGGAGATAGTCAATACCATACAAACATATGTGTATAAGTTCTTTCATTTTTACGCACCAGAGGCCTTCCTCCCAACTTTGCTCTTTCAGTGGGTCAAGGTGGAAATCATTTCCTGTTGGCATATAGAGAGCCAGCTCTTTTTCCCTACCGTCTGGTGTTTTGGCATCTGTATGTAACTATAAGGTAACTTATTAAACTCTTTTGTTGGGGACACTGAAGTTGTTTCTGATCCCTTTCCTGTTTTGAATGATGCTACCTTGAATGGTCTTGCATTGAAGCAGGCATCCCTGAGGGGTGAAGTCCTGCCAATGGAATGGCAGGGCCCAAGGGTACATGCGAATAGAAATTGGATCAATGTCTCCAAAGTGTCTTTTAAAGAGAGTAAAGCAGTTCAGGAGCTGCTTCAAAGAAAGGACCTGGGTCTGTACCTTGCTCAGTTCTGTGGAATTAGAAGCTCTGGGGTAGAGCAGATGCACCCATCTTTTTCTTAAACCACCACGGTGGAGTCGACTGCACCCCCTGGTTAGGAAACTCTGGTCTTGAAGCTTAGAAATCGGTGGAATTGGATGTAACAAAAGCAGAAGTGGTCAGAGCTGAGGGCCTTAGGGGAAATGCCACAGACCCTCTGTTAAGCCCAGTTGATCAGTTACCAGACTGCCTGACAGAGTAAGGCCTCGTGGGGCTCTTGCAAAACCAGGATGCGGCCCATGAGGGCTTCAGTTACTCTTTGCCAATTGCTGTCCCTGACAGTTTTGTAATGAAGGCAGAAAATTAATTTGAGCAAGTGCCTACAAAGAATTTGTTGTGAGCAGGCTTCTTGGGGTAACAGCTCAGAGGGAGTGTCCTCCAGAAGGTGTTCCCTGTCTTCCCTTCTTGCCTCTGAAATCCCAGAGATCCCCACCAAGCAGCACCCTGAAGGAGTCCTGTTCCTCACCTGGGAGAGGGTGATCCTGTCTGCCTACCTGAAGGGCAAAGTCACTGTGTAGACAAGAATCAAGGAGGGGAAAGGACGGAAGTCACTTTGTGATCTGAGGGGAGACTTGGTACAGTAGCTCCTCCTCCTTCCCCCTCCCAGTTTTCTCCCTCACCTCCTTCACTTTTCTCCGCCCTCCTCCCCAGTGCTCTTGGCCACCTGTTCTCCCTGAACAGTGCGAGAATTTGAAGGCACCTTTTTCCTTTACTGAAAAGGGGAAGTGGCACCCCTCCACTCCCCCTTCTGTTCTTGGTGAATGTGAAACATGGGCTCCAGCACCAGGCTCTGCATCCCAGCAACACACAGTCGGAGCCACCAGGAGGCAGCGGGCAAGTGCTAGCCAGCCTATTTATTTATTGTGCTCCTAATTTAAAAGTTCCTAGTTGTATTTTTTTGGTTCACTTTTATAATGAGCATACAAGAACGGGGCCCAAATATATAATACCCAAATGAAAAGGCATGCTACGGTGAGGCCTGCACTCCCCCGCTTTCTCCTGATAGGGCTTATGCTCCACAAAACTTGGAGGCCACTGATTTTCAAGATTGAAATGAGCCTTAAAGAGAGAGGCATGGTGAGGAAGGCACGAAGAGAACAAAATGACATTAAAGCAGCAAAAGAGTCTTTGCTGTCACCGTTCCTTACAGTATTTTCATGTCAAATGAACCCCTCCAGAATCGATCCACGTGTGCATAGGTTCTCCCTGTTTGTGGGACATTTCTGCTTCATATGTTCATGTGCCATATTGTAAGGCACCCCACATGGCAGTGGAGATGGCACCCTGGGGTGAAGCCTCCATCTCACCACCCAACTCTCAACATGTAACTGGATGAGAGTCTCACCCCTTCTTGCCTGTCAAGCTAAGGACAGTGGTAGTTAGTGTCTTCCCCTGGCCCAGGTCACACAGGACATTGAGTAAATAATTACCATCGTCAAAGGCCATTTCTCATTTCTCTGTCACCTTCATTTCTCTTTTTTTACCGTCATGACATCCTACCTAGTCAATATCCCACATGTGGAACTATTCATCTCCGCGCAGAGCAAGGTTTCATCTCTGCACACGGTCATTTCGGAATTGGCTCTTATTTCCCCTCAGGGAGGCTCCAGCTGCAGCTTTTTTTTTTTTTTTTTTTTTACAGAGATAGAGAGAGAGTCAGAGTGAGGGATAGACAGGGACAGACAGACAGGAACGGAGAGATGAGAAGCATCAATCATTAGTTTTTCGTTGCGCATTGCGACACCTTAGTTGTTCATTGATTGCTTTCTCATATGTGCCTTGACCGTGGGCCTTCAGCTGACCGAGCAACTCCTTGCTTAAGCCAGCGACCTTGGGTCCAAGCTGGCGAGCTTTTTGCTCAAGCCAGATGAGCCCACGCTCAAACTGGCAACCTTGGGGTCTTGAACCTGGGTCTTCCGCATCCCAGTCTGACACTCTATCCACTGCGCCACCACCTGGTCAGGCTCCAGCTGCAGCTTTTGAGAAAAGACCCCCTAATTGATAATAAAGCCCAGATTCAGCACACAAGGTTATGCCTCACCAGGCCAGTGTGTTGACCTTCAGAGCTTGGAGACAGCAGGGCTGACAGTTTCTGGGTGGCCCAACCCTGTTACAGGAGAAACTCTGGCATGGACCCAGGGGACAGTGGATATCTCAGGGCAGTGTAGCTGGGGAGCTGCTTACTGATCACTCAGAGGCTCTAGTAAATGAAGAATGCACCCCCTTGTTCTGTAATAATGAAAAATCAGACACATTGTCAGTCAGGGACAGAAGGAATGCCACTGGGCTGCTCTGCAGTGAGAAACGAAGTCAGCCTGTGTGAACCGGATCAGAAAATCCCCCAGGAGAAAAGATGCATGATATGAATCTGCTTATGAATATTTTTAAAATTCTGTATTTTCTTGTGCATATGGATGTGCATGCAGTTGTGCAGAAGGATCTGGAAGACTATTAAGTCACACTTTGGGGGAGGCAAGTGGAATCACTGGAGGATCAGGGTATAACTTATCTACATTTAAATTTTTATAAAAATATGTGTTTATGTACTACCTGCTTAATAAAAGTAAGATTTTAAGAACATTTAAAACATACATACAAACTGAAACTGTATAGTCATGCAAAAAAGACAGATTTGGGGTCAAGAAGACCTAGTTGTGACATCCCCTGCACCACATCCTATGCATGTGACTTGAGTAAATGACTTACCTTCTTAGCTGTAGACCAGGGAGTCTCACCCAGGAATACTGGGCAATGTCTGGGGACATTGTCACAACTAGGGAGATGCTGGTGGAGGTCAGGGATGTTGCTCACACCTCACAGTTTGCAGGACAGCCCCCACAGAGAATGGCCTGGCCCCGTGTTCCCAGTGCCAAGGGGGAGACCCTGTAGAGAGAGCAGTATTGTCCTTTACAGAGGTGTTATGAGTTAATTCCTGAGTCCCCAGCATAATGCCTGATCTACCATAGCCTCTCTGACAATGTCTTCCCTGAGTGGCCTTATGGCCTTATTCAGTGAACATATTGCATCTCTATGAAAGTTCAGAATGAAAAGATCTGTGTTAGGGAACAGGGATTACAGTTTAAAAACTGTTTTTAATCCTTTTAAGGTTGATTGATAAAATAAGAAATGAGAATAAAAGGAATTTCCATCTCACTCTACAGGTAGAGCGGGGCGGGCCAGACACCCTAGTCAGAACAGGCTCACCTTCCTGGGTTCCTCCTGAGCCACACTCACCCTCTACAAGTTTGGGTCCCTTGCTTTTGGACAGTCATACACATTCCTGAAGCTTCAAAGTGTACTGCGTTTTCTAGAACTCTCCACCACAGGCACTGTGTGGATGCTAAAGAGGGGAGAACTGTGCACCTCAGGCTTCTCCCTGTGCCAGTGAAGCAGAAAGTGCCCCAAGGAAGTGGCACCTGTGGGACACCTAGAGCAGCACAGTGGAGGAAATACAGTATCTGGGGCCACCTGGCCACCAGTTCAAATGGTAGCCCCACTTAACCCCTGAGCCTCAGCCCCACTTTCCTCTTTTAGAGTGCAGAGGAGATCAAGGCAGGCTCTGGCTCATGGTTGGAACTTGGCCATGTCCACCTAAAGTCCTAGGGGGTCTGGTAGGCGTATCCTCAGGGCCCCACCTCAAAAGAGGCACTTGGTCAGAGCCAGTAAAAACCTGAGTTTTGGTCTCCAGATTTGTTGCCAGACAACCTTGCACAAGACACTTGATTTCTGTCATTTCCTCATTGTCAGATGGATTTTGGGCCACACCCAGGGTGAGGTAGGAGGGATCAACCAGGATGACCTGTGTCAGGTCCTTTGCAGGACAATGCCATGCTTAACAGCAAGTGCAGGACAAGACCTAAGGGAAGGGGCAGGCCCTGGCCGGTTGGCTCAGTGGTAGAGCGTCGGCCTGGCATGCGGAAGTCCTGGGTTCGATTCCCGGCCAGGGCACACAGGAGAAGCGCCCATCTGCTTCTCCACCCCTCCCCCTCTCCTTCCTCTCTGTCTCTCTCTTCCCCTCCCACAGCCAAGGCTCCATTGGAGCAAAGTTGGCCCCGGGTGCTGAGGATGGCTCTGTGGCCTCTGCCTCGGGCTCTAGAATAGCTCTGGTTGCAACAGAGCAACGCCCCAGATGGGCAGAGCATTGCCCCCTGGTGGGCGTGCAGGGTGGATCCCGGTCAGGCGCATGCAGGAGTCTGTCTGACTGCCTCCCCGTTTCCAGCTTCAGAAAAATAGAAAAAAAGGGGGGGGCGGGGCAGTGCTGTCATCCCCAGGTGTCCTCAGTGTGTTCCTTCCTAACTAGGTGGGTGGGAGGGGGTGGCAAGGGAGAGGCCAGTCAGCTTGGCCACCTCCTGTACTGGGCACTTACAGGCATCACCTTTGCTCTCAGTCCCTGTCCTTCTTGGGACTGTGACAAGAGCCCAGTCCCAGAAGTGGACAAGTCTAGCTCGTGCACCCTCGAGGAGGCTCCAGTTGCAAGCCTGGTGGCTGGGCCTGCTGCTGTCATGGCAACCTCAGGAGGGCTCAGTCAGGGGGAGTACACAGGTACTCTTTGCCCTTCTGCAGTAAGTATGCCATCCTGAGGCCAACGGTTGCCTTTAGCTTTGGTCTGGCCTCTGTTTTCTATGTAGAAAATCAGATTACAGTTTTCTGGGAACCAGGGAATTACTACATTTTAAAACCTGCCACTTCAGCGTTCCTCTGGGATGTATCTGCAGGAGCCCCACCTGGCTGCCTGCTTAGAGCGCTTGCTTTCTCTCTCCTGTTCTGCCCCCAGGACGGTGGCTCTCTGGACCAGGTGTTGAAAGAAGCCAAGAGAATTCCAGAAGAGATCCTGGGGAAGGTCAGCATTGCGGTGAGTGTACGGGCACCATCCCCCGGCCATCCCAGTGGTGGGTATGTATGTCCACATGCTCCTATTTCCATGCTCAGATGCTTTATTCTTATTCCTGCCCACTCCACCTGGCCCATGGTGCATGTCACTGCAGAGAGGGAGATTGCTGACACCAGTCTCCACCAGCTGCAGTACTGAGCAGGGGCATCCCTTTGCTCACAAAATAGGGGTAATGCTTTCCCGCCCCATATAGGTGCCTGGGTTGCATGGGGCCCCAGTGGTATAGTCCCAGGCACAGGGTCCCCTAGCACAATAGTGTGTTTGTTTTCTCTCTGACTTTGTGACAGACCCATTACACCCTTCACCCCATCAGTCTAGGGGGTGGGTCCTTAGCACAGCCCTGGCACCAAAAGAAGAGATGATGCCTATTTGGTGGGTACGACTTCTGAGGCAGGGCAGCCAGCTAGACACTCACAGCCTTCCTAACAGTGCCTTGGGCCTTGTCCTAGCGTCCGTGGACCTCAGCCCCTCCTCTGAGACTGAGGGGATGGCAGTGTCAGCCTGGCGGATGGGTGGGCGGGCAGTCACGTGATAATTAGTAAAGTAGGCATCTATATGTCACTGCCGTGACTCTGCCTCTCTGTCTTGCCCCTGCCCCTGAAAACAGGGTCCTTGAGCTGGTCTTACACACTGTGACCACCAAGTCTAGCCCACATGCCTCTCTAGGGGAGACTCCCCAACATGGCACTGCCCTACTGATCCCCCCCCCCCCCGTGACTCCCTTGCAGGTTCTTCGGGGCCTGGCGTATCTCCGGGAAAAGCACCAGATTATGCACCGAGGTAAGAGGGACAGGAGCCCCTCCCAAGCCACCTGGGCCAGTGGGTGGGCCTGAGTCATATCTCACCAACTGGCTCTGCTCTCAGATGTGAAACCGTCTAACATCCTCGTCAACTCCCGTGGGGAGATCAAGCTGTGCGATTTTGGGGTGAGCGGGCAGCTCATTGACTCCATGGCCAACTCCTTTGTAGGAACTCGATCCTACATGTCTGTAAGTCCTACAAGAGGTGTTTTAACATCATGTGCCATACCCTACCCCCTCTCCCATTAGGCTCTTCCCCACTTTTCATAAGCTTTTCCAAAAGCCTGCATGTCCTCGTAATATACTTTCTTTTTTGTTTGCTGCATTTCTCCTCTCAGATATTCTTATTTCTACCATGGTCTTGCCCAGGTTTGTCTCTGGGAATGCCTGCCTGGTTTCTTCCCACTGGTAGTAAAAATCTAGTCAAGAGAGAGTAGTCAGTTAATTTCTGAGCCAAGAACCTAGCCCTGAGATATTTTAGGAAACATCTGGGTGATAATTGGAGCAGATTCAGAGAACTTAGTCTTGGGATTGCTGTGAAAAAGGAGGAATTCTACTTTCTTTCTTGGGCCAGTCATCCTTTTCCAAAAGTGCCAAGATTTGGGTTTTAAAGAGCTGCTGTCAGCCCAGGCTAGAAAGCTTTTCTCTCCAAAGGTGGGTGGAGGGAGAAGACAGAATCACTTTGGTCTCTAGAGGGGTGGGAGGGGTCAGGATGGGACTGTGGGGAACAGTGAAGAGACACCTAGATGCCACCCCTGATCCAGTGATCTGCCCCCGGGTTCCATTGTTCATTTTTATCCCTCAGGGCCTTTCTTTCCTCTTAGTTTTCTCTGTCTTACCCAACAGCCAGAGCGGTTGCAAGGCACTCACTACTCAGTGCAGTCGGACATCTGGAGCATGGGCCTGTCCCTGGTGGAGCTGTCCATTGGAAGGTACCCCATCCCTCCACCAGATGCCAAGGAGCTAGAGGCCATATTTGGCCGGCCCGTGGTTGATGGGGCAGAAGGAGAGCCTCACAGCATCTCGCCGCGGCCGAGACCCCCTGGACGTCCCATCAGTGGTACGGTCTGAATCTGGCACTTCTGGTTTGAATGGGCAGTGACCTGCACAGGGAATGCTATGCCAGGGGATGGCAGCTGCCTCCCCTCTGGCCCCTCTTGGCACCACCTGTCCCCTGGGTCATGCTAACTGCGGTCAGTAGCCCTCAGGTAGCCCTGAGCCTTCTAGGGACATGCTGGGAGCAGCGGCCCCAACCTGCCCTCTCTGGGCCAGCTGCACCTGTTACCACCAGCTGCACCTGGTGCCACCAGCTGGTGGAGTCTAGAGACCAACCCTTCAGCCAAGCCACTGGTTGGGTCGATTTTTTTAACATTTTATCATGAAAATTTCCAAGTGTGCAGAAAAGCCAAAAGGCTTGCCCAGTGAACGCCCTTATGCTCACCGCCTAGTTGCTGCCCTGGATATTCCGCTGTATTGGAGCCAGGCCTTCTGGGGAGACCCAAAATTGAAAGGAACTTGACTCAGAATTTCCTTGGGTGGTTTGTAGAACATACAGGCAGCACAACATGGGAGGAGACAGGAGGTATGGGGGGCACTGGACACCAGAGCAGCCACCTCTGAGGTGGGGAACTGAGAGGTTCAGGCTGATGCTTCCACCACTTTGGGGGGTAGAGAGAGGGAGGGTTGCAGCTGAGATGGTGTAACTGGTGAACGGTGCTTGACAGGAAGGGAGTCGAGTTAAATGAGATTCCAAGGAACGTACAGTGGACTGTGGTCAGTAGGTTTCATAACAGTTTTATTGAGATAGAATTCAAGTACTTTATGATTCACTCTTTTCAAGAGTATAATTCAGTGGATTTTGGTATCCTCCAAAGGTTCTCCAACTGTCATCTCTATCTAATTCCAGAACATTCAATCACTACAAAAGGAAACTTGATCCCTACCGCCTCCCCCATCCTGGCACCCACAGATCTACTCTCTCTCTGAATTTATCTGTTCTGGACATTTCACATAAATGGAATCACACACTGTGTGGCCTTTTGTGTCTGACTTCTCTCACCAAGCATCATGTGTTCAAGGTTCCTCCATATTGTAGCAAGTGTCAGTGCTGCACTCCTTGTGGCCGAATAAGATTTTTCCTGTCTGGATGGATCATGATTTGTGTATCTGTTCACCACTGATAGATACTTAGCCTGTCAAATGGTGTTTTCATGGTATTTTCAAGTCTAGACCTTCCCCTTCCCTGGAGCCACACCCAGATTGCTGGGGTGTCCTGATTTCCTCTAAGGAGGAAATCTTGCCCCCATCTGTACCTTCAGGCCCTGCCCCCATGTCTCTCAGTTTGACTCTAAGATGGCCTCCCAGGTGTTCCCCTTCAGCCCCTTCCCAACTGGGAGGAACAGTGGTTCATGCCAGGCCACCTTGGCCCACCAGCCCCTTCTTCAGTCCCTACCCCAGCCCTAATGCTCTCACAACCAGTGGCTTGGTTGGTCCGAGTGTCAGTCTCAGGCACTGGGGATAGCTCAGTTGAGTAGCGCATTGGCCCCAAATGGGGGTTGCCAGGTAGATCTCAGTGGGGGCACTTGTGGGAATCTGTCTCTATCTCCCTTTCTCTCTTAAAAAAATAATTAGATGTGAAATTACTTTCCCAGGAAGTGAACTTAGTAGCCAGGCCAGGGAAGCCTCCCACAATTCAGTCCAGTGTAGGGAGAAGAGTACCTGGCTTATTCAGTGTGCTCAGACCTTAATGCCCAACACAAATACATCGGCCACTTGCCCATCTCACCCTCATATTTGTTTCTCCCCTGGGCAGGTCACGGGGTGGACAGCCGGCCAGCTATGGCTATCTTTGAACTGCTGGACTATATTGTGAACGAGGTGGGTACCTGAAGGCTCTTTGGCACATCTTCATCCCAGTGGAATTAAGCTAATCCTATAGGAGCACATTACCAAAAAGAAGAGAATTCAACACATGGGCTGTGGATTTTGTTGGTGAGGGGGCCAAGGGGAGAGCTGGAGACCATTCTTTTCAGTAGGAGGTTATCTGTTTATTTATTTATTTACAGGGAGAGAGAGAGAGTCAGATAGAGGGATAGATAGGGACAGACAGACAGGAACGGAGAGAGATGAGAAGCATCAATCATCAGTTTTTCGTTGCGACACTTTAGTTGTTCATTGATTGCTTTCTCATATGTGCCATGACCGTGGGCCTTCAGCAGACTGAGCAGCCCCCTGCTTGAGCCAGTGACCTTGGGTCCATGCTAGTGAGCTTTATGCTCAAGCCAGATGAGCCTGCGCTCAAGCCGGCAACCCCGGGGGTCTCGAACCTGGGTCCTTCCGCATCCCAGTCTGACGCTCTATCCACTGCGCCACCACCTGGTCAGGCAGTAGGAGGTTATCTGTTGTAATAACATGTGGCCTTCCTTCCGGCCATTCTGCAGAAATTTACCCCTACCCAAGGAACATATTTTTGTGTTTATAAAGATGAATCCAGAATTCCTACCGCAGCCTCCTCCTTTCAAGGCCAACAGCCAAGTGTTGGGGCCAAAGAGCTGTCACTCAGTATCTCTTTGAGCATCTTGGAGTCAGTGTGCATGACATCGTAAATAGTCATACTTCCTTGGGGAAAGTCCAGGTATCCTCTCCTCTCTGGGAAGGAGGCACAGAACACCTAGAAGGGTGGTGTGAATGTTCCCATTGTACAGACAGGTAAACCAAGGCCTAAGGATAAAAGCGGCCTCCTTAGAGGCCTGTAGCTGGGAAGGGGTGTGGCTGACCCTGAATCCTGCCTCTCAGCAAAGTCTGATCACCTTCCCTCAGCCTCTGCTGACATGTGTTTACTGTGGCCCTTTGGAGTCAGGGCAGAGAAACAGGGCAGCCAGGCTGCCTATGGTGTGGGCTTGGCTCAAAGCTGAGTGTCAAGGTGAGTGATTGGTGGCAACAGAACAGGGTGTGGTGACTGGTGACACAGCTGGTCAGAGCCAGACAGTGCCACCCGGTGAGCACCTCTTGCCTCGAGTAGGAAGGCTGGGTCCCAAGACTGGGGAGGGAGGAGGACCTGAGGAGGAAAAGACCCTGTGGGTTTCATCAGGATAGTCTCTGCCCACTGCCTCTCTGACAGGGCCTGATCCTGCACATGACTATCCCCCCTCTGGTATATGTGTGCCAGGCCATGCTCCTCAGGCTTTCCAGCTTTTAGGCCCCAAACCCTGGAACTAGCTGCCCCCTGTGGTCCAGATCTACAGCTCATTCTAGACATCCACAGAGGTGGGTGGCTCAAACAGTGTCAAACCATCCTTCCCTGTAGAAACAGTGTGATCTTTAAGTGAGAGCTTTCAAAAGAAAATCTTGGAAGAGCCCAGCCCAGTTGGCAGAGCTGGCATCAGTACCTGCAGAGAAGCCTTTAGAAGGGAAGGGATGAGTGCTCCCCTCTGCCTCTAGCAGGGTGAAAAGGCAGGGCCAGGAGAGGTGTGTCCTCAGGGTCTCCAAGTGCCACGCTCTCCTCATGTGCACAGTGCTGGGAAGCGTCTTCTGTTCCGAAATTCTAAAACCATCCATGAGCATCTGACACCCACTTGTCTTTTCTCTCCCATAGCCTCCTCCTAAGCTGCCCAGTTGCGTCTTTACCCAGGACTTCCAAGAGTTTGTGAATAAATGGTAAGGTGCCATAGCCTCCAGTGTGGTCTTGGGTAGGTGGGGCTGGGTGCCAGGCCCTAAGATGCCCTACCTCCTCCTGGAAAGGGCAGCGCACACTCCCAGCCATAAAATTAGATGAGCCCTTGCTTCCTGGCTCTGGCCCAAACCCCTCTGTCGAGCCTACCACTCAGGAATGCCGGGTGGATGGCAGCATCCGGTGGGACACCTGTGGTCACCTGAGAACCCAGATTCCCTTTCCAAAGCTGCTAAGTCACAGTGTCCAGCTGCCATCCCTTACTTGTCCCCAAAACCTAGAGTGAACCAGGGTTACGGGCACTTTGGAAATAGGCTGTCCCTACCTTGCCTTCTGCCACCAGATTCCTCCCAATCCCTCGAGTTCTGCATCCCACCAGCTTCTAAACAAGCCTTCCTACCCAGATTCTGGAAGGTGGTCTACTGTTTTGGACTATCTTGCCCTCTGAAGAAGGGCCTGGGGCAACAGGCTGGAGACCAGGAGGGAGGGGCCAGGACCGCCCCACTTAACCTTTCAGGAAGTCTTGCATGTCAGGATGAGCAGATACTGCCAGCTCACTGCTGCCTGGGTACTGCCTGACTCACAGCAGCACACCTGCTCCTGGTGGTAAAGGTACCACTGGCCTTTTGCATGACCTCTGGCCAACACTGTGTGGCACAATTCCAGTTATCCATTATCTGTGTGAACATTTTTATATCCATGCAAGGTTTTTTCTGTTTAAAGACCTACTGTTTGGCCCCATGCTGCTTTGAATAGCTGCATTTAGGCAGTTCTGCTTTTTTGAAGGAAAAAGTTCCATTTTGACAATCAGACTCCCAGACTTAGGGGTTTTACTGGAAATGGAGCAGTGGTTGCTGCTGGGCCTCTGACTGAGGAGCAGCTGGGGATTTCCCACCTTTTCTTTTTTTCCCTATTATCCTGGTCTCAGACCCTTATCCTTTCTTCCCAAGGCGTCCTGCTCTTACACTGCAGGGCAGCACTGGAGTCCTCACCCATGGGGACCAGGCAAGAGAGTGACAGCAAGTCCCCATGGCCACCAACTAACTGCCCTGTCTTGTCTCCCCATGCTCTGTCTTGTTGCCCCACTCATGGAACCCCCAGCCTAATTAAGAACCCAGCCGAGCGAGCGGATCTAAAGATGCTCATGGTGAGTGTGAGTGATGCTGCAGACTCTGGGATCACCAGGGGGACAGGCTGTCACCCAGGGCCCCTTCCTCCTTCTCAGGAAAGAGAGGCCCCGGCCAGCCTCCTGAGCTGGCTTTTGTCATGGGATGCATGTTCCATTGGAGAATCCTGTGTGTCTCCTGGAATGATCCAGAGTGGTCTCTGCCCTCTCAGCTCCTGGGGGAACATAAGGGCCCTAACCCTGCTTGGGTGGGATTTCTGGAGAATGATGGGCTGTAAGTCTTCTGGGCTTCCATCTTGGGCTTATCAAGCCCCCTGTAGGTTGGGGAAGCCAAGGGGTTGGTGACTTCTTTCCCCCCATTGATTTGAGGGGTAGGGAAAGGGGGAAGAAGAGAAAGAGAGAGAGAAGCATTAACTTGTTGTTCTACTTAGTTGTTCCATTAGCTGTGCACTCTTTGGCTGCTTCTCCTATGTGCCCTGACCAGGGGTCGAAGCCACAACTTCGGCCTGCCAGAACAATGCTTCATCCACTGAACTGCCCTGCCATAGGCTGGTGCTTTTCTTTTAATGTCCCATACCATTCAGTGTTCTTGAAAACCAAGGTGGCCACTAAAGCTCGCCTTCCCCTCAGGACCTTTCACAGGACAGTTCTCCCTACAGGATGTGTCCTGTTCCTCCTCTCAAGGATCGCTCCTCCCTTCTGAGTCTTGCCTTCAGCGCCTACTCTCTGAAGGCCCCGGCACCTTGTCTAATCCCAGCCCACTATTAGTTGTGGTGTCAGACTGTGTCCCAGTTGTAGTCACCATTTGCTGTGGTCAGAATAGAAAGCATAGTCTGGAGCAAGCACTGTGTTAGGGAGGGGTCTGCATCTGCCTAATTCTTTCTAGAAACCTTATTATATCTAACATAGGAGGTTTTCCAGTAACGTGTGCTAAAGGAATGTGTGAAAGAAATATGTACCCTGATTAGACAGTGACGCAATGGATAGAGCATCAGCCTGGGACACTGAGGACCCTGGTTCAAAACCCTGAGGTCACTGGCTTGAGCGTGGCTTTGAGCTCAGGCTCACCAGCTTGAGTGTGGGATTATAGCCATGACCCCAAGGTCGCTGGCTTGAGCCCAAGGTTGCTGGCTTGAGCAAGGGGTCACTGGCTCTTCTGTAGCCCCCAGTCAAGGCACATATGAGAAGGCAATCAATGAACAACTAAGGAGCTGCAGCAAAGAATTGATGCTTCTTATCTCTCTCCCTTTCTATCTGTTTATCCCTGTCTGTCCTACCTGTCCCTCTCTGTCACACACAAAAAAGTATCTGCTGTTTAGGACTACCTCTGCAGCCACTCTTTCTGTTGCCCAAGACCACAGGAGTTGTCTTCCCTTCTTTGGTGTTTTACCCAAGCCTGCACCAGCCTTTGGGAAGGTGAAGGTGGTTTTGCCTGGCCCCAGCTTGCATAAAAAGCGGCAGTCAGGGCCCTGGCCGGTTGGCTCAGCGGTGGAGCATCAGCCTGGTGCACGGGGGACCCGGGTTTGATTCCCGGCCAGGGCACATAGGAGAAGCGCCCATTTGCTTCTCCACCCCCCCCCCTTCCTGTCTGTCTCTCTCTCTTCCCCTCCCGCAGCCAAGGCTCCATTGGAGCAAAGAAGGCCCGGGCGCTGGGGATGGCTTCTTGGCCTCGGCCCCAGGCGCTAGAGTGGCTCTGGTCGCGGCAGAGCGATGCCCCGGAGGGGCAGAGCGTTGCCCCTGGTGGGCGTGCCGGGTGGATCCCGGTCGAGCGCATGCGGGAGTCTGTCTGACTGTCTCTCCCCGTTTCCAGCTTCAAAAAAAATACAAAAAAAAAAAAAAGCGGCCTGACCTGTGGTGGCGCAGTGGATAAAGCATCGACCTGGAAATGCTGAGGTCACCGGTTTGAAAACCTGGGCTTGCCTGGTCAAGGCACATATGGGAGTTGATGCTTCCAGCTCCTCCCCCTTCTCTCGCTCTGTCTCTCCTCTCTCTCTCTCTCTCTCTCTCTCCTCTCTAAAATGAATAAATTAAAAAAAAAAAAAAGCGGCAGTCAGGACCTTTGTGTCACATGGGGAAACTAGACCCCCCCGTGGATTCCGAGGCCTTGCCCTCCTGTCCTGGATCACCCCTCCAGGCACACCCTGGTGGGAAAAGCACCCACTCACCCCACCCACTCCAGAACCAGGAAGCTCTAGTGCCTCTGCTATTTCTAGTGGAACCACCAGCCATAGGTGGCTATGTAAATTACTTAAAACAAAATGGAATGTACAGATCTATTCCTCAGTTTCATAAGCCATATTTAAGGGGCCCAGGAGCCTCTTGTGGCCACTGGCTTCCATACTGGGTGGTGGCACTTATAGGAACTTGCTATCCTCACAGGCAATTCTGTTGCAGATCAAATGGTCTCATCTGGAGTGACTCGCCAACAGGGAAACTAGGCCATGTCTGTTGACATCTGTGATTGTCATGACTTGAGGTACTCCTGGCATTGAGGGGATGGGGACCAGACATGCTGGCTCACCACTCCACAGTACCCCAGATGGTCCCCCACAGGGATTGACCTGGCCACAATGTCAGTAGTGCTGATGTGGAGGCCTGGGCTCCAGGGAGCTCAGAGTAGTCTCACCCTACCCTGTTCCACATCTGTGTGGCTTTAGGTATGGTACCAACCTGCTCTGGATTTGCTTTCTCCCTGTCCTGTATGTGTCTTCCTGCACTAGGCGGCCTTTTCTCTCTGTTTCTGGGTTTTCATCTCTGACGGCCTGCTGGGTTTGAGCAAAAGCCTGGTCCGTTTCTTCTCCCCACAGACACTAGGCTGTTTATGGTGTCTCTTCTCTTTCAGAACCATGGCTTCATCAAACGGTCCGAGGTGGAAGAAGTGGATTTTGCCGGCTGGTTGTGTAAAACGCTGCGTCTGAACCAGCCCAGCACACCCACGCGTACCGCTGTGTGATGGGTCTGGCTGCTGACCTGTCCGAATCCCGTCCACCCACCCTTCCCGCCAAGGACAGACCAGCTCTTCTCCTCCCTCTCCTGCTGAGCCTTGGAGGAGACAACATACACACAGCAGAACATTCACTTCCTCTTCCACCTGTCACAATGTGGGCCCTCTGGTCTCTGGGGAAGGGTGATGCTGCCCATGTTGTCGTCTCAGAACCTGCTTAGGTTTTAAAAACAACAACAGAACAAACAAAAAAAAAAACAGGGAAAGAAAAAGCAAACCAAGCCCATTGTACTTGTTCCATTTGTTCTTTGGGTGTCAGCCTCCGGTCTAACCCCAGGGGAAACAGTGTCCCTTAGGGCTGCCCCAGCCAATTGGGCCACAGAGAAATTGGGGTGGGGGTGGCATCAGGCACTGGCTTCACTCCTTTTGCCAGGGACAAAGCCTCAGAAGGAACCCCTGGACATTAGCATCTTTCACCAAAACAGAGGAAGTGCCGCCTTCCATTTCTGTGTGTCATCCCCTCACCTGACACCTGCCCCCTTAAAGGTGGCCCTCAGCAGGCCCAAAAAGCAATCAGCTGTTTGGCTGTCATGAGGTCCACTTCCCCTGGTCACTGCTGCCTCTTGTCATGCAGCCTGGTACAGCCAAATCTGCCTGTCCTTAACAGAGGATCCTGGTCCTCTCCTGTGCCTTAGGAGCAGACACTTCTGACTCTTCATCGTGACAGCTGAGCTGACACTTGACAGAAAGGAAGTGTTGGGTTTCCAAGCTGTCAGTGTGGTTGAAACCTCCAGCAGATCCAGTAGATAAGACCTGTGCTCCCCCTTGCCTATAGATTGGGTGGGTGGCACCCTCCGCCACCTCTGCTTACCCAGTGAATCAAAAGTGACCGCCCAGGGCACATCACTCTTTTGGGCCCCTGACCCATTCCTCCATAGCTGGTTGTAATGAAACAGCAGCAGTGAGGTTGTCTACTGGGGTGGCCAGCCTTTCTACCTTCAGGACTCAGAAAAGGCTGCCTCTAGGAAGTGGGGGGGGGGGGAGCAAGGCTGCTTCTAAGACTCCCCTCTGAACTCTGAAGATGTTAAAGTTGTCAGCTGCCCCCCTCAATACTTCCTGATGGCTTGAAACAGACTGATACTTATCTGTGGCAAATTGCAGAGGAAGGGTTCTCTTGAGAGGGACCTGGCTTGCTGCAGTCCACGCTGGCCCTGGGTTTCTAGAGAAGGTGCAGCACAAGGCAGGGGCTTATGATCTTGTAGCAATTGCTAGACTTTTCTTGAGACCCTTCTAGTCCCCCATGCTTTTATCCTATGGACACCAAAGAGAAGAGAAGTTGATGGCTCTTTCAACCAGCTTTCCAGGTTTGTGCCACTTCATAGTTTCTCCCCAAAATCTCACCTAATTTAGAAAAGAATAAAGAGCTAACTAGAAGTTATGGAGGTGTTGCTCTGTGAGTGTCCCAGCTCCTTCAGGGCCTTCCTAGAGTGAGGAAGGGATCCTAATGTCTGAGCTGTGATAGTCTCTGGGCCCAAGGGTATCTGGTGCTGGTGGTCACAGATGAGCCATATCTCTGGGCCTGTCCTGTACACTTCAGGTTCCTGAACCTGTTAACATGGAACCAGCTGCCATTTACGAGGAGTAAAAGATCACATTGATGGGGGTCAGAGGGAGCTGGAGGTAGGGTTTAGGGTTGGTGGGGGGTGGAGGGGAATGATTTGAAAGTGGGTGCCTCCACAAGCACTGACAGTTCTAGGTGCTGCCCCCAAGGCCCTCAGCTCAATACAACATGGGCCACTCAGTTCTAGACTTACTTCAGGATCCCTTTCCACATCTGGAAAGATCTAGAGAGAAACTGGTTCTCTTTCCACTCTGCAACAGAACCAGGCTCCTAGAAAGTGGGGGTCACGCCAGAGTGTCTGCATCACCGATAGACAAGTTTCCATGTGTCTCCCTCTCCCCCCATTCCCTGGGGACACCTGGATTTGTCCCTTCTAATTCAACACCATAGTCACTGCAGTTATGGACCAGGTCTGGCTGCTCTCAACTGCAGGACCAAAAGTAGCCATGGACCTAGGGACCTGATACCTGTCCCAGCAACATAATTAGAGGTTCTCTGTTGCAAGTGGGCAGGCTCTTTCATGAAATGTGACAGGCCTTGGTTTTGGGATCTGGATTTGGTTTTGGGTGAGGGTCCAGGTAGGAGTCATCAGGCCCCTGCCCTGGTTCTTAGGAGAAACAAAGTGTTTTGGAGGCATGTGTTGAAGTTCCTTGTGGCTGTTTTTAAAAACCCTGGTATGGCCAAGTATGTGAGATAACACAAACACCATGTTGTAGGGCAGGGCAACACCTGGGAATCCCAGCACCTTGTGACCTTTGTCCAAAAAAAGAAAAAGAAGCAAATTGGAGAGCTTTAGAATCTTGCACAATGGGTGTTTTTATTTATTTTGTGTTTTCTTCACTTTATTTTGGTGCTTGATTTGCAAGAAGAAAATCTCCAGCTTGTCAGTACAAATCAGTGCAGTTCAACAGCACTTTATAAGACCACATGCTGTCCCGTGTTCCCACCTGGTTCCCCTCTATTGCACTTGTGCCTCAGAGCCATTAGTAGCTCATCCTAACAGCCCAGTGGTAACCCAGAGAATATGTGATCACTCCACTCCATTAGATGTGATGGTGCTGGATCTATCCAAACACCTTATTTATTAAGCAACTGCCCACCTCCTTCATCCTGTGGAATTTTCAGACTGGATCAGCCCAGTGGCCCCTGGATGGGTCACATTCCCTTCTGTAATAACAAACGTGGGGGTGGGGGGATAATGAGAGGGAAAAAAGAAAACGCTGCAGAATCAGCAAGCAGATTACAGGCAGGGTTTCTGCAATTTCAATTTTCTAGCAGCAGCAATTTCAATAGGAAGAAGAAACAGGTGAAGCCTGACTTGTGGTGGCACAGTGGATAAAGCATAGAACTGGAACACCGGGGAGTGGGGTTCTTAGGTTTAAAACTCTGGGCTTCCTGGTCAAGGCACATATGGGAGTTGATGCTTCCTGCTCCTCCCCACCCCCCTTTTCTCTCTCTCTCTCCCTCCTCTCTAAAATGAATAAATAAAATCTTTTTTAAAAAAGAAAGAAACAGCCTGACCAGGTGGTGGCACAGTGGATAGAGCGTCGGACTGGGATGCGGAGGACCCAGGTTTGAGATCCCGAGGTCACCAGCTTGAGTGCGGGCTCATCTGGTTTGGGCAAAGCTCATCAGCTTGGACCCAATGTCGCTGGCTTGAGCAAGGTGTTACTCGGTCTGCTGAAGGCCCACGGTCAAGGCACATATGAGAAAGTAATCAATGAACAACTAAGGTGTTGCAACGAAAAACTGATGAATGATGCTTCTCATCTCTCTCCATTCCTGTCTGTCCGTCCCCATCTATCCCTCTCTCTGACTCTCTCTCTCTCTGTCTCTGTAAAAAAAAAAAAAAAAAAAGGAAATAGGTGGGGTAATTTGATGGTATGTTTTATTTAACCCAATAGAGCTCAGATATTACCACTTCCACCTTGTAATCAATATGAAAAATTACTATGGTATTTTATGTTGTTTTTCTTTTTTATGAAGTCTTTGTAATATGGGGTTTGGTCCTCAGCACATCTGAGGTTAGACCCAGTACACTCAGATAATACATGTGGCCATGTATAAATCCTTTCTGTGCTCTGTCCTCTCCCAGCTGACATTAGCCCACAGGGTCTCAATGGAGATAAACCTACCCCTTGAAACCAGGGACACGGGTGATGTCTGGGGATATCTGCAGCTGTCATGACTTGGGGCACTCCTGGCATCGAGTAGTGAGGGGAGAGGGATGCTGCTCAGCACCCACAGTGCCAGGGAGAGCCCCCCAACAGGAGGTGACCCAGCCCCAATTTCCATTGTGCTCAGAAAAGAAAACCTGATTTAGCCCAAATTCCTCCCCACGTTTGATGCTGTAAGACGCCACAGTAGCCCAGCAGCAGAGGTTAGACCCTGACTTGTGTATGTCTGGGGCAGCACCAGGCTTTTTGTGTCTATAGCCGGGGTCATCTTATGGCAGTTCAACAGGGATGTGGCAGGGGGATGTGGGCAGGGACAGCCCAGAATCTTCTAGAAGGTGGGCAGCTAGGAGAAGAGCACTCAGCTGGCCACAGGGGAGGAGGTGTATGTTGAGCAGGGCAGGAAGCCTCAGGTCCTGGAGGCTAAACACAGCCTCCCTCTATAGCTGTGAACTCCCAGGTTAACAGAGTTCAGAGGAAGCTGTGACAGGGTTTCCCAGAAAGCTGGGTTCGAGGTGGAGTGGGGGCTGAGAAAGGGGAAAAGACTCTGAAACTAGAAACCATTGGGACCTCCAGCCCCCACCCCTTCCTCTCTGGGTTCCTAGCTGACCAGGTGTGAGAGCTCCAGGCAGGCCACCTTGAGGCTTGAGGCCAAACCTTGAACCATAAGCCAGGTAGGTGGAGTACCTGCTTGTTCTGCAGTCCCCATCCCCATGGCAACGATGGGGTGGCTCTCGAGGAGTAAGGAGGGCAGGAAGGAGAGACCTGGGCCTCATGGCAGCCTGAACGGAGGCCTGAGTCTCAGGTTTCTGCCCAGGCTTCCCAGGGGATGGAGAGAGGCCCATAGAGAAGCACCTGGAGAATCAGAGAGGCCTCAGGTGAAAGGGATGGGGTAGTGAGCCCTGTCCTGTCTCCTCCCTCACCCACCCCATGGCAGCAGGAGCTAGATTGCCTGAACTGGCTGCACCCCTGCCTCTGCAGCTTCAGGGAAGATCACGCCCCTCTGGGCCTCAGTTCCCTTCTCTGCAAAGAGGGTTACGGACTAAAGGAGATGGCTGGCATTCCCCCAATGGCCTCCCCGCTTACTCAGATCCCTTTCCTGCCCTTCTGTGGGGACCCAGATAGGAGTAGGGGCTGTCCAAGGGTCCTTGGGGAGAAGAAAGAGAGGGAAAGGGGATAGTACAGGTCTTTCACTTATTCTTGCCCTCCTGTCTCTGCGCCTTCTGTTCCCTATTCTGGAAGGTTCTCTCTTGCATCTCCACCACCAACTCTTGTTCAAACTTTAGGCTCAGGACAAACATCCTCCCTCCTCAGACTGCAAAGGGATGCCAGACCTCCACAGTAAACCCTCAGCACAGCTGTTGCATTAACTTTCCCCTGCCTATAGTCTTAGTCTCGTGGCCTTGGGCTTGGCAGTGGTTCTTCAACATGATACATTAGGTACAAACAGCAAAAGAAAAAATAGATGAACTTGGATTTAGTCAAAATGTAAAACTTGGGTAAAACAAGAGATTGAAAAGGCACCCTACCGAGTGAGAGAAAATACTTGCAAATCCTGTTTGAGGTCTGGTGCCAGAATATAAGAAAAATCATTAGGACCTGGCAACCAAGAGACAATCACCCCAATTAAATAGTGGGCAGTTCCTGACCAGTGGTGGTGCAGTGGATAAAGCATCAGCCTGGAATATGTACTGAGATCGTTGGTTCAAATCCCCCAGCTTGCCAGGTCAAGGCACATATAAGAAGCAACTATTACTATGAATTGATGCTTCCTGCTCCTCTCCTCCCCCCTTCTCTCTCTCTCTCTCTCTCTCTAAAAATCAATAAATAAAATCATTTTAAAAAATAAAAAAAATAGCCTGACCAGGCGGTGGCACAGTGGATAGAGCGTCGGACTGAAATTCCGAGGACCCAGGTTCGAGACCCCGAAGTCGCCAGCTTGAGTGCGGGTTCATCTGGTTTGAGCAAGAGCCCACGAGCTTGAACCCAAGGTCACTGGCTCCAGCAAGGGGTTGTTTGGTCTCCTGGAGGCCCACGGTCAAGGCACATATGAGAAAGCAATCAACAACTGAGGTGTTGCAATGTGCAATGAAAAACTAATGATTGATACTCTCATCTCTCTCTGTTCCTATCTGTCCCTATCTATCCCTCTCTCTGACTCACTCTCTGTCTCTGTAAAAAATTAATTAATTAATTAATTAAAATACATAAATAAATAAACAAATAAAATAGCCTGACCTGTGGTGGCGCAGTGGATAAAGCGTTGACCTGGAAATGCTGAGGTCGCCAGTTCGAAACCCTGGGCTTGCCTGGTCAAGGCACATATGGGAGTCGATGCTTCCAGCTCCTCCCCCTGTCTCTCTCTCTCTCTCTCCCTCTGTCTCTCCTCTCTAAAATGAATAAATAAAATAAAAATTAAAAAAAAAAAACAGGGCCCTGGCCGGTTGGCTCAGCGGTAGAGCATCGGCCTAGCGTGCAGAGGACCCAGGTTCAATTCCCGGCCAGGGCACACAGGAGAAGTGCCCATTTGCTTCTCCACCCCTCCGCCGCGCTTTCCACTCTGTCTCTCTTCCCCTCCCGCAGCCAAGGCTCTATTGGAGCAAAGATGGCCCGGGCGCTGGGGATGGCTCTGTGGCCTCTGCCTCAGGCGCTAGAGTGGCTCTGGTCGCAACATGGCAATGCCCAGGATGGGCAGAGCATCGCCCCCTGGTGGGCAGAGTGTCGCCCCTGGTGGGCGTGCCGGGTGGATTCCGGTCGGGCGCATGCGGGAGTCTGTCTGACTGTCTCTCCCTGTTTCCAGCTTCAGAAAAATGAAAATAAATAAATAAATAAATAAAAATAAAATAAAAAAACATATGGGAGTTGATGCTTCCTGCTCCTCCCCCCTTCCTCTCTCTCTCTCTCTCTCTCACTCTTTCCTCTCTCTAAAAAAATGAATAAAAAATTTAAAATTAAATTAAAAAATAAAAATAATAGCCTGACCAGGCGGTGACGCAGTGGATAGAGTGTTGGACTGTGATGCAGAGGAACCAGGTTCGAAACCCCGAGGTCACCGGCTTGAACACGGGCTCACCAGCTTGAGCAAGGGGTCACACGCTCTGCTGTAGCCCCCCCCCCCAGTCAAGGCACATATGAGAAAGCAATCAATGAACTAAGAAGCCGCAGGAAGAATTGATGCTTCTCATCTCTCTCCCTTCCTGTCTGTCCCTATCTGTCCCTCTCTCTATCTCTCTCACAAAAATAAATAAATAAATAAATATTCCTTTAAAAAACCAAGAGTGTCGGCCCTGGCCGGTTGGCTCAGTGGTAGAGCGTCGGCCTGGCGTGCAGAAGTCCCTGGTTCGATTCCCGGCCAGGGCACACAGGAGAAGCACCCATCTGCTTCTCCATCCCTCCCCCTCTCCTTCCTCTCTGTCTCTCTCTTCCCCTCCCGAAGCCAAGGCTCCATTGGAGTAAAGATGGCCCGGGCGCTGGGGATGGCTCCTTGGCCTCTGCCCCAGGCGCTAGAGTGGCTCTGGTCGCGACAGAGCAATGCCCCGGAGGGGCAGAGCATCGCCCCCTGGTGGGCAGAGCGTCGCCCCCTGGTGGGCGTGCCGGGTGGATCCCGGTCGGGTGCATGCGGGAGTCTGTCTGACTGTCTATCCCCGTTTCCAGCATCAGAAAAAAAAAAACACCAAAAAACCAAGAGTGTCTGACTGTGGTGGTGCAGTGGATAGGGCATCGACTTGGGACGCTGAGGACCCACGTTCGAAACCTGAGGTCGCCAGCCTGACCTACCCCCTTTTCTTTCTTCAAGGCACTGTAGGAGAAACAACTAAAGTGACTGCAACTACAAGTTGATGCTTTCCATCTCTCTCCTCACCCTCTCTCTCTTCCTATCTCTCTCTAAAATAAATAAGTAAATAAAAATCAGGCAGTGGATATTAATGGACATCTCCCTAAAGATGACATGGAAGTGGCCAGTGAGCACATGAGGCGACACGGAACTTAATCTCCCCAAGCGCAGCACTGGCACTGGGAGCTGAGCTGGGGGAGGAGGCGGGGCGATTAGGATCAGAATTCCTGGGGTCTGGCTGGCCCGCTTAGGGGAGGGGACTACACTTGGATACTCGGCGCCCAAGGCAGGGAGATGATTTAGCAAGGATGTCGCCTGAGGTCCCAAGATGGGGGAGGGGTGGGGTGAAGCTGGGTAGGGGCGGGGCTGGGGCGGCCTCACCTCCCATGGGCGGGAGGGATTCCTAAACCCCGAGGTGCGCTGATTCCTGTCTTCACCCCCAACATTAAAAAGTAGGAAGTGACTCTAGGGAGACAGCATCGGATCCTGTGTGACTCCCCCTCCTCCTCCCCTGCCCAGGGGTACCCCTGCCCAAGCGGGGGCGGGAGGCCAGACAGGTGCGATATGGAGGAAGCCCCTCCCTGCCCTCTTTTCCATCCCCGCCTCTCCTCCGTTCTTCTGTTTTCTCATCTTTCCCCTCCCCTCCTTTCCACTCCGGTCCTCCCTTTGGCCTGCCCTTCCTTGGTCCAGCGATCCTCCTCTTTAAAGGGGAGCGTCCATTTTCCAGAGCTGAGTTGCCAGGTATTCTGGCCCTCCTGCGGAGTTTCAGCCTCTCAGAGTCTTGTGTTTAGAATTTCCAGGTTTACAATCCGGCCAACCTGGATGGAGGTGAGGCCAGGGCCTAGCAGGGTCCCAGAGAGCCTCTTGCCCCCAGAAAACACCATACATCATTTATTGTGGGTGGACATGCACTGATCAACACCTGTTTTGGTTACCTTAAAGCCTGCCCTCACTCACAGCAGCATGATTCACAGTAGCCAAAACTGGAAACAACCCAAATTTCCTCAATGGATGAATGAATAAACAAAACATTCACACACTGGAATACTACTCAGCCATGAAAAGAAGTGAAGAACTGACAATTGCTTCATGGATGGACCTTGAAAACACGATGATCAGTGAGAGAAGCTAGACACAAAAGACCACACAGTGTGTGGTTCCGTTTATGTGATATGTCCAGAGCAGGTAAATCTAGAGACAGAAAGTGGATTCCTGGTTGCCAGGTGCTGGGGAGGGGGAATGGGAGTGACTGCTGATGGGAATAAGGCTTCTTTTGTGGTGATGAGAATGTTCTGGAATCAATCAGTGGTGGTGGTTACTAAAAAATCATTGAAGGCCTGACCTGTGGTGGTGCAGTGGAAACTGTTTATCAGGAACGCTGAGATTGCCGGTTCGAAACCCTGGGCTTGCCTGGTCAAGGGACATATGGGAGTTGATGCTTTTTGCTCCTCCCCCCTTCTCTCTCTCTCTCTCTCTCTCTCTCTCTCTCTCTCTCTTTCTTTCTCCTCTCTAAAATGAATAAATACAATCTTTAAAACAAAACAAAACATTGAGCCTGACCTGTACTGGCACAGTAGATAAAGCACTGACCTGGAAAGCTGAAGTTGCAGGTTTAAAACCCTGGACTTGGCCTGACCTGTGGTGGCGCAGTGGGATAAAGCGTCGACCTGGAACACTGAGGTCGCCGGTTCGAAACCTTGGGCTTGCCTGGTCAAGGCACATATGGGAGTTGATGCTTCCTGCTCCTCCCCCTTCTCTCTCTCTCTGTCTCTCTCTCTCACTCCTCTCTCTCTAAAAAAAATCAATAAATAAAATATTTAAAACCCTGGACTTGCCTAGTGAAGGCACATATGGGAGCTGATGCTTCTTGCTCCTCCTCCCTTGTGGTTCCCTTCTCTCTCTCTCTCTCTCTCTCTCTCTCTCCTCTCTCAAATGAATAAATGAAATCTTTAAAAAAATAAAAAATTTGCCTGACCTGTGGTGGCGCACTGGGTAAAGCATTGACCTGGAATGCTGAGGTTACTGGTTTGAAACCCCGGGCTTGCCTGGTCAAGGCACATATGGGAGTTGATGCTTCCTGCTCCTCCCTCTGTTCTCTCTCTCTCTTGCCTCTCTCTCTCTCTCCTCTCTCTCTCTCTCCTCTCTCTCTCTCTCCTCTCTCTCTAATAAAAATGAATAAAAAAAATAAAATAAATAAAAAATTTAACAAAACCATTGAATTGCAAACTTTAAGTGGATGAATTGTATGGTATAGGAATGATACCTCAGTAAAGCTATTAAAAACACAAACAGACAAACAAAAACCTCTCATGTAAGTACATACACTCACTATCTCCCAGGAGCTGTTATTGACATACCCAGGGTAACTCCCCTGTCCTGTCTGGCTAGTCCTTAATCAGGCTCTGAGTGGGGTGTTGGGGAGAGAGGTGAATGGACCCGGTTTCTGCCCATAAGTGGCTCTCATGCAGGCATGAGATGGGAGTGGATCTGTTTACCAGGCTGTGGACCCCCATCCTATAGGGCCAGGGTGGGAGTGGGTTAGGAAACAAGACCTCCTCACCCATTATACAGGTGAAAACACTTGAATCCCAGAGTCAAGCAGGTGTGCTGAAAAGCAAGCAGAGCAGCTGGGCTTCAGCAGAGGTCTGCCAGACAATGGAACCCCAAGTCAGGGCAGGCAACCTCAGGGAACACTGTCACCTGAACCCAGGCCCTAGACTCAGACCACATGAGGCTACTTCCTGGTGGTTTCTGGGCCAAGGGTCTCTCCCTGGGCAAAGACAGCCGGCATCCTGTTCTGCCTTAGAGCTTGCCCTGCCCCCTTCCACTAGGGACATTGTGGGACTGTCCTTGACATTCACTTGCCCTGGTCAGCAAGACTTTGATCTTCACAGCACCCTGGGGGGGGGACGACGACATGATTCTCAGCCCCACTTTTATGAGGGGCAGAGAGCATAGGAAGAGGAGCCCAGCGCCAAGAGGTTATTCGCCTTGTTCAAGGGCATGCAGAGATAATTTGACCTTGACTCCAAGAATGCCCAGGCCAGAGGAGGGTCAGGAATGGAAGTGAGTGGCCCTGAGGGGAGTGGGGTGGAGGCTGCACCTGACACAGCCTGCTCCCCCCCCTCTCTTTCTTTTTTCTCTCCTTGGCCTGAAAGTGAAACCGGTGACACCAAAGTGAAACTGAAGCTACTGCCTGGCAGCCAAGCCTGCCTGCAGTGGGGAGACAGGAGAGGGTGACTTCTCAGGCCAGCCCACGTGGCAGGCCGCGGGATAGAAGGAGAGAAGGAGGAGTAGCTTTTAAAATTTCAGTGATTTAAGAAAAAAGAAACAAAAAACTGAGGGGGAGGTCTGGCCAACCAGAAATGCTGCCACCTTCCCACATTCCACCTTCCAATCCCCCCCCACCCCCCCACCCCACCCCCCCACCCACACCCCCCCCACACCCCCCCCACCCCTGCTTCCCTAGTTGTGGGTCCTGACCATTCTGTTTCCCCGGAGATGCCATCTTATGAATGACAATGGGGGGGGAGGTAGGGATGGGACTGGCCTTGTTCACTACTTGGGGTCTCTCTAGGTCAAGACAACCAAGGACCATCTCCAGAGTGGAGGCATGCTGCTGGGGTAGAAGGTATAGAAGGCAGCCTGATGGCTCCAGTGCTGGTTGTCTGGAGGCCCCAAGCAGCAGTTTTCCTTCTCTGCAGAGCACAGAAAGGGAGGAAGCAAGCCGGCATGGTTTGCAGCAGGCAGGATTGAAGTTAGAACCATGCCAGAGCTTCTCCTGTGGACATTTGGGGTCAGGTCATTGTCTGGGGTAGGGCCATCCTGGGCACTGTGGGGTGTTGAGCACCATCCCTGGCCTCCACCCACTTGATGCCAGGAGCATGCCCAGTCTTGACAATCCACTGCCCTAAGCAAATTCCCATAGTCTGGGGCCGGGCCATGGAGACTAGAATAGGCAAAGCTCTGAGCCAGGCCAAAGGTAGGCAGGGCCACCTTCCAGCTTTGGAGCACTTCACTGAGGTTCTGAGAGACCCTTGGGAGCTGTTGTCCAGCTTGGAAATGAGGGGTTGTCCCAGATAACAGTGCGAAGATGGAGAGAGGGGCCAGAGCTTGATGGGAACTGCAAGCTTTTGGCTGGAAGAGACTTTGCACAGGTGGGGATTCTGAGCCGCTGATGGGTAGAATAAGGGGCACCAACATCACCAGAATAACTCTGCCTTCTTCCACTTTCAGAACTGAGTCTAAGTAGCCTCTAAAGTGACGTGTACCAGCTCCCAGTACAAGTAGACCAGTCATCTACCCAACTGCTATAAATTCAGAGACTCACAGAAAGTGTCTTCTATCAAAGAATATTTCTTCTGGGATGTTCAGGGGATGCCCTAGGACAGGGTTCAGGGTGGCACTCGGGTGCTCTATACAGCATTGATTTGCCAAGGAGTCTGAAGTATTTCAATACTTGCACACCTGGTTTGGCCACCCCAGGGTGTGCTGACTCTGCCTGAGAGCACGTATTGGAAGAGGCCCCAGGACCTGGGAGGGGCGTGAATGGGAGGAGGTTTCTACAAAAAGGAAAATCAGAGGGACTTCCAGCAGTAACCCTGACCTCCTTTGTACCTATACTCGAATTCCAGGTTTATTGGACACCTACCACCTGCAAAGTTCCAGTCCACACAGTCAGTGATTTGCCTACAAGTGATCACAACAAGATTTCAACAAGAAGCCTAGCAGCCAGCCACTTGCTTCTGCAGCTGTGGGTGGTAGTTTGTGTGTTCTCTTCTTCCTAATGTCAAGTGAAAAAGGCCAACCTTTGTTAAGTAAGATCCTGAAATAGTTTCTCTTTTTTCAAAGATTTTTTGTGGCCTGACCTGTGGTGGCGCAGTGGATAAAGTGTCAACCTGGAAACGCTGAGGTTGCCGGTTCAAAACCCTGGGCTTGCCTGGTCAAGGCACATATGGGAGTTGATGCTTCCTGCTCCTCCTTCTCTCTCTCTCTCTCTCCCCCCCCCATAATGAATAAATAAAAAAAATAAATAAATAACAAAGATTTTTTGTTTATTCATTTTAGAGAGGAGAGATAGAGAGAAGCGGGGGAGGAGCAGGAAGCATCAACTCCCGTATGTGCCTTGACCAGGCAAGCCGGGTTTTTGAACTAGTGATCTTAGTGTTCCAGGTTGACGCTTTATCCACTGCACCACCACAGGTCAGGCTCTAACCATTCTTTTTTTGTTTGTTTGTTTTTTACAGAGACAGAGAGAGAGAGTCAGAGAGAGGGACAGGTAGGGACAGACAGACAGGAACGGTGAGAGATGAGAAGCCTCAATTATCAGTTTTTCGTTTGGACACCTTAGTTGTTCATTGATTGCCTTCTCATATGTGCCTTGACCGTGGGGCTACAGCAGACCGGGTAACCCCTTGTTCGAGCCAGCGACCTTGGCTCCAAGCTGGTGAGTTTTGCTCAAACCAGATGAGCCTGCGCTCAAGCTGGTGACTTCAGGGGTCTCGAACCTAGGTCCTCCGCATCCCAGTCTGACGCTCCATCCACTGTGCCATCACCCGGTCAGGCAGGCCCTAACCATTCTTAAGTGCACTGTTCAGTGGTATTAAGTCCATTTACATTGTTGTGCAGCCATCCCCGCCATCCATATCTAGAACTTTCTCATCTTCTCAAACTCTGTCCCTATTGAGCACTGATTCCATTCCCCATTCCCCTCTCCAACCCCTGGTCTCTATGGATTTGATTACTCTAGGGATCTCTTGTGAGTGGAATCATAAAATATTTGTCCTTTTGTGACTGGATTATTTCACTGAGTATAATATCCTCAAAGTTCATCCATCTTGTGGCAGATGTCAGAATGTCCACCTTTTTAAAGGTTGAATCCATGACACTTCCAATATTGTTCAAAGCACTTACCTGGCCTACAGGTGCACACTCACCGCCCTTAGAATTCCTGCTCCAGGCACACTGGCCTCCTGTCTCATTTTCCGTCACTTAGCCTAGACCCACCTCTACACCTTTATCCTCCTGGTTCCTCACACCTAGGAACCTGTCCCTGGATTCTCATTCAGGTCTCTGCTCAAATAGCACCTCCTTGGAGAATTGTCCATGGTTGCCCTGGCCTGGTAGATAGTGCTGTAGCAATATGCCAAGGTCCTCGGTTCAATCCCTGGTCATGGTACATACAAGAATCAACCAATGAATGCATAAATAAGTGGAAAACAAATCTGTTTCTCTCTCTTTTTTTATAAAATTAAAAAGATAAAAAAGCTCTGGGTGGTTAGTTTGGTTGGTTAGAGCACCATCCTGAAGCACAGAGATTTCTGGTTCAATCCCCAGTCAGGGCATATACAGGAACAGATGTATATTTCTCTTTTCTCTCTCTCAAAAAAAAAAATTGTCCATGATGACCATTTTCAAAAAAGAATTAGCCCCTAGGCCTGACCTGCAGTGGTGCAGTGGATAAAGCATTGACCTGGAACGCTGAGGTTGCTGATTTGAAATCCTGGGCTTGCCTAGTCAAGGCACATGTGGGAGTTGATGTTTCCTGCTCCTCCCCCTTCTCTTGCTCTCTCTCTCTCTCTCTCTTTCTCCTCTCTAAAATGACTAAATAAATGAATTTTAAAAAAAAGAATTAACCCCTAGTCAAAACTAGATATCTGATTCTATGTGGTCCTGAGCCTTTGGCTATCTTTGAGTATTTTTCAACTGTATACTTGTAGAAAACTGATAATAATGGCTATGATTCTTCAAAAAAAAAAAGATTTTTAAAATTTATTTATTTTAGAGAGAGGAGAGAGACAAAGAGCAGGAAGCTTTGACTGTAGTAGTTGCTTCTCGTATATGCCTTGACCAGGCAAGGCCAGGGTTTTCAAATCAGTGCCCTTAGCATTCCAGGTCAACGCTTTATCCACTGCACCACCACAGGTCAGGCATGGCCATGATTCTTATCCACAGAAATACAAATTAAATGTGCAGATTCATGTTTTGCTTCTGTTTGTTAATTCATTATAGCATTTCTTATTTGCCTATATATTGATGTTCTTAGAAGTTTTCTTTGAACCTGATGTAATCTTATTTATCCTCTCATTAATTAATAAATTGTGTAAAATCTTTTCACACCTGTTCATTTTTAATTTTTTTTTTTCTTTTTTCTGAAGCTGGAAACAGGGAGAGACAGTCAGACAGACTCCCGCATGCGCCCGACCGGGATCCACCCGGCACGCCCACCATGGGGCGATGCTCTGCCCACCAGGGGGCGATGCTCTGCCCATCCTGGGCGTCGCCATGTTGCGACCAGAGCCACTCTAGCGCCTGAGGCAGAGGCCACAGAGCCATCCCCAGCGCCCGGGCCATCTTTGCTCCAATGGAGCCTTGGCTGCGGGAGGGGAAGAGAGAGACAGAGAGGAAGGCGTGGCAGAGGGGTGGAGAAGCAAATAGGCGCTTCTCCTGTGTGCCCTGGCCGGGAATCGAACCCGAGTCCTCCGCACGCTAGGCCGACGCTCTACCGCTGGACACCTGTTCATTTTTAAAAAACAGTCTCCAGGTCCTGCTCTGTGTATGTTCAGTTCCTCTAGTTAATTTTTTTCATTGCATACACTAATTGTCTGAAGTTCTTTTATTTGTCTATTTGCTTATCTTTATCCTCCACTATAATGTAAGCTGAAGATCAGGGACCTGACCCATAGGAGGCACCCAGGGCTGGCTATGTGGTCTTCCAGGCAGTCCAACTGCTGAACAGAATATTCTAGAATAGTCATGGGGTCCACATCAAGCTCAGTGATCTCTGGGTTCTAGAATCTGCCTGTGTCCCTCCCTTTTTCAAAATTGGAACTTATCCCCAGCTCCCTTTCCACCTCAGAACTTCCTCCAGGAATAATAGTTAACCAGGATCCCCAGGCCTATGTACAAATGCTTTTAACCCCTGGAGCTGTGAGCCCCCTGGCCCTGCAGCCTCAACTTCATCCCCAGCAGCCAGAAGAGGCTCCTTATGCCCTTCTCTCTCTGGTCACAGTTGAGAGAACAGTCAATACCCATTGAAAAACCTAAGAGTATTGGATCCAAGTGCTCAAGGACACTGAACCCTTGTTTTGTGGCTGCTTCTTACACATGAGAAAGAGATATGGTGGCCTGACTTGTGGTGGCATAGTGGATAAGTGGATAAAGCATCAGCCTAGAACACTGAAGTCACCCGTTCGAAACACTGACCTTGCCTGGTCAAGGCACATATGGAAGTTGATGCATCTTGCTCCTCCCCTCCTTCTCTCTCTCTCTCTCTCTCTCTCTCTCTTTCTTTCTTTCTTTCTCTCTTTCTTTTCTCTCTCTCTTTCTCTTACTTTTTTTTCCCACTTTAAAAAAATTTATTGGTTTTAGAGTGATGGCAAGAGCAATACATCCACTTGTTCCACTTATTGATGCATCCTTTGGCTTATTATTATTATTATTATTATTTATTTCTCCAAAGCTAGAAGTGGGGAGGCAGACAGACAGACTCCCGCATGTGCCTGACCGGGATCCACCCAGCATGCCCACCGGGGGCACTGCTCTGCCCATCTGGGGCATTGCTCTGTTGCAACCCAAGCCATTCTGGCACCTGAGGCAGAGGCTATGGAGCCATCCTCAGCACCCGGGCCAACTTTGCTCCAATGGAGCCTTGGCTGCAGGAGGGTAAGGGAGAAACAAAAAGAAAGGAGAGGGGAAGGGTGGAGAAGCAGATCGGGGTGCTTCTCCTGTATGCCCTGGCTGGGAATTGAACCCAGCACTTCCACACGCTGGGCCAATGCTCTACCACGGAGCCAACCGGCCAGGGCCTTCTTAATTACTTTTTAGAGTCAATATTATTTTCTATGAGTTTCAGGTATACAGCATAGTGGTTAGACAACAAGATTTTTTCTTTTTTAAAAAAATTTTATTTATTGCCTTACCAGGCGGTGGTGCAGGGTATAGAGCATCGGACTGGGATGCGGAGGACCCAGGTTCGAGACCCTAATGTTGCAGCTTGAGCGCAGGCTCATCTGGTTTGAGCAAAAACTCACCAGCTTGGCCTGACCTGTGGTGGTGCAGTGGATAAAGCATCAACCTGGAATGCTGAGGTCGCCGGTTCGAAATTTGCACTTGTCTGGTCAAGGCACATATGGGAATTGATGCTTTCTGCTCCTCCCCCCTTTCTCTCTCTCTCTCTCCTCTCTAAAATGAATAAATAAATAAATACAAAATTAAAAAAAAAAAAGCTCACCAGCTTGGACCCAAGGTCGCTGGCTCGAGCAAGGGGTTACTCGGTCTGCTGAAGGCCCGTGGTCAAGGCACATATGAGAAAGCAATCAATGAACAACTAAGGTGTCGCAACACGCAATGAAAAACTAATGATTGATGCTTCTCATCTCTCCGTTCCTGTCTGTCTGTCCCTGTCTATCCCTCTCTCTGACTCTCTCTCTGTCTCTGTTAAAAAAATAAAATAAAAATAAAATAAATAAATAAATTTTATTTATTAATTTCAGCAAGAGAGGAAGGAAGAGAGAGAGAGGGAGAGGGAGAGGGAGAGGAAGAGAGAGACAAGAATATCAAATTGGCCTGACCAGGTGGTGGCGCAGTGGATAGAGCATCGGACTGGGATGCGGAAGGACCCAGGTTCGAGACCCCGAGGTTGCCAGCTTGAGCGCGGGCTCATCTGGCTTGAGCAAAGAGCTCACCAGCTTGGACCCAAGGTCACTGGCTCCAGCAGGGGGTTACTCAGTCTGCTGAAGGCCCACGGTCAAGGCACATGTGAGAAAGCAATCAATGACTAAGAAATCGCAACGCGCAACGAGAAACTGATTGATGCTTCTCATCTCTCTCTGTTCCTGTCTGTTCCTGTCTATCTCTGCCTCTGTAAAAATAAATAAATAATTAAAAAAAAAAAAAAAAAGAATATCAAGTTGTTCCTGTATGTGCCTTGATTGAGGAGCAACCTCTGTGCTTTGGAACGATGGTCTATTGAGCTATTCAGACAGGGCTCTTTCTTTTTTTTTCTTTTAACAAGATTTCTTTATATATTTTAAGTAGTAGACTCTTATCAGATCTGATTTGCAAATATTTTCTCCCATTCTGCGGGTTTTTCTTTCACTTTCTTTTTTTTTTTAATTTTATTTATTCATTGTAGAGAGAGGAGACAGAGACAGATAGAGAAGGGAGGAAGGAGCAGAAAGCATCAACTCCCATATGTGCCTCGACTAGGGAAGCCCGGGGCCTCAAACCAGCGACCTCAGTGTTTCAGGTTGACGCTTTTACCCACTTGCGCCACCACAGGTCAGGCTTCTTTCACTTTCTTTATGGTGTTCTTTGAAGCACAAAAGTTAAAGAATGCTACTTTAAGATTTTTTTTTAAGTGCCTGACCAGGCGGTGGCGCAGTGGATAGAGCGTCAGACTGGGATGCGGAAGATCCAGGTTCGAGACCCCAAGGTTGCTAGCTAGAGCACGGGCTCATCTGGTTAGAGCAAAAAAAGCTCACCAGCTTGGACCCAAGATTGCTGGTTCGAGCAAGGGGTTACTCTGTCTGCTGAAGGCCCACGGTCAAGGCATATATGAGAAAGCAATCAATGAACAACTAAGGTGTCGCAACGAAAAACGGATGATTGATGCTTCTCATTTCTCTTCGTTCCTGTCTGTCTGTCCCTGTCTATCCCTCTCTCTGACTCTCACTGTTTCTGTTAAGATTTTTTTTAAGTAATGTATGCATGATACAAAATTCAAAGAGTCCCTCACTTTGCTCCCCATTCCCATTTCCCTACCCCAAAAGCAATCCTGTTTATGGTGACAAGAATTATGAGTTTAAAATATTATATAACTGTGGAGGCAACATAACTCTAATTCAAGTTCTTCCACTCACATGCTGTGTGCCTTTGGCAACTTCTTTATCCCGAGTCTCCATGTCTTCATCTGTAAATACATTAGGGATGATAACCCTGTTACACAGATGAACTAAAATAACATGGAAAAGTGGAACTCAGCAATTGAGACTTGGAGTTACTACTTACCCTGGAATAGATCTTTTTGTAGACAAGTGTCAAGTAGTTATCAATTTTTATTTTGTTTTATTAGTAAGATGGAGCTGGTCCTGATACATTCCAAGAACCCTTTAGTTAAGCTTAAGTATCTTACGGGGTCTGCTGATAAAGTCAAGATGCCTTGGGTGTGTGTAAATTTTTCACCTTTGGTAATGTGGGTTTCATTTCTGCCCAGATAATAATAATAATAATAATAATAATAATAGCAACCAACAACAATAACATAATCACATCTATCTTGTATTGAGGACTTCCCTTCTGTAGGCACTATGCTATTTAATTATGTTGCATGTACCATCTTGTTTCTCCCTTGTCACAACCCTAGGAAGTCTCTACCATTATTCTCTCCAAAATACTGAGAATCAGAGAAGTTAAGTAACCTGCCCTAGGTCACACAGTAAATTAATCTTTTATACTTCACTGGGTTTTAAAATAATACAGTATTTACTTGGGTATTTTTTGGGGGAGAGAGCAGGGCCTGAGATGTGGGTGTCAGGACAAATCTTTGCCTCCCTCCTTCACTCTGTTCACTGCTCAGGCAGGAAGTGGGCATGGAGCAGGGGTATGCCATCCTGGCTTTTCCTTAACAGCTCACCCCCAGCAACTCCAGCAAGGTCCAAGAGCCAGGTGAATGTGGGTTTCAGTATTATTGCTCATGATCCCTCTCTGTGTCTCAGTTTCCTCAAATGTAATGCGGAAATCATAGAACCCCTGCTTTTCCCTAGAGTGTAATCAGAATTAGATTCAATACCCATTTCTCACAGGAGTTCCCTGCCCCTTCTGAGTCAGGTTATCAACTGGGGAACCAATGCAGGATATGTGAGGCTGGGTGGTGGTGGGGAAACCGACTCAACCCTAAGAGCTTATTGGGGTGGGGGGAATAAGACCATTTGGGGCTAAGGCTTGAGCTTCTGTTATCTGCAGAGTCTAAGCACAATTCTGAGACCTGCAAATGTTGTTTTTACTTGGCCCTGTTAGTCCCAAGGCTGATAGCAGGGTGGTTTAAGGAAGGAAGCAGGGCTTATATGCCAGGCAGGGTCGTTAGAGCAAAGTCCCTGAGTTCCACCTTCTCCCTATATCCACTGGCCCTCCCTTAGTCCCTTCCCACCTAATTGGGGCTAGTTTAAGTCTTCTAGTCTCAGGACTGTCACTTCCCCTCTGGGGGCCTCCTGGGTTCCCCTTGAAGCCAAATTATTACAAAAGCCAATTCAATCTGTTTAGGAGTTTAAAGGCGCTTTTAACATGTTGTGTGAAGAGGCACGAAAGTGCGGGGTGGGGGCAGGGAAGCTTTGCAGTTAGGGACAGACTGGGTCCATTTCACCTATGGCAGTGGAAGTTTCCTGCCTGTAAGGTAATGGTGGTAATAATGCTAATCACTAATAATAATAACTAGTGATAATGATAATGCGATATGATGTTAGAATGGAGGAAAACAGAACCCCAGACAGAGCCAGCCACTTGAGAAGCGCTCAGTAAATGGCAGCTAATAAAGCAGGTGCCAATCCTCTCTGTCCAAGGGAATGAGGAAGAGGAAACTGAGGCCCGAAGCCCCCAGGCGGCTGATCTCACCAGCCCGCCCTTCCGTGGGCTCCTACTGTGTGCAGTGGGCAGCGGCCGGGCGGGTCAGGCTGTTCTCACCGCAGTCCCTCCTTCCCCTCCCCCGTCCCCCGTCAGACCTCTCCCACGACCGGGGAGGAAGTGGGAGAAATGGAGAGGGAAAAAAAAGTTGGCTGAGTCAACGCCTCCCCACTCCCCACCTCCGCCCCTCCGGAGCCACACAGACCCTTTTGGGAGCGGCCTGCGGGACCCAGGCGTCCGGGGCCGGGTCCCTGTCACGCCCAGCGGTTCGCAGTTGGGTGGGGGAACTCGGAAAGCCTGGAAAACAACCGCCCAGCCCGCCCCTCGTCAACCCCTTCCCCCGCTACGCCTCTGGCGCAGCGGGCGGAGGCGACTCCTTTATATAATCGCGGGCGGGCAGGTTGGCTGTTTCATTTAGGGACTCAAGAGCCCAGTGGACCCAAGCAGTTACCCAAAAGCCCGCCCTGGGTCCCTTCTATGGTTGGGCAAACTGAGACTCTGGGAGAGCCGGCGGCCGGCCCGGGATCCCCACTCCGTCACCCCCCACCCACCCCCAGCTGCTGGGGCAGCTGCGACCCACGCCCGCGTCGGTCCTAGCAGTGCACACAGCCCGCCCCGCCTCCGCTGCCATCCTGCCACGCCCCAAGGCGTCGGGGGCAAAGCCCGCGCCCCCCCCCCCCCACTCACCCGCCCCTGCGCAGAGGCTGGGGGCCTGTTTATCTGGAGGCCCCCACTCCCCTCCACCCCGGGGGGCCTGCTCCCCCCCGCGCCCCGGGGAGCTCTGGGGCCAGATAAGCTGGCAAGCTGGCACGGCGCCGCGCAGCGGGGCGGAGAGGTCAGAGGAGGGGGGGCGCGCTGGGGGCGGGCTGGACCCCCCCCAACTTGACAAAACCTAATAACAGCCCGGTCTCCCCGGCGCAGCGGGCGAAGCCCCACGGGAGGGCAGAGACGTGGCAAGAGGGGACCTGCCGAGCCTGTTCTGGCCTCCGAGGCCGGGGAGGGGGGGCGGGCCGGGCGCGGGGGGGGGGGCGGCGGCTGCGGCACCTTTAAGACAAGGGAGGACCCCTCTTGCCCTCGGAGAAACCAGGAAGGGAGTCGCAAGCATCATACGGGGCTTTGGCTGTACTGTACAGTTACTGTAGGGGCAGTGACGCCGCCGCCGCCGCGGGAGCGAGGAAGAGACGAGGGGAAGGCGAGCGAGGGGGAGAGCGAGACACGGACCCCGGAGACGAGCTGCTGAGGAACCCAGTTCCAACTCCGGGCCCCGGCCCCGCGCGCCCCGGCCCTGCCTGGCCCCGGCCCGGCCCCGAGAGGTAAGTCAGCGTCCCGCGCGGCCCCCAGCCCAGGGTGCAGGGCGGGGACGAGCAGGGGGCTCTGCGTCCACCCCTGCCCTCTTGGGAAGGGGAGATCCGGGGAACCAGGGATGTTCCGCAAGTTTAAGAGGAGGGGATGGTTGGCAGCTGCCGGGAGGCTGGAGGCTCCCTGAATCTCAAGCCCGGAGAGGGGGCGCCGCCCGGCAGGGGGAATTGGGGGCGAAGTGCATAGGCTTGTGCGCCAACCGTCCCCCCCCACACCCGGTGCATGGCTTTTCGGGGCTCCCTGGCGCGCGGAGAGCGGGGGAAGGGAAGCGGGGCTGCATTGAGAGTTGGGGGGAGCCGGCGTGGGGAGAAGGGGGGCGCGTCGCATGCTAAGTTTGCTGCTGGGTACTGGGGAGGCTCTCTCCCCCAGCTCGGGGCCTATTCGGTGCTGCGTGTATACGTTGGAGTTGGACAGGATTGAGATCCATGGGGTATGGGGGGGGAGGGGGCTGAAAAACAGGGAGGGGGGCTTTGCAAAGGAGAGGGAAGGGGTGGGGTGTCCGGGTGGGCGGGCACGCCCGCGGGTGCCTCTGGGCATCGTAGTCTCCCTACAGCTTGCGGCAGGCAGATGACAGGGAGCTCGAACTACAAGTCCAAGGGTGCGCCGCGCTAGCGGCCCTCCGCGGCCCGCGGGTAGGGGCGGTGCGGAGGAGGGGCGGTGAGCGGCGGGCCGTCGAGCCAATGGGCGCGGGATAATCGCGCGGTGCGGCGCGGGGGCGGGCCCAGCAGGTTTGGGGGCGGGGCCTTAGTCCAGGCTCCTCTCGCCGGGGGCCGGTGGCGGTCCCCGGCTTCCGGCTGCGCGGCCCGCGGGCCGGCCCCCTTCCCGCCCTGGGGCCCCTCCCTGCCTGTTGTGTAACCGTCCCCAGTCCCCCTCCCCTCGGCCCCTTGCCCCTGTGTGTGTGTGTGTGTGGGGGGGGGTCACCCACCCGGTGCTCCCCAGGGAGGGCGGCGGCCGTGGCGGTCGCATGGCTCAGGCAAGCTCGGGGATGTGCGGCCTAGTGCAGGCCGGGCCCGAGCGTGGGGGAGGCGGGCGGGCGGGCGGACCCAGATCCGGGGTAATTTGCATTGCCCTCCCCCCAGTCCGGGTGGGGATTGGCCGACGGCGGCGGGGGGTGGCGCGGGGCCAGGCTCACTGCCGTCTCCCGGCCCCTCCGAGGAAGCTTGACCAGCCGCCACCGCCGGGGCCGGGCCCCCTCGCCGCTGACCCGGGAAGGAGGTAGGAGCCTCCCCGCTCGGGAGGTGCGGTGGGGGCCCGCGAGCCAAGGCCGGGGCCAAGCGCTGCGGCCGGCGCGGGGGAGGGGGCCGCTTCCTGCCCCTGCCGGAGCCTGACTCATCCCTGGGTGGGGGGACTGGCCTGGCCCCTCGCCCTGCCCGCGCGGCTGCCCGGCTTCGGCCCCGGGAGAGAAGGCAGAGAGCACTCCTCTCCACCACCCGCGCCCCCAAAGCGCGTGACCCTGTCTCCTCTGGCCCGGACCCCCCTCCTTTCCCCTGACGCCACCACCACGTGCGAACCCTGAGCCCGGGCAGAGGAGGGGTGAGCTGGTGGGTTCTGGCTCCCCAGCCTAGAAACCGGTCCCCTCCCCCAGCTCGGGGTCTGGAACTAAGCAGGGGCCTGAGCCAAGCGCTGGTGCTGGTTGTCCGCCCCCCCCCCCCCAGCTCCGGGCTCAGGCCTTTGCGGGTTCTGGGAGGCAGTGCCCGCGCTGGCTGGGGAGGCTGGTGGACCGCAGCAGGAGACTACTGTCCAACCAGGCCAGGGCACCTAGTGGGCGCTTACTAAATGTTTGGGGAATACAGCCAGCAGTTGGCAGATTGACAAGGGGGGCAGGTAGGCAACTCCCCTCTCCCCCTAGCTGAGTGGCAGAAGTGAGAGAGGTGTTGGTACCCCTTCTCCGGGCGTGCCCACCTGGCTCACCCATGGGTAGCAGGCCTAGTTTGCTTCCCCTCTCCTTAGCAGCTGCCTCCAGGAGCAGGGTTGGCTTGAGAGGGAGAGGGCATCTAGGATTCCATTTCATGCGCCCCCCACCCCCACCCAACAGGGCAAGGGTGTGACCCTGAGTGTGCCGCTCCCACACGGGGGGGGGGGGGGCTTACCCCTTACTAGGACCAGCCAATCACTTCCTATTGGCAGAGCTGGTCCTGGGAGAGGTCTGGGGAATCCACACTAGGCCCTGCTGCTCCAGGCAGGGGGCATTTTTCCCTGAGGACCACCTCCTGTGGGGCCCCTAGAGCATGCCCCCTAGAGCATGCCAGGTACTTATCAGCTGGGCTTGGGTCTCTGTTTACTGCCAGCCATTGCTGTGGAGACAAGAGCCTGGGGGAGAAGGAGGGGGCAGGAGCCAGTGGCTGGAAGAGCGAAGCCCTGGGATCCGCATGCCTAATGAAGAAAGAGGAGCCATCGGGGACACTGAAATTTTAATTCGTGGGTCACTTTGGGGGGGGGTGTATTTATTATTCAGTTCCGATTGGCTGCTGGATGGCCAGTCAGCACCCTGGCAGTATGGGGAGCCACACAACTCTCAGCAGAGGCCCTCAGAGAATCTGCTGGGATGGCTGCAGGGAGTTGATGCGTCCCTTTCTCTGTGTGGATGACTGAGACCTGGCACAGCTCAGCCTTTCTCCAGTGGGGACGGTTCCAGGACCGTAGCTAGTCTTGTGTTTGCTTTTTTACTTCCTTTCTTTTCCTTGGGGCCCTCAGACCTACAGCTGGGTCAGGCTGGTGGCAGCCCTTGTCTACCTTTGAGGAAACCAAGGCTCAGAGGTGTGGCTGAATATGAGTGTGGGAACTCGGGGGCTTAGAGCAAACCTCAGAGTGGGTACCTTATTGGGCAGGGGAGACTGAGGACCAGGGGAAGCAGTGAGCAGCCCAAGGTCACCTATCCAGAGCTGGTTCTGACCCCTGTGGTTTGCCTATGTCTTGGGAATTGTCCAAAGTCCTTCCTGTGTCCCAGCTGAGGGGTACCTGCCCACCTGTCTTCCAGAGGGCCAGGAGGTTGACAGCAGGCACCTGTTGGCCAAGTGGAGCCTCCCTGGGACTTATTAAACCCTTTGCTCAAAGAGACTAGTGAGGCTCAGAGAGGGCCTGAGGTGCCCAAGGTCACACAGCATGAGCCCCAGTTCTCCTGTCTCCTTAGCCTTCCCTGGCAGGCACTTTTAAGGCCTGCAAGGTCCTTTCTCACCCCTTCCAAGCCACAGCCCTTGGCACCTTGGCTCCTAGAGACAGGCTGAGCTCTGGGTTTTATGACCCATTACACCTGAGGAGGTCACCTCACAAGAGCCTGGTCTCAGGGCCAGCCCCCTCTGAAGCAGAGCCAACCCTAAAAGGGAAGCTGCTGAGGTTCCAGTGTAAGCGCACTTGCTCTGTGACCTTGGACATGCCCCTTGGCCTCTAGTAGCCTGCGTGTCCCTGCCCTGTAACATAGGGTTGTTGTAGGGTACCCCAGGTGGTACTTGTTTTCTTTTTTCTTCTCTCTTGAAGGAAGCACATGTGTCAGTTCAGGGCACAGCAGGGATTCTGCTGGAGTGTGTGCCAGCTGGATGCCTAAGATACTCCACAGCCATCACCTGTCACCTTGTGTTCTAGGCACCTGAGAGACTAAACCACCCTGCAACAGCCCTGGGCAGTGGGGACCAGAGGAACAGGCTTGGGTGGGGGCCAGTGTGGTCCAATCCCAGCCCAGTCCTTGGTTCCACCTGAGGTCCACTGAGGAAGGTCATTTCCCCTCTGCCACCTTCAGTTTTCCCATCAGTATAATGGGGAGATTACCTTCAGCCGCAAAGGGTCATTGTGAGGATTTACTTAGTGATTCCTTGAGAAGGTTTGTTGAGCTGAGCGACTGATGTGCAGTTTCTGGGCCTAGAGGAAGCCCCTTCTTCATGCCTGTCTGATGCCCCTTGGGGTCAGGTTGCCTTCCCTGAGTTCACAGATGTTGGGTAGACTCCAGGCACCCTGTATTATCTCTGGCAAACCTTTTCCTTTTCTGGGCCATCCTAAGGCAGCTCGGAGGGGATATGAGAATAAGCTGTCCTCAGCCCCAAGGCCTCCAGGGTGGGGGATTTAGTCACCTGCTGGTTCCCCTGGGCCAGTGTGTAGGGAGAGTGGGAAGGATCCCTGAGAGGACTAGTTAGGCAGGGTGGAGCCAGGTGGCCTGTATTCAGCTCTGCTATGTAAACCCGGCCACTTTCTGTGAGCCTCAGTTTTTTGATCTGTAAAGTGGGGCAGTGGTTAGAGACCCTGCCTCCCAGAACTGTAAGAGTGGATGTTGATGATGATGGAGATCAGACCTCTGTTACCCTTAGGGCCAGAGGCCTGAGCTTGGAGCACCACAATGCAGGTGCCACCTGGAGAATCTGGCACTTCTGATGAGCATGGCCAAAGGACCAGCCCCTCCATCTGTCCTCCCAGCAGGCTGTGGATGACCACTCAGGTAGAAGTGTCCCCACCTACACTTTTCTGGCTTAACTAGAAAACAAGGTTTGGTCCCACTTTCCATCAGAATATATTTGGGCACAGGACACTGGGCCAAATATATCCAGCAGGCCAAACACCCCTTTGGGGCTTCCAGGCAGAGCCCTCTACCTGCTCAGGGTGGAGGTGAGGGTTGTATCAGTGCTTCAGGTTACAAGTAGGCCTCAAGGTAGGGAGGAAGAGATCTGGAGGCAGAGAGGAGCAGGGCTCCTAGAGTCCACCAAGGCCTCTCTCGGGTGTCTTGGATAAGCAGGTGCAGCCTGAGCAAGGGCAGGGTAGACAGTGATGGGCTTCTTTGAAGCCTGGCTTTGCCTACTTCAGTGATGGCAAGCTGGTTCCTTCTACCTCACCATGAATGAGGGCTTTGCCGGGAGTGTGTGCCAGCTGGATGCCTAAGATAATCCACAGCCATCACCTGTCACTTTGTGTTCTAGGCACCTGAGAGACTAAACCACCCTGCAACAGCCTTGGGCAGTGGGGGCCAGTGTGATCCAATCCCAGCCCAGTCCTTTGCTCCACCTGAGGTCCACTGAGGAAGGACATTTCCCCTCTGCCACCTTCAATTTTCCCATCAGTATAATGGGGAGATTACCTTCAGCCACAAAGGGTCATTGTGAGGACCCATTTGTTTTCCCGGGGCTTCCTCTTGGAACCCAGTCTTGGTGACAGGGCTATACTTCCTGGCCCATGACGGTCTCAATGCTTGGGAATAGGGTGAGACTGAGCTCAGCTCATGAGTTGGGGGTCAGATGGGATCCCCATGACCTCATTCCTACATACACACACACCATTGGGCCTGCAACCTTCCTGCTTCTGGCCCTTTAAGGCCGGGGCAGGAAGCCCCTCCCCATTTAGGGCAATAAATGGACACATAAAATGGCCGAGGGCCTGTTTGCTGGTGTCTGGCCAGAGGGGGGACTGTGAGGGCAGGGGGGCAGGTGGCAGGCTAACAGCAAGCAGCTACCCTGGGCCTTTGGTTTCCCCCCAACCCCCAATTTGGACGCTGAATTCCTATCCCATTAAACTCCTATCTAGGTACTGGGCCAGGCAGGGATTGGCATTAAGTCAGGGTAGGGTAACCCGTTGAGACCAACCTTGCAACACAGGCTGTGTGCCTGGGAGGGGGCGGGAGCAGCTGGGCGTGGGTCTGGGAGCTGAACCTGGACACCAGACTTGCTGTGTGACCTTGGGCCAGCCGCCCACCCTCTCTGGGCCTGGTTTCACTCCCCTAGCTTACTCGGGCACCACAACCCACCTCTTTGGCAGACAGTAGGTGGTGAGGTGGCTGGAATAACATTCAGATATGAAGTTCAAAAAACCCCTCATCCACAAGGGGGGAAGCAAACATTCTTGTTGGGGATGTGCTGGCATGCAGTAGGTCCCTAGGTAACATTTGCTAAATGGACTAGAGTGGGACTCTGGACCTAGAGCACCCCATCCCCCTTTTCACTGTCATGACCTCTGGTGAAACTGAGGCACAGAGAGGTGCTTCCTCTTGCCCAGTCACCAGCTTAGAAGTGGAAGAGCCGGGCTTTGGATCTGGGCTGCCATGTGTGGCACATAGTAGGTGTTTAATGTCTCTGGTTTCCTTTTGTATTCTCTGTGGGTGGGGGTGCAGGGGCCTTGATCTCATGAAGCTGCCCTTTCCCAGACACTCCTTTAGGAACGCTTTGGGCGGTGATTACCTGGCCACCCCCTTTTTCTTGAAGAGTGTGGGTGGGAGGAGGAAGCCTAGCTCCAACCCTCACCTTGTGCCTGACCTTGGAAAGCCTCCTGTTAATACAGCCTCCTTCCCCACGTCCCCTCTCCCAAACACCCACCTCCAGGCCTTGTCCTCTGCTGTTTCCCATGTGCAGGGCACCTTTCCTACAATCTTGGTCCTTCCTGGGTGACACCTGCTGCTCCTGGGACCAGGTCAGGGCATGCTTGACCTCACCCCTGTGTCCCAGTGCTTGAGTGGCAGAAGCTCAGGCCAGTTTAGGTTGGAGTCTGAGTCCCCACCTGGCGGCTGTTCTTATCATTTCCCTGAGCCTCTCCTTGTCTGTAAAGCCCAGAGCCTTGTAGTGGAGAGGATGAAATCAAGGTGCCTGGTTAGTTTCTGAAAGTTCCCAGGTATTGAGGAACCCCTCTAGGAGGGCTGTGAGCTAGCCTGGGTCCTGCCTCCTTAGAAAGAAGGTTCAGCATGTGATCCTAGGTTAGATGGGAGATGGGACCAGCACCAACCCGTAGTCCTGGATGTGTCAGCTAGCTGGGTGGGTGGGACTGGGTGTGGGCCCTCTCTAGCCCTTAGCTGTCTTGAGTCTGGTTGAATACTGTGCTCCCACTGTGGGTCACCCAAGGGAGGGCTCAGCGCAGGGGCCTAGGAGTGGCCCAGTGGGAGGAGGGCACCACGCCTCCAGCTCAGGAGGAGCCTGCTGAGGCCTGCCCCTTTGCCTGCTGATTTACCCCAGAAAACCAACAAGGACAGGCAGTTTTGGGGGCGGAGTTATGATGAAAGCGCAGATGGCTGTGGGCCTAAGCTCATGGGACCCTAGCATTAACTGTCATGGAAGTGGGGCTTCCTGGAAGAGAGATCTTGTTGAATCCTCATTATCAAGGAAACTACCACTTGTGGGGTACCTACTAGGTGCCAGGTGGGCTTCCAAGATCAAAAGGAGCCAAAAGCTTTCCTGCTGCAAAGATGCCAGGGCACACAGTGGGTATTCAATTTCCAGTTCCCACATGACCAAGAGAACTCAGCAATCCTCCTTTTCCCATCTAACAGGCTCTTCCATCTCATCTTTAGAGGGAGAGCTCTGAGAGGCCCAGATGGGGGCAGTGACCCTGGGCATGGCAGGCAGGTAGGTGGGATGTGTTCCTGGAGTAAGTTGTGGGTCAACTCTGCAGAGCCAGTTTAGTTCCGAGGATGAGGGAAGAGGTGATAGCTTGTTGATGGAGGGCCAATCTCTCACCTGTATCAGCTCCTGGACCCCAGAACCTATGGATCAACCTGGCTGGGTACCCTTGGGCAGGATTCTATGTCTCTGAGTGCTGGTTTTCTCATCTGTAAAATGAGGGATCATACTACTGTGATGGGGATATTTCTTGGTTGGCACCTCCCTAGGCCCTGCCCTTCGAGGAAAGGCTTTCTGATGATTATCTGGGGAGATAGAGGCTCCATCTGGGAGAGGACAGGTTTGTGGACGCTCAGGCCCTTTGCATGTGTCCTGCTTCACTTAGTTGGTGGAGGCCAGTGCCCAGGTCAGGTTCGAGGCCCAAGCTTGCTTTTTTATGGTTGGGTAGCTTCTGACAAAGCGGGAACTTAAAGTAGGGCTGTGCCAGCCCCCTGGCCTGGTATGTCAGTGCTCATAAGAGGGTGGGGATGAGTCACCTGACTATTTCAGGTCCTGTCCTGGAGGCCCCAAAGATACCTCAAGGTCCAAGGGGACTCTAGGGGCACCCAGAGAATAATGACAAAAGCAGATCCAGAGTAGCCATCTTGGGGCATTGGTGGCCTGGATGGGTGGGGGAGATAAGGAAGGGACAAGGCTGGTCTGATCCAGAAACCCATCTGCCACCTTGACTCCTTGGAGCCCAGGGCTAGACGGCAGATGGTGGAAGGGGGTGAAAACCACTACAGGGGGCTTCCTGGATGGCTGAGCCTTGGATGGGGTCAACCTCCATCCTCCTGCTCCCAGTAGCCACATCTGAGTTGACCCCCACCACCACCACTACCATCGAGGGCTAAAATAATGTGGAAGCCTAAAATAATGGGGAAGCCGAGCAGCTGGTGTGGTTCGTGGGGAAAGAGGGCGGGCCTTGGAGAGGGTTGTCCTGGGAAGTGTAGTGCCCGCCTGAATGTTGCACAAAGGCCTCTGTGTCAGCCCTGAGGCCTGGATCCCACTTCCAGGGTGGCCCTGGGTCGGGAGTTTTGTATTGACCTTGAGCACAGCCAAGTGAACTCTGGGTTCCCTTGCCTAGCCAGCCACCTGAATCCCACTCACAGCACAACAAGAGGGACCTGGGTTTCCAGGTTAGAGCTGGGTTGGGCCACTTGCCTGAGAAATTGGGGGTCCCAGGGTCCTTAGGAGGCTGAAGAATGCCCAGCTCAGCCCATTCCCTGCCGTCTAGGGGCTCTGGCCCAAGAGCTGCCAGGCTGGACCTGGAGGAATGTGGGTTGTGTTGGGTGACTTGGGACAGCCGGGGGCTCCCCGGAGAGGGTGGAGGGGTGGGGACAGGAGCCAGAAGGTTGCACAAGCACCCGAGTGGGTGGATGAGTCACCGCCCAGGGGAAGGCGGAAAAAAGGAGGGGTGGGGAGAGGGGTGGGACAGACAGACAGTTCTCTCAGTGGCATGGCTCTTCCAAAGGCCTCTGCCCATTTGACAGATGGAGAGATTGAGGCCCAGGAAGTGGCAGGGCCGTATCCTGGCTCCACAGTGCAGACAGTGGCTGAAAGCTGGAGAGGGCTGGGCAGGAATGAAGCCCCAGCCCCCCACTCCTTGGCGGGGTTGGTCGGGGTAGCAGGGAAAGGAGCGTTGATGGTGACCTGGCTTCCCCCATTATTCACTGCCAGGGCCAAGCCGAGTCCTGGGGGCTCCAATGGAACAGAAAGGGGTTTGTCCTTCAGAATCACTGTTACACCAGGGCAAACTCATGGCCCCAATGACCCCAGCTGGGTCCTGGGTCACTAGGTCTTGGCTTCACCCCTTCCTACTGACTCAGAGCCCCTCAAGAGAACTAGCCTCACCACAAGGCAGGAGTAAGTCAAAGAGGTTGAGGGGCCTGGTGGGTATGGACAGCCAAACAAACCAGTTGGATATTGGCTGTCAGGTCAGATGCTCCAGGTTTAGTTGGGGCACAGATATTGGGCCTTGGGTACATGGGCTCCTGGGTTCCTCTCCCTGAACCCTATCTTCTCACTTTTTTTTTTAAATTTGTGTGTGTGTGTGTGTGTGTGTGTGTGTGAGAGAGAGAGAGAGAGAGAGAGAGAGGGACAGATAGGGACAGACAGACAGGAACGGAGAGAGATGAGAAGCATCAATTCTTTGTTGCAGCACGTTGGTTGTTCATTGATTGCTTTCTCATATGTGCCTTGACCCGGAGGTTACAACAGACTGAGTGACCCCTTGCTGGAGCCAGCGACCTTGGGCTCAGGCTGGTAAGCTTTGCTCAAACCAGATGAGCCCGTGCTCAAGCTGGCAAACTCGGGATCTCGAACCTGGGTCCTCAGCATCCCAGTCTGATGCTCTATCCACTGTGTCACCGCCTGGTCAGGCTCTTCTCACTTTTTTAAAAAAGATTTTGTTTACTGCCTGACTGGTGGTGGTACAGTGGGTAGAGCATTGACCTGGGATGCTGAGGTGCCAGGTTCAAAATCGAGGTCGCTGGCTTGAGCAAGGGCTTACTGGTTTGGCTGGAGCTCCCCTGTCAAGGCACATACGAGAAACAATCAATAAACAACTAAAAGTACCACAGCTACAATTTGATGCTTTTCATCTTTTTCCCTTTCTGTCTCTGACTCTCTTTCTCTCCCTCTCACGCTCTCCCTCTCACGCTCTCACTAAAAAACAAACAAACAAAAAAAACACATTTATTGATTTTGCAAAGAGAGAGGAGTGAGAAGTATAGTTGCTTCACTTTAGTTGTTCATTGCTTGCTTGTTGCTTGTCGTATGTGCCTTCCCCAAGCAAGGCCAGGGCCTTGAACCAGTGACCTCTGTGTTTCAGATTGATGCTCTATCCACTGCGCCACCACAGGCCAGGCTCACTTTTTTTTTAATGGCTTAGGTGCAGTTTATTAGATTTCTTTCAGAATTTTTTTACAAAAGATTAAAGTTAAAATCCATGTCCCTAACAAGAGAATGAGAACCCTTGCCCTTTCCTCAGGGCCTTCTACTCCTCCCTGTGTTCATGGAGATGCAGGACTGGCTACTTTTATCCCCCACCAAATTCCGAAAGGGAAAAGACCTGCCATCTAGCAAACCCTGCCCTCAGCCCCACCCCACATGTTGATCCTGGTTACTTGCTTTTTAAAAATATTTTAGATTTTTTTTTTAATTCAGTGAGAGGAGGGGAGGCATAGAGACAGACTCCCTTATATGCCCCTACCAGGATCCACCCGGCAAGCCCACTAGGGGTTGATGCTCCGTCACTCAGCAATTGAGCTCTTAGCACCTGAGGTGGAGGGCATGGAGCCATTCTCAGTGCCCAGGGACAACTCACTCCAATTGAGCTGGGAGCGAGAGAGGGAGAGGGAGAGAGGGAGAGAAAGAAAGAAGGAAGGAAGGAAGGGAGGGAGGAAGGAAGGAAAGAAGGAAAGAAGTGAGGGGGGAAGGGTGGAGAAGCAGATGGGCACTTTTGTGTTCCCTGACCAGGATTCAAACTTGGGACATCCACATGCCAGGCTGACACTTTACCACTGAGCCAACCTGCTAGGGCCAAAATATTTATTGATTTTAGCAAGAGAGGAAGAGAGAGAGACAGAGACAGACAGGAATACTGACTCATTCCTGTATGTGCCCTGACTGAGAATTGAACCCATAACCTCTGCATTTTAGGACGATGCTCTAAGCTGTCCAGCCAGGATGCTAATTTTTTAATATATATTTTAGAGAGAGGAAAGGAGAGATACAGAGAATTATTGATTTTATTGTTCCACTTATTCATATCGTCATTGGTTGAGGTGTTTTTTTTTTCATTAGGTGAAAGGAGGGGAGACAGTGGGGCATACTCCTGCATATGCCCGACCAGGATCCACCCAGCAACCCTGTCTGGGCCCGATACTCAAGTACTGTACCAAGCTATTTTTAGAGCCTGAGACTGACAGTCTCAAACCAACTGAGCTTTTCTCGGCGCCTAGGGCCATGTTTGAACCAATGGAGCCACTGACTGTGGAAGGGGGAGTGGTGAGGAGCTGGGAGAAGGGGAGAAGCAGATGGTTGCTTCTCCTGTGTGCCCTTACTGACTGAGAATTGAACCTGGGATGTCCATATGCTGGGTCAATGCTGTATCCACTGAGCCACGGGCCAGGACCTGGTTGATTCTTATATATGCCCTGACTGGGGATTGAATCTCTAACCTTAGCATGTCGGGACAATGTTCTAATCAACTGAGTTACCTGGCCAGGGCCTTTTCTTTTTTAATTTATTGACTATTTAAAGATTTTATTCATTTACTTTGGGGCAGGGAGCAGGGAGGAGCTCCAGGAAGCATCAACTTGTAATTGCTTCTCGTATGTGCCTTGACCAGGCAAGCCTGGGGTTTTGAAACAGAGACCTCAGCATTCCAGGCTGAGGTTTTATCCACTGTGCCACCACAGGCCAGACTAAATTTATTGATTTTTAGAAAGAGAAATATCAGTTTGTTATTCTACTTTTTATACATTCATTGGTTGATTCTTGTATGTGCCCTGACTGGATCAAACTCACAACCTTGACATACTGAGATAATGTTCCAATTGAGCTACCTGATCAGGGATTTTCTTCTCACTTCTGCAGCAGAGATGGTGCTGCCTATGGAACTGTAGGGGGCACAGGCGTTACAGTGCACAATAGGGGCCTTATCAATACCCACAACTGTGGGTAGAAGCCTGCATTAAGATTCATTAGGAAACAGCTTATATCGGGTAATTATTGAGTACCTACTGTATATTCCAGCATCGCCTCCAATTGCCCTTTGCATGGGTACTCCTGAGAGTCCTCTAGTGGAGGGGTGGGGGCCAGTCTTCATCTTTCAAGCACCTAGTGTGGGTTTTGCCAGCATAATCTCATGTTCTGCAGTCTACTGTAGAACCAGACGTGGATTACCTTGGTTTACATATGGGAAACAGACTGGGAGACCATGGTGGGGCACTACTCTGAGAGTCTCAAGCTCTGGTGGGTGCTCCCACCCCTGCCCTTGTACTCATGACTACCTCTTCCTCCCTGGCACTTAAGGTCTCGGTGCAGAAGATGGCCGGCGGCGTGGACGGCCCCATTGGGATTCCGTTCCCCGACCACAGCAGTGACATTCTGAGTGGGCTCAACGAGCAGCGGACACAAGGCCTACTGTGCGACGTGGTGATCTTGGTTGAGGGCCGCGAGTTTCCTACACACCGCTCAGTGCTGGCAGCCTGCAGCCAGTACTTCAAGAAGCTGTTCACGTCGGGTGCCGTAGTGGACCAGCAGAACGTGTACGAGATTGACTTTGTCAGTGCTGAGGCACTCACAGCCCTCATGGACTTCGCCTATACGGCTACGCTGACTGTCAGCACAGCCAATGTGAGTGACATCCTCAGTGCCGCCCGCTTGTTGGAGATCCCTGCTGTAAGCCACGTCTGCGCTGACCTCCTCGACAGGCAGATCCTGGCAGCCGATGCAGGCGCCGACGCCGGGCAGCTGGACCTGGTAGATCAGATTGATCAGCGAAACCTCCTCCGCGCCAAGGAGTACCTTGAGTTCTACCAGAGTAACCCCATGAACAGCCTGCCACCTGCAGCTGCTGCTGCAGCTGCCGCTGCTGCCAGCTTCCCATGGTCTGCTTTTGGTGCATCTGATGATGACCTGGACGCCACCAAGGAAGCTGTGGCTGCTGCTGTGGCTGCCGTAGCCGCGGGCGACTGCAATGGCTTAGACTTCTATGGGCCTGGTCCCCCAGCTGAGCGGCCCCCAGCTGGGGATGGGGATGAGGGCGACAGCAACCCAGGTCTGTGGCCAGAACGGGACGAGGACACTCCTGCTGGGGGCCTCTTTCCACCCCCCGTAGCCCCGCCGACTGCTGCCACGCAGAATGGCCACTATGGTCGGGGTGGGGAGGAGGAAGTGACCTCACTGTCAGAAGCAGCCCCGGAGCCAGGAGACTCCCCTGGCTTCCTGTCGGGAACAGCTGAGGGTGAGGATGGCGATGGGACCGAAGCAGACGGGCTTGCGGCCAGCACGCTACTACAACAGATGATGTCGTCGGTAGGCCGGGCAGGGTCGGCTGCGGCGGGGGACAGTGACGAGGAGTCGAGGGCAGACGACAAGGGCGTCGTGGACTACTATCTGAAGTACTTCAGCAGTGCCCATGACAGTGACGTCTACCCAGCTTGGTCGCAGAAGGTGGAGAAGAAGATCCGGGCCAAGGCCTTCCAGAAGTGTCCCATCTGTGAGAAGGTCATCCAGGGTGCTGGCAAGCTGCCACGGCACATCCGGACCCATACTGGTGAGAAGCCCTATGAATGCAACATCTGCAAGGTCCGATTTACCAGGTGAGCCAGCACCAACTGTGGTAGGGGGCAGAGGATGGTGAGGGGCTTCCTGGGTCCTTTGCCCAAATGCAGCCATACATGGACCCCTTCCCCTGGGGGGGTGACACACACACACATACACACACCCCTCTGTGTGTAAAGACAGTGCTGCCCTGCCCTGGAATGGCACCTTCTTCATTTCTAGATACCCTACATGTGCCCCTTCAGAGCAGCATTTGGGTGGGGAGAGTGCAGGCACTAAACCAGATGACCACGCAGAATATAAAACATGCCTGGAGCTGCCTGACCTGTGGTGGCGCAGTGAGTAATGCGTCAACCTGGAACGCTGAGGTCGCTGGTTCGAAAACCTGGGCTTGCCCGGTCAAGGCACATATGGGAGTTGATGCTTCCTGCCCCCCCCCCCCTTTTCTCAAAAAACGAATAAATAAAATATAAAAAAAAAAATGAAAAAAAATACCAAAAACATGCCAGAAACTGCTGTGAGAGGCTGGAAGGAGCACCAAGGTTTGCTCTTCTTAAAAGAATTTTTGCCTTAGGAGAGGCCCACAGTCCGGTAAGGAGCTCCGTTAGAATCACTTTAAGTCTCCTGTGAGCCTGGGAATTTACTTCACTCAGCCAATATTTATGGGGCATCTGCTGGTGACAGCAGCCCAGGTCTGTGGCCAGAATGAGATGAGGATAACAGGCCCTATTCTAGGCACTGGGGATACAGAAGTAGGGAGACAGGCCAAAATCCCTATGGGTATGATGGAGCATGTGTGAAAACTGAAAAATTGATAACAGATCTGAGACCTGAAGGAGGTGAAGGAGGGAGTCTTGGGGAAAGGGAAAGGCAGAGGGAAAAGCCAGTGCAAAGGCCCCGAGACCAGTTCAGCTTGGAGGATCACTGCAGTCAGGAGAGGGAAATTGGCACAGGAGCCACTGGGCATGGTCCTTGGGCAGGAGTTTGAGGCTGGGCTTGGAGAAATTTGTGATTTGGTCTTAAAAGTCCAGAAGTAGCTGGTTGGGCCTTGTGGGCCAGCCTAGTGGGGGGGGGGGGGGGCTGACGTGCAGGGCCTGGACAAGCTGGGTGACTCAGCACCACCCCCTACCCACACCCACCCTGGGGTTCCCCCAGCCACACCCACCCAGAATGAAGAAAGAAGCCATTGTTTCAGCTTCCCAGCTCTACCCCATGGGGACAGGACTTGGGGACTGACCCCTGGCCCCGTCCCCAGCAGCCCAGGAGAGGAGGGTGTGGCCTGGAGTCCAGGGCCCAGGAGTGCTAGGCAGGGGACAAAGGACACCACTGGGGAGGTTGGCAATGTAGTTGATGTCCTGGTCTACCCCTTTGATAAGATTGTGGTTCTGATAATTTTGGGGGCTCTGTCCTCCTTCAGATGGGACTGTGGAGATAGTTATGGGCCTTGCCCTCAGGGGTCTCTGGGCCTGCCAGGAATAGCTTGATGAGGGCCCAGCAAACCAGGATCTGGAGAAGTGACCAAGCTGACTTGTGAGCCCAACCACAGGCCTCAGCTGTTTCATTCTGACCTGGAGTTCTCTTGGCCACTCCACTCCCAGCCCAGGGCTGATCCCACTTGCCAGTCAGGGAAATTGAGGCACAGGAAGACATTGGGCCATACCTCTTCCTCCTATGTGCCCACCTGACTGTTCTCTGTTTCTGAACCACAGCCCCAGCCCCTACCCATTCCTCTAGGCTCAGGAGCACAGGGGCCCCTCTGAGTCACACTGGAGAGTTGAGTAAGTGGGGCCTGTGGCAGCCGGGGTTATAATTACCCGGGCTGGGACTTGGGGTGATGAAACTGAAGCTGACTCTACCTCTACTCCAACTTGGTGCAGCCCCTGACCCGCTGTGCAACTAGGCGCAGTTACTTTCCCTCGCTGAGCCTCAGCTGGGCAAATCTCTCTATAGTGCTAGTGCAGTCTGAGTCTCTTCTGTCACCTTTGTGACCCAACCCCGTGCAGTGGTCTGGGCAGGGCACCTAGAAGACTTGGCAGAGCCCCAGGCGGGGTGTTATCTTCCTCTTTCTATGGATAGGAAGGGATTCAGAGAGGTTCAGCCTTTTGCCCAAGGCCATACAGCAAGTGAGGTACAAGGCCCTTTTCAGACCTTTGGAGAGGGCCTCTGTGTATCCCCTTGTCCCATTTTGCCAGGGACTAGTCACAGCCTGTCTTTTTGAAGGGGTCAGTTTTTACCTCAAGGCCAATGGGGGATTGGGGGTTTGTCCCACAAGGGGGCCCGGCCCAGTGCCCGCTGACCCTTGCCCCATCCACAGGCAGGACAAGCTCAAGGTGCATATGAGGAAGCACACAGGTGAGAAGCCGTACCTGTGCCAGCAGTGCGGGGCGGCCTTTGCCCACAACTATGACCTGAAAAACCACATGCGTGTGCACACTGGCCTGCGGCCCTACCAGTGCGACAGCTGCTGCAAGACCTTTGTCCGCTCCGACCACCTGCACAGACACCTCAAGAAGGACGGCTGCAATGGTGTCCCCTCGCGCCGTGGCCGCAAGCCCCGTGTCCGGGGCGGGGGGCTTGGGGGACCCGACCCCAGCCCTGGGGCCACCGCGCCACCCAGCGCCCCAGCCCCACCTGGCTCCCCTGAGGCCCAGCGCAATGGCCAGGAGAAGCACTTTGAGGACGAGGACGAGATGGAGGTCAGCCCTGATGGCCTGAGCAGGTTGAATGTAGTAGGCGCTGGCAGAGGGGGTGGCGACGGGGCCACTGAGACCCCTGCTGATGGCAGCTTCGCGGCCGGACTTGCCTGAAAACCAAAAAGAGAAAACAGAAACCTGAGAGAGAGAAAAAAATCACCCACCACCCCTCCAAAAAAAACACAAAAAAAGAAAATCTATCTATATACAGATATCTATATCGATATATATATATATATATATACAGATATATATATATGAAGCGTCACAGAATCTAGGATAGTGCTTTTCTCAGATTTTTCTCTTTCATGATGTTCTCGTCCTCCATGGGGAGTCTTGCTCTCCACTTCCCCAGCTCCCCTTCCCCCCACCCTGTTGATGGGTTTTGGGGCTTGGTTTGGGGTTTGCGGGACACAAGGGTTCGGAGGAGCCCCCCCCAGCACCCCCAGCATGGGGTCTGGGGCCATCTCAGACCTACGCAGGGCCCCAGGCCCTGGGCAGGGATGAGGGCTGCTGTGGAGGTGTGAAGTGGGACTGGGGTGGGTTTTAGTTTTTTTCCTTTTGCTGGTTTATATGAGTCTTTCAGACAAGACCTTAAATGATTTCTGTCTGCTGTGAGCAGACATTAAAATGGTCCCTGTCCCCACCCCCAACCTCCTTCCTCAGGGCACTTATTAAGTGGGGGTCTCTCCCTTTGATATCCCCAGCGGCCTCCTTGCCTCCCATCCTTGCCTGTGGTCCCCTGTATCTCCTGGCCACTGCAACACAAATCTATTTATTTCCAGGTGTGGAGAAAGGAGAAAAGATGGGACAAGGGGACACCAGGGTGGCTCCTAGGGGCTCCTGCTGCCTTCCTTCATGGCACTTACAACTCAGTGGGGCACCCAGGGGCCACCGCTCAGAGCGCCCCCATCCCCATCTGTGTCCCCTGACCCAGGCCACCCAGACCCCCATGAAAAGTTTAGAGATTCAAAACTTGTCTTCACCCCTAACCCACCTCTCCCCTTAGCCTTCTTCCAATTTTTAAAAGCACTTTTTAGATTGTTTTCCCTCTTTTCCTCCTTAAAAACAAAATTTATATATAGATATATATATATATATAAAATATACTTTTCCTCAGAGGAGCAGGCAACAGTGTGGGGTGAGATAGCCAAGGCAGAGGGAACCCAGGGTCTTACGGTGGCAGGGATGAGGGGAGAGAAGAGTCCAGAAGTTCCAATGTCACAAAAGCAATAAAAAGATTTTACAAAATGAAAGGAAAAAAAAAAGACAACCAACCACAAATAGAAGTCTTGGCACTTTGTAACAGAACGGGTACTATACTTTATCTTAATTTAAAAACATGTTTACAAGTTGCAACCAACTTCTATGAAAAGTTGAAAAGACAAAGAGCGAGAGAGAGAGAGAGAGAGAGAGAGAGAGAGCGCAAAAAGAAATTCCTAAAAGCTGATTTATTTTTGTACAAAATAATAAAAAAAAAAAAAACCCACCACCAGATGTAGAATCCACTTCTGTTCCCTGAGGTGAGAAGGGTCAGGGTCAGGAAGGCCATGAGCAAAGGCAAGGTCTCCTAGGGGGATTTGTGCTTCACCATGGGGGCTTGCCTGGCAGGCAGGACTGTGGGATTTTTGTGTTTCTGCCATGTCCTCCTCTTCCTACCATTTGTTCCCTCTTTTGGTTCTGATTTAGAGATGTCTCATTACCCACTAGCCATACAATGGCCATCCATGTCTGTGGGGACCCTCCTTACTGACTTTCTAGCTCAGGGATGGGCCCAAGAGAGGGCTGGCCTTCAACCAGCCAGAGCAATCCAGTCCCCTCGCCCCTCCCCCCAACCTGTCCTATCCTTGTTCCCCTACCCTGGCCCACTTTCTGGCTTTTTGTCTTCCAACATGGCCGCCTTTCCTTGTGGCCACTGAGGAGCTGCCATCTTGGACATGCCATCCCCGTCAGGGGGCCCCATCTTCAGGGCCTTATACCCCCCAGGCACCCCTCTTTTTACTCAAAGGCACTGACTGTCATCTGGGGGCTGGCACCTGCCTCCCCCAGCCTCCGGCTCCCCAAAGGCCCGGTGTTCACCGAGCCACAGGCCACGGATGGGAGCCAGGGCATGGGAGACCATGTTGCCAGAGGCCAGGGCACCTTCACTCCCTCTTGCATATGCAATGCCTAGTGTGGGACCCTGTATATAGACACATCCTGCTGAGCTGAGATCTTTCCTCGTCAAAGCCCAAGGTGGGAGGGTGTCCCTGTACCCCCTCTAGTCACTGGCCCGTTTCCTGGTATCCCTTTGCTCTGACAAACCCCATCTTCTTTTTCATTTTATTTTTTAAAGGGAAGTATTTTAAGAAGGCAACATTCATTGTTTCTACAGGATAGTTTTCATTTCCCTCCGGACTCCCCCAGCCCATCAGCCCCCCCCCATGTCTCAGGAACCCCCCTTCTAAAGGTGGTGGCAGGGGAGTCCAGGGCCAGGTGGCCTTGTTCACACCCCAGCATCAAGGGGCAAGCTCTTTTAGAGAACCATCTGTGGAGGCCAAGCAGAGAGCTTGAGCACTCAGGCCAGGGACACCCCTCCACCCTACCCCAGCTCCCGGAGAGGTTCCCTGAGGGGATAGCCCTCTCCCCCTACCCACATACCTCCTTGCAATAAAACCAACTGAAAAATTACAACTGTCGTCCTGGCCAATGGGGGTGACCGGACTTGGGGGAAACAAGGCCTCTGGAACTATTGTGGGGGCATGGGCTGAACCCTGCCGAGCACACTTTAACACAGCTCCTTGGGAATTGCACTAAACCCTTACCCCTAGCTCTGTGCCCAGCTTTTGCCAGCCCTACCCACCCACTTCGCCTTAACCCCTCCTGCTGCCCGCCATTTTGTCCCGAGGGCCACAGCGTCTGCATGGGCCCAAAGTCGGGACCCCACCTGCCTGGCCCAGCCCCCCCTCAACTCCGCGCAATCACATACTGTATATAGATGTGAATTGATTTTATTTTTATTCTTTAAATTAAGGTTGTGATAAAGTGTTGCCAAAGATACTGCTGAATTCTCGCGTTTTAGAAAAAATATTTGAGAGGGAACGTGCTGACTGGTCGGAAAGGACACAGCAAAAAGTTTTTTTGTTTGGTTTGGGGTTTTTTTTTGTGTTTTCTTTTTTTGGGGGGGTGTTTTTTTTAACTGCCTGGTACAAAAAAAAAAAAGAAAAAAGACAAAGTGAAATTGTTATTTCCATCATCTTGGTGAAGTTGCGTGGGTGTGCGTGCGCATGTGTGAGAGAGTGAGGTCCAGGCTGGGACTTCGGGTGGAGGCTCCGGGGGAAGCTCTTGGGCAGGGCAGTGAGCCTGGCAGGATATGGGGCCCATAGCCCCCACCTGGAGCAGTCTCCAGACTGCTGGACCTGGAGAGAGAGAACTAGCCTTGCTGCTTCCTGCCTAGCTCCCTACCCTGACCCCAACCCTGCCTTTTGAGATTAAAAGAAAAAAAAAGGCAAAAAAATAGTTTAAAATTTTTGAAAAACCAGTGAATGTAAAGTGCCGGACAGGCCCAGCCTGGCACGGGTGTGGGCCTGTGCCCAGCTGGGCTCCAGCAGGCCATACCAAAGTCTGCCCCCTCGGGCGGCCTGCCCAGGAGATCCCTTGTGGCCATCTCGTCTTGTCACCCTGTTTATACAGGGCTGTCCCTCTGCTTTCTTCTGAGGGGCGTCTCAGGTGGAAAGGGAGGGTCCCCCAGTCCCCTCCAGGGTCTTCTGGGGAGTCTGCACTACTGAGACCCATTTGCTGTGTCGCACATGGTGGGACCCAGGCATGAGCCAGGGCCCCCAGAACTGAGGCCATCCAGGCAGCCAGGATTGTAGGAGGCGAGACAATGAGAATGAAAGGGAAAAAAAAAATTTAAAAACCAACAAAAAAAGCAAAAATCCTATTTTTTGAGAAAGAAAGATATTTATATTTGCAGTTTTATTTTAAAAAGTTATTTAAGCTGAGGAAGCAGCCTTCCTAGAATGGTGGTGTTGGCTGGTGCAGGACGGGTCAGGGCCTGGGGCTTCAGCACCCAGGGGTCATAACCTCAGAGTTCAGACTAGCTTGCACTAAATATATAAATTTACATGTGGGGGTGGGGGCAGGACCAGGAGATAAAGGGGCTGGGGAGACCCCGCCCCACGGCCAGGGCTGCTTGGAGGCCATGGCCAGGGGTCCTGATGCCTAGGTACCCCCCAACCCCACCCAGGCCCAGATACAAGGTGCCTTGGACTTTGGGGGGACCAGGCCTGGTGAATGGGGGGTTGGGGGCAGCACCCCTGGGGGCACAGAGCACAGACATTCCATAGACTGTATTTGAGAGTCTTTATAAAATGTGGGAGATTTTAAGAAAATGATAAAAATGCACTTTTGAGGGTGGGGGGAGAAGCTTTAAAAGTAATAAAAACAAAAACAAAAAGACAAAAGATGAAAAACCGGACATAAAAATAATTTTTCTTGTACATAAAAAACCACTAAACGCAGCCTGTTACGACCGCTGCTGCCTCATTTGCCTGATTTTGATGTTCTTTTGTGTTTTGTTGGGGGGTGTCTGGGAGTGGGGATGGATGGTTTAAGGGCCCTTTTCCTGTGGGTTGGGCCCCTTGTTTACATTACTTGGGAACCCCCAACTTTGGTTTCAGAGAGGACCCCACGCTCAGCCTCACTCTTCCTGCCAGGCCTGGGAGATGGAGTGGGGAAGGGAGGGCCCTGGACACAGCAACTCTGCCTCTGGGCTCCAAGGTGGGGTGGATGGGGTGAGTGGCAGTGCTGCTAGGGCCTGGTCCCCAACAGAGGAGGTGGCACCCCCAAGCCAGAGAAAGGACCCTGGGGATGGTAGGGGAAGGCAGGAAGAACCTGCTGGGCAGGCTCCTTGGTCACCTCCAATTACAAGGTTTCCGGAGGCTCTGGGCAGGGTGGCCTTCACTAGGGAACCCCAAGTCTGCCAGAGGCCTCCAAGGTGCAGTCCCACATTGGGCCCCTAGTGACCTGGTCAAAGAGCTGAGCTGGCTTCTCCCACCCCCCATATACTCAGGGAGGAAGTCTAGCTGGGGTCCACTCACTGGGGAGGAAAATTGGGAGCTGCTGCCATCTCTGGATTGGGGTCACCAAACATGGCTGTTTCCAGGACCCTGGGGAGAACCCTCCTCCCTCCTGGGACAGCCCCCCAATCAGACTCAGGCCAGCAGGGCCCAGAGATGGGGTGGGTGAAAAGGGTACTAAGAGGGCACAGATGGCTGTAGTCATGGCCTGAGAGAGGAAAGCAGGACTCCATGAAGTGGGCTCTTCATAACAGCCACAGAGAATCTGTGGAGTCTGACCTGCCCTTGGCCAAAGACATCAAGTGGAGAACCTGGGGAGGGATTCTGGGTACAGGCTCCAGGTGTCTTCCTCCAGTGGCAAGGTGTGTGCTCATGTGATCACATGGCAGACACGGGAACCCAGGTCTCCCAACTCCAGCTGGGTGGGGGTGGGGAGCCAGTTATTCCACAGCCAGACACCAAGGGGACCTGGGCCAGCCACAAGAGACTGGAAACCTCTGATGAGGATGGCAATGGAAGCAGGAGTCCTCAGTCCATGCAGCCTCTTCACTCTTACATCCCCTCCCGAGGGTGAGCTTTGGTTTCTTAGGGATCACTTAAATACAGTTCCCCCTTACAATACCAGTGTTGGTAGCATATTGCAAGGGTTGTGCAACCATCATCACCATCTAGTTACATAACATTCCATCACCCCAAAAAGAAGCCCTGTCCCCATCAGCAGTCACTCCCCATCCTCCAGCTTGACACTAACCCACTTCCTGTCTCTTGTAGACTTGTCTTGTCCACATTTCACATAAATGGAATCACACAGTGTGGCCTTTTGTATCTGGTTTCTCAGCTTCATGTTTTCCAAGTCCATCCACATTGTATTGTCAGTGCTTCACTCCTTTCTATGACTGAATATTCCAGTGCATGGATGGGCCATTTTACCCATTCTTCCGTTGATGGGACACTGGGGTTGTTCCCACCTTTTGGCTATCATGAGTAATGCTGTTAGTAAGATTTATCTACAACTTGTCATGAGAAGATAAATTTTCACTTCCCTTGGGGGAGAGAGATACCTAGAGTGGAATTGCTGGGTCAGTTATTAACTCTTGTTTTTGGAACTGCCACTGTTATCACAGCGGCTGTACCATCTATAATGTAAGAGGGTTCAGTCCCCATCCTCACCAGCACTTGTCACTTTTTTTAAGTGTGAGTAGGAGAGATACTCCCACATGCATCCTGGTCTGTACAGGATCCACCTGGCAACCGCCATCTGGGGCCGATGCTCAGGCCACATGCAACTGAGCTATTTTTACCACCTGAGGTAGAGGCTCCATGGAGCCATCCTCAGCACCCAGGGCTTACATGCTCAGATCAACTGAGCCATGGCTGTGGAAGCTGGAGAGAGAAGGGGGAGAGGGTGAGGAAGAGAAGCAGATGGTCACTTCTCAACGTGTGCCCTGACTGGGGATTAAACCTGGGATGTCCGTAAGCAGGGTCAATGCTCTACCAGTGAGTAAACTGCTCAGGGCCACTCACTGTCCTTTTTATTCTAGCCCTCCTAGTGGGTATGATTTGTATTTCCCTGGTGATACCTTGTTAAGCATCTTTTTAGGAGCTGAATGCTTTGCCAGGCCGAGCAGATGTCCACTGGGTCAGGCAATTCAAAGTGAAATCTTCATTTGACCAAATGCATTGCCTTTTGAATCCTGAACGCCGTGGCAGCAAAAGGCAAAGAAAACTGTGTGTGGATGGGGAGGTGTTTGGTCCTTCAGTCCCCTCAGTCCCAGGTAACACCTCAGACGCACAGAAAAGCAGATGCCTCAGTGGCTTCACCTTGTCCTTTTTATTTGCGTTTTTAAAAAACAATTAAATTAGAATACAAATATTAGAAAACAGCCGCCCTCAGCTGCCAGTGCAGATGGAGGGGGGCCGGACTGCACAACTGAGTTTATACAGTAAAACTGAATTTGCCCTCGACCAGATTTATGTTCTTTTCATCTTTAGACCTGAAAAGATATTGCTTCCTGACTAGTAGAGTTCTGTTTATACAAAAGAAAATTATACTAGGATGGGGAGGGGAGGGAGAAAGCAAACAGAAAGGCAGGCAGAGGTGGTCTGGGGAAGCATGGCCTCCGAGGGGGCAAGGTTGCTGGATGGTGAGCCAAGCACCTAGCTGCAGGTCCCTGGAGGCATCTGGGTGGCTATGGAAGCCCCATGGTTGCTGGACTCCTGAGGCTGATAGGGCTGCCAGAGGGCGGCCCCCCAGCCCAGTCCTGCTGGAAGACAAATATGAGGCTCCAGGAGAAAGGGGTGCAGAACAGGCCTCGTACCCGTCGGAAAACCCAAGAGCAAGAAGAGGAAGGAACCACCCCAAATTAAGAGGATGGGGCAGGAGTCCCTGCTGCCCCTCAGAGGTGGCCACCTTCCCAGCAGCGGCACCTTGTGGACATCTGCGCTGTTCCGTAGGGAAGTTAACCTGAATTGGAGTTACCGAGGTAGCTGGCTAAAAAACTGAGACCCCCCCACGCCACACGGTGCCACACCCTGAAGCCCCCATCTTGAAAGGGGTCCTGGCCACATGCTGGGTCTTCAAAATACCAAGTTATTGCACTTTCAAAAATACAACACATCTGTGGCTAAACCCTCCCTAGCCCGCCCGCAACCTCCACCCACCTGCCCATGCCCCTACTGTCCCCTCCCCACCCCAACCCACTCCATGGCTTCTTGGCTAAAATGCTCACTGCTCAGAGGCCCACTCCTGGGTCTCTGGGCAAGAGAACAGTTCACAGAGAGAAGAAAAGCAAAGGAACAGATGAATGTCCAAGTTGTGGCTGCCATCAGGGAGCCCCTCCATCCTCCCTGCTGCCCCTACCAGTCCCAGGTCCCTCTGCACCAGCTGGAATGGTCATTGGAAGAGGTGGGGCGTCCTGGAGGGTGCAGTGTCCTGCCCACCCCTCTTCTGGGCTCTGACTTCGGCTGAGAAAGCAGCTGTGTGGGTGGCTTGCCTTGTTTTTAAGAGTTAGTTTTTTTTTTGTTTCATTTTTGTTTTTATACTTTTTTTTGTCATTTTACTTTTTTTTAATCCTCCAGTAGGAGTCCAGAGGTACAGGTGCCAGGATCCAGGGAAAGGGGTGGAAAACCATATGAACAACAATAAAAAGAAAAAATAATCACTCCTCCCTCTGCACCTCAAGGCCCGCCTGTGCCCCTCCACATGGTGAGCACCAGGAAAATTGAGTGTCCAGCCGGTTGGCAGTGGCGAGCAGTCAGCAGGCCGACACCAGGCCCTTCTGGAAGGGGCAGCGGCGCTTGGGCCGGGGGCCATCCTCGTCCTCATCCTCCTCCTCCTCCTCCTCCTCCTCCTCTTCTTCTGAGGATGAGGAGCTGTCCAGTGTGAGGTCCACCACATCAGCTCCTGGCTTCCCATTCTCAATGCTGCCCACTGTGCTGCCCCCACCTCCAGAGCCCCCAAGCATGCTGCCACCACCACCGTTAACGCTGGGGCTGGATAGGAGCCCATTGGTGTCTGAAGTGCCTGAGGGTGACAAGAAACAGATGCTCAGGATGACTGCTGACCCACAGAATGGGGAAACAAGGTATCAAGGGGGAGGGGCAATCCTGGGACATCATTTCTGTCTTGTGTAGGGGCCTCCTAATGCTGGGGAGCATGCTGTATAGGACCTGGCACACAGTAGGTGCTCAATAACTGCATGCTGCCTGCAATATAAAATTCTGAGCCCTGGCCTGTTCTACTCTATGGGAATCAACTCTATGGGGGTGGCTGTGGTTTTTTTCCTTCATTTTTTTCATTTTGGTTTTCTTTTTTCTTTGTCTTTTTTCATTTGAGGTGGCTGTGTTTTAGATGAAAATGCCACACAGTAAGATACAAGTCATACTCGGAAACTGCCAAACCCCCAGAACAGGGATTGGGAGAAACAATGGGGCAGTCTGGGGGCTGGGTCAGGGACTCACCAAGCACAAGGATGGGGCACTGAGGGCTGCAGCTGCGCTCCTTCTCGGCGCGGATTGGGCACCATGAGCCATCTACCAGGTACTCAATTTCATCAGCATCCTCGCACTCACTCAGGATCTTGGAGAGGAGCCTAAGTTGGAGGGAGGGTAGGGGAGCTGATTCCTAGGCCAGCTGAGCTGCCCCTGCTCCCCTCCCTGCTCCCCTGGGACTCTGGTGAGATGCTCGCTAAGCCACTTCCTTCTTTGTAAAAGTGGCTTTAGGAAAGCACCCGCCAGGGGCTGGTGACCTGTCTTGGAGTGAGAGGGGGCCACCAGGTCTCTCCACTGCACAGGGCCTGCACAAGCTAGGCCCTTTGGAAGGGTTTGCCAAATTGCATTGAGGGCCTACAGCAGTCCACTCATGGCACGGTGATGGCCCTCACCCTAACAAAGTGGCCCCTACACTCACATCCTGATTCTGTGCTGTCCCTGTTTTACAAAACTAAGGCTCAGAGGGCAGGTACATGCTGCTGAAAGCTCCCTAAGAGGCTGTGGGATAGAGAAGACAGCAGAAGTGGGACCTCCTCCCTCCTACACAGAGATCAATTTCTCCTCAAGCACACCCGTGGTGAGTCAGGCCTGGTGAAGTGGTCTCTGGCTCTTGGTAGTGGCTGCTAAGGTACCATCAGCCAGACCTATTTTATAGATGAACGGAGGCCTGGGAAAGGAGAGTGATCGCCCTGAGGCCACAAGACCAGGTGACGGCAGGTCTGGGTTCCAGTCCTGATCCCTGTGACTTCCTGGCCATAAGGCCTCAGTCTTTCCTCTGGCAGGATGAGGTGGGCACAGCACTATCTCCAGAAGCTGGGAGAACCTGAGAAACAGCTAATGCCCAGGCCAGGCCTAGTGCAGGGAACACACACTCTGCAGTGAATAGGTCACCACGGTCCCCAGCATTTGTTCAGTGTCAAATATACACCTGACTCCAAGTGAATTTGACCACTTAGGTCACAGTCACACAGGAGGGAGGCTGTCCTACTCTAAGATATCCTCTGGGGCTGATGCAGCCGCTTCCCACTCCTATTCTGAGGTCTCCCCTTTATCACAGACCCACCACTCTGGGGTTACCCTGATGTGAACACAGGGTGCCTACAAGGCAGCTCTCTACCTGGAAATTCCTACTCACCCTCCAAAGTCCCACTCTACAGTTCCTCTTCCTCCTCCAGGCAGAGCATGAGCAATAGAGTATCTGAGTCTGACTCAGTTACCCCCAGCCACCACGCTCAGGTGGGAGTTCCCTGAAGACAGGGTCTCGGACAGAGTCCTTTTGGGGACACCTGGATCACCTAGCTCAGGGCCAGTGAGGGACAACTGGCAAAGACTCAAAGAATAAATTCATGAAGTCAAAAACTTCTTCTAGAAAGACTGCTGGGCTACACCAGGCCCCATGGGCTTTCTGGGATCACGGTCTGTGAGAGGCAGAACCATCGTCCCCAGCCCTGCCAGAGCTGCTACCACCCAAGCCTGAGTGACCCACTCTAGGCCTACTGGGGAGAGGGAAGGCGGGTGCTGGGTTGCACAGCTGCCGGCTGGGAACAGAGCTGCCATTCAGGCCCAGCCCTCATGCCCAGCCCCAGGGGCCTCCTCACTCCACCTCGAGGCTGGACCACATAGGGGGCTGTGGCTTGGCCCCTCCAGGGAGGGACCAGGCTCAGAGTTGGCTGAACCTGGGCTTGAGTTCTGACCTGGCTACCTACGAACTCTGTGTGTGTGTGTGTGTGTGTGTGTGTGTGTGTGTGTGTCAGTCCCAAAGCAGGTGGCTGCCTCCCCCCACCCCGAGCCTTAGTTTCCCCGTCTATAAGGTGGGGATAATCAGTCCATCTCCTGGGACAATTAGGAGGGAGGGCTTGGCAAGACCTTGAGCATGGTGACTAGAGATGAGTGCTTGAACAGGAGAACAAATTCATACCCAGCTCTTATAGGTCGGAGGTGGAGGTGTCACTCCTATCCTGACCGTGAGCACACACGCTAGGCTGTACGTCTCAACCTTGAAGGGCTGGCGGCTCCAAAATTGGGTGCCAGCATACCAGCTCCTGTCTAGGCTGCTGCTTCACCCTGCCCCCACCCGACTCTGGGGATAGGTGGGTGTGGCCAACGCCTGGCAGAAGCTGCTCAGTCAGGTGCTGGGCTCGGTTTCTAGAAACCTAAGACCTAAGCAAAGTTTCTCTTTTGGGGAGAATGGCCTTTTGCCCCTTGTCCCCCTGCAGAGTAGGAAGAGCTTGCTTGTTAGGCGGGTGGGGGGACAGCCTAATCACATGCCAACACCATCTAGGAAAGGAACAAGTGGAACGTGACCAGGATTTGGGGGAGACGTGTCCTTTTTCTTCTATGGAGGGCACAACTAAGGTGGCACTGAATGAACTTTAGGAAGCAACTCCTTGAATTGTGCATCAGCCTAAAAGTAAGGAGTTCTCAGGTTCTCACGTTATGTGGGGGAAAACAGCCTCTAAGAACACAAAGCACTCAAAGTAGAGTGGAACTCCTGGGCCAGAGCCCTACTTCTGAACCCTAAGCAACACTGCTGCCACCTGCACAGCGAAAGCCCTAAGTCCTGCCTTTCTTACTTCCAAAGCTGCCAAAAAGCACAGAGGCCTCGAAGTTGCATGGATCTGCTCTTCATTCCCCAGAGGCCCAAAGAAGTGAGGGGCAGAGCCCCAATGCAGCCCAGGAGGCAGTGTGGTCCCCCTGTGCCTCAGCGACTCACCCATCTATGATGAGCTGGTCGTAGGGGGCCGGTTTATCACACACGGGGCACATCCAGGTAGGCTTCTTTTCATTCATCTGAAGGTAGAAGACAGCATCGAAGCACTGCAGGTGGGCGCAGGTCTCTGCCCGGCAGGGCACAGACAGCCGCATTTTCACCAGCTGTGGGGAGAGGAGGGGTGTGAGCAGGCCACTTGGCCAGCCATTGACCACCCCAGAAAGCTCTCACATAATACACAAATGAGGGAGAGGGACCACCACACTAACTCACTGGGCAGATGAGGGAGACCCGCACACCAGTGGTAGCGATCTCACTGTCGGGGTCCAAGCGCAGCTTCTCTTTAACTGTGGAGAAGGGGGTAGCCAATGTTAGTGGGGAAGGGGCAGAGGTGCCCGCAGGGCCAGGCCAGGAGACAAGTTGGGCAGCAGCCACAATTACTTCTGACAACAACCTGGGCGCACCCATGAGGCAGACCAATCACCCAACAAGCTGACCCTGATGAAGCTTTTTACAACCCACAGGGCTTTTCTGGAAAAATCCAGGCAATGCACACCCACCAACAAGGCTGCCAGCTGTGCCTTTGTTAATTCCAATGAAAACCATTCCTGAGAGCCCCTGCTTCGAGATAGTGCTCACTAGGGAGCACCAATACCCCAGTCCAGGAGCACTCACCATGGGCCCTGCAGGACAAGAGCAAACCCACCAGCACAGCCCCCCCACCCCGCACGATCAAATATCACTTTTCTAATAAATCAAAAGTGATGGTGCCACTACAAAATCACGCACAACATGAAAACATGCTCACAACTGCCTTCTAGACTGAATGGAATGCTGGATAAAAGACTGGAAGAAAACACACCCAGTGTAGCCCTGGGACTGGCCTGCAGGGGGTGCTCAGTCTCCCTCCTTCCCTTTTCCTGTACGTTCTGCTTTTAAAGCAGGGACACCAGCAAACTGTCCTCAGAGGTGCATACAGTTAAACTCTATTCCCAGATAAATCAGGACAAACTGACCCTAAGTCCTGCAGAGTGGAGGCCACCCTGCTTGATGCTGGAACTATCCCCCACTCCATGATGCTTCCCCTCCCCCAGGAAGCCTCCTCTCCCCTCCCACACTGGGTTGGGCTTGAGGGTGAACATGCAGGCTTGTCCTTACCCCAGCCAATAATACATCAGTATGAATTCCCACCCCATAGTTCCCCTCTCTTGGTAACAATAAAGGTGGACCCAGAGGCTCTGACTCATTAAAAAGAACATGAACAGACCCTGGGTGGTGGCTCAGTGGATAGAAGGTTGGCTAAGCGTATGGCATCCCGGGTTCGATTCCTAGTCAGAGCACACAGGAGAAGCGACCATCTGATTCTTTACCCTTCCTTCTCCCCTCCTTCTTCCCTTCCTGCAGCCAGTGGCTCAATTGGTTTCAGCATGGCTCTGGGCACTGATGATAGCTCCCTTGGAGCGCATCAACCTCAGGTGCTAAAAAAAAATAGCTTGGTACAGAGCATCGACCTCAGATGGGGTTGCTGGGTGGATCCCAGTTGGGGTGCATGTGGGAATCTGCCTCACTGTATCCCCTCCTCACCTAAAAAAACAAAAAACTAAGACAAAAAACCATGAACAGCTTCAGAAAAATACAAAAAAAGAAAAAAAAAAAACAAAAAAAACCCCCCAGGAACAGCTAAGAATGGATGCAGTGTGCACTGGGTTTTGAAGTAAGGCCTGGCTCCCCCACTGACAGAAGGCTTGTGCATCAGGCAAGGTTCAAGGGAGACAAAAAAACAGGACTTCCCCGCCTGACCAGGCGGTGGCGCAGTGGATAGAGCATCGGACTGGGATGCAGAGGACCCGGGTTTGAGACCCCCGAGGTCGCCAGCTTGAGTGCAGGCTCATCTGGTTTGAGGAAAAGCCCACCAGCTTGAACCCAAGGTCGCTGGCTCCAGCAAGGGGTTACTCGGTCTGCTGAAGGCCCACGGTCAAGGCATATATGAGAGAGCAATCAATGAACAACTAAGGTGTTGCAACGCGCAATGAAAAACTAATGATTGATGCTTCTCATGTCTCTCCATTCCTGTCTGTCTGTCCCTGTCTATCTCTCTCTCTGACTCATTCTCTGTCTCTGTGAAAAATAAATAAATAAATAAAAATTAAAAAAACAAACAAAAAAAAAACAGGACTTCCCAGTTGTGACTGAAAGACCTACTGGTGATGATGCCCAGCTTGGGGCTGTGAAAAGGAAGTGTCAGGCTTCCTGTAGCAAGAAAACTTGGTGGTCTAACCTAGCAGGGGCTAGGCTGCCATATACACCCCTCCAGCCCACGGTGCTGCATGGCCCCTGGATCCCCACTGAGGAGTCAAGCCAGGGCTCTATGTGCAGCAACCCCATCCTGTGGGCTGCTAGTGCCTGGATGAACCCTGTCCTGGGCCAACAGGCAAATCTGGTCCAGTTGGCTACTGTCTCCATAGGGAAACAGGCAGGTGTGACTGGGGGTTGAAGAAAGGGCCCTGTGGCCTGAACAGGTGGTGGTATAATAAATAAAGCATTTACCTGGGATACTGAGAACCCAGGTTTGAAACACCAATGTCACCAGTGAGCACAGTGTTGCTGGCTTCAAGTCTAAGGTTGCTGGCTCGAGCAAGGGGTCACTAGCTTGGCTAGAAGCCCTCAGCCAAGGCATATAAGAAAGCAACCAATGAACAACTAAAAAGTACCACAACTACAAGTTGATGCTTCTCATCTCTCTCCCTGTCTGTCCCCACCCCCCTCTCTCTTACAAAAAAATAAAAATAAAAAAATGGTGGGCACTCTGAGGGAAGAGAGAGGTGGCAGGGTTGGGTGCACAGACTGAGGCTCTGGTGTCAGAAAGCCCTAACTCTGCCATTCTGCACCTCAGTGTCCACACTGGTCAGAGGGTGTCAGAAGTCAACTCAATGACCTGAGAGGGCCAGTGACTTGCCTGAGACCACACAGCTGGCCAGTGGAGGAATTCCTGGGCACAAGCTATGAGCTGGGCAGGCTTTGGTACAGGGACACAGAACCAATTCTGAGTTCCATCTGCCAGTATTTTAAAGATTTTATATATTGATTTTAGAGAGGAGATAAAGGTGGGGAGAGTGGAAAGCATCAACTCTTAGTTGCTTCTTTTATGTACCTTGACTGGGTAAGCCTGAGGTTTTGGGATTCTGAACCAGCAACCTCTGTATTCCAGGGTCAACATTCCATCCACTGCACCACACAGGGACAATGTCTGCCAGTCTTGATAGTAGTATATTTTGTTTTTGAGTGAGAGAGAAAGTGTGGGGGGGGACGGACAGATGGATGGGGAGACAGACAGGGACAGAGAAACAGAAAGGGAGATGAGAAGTATCAACTCGTAGTTGTGGCACCTTAGTTGTTTATTGATTGCTTTCTATACACACACACACACACACACATATATATACACACACCTTGACCAGGGGCACACACACACACACACATATATATATACCTTGACCAGGGGCTCCAGCCGAGCCAGAGACCCCTTGCTCAAGCCAGCGACCTTAGACTCAAGCAAGTGACCTTGGGAAGCCAGTGACCTTGGACTCAAGCAAGTGACCTTGGGCTTTAAGCCCGCAATCTTTGGGCTCAAGCCAGCAACCATGGGTCATGTCTATGATCCCATGCTTAAGCTGGCGACCACATGCTCAAGCTAGCAACCTCAGGGTTTGAATCTGGGTCCTCAGCGTTCCAGGTTGACACTCTATCCACTGTGTCACTGCCTGATCAGGCTGATGGTGGTATTTTTAATGCTCTATCTTTCCCCTGGCCCATTTTTTAATTAAGAGTACAAAAAAGCCCTTGTTAAGAGTATAAAAAAAGCTCTCCTCAAAGCCCCTGCAAGGCTCTAAATAAGCCCCAAATGCTCAGCTTACCCAGACACCCTGGCACACTTGGGTCTGTGAGCACATCTTGCCTGTCCCTGCCTCTGGCCTCTGCACTGACCCCCAGCATCCTCCAGAGACCTCCCAAGTTCCCTGACCCCAGGGTGATGGACTGACCCTGGAAGTCCAAGTTCCCCACTAGGCACCTCCCCGAGCATATACAACAAGCTCCCCATGTCCAGCAAGGGGAGGATCAGCAGTGAGAGAGCCAGAACCACCCTCAGTCACCAAGGGGAAGGCACCGCAGTGCTCACCCAGTGCCTTGCACAGCTCCGGATGCTTGACCCCGATGGTTTTCAACCTCTGCAACAGCTCTGAGGAGGTCAGTTGCCGCACCAAATATAAGGCCACCGAGTAACTCTGGGGGTAGAGGGGGGTAGGGGCATCAGGGCTGGGTGGGGCCAGGCAGGGAGAGCAGAGGCAGGGTAGGGGTAGACGGGGCAATGGAATGAGAAAGTGGGCAGCACCCACCCCCCTCACCTTGCCGTAGTTCCCCCAGGTCACGGTGATGCGGTTGGTGGCAGACGACAGGTACATGAGGTGGGTGAGGTTGATAGGGCGACAGGGCCTTTTGGGCTCCACTCCAGGTTTATTCGAGGGGTAATAGCCCTGGGAGCAAATGGAGGCTCAGCCACCACAGATGATCTGTGTCCCTGCCCCCCTCTCTACCCTTGCCAACCCCCACAGCAGATCTGGAATTGCCTGGAACCCTGCTCACCGGGACTGAGCAGTAGCTGTGGTTGACCTTCACAGCAATGTTGGGTGGGTACTGGTCCTCCTGAGGGCTGCTGGTATCTGAATAACAGATTCTGTAATGACAACGGGGACCATGAGGTTGAGGGCAGGGCAAGGGCCCCTGGGGGATGCACGAATGACCCACCAGGCCACATAGGCCTGGTGGGTAGATCACAATGCTGGGCTGTACATGGGGGTCTCAGGAGTCTGGCTTAAATAAGGAAGGCTGGTGGTATGTCCACAGCCAAGGAAAGCCAGCAGGAGGAAGGGAAATCTACCTCTAGTGAGGGGCCTCAGAGGGTGTTATGAGGGAAGGGGCCTGGCTATGACACACGTGGGGTGGGACATGGCAGGGCTGTGGCCACCCAGGGTAGGAGGAAGTGGCCAAGGGTTCCCTCAGGAGCTGGAGCTCCTGGGCTTACCTTAGGACGACCTGCACGGCCTTGACCCCAGGCTGCAGTTCTCTGTGCCCCAAGGAAAACATGAGGAAGGAGAGGAGAGGTCAGTGAGGTGGGAGTGCATTTAGCATACTATGCCAACTCTTCAGCTGGGTGACCACTGGCCTCTCCTGGGCTAGCCAGGCAGCCTAACCCAATACCTCCCTTGGCAACCAAAGGCCAACAGATGCCCCCTAGAATATTTTCTCCTGCCGTTTACTCACTAGTGATTTGAGGCAATGACTTCCCCTCTCTGGACAATGGGGGAGCTGGTGTGGATATTAAGTAGGTTAGGTGCAGGCCTGGCATGTACTGAGTGCCCAAACAAGTGGCTGCTCCAGTGGTGACGCTGTCTCAGCTGGAGACGGAGAGCCTCAGAGAGCAGAGCTGAAGACCTGGAGATAGCTCAGTGTTCTTGCCAGGGTGACTCTGCCCCCATGGACACTGACCATGTCTGGGGACATCAGTGGTCATAACTGGGGGTGCTTCTGGCTCCTAGGCGGTAGGGGCCATGGATACCACTCAATACCCCACAGTGCTCAGGATGACCGCCGTCAGAGAATGACCTGACCCTGATGTCAACAGTGCTTAGGGAGATTGACCTTGTTAAAGGGGGACACTGGCCCACCTCTTGGAACTGCAGGTCAAAAGCAGTGAGTGTACTGACTGTGCACATGGACCCTGAATAGGGTGGGGGTGAGAACACAAGGGTTTGCGTCTGCATCAGATCTGGCTGAAGGCTCTCATAGGCCACCTAAGACTACACCCACCCACCATCTAGCTATGGTGTTTAGTAGAGGGGGGGCCCAGAGCACCTGGAGTTCCTGATCAGCTCCACCTGTCTGGGCGTCAACGCAAAGATGCATGGGCTCTCTTGAAGCTTCTCATTATTCTGTGGAACTGAAGACAAACATGGGGAAAGGGTCATGTCTGGTTCCCGACAAGGGCGCCAAACCCAGTCACGGTCATTTCTACTGTCTGGCCCTCTTCAGGCCAGGGAACAGGAAATAGAAGCCTGAGTCCCGCCCAGACAGTGCCCCCAGGGATGAGGATAAGGGGGGGACCCACTCCTTCTTGGGGCCAAACCTCAGCCTCTGGTCAGGGAACACTTACCACTCACCCCCCCATCTCCCACTGAAAGCTACTCTCAGAGCAATGGCCTTCTCTTTTTATTTAAAAAAAATTGTATTTATTGATTTTACAGAGAGAGGAGAGAGTGGGGAGGTGGTGAGAAGTATCAACTCAGTTGCTTTCGTTAAGTTGTTCACTGCTTGCCATATGTACCTTGACTGGGCAAGCCCAGGCCAGCAGTGGCCTTATCATCCCTGTGGGGTTCAGGTATTCATTCAAGAAAACTGAGAACTGCTCCACTAGGAGAAAAGAGCTGTGCTAGGCCAGGAGGATGCAGCACACACAGGCCACGTGCCCTTTGGCCAGCCTGCTCTCTTCAGCAACAAGTCTGTCCCCACCTGGAATGGATATTCTGGCACATCTGGTGCGCATGCGCCCATCAGTGCAGATACACTTACACATACAGGATGATGGACGCTCACAGTCATACAGTACTCAGAATGATTTATATCAGCAAAAGACTGTTAACCACCTAAATGCCCACTAATGTGGTCTGGTTAAGATATGCTCCAAGAGGTCTCATATAAAGGACTCCTATGCAATTGTGACAACAGATAACGAAGGATCAAGAGGCTCTTCATGTTCTGATAAGGAGTAACCTCCAAGATGTTTTGGTTGCATGAAAACATGCTGCTATTTGTGTCGCCAAACAGAGGGAGGTGATCTGTGCAAGTGCACATTGGCTTATCTGTTCAAGAAACATCTCTGGAGGAGGGGGTGCAAGAACTGGCCATAATTGTAGCCTTAGATTGGTTGGGAAAGGTAAAAATGAGCTTTTTTTTTTTTTAAGATTTTATTTATTTATATTTTTTTAATTTATTTTTTTAGTATTTTTCTGAAGTTGGAAAAGGGGAGACAGACAGACTCTTGCATGCGCCCGACCAGGACCCACCCCGGCATGCCCACCAGGGGGTGATGCTCTGCCCATCTGGGGCGTTGCTCTGTTGCACCCAGAGCCATTCTAGCGCCTGAGGCAGAGGCCATGGAGCCATCCTCAGTGCCCGGGCCAACTTTGCTCCAATGGAGCCTCGGCTGCGGGAGGGGAAGAGAGAGACAGAGAGGAAGGAGGGAGGGGTGGAGAAGCAGATGGACGCTTCTCCTGTATGCCCTGGCCAGGAATCAAACCTGGGACTCCTGCATGCCAGGCTGACGCTCTACCACTGAGCCAACCGGCCAGGGCCGAGATTTTATTTATTGATTTTAGAGAGAGGAGAGAGAGACAGAGAGAAGGGGGGTTGGGAGCAGGAAGCATCAACTCAGTTATTGCTTCTTATATGTGCCTTGACCAAGCAAGCCTGGGTTTTGAACTGGTGACCTCAGCATTCCAGGTTGATGCTTTATCTACTGCACCACCACAGGTCAGGTGAGCTTTTTTTTTTTAAGATTTTATTTATTGATTTCTAGTGAGAGGAGAGAGGAGAGAGGAGAGAGAGAGAGAGAAAGAGAAAGAGGGAGAAAAGGGGGGAAGAATCAGGAAGGATCAACTCATAGTAGTTGTTTCCTGTATGCGCCTTGACCAGGCAAGCCCAGGGTTTCGAACCAGTCATCTCAGCATTCCAGGTCAAGGCTTTATCCACTGCACCACCACAGGTCTGGCAGAATGAGCTTTAAAAATTTATACTGCAAATCCTTTAGAACAGGATTTTATAAAGAGGAAGTATAAATATTTTTGGCTTTTTGAACCACAAGATCTCTGCCCTGATGTCCCCACTCTACCCTGTATCATGGAAGCTGTCAGAGACGGTAAGCATACAAATGGGTGTGGCCAATAAAACTTGATTTAGGGAAACAAACAGCTCTAGTTGGCCAACCCCTGCCTAAAAGCCTTCTGATTTCCAAACTACAACAGGTAACCTATTTAAGCAAATGTGATTCAAACTTAAAACCAGTTCCAGCTTAGATGCCAGACTACCTGGGTTTATACCCCGGCTCTATGAGGGTCTGTACAATCCCATCCTGGCCCAAACCTGGGCACCCCAATGCACAGGACCACTTCTCAGGGTGCACAGCCAAATCTGTAGCTGGTGCTTAGTAAGAGGTGGCTGCTGCAACTGCCACACTGCTGCCAATTCATGGTTGTTTGTTGAGGGCCCTGCTGGTCCCTTCAGAGTCCTGGATGGGGTCCTGAGAAGGACCACCTAATTAGGCACAGGGACGCTGGCAGGCTACCTGCAGACACTTCAGAACTGCCCAAAGAGCCCAAGGAAATTATTTTTTGGGGTAGAGGGACCTCACAATATTTAAGTTGGGCTGCCAAGACTGGGTGGGAGATAAAAGATACCAGACCCACCTCAGTGTCTCCCAGGTAGGAAGGGAAAGGTAACCCAGTAGGCTTCTTAGGAGGCATCCACTGACTAGTGAGCTCTACCAGCAGAAGCAGTGCAAGAAAAGTGGGCAAGATGGTGGTGGAAAGGCCAAAACTCCAGGTCCCTTTCCTGGTAAGACTCCTATTTCTAGGTGAGGCTGCTGTAAGGACTGTGAACTCTGATTTTCCGCTGTGTCATTGGCCCGGAGTGGCAGACTGCTTTCCCAGGAAGCCAGATGGCTGGTGCAAGGTGACCTGCTATCTGTTAGGAAAAGGTATACCCTATACCATCAGGAAGGGACTGGGGGTCCCCCAAACCTGAGCCTTCACCAGCTCCACCTTCAGCTGTTCAGGGCTGAGATGTGGGCAGCATCCATGACTCTTGTCACATCCCCTCCACCATCAACTCTTCAGCCAATCCTGTTAGCATCCAGTGCTCTCCCCCTCCCACCACCACTGCACATTCTCATCAGTAAGAACACCCTTTGTTGTTCTCCAGGCTCCTGGGGCTCACCCTCTACTGCATAGGATCTCAGGGGGAAGTTCTGTCCACCCCTGTGGCCTTAATTCCACAGCTGCTACCTGGCCTCCTCCTTATGCTTCCCACCTGTCAAATAGATCCCGCCTTAGGGCCTTTGTATGTGCCATCCCCTCTTCCAGATCATTCCTCCCTCGACGATCTCCACCTCTCTGATGTCTTTTTTAAATTTTATTTAAAAATTTTTTACTTACTGATTTTAGTTGAGAGGAAAGGAGATAGAGACAGGAACCTAGATCTGTTCCTGTGTGTGCCCTGACAAGGGACTGAACCGACAACCTCTGTGCTTTGAGATGATGTGCTAACCGAGATATCCAATCAGTGCCCTGATCTTTTAAATTTGCGCAAATGCCACCAGGAAGAAAGCCTTCCCAAGCCCCTGTATTTAAAAACTGCACCCCTCACAGCCTCACAATTCTGGAGCTCCTCACCTTTTTTCCTGCTTCATTTTTCTCCAAAACCTTTATTTACTTCCCAAGAATCAACACAATGTCCAGGCTCTTTGGGTTATCATGAACACCAACTTAACCGAAAAGTACTTCAGTTGTCACCCACACTGCTGTAAGCTAAGTAGAGGTGGATGCAAACCCCACCCAGCCCCCATTTGCACCCATGAACCTCTGCACCTTCCAGGGACTAAGGGGAGGGAACCGCTTGCTCTGAGTCCTCTGGGGAATGGGAATTCTGGGAATGGGTCCTTGGGCTAGATCTAAGACGCTGACCAACCAAGAGGGCCTGCATATTCATCTCCACCCTAGGCTGCCAAGCAGCCTCTCAAACTGCACCAGTAAAGAATATTTAAGGAACTGAGCAGATGCTCACAATATACTGAGAGGAGGGTGACAAAACAACAGTCAGGGCACAATTACATCTTCATAGGATCACACTGCAGAAAAAAGAAAGCAGCAAACCCACACTGCCAGCAACGGTGCTCCAGGGGGCACAGCCAAAGCTGCTTTCTGTTATTACCCCATGCTTTCTACGATGAACATGTGGTTTTACAAAAATTTAAATTAAAAAAAAGATTTGAAGAGGCTGATTGATGGGACTAGTCTTCTGTTTCACTGGCCTGAAGCCTGTCTATTAGCAGCCTGAGACCTGGGATGCCATGTGACTGTCTAGGCTTCCACATTACAGGACCGGCCTGAGCACATATCACATCTGGCTGTGGGATGGCAGGCAAACCACTGTGCCTCAGGGATCACACCTGCCTCAGAAAGAAGTTGAGAAAACAAGACCTGAAAAGCCCATGGAAATTTCAGCAACTCCAAAGCCCTTGGGACAATCCCCATGCTTCCCTTGGCCCACCCATCTCATGCTTTTTTGGCCTCTGTTCTCTCTCCCTCCCTGCCTCCTGTGACCATTATCTGGTCACAATGATCTCCATTCACAAGCCCTCTCTCACCACTGGGCCTCTGGCTGGAACACACTACCCTGTTCCCTCCTTTGTCCAGTTTACTGCTACTCACCCTTCAGGTCTGGGGAGTAATACCACCTCCAGGAGGCCTTCCTGGCTACCACCTACCCACAAAAGTACAGTAAGGGGCTCCTGGTACTGACAGTCTCCTAAAAACCCAGCATTCCCCAATCAGAGCATTCCTCACCTGGCACCATTTAATCACCTCTAGTACAGCTTCCTGGCAAAATGTGCCCGGCCAGAGATCCCCCACCACCACTTGTGGCTTAGTCAATGTCAGCCAAAGAACTCAGGTTGGATGAAGGACATCTGTATGCCCTGAACGATGGGGCGGGTGCCAGAGCAGCAGCTCTCAACCACCTGGGTGCTGACCACCTCTAGGAGTCGTGGAGAACTGAGGGATGCCTAGAGTTGTCAGGACATGGGGTGGTAGTAGAGATAGAGATAGAGAGAGACAGGCTGAATGGCCCTGCACCGTGAGGCACTGGCCACAGGATGCTGGGGAGCCTCTCAGAGCAGCATTGCTTGAGGTCTTGTTTCCTTCCTTCCTCCTGTAAGTCTCATGATGACCTCCCTCCCCCAAACCCCTGAAAGGGAGGTCTGGGCCTTCCCAGTCAGACTCTGGCCACTGACATCCCAAGTGGCTGGGCTAGGGGGACCCTAAGGCGTTAAGATGCCAGTTAGCCCCAAGCTGAAGCATGCTGCAGTCTGAAAGCCAATGCCCCTGCCCCTAGAGTGCTTGGCCACCAGTCTGTCCTGGCTGGGAAGGGGAGGACAGATGGGATTCTTGTGCAGAGAGGAGGCCTGGGGTCTAGAACGTTCGTGTGGTTCAGAACAGGTGCCTCCCTGCAGGGGTGTAGGCACTGATGGTGCAGCGAAGAGTTAGAATCCAGAAAATGTCTGAGTACACAGCCCAGAAGCCCCTTCCTAGCGATGCTGTAATGACCTTAGGCCAGTCTCCTGATCTTTTTGGCACCAGCTACTGCTCCCACCGGAGCAGATCATGTCTCCTAAGGTCCTTCCAACTCCTGGTCTGGGGCTCTATTCTTCCCTGTACATCACCCACCCCAAACATTCCACTCCGTGTGATTTATGTCTGCTGTCCCCCTGGCACGGGATCTATCTAGAGCCAGCCAGCAGTTCTTCTGGTGGAATAGAGCAGAGTATGTGGGCCTTGCTGTGGTTGGTAGGTCAAGGCAAGGGGTAAAAGGAAGCTGGCCGAGCCACAGCCTCCTAAAGTGGTTCTTGGGCAAGGCCAGTGTGAAAGAATTCCACAAGGGGAGGCACCCAGGGTACAAGGTATTCAGACAACTGCTGGTCTGGGAACAGAGGGGACCAGATTGCTTCAGGATCAGAACCTGTGCTTGGTGAGGCACCTTCCTAGGAACCCAGGCAGTCCCCAAGGGTACCTGAAAAAATGAGACTCCCAGAAAAGGGGTACACCCTGGGACAGAAGTGGACAAGTGGGTGGGAGGAGAGGTAGGGCGGGATCGGCCTCTTTGTTCTGAGCCACCAGAATAATTCCTGGTATAGACAGGGGAGCAGACTCTCCCGGAGATCAGGTGACCAGTGTCCCTGGGGGCTCAGGGCAAAGCAATGCATTGTGGGGTGGGAGTGATTGCAGGCTTGCAGTGCAGGAAGGAAGCCCATGGTCCAGGCAGGGGATGAGAGGCCTCCAGCCTGCCCTAGCTCAAAGTCATCTCCAGCCCCATCCCCCACCCAGCGCCAAGCCTGCCCTGCAACTTCCCAGTGAAAACCCAGTCTCCCCTTTACGAAGATTAGTCTGGAGTCTGAAATGTCAGCTCAACCTTCAGGATCAACCAGCTAGCCAGCCAGTTCTGAGGACTCCACAACCTCCTAGAGAACCCAGTGGTGTGATGGGGCGGGGAGGGAGGTGAGTTCCAGCATCTAGATAGAGGTTGGGGCAGCAGAGACAGGGAAAGTCACCCCGGAAAAACTCAGGAAGGGGCCTTAGTTCTCTAGCACTGCCACATCAACCTCATGACAGATGCTGCTGGGCCAACCAGTACCCACCTGAGGGCTGGTGAAAAGTACCTACTCATGTCAGTAGAGAAAGCAGTAGAGGGCCTCAGATTCCAGGACTGGGACCACCCACAACTCCTTCCACCTCCTGCAGCCTCACCTAGAACCATAGGCCCTTTGGCCCAACTTCACCTAAGGCAGGACAGAGGGGGCTGGCTGGGTCCAGTACTGAAGCCAAAGTTTGATAAAGGAACTCCCTGGCTAAGCAAAGAAAGATGCCTGGTCAGCAGGATGGGAAGGTGTAAACCAAGCAGCCAGGGACACGCAGGGCGGGATGTAAAGGACCGACTCACAACTAGGGCCTGTGCCCAAAATGCAGCAGGCATCAAGTAAAGATGTGGGGATTGAATGGGAGATGCAGATGGAGTGCAGGGGGAGGCAGGACCCATCGTGATGGCACAGGCTGGGACACACTGAGAAGGGAACCTCCACAGGGCAGGGGATTTTGTCTACTTCATGTTGGGGGGGATGGGAGGCTCCTATATAGCTGGCACTCAAATATACACTGTGGGCCTGACCCGGCGGTGGCAGAGTGGATAGAGCACCAGACTGGGATGCGAAGAACCCAGGTTCGAGACCTCAAGGTTGCTGAGGTCGCCAGCTTGAGCGCGGGTTCATCTGGCTTGAGCAAAAGAAGCTCACCAGCTTGGACCCAAGATCACTGGCTCAAGCAAGGGGTTACTCGGTCTGCTGAAGGCCCGCGGTCAAGGCACATATGAGAAAGCAATCAATGAACAACTAAGGCATTGCAATGAAAAACTGATGATTGATGCTTCTCATCTCTCTCTGTTCCTGTCTGTCTGTCCCTATCTATCCCTCTGTCTCTGTAAAAAACAAAACAAAACAAAAAAAAACACTGTGTGTAACTAAGAGATTTAATGATTAATTGGAGGCGGTGATATACAATGGAAGAGGTGTCTAGGAACACTCAGAGGCAATCTGTGTGTTAGCAAGAGGCCCAGGGCATTCTACTTGGAGCCCTGAAGGGCCAGAAAGTTGTACCTGGTCGGTCTTCCAGGCCTGAGCTGAGACAACATCTGAGACTACCACCTACCCCCAGCCCTGGCTGACACCTTGACTGTGACCTTATGAGGGACTTTGAGTCAGAATCACCCTGCTAAACCGTTCGAGTTTTGACCCTTGGAAACTGGGATCCTCAGTTGTTTTAAGCTGCTGGTATTTTGAAAATTTTGTTACATGGCACTAGGTCATTAATTTAAAGACCCAAAGGTGGCCGCTATGGCTCCTAGGAGGGACAAGACCTCTGCTGTCCCTTGGCAATTGCTGTTTCTCAGAAAGTATACCAGGTCAGTCATGTGGACACCAGGAGAACTTGGAAGGCAGGACCCCCAGGAGAGGTGGTGGACTCACCCAGTTCGGTAGGTTTCAGTAATTCATCTAGCACGTTAAAGAAGGGCAGCTTCACCAGGCGCACTTCTGGCTTGAGGGTCTTAGCAGGTAACCGTCCGAGTCCATTTAAGTACTTGCCATAGAGCACAGGGTAGTCAATGTTGGGGCCTGTGAGGGGAGTCCTGGGCACTGTGCTGGCCCGGTCGTAGGTTGAGTGCATGGTCAGGGGGTCCAAGGGCCGGTGAGGCTGGGAGATGGGCTCCGAGCTCTTCTTGGCATAGCGTGTTTCATAGAGCTCCTTGATCTTCTTGAATAACTCAGGGCTACAGTCAAACTGGACTAGCTGGAGGGCCCGGGTGACAAGTTCGTGTTTAAGTCCACTCTTACTCCGGCCGACGAAACCCAGGAGCATCTGAAGATCTGAGACTCGAAAACTCATCACCATGTTCTGGGAAGATCAACCACAGACACACGTGCTCAGGGAGGGGCTACCAGAGTCAGAGGACACAAATGGAGCCTGGGCCCAGAGTAGGGGAGGGGGGAATAAAGAAATTAGACCCTATCAGCCGTCACCTGATCCTACCTCCCCCAAACCCTTCTATTTTGGATGGTGGGGGTGGAGCCCCGGAGGAGGCTTTGGTACCAGTCCCACCGGCCTGGGCTTGGTCCCACCTCCACTGCCAGCTCACCTTTCACATGTCCCCTCCCAGCTTGGCCCTGCTGCCCTCCTCCTCAAACCTTCCTCAGCATCTGTCAACACAACAAAAGCTATTCTGACTACCCTTACCCCCCCCCTTCTATTTTAGGTTCTTTTGACATATTCAGGTCTAAAAGAATCCCCAGGTCAGGAACTGGGATTCTTGCTTTACCGTAAACAGCCTCAGACACTCCCTAACAGAGAATACTGATGGCCTCTTTGACCCTTAGTCCTTTTGTTGGGGAGGATATCATTGATATGTGTGGAGGACCAAGGACCTGATGAAGTAGCTCATGTAAAGCAGAATAAGTGTGCAACCAATGCCAGCCACAGACATGTTTTCCCTTTGGTCTAGAATAGTGATATTCAACCGCTGGTCCGTGGACTGGTGTTGGTCTGTCAAATATTTTGAGCCGGTTCGCAAAAGTTAACTGCCCTGAAGTTGTATGAAGAACATAGACCCCATGATTAGAGACTCTATAATCTTTATGCAACATCAGGGTGGTTAACTCTTTTGTAGACCAGCAGGTGAAAACACTGGTGTAGAGTAGTGGTCCCCAACCCCCGGGCCATTTGGTACCAGTCCGCAGAGGAAGAATAAATAACTTACATTATTTTCGTTTTATTTATATTTAAGTCTGAATGATGTTTTATTTTTTAAAAGTGACCAGATTCCCTTTGTTACATTCATCTAAGACTCACTCTTGATGCTTATCTCGGTCACGTGATACATTTATCCATCCCACCCTAAAGGCCGGTCCGTGAAAATATTTTCTGGCATTAAACCGGTCCATGGCCCAAAAAAGGTTGGGGACCACTGGTCTACAGGATGATAGCCACAACTTAATACTAATCACCTGACAGGAACTGAGCTGGACATGTCATTCTACACATAACTCTGAACCTTAAAACACCCATGTCAGGTGAGTGTGAGCTCCATGTTACAGCCAACATTCAAACCCAGACCTGGAAATAAGCAAAAAATAAATAAAGATAATAATAATAAAATAATAAGCAAATCCAGGCCCAATTCTGATGCCACGGGCTGTTTGTCTTTTACAATGTCCCCAGCATTGACCTAGAGCTGAGCTCCTTAGCCGATCATTCCAGTAGGCTTTCTCTGCCTGGGCAATGTAGACATGGGAGATAGACTGTTCTCTCTGGGAGGTGTCCTAGGCATGTGGGGTGTTAATAGCAGTATCCCTGGCCCCACCCACTTGATGCCAGGAGCACTCCCAAATCCCAGTTGTAACAATCACAAACATCCCCCAGATATCTCCCAGTGTTTCCTGGGGGCAGTATCAGCTGAGATTAAGAACCATGGGTCAGCCCTGGCCAGGTAGGTCAGTTGGTTAGTGTTGTCCTGATATGCCAAGGTTGTAGGTTCGATCCCTGGTCAGGGCACATACAAGAAACAATCAATGAATGCATAAATAAGTGGAACAAATCAATGTTTTTCTCCCTCCCTCCCTCCCTCTTTCTCTCTCAAATCAATAAATAAAAAGAATCATGGGTCTGAGAAGAAGGCCCCTGGGAATCCAGCAGCTGGAGAGGCTGTTAACTGAGCTGTGGCAAAGTGATGAATAAAGTCTGGCAGGTCCCTCTAACTAAATCAAATCAAACACAAGAGCTCAGTTGATCCTGATGTTTTCTTTGGGACTGTCTGGAGATGGCATTCCCTCTGTGAGACTCTGGGACACCAAGGAGAACGAGGGTTCCCCAATATGCCTCATAAGCAAAGTGTCCTCAAGGGATGGGCCAGCAGTTTCAGACCACCTAGGCTAAGCCCCCAAACTGGCCTATGAAGAATGAAATGTGGCCTGACCAGGCGGTGGCACAGTGGATAAAGCCTTAGACTGGAATGCGGAGGACCCAGGTTCGAGACCCTGAGGTAGCTCGCCAGCTTGAGTGCAGGCTCATCTGGTTTGAGCAAAAAAGCTCACCAGCTTGGACCCAAGGTCGCTGGCTTGAGCAAGGGGTTACTCGGTCAGCTGTAGCCCCATAGTCAAGGCACATATGAGAAAGCAATCAATGAACAAGTAAGCTGTCACATCGAAAAACTGATGATTGATGCTTATCTCTCTCTCTGTTCCTGCCTGTCTGTCCCTATCTATCCCTCTCTCTGACTCTCTCTCTGTCTGTGTTTAAAAAAAAAAGAAAAAAAAAAGAAAAAAAAAAGAATGAAATGTGGTGGGCAAAAGACACTTCTATGGGGAATGGGAAAAACCAGTACAAGTGACAAAAGTGAATTTGGAAAGCTGGCAAGCATGGGGCAGAACAGCACCCAAAGAAACCAATAAGCTGCTTAAACTCAAGAAAATCTAACTGTAAGAGGTGGGTGGGAACCCCATAGGGTTTATGTAGCAGCCTCAATGACAGGAGGCTCTGGTGTTTCCCGTTTCCTGGCTATTTAACCGTAAAACGTGGAGTCTAACTCGGGAGCCCCAGGATCACATCCAGATTACACACTAGGTTCCCAGATGAGCCTGACTCTGCTGTCAGGCCTCTCTGTGCTCTGGACTCCTCATCTGTCAGCACAAGATGGGAACGCTCTAAGATTCCTTCTGGTGGTACACCAGGCCCCTGCTGATGGCAGAAGGGGCTGTCTAGGCCTGCCTACAAAACCTCAAGAGGGAGCATTTTCCTGTTGCAAGGTCTTCCTCTGACTCTTGAACTACAGATGTGAAATGTCTACCATGTTCCAAGTACCACAAGGACCTTTCTTAGTCACTTATCTCACAAGAACCTGTGAGCATTATGCAGGTGAGAAAACTGAGGCTCCCAGAGGGAAGGGGTTGGCCCAAGGCCTCCCTGTGTGGCAGTGACAGGGCTAGCATGTGGGCCTACCACTTATACCCAGCTGCTTGGGTGGTCAGGTGGGACCCTAACTCCCCAGCACACCCCCTACCTAGGGACCTAAGCAGTCTGCTGGCCCTCAGAATCCAGAATGCTTTGAAACAAAGAGGTTTCACCTCTCTCGGCCTGACTTCCTACCTTGAGCAGAAAAAAAAGGCTCATAGACAAGATGTTTCTTCTGGAAGAGGCCCAAGGCCTGTGAGAGAAGAGGTGCTGTCATGTGGAAGCTGCCGGCCTATCACGCAGTCACAGGCAGGTGGGCTTGGTCTTTCCAAAACACAATTCATCTCCTTATGCCATCCTACCCCCCCCCTCCGGGAGTCGACACCCCCACTCCCACACCCCCAGGCCTAGCCCCTTTTACCAGGTTGGATATTTGGAGCTGCCATACCCGCATCCTGGGACACGCTCCTCAAGCTGCCACTAGGATTTCTCAGCAGCTACCACCACCAAGGAGCCTGTCCTTGACACTTGGGGGGGGGGGGTACAGTTGTGAGAGGGCACAAGCATTCAGAAAAAAGCCCCAAGAGCTGGAAGATCACTTCCTGCTGAGGTTTCATCCTGCCCTACCCCCTCCCACCCCTCAGATCTGTTTATAAACATCTCCAAGCCCCAAGGGCCTAGATAGAGAAGCTGCATTTAGGTTAATTTAACCCCTCTCCAATTTAAGCATGGGAGGAAGGTAAAGGCCCCTCTCAGTAGGAAACTGAAGATAGGTACAAAGTGCTACAGTATCTCAGCGAGTTCACAGGCTGACCCCTTATCCCCAGCCTCTCTCAAGGGCCTTGGGTTAAGTCTCAGATTTCCAAGTTTATCAACAAGCCCCCTTGTTTTGCTTTCCCTTTGGACCAGCCCACTTTGCACCACAAAAGACAAAATCTCTAGCTCTTATATTAATATAAGAGGTTAGAAAAGCACCTAAAAGGGGGGACATTTCCATTACTTGGAAGGCACTGTAGAGTGATAACTAGAGACTGAAGGAAAATGAAAGTTCCCTAGGATGGAGCAAGTGGTGCTAGTTTCAAGGCTCCCTTAACAGAGGCTAATGTTTTAGAGAACTTGAAAAAGGGCCCACTTAATTTAATTAGGTTGGGGGCCCCAAGCCACCAGAGGGTCGAGCAGAGTTCATCAGATCATATTTCAAGGCCCTGGATGGTATAAAAAAAGACTTCAGACCCTACCCTCTGGCTGGAGGTTTGGGGGCCCAGAGTCACAGTGATGGCCCCTTGAGGAGGTTAAATTTCAGAGCTCCAGGGGACTTCAGACCTGCAGGCTGCCACCTTGGGTTTACAGAGTTCAAACCTCCACATCTCCAGGACAAGTGTCAATTTCTCCAAACTCTACAGAAGAGCAGAAGTATGTGTGGTGTTGTAGGAGGAGTAGGGCACTCTGGGGTAAAGAAAGAGTAATACCTAATAACAGATCCTAGAAGGCTACGTTTCAGATCCCAGAGGGAAGGTAAGAAAGATGTAAAGAGAGGGAGAAATGAGAGAAAAACATTTACAGGCCAGAATCTTGGGGAGGAGAGAGAGAAGAGGGAGGAGGTGGTACCACCATCCTGGAATCATGGCCCTTAACCTCTCAGGGAAGGAGAGAACCTTAATCTAGTTGGAACAAGGGTTCTGGCGCCTGACCTAGGGGAGGCACCTGAGAGAAGGTACATCCCTGGGGTGGGGATACTCCCAGCTTAGTCCCAAGAGTGTTAAAAGGGGGTCCCAAAAGTAAAAATAAAATAAAATAAAAGGGGGTCCCAAACTAGGAGAGGGGATGGCATCTATGGGATGTGGAACCTGGACCTCCTAGAGTATGGAGAGAGGTACCAGGAGTTATCCTACAGAAGAAGCCTATCCTGGAACCAGCTAGGACGCTCCACGGATCAATTCAAGGGACCCGCAGGAAGAAGAGGGGGTTTGCAACCTAGAGTTGGGTGCATTAAGGGATTCAAAGCAAGGGTTCTGGAGGCTGTGTGGGGAGGGCACCTGATCTGAGAAATAGACTCAGTAGGAAGTAGAGTATAAAGAAGCAGAATCCAAAGCCTCACAGATGCTGCCCTTAGGGGAAAGAAGAAGGAAGAAAGCAGAGCCCGATATCCAAGAAAGAGATAAGAATTAGGGAGGCTCTGGACCAAGAACAGGGGTCAGTACTCCATCCCAGGGATCAAGGCAAGCTCAATTAACACCGCGTCCACTCCGGGGTGAGAGGGAGAGTACCAAGAGGGGGCGGGGCTCTGGAACCCAACCGGGGCCCCAACCTCCAGCCTGGTTTACAAGACTCAAGAGGGCACGGTGTTTGGGGGCGGTTCGGGACACTGGGTCATCATCCTGGATGGTGGGAGCAACAGTAGAAGGATCAGGGGACCCTTCTGGGCAGGAAGTCGCCAACCTCAGCCTGGCATGCTGGGTAGGAAAGCTGAGACCCAGATGCTGCCCCTCTGTGCCAAGGGCGAGGAGGCGAGGACACTCCCCTATGCCGAAGAGCACGGACCCCGGCCTGGGGCGTGGAGGGGACGAGCAGCCCAGCCCACCATGCAGTCGGGGGGGACTGTGCCTCAAGCTGGAAGTCAGCACTTCACGCCTCTGTTTAGAGAGACTGGCACCCCAACCGCTCAGACTTGATAAGGGGAGAACTCCGCCTCAAACCCTGGGCTGATCCCCCACGCAAAGGTTTGGGGGCCCCGCCCCCGCCCTCCCAGTCCCCCGCCCGCACCCAGAGCCCCAGGGCCGTGGGCGAGTTAGGGGCCCGGGCACCGACCCGCGGGGCCGCGCCGTGAAGCCCCGGGAGGAAGGCGTAGACATTGGCCGACCGCCTGGCCCTCGCTCCCTCGTCCGCCCGCCCGGGTCAGCGCCGCCGCCGCTCACTCACTTTGGCCTCCACCAGCTCCGCCGCCATCTTGGCCACCAGCGTCCCCCGCGCCGGGAGCCCCCAGCCGTCGCGTCACGTGACCGCCCGCCACTCGCGGGCGGGGCCGCCGCCGCGGCCAATTAGCACCCTCACGCTCTTCTGCCCCTCTTGAAGGACCGCGTTGCTGCGCATAGCGCATGCGCACTGCCGCCGCCCGGGCCTCGGGCCAATCTGGATGGCCCGACATCGCCCCCTTTAGCTCGAGGCCACCACGCCCACCCCTGGCCGCGTCTGGCTTCTTAAAGTGGTACAAGCCCAGCACAGGTAGGGGCGGGTGCTTAGTCTTGTCCCTAGGAAAGGAGGGAGCAGGGTCGCGACCACAATGCAACCGGGGACCGCGGCCCCTTAGGTGAGGCGGCCGCCAAGTGTGTTCCTGGATACACGGCGGGCGGTGTCGGGGAAAGAGGTTACCCCAGCGCAGACGCCGCCAGTGAGTGCAGTGCGGCGCCTTGCAGCGAGGCGCGGTGCAGCTTTGGCGGGCTGCGCGCTCGGCGCGCTGCACATCCGGGTCCTGGCGCTGCGGAAAGACAGAAGGCTCCGCACCCACTGGCTGGCCCCGGGCCGAGAAATAAGGGCCCACCTCCCCAATTCCCAGGAGCTTCTGCATCCCTCACCCCTGCAGACAACGTCCTCCCTCCCCACTCTCCCGGCTAGTTCCTCCTCCCCACCCACGGTAACCCTTTGGAATCTGCAGTAACGGGAATCTAGCCCTGCTGAAGAGCTCTCTGACTTCCCACTCCCCACAGGCAGCGGAGCTCAAACTTTCTGTCTGTTCCAGGTGATTAGTTTTTTTTTTTTAATATTTTATTTATTGATTTTTAGAGAGAGAGGAGAGAGAGAGAGAGAGAAGGGGGAGGAGCAGGAAGCATCAACTCCCATATTTGCCTTGACCAGGCAAGCCCAAGGTTTCGAACCGGAGACCTCAGCGTTCCAGGTCGACGCTTTATCCCACTGCGCCACCACAGGTCAGGCCGATTAGTTGTTTTTTAAATGAGAAAGAATCAGAACATTTATTTCATTTTATTTATTGGTTGGTTTGAGAGAGAAAGAAAGGGAGAGATAAAAATCGATTTGTTGTTTAACTTAATAATTCATTCATTGGTTGATTTTTGTATGTGCCCTGACCTGACTTGGAACCCCCAACCTTAGCATATCCTTTGGACACTAACCAATTGAGCTACCCGGCCAGGGCAAAGCAGAGAACTTTTTTTTTCTTTTTTACAGAGACAGAGAGTCAGAGAGAGGGATAGACAGGGACAGACAGACAGGAACGGAGAGAGATGAGAAGCATCAATCATTAGTTTTTCGTTGCACCTTGCAACACCTTAGTTGTTCATTGATTGCTTTCTCATATGTGCCTTGACCAGGGGCCTTCAGCAGACCGAGTAACCCCTTGCTTGAGCCAGCAACCTTGGGTCCAAGCTGGTGAGCTTTGCTCAAACCAGATGAGCCCGCCCTCAAGCTGGCAACCTCGGTGTCTCGAACCTGAGTCCTCTGCATCCCAATCCGAGGCTCTATCCACTGCGCCACGGCCTGGTCAGGCAGCAGAGAACTTTTAAAGGACGTAGTATGGAAAATGGCTGGGTTGCCTAACTAAGCAGTGGAGCAGCGGATAGAGTGTCAGCCTCTCAGCTGACGCTGGGACACAAAGGACCCGGGTTTGAAACCCCCGAAGTCACCAGCTTCAGCGCAGGGTCGGGGGCTTGGCTGGAGCCCCCCAGTCAAGGCACAAGTGAGAAAGCAATCAATGAACAACTAAGGTGCCTGCCGCAAGGAAAAATTGATGCTTCTCTTTCCCTTCCTGTCTTTCTCTATCTTAAAAAAAAGAAAATGGCTGGGTTGATTGCCTTTTGGAAAAAGGATGTCAACCTTTAACTGTCAATTCCGGCCCTGGCTGGTTGGCTCAGTGGTAGAGCGTAGGCCTGGTGTGCAGGAGTCCCAGGTTCGATTCCCAGCCAGGGCACACAGGAGAAGCACCCATCTGCTTCTCCACCCCTCCCCCTCACCTTCCTCTCCGTCTCTCTCTTCCCCTGCCACAGCCAAGGCTCCATTGGAGCAAAGTTGGCCCTGGCGCTGAGGATGGCTCTGTGGCCTCTGCCTCAGGCACTAGAGTGGCTCTGGTCACTAGAGTGGCTCTGGTCGCAACAGAGCAACGCCCCAGATGGGCAGAGCATCACCCCCTGGTGGGCATGCCGGGTGGATCCCGGTCGGGCGCATGCGAGAGTCTGTCTGACTGCCGCCCCATTTCTGGCTTTGGAAAAATACAACAACAAAAAACCCACAAAAAAAACCCTGTCAATTCCACTTCCCAAGAAAATGATGAAGATAATAAAAGCTAATACTAAGTGTTAAGCCCTGTTTTAAGCGCTTAACATGTTATTTCACCCTCACACTGGCCAACCCCAGCAAATAGATGCTATTGTTTTTGTTTTTTTTTTTAATTATTTTTTTTTATTTTTTTATTTTTTATTTATTTATTTTAGAGGGGGGGGTGGAGAGAGAGAGAGAGAGAGAGAAGGGGGGGAGGAGCAGGACGCTTCAACTCCCATATGTGCCTTGACCGGGCAAGGCCAGGGTTTTGAACCGGCGACCTCAGCATTCCAGGTCAACGCTTTATCCACTGCGCCACCACAGGTCAGGCAGATGCTATTGTTAAGTACAGTTCACATATGAGAAAACTAAGGTCTTAGGTGGTTAAGTGACTTAACAATCTCACCTAGAACAAGTGCATAAAAAGATATGAATCTGAGCCCTGGCTGGCTGGCTGATTCAGTGGTAGAGTTTTAGCCCAGTGTGTGGATGTCCTGGGTTCAATTCCCATCAGAGCACACAGGAGAAACCATTTGCTTCTCCGCCTCCTCTGTCTTCCACTGCAGCCATGGCTCGATTGGTTCAAGTGCATGGGTCCTGGGTGCAGAGGATGGCTACCCGGAGCCTTCACTTCAGGTGTTAAAAATAGTGTGGTGTGAGCATGGCCCCAGATGGGCAGAGCATCGGCACTAGTTGAGGTGTGCTGGGTGGATCCTGGTTGGGGTGCATGCGGGAGTCTGTCTTCTATCTCCACTCCTCTCACTTGGAAAAGAAGAAAAATAAATAAATAAATAAATAAATAAATAAATGAATCTGAATTTGCAACCCAGGGAACAGATGAAGTTGGCAATTCAGGTCCCAAGATCATCTGCTGGCAGAATTCCTTGCTAGGAGAAATCAGGATTTTTAGTCTATTGCATCTTTTAACTCATTAAATGAGACCCGCCCACATTAGTAAGGGCAATATATTTTACTTAACAGTCCACCAATTTAAATATCAATATCATCCAAAAAACACCTTTACTGACCCTGGCGAGGTGAATCAATGGCTAGAATGTCATCCCAGCATGTCAAGGTCATGGGTTCGATCCCCAGTCAGAACAAATACAAGAAGCAAGCAATGAGCGCACAACTAAATGGAACACCTACATGGTCCAATGTATTGATGCTTCTCTCTCCCTTCCTCTCTGTCTCTCTCTCAAATCAGTGGGAGAAAAAAAACCTTCACAGAAACATTCAGTATGTATAATGTTTTTGTTTTGTTTTGTTTTGTTTTGTGTGACAGAGACAGAGAGAGGTACAGACAGGAAGGGAGAGAGATAAGAAGCATCAACTCTTTGTTGCAGTACCTTAGTTGTTCATTGATTGTTTTCTCGTATGTCCTTGACCAGGGGGCTAGAGCAGACCAAGTGACCCCTTACTTGAGCCAGCAACGTTGGGCTCAAGCTGGTGAGCTTTGCTCAAACCAGATGAGCCTGCACTCAAGCTGGCGACCTCGGGGTTTTGAGCCTCGGTCCTCCATGTCCCAGTCTGATGCTGTATCCACTGCACCACTGCCTGGTCAGGCAGTACGTATAATGTTTGACCAAATATATATCTGGGCACCATGGCCCAGCCAGGTGGGCACAAAATTAACCAGCACATGGGATAAGATAGGATTTGTGTGACCAAGGCAAGTGATGATGGGGTCCTGGACCAGGGTAAGGAGTAGAGGGCAGAGGGGATGGAGAAAAATGGACAGAGTTCATGGGGTTTATTTTATGTACAATTAGGTAAAGAGTTTTCTATCACCACATTCTAATTTTAAAACATTTCTAGTACCTGAAAAGGAAATGCCACCCCTCTTAGCTGTAACTCCTTAACCCCTTCTCAGCCTATAGATTTCCCTGCTCTGCACACTTCATATAAGGGAATCCTACAGCTTGTATCCTACCTCCTGCAATCCTAACATAGCTGAGAAATCTATCCCTGCAGCCACTGGCCTCCCTCTCAGCTCTGGACTCTATGTCTAGCTACCCTCATGCCTCCACGTGGGATCTCACGGTATCTCACATGCACCATGCTGAGCTTTCTATTTTCTCTACTAAACCTGCTCCTTTTGGCTTCTCAGCTGATAGAAGCTCCATCCTGATGAAAGCTTCGTCCTTCTACTTTATTGGGCCAAAATCTTTTTTTTTTTAAAGATATTATTTATTGATTTTACAGAGAGAAGTAGGGAGTGAGAAATATAGTGGCTTCACTTTAGTTGTTTATTGCTTGTCATATGTGCCTTTACGGGGCAAGCCCAGGGTTTCAAACCAGTGACCTCAACATTCCAGGTCAATGCTCTATCCCCAAAATGTTGAACTCAGCCTGACGCCTCTCATTCTTCACATTCAACACGTCAGCCAAAACTATCTGTTCCAGGCCTTGGTCAGGTAGTTCAGTTGTTTAGAGCATTGTCCCAATATACCAAGATTGCGGGTTCAATCCCTGGTCATGTACAGGAATCACCCAATGAATGCATCAATAAGTGGAAGAACAAATAATGTTTCTCTCTTTCCCTTTCTCTCTCTAAAAGCAATTTTTAAAAGGTGCCCGTCTGTTCCATCATCCAAATCTATCCTAAATCAGCTCACTTTTCACCCCCTTGATAAGGGCCACCTCGGTCTAGTACCCATCATCTCCAGCTCCAGCCTGGACTAGCACAATCCCCTCTGCCCTTGCCCTCACAGACTGTCCTCCTAGAAATGGGCACAGAAGGGTGCACGTGATGAGCATGAGTCAGGTCCCATCCTTCCTCTAAACACAGCCCTACAGGGCTTCTACTTCCCTGGGGTAAAAAGCCCAAGTCTTTCCTGAGGTCCACAGGTTCTGCAACACTTGCCTCCATCCCCTCCCTCTGCCATCGCTTACTCCCCTCACCCCCACTCTATTGTAGTCACAAGGGCCTCCTTCCTAACACTACAGGCATGGTTCTATTTCTACCAGGATAGAGGTTGCTTGTCCTTTGTCTCCAGCTCAGTCACTGTCTCATGGCAGATAGGTGCTCACTAAATATGAAATATGTGTTGGATGAATGAATACCATCCACACTCTAAAAATTTAGAGCACCTGACTGGGTAGCTCAGATGGTTAGAGTGTAGCCCCAATATGTGAAAATTGCAGGTTCAATCCCTAGTCATACAAGAACCAGCCAATGAATGCATACAACAAACTGATGTTTCGCTCTCTCCCTCTCTCTCTAAAATCACTGAATAAAAAATTTAAAAATAATACAATAAAAATTTAGCCTGACCAGGCGGTGGCGCAGTGGATAGAGCGTCGGACTGGGATGCAGAGGACCCGGGTTCAAGATCTCGAGGTCGCCAGCTTGAGTGCGGGCTCATCTGGTTTGAGGGGAGGCCTGCCAGCTTGAACCCAGGGTCACTGGCTCCAGCAAGGGGTTACTCGTCTGCTGAAGGCCCGCAGTCAAGGCTCATGTGAGAAAGCAATCAATGAACAACTAAGGTGTTGCAACGCACAATGGAAACTGATGATTGATGCTTCTCATCTCTCTCTGTTCCTGTCTGTCTGTCCCTGTCTATCCCTCTCTCTGTCTCTGTAATAAATAAATAAAAAAAAATTTTTTAAAAATTTAAAGCATAATCACATGGGGTTTTTCTCAACCTCAGCACCATGGACATTCAGGGCAGGATCATTCTCTGTGGGAGTGGGGGACAGTTGACCCAGGCACAATTGTGTGTTGAACAGCATCTTTTTTTTTAATTATTTTATTTTTTAATAATTTATTATTTTTTGTACATTTTATTTATTCATTTTTTTAGAGAGAGGAGACACAGAGAGAGAAAGAGACAGAGAGAGGAAAGAGATAGAAAAAACAGGGAGGAGCAGGAAGCATCAACTCCCATATGTGTCTTGACTAGGCAAGCCTGGGGTTTCGAACCGGTGACCTCAGCGTTCCAGGCCGATGCTTTTACCCACTGTGCCAACACAGGTCAGGCAGCATCTTTGGTCTCCATCCAATCCATGCCAGGAGTACCCCATTGGGACAAATACAGATTTATGCAGACACCACCCTGAGGATAGAATCACTCTCAAGTGTGATCCAGTGTTGTAGGGTAAGACCTACAGAAGGATGTATCAGGGGTTCTCATTGAGGTCTCCACTCGTATTCTTCCTTATGAATAGGGGAAAGTATTAATATTTTTGTTTATCTGAGTAAATTTGAATATCTATATAATTGGGTTTATTAAGTGATTCATGAATCAGGTAGCATCCCATTTAGCAAGTAAAAGGGTGCTCCAAGGTTGATGTACAAAATGGAAGTTTTTATAGGAAGAAGGGCAGACCAAAGGATATTGACAAAAGAAAGGGAAGGATTATTTTGGGAGCCAGGACATCTTTTCTTTGGGGAAGAGAGGGGAAGCATTTTTACCATGTAGATTTCCTTGTGTTTCAATAGAGATGGAGAGGGCTCATGTGACAGATTACCTTACTGGTGCTTAATCAGAAAATTTCAGACTGGTTACATTTCTGGAAGATTACATTTCTGGAAGAGGCCAAAACCTAATTAGATCAGATATTAAATCTAGGTTTGGTATCATGGGCTTTTAGTGTGAGATGCCATTTTGGGCCTTTGGTTTTTTCCTTGAACAGTTTATTTTTTATTTATTTTATTTTTTTTAATTTTATTTATTTATTTATTTATTATTTTTTTTTCTGAAGCTGGAAACGGAGAGACAGTCAGACAGACTCCCACATGCGCCCGACCGGGATCCACCGGCACGCCCACCATGGGGCGACGCTCTGCCCACCAGGGGGCGATGCTCTGCCCATCCTGGGCGTCGCCATGTTGCGACCAGAGCCACTCTAGCTCCTGGGGCAGAGGCCAAGGAGCCATCCCCAGCGCCCGGACCATGTTTGCTCCAGTGGAGCCTTGGCTGCGGGAGGGGAAGAGGGAGACAGAGAGGAAAGCGCGGTGGAGGGGTGGAGAAGCAAATGGGCGCTTCTCCTGTGTGCCCTGGCCGGGAATCAAACCTGGGTCCTCCGCACGCTAGGCCGACGCTCTACCGCTGAGCCAACTGGCCAGGGCCTTGAACAGTTTATTTTATTTTACTTTATTTATTTGTTTTATTTATTTTTTTTAGTTTTCCAAAGCTGGGAGGCAGTCAGACAGACTCCTGCATATGCCTAACCGGGATCCACTCAGCATGCTCACCAGGGAGCTATGCTCTGCCCAATGGGCTGTTGCTCCGTTGCTGCCAGAGCCATTCTAGCACCTGAGGTGGAGGCCATGGATCCGTCCTCAGCGTCTGGGCCTACTTTGCTCCAATGGAGCCTTGGCTGCGAGAGAGGAAGAGAGAGACAGAGAGAAAGGAGAGAAGGAAGGGTGGAAAAGCAGATGGGTGCTTCTCCTGTGTGCCCTGGCCAGGAATTAACCTGGGACTTCCACACGCTGGGCTGATGCTCTACTGCTGAGCCAACCAGCCAGGGATTTTTTATTTTATTTTTAACTTTTTTTGTTTATTTATTTTAGTGAGGGAAGAAGGGAGAGGCAGAGAGAGACAGAAACATCTTCAATCTGTTCCTGTATGTGCCCTTACTGGGGATCGAGCCAGTAACATCTATACTTTGGGATGATGCTTTAACCAATCGAGCTATCTGGCCAGAACATTTTACATGCATAATCTGAGGCTCAGAAAGGTTACATAACTTGCTCAAGGTCACACAGCCAGTAAGGACAGAACTAGAATTTAAGCTCAGGATGTAAAATAAATAAAAAATAAAAAAATAAACTTAGGATGTATGGCTTGTGTCAACCAAATCAAAAATATATCTAAGGCCAAAAAAAAAAAAAAAAAATATATATATATATATATGGCCAGATCAGGGGGTGGCATAATGGATAGAGCATTGGCCTGGGATGCTGGGGACCCAGGTTCAAGCCTGACCAGGTGGTGGCACAGTGGATAGAGCGTCAAACTGGGCTGCGGAAGACCCAGGTTCGAGACCCCGAGGTCGCCAGTTTGAGCGCGGGCTCATCTGGTTTGAGCAAAAAGCTCACTGGCTTGAGCTCAAGGTCACTGGCTCAGCAAAGGGTTACTCGGTCTACTGAAGGCCCGCGGTCAAGGCATATATAAGAAAGCAATCAATGAACAACTAAGGTGTTGCAGTGCTCAATGAAAAACTAATGATTGGGCCCTGGCCAGTTGGCTCAGTGGTAGAGCGTCGGCCTGGCGTGCAAGAGTCCCGGGTTAAATTCCTGGCCAGGGCACACAGGAGAGGTGCCCATCTGCTTCTCCACCCCTCCCCCTCTCCTTCCTCTCTGTCTCTCTCTTCCCCTCCTGCAGCCAAGGCTCCATTGGCGCAAGGTTTGCCCGGGCGCTGAGGATGGCTCTGTGGCCTCTGCCTCAGGCACTAGAATGGCTCTGATTGTGGCAGAGCACGCCCCAGATGGGCGGAGCATCATCCCCTGGTGGGCATGCCGGGTGGATCCTGGTGGGGTGCATGCGAGAATCTGTCTGACTGCCTCCCCTTTCCAACTTAAGAAAAATACAAAAAAACCCTAATGACTGGGCCTGACCTGTGGTGGCACAGTGGATAAAGCGTCGACCTGGAAATGCTGAGGTTGCTGGTTCGAAACCCTGGGCTTGCCTGGTCAAGGCACATATGGGAGTTGATGCTTCCTGCTCCTCCCCCCCTCTCTCTCTCTCGGTCTTTCTCTCCTCTCTCTCTCTGTCTCTCTCCCTCTCTCTCTCCTTTCTAAAGTAAAAAATAACAACAACAACAAAAACCTAATGACTGATGCTTCCCATCTCTCCATTCCTGTCTGTCTGTCCCTGTCTATCCCTCTCTCTGATTCTCTCTCTGTCTCTGTAAAAATAAATAAATAAATAAAGTACACTCTTAAAAAAAATTAAAAATGATCCATCTTATTAAAAAACCAAAAAAACCAAAAACAAAACAAAACCCCGAAGTCGCCAGCTTGAGTTCAGGGCCGCCTACTTGAGCATGGGATCATAGATGTGACCCATGGTTGCTGACTTGAGCCAAAGGTAGCTGGCTTGAATCCCAAGGTTGCTGGTTTGAGCAAGGGGTCACTGGCTTGGTTGAAGCCCCCTCCCATCAAGGTTTATATGAGAAAGCAATCATGGTGCAGCAATTATGAGTTGATGCTTCTCATCTCTGTTCCTTCCTGTCTGTGTCTCTGTCTCTGTCTCCCTCTTGCTAAAAAAAGAGAAAGAAAGAAAGAAAGAAGGAAAGAAAGGACATGTAGGAAATAGTAATGAGGCAGAATTGCTCCCTGATTAAACCATGCCTGTGTTGTGTGTGCTGTTATATGTGTGTGTGTGTATTACGTAAGATTTACCATTTTAACCATTTTAAGTATATCATTTTAGTGTATTTAGTACATTCACATTTTTGTGCAACCATCTCCTCTATTCATCATTCATCTCCAGAACTTTCCCATCTTCCCAAACTGAAGCTCTGTCCCCATTAAAGACTACCCATTCCTCCTCCCCTACCCCTGGCACCCACCATTCTACTTTCTGTCTCTGCATTTATAATAGGAATCACACAGTATTTGTCCTTCTGTGACTGGTTTATTTCATTGAGCATAAGGTCAAGGTTCATCCATGTTTGTAGCATGTCAGAATTTCTCTTTTTCAAGGCTGAATAATAGTCCATTGTACGTGTATACCTCTCTAAACCATTCCTTTTTGAGTCATTGGTTCCTGGCTTTTATTAGCTGGGTGGACTTGAGCAAATCACTTAACGTTTCTGAGCCCCAGTTTGCTCTTGCACATATAAGCCCATCCAAAGCCCACAGTGTGGGTAGGATTAAATGAATTAGTTGATTTAAGGGGTGGTGGTATCAAGGGGCTGCAGTAACTTCCTCTGAGTCAGCAGGAGCCGCTATGGCCACTTCTTTGCCCTCCCTGCGCGGCAGGAAGCACATGCGCAGCGGAGTCTCCCTGCAGAGGTTAATTTTTTTTCTGTTCTTCCCAGCTCTTGCCCCCACCCCGCGCCTGTATTTATTACTGCAGACTCTGAATCAGGCTGTGGTTGCTTTTGCTCTCTGCTAAAGCCCCGCGCCTCCCCGAGGCTCCTGCTAAAATGTGAATCTGGGTATAGCGGTGGCCCAGCCAACATCTGGCCCCTTCCCTGCAGCCGTGAGCCTGAACACCTCTCCATGAAGGGTAATAGTGTGTGTGTGTGGTGGGGGGGAGGACTTATATTTTCCTATTTCCTCTAAACTTTGCTCCTGCAACTTACAATATATTAAATTTTCTTAATGTATTCATTTGAGAGAAGATTCAACCTCCTCATAATGGAAACTTTTGCTTCTGTGAAATAAAACTGAGTATCTATTGCTGAAAGCTGGTCAAATGGTGCATACCCTCGCCTTGTAAAATTAACATAAAACATGTCAGGAACACAGATGTAGCTGTTTAAAGACCCCAGATTGAGCCTGTGGAACTGATATCTACTGCCTGCTCTGAACCTCAAAAACAAGTTATTTATTGAGCAGCTCTTGTCTCGGTTTCCTCTTGATTTAAATGTGGGATAGTGATAGCAATCTGATTACTTTACAAAGCAAAATGCACACATTTGCAGAATGTGGGGGAGTAGGAGGAGTGCATTATAGAGTCCAGATTCAAATTTGCATCTTTTTGCTGATGAGCGTCTCCCCCTCTTCCCAGCTCAGGAAAAGCACTGCAGTCCCTCTCCTATTTTTTTATTTTTTATTAAAAAAAAAAATGGAACGCTTCACGAATTTGCGTGTCATCCTTGCGCAGGGGCCATGCTAATCTTCTCTGTATCGTCCCAATTTTAGTATATGGGCTGCTGAAGTGAGCACAGTCTCTCTCCTCTTGACAGTGAATTTAGGGGAAGATTCACCAAAACGGTTTTACTTGCGCTAATGAGAATATCATTCATTGATGTGAGAAATACTTACTGAAAGCCTACTGCATACCATGCATTGAACTGAGCTCTTTACAAAGAATAAAGATAACGGAATTGAATGCTAACCCTCCAGCCAAATATCTAAAATACAACCTTTTGGCCCTGGCCCTATAGATCTGTTGGTTAGAGTGTGGTCCTGATAAGCAAAGGTTAAGGGTTCAGGTTCCATCCCTGGTTAGGGCATATACAGGAACAGATCAATGTTTCTGTTTCTTTCCCCCTCTCCCTTCCTCTCTCTCTAAAATCAATAAGTAAATAAAAAAATACGACCGTTTCAAAAATAATATTAAAGCACAACCATTTCTGAGGGTCAGATTAGGACAGAAATGTAAAAGTCTTCTAGCGCCTCACCCTGGAGAGAAAGTGAAATGGAAAGTGAAGTTGCGGTAGGAAGCGCTTAGCCCCGTGCCTGAAACTTAGTAAACCAGCCCCTGAAATAAATGTTTTATTAACAACAATGGTAGCTAAGTGGCGCAGTGGATAAAGCCTCGACCTGGAAATGCTGAGGTCGCCGGTTCGAAACCCTGGGCTTGCCTGGTCAAGGCACATGTGGGAGTTGATGCTTCCAGCTCCTACCCCCTCTCTGTCTCTTTCTCCTCTCTCTCCCTCTCTGTCTCTCTCTCCTCTCTAAAAATGAATAAATAAAATAAAATAAATTAAAAAAAAATAAAATAAAATAGCTGACGTGTATTGAGAACTGAGTCAGGCATGGCGCTAATCCCTTTACATGTATTTATTTAGTTACTTTTACTCTCTCCAAACTGAGGTTAGTACTGCTTACTCTACCCCAGTGTGCAGATGAGGTAACTGAGTAACAGAAATCCAAGTACTGTAAAAACACGTAAAGTGGTGGAACTAGCAAGGTGTTCTGTTCACTGATATATCCATTTCTAGCAATGCCTGGTACTTGATGGACACTCAATTTATCTTTGTGGAAATAATGAGCGACGAGCACTTGATTTAAAAAAAAACAAAACTTTTTATTCGAAATAATTATAGGCAGGTAGTTTCAAAAATAGTACAGAAAAAAAAAAAAATAGTACAGAAAGGTCCCGAGTACTCTTTACCCAGCTTCTCCCAGTGGTATCATTTTATATAATATCGAAACCAGAAAATTGACTTTGGTACAATCCACATTGTAAATGCGCTTGGCATTTTGCAAGCTGATATAGTTGCTGTGATTAATATTCTCTGCTAAAACTGCGCTCCTCGCTTTGTGAACTTGAAGAGGCGTGCATGCACCCAGCTAGAGGGTCGACCCCTGCCCGGGGAAATTCAGGTGGGAAACGCAGATCCTGAATCCTAGCTTCCCGGGCGCCTAAAGAGTTAACTGGGAGAGCACGCCCACACGCTTGTGTGCGGCGTCTCTTCGCCCCACCTCCGCAACGCGGTCAGATGATCCGCCCAACCGGCGTTCGCCTATAAAAACTCGGGTGTTGACGTCAGCGTTCTCTTCCGCCCTCGTCGCCGCATTCTCGGCGCGTTTCTCTTCGCTTGGATCTGCCTGGGAGAATCCACCGCCATCTGCAACTATGGTAAGCAGCGCCGTCTGGTTGGTGATCTGGGACGGTGGCGGGGCCCTCTGGTGGGCCGGCGCTGCGGGCCTGGAGTGCTGGGGCCGCTTGGACAGGAAACAGACATGGCGGTGGCCGGGCTAGCAGACCTGGGGTTGGGGGAAAGGCGGCCGCCATGTCTGCGCCGTGGTACTCGTCGAGTCCTTTCTCCGCTCCCGTGGGCGCCGCCGCTTTGCGGGACTCGGGCGGGCTGGAGCTTGGGACGGAGGCGGGGTTGGGGGGGGTATGATGATGTGGCAGACGCTGTAATGGCGGGCGCCGCCATGGTAGCGGGGAGACCGAGAGAGCCTTTTTACGTAACCCACCGGCCGGGAGTTTGAGTTCGACTTTGTCAGGGGCCGTGGCGGCAAGGAAATGGCAAAATGAGGAAAGACAAACCCTTAAAGCCATTTCTAACGTTGACCTGGCTTGTTTTTGTATCTCTCGATTGTGAAAAGTCGACTCCAGAGCCACGAGGTGGAGGCTTACCGTGCGCAAGCTTCCCACCAGACCGGGCGTGGTACATTTAGGAATCGTAAGAGTTGAATGGATGGTCCTGTCTTACTCTTCAGGCAGAAGGGTGACCTTGAGTTTGAAAGAGGATGGTTGGGTAAAGCATGCGGTATCCCAGTGACAACAGGGCATTTGGGGTGAGCTTTGTATCTTCCAATAATTCTAGTTGGACGCACATTTCATCTACAGGAAATTGGTTGTCATTCTTGGAGACTTAGTCTTGCTCCCAGATTCTGGATTGTCACTTAAAATGGCAACTAGAAATCTGGGTTTTCGGAGATGGGGCAAGTGGTATTTTTAAAGGGGTATCAGCAGAGACTGGGGGAGTTGGGGGGTTGACCCAGTATCAGCCTGCTCTTGTTTGGTGCTGGCAGGACATGGATTGAGATCTTGGTGCTAAGCCTGGTTCTTAAGAGTCCTGGTCCCGCCTGAGCCCACCCCCTCTTCCTGGCCCAGGTGAACTTCACAGTAGATCAGATTCGGGCCATCATGGACAAGAAGGCCAATATCCGGAACATGTCTGTCATCGCCCATGTGGACCATGGGAAGTCCACGTTGACTGACTCCCTTGTGTGTAAGGCTGGTATCATTGCTTCTGCCCGGGCTGGGGAGACCCGCTTTACAGACACCCGGAAGGATGAGCAGGAACGTTGCATCACCATCAAGTCAACGTGAGTAAAAGCTCTTGTGCTCTTTGGCCAGGGGAGGAGGGGTGCTCACTTCCAGCCTGGTGTGAAGACAAACCACAGATAGTTAACTTTCCTGAGAGGCTTCTGGATCTTTTTACTGTTGGGGAGAATGAGGTTTAATCTAGTGAGATAGGAGGCTTTATAGGCAGTGGGAGAGGCAGAGTGATGAGGGTGGTATCTGGGCTTGGAGAGGAAGGGAGGCTTGACCCTGTGATTCTGCTTTCTATGGGGTAGGGGTTTTTGGCAGTCTGGGAGCATGCCACTGGTACGTAACTGATGTGAAACCTGCACATGTTCTCCTCATCCCCATATTCCTGATAGCACATATTCAGCGAAGGGACTGAAATTGCTATTTATTTTCAATTGGGACTGGAGTAGGGGGAAAGGTGAAAGGTAGTCTTCTGGGTTTCTGTGTCCTGCCTGGTCATGTAGTTGCTATTTGATGTTAGGTGTGTTGTGTTGAGCTTGGGAGGACCCAGGTGTGTGTGTGTGTGTGGGGGGGGCTGGACAGGTGGGCTCTGTCTGAGGAAGCTGTCATTTGCAGCTGATATTAGGTGGGCAGAGACTCCTGGGTGGGATGTCTCTTGCTTGGAAAGTCTTCAAAGTCTGTCTATCTCCAGGGATAAATAAGGCAGGCAGATGAGACAGTGCAGTGTCCACTCGGGGCTGTGGGTCTGGCTTTTTACCACATTGTCTTGCTTAGAGGTTATAGGCATCCTGACCCACTTTGGACATGAATCCCAGGCAGACACTGGTATTTTTTGGGAGGATAGTACAGAGCCTAGGAGATTGAGACAAATGTGCTTTCCATTCAGCCAACATGTCCTAACTCCTTAGGGCCATTTCCCTCTTCTACGAGCTCTCAGAGAATGACTTGAACTTCATCAAGCAGAGCAAGGATGGTTCCGGTTTTCTTATCAATCTCATCGACTCCCCTGGGCACGTGGACTTTTCCTCGGAGGTGACAGCTGCCCTCCGTGTCACCGATGGTGCCTTGGTGGTTGTGGACTGTGTATCGGGTAAGCAGATTTTCTCTTTCCTGGCTTGAAACCTGGGGGTGTCATCCCTTTGGCTGATGACAAACCTCTGTCCACCCCAGGCGTGTGTGTGCAGACTGAGACGGTGCTGAGGCAAGCCATTGCAGAGCGCATCAAACCTGTGCTGATGATGAACAAGATGGACCGGGCTCTGCTTGAGCTGCAGCTGGAGCCAGAGGAGCTCTATCAGACCTTCCAACGCATTGTGGAGAATGTCAATGTTATCATCTCCACCTATGGAGAAGGCGAGAGCGGCCCCATGGGCAACATCATGGTAGGTTGCCAGCCAGCTGAGCTCAGGGTCTCTCTCCAATCTCCCATCTACTCTGCTTACTACATTCCTCTCATCCTTTCTACAGGGTAGGGGGTGGTTTTCCTCAGACTAGAGGGGCTGTGACCTCCCTCATTAGCAGCTGCCTTAGGGGAATTGTAAGTTTTGGCCCCTGGGATTTCTTAGGTGACCTAAAAGTAGGTTTTCTGGGAGCATTGATGTGACAAGGGTGCTGGAATGTTTTTAGAACCAACTTTTTGAGGAGGCTGCAGGGTAGAAGGTACTCCATCTGCTGAAACAATTTCACAGGGCAGTGCTCTCAGGGTCACTGCTCACCCTGCCTGTCTTGGTGGTGTGGAGGGGGTTGAGGCAGATTTGGACATCCTGTTCATGATGACTAAAATTTCTTCACTTTGACCTGATGGTAATTGAAGAAACCTGATGTCTGAGGTCCATGGCACCCGGGGACTTGTCACCTGTGGTTTTTGTCTATCTCCATTCACAGCTTTTTCTTGTTTTCTCAGATTGACCCTGTCCTCGGGACTGTTGGCTTCGGGTCTGGTCTCCATGGTTGGGCCTTCACCTTGAAGCAGTTTGCAGAGATGTATGTGGCCAAATTTGCTGCCAAGGGTGAGGGCCAGCTGGGGCCTGCTGAGCGGGCTAAGAAAGTAGAGGACATGATGAAGAAGCTGTGGGGTGACCGGTGAGTGTTGCAGGGAAGGAGCAGGGTGTTCTGCAACAAACCTGTGATGTGGGCAGGGACTTGACAGTGCTGATGTGGTTTAGGGCCACCAAATATCTATGGGGTCATTCTGCCCAACCTTGTTACCGTGGCCCACCCAGTCCACCCACCTTGGATCCTCCTAGCCTGGTTGGGTTGGGCCTTTCTCTGACAGGTACTTTGATCCAGCCAACGGTAAATTCAGCAAGTCTGCCACCAGCCCTGATGGCAAGAAGCTGCCACGGACATTTTGCCAGCTTATCCTGGATCCAATCTTCAAGGTGAGCTGCTGCATGTGCTTGGTGAATGTGTATCTTCTAGGTGGTTATCCTTGGGCCAGGTGGTTCCTGGAACACCCACTACCTGACCTCCTGTGGTTTGTGGCATGATACAGTGGGTCTGGGCAGGGCTAGGTTCAGTGTGGCAGCTGGGAGAAGAGTGAGATAGCACCACAGTGAGAGTGAAATTTCCAGGGCTCCAGACAACCGACAAGATAGGCACAGCCACATAATAGGGGTACTTAGCATCCCTGGCTTTGGTTAGGTGAGCTGAAATAGGCAGATCTGGGCTTTGCTTTGCCAGCAGTTGCGTTTCAAGTGCTTGTTAGTTAAAATGTGTTTACAGTCTTAAGTCAAAGTAGTCTTTTTATCAATCTGGCAGCCATTCCAAAGACCTGCCCAGTCTTGAGAATTTAGTACCATTATCTCTTTCTGTGCTGTGTATGCATGACTTTAGGTTTTTCAGTGTGTTCCCAAACCCACTTTGCTATCCCCTACCTCCCGTGTTAGGTGTTTGACGCTATTATGCATTTCAAGAAAGAGGAGACAGCTAAACTAATTGAAAAACTGGACATCAAGTTGGACAGTGAAGATAAAGACAAAGAAGGCAAACCACTTCTGAAGGTGAGCATGAAGGATTGTCCCTAGAGTTCCCATGAGGGCTCCCTGTCAGTGGTGGGCCTTGGTGCAAGTATTGAAAGTATTCCTAGCTACGGCATGGTTGCCAACCGGGGTGGACAGAAGACCTCTAAGGTGTTTGCGCAGCCCTTCTAGAAGGGACCAGGTGCACCAGAGCCATCATGATGTGAGCATGTGATGCTGAGGGTCAAGGGGTTTCCCCAGACTTCTTCTCCTGACTCTCACATCACTTCTTATAGGCTGTGATGCGCCGCTGGTTGCCTGCCGGTGATGCCTTGCTACAGATGATCACCATTCACTTGCCCTCCCCTGTGACAGCCCAGAAGTACCGCTGTGAGCTCCTGTACGAGGGGCCCCCTGACGATGAGGCAGCCATGGGTATGTGGGGTTCACCTGAATGCTTGGTGGGGATCCCCAGAGCAGCCAGTGGCTGTGTGGTTGGAAGGCTGAGTCCCAAGAGAAGAGAATCATGCTTCTTTGGTGGGTTCTTTTCTTCCTCTTCAGGCATTAAAAGCTGTGACCCCAAAGGGCCTCTAATGATGTACATTTCCAAAATGGTGCCGACCTCTGACAAAGGTCGGTTCTATGCTTTTGGCCGGGTCTTCTCAGGGCTGGTGTCTACTGGCCTGAAGGTCAGGATCATGGGGCCCAATTACACGCCTGGGAAGAAGGAGGACCTATACCTGAAGCCAATCCAGAGGTGAAGTTCTTGATTAGTCACTTGTGACCCAAGGCTGGTCCCAGCCCTTCCTCCCCACTCCAAGCTGCAGGAGGAGTGTTCAGAGTGTTACATGAAGTACTACCCAGGGTGTAGTGCTGAGTTTCTGATCATCTTTTGTCCTCACAACCCCAAGAGGCTTGTCTGGATGAGACACATCAGAAAGTAGGGGGCTACCCACCCCCCACTAATAGGGTAGAACCTTAGCTCTGAGTTTGATGTAGACGTTCATGATTTTTAGGGGTGGTAGCACAGTTTATTGTCATGTATTGTCATGCATCCAGAGAGTGGATGCCAGCCCCAGAAATATCACTCATGTAGTGCATAAGCCCTAATCCTACTCCAGGTGTTGTTGGTAGAAAGACAACTTGTATTCTCTGATGACTCCTCGAGGCTGTTAACTGAACAGGACTGGTGGTTGCCCACACCACACTGCTTTTTCTCAGCCTTTGGTCAGGTGTGTGGAGCCCTGCATGGGGTTGTAAGAGTAGCAGGTGGTGTTCTGTCTTGGTACACAGGAGCCAAGGTTTGATGCCCTGGGAGGGGGTTGGCACTACATTCAGCACAGGAAGGATGGCACAGGCTCTAGAGAGGAAGAAGCTTGTCTTTCATTCAGGAAGCTGGCACCATGGTGGTGTTACATGATGCCTTTTGTGTCTTCCCCCAGAACAATCTTGATGATGGGCCGTTATGTGGAGCCCATTGAGGACGTGCCTTGTGGGAACATAGTGGGCTTGGTGGGTGTGGACCAGTTCCTGGTGAAAACGGGCACCATCACCACCTTCGAGCACGCCCACAACATGCGGGTGATGAAGTTCAGTGTGAGCCCTGTCGTCAGAGTCGCCGTGGAGGCCAAAAATCCAGCTGATCTGCCCAAACTGGTGGAGGGCTTAAAGCGGCTGGCCAAGTCAGACCCCATGGTGCAGGTGGGCAGGCACCCTGCCAGGAGCCACCACCACCTGTGGTTTGTGGTTTGTGGCTGGGCTGGAAAGTGGGGGGCTTCTCATGAAAGTAGAGATTTCCTATTTGGAACTTTTTGGAGAGTAAGGTGTATGTTAGATGAACACCCTCCCTGATAGAGCTGTTGTTCTTTTTTCTTTTTCTTTTGTTGATATTTTTCTAAAGAGAAACAGAGGCAGACTCCCGCGTGTGCCCGACCAGGATCCACCCGGCATGCCCACTGGGGAGCAATGCTGTTCCTGTCTTGGGTGTTGCTCCATTGCAACCAGAGCCATTCTAGTGCGTGGAGCAGAGGCCATGGAGCCATACAGCCATACTCAGTGCCTGGGCCAATTTTACTCCATTGTAGCATTGGCTACAGGAGGGGGAGAGAGAGAGGAGAGGAGGGGGAAGGGGAAGGGGAAGGGTAGAGATGCAGATGGGCATCTCTCCTGTGTGCACTGGCTGGGAATTGAACCCTAGATTTTCACATGCTGGGCAGATGCTCTACCACTGAGCCAACCAGCTAGGGTAAGCTGCTGCCCTTTTTTGTTTTACTGATTTTTTTTAGTGAAGAAAGAGTAAGAAGGGTGGTAGAAGCAGGACTCATCAACCTGTAGTGGCTTCTCACTTGTGCCTTAAATCAGCAAACTTGGGGTTTTAAACTGGCGATCTCAGCATTCCAGGCTCACACTTTATCCATTGGCCACCCCAGGTCAGGCAGCTGTTGCTCTATTATTTAATTAACTAATCTTAGTATTTTATTTTGACTCTTGTTGATTTTTAACCAGAGAGAAAGTGGGGGAGAGAGAGACAGGAACATTAATACGTTTCTGTATATGCCCTGACCAGGGATCTAACCAGCAACCTCTGTGTTTGGGGCAACGCTCTAACCAACAGAGCTATCCAGCCAGGGCAACTGCTGCCCTTCTAAATATCAGTTTACGGTCAGAAACCCAGGTCTGTGTCTTTATAGGCCGGAGCTAGACTGGGCGCTTTTTTTTTAGGTTGTTAATGCTGAGAACCAGCAAAAGGCTCACAGGACCCTTTTTTACTTCCCCTATTTCCTGAGTTCCCCAAGCAGGTTTTTTTTTTTTTTTTTTTTTTTTTCCCCCAAGCAGTTTCTTTGGGTTTGACGCTCAGAAGCTAACATGTGCCCCTTTTCAGTGCATAATTGAGGAGTCAGGGGAGCACATCATTGCCGGAGCTGGTGAGCTACATCTGGAGATCTGTTTGAAGGACCTGGAGGAGGATCACGCTTGCATTCCCATCAAGGTGAGGCATGCTATTTCCAGTGTGTAGAGGGAAGGAAGCATATAAAGATGGCAAAGCCCAGGTCCAGGTTAGGTCTTGAGGATTCTTCCTCTACCAGTTCTTTGCTAGATAAGGTGATTTCATTGTAAAACCAGCAGTTCATACACATCTTCAACAGCTTTGTGATTAGAGTGTAAGGAGTCTTTCCAGAAGCTTTAAAAACAAGAAACTTTTGAAGTGTGCATTCAGCAGGCAGTCTGAGGCCTAGTTGCTGACACTCTGATTTTCATTCCCTTTTTTTCTTCACAGAACTGCACTTGGATCTGTGTGTGTTCTGAAACCCAGTTTTGGCCTTTTTCTTTTTGTTAAACCCCTTAAACTCTTTATTCTCATAGAAATATAAATCTGTTCTGCTTTCAGTTAACTTTTTTCATGTTGTTTTTCTTGTAATAAAGTTTGTATGAATGTGTCAAAATAGGATCAGGCCAGGGCCCACTTTTTGCTTTTTCCATGTAATACTGTATAGGATTTCACAAGGTAAATAATTCTTTAATCAGTCTTATCAGTGGGCAGCGCCCCTGCAAGGGAAAAGCTGCACACTTTTTGTTTATGTAGAAGTGAGATGTGTGTGGGTCTATGCCACCTAATTGAAGGAGTTGTTCAGTTTTTGTGCCCGCTGCCAGTCTGTTTCCTGTCTCATTAGGAGACCTCTTTTATGGGTGGTCACCATTTCCTGCAGGTAGAACTGACTCTCATGCTTTTGCAGAAATCTGATCCAGTTGTCTCCTATCGTGAGACAGTCAGTGAGGAGTCAAGCGTGCTCTGCCTGTCCAAGTCTCCCAATAAACACAACCGGCTATACATGAAGGCACGCCCCTTCCCTGATGGCCTGGCTGAGGACATCGATAAGGGTGAAGTGTCTGCCCGCCAGGAGCTCAAGCAGCGGGCCCGATACCTGGCTGAGAAGTATGAGTGGGATGTGGCTGAGGCCCGCAAGATCTGGTGCTTTGGGCCTGATGGCACTGGTCCCAATATCCTTACCGATATCACAAAGGGTGTGCAGTACCTCAACGAGATCAAGGACAGCGTAGTGGCTGGCTTCCAGTGGGCCACAAAGGAGGTGAGGGGCCACTTGCTTGTCCAGCTAAGTCATTAACATCAGACTTCATCAGTGGTCTTCACAAGGTGGGGCATAGCTGTGGGGGGGATCCTCAGGGTCACCCTGTTTTTATTTCTGTTAGGGAAGTGGGACCAATGGCCCTGTCTCCTATGAAGTGTGTGTTAAGAGAGGCTGAGCAAGGCAGCACATCCCAGGTCCCTGTGGTTGGAGACCTGGAGGTCATCACACAGGCAGAGCTGTGTAACTGACCTGGTTCTCTCTTGAGGGCTGCAGTAGAGACAGGAGCTTGAGGGTGGTTTGGTCCTCTTTCTCTGCAGGGGGCACTGTGTGAGGAAAATATGCGAGCTGTACGCTTCGATGTCCATGATGTAACACTGCATGCTGATGCTATCCACCGTGGAGGTGGCCAGATCATCCCCACTGCCCGGCGCTGCCTCTATGCCAGTGTGCTGACGGCACAGCCCCGGCTCATGGAGCCTATCTACCTTGTTGAAATCCAGGTAGGGTTGCCTGATGAGCATGCTGTTGATCCCTGTCGCATTCATCCAGCAGCTGCTAATAGCTTTTCCTTGCTTGACAGTGTCCAGAGCTAGTGGTTGGCGGTATCTATGGTGTCCTGAACAGGAAGCGGGGCCACGTCTTTGAGGAGACCCAGGTGGCCGGCACACCCATGTTTGTTGTGAAAGCTTACCTGCCTGTCAATGAGTCCTTTGGTAAGTGCCCGCCATGGTGGCTCACATACCTGCTGGCCCCACAGCCAGCCTGGTCTGGGAGAGACCCAATTTTTTCCCCTTGTGCAAGGCCCAGAGTGAGTGTGATGGGAGCCATGGATGCAGTCTGCTCCCCTCTCCCCTGTCCATTTGGAAGGTAAGATTAGCGTGGTTGTGTGAGAGGAAGAGGTGGTCCATTTCTTGTGTATCTCTGAATCTCTGAATTTGGGAGGAAGTAGGTGCTCAAGTGTGTGACTCACTGAGATCTTTTTTTTTTTTTTTTTTTGTATTTTTCTGAAGCTGGAAACCGGGAGGCAGTCAGATAGACTCCCACATGCACCCCACCAGGATCCAGGTAGCACGCCCACCAGGGGGTGATGCTCTGTTGCAACCAGAGCCACTCTAGTGCCTGAGGCAGAGGCCATGGAGCCATCCCCAGCGCCCGGGCCATCTTTGCTCCAATGGAGCCTTGGCTGCGGGAGGGGAAGAGAGAGAGAGGAAGGAGAGGGGGAGGGGTGGAGAAGCAGGTGGGCGCTTCTCCTGTGTGCCCTGGCCAGGAATCGAACCCGGGACTTCCGCACGCCCGGCTGACGCTCTACCACAGCCAGCCGGCCAGGGCCTCATTGAGATCTTAAGATCAAGGCCAGCAGAGAAGCAGCTCAGGTCCTCTTGAGAGTGAGCAGATGGAGACTCAGGTGGACCAGCACTACCTCGTGTGTTTAGTAGTTTCTAAGCAAGACTGGAGGGGGAGGGGCAGGGTTTGGGGTGTAACGCTTGATTCTGTCTGGGTTGTCTGGATTTTTTATCTCTGGTATATGTTTGAGAGTTTATACCTCCAGGGCTTGGCCAAGGCATCACGTCTGGACTGCCTAGTTAGCCCTGTGCCTGTTCTTCCCTGCAGGCTTCACTGCTGACCTGAGATCCAATACAGGCGGCCAGGCTTTTCCACAGTGCGTGTTTGACCACTGGCAGATCCTTCCTGGAGACCCCTTTGACAACACCAGCCGCCCCAGCCAGGTGGTAGCCGAGACACGCAAGCGCAAAGGCCTGAAGGAAGGCATTCCGGCTCTGGATAACTTCCTGGACAAATTGTAGGTTGCCCTCCCTGCAGCCTGCCACCCAGGTGCCGCCCCCACACTGGCTCATGATCAACCACAATAAGCCCTCATTCTCCACAACACCTCGAGACTGTCCAGACACAGTACCGCTCGCCTGGCAGGTTCTGGGGCCACTCCGTGCCATCGTTCAACATGAACACTTGATGCTGTTTCTTTCGATATTTATTTCAAGATTTTAGAGGCAACAGAATACTGTGGCTGCAGGGACTTATTTGGCTGGTGGGGGAGGTGGGATGGGACACCCAACACTTTTTTCTCCCATATTTGAGGGAAACTCAAATGTCCAAAAACAGAATTAAACGCATTAAGAGGTTTATTTGGGTAAATGGTTCGTAGTGGATTTTTCTCCCAGAAAGGGGGAAGGAACAAGTAGGTAGACATTTCTGTTTGGACAGAAGCTAGAAGGCAGGAAATCTTGTGCAGTTGTCACCACGAGCACCTCCAGCTGTATTAGTGCCATTGGAATAATAAAATTGATTATGGTGGCAACTGTGTATGTTTACGCAACTTTTTCATCCACTCAGGCTGGAATGGAATGCTCTTTCCCATGCCAATATGCATGGCCATAGGTGACTGTGTGATACAGAAAGTTCAATGTAACCTTGAAGTGTCAGTTCAAATGCCAGACTGTTGAATGAAACTTACTGTCATGGTGGACTAGTTTTACCTATGCACTGAGCAGAGGGGCAGCCACTGGCCCTACATGGCTAAAGGGCTTTCAAAATGTGTCCATACAACTAAGGAACTGAGGGTGTGTTTTGTTTTGTTTTGTTTTGTTTTAAAGATCTGACTCATTAGAGAGGAGAGAGAAGAGGTGGGGGAAGAGGAAAGCATCAATCCCTCTTATGTGCCTTAACCAGGCAAGCTCAGGGTTTAGAACTGGCCACCTCAGCGTTTTCCAGGTTGATGCTTTATCCACTGCACCACCACAGGTCAGGCCAGAACTGAGTTATTTGTTGATGTTTTTTAAAGTTTTTTAAATAGACACTTGAGACCATGACCACAAATTAAAAATAAAAGGCCTCACCTATGGTGGTGTTTACCTGGAATGCTGAGGTCTCCAGGCCAAGACTGGGCTTGCCCAGCATAGCGATGCTTTTTGTTCCTTGCCCCCATCCTTTCTTTTCTCTCTCAAATTAATAAATCTTAAAAAGAGAAAGTTTTAAGTTGATTTCAAGAGAAAGAAAGGGATGAGAGAAACCGATTTGTGTTCCACTTATTTATGTATTCATTGGTTAACACTGGTAAGTGCCCTTACTAGGGATTGAGCCTGCAACATTGGTTTATCAGGATGATACTAACCAACCAAACTACCAGGGATCAAACCCTCAATCTTAGTATATCAGGATGATACTGTTACCAGTTGAGCCAGGGCTAGTTTCATGAGACAGATTCCTGCAAGAGCCCTCAACCAAGGTCCATCCAGCAACCCCCTACTAGGGGACACTGCTCTTCTGGGCAGCTGCTGCTCCATTGCTCAGCAAGGGAGCAATTTTTATTTTTTTGTGGCAGAGACAGGGACAGACAGGAAGGAAGAGGGATGAGAAACATCAATTCTTTGTTGTGGTTCCTTAGTTCATTGATAGATTTCTCATATATGCTTTGTTGGGGGGGACTATAGCAGACCAAGTGACCCCATGCTCGAGCCAGCGACCTTGGGCTGAAGCTGGTGAGCCTTGCTCAGACCAGATGAGCCCACGCTCAAGCTGGCGATCTCGGGGTCTCAAACCTGGGTCCTCTGCATCCCAATCCGACCCTCTATCCACTGTGCCACTGGTCAGGCAAGGGAGCAATTTCTTTAAGCACCTGAAGCCAAGGCCACAGAATCATTTTGAGGCCTGAGGTTATCTCACTTGAATCAATCCAGCCATGCTGCAGAAGGGGAAGAGAGAAAGAAGAGGAAAGGGTGAAGCAGATGGTCATTTCTTATGTGTACCCTGATCAGGAATTGAACCTGGGACATCCACATGCCTGGCTGACACTACCACTGAGCCAAGTGACAAGGGCCTCAGGCTTGACAGATTTTTAACTTTGAAAGATTTAATTCTAGGCCCTGGCTAGGTAGCTCAGTTGGTTAGAATGTCATCCCAACATGCCAGAAGTTTTGAGTTCGATCCCGTCAGGGCACAGACAGGAGTCAACCAATGATGGCATAAATAAGTGGAACAAAAAAATTGATGTCTCCTTTTTTTATTTTTTTTTACTTACTCATTTTAGAAAGGAGAGAGAGAAGAGAGAGACAGAGAGAAGGGGGGGAGGATCAGGAAACATCAACTCTCATATGTGCCTTGACCAGGCAAGCCCAGGGTTTTGAACCGGCAACCTCAGCATTTCCAGGTCGACATTTTATCCACTGTACCACCACAGGTCAGGCTGTCTCCTTTTTTTAATAGAAAGTTGAAAATAAACTTTTACTCTAGATCAAGATCTTTTTCTAATTAAATCTTTTTTTTTGTTTTGTATTTTTCTGAAGTTGGAAACTTGGAGGCAGTCAGACTCCCACATGCGCCCAACCGGGATCCACCCGGCGTGCCCACCAGGGGGCGATGCTCTGCCCATCTGGGGCGTTGCTCTGTTGCAACCAGAGCCATTCTAGCGCCTAAGGCAGAGGCCATAGAGCCATCAGCGCCTGGGCCAACTTAGCTCCAATGGAGCCTTGGCTGCTGGAGGGGGAGAGAGAGAGAGAGGAAGGAGAGGGGGAGGGATGGAGAAGCAGATGGGCGCTTCTGTGTGCCCTGGCTGGGAATCAAACCCGGGACTCCTGCATGCCAGGCCGATGCTCTGCCACTGAACCAACCGGCCAGGGCCTAATTAGAATCTTTTAATCTTCCTTGGATAAGCAACACCCAAAATGCATTAACACAGTCTAAAACATAATAGTGCCCTTTGGCAGGCATTTTGAGTTGTCACAAACGGGAGACTCATGAGCATTTAGAAAGCAGAAACCAGGGATGTTGGGTATGTTGGATGTCTTGAAGAGATGAAATAGCCCTTAAAGCCAAGAATTGTACTGTGCGGCCTCTATGGACCCCTGGCATCCTCAAAAGTCCCACTAGATCATCTTGGTGAGTATTTTTTGCCATTATCCTCAACCATTGCTTGACATTTTAAATTCTGATTTGAGAGAGAGATAGGAACAGATCTTTTCCTATATGTGCCTTGACGGGATTGAAACAGCAGAGCTATCTGGCCAAAGTCCATTGCTTGACACTTTTAAATACACTTAGATTTAAATAATTCCATACCAGTCCTGGCTGGTTGGCTCAGTGATAGAGTGTCAGCCCAGTGTGTGGAAGTCCTGGGTTTGATTCCCAGTCAGGGCACACAGATAAGTGGTCATCTGCTTCTCCACCCCTCCCCCTCATCTCCCATCTCTCTTCCTCTCCTATAGCCATGGCTCAATTGGTTCAAGCAAGTTGACCCCAGGCACTGAGGATGTCTCCATGGCCTCTCTTCAGACACTAAAATAGCTCGGTTGCTGAGCAAAGGAGCAATGTCCTAAATGGGCAGAGTATCCCTGGATAGGTGGTTTGCTCTGTGTGTGTGTGTCCCAGTTGGGGTACATGCAGGAGTCTGTCTCTCTGCCTCTTTTTTTGGGGGGGGGGGGACACAAAGAGAATGACAGGGACAGACAGGCATGAAGGGAGAGAGATGAGAAGCATCAATTCTTCTTTGCGCAGCTCTTTAGTTTCCTTAGTTCATTGGTTGCTTTCTTATATGTGCCTTGACCGGGGGGGGGGGGGGGGGTACAGCAGGGCTAGTGACCCCTTGCTCATGCCAGCGACCTTGGGCTCAAGCCATTGACCTTGAGCTTCAAGCCAACAACCTTTGGGCTCAAGCCAGTGACCATGAGTTCACGTCTAGGATCCCACGCTCAAGCCAGTGACCCCACACTCAAGTGATGGTGAGCTTGAAGTGTCAAGCAATGGTGAGCTTGTGCTCAAGCTGGTGACTTCGGGGTTTCGAACCTGAGTCATCTGCATCCCAGTCCGACGTTCTCTTCACTGTGCTACCACCTGGTCAGGCTCTCTGCCTCTGTCTCTCACTTAATAAATAAATAATTGCGCCTGACCTGTGATAGCGCAGTGGATAAAGTGTTGACCTGGAAATGCTGAGGTCGCTGGTTCAAAACCCTGGGCTTGTGCCTGACCTGTGGTGGCGCAGTGGATAAAGCGTCAATCTGGAAATGCTGAGGTCATGGGTTTGATACCCTGGGCTTGCCTGGTCAAGGCACATATGGGAGTTGATGCTTCCAGCTCCTCCTCCCTTCTCTCTCTCTCTCCTCTCTAAAATGAATAAATAAATAAATAAAATTAAAAAAAAAAAAAAAGAACAAAACCCTGGGCTTGCCTGGTCAAGGCACATATGGGAGTTGATGCTTCCAGCTCCTCCCCCCTTCTCTCTCTCTCTCTCTCTCTCTCTCTCTCCCTCCCTCTCTACTTTCTAAAATGAATAAATAAAATTTAAAAAAATAATAAAAAAATAAAAGAAAAAAAATAATTGCATACCTACAGAAAAGTTGCAAATATTTTAGATAACATCTTACATAACCACTGTATATTTGCCAAACTCAAACATTGACATATTATAGTTAACAATGTGACAGTTTATTTGGCTTTTCTACTAATATATTTTCTTTTTTTTTTTTTTTCTGTATTTTTCTGAAGCCGGAAATGGGGAGAGACAGTCAGACAGACTCCCGCATGCGCCCAACCAGGATCCACCCGGCACGCCCACCAAAGGGCGATGCTCTGCCCACCAGGGGGCGATGCTCTAGCGCCTGGGGCAGAGGCCGAGGAGCCATCCCCAGCGCCCGGGCCATCTTTGCTCCAGTGGAGCCTCGCTGCGGGAGGGGAAGAGAGAGACAGAGAGGAAGGAGAGGGGGAGGGGTGGAGAAGCAGATGGGCACTTCTCCTGTGTGCCCTGGCCGGGAATCGAACCCGGGACTTCTGCACGCCAGGCCGACACTCTACCACTGAGCTAACCAGCCAGGGCCCTCTACTAATATATTTTCTGTTTTTTAATATCCAACCCAAGATACCACATTGCATTTCATTTTCTATGTGTTTAGTAATTTTACTAAGAATATGACCACAAATCAAGAGAAGTTTCAACTGCATTTGGTTTAACATCAAAGAATTTTTTTATTTTTTTTTTGTATTTTTCTGAAGCTGGAAACGGGGAGAGACAGTCAGACAGACTCCCGCATGTGCCCGACTGGGATCCACCCAGCACGCCCACCAGGGGCGACGCTCTGCCCACCAGGGGGCGATGCTCTGCCCCTCGGGGGCGTCGCTCTGCTGCGACCAGAGCCACTCCAGCGCCTGGGGCAGAGGCCAAGGAGCCATCCCCAAAGCCCGGGTCATCTTTGCTCCAATGGAGCCTTGCCTGCGGGAGGGGAAGAGAGAGACAGAGAGGAAGGAGGGGGTGGAGAAGCAAATGGGCGCTTCTCCTATATGCCCTGACCGGGAATCGAACCCAGGTCCCCCGCATGCCAGGCCAATGCTCTACCACTGAGCCAACCGGCCAGGGCCAAAGAATTTTTTTTTAACATCAAAGAATCAAAGAATTTTTAACCAATTCTAAATTATGTGGTGGCTGTGCCACTTATACATGGTTTGCTAATACAGCCTCTTCGTATCAATTTTTTTTTTTATTGATTTTTTAATTGATTTTTAGAGAGAGGGGAGAGAGAGAGAAGGGGGAGGAGCAGGAAGCATCAACTCCCATATGTGCCTTGACCAGGCAAGCCCAGGGTTTCGAACCGGCAACCTCAGTGTTCCAGGTCGACGCTTTATCCCACTGCGCCACCACAGGTCAGGCCCTTCGTATCAATTTTTAAAAATTACTGATTTTCATAAGAGAGGAAGAGAAGAACATCAATCTGCTCCTGTATGTGCCCTAACCGGAGAACTTTGAGACCAATGCCTTCCCCAACCCAGTTATCTGGCCAGAGCTCAATGTGTTTTTTGCTTTTAATTTTTAAAAAATTTATTGATTTTTAGATAGAAGAGAGAGAGAGAGAGAAAGAGTAGGGAGAAACAGGAAGCATCAACTCTTAGTAGTTGCTTCCCATATGTACCTTGACTGGGCAAGCCCAGGGTTTCAAACCAGTGAAGTCAGCATTCCAAGTCAATGTTTTATCCACTGTGCCACCAGAGGTCAGGCTTAATGTTTTTATAGCTGTCACATGTACAGTGATTGCATTTAAAGGGGCTGATGTCTGATAACTTCATTATGTCTTGTAATGACACCGGAGCATTGATCTGTTACAAATGTGTGTGTGTGTGTGTGTGTGTGTGTGTGTGTGTGTGTGTGTGTGTTGCTCTCTACCTATATTTGTTTCATTTTATTTATTTATTTTTAAGTGAGAGGAGGGGAGATGGAGAGACAGACTCCCACATTTGGCCCTGGCAACCTCAGTCTGGGGCCAATGCTCTAATCAACCAAATTATCCTCAGTGCCTAGGGCCAATGCTCAAACCAATTGAGCCACTGGCTGCGGAACTGGAAGAGAGGGAGAAGGGGGAGATGGAGAGGAAGACCAGCAGATAGTCACTTCTTATACGTGCCCTGACCAGAAATCAAACCCAGGACATCTGCATGCTAGGCCAATGCTCTGTCTAGTGAACCAACTGGCCAGGGACTTAATTTTTTGTTTATTGATTGATTTTAGAAAGGGAAAAAGAGACAGAAACATCTGTCTGTTTCTAAATGTGCTCTGACTGGGGATTGAACCAGGAACCTTTGAGTGTTGGGACAATACTCCAACCAACTGAGCTGTCCAGCCAGGGCTTATTTGTTGATTTTAACTGTTATTTTTGTGGCTGCTCTAGGCCAGCAAGTCTCAACTTTTTCTAGTGTCGGGAACCCTGTATATTTACACATTTGAGGACCCCAAAGAGCTTTTATTTAAATAAGTATGATACCATATTCAGAAATTAAAATTGAGAGACTTAAAAATACTAATTGATTTAAAAATGATAAACATGTTAACCTACTTTTAAGGGGGAAAAACCTATTTTCCAAACTAAATATAGTGAGAGTAACATTGTCCTACATTTTTGCAAGTTTTTGAAATCTTGGGCTTAATAGAAGGGGGCTGGAGTCTCATTTGCCTCTGTATTAAATCTGTTTCAATACATTGTTTTGGTTGAATTCTAAGCAGAGAACCTAGCATCTGCCATCCCATACTTTGAAAAAGAGAGAAGCAACCCTGGCCAGTTGGCTCAGCAGTAGAGCGTCGCCCATGTGTGGAAGTCCTGGCTTTAATTCCGGGTCAGGGCACACAGGAGAAGTGACCATCTGCTTCTCCACCCCTCCCACTTTTTCTCTCTCTCTCTCCTCTCTCACTTTCTCCCCTTCCCGCAGCCATGGCTCAAAAGCCATGAAGAAGTTGGCCCCCAGGCTGAGGATGGCTCAGTGGCCTTACATCTGGTGCTAAAAATAGCTCAGTTGCCAAGCAACGGAGCAGCCCTGATCCAGATAGGCAGAGCATTGCAGGGGCAGGGGCTTGCTGGGTGGATCCTCTGGGCACAGGCGGGAGTCTGTCTCTGCCTCCCTGCTTTTCACTTAAGAAAAAAAAAGAAGCACCTGCTTGAGCATGGGGTCACCAGCTTGAGCATATGGGATCATAGACATAACCGCATGGTCACTGGCTTGAAGCCCAAGGTTGCTGTCTTGAGTAAGGGGTCACTGGCTCAGCTGGAGCCCCCCCCCCCCAGGGTCAAAGCACAAATGAGAAAGCAATCAATAAACAACTAAAGTGCCACAGCTATGAGTTAATGCTTCTCATCTCTTCCTGTCTGTCCCTGTCTCTCTCACCAAAAACAACAAACAAAAAACTGGTCTGATGGCATCTGAGTGGTTCAGCATTGACTTTGGGTTCAGGTCTCTTTGGGAATGAATCTCAGCTATGCCATTTGCTCCCTCTATGACTTTGGGTAGGTTACTTAACTTCTCTGGGTCTGTTTCCCCATCTATAGAACGGGGGAAATTTTAATATACAGTGTGTCCGTAAAGTCATGGTGCACTTTTGACAGGTCACAGGAAAGCAACAAAAGATGATAGAAATGTGAAATCTGCACCAAATAAAAGGAAAACTCTCCCAGTTTCATACCTATTCAGCTCATGCACAGATTTTTTAGGGCTCCTTATGTAGCTATCCTGTATAGCCTCTACAGACTTGTCACTGACTGATGTCCTACCAGAACGGGGTTTCTCCACCAATCTGCCAGTTTCCTTCAACTGCTTATCCCACCGAGTAATGTTATTCCTATGTGGTGGCGCTTCGTTATGAACGTGCCGATATTCACTTGCACTTTGCAAGATTTGAACACACTGAACTTTCCTCTGTACCGTCCACATCTTGACTGGCATGGCCGTGGGCTGCCCCACTGTATACACAGTGTTACGCCATTATCTGCACATGCGCACATGCTGCCACATCATCCTACAGAAACTGGGTTTTCCTTTTATTTGGTGCAGATTTCACATTTCTATCATCTTTTGTTGCTTTCCTGTGACCGGTCAAAAGTGCAATATGACTTTACAGACACACTATTTTACCTTTTCAGGTTGCTGATTGATTCACACCAAGGCTCAGTAAAAGCTCTTTTTATCATGTCTCTTGAGACAAACAGGAGTCACAGAACACCTAACTGACTTCATATGCATTTTTATTTATGTATTTGGAATGTGGGGTGTTTTTTTGTTTTTTACAGAGACAGAGGTATAGATAGGGACAGACAGGAACGGAGTGAGATGAGAAGCATTAGTTTTTCATTACAACACCTTAGTTGTTCACTGATTGCTTTCTCATATGTGCCTTGACCGTGGGCCTTCATCAGACCAATTAACCCCTTGCTCAAGCCAGTGACCTTGGGTCCAAACTGGTGAACTTTGCTCAAACCAGATGAGCCTCTGCTCAAGCTGGCGACCATGGGGTCTCGAACCTGGGTCCTCCGCATCCCAGTCCGACGTTCTATCCACTGCGCCACTGCCTGGTCAGGCTGTGGGTATCATATTACTGCCACTCAGGGACTAAAGGAGTCCCGGAGTCCGCCTCAGGAGCTGCCATTGCTGGATTTAGGTCTTGGATTCGCACTATCTTTTTTCCGAAGAAAGGCCGGAAGAGGACTTCAGTATCCCGCCTCCCAGCTTTAGGACCCCCGGTTAGTAAATAGTGTAAGTTTGATCGGCGTCCATGCCAGCCAATAAGCTGTAAGAAAAAGAACCTGTAGGCCAATGGTGAGGCGGCATTCGAGTTTTAAGAGCAGGGCCTAAGCCTAGAAAGCAGCAGAGGGCGGGGCGTCATGAGCGTGCTGACCAATGGGTGCTGTATTCCTCTTTGGGGGGTGGGCACTGGTAGACGTGGTGACGTCGCTTAAGTCAGCGCACGGGGGGTGACCAGCGCAGAGCCGTGGAGGAATCGGTAGGTCGCGGGTTTCTGGGCGGTGAAGGTTCTGTTCGAGGTCTGCGGTTGGTGGGATGGCCCTTGGGAGATCTGAGGGGCCTTTGGGGATCCCTGGGGTGACCTAACTGGAGAAAGGTGTGGGTCCAGGCCTGCTAGGGGCTTGGCGGCCTCGGGGACGGGTGAGCAAGGACTTTATTGATTGGGACCCTTGGAGAATTGTGTGAAGGGGGCTATCGGGGTATGCCTTGGAGCTTATGCGAAGACTAGGGGTAAAAGAAAGTGTAGAGGACAGATTGGCCCTTTGCGGGGAACCGTTTGAGGCTGAGGAAGACGTGGTTGAAGGGCCTTTAATACCTGGAGGAGTGCTTTTGAGGAGGGGAGAACTAGGTTAGTCTTGCTAGGGCGGTGAAAGTGAGGGGTAAGCAAGATAAGTAGGGGACTTGCAAGAATTTGGAAGCCATTGTCCAGTTCCTTGGGAATTCAAGAGTTGGGAGGCACAGCGGTGAGGAGGGTCTTAGAAGACTGGCTGAGGTGTGGAGGGTAAATGGATAAGGAGAAAGAGGGGTTGAGGTTGCTGATGGGCAGAGAGATGGGAGTGTGTTAAGTCTAGACCCAGGAAGTTGGGCGGGCATTAAGGGGTTTGAACGTGTGAAGTATGTGGGAGAACTCAGGAATGTGTCGGGGTTCTGGGAGAAGCCTAGGAGGTAGAGAGGCAGAGAAAAGCTGGGGCTGTGTGAGTACCCAGAGGTGTGGCTGGTGGGACTTACGGGGGCAAGGTGACAGTGGGGCTAACTCCCACCTTTTGGGATGTTTCATATCTAAATGAGATGACACACGAAAATGCCTGGATTGCCCAATGCGGCTGCCTTTCCCAAGGACCCTGAAACTTCAGCTTGGAATGATGTGAAACCTATTTTTGGTGAGCAGGTTGTTCTGTTTATTAGGAATAGTGGCTAGCATCTCACTCTTTCTTCCCTATTACCCTGTTTCCTCCAGGGTCACCTGAGGTCCTGTACCCAGGCTACTACAGTGACTGGGCTTCTTTCACTGGAGCAGAAGGTGCTGGAAGGCAGATCGGCCACCATGTCCACATTCAGGCAGGAAAATGTGGAAGACCATTATGAGATGGGGGAGGAGCTGGGCAGGTGAGCAGGCCCCTCTGGCAAGGCTTTGGGGTGGGAAACACTCTTCAGGGTTTTCTGGATGGTATCTCCCCTCCTGTCCTTTATCCTATGTTTCAGTCAGGATTATATGCTGGTGGAATGAGTTTTGTCTTTGGAATCAGACATCTTGGCTAAGAGTTCTTGCTCTGACATCCTTTGTGTATTTCCTTTGGGGAGAAACATAGTTGAGTACATAATGGCATCTAACACAGTGCCTGTCGTATATAGGTATTAGCAGGTTTTGTTGGTAAAGGTCTGTCCTTCTCTTTAATCTTCTTATTATGGGAGGCATCTGAGTCTCTTCGGCTCTTGACATTTCCAGGGAAGGCCTCCTGTCTGAACCTACACAGCTACTCTTGCCAGTTGTGTAGCATTTTTATGGGAGAGAGGGGAGGTTTTTCTTGCCAGCCAGGCACTGATTTCCTGATCTGGCTGGGCCTTGGTGCCTCCCCTGGGAGCTTGCTCCCCTACCCAACCCATACTAGCCAAGCACCATTTTGTGTGTGTGTGTGTGTGTGTGTGTGTGTGTGTGAGAGAGAGAGAGAGAGAAGTGCGCCTGAAACCTTATTTGGTGAGTTTGCTGCTGGCTGGGCCCCATGATGTCACCAGAAGGGAATGTAAATAACTGAGCCTTGTATGAGGCCTTTGCTGAGAGAGTGTTTCAGGCTCCTTTGGTATTCTGTTTAGAGGGATAGGGAATGCAGCCTCTTCCCCTCTTCTCCACCAATCTCAAACTTTATTGATGAAAATGTATAAATAAATAACAGTTAAAAAAAAAAAGAAAATGTATGAGGATCTTCTGCTGAGGGTAGTTTGGCAAAAATGAGCAAAATGTCATGTGTATATTCCCTTTAACTTAGTGATCCCCAACGCCCGGGCCACAGAATAGTACTGCTCCATGGGCCATTTGGTACCGGTCTGTAGAGAAAGAATAAATAACTTACATTATTTTTGTTTTATTTATATTTAAGTCTGAATGATGTTTTATTTTTTAAAAATGACCAGATTCCCTCTGTTACATCTGTCTAAGACTCACTCTTGAAACAGTCACGTGATACATTTATCCGTCCCATCCTAAAGGCCGGTCCGTGAATATATTTTCTGACATTAAACCGGTCCGTGGCCCAAAAAAGGTTGGGGACCACTGCTTTAACTCACCAGTTCCACTGCTAGGAATTAATTCAGCAGGAATATGTACATACATGGACTCAGTGACCTAGGAACAGGACAGTTGCTATAAATGTCTTACATGCATAAAAGATGGGAAGCCTCGTCAGTGGACATCACAGCACCCTGCATCTATGGGTAGAACATTATGTACCCATTCAAAGAACCAGGAAACTTGTATGATGTGAGCCACATAGGAAATTTAGTGGAACTTAATTGAAAATTTAAAAGCTGCCCTGGCTAGGTGGCTCACTGGATAGAGTGTCATCCTGATGTTCTGAGGTTGCGGGTTTGATCCCTGTTCAGGGCAAATACAAGAAGCAATCAAGGAGTACACAGCTAAATGGAACAACTAAGTGGAACAACAAGTTGATGCTTTTCTCTCTCTTTGTCCCTCCCTTTCTCTCAAATCAATGGGAAATTTTTTTTAAAAGAAAATTTAAAAGTTATGTCAATTTTAATAATTTTAATAATATATTTTATTTAGCCTGGTAGGTAGATCAAACTATTATCCTTTTGCTTATAATTGCTATAAATTATTAGTGAAGCCTTAGATCAGGGGTCAGGAACCTATGGCTCGCGAGCCAGATGTGGCTCTTTTGATGCCTGCATCTGGCTCACAGACAAATCTTTAATTAAAAAAATAATAACGTAAAAAATATAAAACATTCTCATGTATTACAATCCATTCATTTCCTACCGCTCATATTCATGATTGCGGGTGGCTGGGACCAATCACAGCTGACCTCTGGGACAACACCAAATTTTTATTGGATAATGCTTAACGTGCACGGGTCGTTGTGAGGTCAGGAAGTAAACTTCCCTCCTTTCAATCAAGTACTCAGCTAGCTAATTGCAGAAACCCTTTTGACGAAGAAGATGGCTAAAAGAAAGAAAGATGAGGAGTATTGTACTTTTCAGCAGGAATGGACAAAGGAATTTGCCTTTGTGGAGAGAGCAGGTTCTGCAGTGTGTCTGATATGCAGTGATAAAATTGCATCGATAAAATGGTCAAATATATATAAAGCGGTACTTCGACATACGCCATACTACATTTGCATCGAAATATCCAGTGGGGACAGCAGGAAGAAAGCATGTCAAGAGCTACTGTGCAGAGTGCAAGCTAGTCAGCAGCAACTCCGTGTTTAGACTCAACAAGGTGACTGGAATTTGGCTAGCTTTGCTGGTGCTTTAGTAATTGTGAGAAACGGAAAGCCATTCACAGATGGGGAGTATGTCAAAACATTCATGCTTGATGTTGCCAATGAACTTTTTTTTATTTATTTTTTATTCATTTTTTTTAGAGGAAAGAGAGAGAGAGAGAGAGAGAGAGGAGAGAGAGACAGGGGGGAGGAGCTGGAAGCATCAACTCCCATATGTGCCCTGACCAGGCAAGCCCAGGGCTTCGAACCGGCGACCTCAGCATTTCCAGGTCGAAGCTCCATCCACTGCGCCACCACAGGTCAGGCCATCAGTGAACTTTTTGATGACTTTTCAGATAAAGACAAGATAATCAAACAAATAAAAGACATGCCTCTGTCGGTAAGAACTGTTCATGATCGTACCATAATGATGGCAAATGAAATTGAGGCAACACAAGTGAAGGACATAAATGCAGCGCCATTCTTTTCTCTTGCTTTGGATGAGTCAACAGACATAAGCCATTTATTCCAGTTCAGAGTGATTGCTAGGTATGCTGTCGGTGACACACTTACATGAGGAAAGTCTTGCTGTTTTTGTTTTTTTTTTCTTTGTATTTTTCTGAAGTTGGAAACGGGGAGGCAATCAGACAGACTTCCATATGCGCCCGACCGGGATCCACCCGGCATGCCCACCAGAGGGCGATGCTCTGCCCATCCGGGGCGTTGCTCTGTCGCAACCGAGCCATTCTAGCGCCTGAGACCGAGGCCATGGAGCCATCCTCAGTGCCTGGGCCAACTTTGCTCCAATGGAGCCTTGGCTGCGAGAGGGGAAGAGAGAGATAGAGAGGAAGGAGAGGGGGGGGTGTGGAGAAGCAGATGGGCGCTTCTCCTGTGTGCCCTGGCTGGGAATTGAACCTGGGACTCCTGCACGCCAGGCCTACGCTCTACCACTGAGCCAACCGGCCAGGGCCAGTCTTGCTGTTTTGCCTATGAAAGAGACAACAAGAGGGGAGTCTTTCACTGAGTTCGCTAAAGAAAAAAATCTACCGATGGATAAACTTATTTCCGTGTGTACTGATGGTGTTCCAGCATGGTGGGGAAAACAGGATTCGTAGCACTTCTTCGTGAACATGAAAAGAGACCCATCCTAAGTTTTCACTGCATCCTACATTAGGAAGCGCTTTGTGCTCAGATGTGTGGCGAGCAGCTTGGTGAGGTGATGTCGCTGATCATTCGGGTGGTCAATTTGATTGTTGCCTGAGCTTTAAATGATCGCCAATTTAAAACACTGCTGGATGAAATTGGGAATAATTATCCTGGTCTGCTTCTGCACAGCAATGTGCGTTGGTTTTCAAGAGGGAAGGTGCTCAGCCGTTTTGCAGCTTGTCTGAGCGAAATCCGGACTTTTCTTGAAATGAAAAATGTCGAGCATCCTGAGTTAGCTAACACTGAGTGGCTCCTGAAGTTCTATCTCGTGGACATGACTGAACATCTGAACCAGCTCAATGTGAAAATGCAAGGCGTTGGAAATATAGTCTTATCCCTTCAACAAGCAGTATTTGCATTTGAAAACAAGCTGGAACTCTTCATTGCCTACATTAAAACAGGTCATTTACTACACTTTGAAAAACTAGGAGAGTTTAAAGATGCATGCACAGCAAGTGACCCTGCTCAACATCTTGATCTCCAGCAGCTAGCGGGCTTTACATCTAACCTCCTGCAGTCATTCACAGCGCACTTTGGAGAATTTTGTGAGCGTACTCATCTTTTTAATTTCGTCACCCATCCACATGAGTGTGCAGTGGATAGTGCCAACCTGAGTTACATCCCCGGTGTCTCCATCAGAGATTTTGAGCTACAACCTGCTTACCTGAAGGCCTCAGACATGTGGGTGAATAAGTTCAAGTCACTGAATGAAGATTTGGAAAGACTTGCACAACAGCAAGCAGAGTTGGTGAGCAAACACAAGTTGGGAGAAATGAAAAAACTTCAACCCACAGACCAGCTGATTGTTAAAACTTGGAATGCGCTTCCTGTCACATACCACACACTGTAGCATGTGAGTATTGCTGTACTGACAATGTTTGGCTCTACGTATGCATGTGAGCAGTCTTTCTCACATCTAAAGAACGTTAAGACCAACCTACAATCACGTTTAATGGATGGAAGTCTCAATGCCTGCATGAAGCTTAACCTCACCACATATCAACCAGACCACAAAGCCATCAGCAAAACCATGCAGCACCAGAAGTATTAATGGTAAGAAGTACAGCTAGTGCTCGACTTACGACCATGATTGGTTCCGACAGACCAGTTGTAACACGATTTGGTTGTAAGTTGAGTAGGCTATATGTACGGTACTGTGAAATGATGTTATAAAAATCTTTTAAGTCATATTTTATCATTTTCTTTCATTATTGTTATATATCATAATTTTTTTGTTCATTTTATGCCATTTGTATCATCTCTACACCATTTTGTTTTTTATTTTTACATTCGTCAGATTTAAGTAAAACACTGCATTACCAGTACAACTGGTTTAATATTTGCAAAACATACAAAATTACAAAATACAGGTGCATACAAAAATACAAAATACAGGTGTAAAAAATACCATAGGAAACATTTTCCCAATTGCAAAACATATCAAAATATATAAACATGTATGAAACATTTTATCTGCCAGCACTGTCGTACGCCCAGCTGGGCAACGCTTGCGCTGCCAGACGTGGAGCAGTCATGGCTAGCGATTGTGGTCGTTAAGTTGAATGGTCGTAAGTTGCATAGGTCATAAGTTGATCAATACCTGTACTTTATTCATCATTGGTTAGCAACAGCATAACAACGTTATTAAAAAGAATTCAGAGACTTATTGTACTTTAAAAGTGCTAGTCTTACATAAAATGCACACATTTACTTGTATTTAGTGTTAAACATATTGTATGGCTCTCACGGAATTACATTTTAAAATATGTGGCGTTCATGGCTCTCTCAGCCAAAAAGGTTCCCGACCCCTGCCCTACATGGATAGCTCGGTTGGTTAGAACATCATCCTGAAGCACCGGTTCGATCCCCAGTCAGGGTACATAGCAGGTACAAATCGATGTTCCTCTCTTTCTCTCTCTCTCCCTTTCTCTCTTGCTAAAAATCAATAAATATTAAAAAAATAAAATTATTGGTGAAATATTTTAACCACTATTTTTGATATGAAGCCTTGAAATCTGGTGTGTATTGCATGCTCACAGCCCATCTCAATTTGGATGGGCCTGACAGCTGCTCTGTGGCCTGTGGCTGCTACCTTGAACAGTACCGCTCTATGTAATGGTCCGGAATGTTCTCAGAGATACATGAAAAATTAATGGCACAGAACACTGTATACTATGATGTAATTAGTATAAATTGTAGGTGTCCTTTGGACATCTGAGTTCCAGGCTCTCTTCATGTTACTTCCATTCATTCTAGTAAAGAACCTACAAATCAGGTGCTATTATTACCCGCATTTTAAATGCAAATCCTTTTTTAAAATTTATTTGTTTTTTAGAGAGGGTGGAGAAAGAGAGAGTAAGAGAGAGAGAGAAAGGGGGAGAGGAGCAGGAAACATCAACTCCTATATGTGCCTTGACAGGCAAGCCTGGGATTTGGAACTGGCAACCTCAGCATTCCAGGTTGATGCTTTATCCACTGCGCCACCACAGGTCAGGCTATCCCCATTTTAGATAAAGAAACTGAGACTGAGAGAAGGGAAGCAGTTTGCCCAAGGCCACACAGACTGTAAATGGCCAAGCAGAATGCAGATCTTGAGACCAAGCCTTGCTGACTCCAAAGCCCTGTAGTGCTGGAACCAGAGGTGGGCATCTGGCTTTCACCTGCCCACAGTTAACTCCACACCCATATCCTAATAACGGACCCATTAGATGTCCAAATGAAGATAAGCCTCTGTGTGTTGGGAAGTGTGGTTTTTGGGGTTTTTTTTTTATATTCATTTTTAGAGAGGAGAGGGAGAGAGAGAGAGACAGAGAGGGAGAGAGAGAAGGGGGAAGGAGCTGGAAGCATCAACTCCCATATGTGCCTTGACCAGGCAAGCCCAGGGTTTTGAACCGGTGACCTCAGCATTTCCAGGTCGACGCTTTATCCACTGCGCCACCACAGGTCAGGCGGGAAATGTGTTCTTATGCCTCAAACATCATCTGCCTTCAGATGTTCACTTTCTACCTCTAAAGTTGGCCACCATGAATAAGCTGTCTGAGAGATGGGAATTGTACTGGGGTTCAGTTTCAAGTAGATCTATGTCTTTTCCAAGTCTAGTGACTGCCTTTGGGGAGTTAGCTGCAGGAATCACTGTGGTGAGAGGGACTGCAAATAAAGCAGGTCCACCTTTTCCTGTCCCAGAAATCACGGGGCTGAATGAACTGGGAGCGAGTTTCTAATGTGTGTGGGGTTCTTTTTTCCTAATTCCAGTTCATATTAACCATTTGGAGAAATAATTGTGTGTTGATGAGTCTTTGGACTTCTACTCTGGCTTCATCTCATGGAGTGGCATGTGTGTCTGTATTAGTCAGCTTAGGCTGCCATTGTAAAGTGCCACAGAATGGGTGGCTGGAACAACTGAGACTTATTGTTGCCTAGTTCTGGAGAGTAGAAGTCTGAGTTTGAGGTTTGGTTCCCTCTGAGGTCTGTCCTCTTGTAGATGGATGGCTGTCTTTTTCTTGTGTCTGTTTCCTGATCTCTTGTAAGGACAACAGTCATATTGGATTAGGATCCACCCCAGTGACATCATTTTAACTTAATTACCTTTTTAAAAGTCCTCATCTCCTAATAGTCATATTCTGAAGTTCTGGACATTAGGACCTCAAAACATGGATTTTGGGGGGACACAAGTCAGCCCATAGCAGCATCTCTTTTTTTTGAGAGAGGCAGGGAGAGAGAGACGGGAACATCGAGTTGCTTCTCTATGTGTCTTGACCGGAAATTGAATGGGCAACCTCTGTGCTCTGTGACAACGCTCAAAGCAATCGAGCTATCTGGCCAGGGATTAGTTTTTATTTTATTGATTTTTAGAGATAAAGAGGGGAAGGAAGAGAGTGGGTAGAGGAAAGGGAAGCATTCATTTGTTGTTCCACTTAGTCATGCATTCTTTGGTTGCTTCCTGCATGTGCCCTGATAGGGGATCAAACCTGCAACCTTGTCATATCGGGATGACGCTCTTAACTGACTGAGCTAACTGGCCAGGGCCTAGCAGCATCTTTTTACCTGTTCCCATGAGTTGTGTCTTAGTTGTCCTTATTTGTTAGTTCAGCTTGGAGTAAAGCTAAAGAAGAAAATGTTTCTATTTGAAAATTAGGCCACATGTCCAGGACTTAGCCCACCATTCCTGGCATGTAGTGAATATTTGGCATTTGCTGTCATTACTATCAGGGAACCATTATGGGATGGAATGTGGGCCTGGAAGATTTAGCTTGGCCTGACCAGGCAGTATCGCAGTGGATAAAGCATCAGACTGGGACGTGGAGGACCCAGGTTTGAAGCCCTGAGGTCGCTGGCTTGAGCACAGGCTCATCTGGCTTGAGCGTGGGCTCACTGGCTTGAATGCAGGGTCACTGGCTTGAGTGTGGGATCATAGACATGACCCCATGGTCGCTGGCTTGAGCCCACAGGTCACTGGCTTGAATGAAGCCTCGGCGTGCCCACCAGGGGGCGATGCTCTGCCCATCCGGGGCTTTGCTCTGTTGTGACCAGAGCCATTCTAGCGCCTGAGGCAGAGGCCATGGAGCCATCCCCAGCACCCGGGCCAACTTTGCTCCAATGGAGCCTTGGCTGTGGGAGGGGAAGAGAGAGACAGAGAGGAAGGAGAGGGGGAGGGGTGGAGAAGCACATGGGCGCCTCTCCTGTGTGCCCTGGCCGGAAATCAAACCCGGGACTTCCGCATGCCAGGCCGACGCTCTACCACTGAGCCAACCAGCCAGGGCCTGATTTGGACATTGATATCTTTAAATAAACAGTTTTATTTATTTATTTATTTATTTAATTTTATTTTTTACAGAGAGAGAGAGTCAGAGGGATAGACAGGGACAGACAGACAGGAATGGAGACAGATGAGAAGCATCAATCATTAGTTTTTCGTTGCGCGTTGCAACTTCTTAGTTCATTGATTGCTTTCTCATATGTGCCTTGACTGCGGGCCTTCAGCAGACTGAGTAACCCCTTGCTGGCAACCTCGGGGTCTCGAACCTGGGTCCTTCCACATCCAAGTCCAACGCTCTATCCACTGCGCCACCTCCTGGTCAGGCTGGACATTGATATCTTTAGAGGGGTCATTATTTAGCTTACCATGATTAGTAATAATTTTGCCCTTCCCACCTGCCTACCTTGAACTTCACCTAACTTTTGACCAACTGAGTGTGTGCAAGTCATGTCTGTGATGGCTTGATGTGGATGCTTTTGTTCCCTGATGCTGATGAGGGCAGCCGCTTAGATGCTTGCTAGCTGCAGGTGGTCCTGGGCACCACAGGTAGGTCAGTCTACTTAGAAAACTTCGTCAATTCCTCCCACCAACTTTTTGGAAAGCCCTGCTGGTTTGGCAGACACCCCTCAGTATATTTGTCACTCATTCTGCCTGGCCTGTCCTCCCTCTGCCACCACCAACTTCAGACATCCCTCCTGTCCCCAAGGCCTGTCTCCACCTATACTCTCTTCCTGCATTTCCCCGAGATGTCTTTTTCTTTTTTTTTTCTTTTTTTTTTTTTTCATTTTTCTGAAGTTGGAAACAGGGAGAGACAGTCAGACAGACTCCCGCATGCGCGCCCGACCGGGATCCACCCGGCCCGCCCACCAGGGGCGGTGCTCTGCCCCCCAGGGGGCGATGCTCTGCCCATCCTGGGCGTTGCCATATTGCGACCAGAGCCACTCTAGCGCCTGAGGCAGAGGCCACAGAGCCATGCCCAGTGCCCGGGCCATCTCTGCTCCAATGGAGCCTTGGCTGCGGGAGGGGAAGAGAGAGACAGAGAGGAAAGCGCGGCGGAGGGGTGGAGAAGCAAATGGGCGCTTCTCCTGTGTGCCCTGGCCGGGAATCGAACCCGGGTCCTCCGCACGCTAGGCCGACGCTCTACCGCTGAGCCAACCGGCCAGGGCCGTCTTTTTCTTTGATACCTGGTGAGACTCTGTTGAAGTTTCCTGTCTGGAACTTGTGTTTTTCTGTCTTGAACTTGGATTTTCCAGTCAGGTGTACGTCTTTACGTCTTTATAACTTCTTGAAATGTGTGTCAGCAAACTACAACCTGTGGGCCACACCTGGCCCCAGCTCAGTGTAGTGCAACCCATCCATGAGCCTGGAACGCTTTTTAACATTTTATTTATTTATTTATTTACAGGGACAGAGAGAGAGAGAGAGAGAGAGTCAGAGAGAGCGATAGATAGGGACAGACAGGAATGGAGAGAGATGAGAAGCATCAATCATCAGTTTCTCGATTGATTGCTTTCTCATATGTGCCTTGACCACGGGCCTTCAGGAGACCGAGTGACCCCTTGCTTGAGCCAGCAACCTTGGGTCCAAGCTGGTGAGCTTTTTGCTCAAACCAGATAAGCCCGCGCTCAAGCTGGCGACCTCAGGTCTCGAACCTGGGTCCTCCGCATCCCAGTCCAACACTCTATCCACTGCGCCCACTGCCTGGTCAGGTTACTTTTTAACTTTTTAAAATTTATTTATTTATTTTTTACAGAGAGAGAGTGAGTCAGAGAGAGGGATAGACAGGGACAGACAGACAGGAACGTAGAGAGATGAGAAGCATCAATCATTAGTTTTTCATTGTGCGTTGCAACACCTTAGCTGTTCATTGATTGCTTTCTCATATGTGCCTTGACCGTGGGCCTCCAGCAGACCGAGCAACCCTTTGCTGGAGCCAGTGACATTGGGTTCAAGCTGGTGGGCTCTTGCTCAAACCAGATGAGCCAATGCTCAAGCTGGCAACCTTGGGGTCTCGAACCTGAGTCTTCTGCATCCCAGTCCGACGCTCTATCCACTGCGCCACCGCCTGGTCAGGCACTTTTTAACTTTTTTAAAGGGTTGTAAGAATACACAAGGATTATAACAAAGACCATGTGGCACACACAGCTTAAAATTGTTACTGTCTGGCTTTTTTTCAGTCAACTTTTGAGTTAAAAGGAAGTTAATATGCCCTGGCCGGTTGGCTCAGCGGTAGAGCGTCGGCCTAGCGTGCGGAGGACCCGGGTTCGATTCCCGGCCAGGGCACATAGGAGAAGCGCCCATTTGCTTCTCCACCCCTCCGCCGCGCCTTCCTCTCTGTCTCTCTCTTCCCCTCCCGCAGCCAAGGCTCCATTGGAGCAAAGATGGCCCGGGCGCTGGGGATGGCTCTGTGGCCTCTGCCCCAGGCGCTAGAGTGGCTCTGGTCGCAACATGGCGACACCCAGGAGGGTCCAACATGGCGACGCCCAGGATGGGCAGAGCATCGCCCCCTGGTGGACAGAGCGTCGCCCCTGGTGGGCGTGCCGGGTGGATCCCGGTCGGGCGCATGCGGGAGTCTGTCTGACTGTCTCTCCCTGTTTCCAGCTTCAGAAAAATGCAAAAAAAAAAAAAAAAAAAAAAAAAAGGAAGTTAATATAACTAAATTCCTACATATGTCCTACACAGTCCTACAATGTCCAAACTCTTTTGGACATTGGATAGCTCTCTGGTGTGCAGTACATAGAATTTCTTTCTTTTAAATAACAGCTGTCTCTAGGCTGAACAGGTGGTGGTACAGTGGATAGAGCATCGACTTGGACCACAGAGGACCCAAGTTCAAAACCCTATGGTTGCTGGCTTGAGCGTGGACTTATCCGTCTTGAGTGCGGGTTTGCCTACTTGAGCATGGGATCATAGACATGACCCCATGGTCGCTGGCTTGAGCCCAAAGGTTGCTGGCTTGAAGCCCAAGGTCGCTGGCTTGAATACAAGGTCGCTGGCTTGAGTAAGGGGTTACTGACTTGTCTGGAGCCCCCCAGTTGAGGCATGTATGGGAAAGCAATTAATGAACAGCTCAAGTGCTGAAACTGAGTTGATGCTTCTCGTCTCTCTCCCTTCCTGTCTCACAAAAAAATCAGAACAGCTGTCTTGAGATATAATTCACATAATGTACAGTTTACTCATTTAAAGTATACAATTTTATGATCTTTCATGTATTCACAGGGTTCTGCAACCTACCACTATTTCCAGAACATTTTATCGCCCCAAAAGAAACACTGTTCCCATTAGCAGTCACCACCCTCCCTCTCCCGCAGCCCCTGGCGACCACTGCTGTCTCTGAATATGCTTGTTCGGGCTTCTTTCACTGAGCATCATGATTTCAAGGGTCATCTACATTGTAGTGAGTGTCAGTGCTGCACTCCTTTTTCTTTTTAAAAAAAATACTTTTGATTTTTAGAGAGAGGAGAGAGAGAGAAACAGGAGGAGTGGGAAGCATCAACTTGTAGTAGTTGCTTCTCGTATGTGCCTTGACTGGGCAAGCCTGGGGTTTTAAACTGGCAACCTCAGCATTTCAGGGCGATGCCTTACCCACTGCACCACCACAGGTCAGGCTTCACTCCTTTTCATGAATGTTCTCCTGTATGGATGGACTACATCCGTTCATATGTAGATGGACAGATAGCTTTTCGCTATTGGGAGTTGTGCTGCTATGAACATTTGTGTGGAGGTTTCTGTTTGAACACAGGTTTTCATTTCTCTTGAATACATCCCTAGTAGTGGTAGTGCTGGGTGAGATGGAAATTCTGTGTTAGCCATTTGAGGAACCACCAGACTTCCCACAGCTCTGCCTCATTTGCATTCCCAGCAATCGTGTGTGAAGGTTCTTATTTTTCCACATTCTGACTCCTTTCTTGTTTTGAAAATGTGTGCATTTCTTTCACTCTGCCTACTGAATAAGAAGCTCTTTTGGAGTCAATGGTTTTCTTTCTTTTTTCTTAGTTTTTTATTTTTTTTTATTTTTATTTTTTGCATTTTTCTGAAGCTGGAAACAGGGAGAGACAGTCAGACAGACTCCCGCATGCACCCGACCGGGATCCACCCGGCACACCCACCAGGGGCGATGCTCTGCCCATCCTGGGCGTCGCCATGTTGCGACCAGAGCCACTCCAGCGCCTGAGGCAGAGGCCACAGAGCCATCCCCAGCGCCTGGGCCATCTTTGCTCCAGTGGAGCCTTGGCTGCAGGAGGGGAAGAGAGAGACAGAGAGGAAGGCGCGGCGGAGGGGTGGAGAAGCAAATGGGCGCTTCTCCTGTGTGCCCTGGCCGGGAATCGAACCCTGGTCCTCCGCACGCTAGGCCGACGCTCTACTGCTGAGCCAACCGGCCAGGGCCTTTCTTAGATTTTTAAAAAGTGAAAAAAGTTGAATCAGCCTGACCAGGCAGTGGCACAGTGGATAGAGCGTTGGACTGGGATGCAGAAGACCCAGGTTCGAAAACCCGAGGTCACTGGCTTGAGCGTGGGATCACAGACATGACCCCATGGTCGCTGGCTTGAGCCCAAAGGTCACTGGCTTGAAGCCCAAGGTCGCTGGCTTGAGCCCAAGGTTGCTGGCTTGAGCGATGGGTCACTCGCTCTGCTGTAACCCCCTGGTCAAGGCACATATGAGAAAGCAGTCAATAACTAAGGAGCTGCAACAAAGAATTGATGCTTCTCATCCCTCTCCCTTCTTGTCTATATGTCCCTATCTGTCCCTCTCTCTGTTTCTGTCACACGCACAAGAAAAAGTTGAATCAGTATAGCATTGTATTAACCCCTTTGCTGCCCATTTCCTCAGTCCCACTCCTAAGAGATGGCTATTATTTACAGTTTAGGTTGTGTCTTCAGACCTTTTTTTCTCCATCTACACATATATACATACATAAATATATCTGTATACATGGATATAATATATACCTTTTTAAACAAAAAGATCTCATTCTGTATGTCATTCTGCAGCTTCCTTTATTTATTTATTTATTTGTTTGGGTTTTTTTGCATTTTTCCAAAGTTGGAAATGGGGAGGCAGTCAGACAGACTCCCGTATGCGCCCAACTGGGATCCACCCAGCACGCCCACCAGGGGGCGATGCTCTGCCCATCTGGGGCATTGCTCTGTTGCAACCAGAGCCATTCTAGGGCCTGAGGCAGAGGCCATGGAGCCATCCTCAACTTCCGGGCCAACTTTGTTCCAGTGGAGCCTTAGCTGCAGGAGGGGAAGAGAGAGAGAGAGAGAAAGGAGAGGGGGAGGGGTGGAGAAGCAGATGGGTGCTTCTCCTGTGTGCCCTGGCTGGGAATCGAACCCGGGACTCCTGCACTCCAGGCCGACGCTCTAGCACTGAGCCAACCGGCCAGGGCTTGCAGCTTCCTTTTTCACTGAGCTTAGAGAGTTGCCTTCATTTCTTTTTATGATGGTGTAAAGTTCTGCTGATCTTATTTCCATGATGGATTCTATGTTGTTTTCTCTTGGTAAACATTGAGCTCTCTTTTTTTTAAAATTTTCCATTGATTTGAGAGAGAGAAAGGAAGAGAGTAAGGGAGGGAGAAGCATCAACTTATTGTTCTACTTAGTTATTCCATTTAGTTGTGCACTCATTGCTTCTTATATGTGCCCTGACTGGGGATTAAATCTGTGACCTCAGCATGCCAAGATGATGCTCTATTCATTGAAGCACCCAGCCAGGACTGTTTTTGTTTTTCCAATGTTGCAGAAATGCCAGGTAGCCATTGTGTCACATCTCGTTCCACACTCACATAACATACCAACTGGGTACATCTCAGATGCAGTGGGGACGGTGCATGGGAATGGCACCAGGAGCTGAGAGAGTGCTGCCCGAGGAGTTGGTGACAAGTCTAGGTCCCTCTCGGTACTCTGATCACCTCCCTTTCCTATCCCTTCCCTCCTCCTCTGTCCCTGCAGTGGTCAGTTTGCAATTGTGCGGAAATGTCGGCAGAAGGGCACTGGGAAGGAGTACGCGGCCAAGTTCATCAAGAAGCGCCGCCTGTCATCCAGCCGGCGGGGGGTCAGCCGGGAGGAGATTGAGCGGGAGGTGAACATCCTGCGGGAGATCCGGCACCCCAATATCATCACGCTGCATGACATCTTTGAGAACAAGACCGATGTGGTGCTCATCCTGGAGCTGGTCTCTGGTGGGGAGCTCTTTGATTTCCTGGCTGAGAAGGAGTCACTGACAGAGGATGAGGCCACTCAATTCCTTAAGCAGATTCTGGATGGTGTCCACTACCTGCATTCCAAGCGCATTGCCCACTTTGACCTCAAGGTAAGTCACACTGGAGACTTTGGGGTGGTGCCAGGGCAGGTGAAAATGGGGGCCTGAGTGAGGGTTCTACCTCTATGGGCACAGATTGCACATCCTAGACCAGGCGTGGCCAACAGTTTTTGCCCCTGGGCCAGATTAGAAAGAAAACTTTTTTCACGGGCTAGACGAAACATTAAAATTAAAAAATGTTAAATATAAAAATGATTTAAGTAAACAAAATTTTATTATGTAATTTGTTTATGAATAAATATAAGTGAAAAAAATTTAATATACAATATTACTTTAATAAAAACATAATTACATACCGTATAAATATCCAAACTGTATCACAATCGAAACAATATTTAATTAATAGAATGAACTTGAAGGGGTTATATCACAAATAAAACAATTATTTCGTTTTACAAACAGCCTGGACACGTTTTCAGTTACCAACTGCAGCTATTGTCTGTACATCAATGCCACTTGATTCAGCACACTTGACCACAAAAATAACAAATTGTTTGACATTGGGTGCTCACTGGCAAACTCCACATAAAAGAATGTGGGTTTCACATTGCCGCTAAACATCAAACAGTTCATATCAAGTACAGACGAGTATAAAAGTTGTGAATCTTTTTTTTTTTTTTTTTTTTTTTGAAGTTGAAAACGGGGAGGCAGTCAGACTCCCACATGTGCCCGACTGGGATCCACCCGGCACGCCCACCAGGGGGGCAATGCTCTGCCCATCCGGGGCGTCACTCTGCCACAATAAGAGCCATTCTAGCGCCTGAAGCAGAGGCCACAGAGCCACCCTCAGCGCCCAGGCAAACTTTTGCTCCAATGGAGCCTTGATGCGGGAGGGGAAGAGAGAGACAGAGAGGAAGGAGGGGGGAGGGGTGGAGAAGCAGATGGGCGCTTCTCCTGTGTGCCCTGGCCGGGAATCGAACCCGGGACTCCTGCACGCCAGGCCAACACTCTGCCACTGAGCTAACCGGCCAGGGCCATTTGTGAATCTTTATAATGGAATTCTTTTAAAAAATAAAGAAGTATCGCAAATCCATTTGACCAGTTATTGAAAGTTAACCCTAGATTAGTCACACGCGGAATTCTTTTCCGCGTATCACTATCTTCTTAAATATCTCGATTTCCAATAAACAAAGACGCTTCCACTTCTGAGTAGCTGAGATTTTAAAGTAGTGGAGAATATTAAAAAATTAATTGCAGGCTACATAAACTCATTATGCAGGATCCAGCCCGCGGGCTGTATGTTGGCCATACCTGCCCTAGACCCATTGATGTGCTGGGATTTGAGGTGACAGACCTGCTTAGGTCTGGACCCTTCGGTTGACATCAGCTTGACCACACCCCACATTCTAGGAATGGGGGTGCCCAGGGAAATCCCAGGTGCTGTTCCTGGAGATGCAAGACCAGCAGAATCAGTAGATCCTCTTACCAACCTGCTCTCCCTTCCCCACCCCAGCCAGAAAACATTATGCTCCTGGACAAGAATGTGCCCAACCCACGGATCAAGCTCATTGACTTTGGCATTGCTCATAAGATCGAAGCTGGGAATGAGTTCAAGAACATCTTTGGCACCCCAGAGTTTGTGGGTAAGGCCTTGCCTAGTGTGTTGGGGGCTGGAGCTTGGGTAGGGGGCATTCAAGGATTTCCAGCAGTGTAGGCCCAGACCCTGGGTGTCTGACTCACTGCCCTCAGGTGCCCTGGCATAGGGCAAGGGGAAGCTCAAGGCCTCAGGCTGGTGCTGTCACCTTCCCAACCTTCCTGTTCTCCCTCTGAGAGCTAGTTTTTTTTTTTTAATTAATTAATTTATTTATTAATTTTTTTACAGAGACAGAGAGTGAGTCAGAGAGAGGGATAGACAGGGACAGACAGACAGGAACGGAGAGAGATGAGAAGCATCAATCATTAGTTTTTCATTGCGCGTTGCAACACCGTAGCTGCCCATTGATTGCTTTCTCACATGTGCCTTGACCGCGGGCTTTCAGCCAACCGAGTAATCCCTTGCTAGAGCCAGCAACCTTGGGTTCAAGCTGGTGGGCTCTTGCTCAAACCAGATGAGCCCGCGCTCAAGCTGGCGACCTCGGGGTTTCAAACCTGGGTCCTCTGCATCCCAGTCTGATGCTCCATCCACTGCGTCACCGCCTGGTCAGGCTGAGAGCTAGTCTTGTCTGTGTGTTATGTGTGTTTGCCCCTGAGTGACCACATAAGTACCTTGTAGCCTTAGATGCAAGCAGCTCCTGACCCTGCACCTTCTATATCTCTGTTTCCACAGCTCCCGAGATTGTCAACTATGAACCCCTGGGTCTGGAGGCGGACATGTGGTGAGTTGGGGGTAGCTTTGGAAACCTAGGGCTGCCCAGTGTTGAGTTCAGCATACATACCTAGGACCTCTCTTCAGGAAATCCCCCCCATTCATCCCTAGGAGCTACAGGCTGGGGCATTGGCGCTGTGGAGCATAAGCAGAACGGACCCTTGCCTTAGAATAGGGGTCAGCAAACTGCAGCCTACTGGCAGCGCAGGCCTAAAAACTAGGAGTGGTGGTCCCCTTTTTTTTTTAAAGGATTGTTATAAACAAAACAAATATGTGACAGACTTTCATTAGCCTTTAAAGCCTGGAATATTCACTGTCTAACCCTCTATAAAAAGAGTTTGTTTGCGAGTCCTGCCAGCCCCATAGCGAGTTCTAGATCTACAGGGTCTATGGGGCCATAGTGTTGTCTACCTTGCCCCACTCTGGACCCTCTGACAGGGAGTTGTAGCCAGAGGTATTTAAATAGCCAGTCCTGAGACCTTAGGGCAGGAGAAGGAGAGCAGGGCTGATAGACCTGCTGCCCACCTGGCCCAAGAGCCTTGGGCTTGTAGCTTTCCCATCTGGGCCCCCGCCCTGGGCCCCGCCCTGTAGAAACTCGGGAGTCAGGGTGCTGCATCCCGCAGCTGAGCTGACCTTCCTCTTTCCATGTGCTCTCTTCCAGGAGCATTGGTGTCATTACCTACATCCTGTGAGTACCTGGTGCGGTGCTTCCTGCTGCTGCCCCTCCTAGGGCCCTGCTTGGTCAAGAAGAGGGTTGGGAAGGCTTTTGTGCAGGGACAGTGACCGAGAGTGACCCTAGCTCTCTGACCTATCAAGGTGCTCAGCAAACTTTGGGTTGGATGAGTGAATGTATGAATGAGTGAGTGAATGAATTTGTGTAGGAGAGAAGGTGTGGTCCTGTCTCAGGGGCTTCTGGAGAGTTCAGAAGGCACAGTACCCTCCTAGGAGGTAACATGTGGGACGCTGTGTATGACAGCACATGAACCCCTCTTAGTCCACTGACCTGAAGCTGGACCCCTCTCTCTGTGAAAAGGGGATTTGACCTTGAGGTCATTTCCTCAGAGGCCATGTTTAGGCTGTTCCTGCGTCAGATGTGCTCCCGCCTTTCTTCATTGCCTTGTTTATTGAATGGATGTAGTGATCAGAGATGTGAAGGTTTTAGGAGTGGGTTTTTTCTTTTTTTTTTTTTTGTATTTTTCTGAAACTGGAAATGGGGAGGCAGTCAGACAGACTCCCGCATGCGCCCAACCGGGATCCACCCAGCATGCCCACCAGAGGGCGATGCTCTGCTGCAACCAGAGCCATTCTAGTGCCTGAGGCAGAGGTCATAGAGCCATCCTCAGTGCCTGGGCCAACTTTGCTCCAATGGAGCCTCGGCTGCGGGAGGGGAAGAGAGAGACAGAGAGGAAGGAGAGCGGGAGGAGTGGAGAAGCAAATGGATGCTTCTCCTGTGTGCCCTGGCAGGGAATTGAACCCGGTCTCCTGCATACCAGGCTGACGTTCCACCACTGAGCCAACTGGCCAGGGCCTAGGAGGTGGGTTTTTTGAGATGGTTTTTTTTTTAACAGTTTCAGGTGTTTTTTTTTAATTAACTTATTTATTTTTTAGTGAGAGACAGAGACAGAGAGGGACAGATAATGACAGACAGGAAGGGAGAGAGATGAGAAGCATCAGTTCTTCGTTGTGGCACCTTAGTTGTTCATTGATTACTTTCTTTTTTTTTTCTTTCTTTCTTTATTTATTATTTATTCATTTTAGAGAGAAGAGGGAGAGACAGAGAGAGAAAGAGAGAGAGGAGAGACAGAGAGAGAGAAGGGGGGAGGAGCTGGAAGCATCAACTCCCATATGTGCCTTGACCAGGCAAGCCCAGGGTTTCGAACCGGCATCCTCAGCATTTCCAGGTTGACGCTTTATCCACTGCGCCACCACAGGTCAGGCCTTGATTACTTTCTTTTTTTTTTTTTTTTTTTCTGAAGCTGGAAACGGGGAGAGACAGTCAGACAGACTCCCGCATGTGCCCGACCATGATCCACCCGGCACGCCCATCAGGGGCGACGCTCTGCCCACCAGGGGGCGATGCTCTGCCGCAACCAGAGCCACTCTAGCGTCTGGGGCAGAGGCCAAGGAGCCATCCCCAGCACCCGGGCCATCTTTGCTCCAATGGAGCCTTGGCTGCGGGAGGGGAAGAGAGAGACAGAGAGGAAGGGGGGGGGTGGAGAAGCAAATGGGCGCTTCTCCTATGTGCCCTGGCCGGGAATCGAACCTGGGTCCCCCGCACCCCAGGCCGACGCTCTACCGCTGAGCCAACCGGCCAGGGCCTTGATTACTTTCTTATATGTACCTTGACCTCGGTACTCCAGCCAAGCCAGTGACCCCTTTGCTCAAACCAGCGACCTTGGGCTCAAGTTAGTGACCATGGGGCATGTCTATGATTCCACACTCAAGCCAGTGACCCTGTACTCAAGCTGGTGAGCCTACGCTCAAGCCGGCGACCTCGGGGTTTCAAGTCTGGGTCCTCCATGTCCCAGTCCAACGCTCTATCCACTGCGCCACCACCTGGTCAGGCTTAAAAAAAAAATTTTTTTTTAATGTTTATTTTTGGCTCAGTGGTAATCAGCCCAGTGTGTGGAAGTCTCAAGCTCAATTCCCTGCCAGGGTATATAGGAGAAGCACCCATCTTCTTCTCCACCCTTCCCCCTCTCCTTTCTCTCTGTCTCTCTCTTCGTCTCCCACAGCCAAGGCTCCACTCCAGCAAAGTTGGCCCAGGCACTGAGGATGGCTCCATGGCCTCTGCCTCAGGTGCTAGAATGGCTCTGGTTGCAATAGAGCAACAGCCCAGATGGGCAGAGTTATTGCCCCCTAGTGGGCATGCCTGGTGAATCCCAGTCGGGTGCATGCAGGAGTCTGTCTCTCTGCCTCCCAGCTTCTCACTTCAGAAAAATACCCCCCCCAAAAAAAGTTTATTTTTATTGGTTTTAGAGGGATTATAGAGGAAGAGAGAGAGTGAGAGACAAAGACAGGAACACTGATCTATTCCTGTATATGCCCTGACCAGGGATTGAACTTGCAACCTTGTGCTTTGGGACGATGCTCTAGCCAACCGAGCTATCTGCCCAGGGCTTTTTAAAATTTGAAATAACTTTAGACTCTCAAAAGAATGGCAAAAGCAGTAAAAAGCTCTGTATCCCTGTGAACATCTTGTACAAGCAATGTTTGTTTAAACCAAGAAATCAACTTGGTATAGTATTAGCAAGCAGAGCGAATACCCAAGTCATTCAATGTCACCAGTTTTTCCACCATGTCGTCTTTCTGGACCAAGACCCCAGCCAGGGTCATGCATTACATGTAGTCTTCTCTCTGAAATGGTTTCTCTCTCTTTTCTCATCTGTCATAACTTGGATGCTCTTTTTAAAAATATATATACATTTAGCCTGACCCAGTGGTGGCGCAGTGGATAGAGCATTGGATTGGGATGCAGAGGACCCAGGTTTGAGACCCCGAGATAGCCAGCTTGAGCACGGGCTCATCTGGTTTGAGTAAGGCTCACCAGCTTGAGCCCAAGGTCACTGGCTCAAGCAAGGGGTCACTCAGTCTGCTGTAACCTCCCAGTCAAGGCACATAGGAGAAAGCAATCAATGAACAACTAAGGTGCCACAACAAAGAATTGATGCTTCTCATCTCTCTCCCTTCCTGTCTGTCCCTCTCTCTGACTCTCTCTGTCTCTGTCACAAAATAAATAAAATGCTTTTAAAAAATTTTAAAGTATATATATTTAAATATATATTTTTTATTTTTAAATTACTGTTGATGTACAATATATATTAGTTTTGGGTATACAACTCTGGGATTAGACATTTATATCACTTATAAAGTGATTATCCTGATAAATCTAGTACCCACCTGACACCATACCTAGTTATTACAATGTTACTGAGTGTATTCCCTTTACTGTTTTTTTACTTTGTTGTGGCTGTTTGGTAACTACCAATTTGTTCTTCTGAACCTCTTCACCATTTTCACCCATCCTCCTCTCTGGAAACCATCAACATGTTCTGTGTATCTATGAGTCTGTTTCTATTCTGTTAGTTTTGTTTTTTATAGTTCACATATGAGTGAAATCATCTGGCCCTTGTCTTTATCTTATTTCACTGGGCATAATATACACTTTGTGTCTCCATGTTGCCATTGGCAAGATTTTTTTTTTTTAATTTTCTTTTTTTTTTTTTTACAGAGAGTAAGTCAGAGAGAGGGACAGACAGAAACGGAGATGAGAAGCATCAATCATCAGTTTTTCATTGCGCGTTGCAACACCTTAGTTGTTCACTGACTGCCCTCTCATATGTGCCTTGACCGCGGGCCTTCAGCAGGCTGAGTAACCCCTTGCTGGAGCCAGCGACCTTGGGTTCAAGTTGGTGGGCTTTGTGCTCAAACCAGATGAACCCACGCTCAAGCTGGCAACCTCGGGGTCTCGAACCTGGGTCTTCCGCATCCCAGTCCGATGCTCTGTCCACTGCGCCACCCCCTGGTCAGGCAGCAAGATTTTTTTTTTTAATGGCTGAATCATATTTCATTGTGTATATTTATATACATGTACCACTTCTTTATCCATTTATCTTTTTTGTGTGTGTGACAGAGACAGAGAGACAGAGAGAGGGACAGATAGGGACAGACAGGAAGGGAGAGAGATGAGAAGCATCAATTCTTCACTGCAGCTCCTTAGTTGTTCATTGATTGCTTTCTCATATGTACCTTGACTGGGGGGGGCTACAGCAGAGCGAGTGACCCCTTTGCTCAAGCCAGTGACCTTGGGCTTCAAGCCGGTGACCATAGAGTCATGTCTATGATCCTGCGCTCAAGCTAGCGACCCGGTGCTCAAGCTGGTGAGCCTGTGCTCAAACCAGATGAGTCCGTGTTCAAGCTGATGACCTCGAGGTTTTGAACCTAGGTCCTCTGTGTCCTAGTCTGACGCTCTCTCCACTGCTCCTCCACTTGGTCAGGCTCCATTTATTTATTCATACACAGTGAGATTGCTTCCTCATTTTGGCTACTGTAAATAATGTTGCACCTAAACATATAGATGTCTATGTCTTTTCAATTTAGTGTTTTTGATTTCTTCAAAAAAATACCCAGAAGTGGAATTGCTTCTTTGTCTCTTGTTACAGCCTTAGGGTTTTTGTTTGTGTGTTTTGTTTTGTTTTTAATTTTAATGGGGTGACATCAATAAATCAGGGTACATATATTCAAAGAAAACATGTCCAGGTTATCTTGTCATTCAATTATGTTGCATACCCATCACTATTTGTGTGTTTTTTAAGACTTGATTGATTTTATAGAGAGGGGTGGGAAGCAACAAGTATAGTTGCTTCACTTTAGTTTTTCATTGCTTATTGTATGTGCTTTGACCAGGCAAGCTTAGGGTTTTGAGCCATCAACCTCAGTGTTCCAGGTTGAAGCTCTGTTCACTGTGCCACCACAGGTCAGGCTATAGCTTTAGTATTGAAGCCTATTTTTGTCGCCCTGACTGGATAGCTTGGTTGGTAAGAGCATTGTCCCGATAAGCATCCCTGGTCAGTCCCCAGTCAGGGTGTATAAACAGTGTAGTGTTTCTGTCTTTCTTTCTCTTTCCCTTCTTCTCTCTCTAAAATCATTAAAATGAAATTTTAAAGTAAATAAAAGTTTACTGACCTGTGATGGTCCAGTGGATAAAGTGTTGACCTGGAATGCTGAGGTCACCGGTTCAAAACCCTGGGCTGGTGTGGTCAAGGCACATATATGAGTCGATGCTTCCTGTTCCTCTTCACCTTTTTTTTTTTTGTGACAGAGAGAGGGACAGATAGGGACAGGCAGACAGGAAGGGAGAGAGATGAGAAGCATCAATTCTTTGTTGCAGCACCTTAGTTCCTTGATTGCTTTCTCATATGTGCCTTGACCAGGGTGGGGGCTACAATAGACCAAGTGACCCCTTGCTCAAGCCAGCGACCTTAAACTTGAGCTGGTGAGCCTTGCTCAAACCAGATGAGCCTGCACTCAAGCTGGTGACCTTGGGGTTTCGAACCTGGGTCATCTGTGTCCCAGTCCGACGCTCTATCCACTGCGCCACCACCTGGTCAGGCTCCTCCTCTCTCTCCCTCTCTCTCTTTCTCTCTCTCCCTTTCTCTTTCTCTCTCTCTCTTTCTCCCCTTTCTCTCTAAAATAAATAAAATCTTTAAAAAAAAAAAAAGCAGATCATTCTTGGCCTGACCTGTGGTGGCGCAGTGGAAAAAGCATCAACCTGGAATGCTGAGGTCGCCGGTTTGAAACCCTGGGCTTGCCTGGTTAAGGCACCTATGGGAGTTGATGCTTCCTGCTCCTCCCCCCCCTTTTCTCTCTTGCTCTTTCTTTCTCTCGTCTCTAAAATGAATAAATTTTTAAAAAGAACTGGTTTTACAGAGAGGAAAGAGGGAGCGAGAATTATCAACTCATAGTTACTTTATTTTAGTTGTTCATTGCCTGCTTGTGGCTTGTCATATGTGCCTTGACTGGGCAAGCCCAGGATTTCAAACAGGCAATCTCAGTGTTCCAGGTCAACACTCTATCCACTGCGCCACCACAAGCTAGGCATGACTTCTTACTGCCTTCTGGTTGGCAGCCCAAAGGTGCTGGTTGAAGGTTCCAGGAGAATGTGTGTGTGGGATGGTTGGGGCCCAGTGTCTACCTTCCTCTGCATCTGGCCCCTTCATGGATACTGCAGAGTTTGGTGTTAGCCCAGGTAGCAGCTTGTGGATGGAATGAGCACTGGACACTGAACCCCATATTTATCTTCCAGTTTGAGTGGCGCCTCCCCATTCCTGGGTGAGACCAAACAAGAGACCCTGACCAACATCTCAGCTGTGAACTATGACTTTGATGAGGAGTACTTTAGCAACACGAGTGAGCTGGCCAAGGACTTCATCCGCCGGCTGCTTGTCAAGGACCCCAAGTAAGCACCGGCTGGGCAGAGGGGTCGGGGCATCCCCACAGGGAAAGCCGAACAAGTCTCCCTGGAATGGATGGTGTAGCTGAGAGGAAGTCCTTCCAAACCTCCACCTCTCCACAGTTAGGCTTTTGCTTTAGGCTGGAGATAGCACTGAATGGCTTAGGTTGGCCCACACTGTGTCATAAGAAGCTTGTAATTCATTGCCAACTTTTAAAATTGGAGTTTCACATAAAATTCCAGATTGATACTTTTTTTTTTTAAAGGAAAAATATCTCAAAGTTCTGGCAGCACAGAGCCTTTTTCACGGGAAGTGCTGTGGCTAGCTACAGCTGTCCTCCAGTGTGTGCCCATCCTTGTCACCCACTCAGCCCCTCCTGTGGGCACCTGTGTTGTTTGATCCCAGCTTTCAGTCTTGACCTGTTAACAAGACACCTCAGGGAACACACAGAGCCCAGAGCTTGTGCCCCCAAAGTGGCCTTAATGAGCTCCTGTGGTTGGCTTAGCAAAGTGGATGCTCTGGAGTATGTGTATAATTTCAAGGTCACTTCAAGGACTTGCTGCCAGGATGGAGGGTGACTAGAGTCTGGGGAACCTCGGGGGGCAGGTATCTGAGTCAGCCCTTGGCAGAGTGCTGAAAGCGGAACTGCAGCAGGGAGAACTTGGAAAACTTCCCTGCTCTGCTCCGTGGGGGGAGGACGGTGCAGATGGCATGCATGTGACTAACCAGGGTTGGGGGGGGCTTTTCCAGGAGAAGAATGACTATATCCCAGAGCCTGGAGCATTCTTGGATCAAGGTGAGGTGGGGCACAGCTCCCACTGAGGGATGGTAGGCGTGAAAAGTCCTCAGCATCCAGGGAGGGTCCCCAGATTGTTGGGTCTGGGCACTGGGTGGTGGGGTGCTCCCTGATATAGTGTCGGAGCCATCTCACCAAGGTACCCGCAGAAGTCCTTGGTACTTCTGTGCACTAGCAGGGCTCCCTCCCACAGAAACTTTTCATAAGGGGTAACTTCTAGGCCAGACTTGGCAGCCTTCTGTAAGGGCCAGTCAGTATTTTTGACTCTGCAGTCCCTGGCACCAGTACTCAGCTCTGCCTTCATAGCACGACAGCACCAGGACCATACGTATGCAAGTGGGCACATCTGTGTATCAGTAAAACTTTATTAACCAAAGTAAGTGGAAGGCTGGATGTAGACTGTAGACCAGCCCCCCCCCTCGTTCCAGGCTGTATTCTCTCTCCCCCTACAGGCCATCCGGCGGCGGAATGTGCGGCGGGAGGACAGCGGCCGGAAGCCAGAGCGGCGGCGCCTGAAGACGGCCCGCCTCAAGGAGTACACCATCAAGTCACATTCAAGCATGCCCCCCAACAATACCTACATCAACTTTGAGCGTTTCTCCAAGGTGCTGGAGGAGGTGGCAGCAGCCGAGGAGGGCCTGCGTGGGCTGGAGCACAGCCACCGGCTCTTCCATGAGGACATTGAGGCACTGACCGCCATCTATGAGGAGAAGGAAGCCTGGTATAGGGAAGAGAATGAGAGCATTGGCCAGGACCTGCGGCGGCTGCGGCAGGAGCTGCACAAGACCGAGGCACTCCAACGGCAGGCGCAGGAGGAGGCCAAGAGTGCTCTGCTGGGGGCTAGTGGGCTCAAGCGCCGCTTCAGCCGTCTTGAGAACCGCTATGAGGCCCTGGCCAAGCAGGTGGCCTCTGAGATGCGGTTTGTGCAGGATCTGGTGTGCGCCATGGAGCAGGAGAAGCTACAGGGGGTGGAATGTGGCCTCCGCTAGGGCTGCGTGCGGTGGGTGGGCCCAGGGGGTTCCAGTGGTGGGTGTTTCCTCAGTAGTCCTGGGACAGGGCCCCTCTGTCACCCTTAATCTGGCTCTAAAGAGTTCCCGGACTGGGACTGAGGTGAGAAGAGGCTGGACTTCATGGGGTCTTCATGGGGCCTGGGGATTCACTGCTGAGGGAAGGGGCCTGGCCAGCTCTGCTCCAGGAACACAAGGCTGATCTGGGCCTCTGCCTAGTCTATGTCCCCCTGGCTCCGTGCACCCCTCTTCTCTATCTTTCACTCTCCCACTCATTCTCACAACAGCAGTGACTGGTGGAGGGGGTCTTCCAGGGTAGCAGCACTTCTGGAACTCGGTAAACTCTCTGCAAGGGATTAGTAACTCCAAAATGGAACTGGCCGTGGTGAACATGGATGCTTTGTGCCTGACCCAGTGGCAGGTTGGCAGCCTTCATGTCCTGGGTTAGGGGCTGCAGAATGGTCAGAGCATATGGAGCAGGGCCTCATCAGCACCTTCAGGCCTTCCCTGACTATCTAAGCACATGCAGCCTCAGGGAGGGTTTCTGAGGGTCCCTGTATGCCTCAGGCTCAGAGTTGGAGGGGCTTATACTGGACATTCTGGCCCCTACCTTTTTAGAGATGGGAGGTGGCTCTTCCGGGGGTAGTGGTAGAGAGGGCCTCTGAGCCCTGCTCTTCACAGACCCTTGCAGGGCACCCTGGGCTCTGAACTGGGTACTATGGCCAGAGTTGAGCAGATGACTCAGCCCTCAAGGAGGTGTCAGTCTGGAGGTAGTATAGGGCATGGGAGGGCATGTGGCTAAGCACATTGCCTGGACACAGTAAAGGAAACATATGTAAGAGCTGAGCCTTTGTTTCTTCCCTGAGGCCCAGGAAGCCCCTGGGCAAGGCAGGTCTGCAGGGGCCAGGGAACTTGGGACAGGAGTAAAGAGCTGTCATCCACCCTGCAGCCCTGCCTAGTTGGCCAAGCTGTGGAGCTGTCCCCTCTCTCCACTTATAACACCAGTTGCAGGCTTCTCATGACAGTCCCTGAAGGGCCAAGGCAACCAGTGGGGTTCCTCCTCTGCCTTAGTCCCTGACCCTGCTGCACCAGCTCCTGCCTCCATTGCTGCCTTTTGAACTGTTAGGATTCCAGGAGGGATTACATGAAGTATCACGAAAGGTTCATGGGCCCAACATCCCCCACCCCAGAGAGCCCCAGGACTTCCTAGTCTCCCCCAAGACTCCGTGCTGCCCTGTGCAGGGAGAAGCCCATTTGCTAACTCTGCCTTTGCTAGTTCCCAAGTGCACCTGGCTGGGAACCCTCAGGGAGCATTGCCCTAGACTAGTGAGGTTGAGAAGGCCCTGGTCAGGTCGCTTAGAGTTGCCGTGGGCAGTGCTGCCATGTGCCACTAGGTGCTGCCCTTGAGCAGGACCTTGTGTGCCCTGAGCAAGTGCCCTAAGGGCCTGTTCTTCTGAACGTGGATCCTTAGCAGGTGGCCATTCTGAGCCTAGAGTTCTCTGCAGCAGTTTGGGTTAAGCGAGGGATACCCATGTAGATCCTTCATCCCCAGGCCAGCCAAGTGCAGGGAGGAACCAGGCAGGTGGGACTCGTATTCCTGCTGAGGCTGCTGTCCAGTGTTCCTGCTGCCAGGACACCGCAGGGCTGAGGCAGGGCTTAGGGACCTGGCTGTGGGGTCTGGTGTAGGAGTCTTCTGTTCACAGGTCTATCTCAGGGCCTGGGGCTCTGTACTGCCTCCACAAGCTCTTTTAGGTTTCAGTTGCTGCCTCCACAAGCTCTTTTAGGTTTCAGTTGCTGCCTCCACAAGCATGTGCCTGCTGCAAGCCAAATGGAAATAAAGCCCTGATTCTGACATCCAGCTGTTGTCTACTTGGGTCAGGTGGGGCAGCCTGCCTTGGGGCACCTACTATGATGGCCTGGCCATACTTTGTGTATCTTTTCTCTGCTGCCTGCTCCTGTGCTCCTTGGGAAGATGAGAGCAGACCTGTAATGTGCCATCAGCAGCTGCCCAGTCTTGGGGCTCACCTGGACTCTTAATTTTTGTAATGAGTTAGTAGTAGCTGGAGTGGCTTAGAGGGGTTTCTGTCCCTTCACACTCTCAGACACTGTGCTGCGAGGCCACATGTGTGTTCCCCTGCTGTATTATGTGCCCCAGCACAGGCCACCCATGCTCAGAGGGGACATAGGTAGTGTCCTTATTCTGCACAGTCTCTCAGTCTGCAGTGTGATGCAAAGGAGAGATCTTTTTTTTTTTTTTTTTTTTTTATAAATTTTTATTTTAATGGGATGACATCAATAAATCAGGGTACATATATTCAAAGAAAACATTTCCAGGTTATCTTGTCATTTAGTTCTGTTGCATACCCATTACCCAAAGAGAGATCATCCTCCGTCACCCTCTATCCAGTTTTCTTTGTCTCCCTCCCCCTCGCCCTCCTTCCCTCCCCCCACCCCCCATAACCACCACACTCCTGTCCATGTCTCTTAGTCCCGCTTTTATGTCCCACCAATGTATGGAATCCTGCAGTTCTTGTTTTTTTCTGATTCGCTTATTTCACTCTGCATAATGTTATCAAGATTCCACCATTCTGCTGTAAGTGGTCCAATGTCATCATTTCTTCTAGCTGAATAGTATACCATGGTGTATATGTGCCCCATCTTCTTTATCCAGTCTTCTATTATTTTTTTTTACAGTGATTAAAAGCCTTTAAGCAAACTCTTGGCCAATACAGCAAGAATCCATAAAAGAGTAGTGTCCTTAACATGTTCATCAAGTCCAAGTTGGCCCCATCACCATGCCAAATCCCTGAAAAATGCAACCCAACCACAGTTCAGTCTGTTAGGAGCTGTCACAGGGAGCAGGAGTCCAGGAAAAGTCCACATCCAGGAAAAGTCCACATGGCACTGGGATTGTCACCATTCTATACTTTGCAGCTCATGTCCAAGTCCCAGTGACCGCTGCTTCTAGCTGGTAATGATTCAGGTAGACTGGAAAAGCCATTTGCAGCATGCGTGGATATGGAGCCTCTGTTCTCTGCCTGGAGAAATGAGACCAAGTTGCTTTTCCCTGGAGCTCTGCGACTTTGGCATGGTAAAGAGAACCTTGGGATACACTAAGCCAGGGGTCCCCAAACTTTTTACACGGGGGGCCAGTTCACTGTCCCTCAGACCGTTGGAGGGCCGGACTATGAAAAAAACTATGAACAAATCCCTATGCACACTGCACAGATCTTAAAAAAACAAAATGGGAACAAATACAATATTTAAAATGAAGAACAAGTAAATTTAAATCAACAAACTGACCAGTATTTCAATGGGAACTATGGGCCTGCTTTTGGCTAATGAGATGGTCAATGTGCTCCTCTCACTGACCACCAATGAAAGAGGTGCCCCTTCCGGAAGTGCGGCGGGGGCCGGATAAATGGCCTCAGGGGGCCGCATGTGGCCTGCGGGCCGTAGTTTGGGGACCCCTGCACTAAGCAGTCTTGGTGTGGCTTCTTCAGTGATCCTTGGTTGAAGAGTCCTCTTCGTTTAGTCCAAAGTTGGTTTTTCCAGATGATAGTTCTTAACATTAGTTTGTAATCCACTTTGATTCTGGGAGGTAGATGTTGGTACGTCCGCCTACTCCAGCACCATCTTCACAGTCAAAGGAGAGATCTTTTGAACTTTAAATCCTTCCCAGGAGCTGCAGTTCTAAGCCTTCAGCAGCCCTCAAACATTGACATGTTTAGTACACCAAGGGGCACATTTCGCCTTTTTATTTTAACTTCAGTTTTTTTGTGTATGTGGCTTTTTTTTTTCTTTCATTTTTTTTCATTTTTCTGAAGCTTGAAACAGGGAGAGACAGTCAGACAGACTCCCGCATGCGCCCGACCGGGATCCACCCGGCACACCCACCATGGGGCGACGCTCTGCCCACCAGGGGGCGATGCTCTGCCCATCCTGGGCGTCGCCATGTTGCGACCAGAGCCACTCTAGCGCCTGAGGCAGAGGCCACAGAGTCATGCCCAGCGCCCGGGCCATCTTTGCTCCAATGGAGCCTTGGCTGCGGGAGGGGAAGAGAGAGACAGAGAGGAAGGAGAGGGGGAGGGGTGGAGAAGCAGATGGGTGCTTCTCCTGTGTGCCCTGGCCGGGAATCGAACCCGGGTCCTCCGCACGCTAGGCCGACGCTCCACCACTGAGCCAACTGGCCAGGGCTGTGGCTTTTTTTTTAAAGGTTTTTTATTGATTAATTTTTAGGAGAGAGACAGAAGGGAGGAGGAGCAGGAAACATCAACTCCCATATGTGCATTGACCAGGCAAGCCCAGGGTTTTGAACTGGTGATCTCAGCATTCCAGGTTAACGCTTCATCCACTGCGCCACCACAGGTCAGGCTAACTATAACTTTTTAAAAAAGACTTTTTTTTAAGTGAGAGGACCCATATCCTTGACCAGTATCCACCTGGCAACCCCCACCTGGAGCAGATGGTCCAATCAACTAAGCTATTTTTGGAACCTGAGGTTGACACACTTGAACCAATTGAGCCACTGGCTGCAGGAGGTAGGGAGAGAGAGAAGGGGGAGTTAGAGGGGGAGAGAAACAGATGATCGCTTCTCTTGTGTGCTTGTGTGTCCTGACCTGGAATCGAACCTAGGATGTCCATATGCCAGGCCAACTTCCTCTCCTTTTTTTTTTCTTTTCTTTTTTTTTAAGAGAGGGTCAGACAGGAACAGACAGGAAGGAAGGGGGAGAGATGAGAAGCATCAACTCATAGTTGCAGCACCTTAGTTGTTCATTGATTGCTTTTAGGTATGTACCTTGACCCAGGGGCTCCAGCCATGCCAGTGACCCCTTGCTCAAGCCAGCGACCTTTGGGCTCAAGCCAGCTACCATGGGGTCATGTCTCTGATCTCATGCTCAAGCCAGTGACCCGATGCTCAAGCCTGATGAGTCTGCACTCAAGGTGTCAACCTCAGGGTTTTGGACCTGGGTCCTCACCATCCCTGACCAACACTCTATCCACTGCGCCACTGCCTGATCAGGCCACAATAAAGTGTTGGTATTTTCTTACTTTAAAAAAAGTGGGAGGCCTAACCAGGCAGTGGCGTAATGGATAGAGCGTCAGACTGGGATGCTGAGGACCCAGGTTCGAGACCCTGAGGTCACCAGCTTGAGTGTGGGCTCATCTGGTTTGAGCAAAAGCTCACTAGCTTGGACCCAAGGTCGCTGGCTCAAGCAAGGGGTTACTCGGTCTGCTGAAGGCCCACAGTCAAGGCACATATGAGAAAGCAATCAATGAACAACTAAGGTGTCGCAATGCGCAACAAAAAACTAATGATTGATGCTTCTCATCTCTCGTTCCTGTCTGTCCCTGTCTATCCCTCTCTCTGACTCTCTGTCTCTGTAAAAAAAAAAAGGGAGGGGGAGGGTGGATCCCTCCCCGATTGAGCCTTCAGATGAAACCTGGCCCTGGCCAACACCTGAATTGTAGCCTCTGTAGAGACCTTACAGAACACCCACGTAAGCCATGATCAGATTTCTGATCTCTAGGAATTGAGGTACCGTGCATGTTGTTTGAAGCCACTAAGTTTGTGTGCTTTGTTCTTCAGCAGTAACTGACTAATATACTGAGAGAAGCGCACTGTAACCACTTGCCACCTTACTGAACTATTTAACTTCGGCTTGTTTTCCTTCTTAGCACCTTGTCTTTTTGGTATGCCTTCATTCTCTTTTCCTTCTGGGATTGTGATGGGGGTGTATTTAGCTCTTGGCCATCATCTTTTTTCTCTGGGGAGAGTGGACCACTCAGCAAATCTGTGGAGTGAGGACTCCCTGCCATCTGGTTTTGCTTTTTGCAAATGGAGATGTCTTCTGGGCTGCTTTGTAAGATGGGTTGGAGGCAGTAAATGCAAGATCCATGAATTCCATCCCTCCAGCTGGCAGGAGTCAGGTCAGACCTGTCTGTAGGTTAGGATTTGGCTGCAATGTGTGTGAAGCATTTTGGAAGGTGTTTGTCTCAAAGCAAAGCTCATGCACAGCAGGGTGAAGGAGGGAGGTGCTGCTTCTGTTGCTGGTCCTACCCCTAAATTGCAGAGTGATCTCTAGCAGCATGTTAGCCTCTCCTGGCCTCAAAGTTCCAGCTGCAAAAAGGTAATTTCTCCTTTTCCCATCCAAGGTGTCAGAAGGATTAAGTGGGAACTTGTAGAGGGAACTGGCAGTCAAGTGCATAAGTATTGATGGTACAGCTAATCAAATCAGAGTCTCAGAGATGGGCCAAGCTCGAACACCAAAGTTCTCCAAATGGACATCAGCACACACTGACATTGATCATAGTAACTGATGTGAATGACTCCACGGGCTGGCGAAGATGTGAAACCTGCTACTTGGGGATCAGCAGCCACTGTGCCCTGTCCCTCGCTCAGGAGGGTGTTTGGCAAGCAGACCTCCTCTGTGAGAAGTGTGGTGGGGAGACCAGTGGGGACCTCCTGCTTCTACTAACATCACAGGAAGCCCTAATTTTAGGCCTTACATCACAGCTTAGGATTTTTACACACCACCTGATAAGTCAGATGGTCCTGGGTTTGAATGAAGCCTGATTGGGCATCTGCTCTTGGCAGAGATGTCACCTATCTGTGTACCAGTCTTGCCTTCCCTCAGGGACAGTGGTTCCAATTGCCTTGTAGGGTGGGGACAAGTGTGGAAGGAAAGGGTGCATCAGGGTCCAGCACATACTGGCTACCCTAAGCATGAGTTTTTTGTTTGTTTGTTTGTTTTAAGAAATGAAGGGAGGTCCTGGCTGGTTGGCTCAGTAGTAGAGCATCACATCGGCATGTGGATGTCCTGGGTTCTATTCCCAGCCAGGGTGCATGGGAGAAGTGCTCATCTGCTTCTCCACCCCTCCTCCTCTCTCTTCTCTCTCTCTTCTCCTCTCCTGCAGCCATGGCTCAATTGGAACAAGTTGGCCCTGGGCGCTGAGGATGGCTCCATGGCCTCCACCTCAGGTGCTAGATGGCTCTGATTGCAGCAAGCAACGCCCCAGAGGGGCAGAGCATCGCCCCCTGGTGGGCATGCCGGGTGGATCCCGGTTGGGCACATGCAGGAGTCTGTCTGACTGCCTCCCCGTTTCCAACTTCAGAAAAAAAAAAAAAAAAAAGGCAGTCCTCATGCCGTCTTCCCCAGTCCTAGTTGCCATGAATAGGTGTCAGCCAAGCCCATAGCTATCACCTCCTGACCATACTTGGGCAAGAAGCTGCTGTCACTATTAATAACCAGGGTGCATCCTCCTAGATTGGGGGGGGCTGGCTCCTATAAAGCCAGACCTGCCAGCTCGCAGCGGCTCCTTCAGCCCCTGAGACCTTTAGCCCCCCTTGTTGTGAGAGAAAAAGAAAAGTAAGTACCAAAACCATCTCCCCTCAACCCTCCACCTGACCCCACCCAGCGGCCTGAAAAGTGAGACACAGAACAGTGGTGTAAACTACATACCCATGCAAAGGACTCTGAAACACAGCCTTGGTGGCACTTAACTGTCCCAGGCAGTTTGGGGGCCCATCCCAGTGGGGAAGAGGGCAGCGAGGAGGAAGGGGAGGAGAAGGGGGCTGAGCCTCCTCCTCATCTGTTCTCTGTGTCCTAGAAGGAACAGAGCCAGGGACCCCCCGCCTGGGGACAGGTAATTCCAGAATGCATGTGTGTCTTGTGATGTGGCGACAGTGCTAACTCCACTTGGGGAGTGAACGGCACAGATTGAGGTTGAGGCTCCTTCACTCCCCTGCACCTACCCCTGTCCCCAGATACCCTGGTGTCCCCCTGCCTCCTGGTGTTTTATATTTTGAAGGTCTTTACAGGGGGACTTACAGGCCCATGCAGAGTAAGCCCTGTTTGCATCTACTGAACCCCAAGATACCTCTGCTTTGAGAGCTGCCCCACCCCATCCCCTCCCTGAGACTTAGTTGTTTGGTGACCTTGTTGAACATCAGAGAAGCTTCAAGGGAATAGGGAGGCAATGAGGTCATTCTTGGGTACCCTCAGACTACCAGAATGTGCTAGGTGGATTTGGGGGGCTCCTAGGCGATGGTGGAGGGCATGCGGTGGTTGAGGTTATCAGCCATCCCTGTCTGTCCTTGTCAGCCCACTCCTCTCCCAGTCACTGGAAAACAGCCCTCCACCCCCAGGCTGACCCCAAGAACACCTCCTCAGCTGGGAGGATGGGCAGTAGGGATGACCTTTGGAGGTGACTGCTCTGGCTCTGTTGGGACATATGCAGGGGTGTGGGTGCCAGTAGAGTAACTGCTGATTAAGAGAGTTGGCTGAGTGATAATTGATGTGAGTGGCAAATGCTTGGAGTGGGGGGAGGCTGGAATAGAGTGAGGATGAAAGGGGCAGGGATATGGACCCTGCAGCCTGCCCAACACCTCCCGGGGCCTCTTCCTCCATCAGTGCTATGAATTTCATTTTTTCCCCCCCTTCACAGCTGTGAGCATATTTGGGGCAGGGCCCAGGACAGAGCTGGTGGGGTGAGCGTCCTGGCGCTGAGGGTTGTCAGTTGGGGCACTTTGTATGGAAGGTCGCCTGACCGTATATCTGTCTGTGTTGGCTGGGTTGGGGCTTTAGACTGGCTTTGTAGCTGAGGGAGCTGCAAAGGGGCCAACTTTCAGTGCAGGGCTCAGTAGGTTCCTGTCCACCCACCTCAACCTTCAGCAACCCTGTGGCAGAGGTACCTCTCCATGTGGTGGGATGGCTGGCACCCCAGGACCCTGCAGAGACCAAGGAAGAGGGGCCATGGCCAGGTCTGGCCTAACCATGTCCCTCAGGGAGGGAGAAGACTTGGCCCAGGCAAGTGACAGCCACAGGATGGTGGCACATGGCTTTGTGTGTCAGGGTCTATCCCTGTCCTGGTCTCTCACTCAGCTCCTTCCTGGGGCCTTCTCTGCATAGTCAGTCACACTACTCAAAGCACCTCCAGGGATAGAAGTTTGAGTCAATTCTCTACCCTTAGGACAGAAACTCCCCTCTGCACTTGGACATTGGGGCTGGGTCATTCTCTTTGGGGGGCTGTCCTGGGTACTGTGGGGTGTTAAGCAGCATCCCTGGCCCTACTCTTGTAATGCCAGGAGCATCCCCAGTTGTGACAAACACAGATGTCCCCAGACATTGCTCAGTGTCCCCTGGGAGCAGGATCACCCTCCACTGAGAACCACTGCTCTGAGATTGTTCTTGGCCTTAAAGGTTTCCTGGGCTGAGCACTGGGCATTCCTGGGGCTGGTTTTAGGTGATAAGTGAGCAGACATTCTAACTTTAGTTGTTAGGTGCTTCATTCTAATGTGTATCAGAAAACAGGTTTTCCTAGCAACACCAATGCCTCCATAAAGTTTCCTCTACAGGCCCTGGCCGGTTGGCTCAGTGGTAGAGCGTCGGCCTGGCGTGCGGGGGACCCGGGTTCGATTCCCGGCCAGGGCACACAGGAGAAGCGCCCATCTGCTTCTCCACCCCTCCCCCTCTCCTTCCTCTCTGTCTCTCTCTTCCCCTCCCGCAGCAAAGTTGGCCCGGGCGCTGAGGATGGCTCTGTGGCCTCTGCCTCGGGCGCTAGAATGGCTCTGGTTGCAACAGAGCGACGCCCTGAATGGGCAGAGCATCGTCCCCTGGTGGGCATGCCAGGTGGATCCCGGTCGGGCACATGCAGGAGTCTGTCTGACCGCCTCCCCATTTCCAGCTTCAGAAAAATCCAAAAAAAAAAAGATAAAAAGTTTCCTCTACAAACGAATTTAGTTAAAAATCAATAAAAATAAGCAAGACTTGTAAGAAAAACTAATAAATGCAAGAGTCGTCATCTGGGGATCTTTGGCCCTGACCCTCATTGTGAGGGCAGGAGGGGAAGGAGTGGCTTTAGAAGGGACCTCTGAAGGACCCACAATGGACACCCACCTGGCTCGGAACCCTCTCTCTACCTTTGTATGAGGTCTTGGGCAAGGGATTTTGCCACAGTTCTCTCATCTGCACATCAGAATAAATTGTACTTGTGACAGAGAGTGGTGGAGGGAATTCCAGGCCCTCTTGATCACCGAATGGGTGTCCAGCAGGTGCCAGTGCTTCATCCCCACCCCATGCTCACAGGGCCAGCCTACGGGAAGAGCACCACAGAGATGAATGTACTTAGTACACATGTGAGGAAACTGAGTCACTGAGGTGATACATTACATCACTTCAGGAAGTGGCCGAGGCAGCTGGATTATAGAGCCACACACTCATGCTCTGAGCTGTTCCATCCTGGTGTGACCAAGGTTACACCCCAGGGGATCCTTGGTGGAAATGAGAGGGGGAGCAGTGGGTTTGTCTCAGGTTGTGTCTGGGGAGGGCTGGTGCTTCAGAAAGGTATAGGTTAGTGATGCTATAACTGTGGCCAGAGTCATTCAGCTGTGGCGGCATTGGAGCCAGGTTCTCTGGGCCCCTCAGGTGATTCTAGGAGGAAAGAGAGAACTTTTTTTTTTTTTTTTTTTCATTTTTCTGAAGCTGGAAATAGGGAGAGACAGTCAGACAGACTCCCGCATGCGCCCGACCGGGATCCACCCGGCACGCCCACCAGGGGCGGTGCTCTGCCCACCAGGGGGCGATGCTCTGCCCATCCTGGGCGTCGCCATATTGCGACCAGAGCCACTCTAGCGCCTGAGGCAGAGGCCACAGAGCCATGCCCAGCGCCCGGGCCATCTTTGCTCCAATGGAGCCTTGGCTGCGGGAGGGGAAGAGAGAGACAGAGAGGAAAGCGCGGCGGAGGGGTGGAGAAGCAAATGGGCGCTTCTCCTGTGTGCCCTGGCCGGGAATCGAACCCGGGTCCTCCGCACGCTAGGCCGACGCTCTACCGCTGAGCCAACCGGCCAGGGCCTAAAGAGAGAACTCTTTTGTAATATGGCTAAGAAGATGGAAGTCCAGATAGGGTGAGGGTGAACAGCTTGGTCATGCTTTCTCGGCTGCAGAAGGCCATGAGGTCAGCATCTGACAGACTTGAGTTTAAATCTCAGCTTTGCTGGCCTGGGCCAGGTAGCTCAATTGGTTAGAACATCATCCTGATATGCCAAAGTTGCGAATTCAATCCCTGAGTAGGGCACAAACAAAACTCAACCAATGAATGCTTGAATAAGTGAAAATCTCTCTCTCTCTCTCTCTCTCTCTCTCTCTCTCTCTCTCTCTCTCCCTCCCTCTTCCTCTCTCTCTAAAAATAAATTTTAAAAATTTAAATCTGGCCCTGGCTGGTGGCTTGGTGCATAGAGCATCAGCCCAGTGTATGGACATTCAGGTTCAATTCCCAGTCAGAGCACACAGGAGAAGTGAACATCTGTTTCTCCCCCCTCCCTCTCTCCTTTCTCTCTCTCTTCCTCTTCTGCAGCCAGTGGCTCAATGGGTTCAAGTGTGGCCCCAGGTGCTAAAAATAGCTTGGTACTCAAGCCAGATGGAGTTGCAGGGTGGATCTTGGTTAAGGCCTATGTGGAACTCTGCCTCACTATCTCCCATTCTTTCACCTAAAAAAAAATAAGTTTAAATCTCAGCTTTGCTGAGTGAGTGACCTTGGGCAGGTTGATTTCCCTCTCTAAGTCCTAGAGAGACAGGTCATAGAATAATCTGATCTCTCAGGATGGTTGGCTTTGACCAGGATGACCAACTGTGCCAGTTTCCCTGGGACGGGTTTCTCAGGACAGGGAACTTTCAGTGCTCAAACTGGAAAGTTCTGGGCAAACTAGGATAAGGTGGTTACTCTGTTCTCATTCTTTTTAATTGTGGTAAAATACAAACAACATAAAACTGACCATCTTAACCATTTTTAAGCATCCCAGCCAGTGGCATTCAGCACATTCACATTGTGCAACCATCTCCACCATCCATCTCCAGAACTTCCTCATCTTCCCAAACTGAACCTCTGTCCTCATTAAACTTTAACGTCTCATCTCCTTCCCCAGCCCTTGGTATCCACTATCTACTTTCTGTCTCTATGGATCTGACTCCTCTAGGGATCTCATCTAGGGACTTATACAGAATTTGGCCTTTTGTTTCTGGCTTATTTCACTGAGCATAATGTCTTCAAGATTTCATCCATGGTTGCTGGCCAGTTGGTTCAGGGGTGGAGTGTCTACCCAGCATGTGGAAGTCCCAGGTTCGATTCCTGGTCAGGGCACACAGGAGAGGTGACCATCTGCTTCTCCACCACCAGCCCCCTTCTCCCACAGCCATGGCTTGAATGGTTTGAGCAAGTTGGCCCTGGGTGCTGAGGATGGCCCCATGGCCTCGCCTGGGGCGCTAGAATAGCTTGGTTGCCAAGCAATGGAGCAGTGGCCCCAGATAGGCAGAGCACCCAATGGGGGGCTTGCTGGGTGGATCCTGGTTGAGGAACATGCGGGAGTCTGTCTCTGCCTCCCCATTTCTCATTTAATTAAGAAAAAAATTTTCATCCACATTGTAGCAGGTATCAGAATTTCTTTTTATGGCTGAATAATTTTTTTTTTCTTTTTCTTTTCTGAAGATAGAAACGGGAAGAGACAGTCAGACAGACTCCCGGTACGCCCACCAGGGGCGATGCTCTGCCCACCAGGGGGCGATGCTCTGCCCCTCCGGGGCGTCGCTCTGCCGTGACCAGAGCCACTCTAGCGCCTGGGGCAGAGGCCAAGGAGCCATCCCCAGCGCCCGGGCCATCTTTGCTCCAATGGAGCCTTGGCTGCGGGAGGGGAAGAGAGAGACCGAGAGGAAGGAGGGGGGTGGTGGAGAAGCAAATGGGCGCCTCTCCTATGCGCCCTGGCCGGGAATCGAACCCGGGTCCCCCACACGCCAGGCCGACACTCTACCGCTGAGCCAACCGGCCAGGGCCTGAATAATATTTTATTGTCTGGATGAACCACATTTTGTTTATCCATTCATCTGTTGATAGACATTTGGGTGTTTCTACCTTTTGGCTATTGTGAATAATGCTGCTGTGGACATGGGTGTGCAAATATCTGTTTGAGACATGGCTTTAAAATGTAACTCCATCTAAAAGTAGAATTGTTAGATCGCATGATAATTCTGTATTTAATTTTTTGAGAAATCTCCAAACTCTTTTTCCATAGCGGCTGCCCCATTTTTCATTCCCATCAGCAGTACACGAGGGCTCCGATTTCTCCACATCCTCACTGACATGATTTTTTGAGTTGGTCACCCTATTGCTACTGTTCTCATAACGACCAAGGTGTCTGGGTGGCCAGTTAAGGCTCTGGCTGTCCCGGAATCACCTCTCCCATGTCCTTGTCCTGTCCTGCACTATTTTGGGCCCAGTGACAGGCAGCTCTGCTTTGTGCCTGTGCAAGGGGCAAGCCTTGGCAGGCCACCAGGTGCTTCCTCCTGGTCCTGGTCCAGCTCCCACCTGCTCTCCAGGACACAGTGACCTTGGTCACAGCCTGTCCTTGAGACTGCCTTTCCCCATGACCCTCTCCATTCCAGACCTTGCATACACCACACCTGTCAGCAGACAATTTCTGTAAAGGGACAGAAAGTTATTATTTTCAGCCTTGCAGACCAGAGGATCTCTGTCACAGCTATTCAACTCTGCTGTCGTAGCTTGAAAGCAGCCATATGGGCATGGCTTCATGCCAATAAAACTTTATTTATAGACACTGAAATTTGAATTTCATATCATTTGCATGTGTCATGAAACTTAATTCTTCTTATCCCCATCCCCTCTGTCTGATCACTTAAAAATGTGAAGCCATTCTTATCTCAAGGGCTGTACAAAAACATACAGTAGGCTGGACTTGGCCTAAAGGCCATAGTTTGTAAATCCCTACACTACACACACAATGAACATTTGTTGAATGAACTAATGTTTAGTGTCTCATTAAAACATATGCCCAATTGATTAGCCAATGCCATTTGCGAAAATCGGCATTAATGCACTTTTTATTCAAGTCACAAATGTTGAAAACGCCACTGAATTAAATAAAATTCACATTCAATTTCTTCTTAAGTCCTAAAGAATTTTTAGACAGTTTTATTGAGATAGTATTGACATACCATGCAATTTATCTGCTTAATGTGTACACTTTGATTTTTAAAATATATTCACAGGGTTGTATAACCATCAATTTTAGAATATTTTATCCTCCCCCTGAAAGAAGCCCCATTCTCATTAGCAGGCAGTCCCCCACCCTCCCCAGCCCCTGGCGACCACAGGTCCACTTTCTGTCTTTGTTGATTTGCAGGACTGGTTCCTTCTTAGGCCTCCTTGGTTTGCAGATGGGTATCTTCTCTCTGTGTCTCCACTGTGCGCATATACCCCGGCATCCTTCTATGTGTTCAAATCTCTTCTTATAGGGACACAAGTCATATTGGACTAAGGCCCACCCGCATGACCCCATTTTAACTGAATCACTTCTTTAACCAATTCCAGATACAAACAGATCCTGAGGTCCTGGGGGACAGGGTTTCAACTTATAAATATGGGGGACACAATTCATTCAGTCCATGACAGTGTCTTTTGTTTTTCATTCTTGTTTGTTTGTTTGAAGCAAGGAGAGATTTAACAGATTCAGATATCGCTCCAATATATAAGGACTCTGGATTCTGAATCATTAGGGACATGACTGGATGGCCGAGCAGGGACCAGAACTCATGCCCTCCTGACCTCTGGCCTGTGGGCTTTTTCATTCTCTTCTGTAGCTCCTGAAGACAAGCAGCTGGGGTAAGCAGCTATCCGGGTCTACCTGGTTCGAAGGGTTCCTAGGGATGCAGGACTTTCAGTGCTGAAATTGGAAAGTCCCCTGAAAATCAAGACAAGGCGATTACTCTTCTGGTGGCCTGCACAGGATCTTTAGGTTAGTGGAAAGTGCCCATGAGGCCTTTGCTGAAATCAGTGCTAGGGAAAAGCTCAAAGCCCAGAAGCCCGTGGGTCCTTCTAGCTCCACTGTTGTTGGCTCTGCTGCCATCTATTGGTCTGTTCTGTCCACCTGCCTGTTCACTTAGCACTTTCTCCGCCGTGTCTTGCTCTGTGCTGGGTCTCGAGACCACAGGAGTAAAGGAGGGCCATGGTAATTGCTATACCAGGTGTTTTCTGTTTGCAGGAGGGCTGTGTTTAGAAGACACAGCCACATAGTATATGGGCCAGTTGGGAGGTTCTGGGCCAGGGCACAAGAAGTGATCATCAAACTGGGACCCCAGACCCAGGGTGGGGCAGAGTTCGTAGGACCAACCTGCTACCCAGCCTATTCTGTGGCATACAGAGACCCCACTCCACAGGCCACCCTGAAGGAAGCTTAGAGGGCAGCAAGGCTGTCACAGATGGAGAATGAGGGATCTGAGCCTTGTAGTGAGTGACGGGCAGGGCCCTGGACACCCACACTCCTTACCCTATTGCCTTTTCCCAACAACTGCAAAAATGGCAAGAAAGTCTGTCGGACGTTCACCCCACCTGTGGCCCTATATGTCTCCTGCTAATGCTGGCCTGTGCCTGACACCCCTTTGCAGAATCATGCCAATGCCCAGATCTGATCCTTTTTTCCCAGAACATAAAATGAACCATTTTTTTAATTTTTATTTTTGTATTTTTCTGAAGTTGGAAACGGGGAGGCAGTCAGACAGACTCCCGCATGCGCCCGACTGGGATCCACCCAGCATGCCCACCAGGGGACGATGCTCTGCCCATCTGGGGCGTCGCTCTGCCGCAATCAGAGCCATTCTAGCACCTGAGGCAGAGGCCACAGAGCCATCCTCAGCGCCCGGGCCAACTTTGCTCCAATGGAGCCTTGGCTGCGGGAGGGGAAGAGAGAGACAGAGAGGAAGGAGAGGGGGAGGGGTGGAGAAGCAGATGGGTGCTTCTCCTGTGTGCCCTGGCCGGGAATCGAACCCGGGACTTCTGCACGCCAGGCCGACGCTATACCACTGAGCTAACCGGCCAGGGCCTAACATGAACCATTTTTAAGTCAACAGCTCAGTGGCATTTAGTGCATTCATAATGTTGTGCAACCACCACCTCTAACCAATTCTAGAACTTTCTCATCACCCCAAACAGAAACTCCATCCCCATCGGCAGTCATTCCACATCTTCCTCCCCTAGCTCCTGGCAACCACTAACCTACTTTCTGTCTCTGTGGATTTGGCTGTCCTGAACATTTCATATAAGTAGAATCACACACTGTGTGGCTTTATGTGTCTGGCTTCTCACTGAGCATCATGTGTTTAAGGTCCATCCATGATGTAGTGAGTGTCAGTGCTGCACTCCTTTTCAAGGCTCAGTAATATCCCTTTGTGTGATAAATCATGTTCTGTTTATCCATTCATCCCCCCATGGACACTTGGGTTGTTTCCACCTTTTGGCTACTGTGAACATTCATGTGCAAGTTTTTGTTTGAACACCTTTTTTTTTTTTTTTTTTTTTTTTTACAGAGCCAGAGAGAGGGACAGATAGGGACAGACAGACAGGAACAGAGAGAGATGAGAAACATCAATCATCAGTTTTTCGTTGCGACACCTTAGTTGTTCATTGATTGCTTTCTCATATGTGCCTTAACTGTGGGGCTTCAGCAGACCGAGTAACCCCTTGTTTGAGCCAGTGACCTTGGGTCCAAGCTGGTGAGTTTTGCTCAAACCAGATGAGCCCGAGCTTAAGCTGGCGACCTCGGGGTCTTGAACCTGGGTCCTCCGCATCCCAGTCCGATGCTCTATCCACTGTGCCACCACCTGGTCAGGCTGAACACCTATTTTTAATTCCTATGAGTGGAATTACTGCAGTATCTAGTAATTAGTTCTCTTTTTCCCTCTACAGTTTTCAAATTGCACTGGCTTTGTCCAAAACTGTCTGGAATGCAGTTTTTTTGTGCTGTTCTGGGTTAAGCAGTGTGGGACAAAGGTCCATGGCTGGCCATAGGACATCACTCCCACTTCCAGGGCTCTGGTCTCCACTGGACCTTTCAGGCTCCCTAAAGCAAAGAAAACAGGGTGTATGGAGACCAGAGTTCAAATCCCAACTCCCCCAAGCCACTGACTCTCTCTGAGCCTCAGTCTCCCTTTCCTTGAAATGGGTATAAATAATAAATTGTCCCACTGAGGTTTCAGGGAGGGCTCAGGGGGGCATGGTTCCTAGGACAGAAAGTATGCCCTTTATGAGCTTCTTAGGTCATGAAAGCTTCCCAATAACCCTATACAATAGGTATTAGCTCCAACCACAGAGAAGGTGCTGGGGGTGGTGGTAGGGATGGGCCTCAGCCAAGAGCTGGGTACCCTTGGGCTTTGTTCACTTCCCAGCCCTGTGCTGGGCTATGCTGTGCCATATGTTGAAAGCTGACAGGAAATTTCCCCTCAGGGGAAACTGAGGCCCCAAGGACACCCAAGCAGTATCTGGGGTCATATAGGTATGGGTCCAACAGGTGAAGACTAACTGCCCAGAGCTCCCAATGCCACCCCCAGAGGCCTCCAATGAACCAAGGAGAGGGGATAGGAGGGTCCTTTTCAGCGCTTCAAACACAATAGGTTGAACCCCAATGGTTAAAAAAAATCAGGATCAGGTTTAATACTTAATTATTTAAGCTGCTATGAGGTTACAGTGGCATCTCAGGGCAGGATCCCAGGGCCCTGAGATGCTGAACTGTGAGTGGGGCCTCCACTCTTGCATGTACAGACATCCACAAAGGGAATGATTGTGCAGTGTCCTGCTGGGATGTTGCCAGCCCAGCCATACTGTGGCCGGAATTGTATGTGGGTCCCTCCAGTCTGGGGCTGGGCCCCTCCTCCCCCAGCCACACTAGGGGTGGTGGTTCAGGAGTGAGTTCTGAATGTCTTCCAACACCTGATGGAAAAGCTCCTCTCGGGACTTCATGCCATCCAGGTACACTGAAATCAGAAAGGCCATGGTCAAGAGTGAAACTGCTGGGCCACCAGGGCTGCCTCCAGGTGGCAGGTGGCCAGTCCACAGGGAAACAGGCAAACTGCTGGATCAGGAGGAAGCCGACTTACAGAATCAGGTTGCTGGAACAGAATAGCCTTTGGGGCCCAAAGCAAAAGGGACTGGCAGTGAGACTTGAGGAGGGACTTCTAAGTTTCCCAAATGGTCTCCATAGGGATGGGTGGGCTTGGGGTGCCCCCCGAGCCAGGCCTCATCCTACTCAGGGCCTCACCTACTTCCACGCCATTGGCCTCCATCTCTTGCTTATACTTCTGGTACATGGGCCACACGTGGCCATCAAAGAGGCCGGGGGGATCGGGGACCTTGTAGCTGCGAGTACTGGGGAGAGAGATTAGCAAGAATTAGTGATGCCCATGTTGCCCAAGGGTGTCCCATGAGCAGAAGAACCTGGGGGATGTGAACCAGGTCAGGGATCACACCACTGAGAAAGGGGGCCCAAATGAGTCAGGCGCCATTGGCTGGGGTCTGGCATTTTCACCCCCTGAACCTGGTAGATGCCTCCAGGTCCCTGGATAGAGCTTCTGGAATAGAGCAGGGGCCAGCTAAGTGCCATCTGGCGGCCAGCCTGTGGTTTCAGGGTGGCTGGTGTCCAGTGGGCAGCACTGGTTTCCTCCAGGCTCACCTCCTCCTGCGCTTGCACTCCTCATAGGGGACAGTCAGGAAGTACCGTTGGCTGTAGAAGTCCACCAGGGGCCTGGCAGGGGTGGAGGACAAGGTCAGCACCATGGGCTTCCTTCACATGGAGCAAAGGTACATAGCCCGCAGCCTTATCTCCAGGGACTTTCCTGGGTGATGAGGGCTTGGGAGGGGGTGGGATCTGGGCTGGTTAGTGTAGGGGTTCAAGGAGGGGACTAGCTTTGGTCAGTCTCCTGCTATGCCCAAGAACATCCTCACGGCAGCCTCCAGCTTGGATGGACCAAGAGAATTGCTATATCTTGCCAGGGTCACACAGAGAGCCAGGGATCCATCCCACCCTCCTGCTTTGCCTTAGAGGACTACATTCTAGAATTAGGACTCAGTTTCCCCAAGAAGCAGGGGTTTGGCCCCAGACCTCTGAGCTGAGCTCAGCTCTTCCCCCAACCCTTGGAAAGACCCAGATTGTCTGGGGTGTGAATCTGCCACCACTCACTTGTAGCTGTAGAGCAGGAAGCCTTCCAAAATGAGGATGTGGGTATCCAAGGTGTTTGGTTGGATGCTGACGCCGTGGGAACGGGCAAACTTCCGGGGGTTGCTCACCCAGGCCTGCACAGTATTCAGCATGGCCTCCATGTCCAGGGACTCCAGTACTAGGGGCAGGGAGAGCAGGTGTTGGCAGAGTCAGGGAGAGAAGAGACAGTATAGGCAGGGGGCGCGGGGCCGCCAGCCATCCTTACCATCCCACTGCTTGAAGCCGTCCTCCCCAACTGCGATTTGATCTTGGGGCTGAAATAGAGGAGCCCAAACCCTGGGCTCAGTGCCTGCCTTCCCACCTCACCACCACCTGGGGTGAGAGAATCCACCACCTGGGGTGGGCCCCTTGGCTCCTGGAGAGCCCACAGTAAGGGGCCCAGGGTCTGGCAGGGCTGCCTGTCCTGACCCTCTGCAGTTGATGTTTACAGGCTCCAAGGTGCCCGGTGGGGTCCAGGCTGGCACTGGTATACTCCCCGCCCCCACCCCATGACTCTTGGGACCAGGAGGGAAGGGACTTTGTAAGCATTGTTTCATTACCCCTCACCTTCCACAAAGCATGGAGGGCGGCTCAGAGCCCATTTTGCAGATGGAAAACTGGACATTCAGAGGGAGAAAGGGCCTGGAGGGCCATAGTGGCACTGGCCTGATGGCACTTCCCCTTTGGGAACTGTGGCGTCCTCATAAGTCCAATGGGGAGCAGGTGTCCAGTGAGAACATGCCAGGTGCATAGGAGGTGCTCACTAAATGAGAATGTCCATCCCTTGAAGGCCCAGAGTGACCCGGGAGGGGTCTGTGCCTGGCTCACATAGGCAATGGGCAGCAGAGGGCAGGGTGACCTGGCCTGGCTCCCCCCGACCCCCAGGTGAGGGCAGCCACCTTGAAAAAGTCATCCTGGTGGATCACACAGCAGTTGGGCAACACCTTGAGTAGGCTGTTGGTCAGCGTGGTCTTACCCCCGTTGGTCATGCTGTGGAGACATCATGCACATGAGGCCACCTGGCCCGGTCAAAGGGGCCCCCCAGAATCATATTCAAACATAAAAACTCAGAATTGTAAAGCCTTAGAGCTAAGAGGACATTGTTATTTGTCTAGGGTCAGAGAAGTCTGTTTAATCAGAGAAAAGGGGCAGAGAGTATGGAAACAAATATCTAACAGTCTTGGCTGGCACAGGGCCATTCTGAGCACCATGCCTCATTCCAGTATCATTGCCAACCCAGGAGGTGGGGTCAGGACCTCATTTTTGCAGATGAGGAAACCGAGGTCCAAGTATGATTCAGCCCTGGTAAGGATTTTTTATTTTTAAGATTTTTTATTTATTAATTTTTAGAGAGAAGAGAGAGAGAAAGTGGTGGGGGGGAGCGGGAAGCATCAAGTTGTAGTAGTTGCTTCTTGTATGTGCCTTGACAGGGCAAGCCCAGGATTCTGAACCCACAGCTTCAGCATTCCAGGTCAACACCTCATGCACTGCACCCCCACAGGTCGGGCAGGGCTTTCTTTTTTTTTCCCCCTTAAAGGTCAAAATGTTAAAACAAATGCAAACTGGGGGAGAACAAATATTTGCAATAGAAAAACCATCAGTGCCTGACCAGGCAGTGGCACAGTGGATAGGGCATTGGCTAGGGACACAGAGGACCCAGGTTTGAAACCCCAAGGTCACTGGCTTGAGCACAGGCTCATCTGGCTTGAGCATGGGGTCACTGGCTTGAGCCCAAAGATTGCTGGCTTGAAGCCCAAGGTCACTGGCTTGAGAAGGGGTCACCGGCTTGGCTGGAGCTCTCTGGTCAAGGCACCTATGAGAAAGCAATCAGTGAACAACTAAGGTCCCGAAGAATTGATGCTTTTTATCCCTTTCCCTTCCTGTCTGTCTCTATCTCTTCCTCACTAAAAAAGAAATAAATAAGGAAGGGAGGGAGGGAGGGAGGGAGGGAGGGAGGGAGGGAGGGAGGGAGGAAAGAAGGAAGGAAGGAAGGAAGGAAGGAAGGAAGGAAGGAAGGAAGGAAGGAAGGAAGGAAGGAAGGAAGGAAGGAAGGCCAGCAGTTCACTGTAAAACTAAAAGAGGCACTCAACTTTATGAACTGGTTGTAATCAAGAAAATTTTAAAAAGAAAAAGAAAAAAAAGCAATTGTCAAAGTAGGGTGACAAATTTATCCTGGTTACTGAGGATGTCTCTGCTTTTAGTACTGAAAGTCCCAAATCCTGGGGACCCTTCGGTACCAAGAAAACCAGGACAAGGGGTCACCCTGTGGCAGAGGGAACAAGACTCTGGACTCCTGGAGCTAACAAAGGACATAGAAGGGTAACTGGGAAATGAGTGTCCCTTTGACCTTGTTGTCCCTGTTTTAGGAATCAGAGGTAGAAAGCCAGGTATGGAATAGGGGAAAGCTGCAGCCGATTAAAAGGGCCAACAGGCCTGACCTGTGGTGGCGCAGTGGATAAACTGTCGACCTGGAAATGCTGAGGTCGCCAGTTCGAAACCCTGGGCTTGCCTGGTCAAGGCACATATGGGAGTTGATGCTTCCAGCTCCTCCCCCCCCTTCTCTCTCTCTCTCTCTCCCTCTCCTCTCTAAAAATGAATAAATAAATAAAATAAATAAAAGGGCCAACAGGAAAGGGGATCCCTGTATATTAAGGGGGGTTATGGGGAGCAATTTAGAACAGCTCTGACATTAATTTGGGTTGTTATTAAAAGGCATATCTTACACTCAACATGGCTGCAGAATTTGCAGGGCCTGGCTCAAAATAAAATGTATGGGCCTTCCTTCAAATATATTAGAAATTTAAATATGGGCTATAGCAGAATAGTAAACCAAGTTGGGAAAGGGAGCCCCGAGCAACCCCGTGGGTGGACATTCCTGTCCTCAAGCCCACCCTGCTTAGGCGAAATCGTTCCCTAGCATCATCTTAAAACAAAGTTATTGGTAATGAAATGGAGACTCCAAATCCCTTAGGAAGAGAGGCCTTTGGCAGTTGCTACACAGTCACACCATAATGCCACGCTGAGGGCCCGCCCCACCTGCCCAAGTGTCTGCATCCATGTAGGGTCTACCCCTCCAAAGACTGCCCGGACTGTTAAGAGGGTCTGTCTGAGCTTTATAAAGTCTTCTCTCCCCACTGATTTTTGGTTTTACACTGAGTATAGTGGGGAAAAGTAATTTTCATGTGGAAATTTAAAATTGGGCAATGCGCCCAGCCCGCTGTGGGCACCAAACCTCCAAGGACATAGATAGACCCCTTTCCCACACTCAGACCTTGGGCAGCAGGCCCTGTGAGCCCAGGCACCGGCAGCTGTCCATTCATTCCGCACCTTCCCCTCACGCTCCTCTGCACCTTTGTTCCCTTGCACACAGGGGCTGCCTGCCCAGAGCCCAGGCTGCTTACCCTCCAATGCCCACAATGTACTTCATCTCCACGCGAAGGGGCGGCAGGGATCACACTGGCTTGAGGACTCCCAGGCGCTCAGTTGGGCCCAACGCTGCCGCTGTGCGCGCTGCGGCCCGGTTTCATTGAGAAAACCTGGCTCCTTTATAGGCCTGGGCAGTCTGGAGGCTGCCACGAGGTAGGGGGTGTGCAGCCTATTGGCAGCGTGGCCTGCAGGGTGGGGGCACGCGCCCCCCACCTCTGCACCTGTTTCCACTGGATGGAAATAGCTCCATGTTGCCTTTTGCCTAAATTAGTCATATGCCAGCTGGGCGGGAGGGGGTGCCAGTAGATGTAGATGTCACCCCGGGTGCCTCTTCCCTACTCCAGCTCTCTTTACCCGCCCCTTCCCCACTCCTAGCCAGATTGCCCACGGGGCAGATAACACATCACACATCTTCCTTTTCTAAAAATATCTGCCCCGTGTGTCCCGTGGCCTGACCCTGACATTAAGACTGCTCCTGGTGACACTGAGGAAAGGGAACTCACCACCCCTCCACCCCCCACCCGCCCCATCATCATTTACATCAGCAGGGCCAGCCCCAGCTCCTCCCTCCCCATCTCCCCCAACCCTCCTCACCCTGTGGGAACTTCCCTTTCCAAGGGCGCTGTGCCAAGATGGGTCCAGAATGTTGAGTGCCAAGATAGCTATGCTCTGGTGACCTGGTGCCTGCCAGAAAATCTCAACGTGATACCAGGAGTCGTTCATCAGGTGCCCATGTGAGGCCTGGAGGAGTCACTGGGTTTGACCTGGTGCCTCTCAGCAGCCTGGGGATGGGATGGGGTGGGGCATGACCTTGCTGGTCCCTTCTCTGTATCCCTGGGAACCAATGGACATACTTGCCCAAGTCCAAGTCCCCCTCAGTAACATGGGGATTATACTAATTGGGCATATGCTGTTATCATCATTATTATTATTGTGATTTATAATAATAAATATATATTTGGTCTTAGTCCCAGCTCCCAGCATACAGTTGCTAAAACCCTTGTAATTTCCTAAGTGATAAGAGGGAGTATCTTTTGTTATAATATTTGGACTTTAGTCCTCAGTTCCTGAAATAGCTCCAGGGTGATAAAGATGAAAGAAGAATCTTTTGCTAATTGGAATAAGCCCTTTCAACCACACCTAAGTTTATGCTAGTGGTGTGATTTTGAAAAGGCCCTAGAACTCCAGGATGGAGGCTGGTAGCCAGGGGAACCAACATGGGGTTAGAGGACAGAGTTTTCAGGGGAAAGGGGCTGGTGATTGAGTCAATCACCAAAGGCCAACAATTGAATCAATTACACCAATGTGATGAAGCTGTCACAAAAATCTCTAAATGAAGAGGTTTGGAGAGCTTCTGGGTGGGCAAGCAGGTCCTCATGCTGGGAGGTAGTGCCTGGAGAAGGTGTGGACATGCTGAACCCCCTTCTCAAACCTTGCTCTATGCTTCCATGGGGCTGTTCCTAAATTCAATCTCTTATAAACAAATCAAAAACAACAGCAACAATCCTCCCCTCCCCGCTAATCTAGTAAGTAAACTGTTTTCCTGAGTCCTGTGAACTGCTGTAGCAAATTGTCAAATCTGAAATGGGGGGAAGCATGGGGACCCTGATTTGTAGCTGAGTGGGACAGAAGTGTGGGTAACCTGGGCACCCGCTCCTTTTGCTGGGCATCAACTGTACCAGCATTTGATGGGACAGTTGTGGGGCTGAGCCCTTAACCTGTGGAGTCTGCAATAACTCTGGCTAGTGTCAGAATTGAATTAAATTATAGGACATTCATCTGGTGTCTGCAGAGAACTGGATTGTTTGGTATGGGAAAAAGCCCCCACGTCTGGTGGCAGAAGGGTTAGTGTGAGTGTAAAGAGAAAATAGAGTTTTCCTTTTCAATAGTAATAATAATACACTTATAATAATAATTAATATAATATATAGTTATATATAAATATATAATTAATATCATTATTGTTACTATTAACTGCTGACTCGGTTTGATTCCATAAGGGATTGGGGGCAGGAAATGAACTTTAATCACAGAGAGGCAGAGTTGAAAGGGGCCTCAGGAATAACCCATTGGGGCCCCACTTTGCAGATGAGAGAAGCCACACAGGACAGGTGATGGCCCCAGGCATCCAAGGTCACCAAGGCAGAGTTGTTAAAGCTCTTTCTCTGAACCACACCCAAGACCAGTGCGGGCCACAGCCTTTGGAAATGGATAAAAGTAACAGAGCTCTGCCTGACCTGTGGTGGCGCAGTGGATAAAGCATCGACCTGGAATGCTGAGGTTGCTGGTTCAAAACCCTGGGCTTGCCTGGTCAAGGCACATATGGAAGTTGAAGCTTCCTGCTCCTCCCCCCCTTCTCTCTCTCTCTCTCTCTCTCTCTCTCTCTCCCCCCCCTCTAAAAAAATGAATAAATAAATAAAAATAATTTTTAAAAAAAGTAACAGAACTCTGTTCTTAGTTATAGTTTATTTCACATAAAAATCCCCCCAAGTTTATGGAAATGATGTTCTCACATCACAACAGTAATCATAGTGAATTGTGGGTTTTTTTTGTCTTTAAAAACCACAAAACTTGCCATGGGAAAGATGAGTGTGTGAACGCTGACTTTGGGGCAGGACTTATGATGCCCCCATGTGTTACAAGGGGAAAGAAAACCCAGTGTTCCTTTACCAGGAGTCTAGGTCCATTGCCTTTTGGCCCAAACTGCCCCACAGATCCAAATCTTTCACAAAGCCAATTTCAGAAGTCGGGTAGCAGCCTGCCTAGAGACAGTGGCCCCACTTGGACAGAACTGTGCTGCACACAGAATGTCTCACACCTGTGACAGGTGGCTGGCCTGGAAACAGCCTCCTCAGAGGTCTTTGTTCTGGAAGGGCTGCTGTGACTGAATTGGGGTCCTTGGTCTGCTTGCCTGTGGGTGGTCTGTGGTCCTGCTGTTCCACAGGGGCACGGTGGTAGGCCACGCTGAACCTGTTGGAATTCCTTGAGTGGCCAGAATCTTTAGCCTGCAAGGTCCTTCAGGGCTGAATGAGGTCAGCACCTTTGTCCATCTGTTGCCTCTGCAGGGATTTGTTATTGTCAGATGGGGTAGAATGACTTGGCTCCATTTTTTCCCCTTGCACCAGCCTGCTGGGAGTTACTGTATTCACTGGGGTGGATGCACCCCAGTCCTTTCAGGACCATTCCGATCTCAGATGAACAGAGCTGGCCACCTGAACCTGGAGTTTAGGGCCTGAGATAGAGGGGCCTTTTGAAGGGCAGCCCAGAGAGGCCCATCCACTGACCTTTGCTGCCTCAGGTTCCAGGTGATTCACCTGGGCCTAGAACAGGTTCCCTGTCCTTTATTTGACATTTGGGAAGGAGAGCAGAACTTCAATTTAAAAACTCCACAAGGCCCCCAAATGTCCTGGCCTCATGGAGCAGTGTTAGGTCCCAGAATACGCAGCCCCAAAGCAGCTCAGAAACCCAGCATTTTCCAAGGCAGGAACTGTGACGTTGGGGTAGTTGCTTGATGTGACAAAGCTCTAGGCATCCCTTTTCTGAGTACTATATGTCACTAGCTCCCTCCTGTTGTTGGGATAGCTCCAATCACAGCCCCCTGCCGTCCTAGTTCAGAAAACATTTGACATTTCCACTGAGGCTAAGAACCTCCTATTTGAAAACTGTGACATGAGGTAACCGAACCTCAATGACAGCCAGGTAAGAAGACTGCTACAAAGCCAGGAAAAGGGGCCCAGAGTGTGTTCCTGCTCAACTTTTGCTCAGATTTACAGAAATAGACTCTTAGGATTAGAGGGGGCACAGAGAACCAGTTTCTTCAAGCACTGTTCAGTCTTTTTAAAAAATACCTCCAGAGACGAGGAACTCACTGCCTCTAGGGGCGAGCTGACTGGTTTTTGGACCATGTTAGAAAAGTCTGTCTCCTTTGAATGCAGGTGGTGGAGTGTCCAGTCCACTGGGATTTATATTCCCAGGTGACCTTTGAAAGATGCAAACATCCAATACCCTGTATCTTCCTTGTTCTTGGTCTGTGTTTCCAGGATGAGCCTATTTGTGTTGGCTTTCCAGCCTCTGCTCTTGGTGGGAGCCCAAGGGGCACATCCCAACCCTGTGCTGGGAGGATTGGAGAAGTGGGGACAACTCGTTTCCTTTGGAGGTATTGATCGGCCTGCCCTGTGGCATGGCATCTGCATTAAGGGGCTTGAGAAAATTCTAGATGGAGAAAGTGTATGTGATTTTGCAACTGTAAGGTAAGGATGACTAGTGGCAGCTCTCACTTGTGCTGTGGGCTCCAACACTCCCATCAGATGTGGGTGTCATAAGAAACAAAGGGGTCCAGTCAAATGTAAAGCCGTGAGTTTGAAGGTGCCCAGGGTACAACCCTGATGAGGGGCTGAGCTTCCTGGCCAGACGCCCAGGATTGTGGGGGCCATTCTAGGAGGAAAGGCACAAGGATGAATTCCAGATCTGGCCGGGGCCGGTAGGCATCTATGGCTCCAATCTGGGCCAACTGTCAAGCAAGAGAAGGGTCTTAAACCAGGACTTTGTACAGTGGGAGGGGACTCAGGCCACCAAGGACACATGGGCTATGTCCTCTGCTTCTCTCCTCGGCTTTGAGTTTGTGAGCCTGGAAGGGGGGAGGGCTACGAACCAGATTCTTTTTCAGAATGCACTTCTATTGCATCATTTAAAAAAATGTTTTCAAGCAGCTAAAAAGGATGCTGGGTTTCAGAGATGGGTGGAGCAGATGGGCACCCTCCAAAGACTGGGGATTCGAGATGAGGTGGGGATGAGATCCAGGGCCAGAGGGCATCTGACAGAGGTTTCTTGGCATCTGGTATTTTCTTTCGTGTTCTCTGTACTCTCATCACCTTAGGACATGCTGGAGAGGGAAAAACAGGCGATGTTATTATTGCCTTTATTTGAATTTTATTTGAATTTTTATAAGAGTTTATTTGAACCAAACCAACAACATATGCTTAGGAAGCACAATTTCAAATGCTCCCTACTATTGTTTTTAAAGAAAGTGGAAAATACTGCCCCACATGCATGAAATCCAAAAGAAAGGTCTCATCTGGCTCTGGTGCACTCTCAGCAGCAAGAGTGGCACTTGCCTTTCAAGGTCTACCACCTGCCACCCGCCTTCCAGCTGTGGTTCTGAAGGGGATCTCTCTCTTGGTGTACCAGAACGACCGACCTTAGGGCTGGTATCCTCAATCAGACTGGAGGGAAACTTCAACCTATCCACCTTCCTTCCTTCCTTCCTTCCTTCCTTCCTTCCTTCCTTCCTTCCTTCCTTCCTTCCTTCCTTCCTTCCTTCCTTCCTTCCTTCCATTCATCTATTCATCCATCCATCCACCTATCCATCTATATAATCAGCTATCCAACCACTGATCTGTCTGCTCATCCATCTAACCATCATTCCATACATTTCCTTTTGCGCCTTTAATTATTTCTACCTGAGGATACCCAGGTGAGGTCTAATTCTGTTGATTATTGTATCTGCTGAGTTTTTCTCATGGTGGATGATTTCCTTGTGTTTATTTTTATTGACTGATTTTAGAGACACAGAGAGAGAAGCATTCATTTGTTGTTCCACTTAGTAGTGTATTCATTGGTTGCTTCTCACATGTTCCCTGACCAAGAATCAAACTCATAACCTTGGTGTTTTGGGATGACTCTAACCAACTGAGCTAACCAGTCAGAACCTCCTTGTGAATTTTATGTCTGTGGATGTAAACTCATCTCCAGAAGGCATGGATTGAGATGGTCTTTTCAAAAATGCAGTGAGGCCTGACCTGTGGTGGTGCAGTAAAGTGTCGGCCTGGAATGCTGAGGTCGCTGGGTCAAAACCCTGGGCTTGCCTGGTTGATGGTTCCTGCTCCTCCCCCCCTTCTTTCTTTCTCTCTCTCTCCTCTCTAAAATGAATAAATAAAATCTTTATATTAAAAAAAAACCACAGTGAGAACTTGCATCCACTCAGTATCTCCCTAGCAGTATTGGTTTAAGACTGTTTTTGATGTTGTTTTTTTCTTAGCTTGGGGGTTCCCACATCACATGGGGTAGTATTAGAACATGTGTCCAGGCCATGTTACAGGTTTGTAGGAGTGTGTGGTCAAGGATTAACCCTGCACATTCCAAAGAAATGCCTAGCTCCTGGGAGACTACCTCTGAGCTCTGGGAATGTCTTGCCTGATAAAGTGGGACCTTGGCTCATGTCAGAATATGTATGCTAACAATATAATTTAGGGTAGAGGGTACCAGCTTGACCTCTGGAGGGACTGAAGACAAAGGTCAGCCCAGAGCAGTCAGCATGCACATGTGACTGACCCCAGTAAACACCCTAGAGAGCAAGGCTCAAGTGAGCATCCCTTGTTGGTAACACTTCCTGTGTGTTGCCCACATCTTTGCTAGGAGAATTAAGGGCTGTCCTATCGCTGATCTTCACCCATATCCATCCTTTCACTATAATAAACCTTAGTTATGAGCACAGCTTACTGAGTTCTGTGAATTTTTCTAGCAAACCACTGAACCTGTGGGTGGTCTTTAGGACCCCCAACACACAACAAGGCTTTCCCTGGCATCCAGAACCGGGCAGAGACACTGAGACAGAATGTGGGCAGATGGTGCGCCCTTTGGCTGGGGTGGGCTCCACTCAGAACACTTTTTTTTTTTTGGTGACAGAGACAGAGAAAGACAGAGAGAGGGACAGATAGGGACAGACAGACAGGAAGGAAAAGAGATGAGAAGCATCAGTTCTTTATTGTGGCACCTTAGCTGTTCATTGATTGCTTTGGGGGGGGCTTCAGCAGACTGAGTGACCCCTTGCTCAAGCCAGCGACCTTGGGTTCAAGCTGGTGAGCCTTGCTCAAACCAGATGAGCCTGCACTCAAGTCAGTGACCTCGGGTTTCGAACCTGGGTCCTCCGTGTCCCAGTCCAATGCTCTATCCACTGCACCAGCACCTGGTCAGGCTTAGAACATTTTTTTTAAAAGGTTCCAAGATCACCCTGTTTCCTACGTACCTTGTTTCCTGATCTTCTGTGACCGGAGCAGACCTACGGAAAAGGAAAAGAGTCTTAACATTATTTGCCTATTTTGGGAACCTTGGCATTTGTCTATGAGCCCCATGAGGGCTGACATAGCTTCATCTTCATCTGGTGTGAAGCAAGTGTCAGCATGTGTTTGCTGCGTGACAAATAAGCCAGGACAGGCAGTCATGAGGAGACCAGTCAAGGCCCTTCACTAATGCAAAATAAAGCCACTAATGTTGCTCAGGATCCACTATGTCTGAAGAGGTCAAACATACCCACAGGGACTTGCACAAAGGTCACCTACTTCTTAGATCTTCATCTGAGAGCAGAACTTGGTCAATTGGTGGCATTAGCTGCCTGTGGTCCCTGTGCTTGGCTTGTGCTGAATACAGGGAAGAGGATGGAATGGTTACAAGATAGATCCACTGCCCTTGAGGAGCTCAAGGGTAGGAGAAGGAGAATCTGAGAAGCATCAAATGTAGGAGGCAGACCTGACAGAGACAGGAAAGTTGGGAGGGACTTCCAGAGGCGAGGGAGGGGCCAGAGCCAAGTTGCTTGTCTATACATCCCAGGGCGAAGCTGGGATGATAGATATTTGGTGTATTTAAAAAAAAAAGAAAGGGGAGGTAGGGAATGGAAGCAATTGCTTAAAGGGCATGGAGTCTCCTTCTCAGCCAATGGGATATTCTAGAACTAGAAAGAGGTATTGACAATGTGAATACACTAAACGGTGTACTTTAAAATGGTTTGTTGCATGTTGTGTAAATTTCACCTCAATTAAAAATAAGTGAGCGAGAAAAGTGCAGGAGGAGGGAAGGGCCTGGAGGCACACTGTCTGCAGATGTTCACTGACAGTGAGCACTTTTCTGTTTCCCTGTTGTCAAGTACAGAAGCCCTGGGCCCCGAAACGTGGCAAGTGCAACTGAGGAACAAACTTCTAAATTTTATTTACTCTTAATTCATTTAAATTAAAATAATGGCCTCTGCAAGTGGCCCTATGTGAGACAGCTCAGGGTGGAGGGAAAAGTGACCCCAACACTGAGCATTTATGGCGGAGTAGGCATCATGCTGGTGGTTCATACCCACGTCTGTATTTCATCATCCTGATAACATTGGGATCATGAAAACATGGTAACATTGTGGTTACTTTTATCTGATGGGCTTGGCAGTCCCTGGGTGGGGGTCAGCTCTCATCTGTGGTCACTATGTGTTTACCTGTGCTCCAGTTCCTGGGTGGGGGTCAGCTCTCATCTGTGGTCACTATGTGTTTACCTGTGCTCCAGTCCCTGGGTGGGGGTCAGCTCTCATCTGTGGTCACTATGTGTTTACCTGTGCTCCAGTCCCTGGGTGGGGGTCAGCTCTCATCTGTGGTCACTATGTGTTTACCTGTGCTCCAGTCCCTGGGTGGGGGTCAGCTCTCATCTGTGGTCACTATGTGTTTACCTGTGCTCCAGTCCCTGGGTGGGGGTCAGCTCTCATCTGTGGTCACTATGTGTTTACCTGTGCTCCAGTCCCTGGGTGGGGGTCAGCTCTCATCTGTGGTCACTATGTGTTTACCTGTGCTCCGCTGGTGCCGCCTCTGGCTTCTCTTCTGACCTGGGCAGGACGAACTCAGGCTGTGGCCTTGCGCTGGGGACAGAGAGAGGTGACTAGGGATGACAAGGTAGTATGGATGCAGGGGCTCTTGGCTCCCGTTGGCCTCTCTGGCCTGAGCCCACAGTGAGAGCAGTTTGGACAGGCTTTGCTGCCCCCAGGAACGCTGGGCCCAGAAGGGGAGAGAGAAGTGATCACCCAGGAGTTATGAAGATGAGGCAGTTGTGAGGGAGGGAACAGGAGTGGAGTCAGGGCAGGGGGACCTGAACCATGCTTTCAGAGCATTTATCTCAGCTTGTCACCCAAGAGGCACCTATGCATGTATGTCATGAATGCTGTTGCCCCCGTGCTACAGTTCCAGAAGGTGGGTGCCCTGCTTGTGTTGTGTCTCTATTCCTGTTCACAGCTAAAGCTTGAGAGGCAGGAGGAGTATAATACAGACACAGGAAGAGACACGGAGAAAGAGAGACAGAGAGACAGGGAGAGAGAGACGGGGGAGCGAGTGAGGGAGGAAGGAGGAAAGAAAAAGGGAAAGGAAAGAGGTATTACTACTTCACACCCATTACGATGGCTACTATCATAAAAATAGACAGTAACAAATAATGACAAGGATGTGGAGAAATTAGACCTCTATGCGTTACCAGTGGGAATGTAAAATGAAGCAGCCACTGTGGAAAACAGTATGATTCCCCTATATGAGGTCCCTAGAGGAGTCAGATCAATAGAGACAGAAAGTAAATGGTGGGGGCCAGGAGCTGGGGGCTAGTTAGTGTTTAGAGGGGACAGAGTTTCAGTTTAGGAAGATGAGAATGTTCTGGAGATGGATGGTGGGGATGGTTGCACAACAATGTGAGTGTACTTAATGCCACTGAGGTGTGCACTTAAAAATGGTTAAAATGGTGAATTTCACATTATGTGAATTTTCCTACAAGTAAATTATTTTTTAAATGACAGATGGAAGGAAAGAAGAAAGGGAGGGAAGAAGGAAGGAGGAAGGAAGAAAAGCTAGGACAAGAGTGAGGAAAAATTCCTGAATGGCAAGGGACGGTGAGTTCTGCCCACCCCCAGCCTCACCTCCTCCACGCTGCCCTCTGTCATTATTAAATGATGCTGTGTGAAGCTACCATATTTTTGCTCATTATACGTCTCATCTGCCAACTTCACCCCTCCTGGTCCCAGGACCCACTTTCCTCATTGGGTGAGGTGTCCCTCTCCTTTGCCAGTTAAAGAAACTTCCAGATTAGGACCCTCTCTTAGTCGCCTCTGTGTCCCTGGGTTCTAGCGCTGGACCAGGAAGTGGTACATGCTTTCTAGCCACTGAAAGCTCCAATTCTCTCACAGACTTGCTATGTGGCCGTGGGCAGGTGCCTTGCCCTCTCTGAACTTTGGATACCTTGGTTGTAAGATGCTGTTAGCATCTTGGGCCTGCCTGACTCTTGGGGGGATGTGAAAGTATTCAGGTGAATGAATAAGGGCTCCATAACTGGGTGGGACCAGCACAGTCCTGAAGATCTGTGGCACTAATGAAAATGAGCCAATAAAGTAATAAAGGGGCATGTCTGGGTCTGAAGGGTGAGTGGGGAAGCTTGTGTTCTCTCTGTGAAGGGAAAACTTAATATCACCATGATTACCACAAGCCCACCATTTTTGCCAAGGGGGCTACACTGTCCCTGATTTTTCACAATAACCTCCAAGGTCATTGTGAACTTTTTATTTGTCTCATGTCATTATGTGACTAAGGGGAAACCTGGATTTGAACTTGGGTCTGACTCCAAGTCCTTGGGAGAAGAGCACGGACTTGAGTTTGACACTGGACCTTGCTGAGCCAAAGCCACTGGCCACCTCTCACATGCAGGCCCAGCTCAGCACCAGCCCCCTCCCAGCTCTTACAGGGCCGCTCTGCACTGACCTTTCTCTCCTGGCCTTGAGCCTTTCCTCTTCATACCTGGACGAGAAGGAACAGCATGTCAGACAGCCTTCCTTTCCCTGTAGGTACACTACCCAGGTAGTTCTGAATATAAACTGGGCTTTAGAGCAGAAAGTACAGCTGGAGCTGACAGTCTGCTGGCCATTTCATGTTCCCTGCAGCTGCTTTTGAAGACTCCCACCCCCCCAGGACAGGAAATATCTGTTTCACTGGCATATTCCAGCAACTGGTGTAGATGTGACTCAGTAGACATTGTTTTGCCTGACCCAATGATTGGACAGTGCCCCATTCTAAAGCAACCCAACTCACTGATACGGGTTGATCTACACACCCCTCCATTGGGGCAAAATATTTCTGTAAAGGGCCTAAGGGTAAATATTTTCAGCTTTGCAGGCCAGTCTTGGTTGCACAACTCAATTTAATTGTAGCTTGAAAACAGCCATAAATGATCTGTTAATGTGGCTGTGTGCCAATAAAACTTTATTTATAAAAACAAGCTGTGGCGCCTGACCAGGTGGTGGCGCAGTGGATAGAGCGTTGGACTGGGATGCCGAGGACCCAGGTTCGAGACTCCAAGGTTGCCAGCTTGAGCGCGGGCTCATCTGGTTTGAGCAAAAGCTCACCAGCTTGGACCCAAGGTCACTGGCTCGAGCAAGGGGTTACTTGGTCTGCTGAAGGCCCACGGTCAAGGCACATGTGAGAAAGCAATCAATGAACAACTAAGGTGTCACAATGTGCAACGAAAAACTAATGATTGATGCTTCTCATCTCTTCGTTCCTGTCTGTCTGTCCCTCTCTCTGACTCTCTTTCTGTCTCTGTAAAAAACAACAACAAAAAAACCAAGCTGTGGGCCATGGCTTGCTGGTCCTGCTCTGTGCTAGATCTTACTAGGCCCACTGTATTCTCTAATCTCACATGTGCTTATTTCACTGATTCCTTCTGTTCTTCTGCTCTCCCACTCATGTCTGGTTCCTGGGCAGTTGTGTTAAGTTGAGTGGGATTTGAGGACCTTGGAGGCATTGTGGATGCAGGTAGGGGCGCTCACAGAACATGGGGACACTTACTGTAGCACACAGTCTGGGATCTGCACGTGTTCCATGGGGATGAGCTGCTCCAGATCTTCCAAGCTGTGCACATACTGGATCTTATTGATGAATTTGACGCTGCCAGGAGGATAAGGAGGCGTGGTTGCACAGAGCAAGGAGCAATGGCAGACAGGGAGGCACACATAACCCAATTTGAGGATGCCCCAAGCACCTTTGCTGAAATCTCCTTCCCAACCCAATGCCAGCCTCCATCCCCTGCCTCTAGTGATGTATACAAAGCAGAGACTGAGGTCTCCCCTTGCAAGAGTAGAAGAATCCTGGGCCTTGCATCTGACCCTGTTCCCTGCTAAGATGAGGCACTTGTTTAAAGGAAGCAGAGAGCCAACAGGGTCTACTAGACTCTAGGCTGTCTCCCTCCCCCCCTAAGAATTGCTCCTCTGGGTTAATTTTCCCAAGAATGCTTTCCTGGCACTCTTGTCACTGCTGGGGACACCAGTCATCATTTGGGCACAGAAAGGCAAACATGGGACTGCTGATTCACGCTCCATTCTTTTGGAATGAATGATTTCTTCCTGTCCAATCCTAGACTCAGGATGTCTGGTAGCACGCAATGATTTGTAACCGGCACATTGCTTTAAACTCATGGTTATCATTACTTTTAAAAAATTTAACTTAAACCTAATTTTGGTGATATGTAAGATCACACTTTTTTCAAGGGAAAACAATTTTTTAAACAATGAAAAAATGTAAGTTTAGAGAATATAATAGTACAATAAATAAGAAAATAACCAAGTAGCAGTAAAAAAGGTAAGGGAGTAAAATGTCTTTAAGAGTGTGTCAAGGCCCTGGCTGGTTGGCTCAGCAGTAGAGCGTCGGCCTGGCGTGCGGGGGACCTGGGTTCGATTTCCGGCCAGGGCACATAGGAGAGGCGCCCATTTGCTTCTCCACCCTGCCCCCCTCCTTCCTCTCTGTCTCTCTCTTCCCCTCCCGCAGCCAAGGCTCCATTGGAGTGGAGATGGCCCGGGCGCTGGGGATGGCTCCTTGGCCTCTGCCCCAGGCGCTGGAGTGGCTCTGGTTGCAGCAGAGCGACGCCCCGGAGGGGCAGAGCATCGCCCCCTGGTGGGCAGAGTGTCGCCCCTGGTGGGCGTGCTGGGTGGATCCCGGTCGGGCGCATGCGGGAGTCTGTCTGACTGTCTCTCCCCGTTTCCAGCTTTGGAAAAACACACACACACACACACACACACACACACACACAAAGAGTGTGTCAAGAAGTTTTATATCTTTTTTTTTCCTTTTTTTTAGAGAGACAAAAAGGGAGAAAGACAGGACGGGAGAGAGATGAGAATTATCAACTTGTAATTGGTCACTTTAGTTGTTCATTGATTGTTCCTCATATGTGCCTTGACCAGGGGCTCCAGCTGAGCCAGTGACCCCTTGCTTCAGCCAGCAACCTTGGGCTTCAAGACAGTGCCCTTTGGGTTCAAGTCAGCAAACTTGGGATCATGTCTATGATCCCATACACAAGCCGGCAACCCCACGCTCAAGCTGGCAAGCCTGCACTCAAGCCCAATGACCCCGCGCTCAAGCCAGTAACCTCGGGGTTTCAAACCAGGGACCTCAACATCCCAGGTGGACGCTCTATCCTCTGCACCACCACTGACTTGTTAGGCTATATCTATTTTTAGAGGTTAGATGAAAATTGGGCTCAAGCTTTCCAGCATCTGGCAATGTTATGCAGCTCACAGTGTCTATGAGGGAAAAAGAAAGCAGTTACTCAGCAGAGGCCAATGGTAAATGATTGGGGAATGACAGAAACATTTTCCCATGGAGAGTCACAAAGTGGCCATGTGTACTGGAATGAACTCCAACTGCTTTTATTTTAAAAATTACTTTCAGGCCTGAGCTGTGGTGGTGCAGTGGATAGAGTGTTGATCTAGAACTGAGGTCGCTGGTTTGAAGCCCTAGGCTTGCTGGGTCAAGGCACTTATGATAAGCAATCAGTGAACAACTAAAGCAAGGGTCCCCAAACTATGGCCCACAGGCCGCATGCGGCCCCCTGAGGCCATTTATCCACCCCTGCCGCACTTCCAGAAGCGGCACCTCTTTCATTGGTGGTCAGTGAGAGGAGCACATTGACCACCTCATTAGCCAGAAGGAGGCCCATAGTTCCCATTGAAATACTGGTCAGTTTGTTGATTTAAATTTACTTGTTCTTTTTTTTTTTTGTATTTTTTTTTTTTTTTGTATTTTTTCTGAAGCTAGAAACCGGGAGAGACAGTCAGACAGACTCCCGCATGCGCCGGACCAGGATCCACCCGGCATGCCCACCAGGGGGCGACGCTCTGCCCACCAGGGGGCGATGCTCTGCCCCTCCGGGGCGTCACTCTGCCACGACCAGAGCCACTCTAGCGCCTGGGGCAGAGGCCAAGGAGCCATCCCCAGCGTCCCGGCCATCTTTGCTCCAATGGAGCCTCAGCTGCGGGAGGGGAAGAGAGAGACAAAGAGGAAGGAGAGGGGGAGGGGTGGAGAAGCAGATGGGCGCTTCTCCTGTGTGCCCTGGCTGGGAATCGAACCCGGGACTTCTGCACGCCAGGCTGATGCTCTACCACTGAGCCAACCGGCCAGGGCTTTACTTGTTCTTTATTTTAAATATTGTATTTGTTCCCGTTTTGTTTTTTTACTTTAAAATAAGATATGTATGGAGAAAAGAAAGCCTCTTCAACAAATGGTGTTGGGAAAACTGGAAAGCCACATGCAAAAGAATGAAACTCGACTACAGCCTGTCCCCATGTACTAAAATTAATTCAAAATGGATCAAAGACCTAAATATAAGACCTGAAACAATAAAGTACATAGAAGAAGACATAGGTACTAAAATCATGGACCTGGGTTTTAAAGAACATTTTATGAACTTGACTCCAATGGCAAGAGAAGTGAAGGCAAAGATAAATGAATGGGACTACATCAGAATAAAAAGTTTTTGCTCAGCAAGAGAAACTGATATCAAAATAAACAGACAGCCAACTAAATGGGAAATGATATTTTCAAACAACAGCTCAGATAAGGGCCTAATATCCAAATTTTACAAAGAACTCATAAAACTCAACAACAAACAAACAATCCCATAAAAAAATGGGAAGAGGACATGAACAGACACTTCTCCCAGGAAGAGATACAAATGGCCAACAGATATATGAAAAGATGCTCAGCTTCATTAGTTATTAGAGAAATGCAAATCAAAACTACAATGAGATACCACCTCACCCCTGTTAGATTAGCTATTATCAACAAGACGGGTAATAGCAAATGTTGGAGAGGCTGTGGAGAAAAAGGAACCCTCATTCACTGTTGGTGGGACTGTAAAGTAGTACAACCATTATGGAGGAAAGTATGGTGGTTCCTCAAAAAACTGCAAATAGAACTACCTTATGACCCAGCAATCCCTCTAATGGGTATATACCCCAAAACCTCAGAAACATTGATACGTGAAGACACATGTAGCCCCATGTTCATTGCAGCACTGTTCACAGTGGCCAAGACATGGAAACAACCAAAAAGCCCTTCAATAGAAGACTGGATAAAGAAGATGTGGCACATATACACTATGGAATACTACTCAGCCATAAGAAATGATGACATCAGATCATTTACAGCAAAATGGTGGGATCTTGATAACATTATAAGGAGTGAAATAAGTAAATCAGAAAAAAACAAGAACTACATGATTCCATACATTGGTGGAACATAAAAATGAGACTAAGAAACATGGACAAGAGTGTGGTGGTTACCAGGGGTGGGGGGAGGGAGGACATGGGAGGGAGGGAGGGAGAGAGTTAGGGGGAGGGGGAGGGGCACAGAGAACTAGATAGAGGATGGCGGAGGACAATCTGAATTTGGGCGAGGGGTACGCAACATAATTTAATGACAAAATAACCTAGACATGTTTTCTTTGAATATATGTACCCTGATTTATTAATGTCATCCCATTACCATTAATAAAAATTTATTTAAAAAAAAATAAATAAAATAAGATATGTGCAGTATGCATAGGGATTTGTTCATAGTTTTTTTATATAGTCCGGCCCTCCAACGGTCTGAGGGACAGTGAACTGGCCCCCTGTGTAAAAAGTTTGGGGACCCCTGAACTAAAGTGAAGCAACTATGAGTTGATACTTCTTGTTTCCCTGCCCCTCTTCCTTTTCTCTCTGTAAAATCAATAAATAAAATCTTTAAAAAAAAAATGACTCTCAGAGCATGAGGCTTCCCTCCAGGTGGTGTGACAGAAGGGTAAAGGGCAAACAGGCAGGGAATCTCAGACAGGGCAGGAATCATGTCCCCACCTGTCTCATCAGGGCTGTTCACTCTGTACCTGACTATGTCAGGGTCCAGCAGGCTCACAGGGTGGACTGATTGGATTTATTGGCAAGGTTTTTTGTGATGCTCAGAGCTGACACCTGTTGCTCTGAGCCCTAGTCTATAAATACAGGCAAAAATCACATCCTGATGATGTGGTCATACCCACCACACCCATCACTGAAAACAGATACCCAAATCTCCACTGTGACTGTGCTCCGTCTGCCTGTGAGCTGAGCTTTCTAACTCATGTTGGGGTGGTGAGAGGGTGGCAATCAGGAGGCAGAATTCTAGTTCAGTGTGAAGCACATTCCCAACCTTTGATTAGTATGGAACACAGGGGTTTTCTTGGAGATATGACCACAGAAGCTTAGCTCGATTGCAGCTCAGAATTGGTCTCTACCTTCCTCTGCTTTTATATTTATTTTTTAAAAGACTTTTAAAAAAATATTGTATTGATTGATTTCAGAGAGAGTAGAGAGAGAGAAGGAGGGGAGAGCAGGAAGCATCAACTCATAGTAGTTGCTTCTCGTATGTGCCTTGACCGGAAAAGTCCGGGGTTTCAAACCAGTGACCTCAGCGCTCCAGGTTAATGCTTTATTCACTGCACCACCACAGGTCAGGCCACTTTCCTCAGCATTTTTTTTTTTTTGTATTTTTCTGAAGCTGGAAACAGGGAGAGACAGTCAGACTCCCGCACGCACCCGACCGGGATCCACCCGGCATGCCCACCAGGGGGCGACGCTCTGCCCACCAAGGGGCGATGCTCTGCCCCTCCGGGGCTTGCTCTGCTGCGACCAGAGCCACTCTAGCGCCTGGGGCAGAGGCCAAGGAGCCATCCCCAGCGCCCGGGGCCATCTTTGCTCCAATGGAGCCTTGGCTGTGGGAGGGGAAGAGAGAGACAGAGAGGAAGGAGAGGGGGAGGGGTGGAGAAGCAGATGGGCACTTCTCCTGTGTGCCCTGGCTGGGAATCGAACCCGGGACTTCTGCATGCCAGGTCGACGCTCTACCACTGAGCCAACCGGCCAGGGCCTTTCCTCAGCTTTTAAATTAAAAAATTCATTTTTCTTCCCTCCCTCTTCCCTTGTTTTTCTTTGAAAGCTCAAAATGAGACCCTCAAAATTTACCATGGAAATAGGAACCAAGAGTGAGCGAATAATCTGCCCTGGATGACGGGATATTGAGGACGGAATGCAGCTCTGTTAGGAGGGAATGCATGTTCATTGTTTTGCCCGGTGGGTTCATCATTAGCACAAATGATCAATAGTTAGTGTATTATTTGCCTGCTTTCACTAATATAGGAGTCTTTGAGCACAGAGCACCTGTGGTCGCCTCCTTGCGAATTGCTCATGCTGTGAGTGTCTTTTCAAGGCAAAGTGTGGCCCCGACTCTTAAACTCATCAGATTCTTAATTGAGAATATGGAAATGAACAATCTTGATTCAATTCAATGTTTGGAATGATAATAAATTAAATGTATATTCAAATTTTATGTGATTGACTAGGACATTTAAGATGCCAAATTTTGTTTTCCTTGATCTGTTTTTCCAGGTGCTTCTATATCATGCACTCGGGGGGGGGGTTATGTGTTGGTTCATTGAATTATTGGCCAGGAGTGGGTCAGACCCTCTCAGCATCCTAATGGCCCCCACACAAATTCTAGAGTGAATGGAACTCCCTTCTGGGGGGTGTGGTGGGCTAGCGACCTTGCTGTGTGACTCTGGATGAGTTCCTTGACCTTTCTGAGCCTCAGTTTCCTCATCCATGAAGAGTACATGATTATACCAGCCTCTCAGGGTTGAGAGCCAAGAATTTATGAACAGGTGTCCAACATTCCATATGGGAGAGCTATTTATTATTATTTTTCCTGTGTTTGTCCCGTAATAACAATACCTGTGATTGAAAACTGTTTAAAGCAATAATACATATTTAGCATAGAGAAGCTGAGAGCCCTGGCCAAATAGCTCAGTTGGTTAGAGCATTGTCTCAAAATGCAGAGATTGCTGGTTTGATTCCCGGTCAGGGCACATACAGGGACAGATCTATTCCTGTCTCTCTCTCTAAAATCAATAAAATAAACATAAGAGAGAGAGAAAGAAGCTTGGAAATGCAGATTAAAAAAAAAAAGACTCATAACAACCTATATGGGTAAGTGGACACAGGTCACCAGCTCACCTGATGAAAGGGCGGGAGATGGCCAACACGGTACGAATGAACCAGGATGGGTGTACGATGATTAAGGACTTCAGGTTTTTCCGTAACCTGTGTGAGAAGGCAGAGGAAGCAGAATGGCTCCTGGGGGCAAGCCCGGGGAGGGCAGAGCTCACAGGTGTTGCCTCCTTCCTACTTCCTTTGGCACCGTGATTTACATGGGGGAGGCAGAGTCCCTAGAGCTGAACACCTTGGCAGAGTTTGCAAATGGTAGAGCGTGTTCTCTCTCAGAGCCTGAGCCTTTGATTGCATGGACACGCCACCTCCTGTTTTTGGAAGCTTTTCTGGGGCACCATGGTTCTGACCACCTATGTGGTCATGTTGAATTGCACCCCCTCAATTCATATGTTGCAGCTCTAACCCCCAGGTCATCAGAATGGTACACTATTTGGAAAACAGGGTCATTGCAGATATAATGATTGCAGATGAGGTCATACCAGAGCAGGGGGGACCTCTAATACAAGATGAGTGATGTCCTTATAAGAAGAGAGTCAGGGTATATACACGCATGCAGGGGGATGCCATGTGGAAATGCAGGCATCAACAAACCAAGGGATGCCAAGGATTGCCAGTGACCACTAGAAGCTGGGAGAGCCTGAAACAGATTCTCCTCAGGGCCCCAGAGGAACCAGCCCTGCTGATAGCTCAGTGCTTGGGTCCCCTTGCCCCAGAGGTGGGCCCCACCTGCTCACCTTCTATCAATCATCTGGTAACACTTCTTCAGCCAGCTGATGCCCGGCATCCTCCTCCGGGGGGTGGCACCATTCAGGTACACAATCATGTAATCCTCTGCCACCAGGAGTTCCAAACTGCTGATGACGTACCTGATCATAGGACATAAGAGCACAGGGAACCGGAAAGAGCATCCCAGAGTTAGAAAGCCCCAGGTCCTGGGAGTGAACACCTGTGGCACTTGCCCCTTTTGCCACCCCTTGTGCCAGCCACACCTGTTCATAAATTCTTGTCTGTCATGGCACAGTCAAGGTGGGGTGGATGTAAATAACCCCAGCCCACCCTAAGTTTGTGTCAGTGGGTATAATGATTGTAGTAGTTTCTAACTTCAATTGCGCATTTACTATGTGCCATGCTTTATATGCATGACTTCACTTAATATCTCCACTAATTCTGGGAGTGGGTCTCAATAGCCCCAGATATAGCTGAGGAACAGGCAGTCACAGCAGATGGTCCATTGCATTAGATGTTAGGGACTTAGGGTCCATCCTGGCTCCATCTTTCCCTAAGTGATTTCAGAAAAATCCTTTCCTCTCTCTCAGCCTCTACTTTCCCATCTGTACTTGGTGAGACTGGGTTGCCATTCTATACTTAGTGAGACTGGCCCACTTCCCATTCTGACTTTCCACAGGTACCTCCTCGTTCTTTGGCCCACCCAGCACCCAGACCACTGTGTAAGAAGGAAATCTTCATCAAAATGGTAATGAGTAAATCATGATTTACTGAGCTCACTTACTTAGCTTCCAGGTGCTTTACATGTATTATCTGTCTCCATCATAATAAAATGGTACCTGTGTGTCCTTGGGCCAGTGACTTACTCTCTGTGCCTCAGACTCTGCACTTGTAGAGTGGGAGGAACCTGCCCCCCAGGACTGTGGTGAGGGTGGAATGTGTTAGCACATACACAGCACTTAGCCTTGTGGCTGCCACATAGTAAATACTCAATAAATGATTGTGATGATGATGAGGATGATGAGTGCACCAGAGAGGCCCAGTGGGTGAGCAGGTAGCCCAGGCCCTCCCTGGTGCCAGCCAGAACCCCCTCCCAACAGGGTTCTCGCAGCCTAGGCCAGCACACTGCTGGGACTCTCAAAAATGTTGGTGGCTGGATGGAGCGGGAGGGCCACTTACAGGAAGAGGTGCTCCATGATGTAGTGGTAGTCAGGAGAGCTGCTGTCTGGGAGGAAGCAGGCAGCAAAGACGATGATGGCATTGAGACCTTCGCCATAGTACCCTGAGGAGATGTGGCCGGTGAGTGGCCCTGAGTAGACATGGGCAGAGCCCTCTCTGAGCTCTAAGCCACACCATGCCCCTGATCTACCTCTGCCTTTGGTAGGAAATACCAACCATTCTTATAAGCACCCACTGTGTGCACTCGGCATCGCTGCTTTGTCCCCATGCAAGTTTCACCCCTAGCAACCCAAAGACAAGAGCATAATATCCCTGTGGCTCATGAAGAGACTGAGGTTCCAAGAGGGCCAGTGATGGGGCTCCACTTGTCCAGCCAGAGCCAGGAGGGGCCCCTAGGGGCATGGTCTCACCTCCATGGGTCACTACTCTCATGTAGGGCCGGATCATGTGCAGGTCAATGCGGTGTTCTTGTTCTCCAATGATCACTGTCCGCCACAGGCGACCGTTGGCAGCACTGCCATCCTCAGCCGTGCCGTCCCCAAACAGATCTGCACTGTCCCCAGGCATGTTCTTGGCAGCGGCCACAGGGGTGTCATCTGGAAGCAGGCCAGGGATGAGTGGAAAGAATGCTTGAGTCCAGTGTCTTGTTCCGGCCCGTCCTGGCTCCCTTTGCTTCCCACGGCTGTGGAGCCCGCACCTCTCTCCCAAGGCCACAGGCAAAACGCCTATCCTATATCACTCAACGACAGAGTTAGGTTGAGGCTTCTGGGGAAAATGGAGGAACTCGGAGTCAAAAAATCTCACCCAAATAATTTTTTTTTCAAGCTGTAGAGCACAGGAAAGTGCTCCGGGTGGATATCAGGCAGTCAAAGTGGGTAGAACTAATTTCTGTGAACGACTTGTTGTGTGACCTTGTGTGTATTCTTCCCCTCTCTAGGCATCTTTCCTTCTCAGTTCTCAGCTACTCTTAAAATATCCACCTCTATCCCACCTTTCACCCTGCAGGCTCCCTGCCTCAGGAAATGGCTCAGCCGTATTCCTAGATGCTCAGGCCCCTGAACCCCGTCGTCATAAACCCCTTCTTCCCTTTACATTCCACATCCACCCAGCAGGTACTGTGGCTTGGATTCCATCCCCACGGCCACCGCCATCACAGTCCTTCTCACTTGACCCGTGCTCTTGTCTTGAGATGTCAGATCAGCTAAAACTTACCAGCAAGACCTGTCCTGACTACCCTTCAAAAGGAACCCCCAATCACAGTTACTCCAGCTCAAGGTGTCGGAGCATTTTTAACATCCTCTGCGGGGGGCTGTCCTGGGCCCTGTGGGGTGCTGAGTAACATCCCTGGCCTTCCTTCCCAGTCGCGATAACCATAGATATCACCAGACATTGCCAAGTGTTATCTGGGGGGCAGAATCACCCCTCTGGTGAGACGCCCTGCCCTATATCATCACCTCACCTAATATTCTCATTGTACTGATGGCCAGATGCAATTATTTCGTGCACATTTCTTTCAGTATCTAGCATCTGTCTCTGACCACCATGCATGCAAGTGGGCATCATCTATTCCTGTCATATTCCCTCCACATCCCTACATCTCATTTGAGACCTGCTCCCAAGTAAATGCTCCACAAACACTTGTGGAATCAGTTGGATGCACTTCCTTTGGTCCCAGTCACCTTCAAGAATCTGATGAGCCTGACCAGGCAGTGGCACAGTGGATAGAGCATCAGACTGGGATGCAAAGGACCCAGGTTCGCAACCCTGAGGTCGCCAACTTGAGCACTCAACAGCTTGAGTGTGGGGTTGCTGGCTTGAGCGTGGGATCACAGACATGACCCCATGGTCATGTCTATGGGCTTGAGCCCAAAGGTTTCTGGCTTGAAGCCCAAGGTCACTGGCTTGAGCCCAAGGTCACTGGTTTGAGCAAGGGGTCACTCACTCGGCTGTAGCCTCCCAGTCAAGGCACATATGAGAAAGCAATCAATAAACAACTAAGGTGCAGCAACAAAGAATTGATGCTTCTCATCTCTCTCCCTTTCTGTCTGTCCTTATCTGTCCCTCTCTCTGTCTGTCTCTGTCACAAAAAAGAAAAAAAAAATCTGATGAAAGCCACATTACCCTTGAAAAATCCACAAGATTTCAAGAAAAATATGCATGGAATTTCAGATGCAAGCGGACCCTCTGGGGCTGTTTTGTGAGCCCTGGGTTAGGATACCTGCCCTACTTGAGCCTGTGGGGATGGAAGGATTGCTCTAGCAAGCTGGCCCAGGAAGCCAGTGGGGCACTGAGTGTGATCTGGGGCCAGGCAGGCGCCACGAGCAGACCTCGAGCTCACCTTCCCACTCCAGCTCATTGCCATTCCCCAGGAACTCCAGCGAGTCAGTCTCATCAGGGGTCTCGATGTCATCCACATTGATGTCCAGGTCATCAGGGGTGTCCAAGAAGTCGTCTGACAGTAGGGAGCCCTCACTCTGATCCAGGGAAATATTAATCTCTGGGGCAACTAGTGTCTTCCGCTTACGATGGGCTCCATTGAAGTTCAGTGTGTTGGGAGGGGCTGTGGGGAAACAGGAAAACAGAAACCAAACAAAACCAAACAGGTGCTTTTTCTTTCTTTCCCTCCTCTCCAATTCCTGACCTGATGGGAGTTTCACTCCATTGTATGCTAGGCTCACTACCTATATTTAGTAGATGAGAAATTGGAGGCACAGAGAAGCTAAGCAATCAGCTCAAGGACACACAGCAACATGGCTGTGCCAACTTCATGACAATGCCCACACTCTCACCCACCACGGCCGCTTTCCTTGTGGACTCGGAGCAGAACAACCTCCTTCCCTGCCATTCCACTCAGGAGTCATGGCCCCTGACATTTCTACAGTCCTGAGCAGAGCTGCGACCTAGAAACAGCGCGCTGTTTCTTCATGTGTGGAAACTCACAGGATGGGTCTTCTGCCGGGCTGCCAAGGGAGTCCATCCCTGTCTCTTCCCGGAGTGGCCTGTGAACCCAGCAGGGAGGGGACATCAATCGCCAGGCATCGAAAATCCAGCCAACCGAGCATGGAGTTCAAACACAATAACAACAACAAAACCCATTTAGTTCAGTTCTGGGAATTGTTGGGACAAAATGCATCTGTTCATTAACACAGCAAATTATGGGGCCCCAGTGCTGAAGGGCTCCCTGCAGAGAACCTAATATATATTGTCTTTGTTCTTTTCTGATGGGGAAAGCCACAGCTGAGAGATAAGGAGGATCTTGTTCAGTGTCACAGTTTTACATACCATGGGATATAAGCAGCATTTTTCATGGGTGACTCTATAGGGTTTGTCCCTGATGAATTGTTGCTATTAAATGCAGCAATAACTTATCCAGTGCACACAGCAGTTAACCAGAAGAGCTCTCCATGGCCATGCTAGCACAGTTTGAGCAACAACGACAAAAGTCATGAGTATAGGCTCTGGCCAGTTGGCTCAGTGGTAGAGTGTCGGCCCGGTGTGTGAAAGACCCGGGTTTGATTCCCAATCAGGGCACACAGGAGAAGCAACCATCTGCTTCTCTACCCCTTTTCCTCCCCCTCTCTCTCTTCCCCTACCGCAGCCATGGCTCAGTTGGTTCAAGCCAGGGGTGCTGACAATGGCTCCATGGCCTCACCTCAGCAGTTAAAATACCTTGTTTGCTAGCAATAGAGCAATGGCCCTAGATAGGCAGAGTATCGCCCCGTGGGGGGTTGCTGGGTGGATCCTTGTTGGGGTGCATGCAGGAGTCTGTCTCTCTGCCTCCCAGACTCTTACTTAATTTTAAAAAATCATGGAGTATTAGATTGTAAGCCAAAGTGTAAAATTAATGTCCATGAAACCATATGGGTATAAATAAATGATTGAATAAATAAATATAGGGGTGAAGAGATAACTTTTCTTTTCTTTTTTGAGACTTCCTTTGTTTTCTTTTTAACAGAGACAAAGAGAGAGTCAGAGAGAGGGATAGACAGACAGGAATGGAGAGAGATGAGAAGCATCAATCATTAGTTTTTCGTTGTGCATTGCGACACCTTAGTTGTTCATTGATTGCTTTCTCATATGTGCCCTGACCGTGGGCCTTCAGCAGACTGAGTAGCCCCTTGCTCAAGCCAGCGACCTTGGGTCCAAGCTGGTGAGCTTTTGCTCAAATCAGATGAGCCTGTGCTCAAGCTGGCAACCTCGGGGTCTCGAACCTGGGTCCTCCACATCCCAGTCTGACACTCTATCCACTGCGCCACCGCCTGGTCAGGCTTTTTTTTTTTTTTGAGACTTTTCTGCACAGTATTCCAAACAATGTATATAGATACTCTGCTCTCAGGAAATGGAGAATAACTCTTTAATGTGGGCTGGACAGAGTGACTTCCTTCCAAAGAGGACAGCATGGCAAAGGGGAGAAACCTGACCAACACATTCGGTCAGGGAATCAGGTCAATGTCAACAGTGATAAGTCATGGTGACACATGACCCTGGTTATGATGAGTTGAGAAGAGTCCTTCACTGTGGGGTATTCCTCCCAGAACCAACCACCATCAGAAAAATACCAGAAAAAAAAACACACCAATTTAGGGATATTCTACAAAATCCCTGACCAGTCCTCCTCAGAAGTGTCAGTCACCCAAAACAAAGAAAAGTCTGAGAAATTGTCACAGCCCAGATGAGCCTATGGAGACATGAGGACTAAATGTTACATGGGATCCTGGATGAGGTGCTGGGACAGAATAAGGATATTAGGAGAAACGGACTATGGAAATCTGAATAAACTGTGGACATAAGTCATTAAAAATGTATCGATATTGGTCTATTGCCTGACCTGGGGTGGCACAGTGAATAAAGCATTGACCTGAAATTCTGAGGTAGCCAGTTGGAAATCCTGGGCTTGCTCAGTCAAGACATACAAGAAGCAATTACTATGAGTTGATGCTTCCTGCTCTTCCCCCACTGCCTTTCTCTCTCTCTTTCTCTCCTCTCCCTAAAATCAATAAATAAAATCTTAGGCCCTGGCTGGTTAGTTCATTTGGTTAAGAGCATTGTCTCAAAACAACAAGGTTGTAGGTTTAATCCCTGGTCAGGGTACACATAGGAAACGACAAAAAATGCACAACTGAGTGGAACAACAAATGCTTTCCTCATCCTTCCTCTCCCCTCTCTCTATCTTCCTCTCTCTATCTTTCTGAAAAATCAATAAAAAGTGGCCGGACCTGTGGTGGCGCAGTGGATAAAGCGTCAACTTGGAAATGCTGAAGTCGCCGGTTCGAAACACTGGGCTTGCCTGGTCAAGACACATATGGGAGTTGATGCTTCCAGCTCCTCCCCCCTTCTCTCTCTCTGTCTCTCCCCTCTCCCTCTGTCTCTCCCTCTCCTCTCTAAAAAAAAAATGAATAAAAAAAAAATAAAAATCAATAAAAATTAAGCCCTGGCCAGATAGTTCAGTTGGTAGGAGCATCATCCTGGAGCACAGAGGTTGCTGCTTTGATTCCACAGTCAGGGCACATACAGGAGCAGCTCAATGTTCCTGTCTCTCTCTCTCCTTGCTTCTCTCAAAAAAAAAAAAAAAAAAAAAAAAGCCTGACCAGCTGGTGGCACAGTGGATAGAGCGTCGGACTGGGATGCGGAGGACCCAGGTTTGAGACCCCGAGCTCGCCAGCTTGAGCGCAGGCTCATCTGGTTTGAGCTAAAGCTCACCAGCTTGGATCCAAGCTCCCTGGCTTGAGCAAGGGGTTACTTGGTCTACTGTAGGCCCACGGTCAAGGCACATATGAAAAAGCAATCAATGAACAACTAAAGTGTCACAACGAAAAACTGATGATTGATGCTTCTCATCTTTCTCCATCCCTGTCTGTCTGTCCCTGTCTATCCCTCTCTCTGAATCTCTCTGTCTTTGTCAAACAAACAAACAAAAACTTGAAAAAAAATAATGGTCCATTAATTGTAGCAAATGTACCAGCCTAATTAAAAATGTTAACATAGGAGAAATCAGGTACAGGGTATATGGAAGCTTTCTGTAGTATCTGTACAATTTTTCTGTAAATATAAAACTTCTAAAAAGTATTTTTTTCAAGTACAGTCAACATTCAGTATTATTTTGTATTAGTTTCAAGTGTACAGCACAGTGTGGTTAGACAATCATATACTTAAAAAGTGCTCCCTCTGGTGCTGGATAGAGCATTGGTCTGAGATGCGAGGACCCAGGTTCAAAGCTGGCTTGAGTGCGGCTCATCTGGCTTGAGTGGGGGCTCACCAGCTTGAGCCCAAATGTCGCTGGCTTGAGCTCAAGGTTGCTGGCTTGAACCCAAGGTCGCTGGCTTGAGCAAGGGGTCACTCGCTTGGCTGTAGCCCCCCCCCCCCCCGTCAAGGCACATATAAGAAAGCAATCAATGAACAACTAAGGTACTGCAACCAAGAATTGATTCTTTTCATCTCTCTTCCTTCCTGTCTGTCCCTCTCTCTGTCTCTTTATTGGACTCTGTCACACACTCACACACACACACACAAACCATATGCCAAGTGAAAGAAACCAGACACAAAAGGCCACACAGTGTGTTATTCCAGTGTGTGAAATGTCCAGAACAGGCAGATCCAGAGACAGGAAGTGGTTGCCAGGGGCTGGGGACAGAGGGTGGGTGACTTCTAAAGAGAACAGGTCTTCTTTAGAGGGTGATAGAAATGTTTTGGAAAAATCCAAAAACAAACAAACAAAAAAATGTTTTGTAGCTAGATAGAAGTGATGATTGCACAACATGTGAGTGTACCAAATGCCACTAAAACGTGCATTTAAAGTCGTTAATTTTATGTTATGTGAATTTTACCTCAAAATTTTTTTGATAATGGCAAGCTTCTAATAAAGTCAGAAGAAGGTTTTAAAGAGGCAGAGGGTTATTGAACAGTCAACTCACATGCCTACTTCATGTACACACTTCTCTATCCCCTTCTCTGTAACTGCCACCCCAGCTCTCAGGATGGCAGGAGGAGCAGGGCTGGTAACTCCCGAAGAAGTCCAGGGTCCTGGAGTAAGGAAGCACACTGTACATGTGCAGAATTACCCCGAACTGCAGACTGATGGCTGATGCATCACCCCGAGTTCCATCCTGTCCATATAGCACTTAAAAACATTTAAAATTTGCTATTAAAACAGATATCTGACTCCAAAATTCTAGCTTTCTGTCTTTTCTTGAATCAGATCTACCCTTCATGTGTGGTAACCACCACCAGGAGCTGACTGTCCACCATCTTGTTCACCTGGGTGCCAGAATTTTCTTCTAGCTCCTTTTGTTTCTGCTGCCTGCCCGGCACCCTTCAGTGTCTGACTGAGGCTGCCATCCCTGTTCTAGAATCAGCTAGACTCATAACATACTCTGTGAACAGGGCACTCGCCGTGTGTCAGGTTGGAATGTCCGTGGTATGACCTTATTTGCTCCTCACAGCAGCCCTATGAGGCAGACAGAAGCAGATTTCACAGAGGAGGAAACTAAGGCTGGGCTAGAGGACCACTCCTGTGTAGAAATGAACAAGTAGGCAGAGCTGATTCCGGTCTCGCTCTACTCTATTGCCCCCTTGTGTCCAGTCAGCACATGTGCACCAACCCCTGTGGGGACAACTGGGAAGAAACCCTCTGGCCTGGGGAACATTTCTCATTGGCTGAGTGAAGCGCTCTGTTCAGCCACCAACTCCTCCTGCCAGAGGAAAACTGCATTGTTGTGCTGGTGGCACTGTCTTCAGTTCTCATCAGAAATGTGATTCGGCCTCCCACCCCTGGGTGATCCACAAAGAGCCTACTTGGCTGCCAGTCTAACCAACTGTTGCCAGGCTGCTGTCTAAGCGTCAAGGTGGGGAAAGCATACAACTGCTTAGTGGTGTGGACTGAGAAACCAAGGACCTGAGTAAAACAGTGCGAATGTCTGAGAGTCTGGAAGCAAACATCTGCTCTGCTACCCTCTAGCACCGTGTCTCCAGTATCCTTTTCCCTCTCTGAGTCTCAGTTTTCCTCATCGGTAAAATGGGAATAGAGCTAGCACCTACTTCTTATTCATTTCACAATATATTCAGTGTCTGGGCTCTGGGAAACGTACAGGGCTGAATAAGACAGACAGAAATACAGTTTGGAGGGGGCTGGCAGCAGCTTTCTACTAACTTGGCCAGGCTCTAGTACCCAGTTATCTGATCAAATCCAAGCCTAGGTGCTGCTGGGAAGGCAAGGGGTAGATGTGGATCAAATCTATAATTCACGGACATTAAGTAAAGGACTATCCTTGACAATATGGTGGACCTCATACAACTGAAAGGCATGAAGGTTTTCCTGAGGAAGAAGGAATTCTGCCTCGAGACTGCAGCATGGAATCCTGCCTGAGTTTCCAGCCTGCCCAAAGAATGTTAGACTTGACAGCCACTACAACTGAATAGACAATTCCCTGGAATAAATTAAACACACACACACACACACACACACACAATCATACACATAAATACATTAAAATATATCTCTATTGTGAATAAAATATATACTTATATGTATTATACAAATAAACACTATAATAGTATGTATTAATAATATTATATACAGCCTGACTGGTGGTGGCGCAGTGGATAGAGCATCAGACTGGGATGTAGAGGACTCAGGTACAAAACCCCGAAGTCGCCAGTTTGAGCATTGGCTTACCAGCTTGAGCGCGGGGTCACTGGCTTGAGCATGGGATCATAGACATGACCCCATGGTCACTGGCTTGAGTCCAAAGGCTTGAAGCTCAAAGTCACTGGCTTGAACCCAAGGTTGCTGACTTGAGCAAAGGGTCACTCGCTCTGCTGTTGCCCCGCCCCCCGTCAAGGAACAAATGAGAAAGCAATCAATGAAGAACTAAGGTGCCACAACAAAGAATTGGTGCTTTTCATCTCTCTCCTTTCCTGCCTGTCTATCCCTATCTGTCCCTCTCTCTGTCTCTCTGTCTTTATCATAAAAAAATTATACACAATAATAATAAATACAATAATATAAATATATAATATATATAATGAAAATTCACTGGTTCTGTTTTCTTTTTTTTTTAATTAAGTGAGAGGCAGACAGGCAGAGAGACAGACTCCCACATGCATCCAATCAGGATCCACCTGGTAATCCCCATCTGGGGCTGATGCTCTGCCCATTTAAGCCTGCTGCTCTATTGCTCAGCAACCAAGCTATTTTTAACGCCTGAGATGAAGCCATGGAGCCATCTTCAGTGCTTGGGGCCAACTTGTTCAAACCATTTGAGCCATGTCTGCAGGAGGGAAAGGGGGAGAGAGATAGAGAGATAGAGAGAAAACAGGTGGAGAAGCAGATGGTCGCTTCTCCTGTGTGGCCTGACCAGGAATCGAACCCAGGGCTTGTACATGCCAGGCTGACCCTCTTCTACTGAGCCAACTAGCCAGGGCTTGTTTTATTTTCTTAAGAACCTTGATCGATACAAGAGAAAGAAGGTGATAAACAAGTAAACAAATAGATAAAGAAAGCAGATGGTGACACTTGCAACAAAGACAATTAGCAAGGTGAAGGAGGAGGAGGGGCAGAGTGCAGTTACGGGGCACTGAGGGAAGGCTGCTTTGAGGTGACTTTAGAGTGGAGACTTGAAAGCAAGTGGTTGGCATAATGGGAAGAGTGAGGGAAGGGCATTCCAGAGGGAAGGCATAGCAGGCACAAAGACTATGAGGCTGAATAAACTTGGTTGAGTTCTAGGAACAGATCAAAAGCTGAACCAGGCCTGACCAGGCAGTGGCACAGTGGATAAAGCGTCAGGCTGGGATGCTTTATCCCAGGTTCGAAATCCCGCGGTCGCTGGCTTGAGTGTGGGCTGATCAGCTTGAGTGCAGGGTTGCTGGGCTTGAGCGTGGGATCATTGACATGATCCCATGGTCGCTGGCTTGAGCCCAAAGGTCACTGACTTGAGCAAGGTGTCACTCACTCTGCTGTAGCCTCCCCAGTTAAGACACATATGAGAAAGCAATCAACGAACAGCTAAGGTGCCACAATGAAGAATTGATGCTTCTCATCTCTCTTCCTGTCTGTCTGTCCCTATTTGACCCTCTCTCTGACTCTCTCTATCTCTGTCAAAAAAAAAAAAAGTGGACCAGGGGGCTAGCAGAGGGAGCATTGGGGGAGGGGGAGGGTATCGAAGGGATGGGTGGGGAGGGATACAGGCACCAGGGGGAGGTGCTGCTGTGGGGGTGGGAGGAGGTCATGAGGCTGAGGCACCTGGCACAGTCCCCAGAATGCAATGGATATTCAATAAATATTCTAGAAAAGCCAACTCAGCAGGACTGCAGGCTCCTTGGATGAAAGCCCACAGCTTTCTGATAAAGGCAGAGCAAATACCCAACCGATCCACAGGGCTGTGGCTTTCAAGGACAGGTGAGGCCTTCTTATTACCCCAAGTCTCAAGAAAACCTCAAATTATAGAGCTAAGCCCTGCCATGAACCTGAGGCAGATCCAGATGGCTCTCTGTAGAGCTTAGTCTCAGTGATGGGCAACACATGGAAAAAGTGGGGCTCCCCTTAATCTGCAAGGCATATGCTGTGGCTTTATCCTTCCATAAAATAATTCAGTTACTAACCCACAGTGCCTGGGAATGTGACCTCTAGGAAATAGGGTTTTTGCAGATGTAACAAAGTTGAGGCCATACTGGATTATGGGGGCCCTGAATCCAATGAGTGATATACTTATAAGGAGAAGAAAATTTGGGTCCTGGCCAGTTAGTTCAGTTTATAGAGCTTTGGCCCAGCCTATGGATGTCCCAGGTTTGATTCCTGGTCAGAGCACACAAGAGAAGCAACCATCTGCTTCTCACCCCCTCCCTCTCCTGCTTCTCTCCCTCTTCCCCTCCCACAGCCAGTGCCTTGATTGGTTTGAGCATCAGCCCCAGGCGCTGAGGATAACTTGGTTGGTCACAGTGCTTCAGCCTCAGATGCTAAAAATAGCTCAGTTGATTTGAGCATCAGCCCCAGACAGGGGTTGCTGGGTGGATCCTAGTCGGGGCACATGTGGGAGTTTGTCTCACTATCTCTCCTCTCACTTAAAAAAAAAGAGAGAAGAAAATTTTGACACAGACACTCAGAGGAGGAGACCATGTGAAGATGGAGCAGGGGTTAAAGTGCTGTGTCCACAAGCCAAGGAATGCCAAAGATTGCCAGCAGGCACCAGAAGCTAGAAGAGGCAGGAAGGATTCTCCCCTTAGAGTCTTTGGAGGGAGTCTGGCCCTACTGGCACCTTGGTTTTGGATTTCTGGCTTCCAGAACTGTGAAAGAATGCATTTTTGTTATCTAAAGCCACCCTGTTGGTGGTACTTTGCTATAGCACCTCTAGGAAACTCATATACCCTCTCAGCATAAAACTGAAATCTCTCACCATGGGTATCTCTCAGGATGTGGCCTCTGTGAACCCACCAACCTCACACTAGTGATCTAGCTGGCCTCTCATACTGCATTCCCTGCCTTGTCAAGGTCTTCTTTGCCCCAGTGCCTTTGCACATCTGGTTTCCTTTCCCTAGAGCACTGCTTCCTACTTTTTTTTTTTACAGAGATAGGGACAGAGTTAGAGAGACGGATAGATAGGGACAGACAGGAACAGAGAGAGATGAGAAGTATCAATCATTAGTTTTTCATTGCGTGTTGCAACACCTTAGTTGTTCATTGATTGCTTTCTCATATGTGCCTTGACCGTGGGGCTACAGCAGACCAAGTAATCCCTTGCTCAAGCCAACAACCTTGGGTCCAAGCTGGTGAGCTTTTGCTCACACCAGATGAACCCGCGCTCAAGCTGGTGACCTTGGGATCTCAAACCTGGGTCTTCCGCATCCCAGTCCGACGCTCTATCCACTGTGTCACCATCTGGTCAGGCTGCTTCCTACTTTTAGACATTTTGTTAAGTTTGGGACTATAGCAGAATAAAAATTTATAAAGAAACAAAGAAACAAAACCCATAACCACTCAGCTGATACACCAATCAGACATTTAATCCTGCACCTGCCTCTCCTCAGCTATGAGACCTTGGTTAAGCCCTCCTCTACTCTGGTTCTCAGTTTCTCCACTCAATCTTCCTTCAGCGCTTCAACCTGCTTCTGCTGGACTCAGGGCCGTTAGATGTATTGTTCTCTCTGCTTGGAATGCTCAGCCTCTACCTAGTCAGACCCCACCCAGAGACTCTTAAAGTACCAAGAACCCAACCCACCTACAAGTTTACAATGAGTTGTAAAGTTAAAAGGGACAACCTGTCTCTGCCCCAGACTGTGAGCACTCCATGAGGGTGGCTGTCTTGTTCTCCACGTGTCCCCAGCGTCTCACCCAGGGCCTGGCAAACAGTCAGAGCAGATCATTACAATGAATTAATGGAGAAAATAAGACAGTAAGACAGATAATCCCCCAGCTGCCCTCAGCTCAGGCTCCATAGGAATCTGCAGGAGGGCAGAAAATGAAGGAAGAGACTGCAAGATAATTGCAGCAGGAGGGGGCTGTGGGCACAGGACAAGCACTCCGACACCCACCGAAGAGCTTTAAGACGCCACCAGGAGGGGCTCACTGGGCTGGAAGAAATACAATTGTGAGTGGTCTTGCACCAGACAGAGGTCTTGTGTTGAAACGCAGCTGGACATGGCATCAAGGAGCTACACTCATTTCTTCCAGAAAGAAGAAGGCAGTCTTGGCAAAGGCACACTCACAATCTGGCGCTGCACAGCGAGGCCACTATCTTGCAAACACTGACCTACTGAAAAGGGAAAGGGACCTTCTGCAGCTGGGGAAACTCACTTGAAATTCACATGTGCATCTGTAGTCAGCCCCATTTCTGTCCCCACAATGCTTGAGAGAGGGGCTATCTTTTAAAATATTGTGGGAGGCAGGAGAAAGGGACTAGTATGAATAAGATACAATCTAATAGGAACAATACTGAAGGTGACAATGATTGACTTTGGGCAGCCTTCATCATTTAAACAGCCCATCTTAGCTGTCTAGCCCCACATGCATCAGTGAGTTCTCACAACTTCGTACGTCAGGGATGATTGCTGCTATTTTACAGATAGTAAAACTGTGGTACAAAGATGCTCAAAGAGTTGCCCAAGGTGGCTGAGCAAACTTGTTGGTATTCAAATCGAAAGGTTCTCAAAGTCCAGACCTACGAGTGTTGGTCTCAGCAGAGGCCAGAGATGCTAAGACTGGCCAAAGACCCCTGGGAACCCTAAGGCATTTGGTGCTGAAAGGAACCTACTGAAATCACCCCATCAGATTCCACCTTTCACATGGGAGGAAACAGAACGCCTCCCCCACACACACCAGGAGCAAGTAACTGCTCTCAAAGCCAGTTCTTGTCCATTTTAGAGCATTTTAAACTACATCAGGATCTCCTTGCTAGAAAACGATCCTTAATTCACCCAAACTGCCAAATCTGGGTGTCAAGAGATCCCTTACCCAGGCATTAGCACACCCTATCTTATAGAGTTGAAGAGAAAGATTTATAGGAGGGAATGTGGAGATGAAAGAACATTCTAAAGGTGCAAGGCAGGAGGTTGACCCAGTGCCCATCTCCTTCCCAAAACACTTGTATATCTGGAGACAAACTCCTGTGGTCAACGGTACTGGGCAAACAAGAGATTCTCAGCTCTTCTGAAAACCGGCACCTCTCACTACAAAGAACCACACAGACATGTGCAAAATGTAGACTGAAAATGACTAGATTCTAATTCAAATGGGGGTGATGCCCTCCACATTGCAGCTTCTACTTGAACAATCAATAGGGAGCTTGGGATTTCTCCCACCAGCCCACTTAGCTTTTGAATGGGACCAGTTGTATAAAGCGTACACTGGACAATTTGAGTCCACATATCTATACTCTACTCAAACCTGCATCCGTTTCATGTCTACTTTCTGATCTCAGCGCCCTTGCTGACTAAGATTTCTGGAGCTGGAGAGCCTCTTCATAGTCTCTTTTCCAAGGTAAACATGTTCATTCTCTTTGATTATTCCTTTCCAGATGGTTCCATAACTAACTCTTGGTCATCCTCTCCTGGGGGAAGTCCTTGCATTAAAGGAGGAGATGAGTTGTTATATCCAACCAATGAATTAGGAGAGCCTGTGTTGATGTTTTCTCTCTCTCTCTTTTTAATTGATTTTTAGAGAGAGAGGAAGGAGGGAGAGAGAGAGAGAGAGAGAGAGAGAGAGAGAGAGAGAAACATGGATTTGTTGTTCCACTTATTTATGCATTCATTGTTTGATTCTTGTATGTGCCCTGACAGGACCAAACCCTCAACCTCAGCATGTCAGGATGATGCTCTAACCAAATGAGCTACCTGGCCAGGGCCTGAAGCTGTTTTTCTTAGGCAAGCAAGGCTTTGCTGGAGGAGGCGAGAGAGGGAGAGAGAGAGAGAGAGAGAGAGAGAGAGAGAGAGAGAAAACAGGGATGAAGGGAAGAAAAGTAGGAAGGGAGAGAGATAGGCCAGGTGGCTCATGCATGTCCAGCAGATGCTCAGGACATTCTTCCTACTTAAGTTTTTGTTCCTTCCAGTATTTATTCATCTATTGAGCACTGACTATGCCAGGCTCTGTTCTTTTTCTTTTCTTCCTTTTCCCCTTCCTTCCTTCCTTCCTTCCTTCCTTCCTTCCTTCCTTCCCTCCTTCCCTCCTTCCCTCCTTCCCTCCTTCCCTTCTTTCTTTCAGGTAAGAGAAGGGAAGATAGTGAGACAGACTCCAACACGTGCCCTAGCTGGGGTCCACCTGGCAATTCCTGTCTAGGGCCAATGCTCAGATCAGCTGAGCTATTTTTAGCACCTGAGGCTGACATGCTTGGACCATCTGAGCTATCCCCAGTGTCCTGGGCCAACACATGAACCAATCAAACCACTGGCTACAGAAGGGGAAGAGGGAGAGAAGGGGGAGAGGGAAGAGGAGAGAAGCAGATGGTCAGTTCTCTTGTGTGTCCTGACCAGGAATCAAATCTGAGACATTCATACACTGGGCGATGCTCTACCCACTGAGCAACTGGCCAGGCACTCCAGGCTCTGTTCTCATGCTGGCATACAGCAGTGGTCAAACTAAAGGCTCTGCTCTCGTGGGGTTCTCTTTGGGGGAAATAAGAAAATTACATAAAATATTTAGCACAGTAGATAGAATAAGTCTATGGCTGCTGTAACAAATTACCCCAAACCAACACACATGTATTCTCTTATGATTCTAGAGGCCAGAAGTAAGTCTAAAACCACTGGGTAAAGGCAAGGTGTGAGCAGGGCTGGTTTCTTTTTTTTTTTTTTTTTTTCTTTCTGAAGCTGGAATCGGGGAGAGACAGTCAGACAGACTCCCACATGCGCCCGACCGTGATCCACCCGGCACGCCCACCAGGGGCAACGCTCTGCCCACCAGGGGGCGATGCTCTGCCCCTCCGGGGCGCTGCTCCGCCGTGACCAGAGCCACTCTAGCGCCTGGGGCAGAGGCCAAGGAGCCATCCCCAGCGCCCGGGCCATCTTTGCTCCAATGGAGCCTCGCTGCGGGAGGGGAAGAGAGAGACAGAGAGGAAGGAGGGGGGGGGTGGGGGTGGAGAAGCAAATGGGCGCCTCTCCTATGTGCCCTGGCCGGGAATCGAACCCGGGTCCCCCGCACACCAGGCCAACGCTCTACCGCTGAGCCAACCGGCCAGGGCTGGTTTCTTCTGAAGGCTCCAGGGGAGAATCTGGCAATTGTATCCCTTGGTTTGTGGTCCCTTTCTCCCATGACTCCAATATGTTACATCCATCATCATAGCTCCTACTTCGGAAGTCAAGTGTCCTTCTGCCTCCCTGTTAAATAGACCCCTGTGATGACATTGAGGATCCACCTGGATAATCCAGAATCATCTCCTTATTTTAAGATCTTAATTACATTTGCAAAATGCCTTTTACCATTAAGGGAACATTCTCAGCTTCCAGTGATTAGGGTGTGGATATCTTGCATACCATTATTTAGGAACTGGGAGGGGGTAATAAAGGAGTCAGGAGGTCCTTTCTGAGCAGGTGGCCTGTGGACAGAGACTTGAAGGAGGTGTTCGAGGCATGAGTGTCTGGGGATGAGTGTTGCAGGCAGAAGTAAGAGCCAGTATAAAGTCTGAATGTTAGAGGCAGCTGGGCATAGGCAAGGAACTGGAAGGAAGCTACTGGGGCTGGAAGGGCATGAAGGGAACAGAAAGTGGATGGGAGTGAGCTCAAAGGAGCAGGTGGAGGCTGAACTCTGGATTCTCTGTGAGATGGGCAACTGCCTCAGGGGTTTAGGTAGGAGTATGACACAGTCCCTCTGGCTGCTGCACATGATATTACACTATCACTTGGATTTATGGGAACCCAAGGAAGGCTATTGTAATAGTCCATGAGATGGGTTTATAAGAATGTTAAGAATTCCTAAAATAGTGTAGAAATGGGAGCTTTTTGGGAGCCCACCTCCTCAATGACTCACACGGAGACCTGGGGAACAATACCTGGGAAGACCTTCATCCTGCCATTCGTCCTTCACATCCACGTTTTCCATCCGGAGCGTGGCTTCTGTTGTCCCCATTGGATCTGGGAAGAGGCACTGGCTTGAAGCAGGGATTAATTCTGAGGGAGAGCCATGGATGATGGTTTTACTGGACAATTATCATAATAACAACCTCTTACCATGTGCAGCATTTCAGATCCATTTGCAAAGAGTGCTTGCATCCATCATTTTATTGAATCATTGCTCAGCCCCATGAGGCTTCCCATTTCACAGGTGAGAACACGGGCATCGAGAGCTAAGAACAACCATGTGGATCTGGAATGTGAACCAGGTGAGAGGCTGGGGCTCCAGCAACAAGCCCCTCTCCCTCGAAAGCTCTGCAACCAACCTTTTCCAGACTCATCATCCCTTCATTATCTTGGAATTCAACTGGAAAGCCATAAAGCAATTAAACTCATGTATACTAAAGTGCTGATGACTGATATACTTAAGCTTCCTTGCTGGTATTGACACTTTCACACAGGACCTGGTCAACTCCAACCTTCCTCTGTTTGCTCCAGGCCACCTGCTCTGCCCCTTTGCGCTTCCCACCCCCAAAGAAGCAAATCCTGACAACTTGTTGATCTGAGAGCTAATGAAGGCAGTGTGGAAAGTGACCAGGGCTGGAAGTCAGGATTATAATTACTACCAACCACAAAATGCCAGTTTTGCTTTTACTATTCTAGGAGCTGGCTGGGGCAGGGCAGACACAGCACTCTAGTGGATGCTTAAGTGCTAGGCTATTGGGAGTGGGCTCAGCTACTGAGCAAGACTGAATTTGGGTATGCCTCGAGGCACGCAGACTCTCAGGCCTTTCACCCCTCCAGGCCTCAGTTTTCCCATCAGTAAACGAAAGACTTGTGCTAGAAATAGTCTTTATGATACCTTTTGGACATAACATTCCAGAGTCTCATGACTCAACTGACACCAGTTTTGTGTTTTTAAACCAGTGGTTCTCCACTGGGGACACTTGGCAGTGTTTGGAGGCATTTTTCGTTGTCACAACTAGAGGGGGGTGCTCCTGGGATTGAAAGGGTGAGCGCCAGGGATGAGTCAACACCCTACATGCCCAGGGTATTATGATCTGGCCCCAAACATCTACAGATCTGAGATTAAGAAACCCTGTTCTAATCTGCAGGTTTGTGAAAGGACTTCAGGCATGGGTTTGCTGCCATCATAGAGGGCCCACTGTGTCACTGCATCCCACCCTCCCAACCTCCAAACAGCTCCTGTGTTGTTATCTTCACTTGTCAGCATCTAAGGTCCCTACTTCCAGCCAGCCTCTCACCTTCCCTGATGCCCAGCTGCCCCTCTGTAGAGCTGATGTGTGGCTAATAGTTTGGGTGTGACATCCAAAGCTCGGCATGCACCGAACCACAATCCCTGGAAAGGGTGGGTCTGCATTTGGGATCAAGGCTCAGAGAGGGCGGACCCAGAAGAAGCCTGAGACAGGTGAGGGCCAGGCAGGAAGGGAGGCAATGGCTACAATAAGAACCCCTTCCCCTACCTCTTTGAGAGTTTCTCACTTGATTCTTTTCACTGTCCTCAATGTCGTCATTCATTCATGGAGGAGGGACAGTGAGACGCAGTATGGGGGTGGGGGGATCTCTTCCTAACAGTACAGGCATCCACCACCACCCAGAACCTTACTGCAAGTGAAAGTGCACATGAATGAAAATTCATTTCCTATCTAAAGGGAGTGATATTTTGCATTAGTTTACCTTATATTGATCTGGGTGTGACCTCAGACCCAAAAGAATGACCCCCCACACACACACCTATAGCCCAGACCCTGAAACCCCATGTCACCCTAAGAGTCTCTAAATATACTATAGGTGTGGGTAGGCCCCCATGGGCCCTGTCCACTCTCACTCTCCCATCCTGACTTCACACTTAAGAATGGCTGGGACAAAAATGGCAAAGGCTGGGACAGCTGAGAAGTGTCCCTTTGTGCTGTGGTGCTGAATTATTAGCACATCACATTCAAGTTCAGATAGAGAAGGAGGAATCTGTCTTCAACCATCTTCCTTCCTCCCACCTCATAGGCAAGCCTTTATGTACACATCTCTCAAATCCTTTTTCCAGATCGCTGCTGTGTTATAAATAGGAAGGCACAGAGGTGGGACGTGGATATGTTGGTCTCTTAGGAAGCGTTCCAGAGAGGGGCTGAGGGGTTTTATCTGCCTAATCTCCAAACATGTCCGGAAAATTGTTCAGTTCTCTGCTTTCAGGTGAGCGGTAGGCATGGAAGGGGAACTGTAGGTGTGAATGCCGGCAGAGGGAAAAATGGGTGGTTTCCCACCCAAAGAGTCGCAGGACGGCGATTCTCTGCTCCCATCAGCCAGGAGGCGGGTGGCAGCAGCAGATGCCTGTGGCACCCCTCCTGGACAGGTTGGGAGAAAAAGGAAGGTGGACTCACCTCTGCGGTGAGTGCTGGCTACCTCCGCCGCCTCTCCAGATTACGCTCAAACAAAGGCGAGCCCTGCGCGGCTGCAGCCCAGCATCCCCGGTCTTCCGCGCCCTGTCCCGGGTCTTCAGAGTATCCGAGGAGGATGCGCGCAGGGGCGGACTCTGCATCCAAGCAAGGTCACCCAGAGCAACGTGGCCGGCGCAGAGAGGCGCTTTGTCCAGGGGTGGGGAGCGGCTTGCAGCTAGCTGTCAGCTCCCCCTCGCTCGGCGGCAGCCTCGTCCCCTGTCATGGTCGCAGCTTTTGCCTTTGAGGTATTTTCTTCTTTACAGCTCGCAGCTGCCAGAGGCTCGGCTTCTTTAAGATGGTTAATTACGCTGCTTTTGTGTGCGGGGTGGGTCGGTGGGGGCAGGGCTAACCAAAAAGCACAGCCCCCTGCCAGATCCGGGGCTCTCCATTGGCTGGGAGGAAATATTTCCAAGAGCTTCACCAGCCGCAGAAGCGGAAATGATTTTCTGATGGCGCATCGCAGGTCAGAAAAAAACCAAAAAAACAAAAGAAAAACAAGCAACAAATAAATAAACCAATGGTGAAGATGGCCTCATTCCTTCGATTAAGAGGGAAGGAAGAAGAAGACAATATCCTCAGGACCCTATTTCACGGTTCCTCCCCCGGCCACTCCCTGTTGTTTGAGCTTTGTGCTAAGGAACGGGATGGGAGCTGGGGAGACGATCACCTCAGGCACACTTGCTTGGGGCCACCAAGGGAAAGGCGCTCCTTGCAGTTGTGCACTGCGGTGACCTGCCCCGCAGGACTTCAGGAGGACATTAGAATGGTATAGAGTTAACAGTTAAGCCTCTGAAATCAGACCAGAAGTGGGTTTTGAGCCCTGGATTGGCCTCAGTTTCCTCATCTATGAAATGGAAATATGGTACTGGTGTTTCAACATTTAATGACATAGTGCACTGGGAGCGCTTAACTTGATGTGGGTGCATGAGAAAGGCTCTCTATATATTTCTTGCTGACTGTTTTTGTTTTTAGACCTATAGCAGGCTGAATAGTGTCTCCCCCAAAGACATATGGCCATGTCCTAACCCCTGACATGACCTTATTTGAAAAAAGAGTCTTTGCAGATGAAATTCAGTTAAGCATCTCCAGATGAGAAGATCCTGGATTTAGAAAGGGGAGAAGACATATGAGAAGGGAATGTCATGTGACAATGGAGGCAGAGATCAGGGTGATGCATCTACAAGTCAGGGAACACCAAGAAGTGCCAACCAGAAGCTGAGAGAGAGGCCTGGAATGGATTCTCCCTCACAGCCTCCAGAAGGAGCCAGCCCTGCCAATACCTTGATTTTGCAGTTCTGGTCTCCAAAACAGTGAGAAAATAGATTTCTAAGGTTTTGAGCCACTTCGTGTATGGTACTTTGTTATGGCAGCCCCAGGACACCAAGTCGGAACTGATGCTTATTCTTCCCTCCTTTAATCACCGCGGTGGTTTCTGTGTTCTATGAACACATCAAGTTTATTCCCATCACAGGGCCTGTGCATGTGCTGTTCCCTCTACCAAAAATGCTTTTCTCCCAAATGTTCACATTATGCAAGTGTCATCTCAGAAATAATTTCCTCAGAGAGGACTTCCCTTATCACCCCCAACTTGCCTTCCACTCCATTACCCTCCTTCCCATTGCTCAATCTGATTTTCCTAAGTATATATATTCTAATTGTGGTACAATACACATAACATAAAATTTGTGATTTTAACCATATATAAGTACACAGTTCAGTGGCATTAAATACATTTACATTGTTGTGCAACCATCCCCACTAGTTCCAGAACTTTTTCATCATCTTAAATAGAAATCCCATTCCCATTAAGCCCTCCCTCAAACCCCCTCAGGCACTCATAAATTCACTTTCTGTCCCTGTGGATTTGCCTGTTCTGGACATTTCACATAAAAGGAATCACACACTTCGTGGCCTTTTGTGCCTGGATTCTCTCCCTGAGCATCATGTTTTCAAGTTTCATCCACATGTAGTATGTGTCAGAGCTTTGTTCTTTTTCGTGGCTTGGTAATATTCCAGTGTGTGGATGGACCATGTTGTGTTTATACATTCAACAGTGGTTGGACACTTTGGCTCTTTCTCCTTTCCTGGAATAGTGACTAGTGTTGCTATCAATATGGGTGTATATGGGCTTATTATGAACCCTGATAACTTTTTTTCACAGCACTTCCCACTATTTGAAATGATTTACTTGTTTATTTTTTTATTCTGTACCCCCTTATTAGACTCTAAATTTCAAGGGAAATGAAACCTACTTGGTCTTGTTCACTGCAATGGTCTCTGCAGAGGGCAGCTGTACCCAGAACAAAGAAGATGTTTGGGAAACACAGGTAGAATGTGTGAATGCTGGTTCCCATCATGGATACCACACATATCTGATATCCACGATGTTTTGTGCGACTGCCTCCCTCAAAATATCAGGGTATGGCCTGACCATGTGGTGGCGCAGTGGATAGAGCGTCGGACTGGGATGCAGAGGACCCAGGTTCGAGACCCCGAGGTCGCCAACTTGAGCGTGGGCTCATCTGGTTTGAGCAAAGCTCACTAGCTTGGACCCAAGGTCGCTGGCTTGAGCAAGGGGATACTCGGTCTGCTGAAGCCCCACAGTCAAGGCACAAATGAGAAAGCAATCAATGAACAATGAAGGTGTTGCAACAAAAAATTGATGATTGATGCTTCTCATCTCTCTCCGTTCCTATCTGTCTGTCCCTGTCTATCCCTCTCTCTGACTCACTCTCTGTCTCTGAAAAGACAACAACAATAACAACAACAAAACCACAAACATCAGGGTATGTATCCCTCCAAGTCAAAGGTATAAAGATAACTGCCCCACAGCAGAGGGAGAGTGGAGCACAAAGCCTCCATCACGATCTGGACTTTGCACTTCTTGGTTAGGGGAAATGGAGCTCTGGGAAGAGATCCTCGTGTTAACTGAGTGGGAAATCCAGACTAGTCTTGTGCTGGGCACTAGGGTCCGAAATGTGAAGAAGATTTTCATAAACTTCCATTATGAGAAACAGATAGGCAAAGGGGTCTGGGCTGGTTTAGAGACATCTTTGAAGCAGAAGTGCTTGTGGCAAGGAGCAGGTGCAGGGGGAAATTTCCAGGGGTGGCGATGATGTACTCTGATGTGATGAACCCTGAGGATTCAGTGGATGGACAAGGGAGAGAAAGGCACTCTAGACAGAGAAATATTTGAAAAGTCCAGCCACGCCATCATGAGGGCACTGGGAGCTGTCCATGGTACTGTAATCACAGCCAAAGATCCCAACGCGAGGCCCAAGCTTGGCGCTTTGTTGGTGTATTCTAAATTGCTGTTAAAATATGCATAACATAAAATTTACCATTCTGACCATTTTAAGTGTAAAATTAAGTGGCATTAATTACATTCACAATATACAACCATCACCACCATCCATTTCCCAAACTTTTTCATCTTCCCAAACTGAAACTCTGTCCCCATTAAACACTAACTCCCCATCCCATTTTCTAGTCTCCCATAATATAAACTTCTTGAGATTAGAAATGTTGCAGTTTTTTATTATTGAATTTTTAATTCCAAGACCAGTGTTTATTGCTGGGAAACAATTCTGCTCTCACTCCCCAGGACATTTGGTCACGTCTGGGACATTTTTGGTTATCATTATTTGGAGGATGTGAATGAAACTAACCAGAGATGCTGCTACAATGCACGGGACAGTCCTCCACAATAGAGAACTATCTGGCCCAAGTATCACTGGTGCCAGGGCTGAGAAAGCTGTCCTAGAAGAATGTTTGGAACATGGTCTGTTTTCAGTAAAGTTTGTTACAGCATTGAAATTGTTAAACCTCAAGTCTCATTTTCCTGTTTTGCAGAGGGAATTAATACATGTACATTTGATCCTCATTATTTTTTTTTCCATATTTGTGAATTTGCCTACTGGCTGAAATTTATTTGTAACCCCCAACTCAATATCCAGGGTCCTTTCAGGGTCATTTGCGGGCAACCAGAGTGGTAAAAATTCGAGTTAATGTTCCCACCTGCAGTGGAACAAGTTGATGGTCTGTCTTTCTGTTCCAATCAGGACTGTAAACACCTTTCCTTTTCGGGGTTTATTTAGTGCTATGTTTTTTATTTTTTGTGCTTGTTGGTGGTGATTTCGCTGTTTATAATGACCCCCATGCCTGGCACTAAAGTGCTGTTTATTGCTTTCAAGCTCAGGTAGGCTGGAATGTGCCTTACAGAAAAGATATGCGTATTAGATAAAGCTGTGTTCTGGTGTGAGTTATAGTGCTGTGGGCTATAAGTTCAATGTTAAGGAATCGCAATGTATATTAAATTCAGTCTCTTTAAACAAAACATATACAAAAAACAAGGTGAGGTATTGATCAGTTGATAAAAATGTGACCAGAGATGGTGCAGTGGATAGAGCATCAGACTGGGATGTGGAAGACCCAGGTTCGAGACCCTGAGGTCGCCAGCTTGAGCGCGGGCTCATCTGGTTTGAGCAAAAGCTCACCAGCTTGGGCCCAAGGTCGCTGGCTTGAGCAAGGGGTTACTCCATCTGCTGAAGGCCCGTGGTCAAGGTACATATGAGAAAGCAATCAATGAACAACTAAGGAGCTGCAGTGAAGAATTAATGCTTCTCATCTCTCTCTGTTCCTGTCTGTCCTTATCTATCCCTCTCTCTGACTCTCTGTCTCTGTATAAAGAAAAATAAATGTGCCTGACCAGGCGGTGGCGCAGTGGATAGAGCATCGGACTGGGATGCGGAAGGACCCAAGTTCGAGACCCCGAGGTGGCCAGCTTGAGCATGGGCTCATCTGGTTTGAGCAAAAGCTCACCAGCTTGGACCCAAGGTCACTGGCTCGAGCAAGGGGTTACTCGGTCTGCTGATAGGCCCATGGTCAAGGCACATATGAGAAAGCAATCAATGAATAACTAAGGTGCTGCAATGCGCAACGAAAAACTAATGATTGATGCTTCTCATCTCTTCATTCCTGTCTGTCTGTCCCTGTCTATCCCTCTCTCTGACTCTCTCTCTCTGTTTCTGTAAATAAATAAATAAATAAATAAATATAAATAAATAAACGTGACGAGAGGCTCACAGGAACCCAACCCTATATTTCCTCTAGGAGCAATGGTTCAGTGTTTGTACCTACTTTATAGAACAGAACTGCTGCCGATGATGAGAACAATTGTATCTATTTCTGAGGGCTATTGTGAGGACTAGGTAAGACTGTGCAGGTAAAGCAGGTTTAGCACGGTGCATGTAGTCAATAACAAGAAGAACGATATTATTTAATCCAGAAGAAACTATTAAGACAGCCCTGCTTTTGTATAAAGCATGCAGCCTTCATGATCTAGTCAGAGCTGCAAAGAATTAGAGGGAGGCCATGTGTAATTACCACACTGGACTTTAGCCAGCACAGGCAGAACTGTTTGGCAGACCCAGTAGATTGTTCTTCGAGGTCACACATGGTAATAAAGACACAAATGGAAGAATGTCATCCACTAAATCACCCATACAGCTTTCCTTGGTACCCTGAGCTTGCCATGGTTTCTGTCCAAGAATTAACTAGCCTCCTGCCTGCTTAAATTAAGGGGCAAAAGAGCACCACCCCACCACAGTCAGTAAAAGTCCTTTTTTGGTCATTTTAAAAATTAACTTTTAAAATTTTGAAATAATTTCAGAATCACATATAGTTTTAAGAAATATCAGAGGCCTGACCTGTGGTGGTGCAGTGGATAAAGCGTTGACCTGGAAATGCTGAGGTCACCGGTTCAAAACCCTGGGCTTGCCTGGTCAAGGCACATATGGGAGTTGATGCTTCCAGCTCCCCCCCTTCTCTCTCTCTGTCTCTCCCTCTCCTCTCTAAAATGAAAAAAAAAAAAAAAAAAAAAAAAGAAATATCAGAGAGATCCCTTTCCCCCGTTGTTACCCAATGGTAACACCTTACAAAATTATAGTACAATATCACTATTGCTTTTTTTTTTTTTTTTTTTTCTGAAGCTGGAAATGGGGAGAGACAGTCAGACAGACTCCTGCATGCGCCCGACCGGGATCCACCCGGCACGCCCACCAGGGGCGAAGCTCTGCCCACCAGGGGGCGATGCTCTGCCCCTCCGGGGTCTCGCTCTGCCGCGACCAGAGCCACTCTAGCGCCTGGGGCAGAGGCCAAGGAGCCATCCCCAGCGCCCGGGCCATCTTTGCTCCAATGGAGCCTTGGCTACGGGAGGGGAAAAGAGAGACAGAGAGAAAGGGGGGGGGGTGGAGAAGCAAATGGGCGCTTCTCCTATGTGCCCTGGCCGGGAATCGAACCCGGGTCCCCCGCACGCCAGGCCGACGCTCTACCGCTGAGCCAACCGGCCAGGGCCACTATTGCTTTTTTTAATTTTAATTTTAATTTTTTTATTTTTTACAGAGACAGAGAGTGAGTCAGAGAGAGGGATAGACAGGGACAGACAGACAGGAATGGAGAGAAATGAGAAGCATCAATCATTAGTTTTTCATTGTGCGTTGCAACACCTTAGTTGTTCATTGATTGCTTTCTCATATGTGCCTTGACCGCGGGCCTTCAGCAAACCAAGTAGCCCCTTGCTGGAGCCAGAGAACTTGGGTTCAAGCTGGTGGGCTTTTGCTCAAACCAGATGAGCCCGCGCTCAAGCTGGCGACCTTGGGGTCTCGAACCTGGGTCCTCTGCATCCCAGTCCGACACTCTATCCACTGTGCCACTGCCTGGTTAGGCTCACAATTGCTTTTGATAGTCAACATGCAAAACATTTCCATCACTCCATAATCCCTCATGTTGTCATGTTTATAGCCATTTCCACTCCCCATTCCCCTGTCCCATGTCTTTAACCCCTGGAAATCACAAATATGTTCTCCATTTTAAATAATTTTGCCCTTTCAAGATTTTTATGTAAATGGAACCATAGGATTATGTAGCCTTTTGGCATTGGCTTTTTCTACTCAGCATAATTTTCTAGAACTTCATCCAAGTGGTTGTAGGTATCAAGAGTTTGTTCCTTTTTATTGCCAAGTATTCTGTCGATATCAAATGTCTAGAATAGGCAAATCCATAGAGACAGAAAGCAAACTAGTGATTGTCAGGGGAACAGGTTTGGGAGTCTGCTAATGGGTATAGGGAAGGGGTTGGGAAACTTTTTGGCTGAGAGAGCCATGAACATCACATATTTTAAAATGTAATTCCGTGAGAGCCATACAACGACCCGTGTACGTTAGGCATTATCCAATAAAAATTTGGTGTTGTCCCAGAGGACAGCTGTGATTGGCTCCAGCCACCCGCAACCATGAACATGAGCGGTAGGAAATGAATGGATTGTAATACATGAGAATGTTTTATATTTTTAACATTATTTTTTTATTAAAGATTTGTCTGCGAGCCAGATACAGCCATCAAAAGAACCAGACCTGGCTAGCGAGCCATAGGTTCCCGACCTCTGGTATAGGGTTTCTTCTTGGGGTGATAAACACATTCTGTAGTTAGTGGTGATGGTTGCACAACTCTGTGAAGGTACTAAACCACACTGAATTGCACACCTGAAATGGGTGAATGGTAGGGTATATAAATTATACCCCAATAAAGCTATTTAGCAAAAATATACCATACTTATAATTAATAGTTTGGTTATGACCTGCTTCCCTGATTCTAAATTCCTGAGGACTGGTACCATGTCAGTTTTGCTCACTGCTGCATCATTGCTCAAAATTGCCTGGCCCCTGTCAACCAATGGTTGTAGTCAATTCTATAGCAACAGGACCCCTCAATTGGGGTGCAATTAAGAAGGAAACTCTATTCAGTGCAAAACAGCTCAACTGTGATACAGCATGGCTGTAAAAACACCACAGCTCTGAGACAACTCTAAGCCAGGACTCTCTCTGACTAAGAAGCTCTGCCTCATAAGACATCTTTAGTGTTTCAGCTCCTCCAAGAACACCACTGTTAGGAAGGAAAAGATGCGGTTTTTTAACCAATGGGAAACTGACTTATATGGACAGAAGTCCGTCTCCTGGTCCTTGATTGGTCTGCCTTCATGCAAATAAAGACTTCAAATCCTCACAGTTTGGTGGAAAGGCACTGTTCTGATTGGTCAGAACAGAGTCACTCTGGTTGGCCAGAGATGTGAAGCTCTGATTGGATAGGGAAAGCCTTGATCCTATTGGTTATAATAGGAATCCAGAAACTCCTTGATAAGGGCTGGTTCAGATGACAGAAAAACAGTGTAGGTAGGCAGCTAGTGCAATTGAAAGGCAGGTAGTTCAGTGCAGGCCTCTCCTTGAAGTAGTTTGCAGGAGAGGCCCCTGTGCAGAAATGACTGCTAGGTTCTGCTTGTTTGCTTTTTAAATTCGAGTCCAGTTAGCCACCAGGAGCCCTTCTTAGTAGGCATCTTCTTTCTCAGGGTCCACCCCTGTAATAGGTGGGTCAAGAAATATCAAAATTTATTACACTTAGAGTAGGTTTCTCCACAAGGGTACTAGTGACATTTGATGCTGGTTCATTTTCTGTAGTAGAGGAACACTGTAAACACTGGGGGATGTTAAACAGCACCTCCACCCCCTCCATGCCTTAGTCAGGACAACCACAAGTGTCCCCAGCTATCACCCAATATCCCCTGGGGACAGGTCACTCTGGTTGAAAACCACTAATTTAGAGCCATCGAAATGTAGGTTCTGAGTGGGCCCTTACAGAAAAAGGCTGGCACCCAGGGGGGTGCTGAAAGGACAAGCAGGAGTTGGCTGGATCAATATGGCCATATCCACCCAGCCAGAAGTGGTCAACAGGGCTCCTAAACCCAGTAAGACGAAAAGTAAAACCACTTACAGGCTCGCATCCAGGGCGAGGTTTGGGAAGCGAGGCCTAGAGTGGGGTGCGAGGCTGAGATACCCCAAAGCTGTGTGGTTAAAGGATACATGGGGCTCCGAGAAGGGGCAGGGCTTGGGTTCAAACTCTCCGCACTCCGGTGGTTAAACAGAAGGCGGTGCTTTGGCTAAGGGCTCAGGTCTGGGGCACAAAACTGGGCTCAAGCAAAGATTTCGAAGGTGGAGCAGGATGCGGGGGGTCTCTCCGTATGGGACGGGGCCTCGGCGCGGAGCGGAGTTCGAGTGTGAGTCCGAGCCCTAGGGTGCGGAGCATTCTAAGGGAAGGCAAGGCTCGGAATAAAGGGAGGGGCCCGAGGCAGAATCAACTCCCCAGACTCGGACTAGGAAGCGAGAAGGCTCGACCCTCGCGCGGGGGGCGGGGCCTGGGGGGGGGGCTAGGCCCGGCGCGAGACACACGCGGCCCAGGCGACGTCACGTGCCGGAGGCACCACCTCTTTCTGCGTACCTCTGGCTTGGCTAGCTGTCTATGGAGACGCTAAGATGGCGGCGGGGGGTTATTACGGCTTCTCACAGGGTGCCGGCCCGCAGTACAGGTAACGGTTTCCACGCTGCCGAGCCCCGGGGAAACCGCGCTGCGAGTACCCGTGGTTTGGCGTCTTGGTCGGAACCAAGAGGGACGCGGGCTAGGTGCCTTCTCCGGCTACAATGGCCGCGGAGCCAAGGAGGCCTTAGCCCCGAGCTTTGTCTGTGAAGGGGAGAGCTGAGGGGCTCCTGTGGTCGGGGAAGGGGCGTGGGCCTATCGTGGAGATAAACTCTTAGCTTTGCTGGGGCGGGGGGTCCCTCGCACTGCAGGGGTTGGGGCAGATACATTGGCGGGAGGAGAAGCGTGGAGTTGGTGTCCTGATCCCTGATTGGGAGGAAAGACCTACCTGGGAGGGTGCTTGGCCAAGTAGGGGTTTGTGGGGTCCTGACCCTTGAAGGTCGGGGTCGGGGGCATGAGAGAACACAGAGACCTGGGAGGCTATCAGAAGCAGAGGCAGAGACCGGGAGGGGATTTGAACCTGATTTGGGTGTTGGGTAGAGACTTGAGAACGGGAAGGTGGACTTGATAAGGGGGAAGTCCTGAGACCCAATAGGAGAGTGGTACCTGGGGCTTCTAGGGGAGGGAGAACAGTTAGGAGAGGTGCAGTTGGGACAGGAGGGGTAGCAGGACTTGGACTTGGAAATTCAATGGAGTAGGTGTTTGGATATTTAAGATCTAGTAAAGGACGAGGACCCAGGCGTTTGGGGGTAGGGGGCGGGACCTAGAGAGATGTGTGTGGGGGGGGTGGCAGGCAAGCATGGGAAACAGCCAAGGGAAGAAGGGTTCTGTGGGTGGAGACACATGGATATCTTACACTTCAAATAAATGTACAAACAACCCCCACCCACCCCCACACACCCAATTCTTGAAACATTTCTGCAGTCAATACCAAGGTCAGGCAGGGGTGTAGGGCTGGCATCTCTAGGAGAAAGTGCCCCCTCCTTATCATTTTTATTTATTACCGTTGTGTTAGTTTCCAACTGGTCAACTGTCAGAACCTCTTGGGCAAGTGGCTCATACACCCTGAGGAGCCAAACAAGTATTCCAGCTGCCCCTAAGGCAGCTGAGAGATAAGTGTCTGCAGCACTAGGGGCCTTTGCTGCATGTGTTCATACTCTTTCAGCATGTTGCAAATAGATGAGACTAGTGGAAAGTTAGTGCCAACCCCTCAACCCCATGGTGATACTGCCATGTTCTTTCCTGTGGTAACAGTCCAGGGCTTGAAAACAAGGATTTGGAGATTAGAAATGCTCTTGATGAAGAAAAAAGAAAAAAAGAAATGCTCCTAATGTTTTCTTTACAGAGTGTGGTCTCTAGGGTGTAGCATTTGTGTAGTAACGGATTTTCTAGGAGGGACAGAATGTATAGTCTTCTTTTTCGTGGACCAGAGTGTTAGGTTTTTATTTTATGCTGCCTTGTTTCCATCCTCCGTGGGATTCTGATTACCAATGCTCAAAGGAGTAGGACTCCACTAGTCTTCTGGGCCTTGAGACTGTGTATTTTTAGAAACACTTTATCCTTCTGCCTGCTTGCTCGCTTTTCTTTCTCTTTTTTTCTTCTAATTTGTATTTATTGATTTTAGCGAGGAGGAAGGTGGGAGAGAGAGAGAGACAGGAACATCAATGTATTTCTGTATGTGCCTTGACAGGATTGAACAGCAACCTCTGGGCTTTAGGATGATATTTTGACCAACCAAGCTATCCACCAGGGCTCCATTTTTTCTAATTGATTTTAGAGAGCGAGAAAGAGAAACACCTGTTTTTTGTTCCACTTGTTTATGCATTCATTGGTTGATTGTTGTATGTGCCCTGTTTGGGGATTGAACCTGCAACCTTGATGTATTGAAAGGACGCTCTGACCAACCTTGCTACCCAGCCAGGACAGCAATAAAGTATTTTTAATTAAGACATGTACATTGTTTTTAGACACAATGCTATTACACACTTAATTGATTACAGTATAGTATAAACATAACTTTTATATGCACTGGAAAACCAAAAAATTCATGTGACTCACTTTATTGCACTATTTGCTTTATTGTAGCAGTGTGGAATCAAATCCAGTCTCTCCAAGGTATGCCTGTACCTAATTTATGGTGAAAATGCTCAATTTCTCCTCTGAAAAGTGATCTTAATAGAAAAAACGTAGCATTAAAGTGATTTCCCAGTTCTGACTGAAGAATGCACTGGAGAAAGAAAAAGAGAAAGAGCCTTAGCTGGGTAGTTCAGTTGATTAGAGTGTTGTCCTAATACCCTAAGGTTGCATAAATAAGTGGAACAACAGATCTGTTTCTCTCTCTCTCTCTTTCTCCTTTCCTCTCCCTCTAAAAATCAATTAAAAAATTTTTTTAACTTTATTAAAAAATGCTAAAATGGCAACAGATAGACTTGCTTGGTGCAAGGTTGCCACATACCTTCAACTTGTAAAATGCAGTATCTTGGAAGCACAATAAAAACAATGTATGTTCATAATTGCTGGGCTTTATGTCTTTGATATTTATTTGATTTACCCCACTTACACATTGTAGTGCAGCTTTTGTCTATTCTGATAACTTAGGTGATACAGTATACAAACATGTAACTATGTGAAACTATACCATTTACTGAGTATCAAATTAATCTTTGTAGAATTGTCCAGGAGCATACCCTATTTCCCCATGTATATGATGCACCTTTTTTCGAAAAATTTGGGTTCTAAAAACTGAATGTGTCTTATACAGTAGTTGTAGTTTTTTTACTTGCATTTCCCACATTTTCACGCTTGTTTTTGCTGAAGATGGGTTCATCATCAGACACAGATGAGGACAAGCTAATGGATGGGAGTTTTGAAGGTGATAAGGAGTTGTATGAATTTTATAATGAATAAAACTTGAGATTAATAACTTTATGTAATACATCTTTTTCAAATTTTGGGCCCCCAAAATAAGGTTCATCTTGTACACGGGAGCGTCTTATATATGGGGAAATACAGTACGTGTTATTGTTTAAGAAAAAATTAAACTATAACTAAAAGGTGTGGGCCCACCATGTGGAATGTGGATGTCCCTCAGGGCACACAGAAGGAGGGACCATCTGTTTCTCCATTTTCCCCCTCCCCCTTCTCTCTCTCTCTTTCTTTCTCTCCCTTTTCCCCTCGGCAGTCATGGCTCTTGGTTCAAGCTCATCGCTCAGGTGCTGAAGATGGCTCAGTTGCAAGCATGACCCAAAATGGGCAGAGTAGCAGCCCAGGTGGTCCAGGTGCATGGGGAAGTTTGTCTCACTGTCTCCCCTTCTCCCACTTGGAAAAAGAAGAAAAACAAACAAAAAATGTGGGAATCATAGCAAAATAAATTTTAGTCTCACAAAACCTTTAAACAAGATAATCTGTGTTATCTGAATATTAAGTTATTTTTGTTTGTTTGTTTGTTTTTTGTTTTTTTATTTTTTATTCATTTTAGAAAGGAGAGAGAGAGAGAAGGGGGGAGGAGCAGGAAGCATCAACTCCCATATGTGCCTTGACCAGGCAAGCCCAGGGTTTCGAACTGGCGACCTCAGCATTTCCAGATCGACACTTTATCCACTGCGCCACCACAGGTCAGGCTTATTAAGTTAATTAGATCAGTAGTTTTCAACTGCCAGTCCACAAAGAGCTAACCATCCTGATGTCTGAAGATTATAAATTTCTTGCCAATCTGTGAAAGAGTTAACCACCCTGATGTAGACCAGTGGTTGAAAACCACTAAACTAGACATTCTCTTTTGGGGGAAATGACTTGCTTGGAATCTTTATCTGCTTTTAAAGGACACATTTCTCATATTATGTGCCATGAAAAAACTGATTAGATAACAAAGTTTGGAGTACCAACTTTTTGGTAGTGTTTGGACAGTAGTATTTACATAGCTTGTTTCATGAATTGCCAAAGCAAAGACAAATTTGTTTCTTAGAGGACTTTTGAGTAGATTTTCTTGGCTTTGAAAATTGATAATCATAGCTCTGGATAGGAATGTTTCTTACATTGTAATCCATAAATCAGAAACTTCCCCCAGAAGCAATGGATAGCTGGGGAAAGGTACTAGAGCCCACACCAACCATGGGAGTACTGGCAGATGGAAGAGCGCCTGTTATCACCCCTGAATGGGAGCCCCCTGCTCTATCAGGTATGGTTACAGTCAGGTTTAGAACAGTCCTGGTATACCTAGGCCAGCCTCCATTGCCTCCCCCATCCCAGATCTCCAAGCCCTTCCAGAGTGAACCTTACATGCCAAAGTCCATCTGTCCCCTGAGTTTAGGTGCAAGGAACACAGTCTGCTGGGAAAAAATGTCCGAGTCTAGGGGCTAGGGTACACATCTCTAAATGGACTACTACCACCTCACCCAAAAGCAGCATTACGTTAGAAATCCAGGAAGGTTGGGCCTGTGGGAACCTCTAGCTGAGTCTGAAGCAGTCCTGATGAGTAAGCACCTAAGCAGCACCTCCCATTTATTCCCGTGGGACTGACAGGAATTTGATTCTGGAATTGCAAGGCATATAAGCTTTCCTGTTAGAATGTGATTGCAGGATTTTTTTTTTTTTAAGGCTATATCTTAAATTTTAAAAAAAACCTGTTGATTGATTTTTTGTTTGTTTTTTGTATTTTTCTGAAGTGAGAAGCAGGGAGCAGAGAGACAGATTCCCACATGAGCCTGATCAGGATCCACCTGACCAGGATCCACCCGGCATGCCCACTAGGGGGTGATGCTCTGCTCATCTGGGGCATTGCTCTGTTGCGACTGGAGTCATTCTAGCACCTGAGGTGGAGGCCGTGGAGCCATCCTCAGCACCCAGGCCAACTTTGCTCCAATGGAGCCTTGGCTGCAGGAGGGGAAGAGAGTGATAGAGAGAAAAGAGAGGGGGAAGGGTGGAGAAGCAGATGGGTACCTCTCCTGTGTGCCGTGACCTAGAATCGAACCTGGGACTTTCACACGCCGGGCCAACGCTCTGCTGTTGAGCCAACCAGCTAGGACCTTTGTTGATTGATTTATATAGAGAGGAAAGGAGAGAGAGAAACATCTACCTGATATTCCACCTATTCGTGCATTCTTTGGTTATCTCTTGAATGTGTCCAGATTGGCGATCAAACCCACAACCTTGGCGTATGGGATGATGCTCTAACCAACTGAGCTACCTAGCCAGGGCCTACAGTTGTTTATAAAGGCACATCTTAGGGAAACTTAAATAAGAGCTTGATTGAGGGAATTTCCTGCCAGGTAACTTTGAGTGGCAGCTTTTGACTGCCAGTGAAAACTTGGCTTAAGTATATTTTAAGGAAAGCCTTTCAGATGACCGAACTGTGTTATCCTTTGATCCTATTAAAAATATATTTGGTACATTTCAAATGTCTGAAGTGTTTGAATTTTCATTTTTTTGTTTTAGAACCAAGAGTCAACTCATCAACTTTATTTTTTATAAGTAAGAGAGGCAGGGAGGCTGAGAGAAAGACTTCCACATGCACCCTGACCAGGATCCACCCAGCAAGCCCCCCCCAGGTGATGCTCTGCCCACCTGGGGCCGCTGCTCTGTTACTTGGCAACTGAGCAATTTCAGCACCTGAAACCAGGCCAGGGAGCCATCCTCAGCACCCAGGGCCAACTTGCTCAAACCCCTTGAGCCGTGGCTGTGGGAGGAGAAGAGAAGGATAAAAAGGGAGAGACAAGGCGAAGGGGGAGGGGTAGAGAAGCAAATGGTCTCTTCTCTTATGTGTCCTGACCAGGAATTGAACCCGGGACTTCCTCATGCTGGGCCAACACTCTACTGCTGAGCCAACTGGCCAGGGCCCAACTCATCAACTTTAAATAAATTCCTAATAGAGATTTTTCCCCCCCAAGCATATCCTGCTTTCGAATTTTTAATAGTTTTGTTATTTAATTTTTAATTTTTTTATTTATTTGAGAGAGAGAAAAACGGAGAGAGGAAGAGAGGGGGGAAAGGAAGAGAGAGAGAAGTATTAACTTGTTCTATTTAGTTGTGTACTCATTGATTGCTTCTCTAATATGCCCTGACCAGGAATTAAACCCATGACTTTGGCATGCCAGGATGACGCTCTATCCACTGATCCACCCAGCCAGGGCCTATATTTTTCTTTTGTCTGGATCTACCAACATGTATATTTAGAATTATCAGGGCAAATACATCAAATTTAAAAGCAATTTCAAATGATTTTTTAAAATTATTTTTTCACTGCCTGACCTGTGGTGGCGCAGCGGATAAAGTGTTGACCTGGAAATGCTGAGGTTGCGGGTTTGAAACCCTGGGCTTGCCTGGTCAAGGCACATATGGGAATTGATACTTCCTACTCCGCCCCACCTCTTTCTCTCCTCTCTCTCTCTAAAAATGAATTTAAAAAATTATTTTTTCACATGAGTGTAATGGGTGTTCTTTTGTGTGGTTTAAGAGTTAAAGGGACAAAGACCATTGATCTGGATAAATAACATTGAGCCATTGAGTAGTCTTGGAAAAATAAGGAAAATGTGTGGAAAGCGCATTTGTTAACCTGTATTCATTTTCTTTTTATCTTATATTAGTAAATTGAAAATTTGGGAAACATTAGGAATTGCAGATGGCTCTGTAAGGGCCAGATGTGTACATAGATGAATCAAGTCTATGATGGTAGAGAATGTATGAGGTTGGGGGAGAACCAAGAAAGAGCTTGTACCCTTCCCCCACACACATCCACTTCTCATTACACACAGGACCAAATCCAGAGTGGGGAGTCTTCCCATTTCCCCAAAGAACTCATAGCCCTCTTTCTATGTGAAATTCTCCAAGTTTTAAATACCAGCACCAAATTCAGACTATGGGTTGAATGGCTCTGCTTAATGTTTTTAAACTTAAATCATGAAAGGATAGTGCAGAAAATATTATAGATACATTTGATAATTAAAAGGTATCGTATAGCCTGACCAGGTGGTGGCGCAGTGAATAGAGCGTCGGACTGGGATGCGGAAGGACCCAGGTTCGAGACCCCGAGGTCGCCAGCTTGAGCGCCGACTCATCTGGCTTGAGCAAAGAGCTCACCAGCTTGGACCCAAGGTCGCTGGCTCCAGCAGGGGGTTACTCGGTCTGCTGAAGGCCCACGGTCAAGGCACATGTGAGAAAGCAATCAATGAACAACTAAGAAGTCACAATGCGCAACGAGAAACTGATGATTGATGCTTCTCATCTCTCTCCATTCCTGTCTGTCTGTCCCTGTCTATCTCTGCCTCTGTAAAAAAAAAAAAAAAAAAAAAAAAAGATTAAAAAGGTATCGTATAGTACAGGGGTCCCCAAACTACGGCCCGCGGGCTGCATGCGGCCCCTTGAGGCCATTTATCCGGCCCCCCGCTGCACTTCCGGAAGGGGCACCTCTTTCATTGGTGGTCAGTGAGAGGAGCACATTGACCATCTCATTAGCCAAAGCAGGCCTATAGTTCCCATTGAAATACTGGTCAGTTTGTTGATTTAAATTTACTTGTTCTTTATTTTAATTATTGTATTTGTTCCCGTTTTGTTTTCTTTAAAATAAGATATGTGCAATGTGCATAGAGATTTGTTCATAGTTTTTTTTATAGTCCGGCCCTCCAGTGGTCTGAGGGACAGTGAACTGGCCCCCTGTGTAAAAAGTTTTGGGACCCCTGGTATAGTATATATTCCAGCTAGTCGGAGGAGTCCTCCATTTTGACTGGTTTTAGTTCATTAAGGTGGTTCTGTTTTGTTTTTTTTTATTCTGTTAATACCAGTTTTGTTTTCATCACTAAGACAGTTTAATCATGAAAGCCAAGTAATGATGCCTAGTTCAGAACAAAATTTGGGAGCTCTGACGAATTAGAGAGTTTTTGCTTCTTTTCTTTAGAATTTTTTTTAATTCATTTTTAGAGAGGAGAGAGAGACAGAAGGGGGGAGGAGCAGGAAGCACCAACTCCCATATGTGCCATGTCTTTTTCTATGTCTGTGACGCCTTAAATTTGAAGTGTGCTGTTTACTCAGAGTATTTAGAATCTTGGTAGGAAAAGGTTTTGGCACCACTCAAGATCTAATTGGTTGGTAATTGTTTTCTGGTTCTGTCCCTTCTACCAAGGTATATGCCAGAAATTCTCTCCCTATTCTTTTCTGTTATACTTGTATTATATGTTCAATTTAAGGTTGTGGATTTCTTTTATCTGGAAACTTCATTTATAAATATTTTGGGGAACGACTTTTTTTTTGGTAGATATTTTGCATCGGCAGGTTTTTTCCCCCTAAAGGTAAGTTGCATTTATGGTATATCACTGTCCATTTACCTTTTTTTTTTTTTTGTATTTTTCTGAAGTGAGAATTGGGGAGGCAGAGACAGACTTCCGCGTGTGCCCGACTGTGATCCACCTGGCAAGTCCACCGGGGAGTGATGCTCTGCCCATTTGGGGCATTGTTCCATTGCAACCAGAGCCATTCTAGTGTCTGAGGCAGAGGCCATAGAGCCATCCTCAGTGCCCGGGCTAACTTTGCTCCTGTGGAGCCTTGGCTGCGGGAGGAGAAGAGAGAAAGGAGAGGGAGAAGGGTGGAAAAATAGATGGGCAGTTCTCTTGTGTGCCCTGGCCTGGAATTGAACCCAGACTTCCACACACCGGGCCAACATTCTACCATTGAGCCAACTGGCCAGGGCCTATTTGCCTTTTTAATGTTTCCCAAGTTCCTCATCTGACACTGTTGACCAAAAATTGAGACTTGCTTTGATTCTGTAGCATTTTGTATTTCAGAAAGTCAGTTTTATTGACTGAGGTTTACTCTCCAAACGCAGAATGAGCTATAACATATATTGGAAAGAAGCCAGTGGCTTCTTTTTACTTTTGAATGTCATTGGTTGGATCAACGGTTGGTAGTTCAATGTCTGTTATACTTGTTCATGAGAACCTCAGATTGGCTGTCCAGTTCTGCCTCCCTCTGTTGATAACATAGTGAGACACATGTTAGACCAGTGTACATGTAGCTATGGAGGGTTTTTTGCCTCTTAAAGGAGCAGGAGAGGACTGGAACCACAGATGACCCCTTGCTATTCCTGAACGTTGGCTTTTCATTAGTTGACTGAGATTCACAGCAGTAAGAGGCCATATTGTTCCTGGTTAGAAATTCTTTCACTGCTTCTAGGAGGGCATGCACTTAATGCTTTCTCTTTAGTTTAGCCAGCATGATATCATCAAGACAGAGTTCTTAAGCACCTGACCAGCGGGGCTAACCATGTGGCCATCCTTCATATGGGTACCATATTTCTGTTCAAAAAGATGGAAGAAAATTCTAGGAGTTTCACTGCTAAATGGAATCGGGCTCACCCTCAAGTATCAGGAAAGTTTTGTCACCAGTCTCTGGAATCCATGCCTCAGGAACACCAAGCAGCCCAGTGGCTCTGTCCTAAGGAGCCAGGTGGCCCTGATTTGGAGCTGGAGGCTCCTAACTATATTTTAAAGAAGGTTGCATAAGGGTGCTGGGGGAATAAAATCCTGTCATCTTCTCAAGAGCTCAAGGATTCAGTTCATCGAGCCCCTTTCCAGTATTTTCTGGGCTCCCTGGATCTGAAATGGGCAATTCACATGGAGAATACACACAGGCTTTCATGGTAAAAAAAAATTAAATTCTGGCCTGGACTGTGGTGATGCAGTGGATAGAACATCAACCTGGAACACTGAGCTTGCTAGGTCGAAACCCTGGTCTTACCTGGTCAAGGCAACGTAGAACATGCAAGCAATGAACAACTAAAGTGAAACAACTATGAGTTGATGTTTGCTTCCCTTTCCTCCTCTTGCTGTACAATCAATAAATAAAATCTTAAAAAAAAATTTTTTTTTAAATTTATTTCAGGGAGAGAGGAAGGGGGAGAGAGAGAGACAGACAGACAGGAATATCAAGGTATTCCTGTATGTACCATGACTGGGGATTGAACCAGCAACCTCTGCACTTTGGGATGATGCTCTAACCAACTGAGCTATCCAGCCAGGGCAATAAAATCTTTGAAAAATAAAATTCTGCTGTTAAAAAAAGTCAGGCCTGACCAGGCTGTGGTGCAGTGGATAGAGCGTCGGACTGGGATGTGGAAGACCTAGGTTCAAGACCCCGAGATCACCAGCTTGAGCACGGGCTCATCTGGCTTGAGCAAAAAGCTCACCAGCTTGGACCCAAGGTCGCTGGCTCAAGCAAGGGGTTATTTGGTCTGCTGAAGGCCCATGGTCAAGGCACATATGAGAAAGCAATCAATGACCAACTAAGGTATCGCAACAAAAAACTGATGATTGATGTTTCTCATCTCTCCATTCCTGTTTGTCCCTATCTATCCCTCTCTCTGACTTTCTCTCTGTCCCTGTAAAACAAAGTCAGAATTGTTAAGAGTATAAATGTATAATACGTAAATATTTTGACTATAAACACTTAATCAGAGCGTAAAATGAAATAATGGCTAGCTGTGTATGTATGTGTGTATGTTTGTGTGTACACATAAAGTAATTAAAAGTGATTTTACTGCTGATAAAATAAGATTTGAAAACATCTCCCTGATGATTGTCTATAGTAGTGGGTATCACACTTCACAAAGCACCATCCTAGCTGTGAATGTTACTTTACCCTGTGAGTAGTCTGGAAAACTGAGCTAAGGTCAGGATGCTGGAGCGGAGTTTTTCTCTCAGCATTCACGATAGCTGATGTTCACTGTTGAAATTTTTAACTGCACTCAGATTTAATCTCAGTCTAACTTAGTTTATACCACCTGGGGAATGTTAGGAGGAGAGGTGACAAGTAAGTGAAGAGCTCAGTGCTTAAGGGGAGGCTTTACCAAGAGTAAATCGCTGGCCATGGCCAGATAGCTCAATTGGTTACAGCGTTGTCCTGATATGCCAAGGTTGCAGGTTTGATCCCCCATCAGGGTACATAGAAGAATCAACCAATGAATGTATAAATAAGTGGAACAACAGATTGATGTTTCTCACTCTCCCTTCATCTCTCTCTCTAAAATTAATTTAAAAAAAATTTTAAGAGGATATTTGTGTCTGACCAGGCGGTGGCGCAGTGGATAGAGCCTCAGACTGGGATGCAGAGGACCCAGGTTCGAAACCCCGAGGTTGCCCTGTCCATTTGGCTCAGTGGTAGAGCGTCGGCCTGGCTTGCAGAAGTCTCGGGTTTGATTCCTGGCCAGGGTACACAGGAGAAGCGCCCATCTGCTTCTCCACCCCTCCCCCTCTCCTTCCTCTCTGTCTCTCTCTTCCCCTCCCGCAGCCAAGGCTCCACTGGAGCAAAGATGGCCCCGGGCGCTGGGGATGGCTCCTTGGCCTCTGCCCCAGGCGCTAGAGTGGCTCTGGTCGCAACAGAGCGACGCCCCAGAGGGGCAGAGCATCACCCCCTGGTGGGCAGAGCGTCGCCCCTGGTGGGCGTGCCAGGTGGATCCTGGTCGGGCGCATGCGGGAGGCTGTCTGACTGCCTCTCCCCGATTCCGGCTTCAGAAAAATACAGAAAAAAAACAAAAAAAAACCCCTGAGGTTGCCAGCTTGAGCGCGGGCTCATCTGGTTTGAGCAAGGCTTATCAGCCTGAGCCTAAGGTCACTGGCTTGAGCAAGGGGGTCACTCGGTCTGCTATAGCCCCCTGGTCAAGGCACATATGAGAAAGCAATCAATGAACAACTAAAGTGCCACAATGAAGAATTGATACTTCTCATCTCCCTTCCTGTTTGTCCCTCTCTTTGTCTCTCTATCTCTGCTACCAAAAAAAAAAAAAAAAAGAGGAAATTTGTGGCCCTAGCTAGTTGGCTCAGCAGTAAAGTGTAAACTCCGTGTGTGGATGTCCTGGGTTCAATTTCTGGTCAGGGCATGTAGGAGGACCATCTGCTTCTCCACCCTTCCCCCTTTTCTCTCTCTCTTTTCCCTCCCTTCCTCTCTCACTTCTTCTCCTGCAGCCATGGCTTGAATGTTTTGAGCAAGTTGGCCCTGGGTGCTGAGTGAGGATGGCTCCCATGGCCTCGCCTCAGGTGCTAAAATGGCTCGGTTATAGAGCAACAGCTCCAGATGGACAGAGCATCACCCTACAGGCGGCTTGCTGGGTGGGTCCCTGGTCGAGCCGCATGCAGGAGTCTGTCTCTGCCTCCCCACTTCTCGCTTAAAAAAAAGAAAAGGTAAATTTCTGATTTGATTTCCTTGACCACCACTCCCAAATACTCCATCTGAGTCATAGCTTGAAATGGGTACCTGCAGATCATGTTTGCTTCTCACACCAGCTTTCTTTGGCCTGTGCTGTTGGTTTTTTTTTTTATTATTATTGCTTTATTTGAATTAATTGCAAGCATTTAAAAATTGGGAGATTTTACAAAAACCCTGATTTCTAGAATTGCTTAAAATGAGAAGATCTGGCAACCTTGGACTGCATTGTAAGCTGCCATGTGTTAGTATCTGTAACACTTCAGTTCTAGTTTAGTTACCACAACATCCCGAGAGGTAGGTGTTCCTATTTTACAGGTGATTAGGAAAGAATCAGTGACTTCCCCAAGGCCCTACAGTGAGCAGAGCTGGGATTGGAAGCCAGGTGGTCTGACTCCAGACTCCGCGAGCATCCCCCTGGGCTGCAGCTCTCCACCCAGTTCCTAAGCTTCAGACTCTGCGAACTCTTGTCAGTCTTCATGCAGAATGCTCACAACCTCAGCTTTTCTCCATCTTTTGCCCTAAGGGAATGTCTCATACCCACGGTATTTTAATCTGTAGAGCAGTCTAAGTGACAACATGGAGAAGTTAATGCCATTGAAGAATGTATTATGTCCTGAGAGAAAAGAACATGTCTCATCACACAAGGCCAGGGCACATAAAATTTGCCATTTAACCTCAATGATTTCTTTTTGATCCTGCCATTCCAGCGGGGATTCTTAACCTGGAGCCTCTGAAGCCCCAGGTGATTAAAGGCAAACTGTCTAGAAATCAGAGGTCAGGGAGAGTCACACCTTTCATCTGACTCTTAAAAGGACTCAGAAAAAGGCTATTAAAAATTGAGAAAAGGACCGACCAGGCAGTGGCACAGTGGACAGAGCAGCAGACTGGGACATGGAGGACCCAGTTTCGAAACCCCAAGATCGCCAACTTGAGGGCAGGGTTGCCGATTTGAGCGAGGGGCTGCTGGCTTGAGCTGGGGATCATAGACATGACCTCATAGTCGCTGGCTTGAGCTTAAAGGTCACTGGCTTGAAGCCCAAGGTTGCTGGCTTGAGCAAGGGATCATAGACATGACCTCATAGTCGCTGGCTTGAGCTTAAAGGTCACTGGCTTGAAGCCCAAGGTTGCTGGCTTGAGCAAGGGGTCACTCACTCCACTGTAGCCCCCGGTCAAGGCACATATGAGAAAGCACTCAATTAACAACTAAGGTGCCACAACGAAGACTTGATGCTTCTCATCTCCCTTCCTGTCTGTCTGTCTCTATCTGTTCCTCTTTCTGTTTCTCTGTCACAAAAAAGAAAGAAAAGGCAAGGTGACCAGTGACCTCCCACCATGAGGGGTCTGAGAAGGGGTATAGTGCACTCTCTTAAGACCAGGGGCAGAGAGCCTGGGTGGAGCAACAGCCTCTGCTGCTGACTTGGCTACTTTTCCCTCCATATGCTACACTCTAATCCCAGATCCTCAGCCCCAGGGATCCCAACCTTGTCCTTGTAGATCTGAGTTTCTCAGCAGCAACACTGCCAACATCAGGACCACATAACTGCCTGTAGTGGGCCCATTCTGGGCACTGTGGGGTATTGTGCAGCATTCCTAGCCCCCACCCTCTCAGTGCCAGGGGTACCCCTACCTAATGTCACCACAGATGTCCCCAGACACTGCCCAGTGTCCCCTGGGGTGCAGAACCATCCCAGGTGAAAACCCCTGCTCTAGATTATCTAGGTTTTGACAATCGTGTTTTGATGCCTGTGGAAAGTCTTTCCTGTGAGCTGTGTTTTAGCTAGCTCAGCTCCAGAAACCAGGATGTGGTAGATTGGTTTTCAGAAGTCTCCATTGTTCACTACTTATTTACATACCCTTTCGACTGAGACCTTGTAGCTCCAATCTAAAAATGGCATCTATTTCTTTGGCCCGTGAATTGGCCTTTGTACCTTGCCATGGCCAATAGACTTCAGCAGAAGTGATGCTGCCATAGACTGAAAGTTTGTGTACACACACACACACATCCCAAATTTATATATTGAAATCTGAACCCAATACAATGATATTAAGACAGGGGTCAGGAACCTTTTTGGCTGAGCCATAAATGCCACATATTTTAAAATGTAATTCCATAAGAGCTACGCATTATCCAATAAAAATTTGGTGTTGTCCCGGAGGACAGCTGTGATTGGCTCCAGCCACCTGCTACCATGAACATGAACCATAGGAAATGAATGGATTGTAATACATGAGAATATTTTATATTTTTAACATTATTATTTTTTTATTAAAGATTTGTCTGCGAGCCAGATGCAGCCATCAAAAGAGCCACATCTGGCTCACGAGCCATAGGTTCCCGACCCCTGTATTAAGAGAACCTTGTGAGGTGGTTAGATCATGAGGGTGGAGCCCCCAAGAATGTGGTCAGTGCCCTTATTAAAGAGACTCTAGAGATCTCTTTTGTAAGCCAGGCAAGGACACAGCTAGAGAAGACAAAGGTATGTGGCCATATTTTGCTGAGCCATGTTTTAAAACCATTTCTTTATCCCTTCCTCAGAAGCTCCATCTGGGCTCCTCCATGCCAAGCTCTCCTGAGAATGGGTATGAGACTCACACTACATGCACTACCCCAATTTGAGGGACACTCGCACTCTACTTCCACGCTGAGCTTGCTTAACTAAATAAAAATGTGACACTATCCTCCCAGACCACAAACAGCTATGTGTTGGTGGCTTTGTGGGGTCATAAGCAATTACGATAAGATGGGACAAGTGTTCCCATTTTAAGTCACAACAACCACTTTTGTCATTGTCATCAAACATTCACTATACTTGACTGCTCTGCAAAGCCCGAGATTGCTGAGAATCAGCTGTACCAGACTCAGCAGGTGATACGAAGTCTCATGTATTCTCTTCCCATTTCTACCACTCTGGACGAGACCCCTGAGTGTCTCATGTCTTCTACGGTGCTTGCCCTCAGTTTCTTCTAACAGCTATCATTGCTTGTATTGGTCAGCATGGGTCTCCATGACAAAATATCACAGACTGGGTGGCTTAAACAACAAATTTATACCTCCCAGTTCTGGAGGATGAAAGTCCAAGATCAAGGTTCAGGCAGGGTTGGTTTCTCTTAAGGCCTCTCTCCTTGGTTTACAGATTGGTCTCCTCCCTATGTCCTCATGTGACCTACTGTATGCACACCCTTGGTTTTTCTTGTAATAAGATGCCTGTCTTATTAAGATACTCATACTTATTTTATTATTTTTTTTAAATTTATTCATTTTTTTAGAGAGGAGAGAGAGAGGGAGAGACAGAGACAGAGAGAGAGAGCAAGGAGAGAGACAGAGGGAGAGAAGGGGGTAGGAGCTGGAAGCATCAACTCCCATATGTGCCTTGACCAGGCAAGCCCAGGGTTTCGAACCAGCAACCTCAGCATTTCCAGGTCAACGCTTTATCCACTGTGCCGACACTCATACTTATGACCTCAATTTTAAAGAGATTTTATTCATTTTTTAGAGAAGAGAGAGAGAAAGAGAGAGAAGGGGGAGGAGCAGGAAGCATCAACTCGTAGTTACTTCCCATATGTGTTTTGACCTGGCAAGCCCAGGATTTTGAACCAGTGACCTCAGCATTCCAAGTCAACGCTGTATCCACTGCGCCACCACAGGTCAGACGTGATTTCATTTACCTATACCTCTCTAATGGCGCATCTCCAAATACATTGAGAATAAGGGCTTCAATAAATGGGGGCGGGCACAATTTAGTCCATTGTACCACCTTATCATCCTGAAACAGGTTAGATTTTGACAAGGGTCCCCTTGGTGACTCCCATTGCTTACTAGATAAAACCTAGATTCTGTGTAGCTTCTGAGAGCACCAAGCCCACCCTCCAGTCTTTTCTTACCCCACACATTCTCTGTTCTTTAACACACAGGACAGTTTCCCTGTCAGCCTTGCGCCTTTCTCCCATTTCAGTGTCTGTGCCAGTTCCTTCTGCAGGCCCAGTTTGAGCCCCCACTCTGGAATTCCAGTCACCCTCCTAGCCTCAGGTACAGGGATACTCCAGTTACCTGCTGGGCTGTTAGCACGTCTACCCTCCCTCCCTCCAGGTGGCATATCTTGGTCTCTCCTGTCCCTCTTCCAGTGTCTCAACTGTTTGCACTGGAGAGGTGCTCTACTCCCACAGATGGGAGAGGGGCTAACCTATGGTGAGGTCAAGGGCGTTTCACAATCCCACATTGAACTGAAAGCTGATGTTGACAATGACCCTATACTCCTCACAGCTAACCAGTCTGCCCACAGCTGTGTTGTTTCTTAACAACACTGATGGAGGCCTTTGCCACAGGAAAAGTTTTGGAAGAGCTGAGCATTAAGATGTATGACTTCACTGAGGACCAGACTGCAGAGTTCAAGGAGGCCTTCCAGTTGTTAGATCAAACAGGAGAAGGCAAGATTCCATACAGCCAATGTGGGGGTGTGGTGAGAGCCCTAGGTCAGAACCCCAGCAATGCTGAGGTGCTGAAAGTCCTGGGGAACACCAAGAATGAGGAGATGGATGCGAAGGTGTTGGGAGTTTGAGCACTTCCTGCCCATGCTGCAGACCAGCCAAAGACAAGGACCAGGGCATATAAGGAGTATGTCAAAGGCCTTTGGGTGTTTGACAAGGAAGGGAGTGCCACTGCCAGGGGTGCTGAGACCTGGCATGTTCTCATCATACTGGGTGAGGCCATGGCAGGGGAAGAAGTGGAGATGCTGTTCAGGGCAGACACAAGGACTGCTATGGTTGTATGAACTATGAAGCACTCGTCTGCATGGTGCTAAAAGACATTCTCAGCGTGCCCTTTCCCTGTGCCTTCCCCTTGAGAGACAGTGCATGTAGCCCTGAAGGCTTCTTTTGCCATGGCACTTTTCCCAACTTGTATCTCTTATGATATTTGCCCTCAGCGTTCACCAAATAAACTTGTTCTCTGTGCCCTAAACAAACAACAAACAAACAAAACAAACAAAACAGTGGCCCTCACCCTCAGGCACATAGAACACCCGATATCTTCCACCGCACCCTCTGAATTACATCAAGTCATAATGGCTTGGATGCCTAGCCAGCCGCACATAAACTTTCCTTTCATTCCTCCCTTTAATCTAGCTTGGTGTTGTTCGAACTTCGGTGTGTATAACACCACCACCTAGGGTCACACACGATGAAAACATGTCCTTTTATATTTACACTTGCAAACGTGCGGTCAGAGACAACTTAGTGTCCTTGTGATCCTTTCGGATTAGGATCTGGACCAGGCATAAACCAGCCTATGATGCTGCCCAAGTGGTGCCCTAGAACATAGTTTGTCCTAGAACAGCAATTCTCATATGGACAGTAAGGACATCTGTGGTTGTCATGACTGGAGTGCTGCTAGCATTGAGTGGTTAGAGGCCACTGATGCTTAACATCCCGCAGTGCCCAGGATGGCCCCACACATCCTAGATCAAGAAACCCGGCATCAGACTAAATAGACCATATTGGTGTGGAACAAGGTCAACAACCATTCACCTCTACTGGTTTCCTTATGTGGGGCCCCTCTCCAGGGGAAGACAATGCTTTTGACATGAGTCAGCTCACCATGAGAGCAGGGTGGAGAAACCTCCACAGGTTGTCTCTACTTCCTCAGAGCCCTTGTTGGCTGAAAGATGAGACACCCCTCCACCTCAAGAGACACTTGCCTCTGTGCCCTCAGTTGGCACTGCTTTGCAGGCTGGGGTTTCAGGAACAGGAGGGAATACCGTACTGGAGGTGGAGGCCATCAGCATGCAAGGAAGCCAGAATGGAAAGTAGCCTCTGCAGAGCTAGCTGCTCAGCATCACTGCAGTTCTGGTGGCTTACGCAGCAGCAGCAGCAGGTCTCAGTCCAGAAAGCTCCAGGTCTGTGCTTACACTTGGACTGAGCGTCCCTGCCCTTGCAGCTTGGGCAGATCAGACCCCCTTGTTGAGCTTTCTGGTAGCTTCAGTGGCATGGGCTTTCATGTCCTCCCAATGTCCATCCCTTCCCTTGCTAGGTTGTGTTGGACCCACGTCTCTCCCCTGTGACTCAGGAGAGGGTGGCCCCAGCTCCAGGGTAAATCCTGATGGATCTAAGCCAGCCAGCTTGTCTCATTCCTCTTGGCTATGCCTACTTGGAGTAGGTGGTGTGGGACTCCGGCTGGACAAGAAGCCATGAGGGGAAGCTGCACAAGAAGCCATATATAGTACTCACATAGAACATGCCTTGAAGCATTACTTTAACAGCAGAAAACTGAAATAATGTGTGGTTTAAAAATAAGTCCATAAATTCTTTGATGCACCACCCTTCAAAAGGTGGGGCTGAATTCTCTCCCCTTGAGTATGGGTTAGAGTTAGTGATTACAGTGGTCCCTTGTCTATCGTGGGTTTAGGTTCCAGAATTCCCCGCAATAGGCAAAAATCCACAAAGTAGGGACCTTATATTTATTTTATTATTTTTATATATTTTAAGGCTTTATAAACTCCCCACACTGTTATTTACCTTTCCCACACTCTTATAAACAATTCCTATGCTATTAAACACTTTCTATACTCTTAAACCTACTTAATTTTAACAACATATAAAATTCTATTATATATGGATACTCACCAGTGAATATACTACAACTTGAATATGAAGATGAATTAGCTGTGCAGTACTGATAATGATGAAGGTGATGACGATGAGATGAATGAACTGCACAGACAAGAAGAGCATTACAGCTTATTTTACTGCAAAAATAATTAAAATAATAAACATTAAAATACCTATATACCACAAAATCCTGTGGTACAGTGAAAAATCCACGTTTAGATATATACAATTTAAAAATCCACGATACAGCCTGGCCAGGTGGTGGCGCAGTGGGTAGAGCGTCGGACTGGGATGCAGAGGACCCAGGTTTGAGTCCCCGAGGTCACCAGCTTGAGTGCGGGCTCATCGGGTTTGAGCAAGGCTCACCAGCTGGAGCCCAAGGTCGCTGGCTCAAGCAAGGGGTCACTCGGTCTGCTGTAGCCCCCTGGGTCAAGGCACATATGAGAAATCAATCAATGAGCAATTAAGGAACCGCAACAAAGAATTGATGTTTCTCATCTCTCTCTCTTCCTGTCTGTCCCTCTCTCTGACTCTCTGCAAAAATAAAAAATAAAATAAATAAATAAATAAAATCCATGATACAGTGAGACCATGAAAAGTGAACCTCAATATGGCGAGGAACGACTGTAACTTCTAATGGAATGTGGCAGAAGTTACACCATGTGACATCTGAAGCTGGGTCATAACAAGGACAACTCCTACATGGTGTGATTATGCTTGGGGTGGAACATCTTGGAGGCACATCCCACCACCCCAGTTGAGATTTCAGATGATGGAGCCCAGCTGACAGCTTGATTGTAGCCTCATAAAGACCCCGAGGCAGAGCCCAGCCAAGTCACTCTCAGATTCCTAGTGTACAGAAACTGAAGATGATAAATGATTAATATTGTTTGAAGCCATATCATTGGGGATAATTTTTAACTCAGCAATAGATAACTAATATATAAACGTCTACCATTAGGAAAGTAGGTGAATGAATTGTGGTACAAACAAATCTGTCTTTAAGTTTAGAAGGTTCAGGACAAAAGTACAAATAGCACCTATATACCAGTGGTCCCCAACCTTTTTTGGGCCATGGACTGGTTTAATGTCAGAAAATATTTTCACGGACCGGCCTTTAGGGTGGGATGGATAAATGTATCACATGACTGAGACAAGCGTCAAGAGTGAGTCTTAGACGGATGTAACAGAGGGAATCTGGTCATTTTTTAAAAATAAAACATCGTTCAGACTTAAATATAAATAAAATGGAAATAATGTAAGTTATTTATTCTTTCTCTGCAGACCGGTACCAAATGGCCCCACGGATCGTTATCAGTCCGCAGCCCAGGGGTTGGGACCGGTAACCACTGCTATATACTATATGTCTAAATATTTTAACATTATAAAATATTAAACATATACAGTAGTTAATTAAACACATACAGTATTCTTATCCAAGAGGGATATGTTTCAAAATTTTTATGTGATCCTTATCATTTTTTTTTTAAGTAAGAGGAAGGGAGATAGTGAGACAGACTCCCACAAGTGCCCTGACCAGGATCCACTTGGCAACCCCGTCTGCAGCAGATGCTTAAGTCAACTGAGCTATTTTTAGTGCTTGAGATTGACGCTCAGACCAGTGGAGCTGTCCTCAGCAACTGAGGCCAACGCTAGAACCAATTAAGTCACTGGCTGCAGGAGGAGAACGAGGAGAGAGGGGGGAGAGGGAAGGAGAGAGAGAAGCAGATGGTTGCTTCTCTTGTATGTCCTGACCAGGAATAGAACCTGGGACATCCATACACCAGACTGATGCTCTATCTACTGAGCCAACCAGCCAGGGCCCTTATTGGTATTTGGCTAAAGTCTACAATGATATCCTTCCCAACAAATGTGCTTTTAAATTCGAGGACTATTTACTGGTAACATACTTAGCAGGGTGTGAGGCATTGGGGTCACATAGATCTGCGAATCAAGCACTTGACATGTGTCACTGATCCTCAGAGTTTTCTTAGCTAGACAATGAGGACGGACAGATGGACAGATGGATGGTACTGGCACCTCCTCTACAGGTGGTAAGGCATGAATGAGGTGATATAGACAAAGCCTCAGAGTTGTGCTTCCCACAGAGCAAGCCATCAATAAAAGCTGGTTCTCATCAGTAAAGTTTTTAGTTTAGTGGTAACCAATCTTCTGTATTTTAATAATTGGATGGATCCACTTATTCTTTGGTTTAAAAAAATCGTTAAAGCCTGACCAGGTGGTGGCGCAGTGGATAGAGCGTCAGACTGGGATGCAGAAGGACCCAGGTTCGAGACCTCCAAGGTCGCCAGCTTGAGCGCGGGCTCATCTGGTTTGAGCAAAAAGCTCACCAGCTTGGACCCAAGGTCGCTGGCTCCAGCAAGGGGTTACTCGGTGTGCTGAAGGCCCGCGGTCAAGGCACATATAAGAAAGCAATCAATGAACAACTAAGAAGTCGCAACGCGCAATGAAAAACTAATGATTGATGCTTCTCATCTCTCTTCGTTCCTGTCTGTCTGTCCCTGTCTATCTCTGCCTCTGTAAAAAAAAAAAAAAAAAAAAAAAAAAAAAATCGTTAAAGTTACATTTTTGTTGCAGAATCTTGATGTTGAAAAAAAAAGACTACCACCCACTTGGTTGAGCTGAGAAGTCTTTGGGTGGTTCAGTCCTGACTTTGCCACTTACTTTGCCTCAATTTTCTCTTCCATAAAACGGGGGCAACAATGGTTCCTATCTCACAGGTTGTCAGGATATTGTGTTTGTTCATGAAGAGCATTCAGAACTGTGCCTGTGCTCATCGAAAGGTCTCAGCAAGGTCAGGTGTTAGTAGCTACAGAAGGTATGAATGTAAGCATCTGAAGCAGCTGACAGGGTCTGCTGTGGTTTATGTGCTCAACTTAAGTTCTACATGGAGCTCCTTCTAATGCAGCTGGGCTTTTGTGTTTGTTATGGTTCTAGCACTCAGCCTTCCTTGGCTTTTCCCCTCCCTGCTGCTGGAGACTGCGTCACTGCCCAATCCGTGCCTGGAATGTGCCCCACTATGACCCTGCCATTTCCCCCCACAGCCACCCAGCCACCCAGGTCCAGCAGCCCAGCAGGGTATGGTGGGTATCAGTCCCGCTCCATCCAGGACTTTGACTATGGCAGCGGACCCCTGGAGCCCACCCCCACACCTACCACCACTCCCTCCTACCAGGTATCAGCCCACCTTTCTCTGACCAGCACCTGGCCTTCCCTGAAAACATGGATGGTGTTGAGTGCAAGAGTGATGTGGGCAGTTCGTACTAGCAGACAGTCCAGGACATGCCTTCACTCTCCTCTTGCTCCTGTCCTTGTTTGTAGAGGTGATTAGCGATGAGCTTGTTCTTGTTGGGCCCTTCGGGTGTGGATGATGCCACTTCGGATGTGGTGACACCTTGGAGCTCTGGGCCACAGATCTGGCTGCTGCATTTCTATTTGGAATTGCTAAGGCACCACAGGTCCACCCCCACCCCTCCCGCTTCTGCCTCCCACAGGTTGTCCCTGGTTGGGTCAGTACGTGACACCACAGGCCACCTTGTTAGCTAAGCTTCACAGTTTGGCTCTGTCTCCTTCCTCCCTCCCCCTCTTGCCCTTCCTTCTCCAAAGCCTTCAACTTCTCCCTCCATACCCACCCTCCCACACTTCTGCCCCCTCCCAAGGCTTCCTTGCCTCTGTGCTTTCATCCTTGCCTTTATGTAGTCCCTGATCAACCAACAGCCCAAATCCACTGTCAGCCAAAATCCAGCACCCTGCTGTTCTAGGCACAGAACCCAAACACCTAAACCCCCTGCCCATGTGTGGAACAAGTGAGGTCACACCTCACACTTTCTCCCTGCTCTCTGTGTCTCTCCTGTGGAAACCCTTTTGCAGGAAAGTTTTGACTACAGACCATCAACAGCCACCATTAGCTATGAGAACAAACAGTATCACTTGCCTGCTGTGGGCCACCCTCAGCAAACTACCATGGCCACATTCTGCCAGCCAGGTGAGTCTGCAGGGTCAGGGGGTGGGAGCAAGGGTATAGGGGTCACCACATTAAAGTCACATTTAGACATTCCTAATTCATAGGAAAGCCTGGAGTAATGTTGAGTGTCAGGACTATCTTTTCAGCTAGTGTGTGTTTGTGTGTGTGTGTGAGAAAGAGAGAGAAAAAGAAAGAGAGAGTGGGGGGAGAGAGAGAGAGAGAGAGAGAATGCTAAAAATGGAGCTGAAAGTATTTTCTAAGGAAGCTTTCCCAGGGCGGAAGGGGGTAAGTTCTGCTGAGGACTTGGATCTTAGAAGTGAGAGATAAGGAGCTCATTGAATACACACACACACCCTTTACACTTATGACACAGAGGAAGAATCTGGAAAGGACTGGTGGACACAGGTCACACATGAATCCCGTCTGGGATTAGGGATCAGGACCAGAGGTCCGGGGCTTTAGTCCTCAGCCAAGGCTTAGAAATGCAGTGGCCTGTGGCCTGTTGCACCTAGGGCTTGTCCACAAGTAGGGGCTCATGTTAGCTCTGGCAGTTGGGGCGGCTGGTTGCGGTGATCATAGGGAGTGTGGCTCTCACTCTCTGCTCCCTGGGGATAGGGGTTAAGTGTGGTTCTTCAGAGGGTCTCTGCTTGCTCTCCAGGTGCCAAAGGAGCTTACTGTCAGCCCAGCAGTGGGTACAGCCAAGCGCATCCCCTACAGCAGGCACCCGCTACTAGAGGGGCACAGCCAGCCTGTGTCTCATCCTCCAGTTATACCTACTGCCTAGCATCCAGTGACCAGCCCACAGTATTCATGTCCACCCTGCCTTCCTACACTTCGTCCTCATCCTACAGCTTCACCTCTACCCCGTACACAGGTGAGCAGGTAGTTTCCCTGAGCATGAATGCAGGCTTATTACTCTATTTGCAGCCTAAATAAACATCATCCTTAAAATCAACCCATTTCCCTCTCTTCTCTGCTTCTTAGGACCAAGCTACCTGAACTGTTACATGTCAGTGTACTTAGCAGCTGGTCCTTACTATCCTCCTCTGCACCCCCAGCAGATGCAGCCTCCATCCCTGCCACCTCCACTCCCAAAGCCTAAGGATTGTCCCCATGGGGTGGCTCAGGGTGCAGCTCCGGTGCCAGTTCTACTGGCAGCTTCACCAGGAAGCCACCAGTTCCCACCAAGCTGCTGAAACCCAAGGGTGGACCCAAGCAGCCCCTGCTTCACTACTGTGATATCTGCAAGATCAGCTGTGCTGGTGCCCAGGTCATCTGCCCCATACCCAATGCCTGGCAGGCCCGGGACCTTCCTTGGTCATGGCCTGCCCAAAGAGGCCTGTTATTAAACTTGCAATATCAAGTGCAAGTCAGAATTGCCTTAAGATTGCCTTACTGGTGTTTGAGTGGAAGAAATGAGCACAGCACTGACTGTTGGCCACAGAAGCGTGGTCTTAAACTCCAAGGCAAGGGGGGCTTCTCTTGATTTGGGGTACGGGAGGCAGTCAGTGCCCCCTCCTTGAGCAGTCATGGCCCAGGCAAACACAGCTAGTTGTGGTGGGCCTCTGCTGCAGTGCTGTTTAGACAGGGCCGTAGGTGGATGACAATAGGCATGGGTGCATGTGTGTGCGTGTTGTCTAAGTGGAAGGAGTGTGGGCTCTAGAGCTGACTTCCAGGGTTCATAGCCCAGCCCTGCATTTCTGTGACCAAACAGGTGTGTCACAGCCTCTCTGGGCCTGAGTCTCCTTGTGCAACAGAGTTTGCCTGAGTGGTATCACTCAGCATAGCATCTGGCATATACTCGATATGGCTTGGAAAGGTCAATTCTTTTATTCCCAGTTCTGCTAATATTAATAGCACTTTTTAAATTGGAATTTTTACTGAGATAGTTGTAGGTGCTCATGTAGTTGTAACAAGTAATGCAGAGAGACCCATCTATACCCTTCACCCATGTTCTTCCAATGGTAACATTTTGCAAGTTGCAATCAAGATGTTGAATTGACGTGGTCTGTTCTTAGTCAGATATTCCAAGCTTTACTCATACTTATTTTTACAAGTGTGCACTCACGTGTGGGTATATTTTGTTCTGTGTGAACTTATCACCTGGGCGGGCTTATGAATCTGCCACTACCACTAAGATCCTGAGTGTTTCTAGCATCACAGGATCTGTCCTGCTGCCCTTTTCTACACGCTACCCTCCTTCCCACTCACACTGCCAACATAGTCTCACCCTGTGAATGTTGAAACCACCACACATGGTCTTCATCTGTGTCTGGAAGGGACTTATCTCAGCATGGCCTCCCTGTAGCCTGGGTGGCAGCACTTCCACATTTTCTCTGGGTATCCATCTAAGCAGGCTCTCTAAGTCAAGGTCAGCACAGTTGACAGTATAGTCTCCGTGCTAGCCCAACGGGGGACAGGAGGGTGACCGTGGAGCCACAGGAGACTAGGCAGGCCTCTTCCTAACACTTCCTCTCATTACACATTAAATAACATATATGGTGGGGAATCTGGTGGTAGGATAACAAAAATTGCAACATTTGCTCTTACCATGAGCTTAGAACTCTACAAAGCATGCCCAGCATGTTCATTCGGTTATTTCCTTTCTTCTCTTTTTATTTTTTTTTCTTTTTTAAATGGGAGGAGAGTAGATAGTGACACAGACTCCTGCATGTGCTCTGACTGGGATCCACCCGGCATCCTCTGTTTGAGACCAATGCTCAAATCAACTAAGCTATTTGTAGCGCTTGAGGCTGACATTCAAACAAATTGAGCCACTGGCTGTGGGAGGAAAAGAGGGAGAGAAGAGGGAGAGGGAAAGGTGGAGAAGCCGACAGTCATTTCTTCTGTGTGCCCTGACCAGGAATCAAACCTGGGACATCAACACACTGGGCTGGTTATTTTATGCTTCTAACTGCATAGTTACAATCTCCATGTGTCAGATGAAGGTCTGGGGCTCAAAGAAGGTCAGTAACCTGAGGAACTTGACATAGTTTTAGGAATGATGATAGAAGCCAGGTTTGTGGGAGCTATGTGGTTCACTATGACCATGTGTTCAAAAAGCAGGCAACAACTGCCTATAATTGCTCCATCTGAAGTAGTTTATCATTGGTGTCTTGGTGTATATCCTTCCAGGCTTTTCTGTGTTGTGTGCGTGTGCACACTTTGCTGCTTAGGTAAAATGTTTATAAGATTCCTACATTTCAGCGAGTACTCCTCCCACTCCTGCCCCTGCCTCCCATCTGCCCCCAGACCAACCAGTGCTGCCTTGTGTAGATTCCAGAGGTACTTTTATTCCACAAATGCTGACTCTTGGCATAGTCAGAGTGCGCTTGTTTAGTAGGTCCACTTCATGTGTGTTTGCTTCAGCTTGCTTCATCCTAAGGGTTTCAGAAGAGGAGTCTAGGTGCCACCTAAGAGCTTGGTCATTTGCCAGATGCAGTCAGACATTTTGGGCCCAATGGCTCAGGATGAGTAGGACTGTGACTCGCGGTGGCCTCTGTGTGGAGCTTCTTTGTATCAGTAGTGTTCTAACAGGAAGTGTGGCATGCGTCCTTGCTTAGTTTCTGAGGTTAGATTCTGAAAAGCTAGATTTTTCTTTCACAGTAACCCTCGAAACCAAATGTGTGGTTCATTGTGGATGCTGGCTTCAGAAACTCATTGATTTTCCGAAAAGAAAAAGAAACCTGATGTCTTATAGGCTGAGCATCTGAATCCTTAGACTGGGCTTAGATAAAGCAGTGGTGGCCTGAACCTCTCAGAGCCTTGAGAATGGAAGGGTGGGGACAGCAGACCTGTGTTTCCCCTTTGGGTTTGGGTTCATACATACGCACACTGCTGGTGAACTGGGGGGGGATAATGTAATGCCGGTGAGCACCGCCCCCCCCCCAGACTGCCTTCACTATCTGCCGGCAGACCTACCGTGAGCACCTGGAAGGGCAGAAGCACAAAAAGAAGGAGGAGGCAGCTGGGAAGATGGGCATCCAGCCCAATGGCAGCTCATGTGGGGTGCCGGCACAGCTGCTCTGCGACCTTTGTGCTGTGTCCTGCACTGGGGCAGAGGCCTATGCTGCCCACATCTGGGAGGCCAAGCACCAGAAGGTAGGAGCTCCACACTAGCTTAAGCAGGGCAGCCCTGGGAACAGCCTGACTTTCCACAGTTGGTCCCGGAGGAGCATCCAATGACATCAGAGGGAGCAGCCACTGATGCTGAGAGGAAGCTTTCTCTGTAGGGCCCATGTGTCCTTTTTCCTCAGAAGCCAAACACATCCTAGTTATAAAAGTCCTACCTATCTCTGGACAAAAGCATGAAGCAGTGTAGGGCTTGTACTCAGGCCCCTGAGAAACTATTTTTGGTATTAGATACGTTTAGATGTTTATAACAACAAGAATTTGAACATTGATGACATCAAATGGTATATTTCATTTGGAGTCCTGCTTTTAAAAAACAAATAAATAAAATAAAATAATGAAAATTAAAATACTAAGTTTTAATGGTGAGGATATCGAGAACGGGATGTTACTGAATCCTAGGTATACACATGTTCCTACAGAATGTAGATGTGTGTCAATGGACGAAGACACACATACATCTTTGCAGGTGGCCCTATCCACACATCTATCCACACATTCTGTGTCCCCTTCAGGGCTGGCACTGAGTTGGTGTTTGGGATGTGGAGAACACCCCTGCCTTTCAGCCAAGGCAGTGGAGTTTGGAGGAAGGGGGTCAGCGTTAGCCAGCATGAGGCATTGTAGTACTGTAGGGGCTGCGTGTGCATGCCAAGTGGGCACCTATAGCAGAAGGTAGCTCAGGAAGGTCTTTCCCGAGGGAGTGATGCTTGAGAGAGTTTGGTAGCTGGGGAGTGGGTGGGGCCCCTGGGGACTGGACAGGACCACCCACCCTCACTTCCACAGGTTGCCAGCCCTCCCACACCCACCAAGGTAATATTCCTGCCTCTTGAAGAATGTCAGCCAGGCCTGCAGTTGGCCCTGACAGGGGAACCTGGGGCTGTTTCAGGTCTTCAAGCTGCACATCAAATTGGGAAAACTCAGCCCTACTATAGGATCAGTGCCAAGGAACTCCAGCTCAGCCCAGACTGCCTGCACCCCCAAGCCAGCCTCCTTCACCACTGAGAGCCCCTCTGTGGCCTCAGCTAACGTGGATCCCACTGGCTTCAGCATGCACACTCCTAGCAAGAGGCCGGTAGCCTCAGAGGCCACGTGCATGGGTATGTGTCTCCGCCATTCACAGTCCTCCTGCCATACCCTGACTCAACAAACTCTAGATTCTAGAGGGCCCAAGCTATGAATGGGGGCGGGGATGGGGAGGGAGCATGCCTTCTCTCCCACTTTCCTGCCAGGCAGAAGTGCTCTGCTGCCTCTGGTCTACATCTTCTTTTTTTTTTTTTTTAAGATTTTATTTATTCATTTGAGAGAGGAGAGAGAGAGGAAGAGAGAGAGAGAAGGGAGACACAAGGGGGGAGGAGCAGGAAGCATCAACTCCTGTATGTGCCTTGACTGGGCAAGGCCAGGGTTTTGAACCTGCAACCTCAGCGTTCCAGGTCAAGGCTTTATCCACTGCGCCACCACAGGTCAGGCCGGTCTACATCTTCTGAACCTTTGACATGAGACCATTTCCCTGAAACCTTGGTAGAACCAATGTGATGGCAGCACTATTTCTTCTAATGAATCTTGGGACAGACCCAGGTGCTGTGGGTTGTCTGTAGCCCCACCCTAAGCCTGGACAGTTCCCTGCGCTGCTACCTCCCCCGTGCTAGGAGTAGCCCGCTGCAGACCACAGTGCTCACAGTGGACAAACCGTGAGTACCGGTAGATTAAACTGAGCTCCTCACATCCCCACCTCTGGCCCTGTTTTCCTCAGGGGTGGGACACATCAGCCGTTACCTGAGGGAAGTGCTGGCTGCCACATGATGCACACTGAGTGGGCCATAACCAGGATTGTAGGTCAGGCACTCACTTCATACCTGCTCCATGTGCATTGCCTCATGTACCCTCCATGACTGTTTAAACTAGATCTGTCATTAGTCTCAATTTGCAAATCGAAAAACGGAGGTAAGGCTAGGGAAGTTCCTGACACAGGCCACCCCATAAGTGGTAGAGGCAGAATTCGAACCCAGGTCTCTGACTGTCTCTGCTCTGCACCCCCATTCTTTTTTGTGTGTGATGGAGACAGAGAGAGGGACAGATAGGTACAGACAGACAGGAAGGAAGAGAGATAAGAAGCATCAATTCTTTCTTGTGGCACCTTAGTTGTTCATTGACTTTTCTCATATGTGCCTTGACCAGGGGCTACTGCAGAGGGAGTGACCCTTTGCTCAAGCCAGCGACCTTGGCCTCAAGCCAGCTACCTTGGGCTTCAAGCCAGTGACCTTTAGGGTCATGTCTGTGATCCCACACTCAAGCTAGCGACCCCACACTCAAGCTGGCAACCTCATGCACTCCTATTCTTTTTATGGAAGGGAAGGGGGATTATTTATTTTTAGCATCAGCAGTACTGTTTTTTTTCTTTTTCCTTTTTTTTAATTGAGAGGAGAATAGGCAGAGACAGACTCCTGCATGTGCCCCGACCGGGATCCACCCAGCAAGCCCACTAGGGGGCAGTGCTTTGCCCATCTGAGGCATTGCTCTATTGATCAGCAACTGAGCTCTTGTTAGCACCTGAAGCCAAGGCCAGGGAGCTATCCTCAGTGCCTGGGGCCAACTTGCTCCAGTCGAGCTATGGCTGAGGGTAAGAGAGAGAGAAAGAGAGAGAGGGAGAAAAAAGCGAGAGGGGGAGGAGTGGAGAAGTAGATGGGTGCTTCTGTGTGCCCTGACCAGGAATCAAACCCTGGACATCTACACGATGGGCCAATGCTCTACCACTGAGCTAACCAACCAGGGCCACTGTGAGGGGTTTTGTTTTTTTTTAATTTATTTTTTGTAGCAAAGACAGAGAGAGTCAGAGAGAGGGACAGATAGGGACAGACAGACAGGAAGGGAGAGAGATGAGAAACATCAATTCCTCGTTGCAGTTCCTTAGTTGTTCATTGATTGATTTTTCATATGGGCCTTGACTAGGGGGCTACAGCAAACTGAGTGACCCCTTGCTCAAGCCAGTGACCCTGGGCTCAAGCTAGTGAGCCTTGCTCAAACCAGATGAGCCCACGCTCAAGCTGGCGACTTCGGGGTCTCGAACCTGGGTCCTCGGCATCCCAGTCCGACACTCTATCCACTGTGCCACTGCCTGGTCAGGCAAAAGGTCTTTTTTTTTAAATTTTTTTAAAGACTTTATTTATTTTAGAAGCGAGATAGAGAAGAGAGAGAGAGAGAGAGAGAGAGAGAGAAGGGGGAGGAGCAGGAAGCATCAACTCCCATATGTGCCCTGACCAGGCAAACCCAGGGTTTTGAACCAGCGACCTCAGCATTCCAGGTCAACGCCCTATCCCACTGTGCACCACAAGTCAGGCCACTGTGAGGTTTTTTAATGTGATTTTAGAGAGAGGATGGGAGAAAGGGAAACAGGAACATCAATCTGTTCCTGTATGTGCCCTGACTGGGGATCAAACTGACAACCTCTGCACTTTCTAACGGTGCTCTAACCCAGTGGTCCCCAACCTTTTTTGGGCCACGGACCAGTTTAATGTCAGAAAATATTTTCACAGACCAGCCTTTAGGGTGGGACGGATAAATGTATCACGTGACCGAGACAAGCATCAAGAGTGAGTCTTGCCCTGGCCGGGTTGGCTCAGCGGTAGAGCGTCGGCCTAGCGTGCGGAGGACCCGGGTTCGATTCCCGGCCAGGGCACACAGGAGAAGCACCCATCTGCTTCTCCACCCCTCCCCCTCTCCTTCCTCTCTGTCTCTCTCTTCCCCTCCCGCAGCCAAGGCTCCATTGGAGCAAAGATGGCCCGGGCGCTGGGGATGGCTCTGTGGCCTCTGCCCCAGGCGCTACAGTGGCTCTGGTCGCAACATGGCGACGCCCAGGATGGGCAGAGCATCGCCCCCTGGTGGGCAGAGCGTCGCCCCTGGTGGGCGTGCCGGGTGGATCTCGGTCGGGCGCATGCGGGAGTCTGTCTGACTGTCTCTCCCTGTTTCCAGCTTCAGAAAAATGAAAAGGAAAAAAAAAAAAAAAAAAAAAAGAGTGAGTCTTAGACGGATGTAACAGAGGGAATCTGATCATTTAAAAAAAATAAAACATTGTTAAATATAAATATAACGGAAATAATGTAAGTTATTTATTCTTTCTCTGCAGACCGGTACCAATTGGCCCACGGACTGGTACCAGTGCACGGCCTGGGGGTTGGGGACCACTGCTCTAACCAACTGACCTATCCAGCCAGCAGCACTGTGTTTGGAATAATCACATGGTAGTGAACATAAAATCATAAAGCAGCTTTGACAACAAAAAAACGACTCCCTGCTGAGGCTCAGTGGACTTGTCCAATGGGGCCAGGTTGTCTATGACCCTCGGTGCACCTGATTTCTCATTGTCAATTAACTAAGGGCTACAGAGTCTGTACTGTGGAGATTTTCTCAGCTGGGGGCCTACAGCCAGGGCCCCTCTGGATGCATTCAGATGGGCAGCAAGTGCTGCGTGGGCCTCATTCTCTCAGCCATGAAACAAGCTAACAGGAAAGAGTCTTGCAGGACCCTGTTTCTGACCGGCTGGTGTATGGAGGTGAAAGGGGCCGTGACAGACCGAGGCCGGCATTGTTTTTGGGGTTTTTTGTTTTTTTTCTTCCCTGAAGCTGGAAACGGGGAGGCAGTCAGACAGACTCCCACATGCACCCGACCGGGATCCACCCGGCATGCCCACCAGGGGGCGATGCTCTGCCCATCCGGGGTGTCACTCTGTCGCAACCAGAACCACTTTAGCCCCTGGGGCAGAGGCCAAGGAGCCATCCCCAGCGCCCGGGCCATCTTTTGCTCTAATGGAGCCTCGGCTGCGGGAAGCGAAGAGAGAGACAGAGAGGAAGGAGAGGGGGAGGGGTGGAGAAGCAGATGGGCGCTTCTCCTGTGTGCCCTGGCCGGGAATCGAACCTGGGACTCCTGCACACCAGGCCGACGCTCTACCACTGAGCCAACCGGCCAGGGCCTGGCTGGCATTGTCTTTACCATCACACTGGCTGATTGGAAGCTGGCTGGCTATGGTTTCTGGTTGGAGCAGGTAATAAGTGATGCAGTTCTTCCAGGGCCTTCTGAGCCACAGGCAGCAGGCTGCATACCTCCAGGGGGGAAACTGGAAATCAGAGAGGCCAGGACAACTGCCCACCCAAGGAGACTCTGTGGAAGGTTCTGGAAGCTGCTGTAACTCACAGCCGGTGGGCCCAGGCTACGTGGAAGAGGTAACTCTGCCTGTAGTCCTCTCTTCCTCATGCCATCAGTGTGCCTCCTTCTCCATCTCTGGGTTCTGGTGTAGAAGGGCCTTGCCAGGGTCAGGTTTTGTGCTCTCACCCAGTTCTCCATCTCACACTTACACGTTCATCCTCAGGCATAACTCAGTGACTCTTCTGGAACTTGCTCCAAGGTACAGATGCTAGGTTTCAGATCTTAGAAGGAAGGTCTGAAGCAGGCAGAGGCCACCCCTTTTCTGTGGAAAGGGAGGTGGAAAAAGGAATTGGTGCCCTTGAAAGCTCAGTGACTGTGGCACCCCACGATACATGATTCTAGGGGCATTTTAGGAGCCAGTGTGCACCGTACGTGGCTATCACCCAGAGCCGGAGCAGTAGCCCCACAGGCTTGTCTTAAATAGCCTTATAGAACTCAAATTCTGAAGCATCTGGCTGCTTCCATAGTTCCCAGCCTCCTTGAGTTCATCCAAAGACTGCGTGTGGCTAAAAGGAAGTGTGAACTTCAACATTTCTTTTCATTTTTGTGTTTTTATTCATCTAGTTCAGCAACTTGTTTTGTCCCATGCAAAATATCCACACCAGATAGAACCCCTGTGCTACAGACCTGGTCATTTAACAGTTAAGGAGATGAGGTCCGTAAAAGCTGCAGCAGAAAGAGAAGGGCAAGGCGGGAGCACCAAGAGCGGGGCATTGGCCAGAGGTGGCTGAGACAGGGAGGTAAAAGGACATCGGATGTTGGCAGAGGCGAGCTCAGCATGGGAAGGCATGTTGGCTCCTTTGAAAGCCGCCCTTTGGAATAGCTCAGCAGACAAGAAGCCAGCACAGTTTGCTGTCACTTTTCTGGGCCACCTAAGAAGGCTCAGTGCTCTGGGACGATAGAGGGAGGCACTTTTCCCCAGGGGCCAGTGCTTAGCTGAGCTTTGTGCCTCAGGTGTGCAATGATGAAGGAAAAGTGATCTGGTTCCGCTGCAAGCTGTGTGAGTGCAGCTTCAATGACCTCAACGCCAGGGACATGCACGTGAGGGGGCGGCGGCACCAGCTGCAGTACAGGGTGCGCCTTGCAGGGTCCTGGTTAGCTCAGGTTTGGGGTGTGTGTGTGTGTGTGTGTGTGTGTGTAGGAACTTTCATGATTTCTACATCTCAGTCCATGTCTCAAAACACATTTTTTCCTCTGCTACTCACAGCACCGACAGTAGCTCCATACCCCCTGTGCCTCTCAAGCTGCATTTAGATCTGCATTTCCTACTGCCTGGCAGACCAGAGCAGAAAACATGTTGATTTACTCTCTTGCAGATGAAGGTCTAGTTGTAAAACTCTGCACCCTCTTCTTGCCAGAGAAGGTACTCAAGACCATAGATGTACACACAAAACAGGACTCCCAGATATTGCCTCATTTTTCCCAGACACTCAGTATCAGTCTATTCACATCTGACACATGTTTTTCCTTTCTCAAGCCTCTGCCTGTGTCCCAAGCTGGTCTGTGCTGCTGAGATGGGAGGCATGTGTGCACCAGTGCAGGGCTGAGCCAGTGAGCTGCAGAGCAGCTGGGGCCCGGGTGGTGAGAGATCATGGCTAGAGAGGCCGCTGCTGCTGGGGTTAATCCAGGCTGAGCCATCCTCAGGGAGCCTGGGGCTTCCAATGCTAAGAGCTTTCCAGTACCAGCAGGGGCCCCTTTTCCCACCCAGGGGGTAGCTTTGTGTGCCCAAGTTGCTCCTATGAGCCTTTCAGTACCCTGGGCTCAACCAGAGGGCACACATGCACATGTGTGTGTCTAAACATGACTGACTGTTGGACCTCGAGTGTGCTTATGCAGAGCATACATACCACTCTTTACGGGTGATAAACAGTGGCTTCTGGGTATTTCCTCTCTTTATAGCAGTTTCATTGAGACGTCATTCACACACTGCACAATTTACCCACACAAATTGTACTGTTTAATGGCTTTTACTGTATTCACAGTTGTGCAACTATCACCTCTCTCTAGTTCCAGAAGATTCTCATCACCCCAAAAAGGAACCCATTCTCATTAGTAGTCAGTCCCCATTTCCACCTCCCAAGCTCTTTTTAAAAACCACAAATCCACTTTGTCTTTGTAGATGTGCCTGTTCTGGACATTTCACATAAATGGAATCATACTGTGTGACCTTTTGTGTCCGGCTTCTCACTGAGCATAGTGTTTTCAAGGTTCATCCAAGTTACAGCAAGTGTCAAAGCTTCCTTTTTATTGCAGAGTAATATTCCATTGTGTGAATGGGCATATTTTGTGTTTCTGTTTACCTGTTGATGGACACTTGGATTGTTTCTGCCAATGAATAATCCTTAGACAACACTACACTTTTTGAATGAAGAAATGTAGTGCCAAAATCTAAGTTAGGCAAATGAATTAGCCATGTTATACTGCTCACAAAAATTAGGGGATATTTTAAAATGAATATGAAGCAATAAAAAAAGCATTTGATTTTTTTTATTAAACAAGAACATCAGAAAATCAAATGACAAGTCAAAGAAAGTTGTTCAATTATGAAAATGAGATGCAAAACCAACTTTTATTTCATTGGTGAAAATGCACTATACAAAAGGCTGAAAGTCCTAGAGTATCTGCATGTTCCCTGATCCCCTAATTTTTGTGAACAGGATATTTGCAATATATATTGCTAGATTTCACAAAAGTTGTTTCCCCTCAATTATTTTGGTTGGGAACAAGTTATTTTGGTTGAATTTATGGTGACTATTGTGATAGCCAACAGTGGTGCCGCAGCACCTTGGCTCCTTTGTCAGATAAGTGGACAGGGTTCTGCTTTCACTGTCGTGCCTGTTACTCTGCAAGTCACTTGTGTTTTTTCCCCCATTCTAGTTCCCTTTCCTGCCAGTGCTTTTGGGGACGAGCAGTGTTATGACTCCGGGAGATTGAAACTCACTATTGTCTAAATACAGTAGAAGAGTGTCAGTCCCTGCATCCCCAAGATACCCAGTATTCTTGTCTAAGTGATGGTCTCTACTCTTACAGCCCTTCCTTTCTTTTCCAGAAAAAAGTCAATCCTCACCTTCCGGTCTCCATCAAGCTCAGCAACAGAGCCTGGAAGCTCCTGGTGGAGAGGAAGAGGAAGCAGAAGCAGCAGACCAGGAAGCAGCTGGAGGTGCTGCGGTTCTGGCACACAGCGATGAAGTGTGGGTCCCTTCCCTTTCAAGTTGGGGGGACATCTGCTCTCCCCCCCAGGCCTGAGGACCCAGATGCTTATGACTTACAAGGTTAGCAGGGGACAGGGGGACGCGGCACTTGTAGGGGCATGGAGGATGTTAGAGCTAGCTGGGCCCCTGTGCATAGGTTACTCTAAGGCTCTGCCTTAGTTAGTGCGAATCACCTAATAAAGGAGGGATGGCATGGTCCTGACAGCCAAGGGGCTGACACTCTCAGGGACACCCTCTTGTCCCCATGTCCCCCGACCTCTGGTGTTCTCTGAACTCCTGTGTCCCAGACCCCTGGTATCTCCCTGGATCTTGGTGTCCTCTGACACTTGGTTTCCCTTCACCTTAGTTTCCTCCAACCTCCTGTGTCCCTGACTCCTGGTGTCTCCTGACCACCAACACATTTGTCATCATCCTCTTTCACCCTTGAGAGCAATTCTAAAGTATTCATGACAGGGAATCCAATTCACAGAAGATTGAAAGCAGCATCTGAGCTGGGGAATGAGGCCCAGGACAGACTTGGGGACTGTGGCCACTGAGGCCAGCTCCTCCCTCTCTAGCAGTTACTCTTGGCCTGTGTCCTCCTGGCCCTTGGAGCCTTAGTCTCCCCTGCATATGGCAAGTGTTTGTACAGACCCCCTTGCTGGATTCTTATGGGGTCCCATGCAGGTGCTATGTCTCCTTGGTGGTCCTGGGGCCTCTGCCTTGCTCAGCCCAAGGACCAGGCAGTAGAAGCCATATGGCTTCTGTCCACTGCTGGCTCTGATGTGACAAGCCCAGAGTCCTGCAGCTGCTGACATCTTGTTGTTGTTTTTTTCTTCCCTGCAGGCACTATGACCTGCATAAGAAGCAGCGGGAGCAGGAGCCACAAGGCCAGGATGAGCACCCAGGACACTCACCGCCCGACCAGCACCCTCCTCCCTTCAAGAGCAGGCCAGGGGCACCCGAAGGCATACCTCTGGTAGGTGGTGGTCTTGTGCTGAAATGCCTCCTGTGGCACTAGCGTCATGGGGTAGGTGATTTTCTCACATTTTCACTAGAAGGACCTGAATCTTCTAAGAATGAGCAGTTGGACTTCATACCAAGACCTGTAAAGGACTGCCCACCTCTCATCGCTGGGTCACTGATGGGAACTCCAGTTCCTGGCCCCACCTCCCATCACAGTGATCCCTTTAGTTTCCTGAAGCCCCTGTTGTCACATCTCTCAGGGGCCCTCAGGTGTCTGTCTGTGCAGGCCGGGGTTGGATGGGAACCTTTGATTTGCACCTTGCTGAGGGAACAGGCCCACTGAGTTGGCAGAAGAGCCTCTGGCTTGGAAATGTGAAGTATCACTCACTCTAGGGCAGCCCCCTGGCCGCCCTCAGCCCTGAGCTCCCTGCAGTCTGGGGTCCTCACTGGGTACCCCAGTAGGTCCCTGGCATTCCTCAGCCTGGCTCCACCCCCAAGTCCTCCTGCTGTGTGTGCTGCACCTCTGCAGAGCTGACACTCGCCTGTCCCCTGCCCACCTGGTTCCTGGGACCTCTCAGTCCACTGTACCATGTGCACCTTTCCTGGCAGCCCACACAGCGGCCAGAGTCCAGTGATGACCGCCACGTCTTGTGCAAGCACGCCACCATCTACCCCACAGAGGAGGAGCTCCTGGCTGTCCAGAAGGCTGTGTCCCACTCGAGCATGCTCTCGAGCTGGTGTCCGACACACTGCTGGAGGAGAAGTCCAGGAGCCCACAGCAGGAGGTCGGTGAGCACAGGTAATGGAGATCACCCTCGTTTCCCCAGCCCACGGGGTGACTTGGAGGACATGGGAGTTCTCACAGGAAGTGGCTGCCAGGACCAGCAGAGGCAGCTCCTCCTCTGATTGGCTTTGAGCCTCTGCAATAGTGGGGGTTTTCTAGCCCGTGGGTGGTAAATTTACTGAGTCTCTAGTCTCAAGGCTGGAGCTCCAAGGTTCAAAGGGAGGTTTAGTCCCAGTGGGTGAGAGCTGTTGCCAGAATTTAATCTTCCGACCAAAGGTGCATCTAGAAACATATATAGTTCACAGAAAATGAACTACCTCTGTTTGCTCATCTGCAAAATGGAGATAAGTGTAATTTTGCTGTGATCCCTCCACCTCACAGAGCAGCGACTACCTACCGCTTAGCGCCTGTCTGAGTCATCACTCAAGGCCCTGTGGTTATGGGAAGACAGGAAAGTCCCTATGCTCTGTGAGGAGTCGTTACATGATTGAAATAATCCGAGAGGGAGTTAACTTTTCCAAGGCCTTGCTCTCTGGGTGCTTTCTTTTTCATTTCCCTTTTTTATTTTTATTTTTTTTTATTGTGTTAAAATATTCATAGCATTAAGTTGACCGTCGTAACTATTTTTATGTGTCCAACACATTGTTGCTAAGCACATTCACAAGGTTGTGCAGCCATTACCCACCACTTCTCTATTCCTAGGACCTTTTCATCATCTACAACAGAAATCTGTCCTTGTTAAATTCCCCACCCCCTGCCCCAGCCCCTGGTCCTGTCATTACACTTCCTCTCTCTGTGGCTTGGCCTGCTCTGGACATATCATGTAAGTGGAATCATGCAGTATTTGTTCTTTTGTGTCCTCTTCACTCTCTGTGTTTGCTCCCCAGAAAAGAACGTGTGCCACTGTGAGTTACAAAGTGTCAGGATAAAAATGAACTCACCCCTGAGCTTCAGCATGCAAAGGTCCCAATATATTTCATATGCTTCAGTAAACTTTCTTCACCCCTGGTAGGGAAAACAAGGGTATAAAGAAGACATTTTTTTCAGCTTTTCCCTGGTGCACTTGAGAAGCCAAACCACAAGACTGCGAAGTCTGCTAGGGAAGGCTTTGAAAGATGGAGCCTTCCCAACTCAGAGGTTTGCCTGGGTCTTTGTGCTTGCTCGCAAGTCGTGCAAAGATGGTCTGGCCCTGAGGTGAGACACATGCAGCCCTACTCTCAGAGCCAGGCTGGGGGGCCTGTGAGCCTTGTGCCAGAGGCTGAGTGCACCACGCTGCCGAGAAGCTGACGCTGCAGACAGAAAGGGTGCCATGTCATTGAAATCTCCACTCAGGTTTTCAGAACAAAAAATACCCCTCACTTACCGCTTTGAAGTTCCCTTCAGTTTTTACTTTGTACACTGTTTTTCTTTTTTGTTTGTTTTTTAACTTTTTATTTTGAAATAATTATGGACTCCTAACAAATAGTACAGAGAGGCTCCTTGGACTCTTCCCTGGCTTCTCTTGGTGTGGACATGGAAGCAACCTTGGCATGTGTCAAGGCAGGAAGTTGACATGGGCCTTTACATTATTTTTTCAAAAACACAGAAATGTGGAGTTTTTTTAAAGCATTTTCTTTTCTTTTCTTTTTTTTTTTGACAGAGACAGAGAGAGAGAGGGACAGATAGGGACAGACAGGAAGGGAGAGAGATGAGAAGCATCAATTTATTATTTTTTTTACAGAGACAGAGAGAGTCAGAGAGAGGGATAGATAGGGACAGACAGGAACGGAGAGATGAGAAGCATCAATCATTAGTTTTTTGGGTTTTTTTTTTTGTTTTGTTTTGTTTTGCATATTTCTGAAGCTGGAAACAGGGAGAGACAGTCAGACAGACTCCCGCATGCGCCCTACCGGGATCCACCCGGCACGCCCACCATGGGGCGACGCTCTGCCCACCAAGGGGCGATGCTCTGCCCATCCTGGGCGTCGCCATGTTGTGACCAGAGCCACTCTAGCGCCTGGGGCAGAGGCCACAGAGCCATCCCCAGCGCCCGGGCCATCTTTGCTCCAATGGAGCCTTGGCTGCGGGAGGGGAAGAGAGAGACAGAGAGGAAGGCGCGGCAGAGGGGTGGAGAAGCAAATGGGCGCTTCTCCTGTGTGCCCTGGCCGGGAATCGAACCCAGGGCCTCCGCACGCTAGGCCGACGCTCTACTGCTGAGCCAACCGGCCAGGGCATCATTAGTTTTTTGTTGCACGTTGCGACACCTTAGTTGTTCATTGATTGCTTTCTCATATGTGCCTTGACCGTGGGCCTTCAGCAGACTGAGTAACCCCTTGCTTGAGCCAGCGACCTTGGGTCCAAACTGATGAACTTTTTTTTTTTCTTTTTTCTTTTTTTTTTTAAGAGTTTGGAGCAAGGAAAGGTTTATTGATTGAGAAGGCCTAGCCCAGGAAGATGGGAGAACTAATTCTCTAATCCAATTAAAAATAACATTTAATTGATAAAATATCCAAGGTAAAGATTATGCTTACAGAAATTGTATTTAAAGTTCTAAAATAATTGTTTTATAACAACATGCTTACAATGGCTCAAAGCTGCATATGGTAAAGGTACAGAAAATGTATTTAAAATGGGCCTTTTTTCTGTTTTAGAGACAAGAGGGGGGGGAGATGAAAAGCATCAACTCATAATTGCTTCAGTTTAGTTATATATTGATTGCTTCTCATTCGTGCCCTGACTGGGGGGCTCAAGCCAAGCCAGTGACCCCTTGCTCAAGCCAGCAACCTTGGGATCATGTTGATGATTCCTCACTCAAGCCAGCGAGCCCACGCTCCAGCCGGCGAGCCCACACTCCACCAAGCTGATGAGCTTTTGCTCAAACCAGATGAGCCTGCGCTCAAATTGGTGACCTTGGGGTCTCAAACCTGGGTCCTTCCGCATCCCAGTACGACGCTCTATCCACTGCGCCACCGCCTGGTCAGGCTCTTTTTTCTTTTTTTCTTAATGTTTATTATATTGGTTTTATAAAGAGAGGAAGGGAGAGAGGGAGAGATAGGCAGGAACATCGATCTACTCCTGTATATGCCCTAGCCAGGAATCAAATCAGCAATCTCTATGTTTTGAGATGATGCTCTAACCAACCGAGCTATCCAGACAGGGCTAAAGCATTTTCTTTAAAAAAAAATATTGAATGATTTTAGAGAGGAAGGAAGGGGAGAGACAGACAGTAACATTTATCTTTTCCTATATGTGCTCTGACCAGGGATTGAACCTGCACCCTTTGTGTATTGGGAGGTCACTCCAACCAACCTAGCTATCCAGCCAGGTGGAAATGTGTTGTTGTTGTTTTTAATGGGAACATAATACATCATCCTGTGAATGTTCCATTACTTATTTAACTTTTTCAAAGAGCACTTTTGTGTTTAGGTTTTTAAAAACTTGTATTATGGAGGCCCTGGCTGGTGGCTCAGTGGACAGAGCATGGGCCCAGCATATGGATGTCCCAGGTTTGATTCCCAGTCAGGGCACACAGGAGAAGCAACCATCTGCTTCTCCCTTACTCCTTCTCCCCCTTCTCTCCCTCTTCCCCTTCCACAGCCAGTGGCTCAGTTGGTTCAAGCGTGGGGGCGCTAAGGATAGTTCTGTTGGAGAGCATCAGCCACCGGCCCTAAAGAGCTTAGTTGATTCGCACATCAGCCCCAGATGGAGTTGCTGGGTGGATCCCAGTTGGGGCATATGCAGGAGGAATTTGCCTCACTATCTCCCCTCCTCCCACCTAAAAACAAACAAAAACTTGTATTATGGAATTTTCTAACATACACAAAGTTGATGGAATAGTAAATTATAATGAACAAAATGTGACCATAACTAAACCATGATCAGCTCACACAATTTCACTTGATCTCTGGTCCTTCCTCCCTGCCCCGTTCATAAAGGTTAAAAGGAGATCCTATCAGACATCATACTGTTCCTTTACTAAGTAGTAAGTATTTATAAGTAATAAGGATGCTTTCCCTTATTTACAAAACTATAGTACCATAATCATACTTTTTAAAAATTAACGGTAATTCTTAGCATCATCAAATATCCAGTTAATGTTGAAATTTCCAGTTGTCCCACAAATATCATAGCATGTTTTTTTAGTGTTCTGGGGTTTGTTTTTCTGTTCTATAGTTTGTATGAATTGGGGTTCAAATTTGTTAAGAAACCTCTAAGTCTGTGTATCTGCAGGTTCCCCCAATCCCATTTCCTGCTTTCTATGCCTTTAAGAGTATCAGTTGCAAGTCTGGTCCTTGCTCCCTAATCCAGCCTTCCCTGGTTTGGATTTTGCCAGTGGCCTCCAAGCCAGTTTCCCTCGGGCCTTGGGCTCCAGAGTTCTGTAATCCCCAAATGGATAAGAATATATAAACATGTTTTTACTGAAAAGGTTATTTCCTATACCTAGAAATGTCATAAAGAAAAAAAAGTTGTGATTAGAGAGTGGCAGGAGAGTGTGGCAGCTTCCAGAACAGAAGACAGGTCATTTGTCTACAGATCTATCATGTGAGGGCCACCCAGGCACCAGTCCTGGGAACTGGAGCAGAGGAATGAGGCTCAGGGGCTGGAGGGAAATAAGAAAGGGCTTGGGGTTTTTCATCAGTGTGCCACAAGAATTTTTAAAACGTGCAATCAATATCTGACTATTTAGTCGAGGTACTGACCTCTTTTTCCTCAGTTTGTCAAATAAAAAAATGACAACAGTCAACATAACAATAGCCATCAGATGTGAATGCCCTGTCTTGAACCATTAATATACAGGAAATACAATAGAGTTGCATCTTCTTGATCATGAGGTATAATAAGAAGGTTGTGTCTGATTGGTTAATTCTTGGTACCAGAAATCCTTTATACAAGTATAGGCACCTGATTTTTTAAAAAGTCACTTTGAAGCAAATAGGGTAGTGTCCCAGCAGAGCCCAAGCTCTATGTCGATCAAGCGTCCCTGATTCGACTTCCCCGTGCAGTGGGACACTCCTGCTTATCAGCAGGGCTGGCAGCCTCTTCGAGACTACTCTTGAGGCAGCTATGAGGATGCTACTGTTAAGTGCCGACACTAACTGCCACCAGAGGAAAAACACAACCGACACAAGTTAGTTGCAAGAATCACACAGGCACAAGTTTTTTTTTCTCGTGCCTGGGTACAGTTTAAGGGGGCCCTGTCAGCGTGCTCCTCTTGGCTGTCTTTGGTCAGAGCTCAGAGCGGCATGGAGACAGTCCACATCAACGCTGGAGTCTGGGTGACTATAGCAGCAGGGGACCCCTCAGCTTTAGTACCTTTTTTGGCCAATGCCTTCTAACAGGTGTCAATCTACAGGATTATCACTTCAAACCACCTTTTGGGAGTTCCTCACAGGGAATCTTCTCTTTGTCAATCTACTGAAATGTTTACATCAAATCACTTTTTAAGATTGTTTTAATTTACATTTATTAACTTACAAAGTTAATGTAAATAACACCAAGCCACTTTTTATCTATGTATAACTTCACATACATACTAACTGGGCCCTGCTTTTAAGTCAGAGTCTGTTTATCACATTACACCCACTATATTATTCCTATCCAAATGGCATAACTTTATTTAATTTTAATAATTATTTTTAATATTATTTTAATTACTTTTATATATCTTCCATATTTTTTATATTTCTATATATTTAATTACTATAACCTTATATTACTACATCAGGTAGGTAATTACTCTTATTATTTTTTTGTAAACCAATCAAAATTATACCTTTTTTAATTTTTCTGAAGTGAGAAGCAGGGGGGAGGCAGACATACACACTCCCACATGCGCCTGACTGGGATCCACCCAGCATGTCCACCTGGAGGCGATGTTCGACCCCTCTGGGGTGTTGCTCCGCAGCAATCGGAGCCACTCTAGAGCCTGAGGTGGAGACAATGGAGCCATCCTCAGCACCCGGGAGAGGAAGAAAGAGATGGAGAGAAAGGAGAGGGGGAAGGGTGGAGAAGCAGATGGGTACTTCTCCAGTGTGCCCTGGCCGGGAATCGAACCCAGGACTTCCACACGCCTGGCCGACGCTCTACCGCTGAGCCAGCCAGCCAGGGCCATACCTATTTTTTTGGTCAGTGGCAAAAAATATATTTTTTCACGTGCTGCAGAATTTTAGTAATTATGTGTGTTATGAGATGAAAAAGGTTCCAAATCACTGGGCTAGAGCATAATGCCTGAGAGGGAGTGGTGGGAGAGCATGGTGTCAAGAAGGCCCAGCAGGTCAAGCTGGGGACCTTGGGCCAGGGAACAATCTTGGGTGTTCCCGTCCTGCAGAGGGCCAGTGCTGGGAGGTTAGAAGTAGGGCAGACAGGATTATCCAGTTCACACTGCAGAAAGCTGCCCCTGATCTGCAGAGAGGCCAGGCTAGAGCAGGGATCTCCCTTAAGACACTGTGGCCTGAGCACCTGGATGGGTCTGCTTGCCAAGGGTCAGATTGAGGTGAAGCAACCCCAGGGACCACTTAGAAGGTGCCCCAAACCAAGGCTGACTGGTGGCACCAACTGGCTGAGGACCAGGGGCCACTGGGGATGCCATCATTGGCCTTTCTCAGAATACAGTTTGTCGAAATAGTAATAACCACTGGCCCTTACTGAGCACATATAATATTCTTGGTGTGGTTCCCAGTGCTTTTCTCAGATATTGTCGTCTCATGTTTCCTTTCGTCAAGTGCACCCTGAGAAACAAGGCTCAGAAAGGGCCCATTTCACAGGTGAGGAAGCTGAGGCACAGAGGTCCCAGTAATCTGACACTCCCAGACCCAGGGCAGGGCCATAAGCTCCCCTTCTTCCTGACCCCTCTTCTTAGAGGTGCATTTGCGGGTTTGTCTTCACAGTGGTGTCATCTGTTCTGCTCAGATCCTAAAAGGAGTGATGCAGGTCCGTATCCTGGTGAAAGGCCTCCTCCTTCGGGGAGATAGGACTTTGCAACTGATTCTGCTCTGCTCCCAGAAGCCCACTTGCTCCCTGCTGCAGAAGGTCAGCGAGCAGCTGCCCCAGCAGCTCCAGGTAAGGGCGGGTTACCTCCCGGTGGTAGGGGTGAGTGTGGCTGCCCTCCCTCTCTCAAGAGCCCCACACGCTCCCTGTCAGGGATGACTTTGCTTCCACAGGATTTTAAGAAACAAGAAAGGTTGTCACTATGAGATACAAACCGGTTTGTTTTATAAACAGTTATAAGGAGAAAGAGGTGGAAACTTCAGGGTTCCTGTATAAAGTGAGTTCAAGGTAAAACTCAGAAAATGTAAATGTCTTGCCATGAGAATGGTAGCCAGGCATTTAAAAAAGGCTACACGGTGATGGCACAGGAACCACTATAACTGCCTGCTGACTATGAGATTCAGTAGAGAGCAAAGGAAGGAGCCAAGAAAGTCTCTGGGAAATTGAGGATTTTTCTCTGCTAGAGCAGTTCCTCTGTTGTTGCTACAGTACTTTTCTCATGGTAACTGGGGAAAGAGTGAGATCATGTCAAGATTTAAATTGATCATCTTCAGTTAAAGTAACCAGTTCCCAGGGTGTTCTTCCTGACAGGTCTGGCAGTGCTCCTGTGAAGGTACTGCATCACTCCTCCTGATGGCTTAGTGAGCACAGGGCCACAGACCCAGGCTGCCCTCGGACGCCCAGTCTGGATAGCAGCAAGCAACCAACACAGAACTTGCTAACTTTAGTCGGAGGTTGGGAACTTATGGCTCCTGAGCCAGATGTGGCTCTTTTGATGGCTGCATCTGGCTCGCAGACAAATCTTTAATAAAAAAACAATGTCAACAATATAAAACATTCTCATGTATTACAATCTATTCATTTCCTACCGCTCATGTTCATGGTTGCAGGTGGCTGGAGTCAATCACAGCTGTCCTCCGGGACAACACTAAATTTTTATTAGATAATGCATAACATACACGGGTTGTATGGCTCTCAAGAATTACATTTTAAAATATGTGGCGTTCATGGCTCTCTCAGCCAAAAAGGTTCCCGACCCCTGCTTTAGTTCCTCTCCTGTGAGGACAACATTAAAGCCCAGTGCTAGGTAGAGAGCACCTGGTGTGAAGGGAGCCATGTCCAATAGAACAATGGGAATTATGTGTCCTGACAGGACATTTAGGATATTTCATTTCAAGTTGTAAGGCCAGTGGCCGTCGCCGTGGCCATGCAGGTTCTCACTGGATTCGGGCAGAAGGTAAAGGAACTGTGGAGCCAGGAAATGGTGGGCCATTCTGTTTATTAAAGTTTCATAACAGTGGATGAGCAAACAGGCAGGGAAGACAGCTTCCCTTTCTCTCAGGGCTCCCAATCCCCTCAGCATTTAGCACTTACTGGACTCATTCTCTGGACTCACTGGACTCACAGGCCCCCACCCGCCTCAGCACTCCCCAGCAAAACAGGCTGGGGGAAATACTTCTTCTCCTGCAAACAATAGCAAACAATGGCCTCTTCCCCTGGAGGCAGGCAGTCCGCAATTTGCAATTGCCTCTCCACCTTGAGGGCAAGCACCTGCACCCCATACTATACAGACATGGTGTGCCCTGTGCCAATGCGAAATACAAGCGAGCAAACCTAAACACACTTGTTCACCCAACGTCAGTGCTCTGCTTTCCCACAAGGCTGCACCAGTAAATAACCTTGTATACATGTTGTTCCACGCACGTGGAACTCTGCCCCTCAGGCAGAGTCACTGGGTCAAGGGCATGAGCCTGGTGCTCCTGGTCAGTATTGCCCAGTCAGCCTCCACCAGAAGATTATAGATGCATGGATTTGCCAGCCCAACTATTCCTCAGGCTCTGGAGTTCTGTCCTTCTCAAAGATGATGAGGGCACTCGTAGTTTTTTTTGTTTTGTTTTTTTTGTAATGGTGTTTATTCTCTCTCTTTTTAATTGATTCATTTTAGAGAGGTGGGGAAGAGAGAGAGAAAAAAAAGGGGAGGAGCAGGAAGCATCAACTCCTTGATCAGGCAAGCCTGGGGTTTCAAACCAGTGAGCACAGCTTTCCAGGTCAGTGCTTTATCCACTGCGCCACCACAGGTCAAGTGGCACCTCATAGTTTTAATATGCTTCTCTCTTGCTGTGTCATCTGTGTCATTGTGTAAAAAGGGACCCTTCTGTTTCCTTTTCTAACAATTACCTGTTACATTGATGGCCATTTATTTATTTATTTTTATTGGATTGCTGTCCTTGTTACGGGCATTCTTTACACATAAAGGCAGCTTACAGTCAGGGTTCATCTTCTATATGCATTTAGACTTATATACTTCTGGAGGGCGGGGCTATGACTCAGTCTCAGGCTCAGATGCCTGGTACAGGGACGGCCACCTGCATGTCCTTGCCATTGCACTGTCTCTCAACTGGAGTAATGTGGCCTGATGTTGTATATTTGCACCTTACAGATAGTGACGAATGACAGGTATGAGGTCTCTACTGACCCTGAAGCCAACATCATCATCTCATCCTGTGAGGAGCCCAGAATACGGGTCACTGTGTCTGTCACCTTGCCCCTAATGCGAGAGGATCCCTTCATGGACAGAGTGCAGCGGGCCCTTCTATCCATCCACTTTGCCACACGCCCAGGTGGCTTAGGGAAGTGTCTGACTCTGCTCTGGGCAGGGGTAGAGGGTTGGGGATGCACCTGGCACTTCTGTCAGCCCCAGATGCCACTGGTCAGATAAGAGCTGGGCCTTGGGGCAGTGGAGGAAACAAGCTGGTGACAGAGTGTCAGGTGGTCTCAGAACTGGGCCATGCACGCAAAACACCATGTTCCTCCTTTGCTTCCAGGCCACTGTGGCCACCTGCGCCCTGTTTAGGGGAAACCAGCTGTGCTGGGTCCCCAGGAGCTCAGATCGTCCGCTTGTCCGTAGCAGAGAACACAGCAGAGGTCACAGTGGACCCTGCTGATCCTGACACCACCCGTGTGGGGTCAGGGAGCTTGAGGCATATCAGCACTGCCTGAGAGAGTATGAGGGAGTGTTGGGCCAGGTGAGAGGGCATTGAGGACCCCCAGGCTAATCAAGCCATGGAACCTCCTGGAATAGCCCCTAAGACCATTGTCTAAATTCCATTCATTCTTGAACCCCCTTCATGATTGTTGTTTTGTCAACAATTCCTGAGGGCCACCAACTACCATATTTTCCTTTAGATCAATTCATTTTTAATAATTAAATTATTTAACATTTTTATTTATTGATTTTAGTGAGAGAGGAAGGGAGAGAGAGAGAGAGGCAGGAACATTCATCTGTTCCTGTATGTGCCCTGACCAGGGATTGAACTGACAACCTCTGTGCTTTGGCACGATACTCGAACCAACCAAGCTATCCGGCCAGGGCAACACTTAGAGTTTCAGAGAACTTTTGACTGTAAGTGGAAATTCATTATCAATTGTCTTAAATAGAGTTGACTAAAATTCAGTACAGGGGACAAAGAACAACGCCATTAAATTCTAACAGAAGGCCCTGCTAGGGTTTGCTCAAACACACAAACAAGGGGCAACTGGGAATGTTAGACAGTGTTCCAGATCCACGGCCGCTAGATGGAGGCTGACTGGGAAGATAAGAGATGCAGAAACCCCTCCGTGATGACACACGGTCTTCTACCGCTAGAAACCGGGCAGCCTCCCTCAGGTGTCTCCTCTCTCCAGTGTCCGTGCCCTGGGCTGGCTGTTGCCGGAAGGCTAACTTCTAACCCCTCCTCAGAGACAACCCTGCCATGTCCACCTCAGCCTGTGGCAGGCAGGCGGCAGGCAGGGATCCCCGGGGCTGTTTACGAGTGAATGGAAGGGAAACCTGTGCTCCATCGTAAACCAGGGGGCCTAGAATGAGCTGAGAATATTCTTGAAGCAATAATAGAAAGAAAAAATGGATCTGAATTTCTCTCAGACATAGAGGCCTTTGTCATCAATGATGGGAAGTGTTCAAATCTGACCCACTTTCTCTCTTTTAATTAAGCATTTGGAAGTTTCTGGAAATCTGGCTTCATTCATAGTTTCCCACCTGCACTGTAGTTTGCTAACTAAGGGGGTCAGCGGTGACTTCAGAGGAGATAGGATTTTCACAGAAGTGATTTCTGCAGCCCCTGCATTGTCCCGAAGGAAAGATGACCTGTGAGAAAGCGTGTATCTTCCAGATAAATAAAATGAGGCCCAGAGGGCTGAGAGGCATGGCCCTGTGGCCCAGGGAGGGAGCAAAGTAGGAAGAGGCACCTTGCCCACATGCCCCTTTCTTCTAGGAGGAATGGAGGTACCTTTACCAGACCTAGGAGATGTCTTGAGCCTGGAAAAATGTCTTCAATCACTGGTTGCCCTTCGCCACGCCAAGTGGTTCCAGTTACAGGGGTGTGGTTGGGAGGGGGAATCATACCTGTCTGTCCTGTCGGCTGAGCCCTTAGCTGACTCCTTGGCTAGCTGTTTGGCTCATGTACTAAACTGATGGGTTGGAATCACAGCAAGGTCAGTTCTGTTGGCCTGTGACCATTTGGGAGTAGAGTCTGTTTTCAGCCACTGCCCTCCAGGCCAGCCAGTCATGTCCCCAGAGACCCTCCTTAACCTCCACTTCCAGGATGGGATCCTTGGCCCAGCTCGATGCCCCCAGGGTCCGCCCTTGTTCCCTTGGCAACACACACCCAGGTACATTTAGCTTCTAGAACTAAGGATGTGCTTCTTCCCCCAAAGGCACAAGCCAGCAGCCTATAGACCTGTGTAATTGTCATCAGGGTTTTTCGGGACCTCTGCCAACGTGTGCCCACCTGGGGGGCTCTGTCAGACTGGGTAAGGCAGTGCCAGGCAGCCAGCCATGCTCTGAGAAGCCCACAGAGCCTTATTTTCTTCCTGGACACACGTTTCCCCTCCAAGTACTGGGCTTTCCCAGAAGGGGCTGGCATCAGCCTGAGTACTTGGTGCTTGAGAGAGGTAGATCGCGGTAGGTGTGTCTTGGGGGTCCCTTGGTACCACGAAGAGGTTTGCTCGGGAGTACAGCATCATTTGACTGTATATATATATATTTTTTGTATTTTTCTGAAGTTGGAAACAGGGAGGCAGTCAGATAGACTCCCACATGCGCCCGACCGGGATCCACCCAGCATGCCCACCAGGGGGCGATGCTCTGTTGCAACCAGAGTTATTCTAGCGGCCATTCTAGCGCCTGAGGCAGAGGCCACAGAGCCATCCTCAGCGCCTGGGCCATCTTTGCTCCAATGGAGCCTTGGCTGCGGGAGGGGAAGAGAGAGACAGAGAGGAAGGAGAGGGGGAGGGATGGAGAAGCAGATGGGCACTTCTCCTGTGTGCCCTGGCCGGGAATCGAACCTGGGATTCCTGCACGCCAGGCCGACGCTCTACCACTGAGCAAACCGGCAGGGCCTGTATTTTTTTTTATCTTATCAAGTGAGAGGCAGGGAGGCAAAGAGACATAATCCTGCATGCACCCCAACCATAATCCACCCAGCAACCTCCCTCTGGGACTGATGCTCTGTTACTCAGCAACTGAGCTATTTTAGTACCTGAGGTGAGCCCATGGAGCTATCCTCAGTGCCCGGGGCCAACTTGCTTTTTTGAGCCATGGCTGCAGGAAGGGGAGGGAGAGAGAAAAAGAGACAGGGAGAGAGGGAGAGAGAGAGAGCGAGAGAGAGAGAGAAGGGGAAGGGGAGGGGTGGAGAAGCAGATGGTTGCTTCTCATGTGTTCCCTGACCGGGAACAATCAAACCAGGACTTCCACACCCCAGGCCGACACTCTACTATTAAGCCAACCAGCCAGGGCCTGACTGTATTTTCTTAAACCCTTGACCTCACAGACAGAATTAGGTGGCATGCCAGTGCCAGGGCACCAGGGAAATGTGTGGTGTGAGCACAGAGGGCCTGGCGAGGTCAGGGACCCACTGCCCATCCTGACTCCACGCTGGCCTCTGGACGGCCTATGCACCCCAACCTCCTCTGGAGGGGGGACCCCCTGTGGCTCTGACAGCCTCCCTGGCCCATAGAGGGTGGGGAGAAGAGCAGAGAAGAGAGAGTGCAAGGGCCCCTGTGCCCCCTGAATACTCAAGCTGCTGAATTGTGAAACCATTGCTTCCACCCTCTCTGGGCCCCCACCCTATCTTTTTGTTGGGTTGTATCTTGTCCCTAAGCAGGTCTGTCTCTGACTGTCCTGCTCTCATTTCACATACCTGCCTGCCAGTTCTCCCCCCCCTTCCGCCCCCCCCCCCCCCCACACACACCCAGTGCTGGTTGGGGTGACCTGAAGGTTTTTAAGTTTTTCACATTATTCTCTGAAGGGGCCCAGGCTCCCTGAAGTCTGAGGGAGATTTGCATTCTATGCACAGTCTTCTGCTGCCAGTTCATCTCCTGCTCCTAAAACGGGGCTCTTGGACAAGCAGGCCTTCACATTCTGTCCCAGGCCACCACTGGCCTTACTCAGGAGGACCATCTCCAAAACCAACAGTTCTGGTGACCACCAGGACCTCTGCCTCCTTCCCAGTGTCCAGGGCAGACATTGCTTTCTGTGCTGCACCCTATGGAGAGCACAGTGGCCAGCTTCATGCTGTGACTAGCTATGTCTTGGTCCAGCCCGTGCAACCCACCCAGGGTGGCTCCTTGGACGAAGGTACATACCTGGCAAGTCATGGAGTCATTGTAACTCTGGCTTAAATATATCATGAGTCACTGAGAAAAAGTTTCATTTAACCCTTAGAAGACTAGTTTTCAATGTCACAATTGCTGGGATTTTGCCAGTGGGGAAACTGATGGTTAGAGAATGAAGAAACCTGCCCGTGGCCATAGCAGGAGGTGGCAAGGCCTCAGTGACCACCCTTCTCTGTAGAAGTCAAGGGTAGGTGGGAGTTAGAGAAAGAGCTGGGAGGGGCTGCCTGTCCTGGGGTCCCCTGTAGACCCTTAGCCGAGCCCAACAGAGCCCCTCCCGTGGGAGCTGAACTCGAAGGCACAGCGTCCCCTTTTCTGTTCCTCTCCAGCCCAGGCCATGGAGCTGCTAGTGGAGAAGGCTCTGAGCAGTGCCCAGGGCCCCCCTGAGGCCTGGGGATGCCATGCGACAGGCCCTGGAGTGTGTGGCCTCAGGGATGCTCCTAACAGGTCAGTCTCATCAGCTGGGGAGCCCAGCACACTGGAGCGCATAGCAGAGACGCCAGTCATAGTGAGGTACAGGAGGAGCTTCTTACCACCATATGAGAACGGTGTCCAACTCAGACGGGAGGAGAGACCCAGACACACACACATCCGGGGAGAAAGGAACAGCACAGGAGCATGTAGAATGCACTCACCCACAAAGGAGGTCACAGGATGGACAGGTCCAATGCAGATGGAGCAGGTGACGGACCTGTCCCCTGCTTGTTAGCCTAGCACTTATCCTCTGATGGCAGCTCACCCTTTCTGGGAACCCTGGCTGTCACCAGGTGATGCCCTTGGTGGTAATATTTCCAAAGGATAATGGGTTGTGTATGGAGATGTTCACCCTAGTGTGGTTTATATAGCAGAAAGGAAGGGAAGCATCCTGTGCTCTCATGAGATGGCAGAGACAGAGATGGTGTTTTCCAGCCATTTTAGTGACACAAGATGACATATTAAGAGAAACAAGAGAAAGCCCACTGGACCTGTGTGTGAGCCTGTTACATTACTACATACTCATGTGTGTGCACACATATAGTAGCAGGAAGGAGCTTTGCTGAGTGTACTTGTGGGGACAGAGGGAAGAATGGCCCAGGCGAGACTCCCCTATTGGAGATCCTATGCCAGACAAGGGCATGTCAGCCAGGGTGACCATGGGTGCAGAGAGGTACAGTCACAGGCCTTGTTCCTGGACACTCTCAGGCCCCCAGTGGTAGCAATCTCTCACAAGGATACTCTATCTTCTTTGCCAACCCCACCTCCTCTTGCAAAGATGGGCCTGGAATCCGGGATCCCTGTGAGAGAGACAATATGGACGTGCTTGAGTCCATGACCCTCCAGGAGCAGGAAGACGTCACAGCCAGTGCCCAGGTAGATGGCCAGCCCCTGCAGCTCCCCAACTCCAGGCCACCTCAACAAGGCTTCAAGGGGGCACCCTGGTCCCAGCACCTGTTAGCAGCTATGCAGCATCCCAGAATATGTTCTGGGGTTTCTCTTCCCTCCCCCTGCAGAGATGGGTGACCTGTGGGAGGGTGACAGGGGTGTTTCTGGGGGCAGGAGCAGCTTGGCTCAGAGCTGAAGCCACCACAATGATGAGCATAGACCTGGGGCCTCACTGTCTGGGACTGTTCTGAGTTCCCTCCAACCCCCACCTATGCTCTATGAACACCCAGCTATGGCTGGCCAGCCTCAAGACGAACCCCCCCCCCTAATCTGTGGTTTCCCTTTGGTTTGTAAGTTTATGAGAAATTCTCCCAGTAGTACAAAAATCACTTTGGACCTGACATTTAGCAATTGTCTTAATGGAAAGAAATTGCTTATGGTCAGAGTGAAACTGGGAGATGTAGGATCTGAGGTCCCAGTAGTGAGGGAAAAGCACTGATATTCCAAGGGGCTTCCTGGCAAAGTCCTACCCTCAGCAGCCTGAGCAACTCCCAGTGCAGCCCTTCATGCCTGACGGGAACTGAGCTCAGCATCTGCTAGAAGGGTGTTGTCAAGGACAGGATTCTTGGCAAGCCACAGGGCCATGGGGCTAGGTGAGCTGGGCACAGGCAAGGGGATCCTGACAGGCTGTCTGTCCCCAGCACGCCCTGCGCATGTTGGCATTTCGGCAGATCCACAAGATCCTAGGCATAGACCCCTTGCCACCACCCAAAAGCAGGCCAGGGTCACGCTTCTGGAAGAGGCCTCAGGAGGCGAGTGAGGCTGAGGAAGGCCCAAGGAAGCAGGCCAAGCAGACCAGCCAGGTGGAAAGGGGGGTGGAGGGGGGCTGTGTGAGTAGCCTCGCCTCCCCAATGGGACCTGACATGCCACTTAGTGGCTGCATCATCCCTGACGTTGGATAGTTGTGTTCTTTCCAGGAACATTCCATGGGTTTTTAAAAAAATGCTTGTGCTGTGATCATCAGTGAAATTGTATCACCCAGAGATGAGAACCTCTGGGTTGGGCAGCATCCCATACCCTGAGGTGCCCCCAGTGCTTCATAGAAGGTGTAGAAGGTACAGCACAGAGACTTTGAACCCTGCACATTTGCTAGCTTTAAACTCACCTGGGGCTACTAAGGGTATGGATTTATAAACTGCTTCCTGTGGCTGCCCCAGTCGTGCATAGACTTGAAATTCCAGGGTATGCCCATCTGGGCCCCCTTGTCCTGAAGGCTAGCTCTGGGAGGCAGGCCAGGGAGAGCTGGGGTTGGGGCTGGTCCTGGGTGCATCTGGGCCCAGCCTACTCCAAACACACTGTCCCTCTGGCTCATGTGCCTAGAGATGGCCTCTCATCCCGGGTCTGTGGGGCCTGAACTGGGCTCCTCTCCCATCACCACCATGAGGAGGGCAACAGGGTTGAGTGCTCCTCTGCTTCCCTCCCAGGAACATCTGTGAACTGCATCTGCCCTGACACCAAGACTCCCAACCACCCCAACCACTAAGTGCCTTCTGCTTACGGAGGAGCTGCTCTGTAACATCTCATTTAAGGCTGGGGTTTGTCCGTCTTCTCTCTCCCATCCTCCCTGAATAGGTTCAGCCTATCTATGTGGGTCCGGAGCTCGCCTTGTGGGAGCAGGTCTAGAGGCTGTACCTAGTGCAGGACACAGGGTCAGGCACCTCCTAATGGATATATCCTGGCAGTGCTGGACATGGGAGTACCAGCCCCTATCCTGCTCAAAAAGGTCCAAACCTTTTTGGTGACCAGTTTTCCTGGCTGGCATTGGAGGAAAAAAAGTTTATCTTTGTGCCAATTCATTCTATAAAGTCACTTGATTCCTTTTATTTTATGTCTGTTTTTAAGGGACAGCCTCTGTGTGGCTTCATGTCTGACATCTTTGTAGAGCTGCCTGGAAGTTTGGGGAGGCTGGGGAATAAACGAGATATGCTTGTCTTTTGGTGTGTACCATTCAGTCCTTTGCTTGGGGTGCAGGTGACCCTCCTGGGCTCTCAGGGTTCTGGATAGGGGCGCTCCACCTGTTGGCATCTCTCCAAGGCTCTGAGGCCACAAGAGTGAGAATGGAGAGAGTGTAGATGGAGAGGACAGAGAGGACACAGAGGGTCTGGTGTTGTCCTGGCTGTGCTGGCATGGTAACCCTCAGGCCATTCCCACACGGGAGTCTCCAAGGGGTGCAGATAAGCCTGGCACTGCAGATCCCACCAACAGAAGACTTGGCAGAGAAGAGTTCACTTCACACATGCCTCAGGCCACTCAAGGGGCCCACCCTGGCCTAGTCCCAGAGAGACAGAGCGTGACCCAGTGGAAGGGGTAGAGGCCTGGGAGGCTTCCTGAAGAAAGAGGCCCCCACCAGGAGTTCCCCTGGAGTTTCAATCTCAGGGGTAAAGCGGGGCTCAGATAGGGAAACCTAGTTCCCACCTGAACTTATGACAGTTTGGAGCCCCCAGCATCCCAGGAGCATGGGGCAAGATGGCAGGTGCCCCCAGCAGAAGTGGCACATGTCAGTATGCACAGGGCATGGGATGGGAGACAGCCAGGACTCTTCGCAGGGCCAGGCCAAAGGAGCCTAAGGCAGGAGACGCCCAACCTGACTCCAGCAGGCACATGATCTACCTGAAACACGAAGTAGCAGGGCATGTACCTACTTCCTCTCTGGCAAGGCAGGCTACTCGCTTTTGCCACCTCTGCCTCAGGCCCCGTCCTAAGAGAGTGCCCCCACCCCCCATCCCCCGAAGGCACTTGACAGCACCCAGAAGGCAGAGCCAGCCCCATTGCTGGCCCTGCTGCAGCTACAGAAGAAGCCCAGGGGATGGATCCAAGCATCCTTCACCCCATGCAGGGAGCTTCACCCCATACCCCCCCTTTTTTATCCTGGTCAGTGACTCTGCCATTAACCCAGCTGCCAGGCTGCCTACCACCACCATCTGCAGGGCGTCCCCCCGGGTTCCTTTGTGCTCAGGGCCAAACCATCAGGAGGTCAGGAGGTCCCACTTCCACTCTCCATCCACATTGTCACTCTGCTACTTCAACTCACCATCAACAGGAGCTTTGGATAAAACTCAGAATTGCCAGGGCACATACAAGAAGCAACCAGTGAGTGCACAACTAAATGGAACAACTAAGTGGAACAAGAAGTTGATGCTTCTCTCTCTCTCTCTCTCTCTCTCTCTCTCTCTCTCTCTCCTCCCACCTCTCTCTCCCCCTTTCCTACCCCCTCATATCAATGGAAAAAAATTTAAACCCCTCAGAATTGCACTCAGGATAAAACCCCAAGTCCCGATGAAGCCCCCACAATAAACCATCTGCCACCCTCTCCCTCAATAACTCCCCTCAGACCCACCAGTCTCCGCTTGTCATCAGACCAGCCAATCTTGTTTCTGCCCCAAGGGCCTTTGCACATGCTATTCCCACGGCATGGTTAGCCCTTCCTCTGACCTGTGTGGCCAGTGAGTCCTCCCTTATTTCAGGTCTCAAATCAGATGTCACCTCCTTAGATCACCTCAGCCTGCCACATAACTTAAGACTCCTTGTTATCTGCCTTCCCCCCACGATGTGAATTTTCTGTAGACAGGAAATATATCTGAGACAGGATAGTAAGAAACTAGGAAAATTCCTTAGCAAATAGAATGGGGAAACAGACAGTGGAATAAACTGGCCAAGGATTTTACAGCCAGATACTGAAGGTCACTTCCTAGAGATAACATCTAGGCCTCAGTTGTATTTTAGCTTCAGGCCCAGAAAAACAGCAAAACCAGTTGAGCGACCCCAGGACACAGAGACTAATGCCCCCCTGCCCTAGAGCTGACCAATCAGTAGAGACTATGACCCTGAAAGGACACGCCTGGAAAAGCTGATGAATATTCTATTGAAACTCTCCCCTAAACTTCCAGTCTTTAAAACCCCTCAAAACTGCCCTGGTCAGGATCATAGACACAACCCCACGGTCATTGGCTTGAGCCCAAAGGTCACTGGCTTGAAGGCCAAGGTCACTGACTTGAGCCCAAGGTTGCTGGCTTGAGCAAGGGGTCACTCACTCTGCTGTAGTTCTCTGGTCAAGGCACATATGAGAAAGCAATTAATGAACAACTAAGGTGCTGCAATGAAGAATTGTGCTTCTTATCTCTCTCCCTTCCTGTCTGTCCCTATGTGTCCCTCTCTCTGTCTCTCTTTCTCTGTGTCTGTCACAAAAACAAAAAACAACAAAGAAAAACTGCCCTGGCCAGATAGCTTGGTTGGTTTGAGCAGTGGTAGTCAACCTGGTGCCTACCACCCACTAGTGGACATTCCAGCTTTCATGGTGGGCGGTAGTGGAGCAACCAAAGTATAAATAAAAAGATAGATTTAACTATACTAAGTTATTTTATAAAGATTTATTCTGCCAAACTTAGCGAAAATCTGACATAAAGTACTTGGTAAGTAATTATTATTATATGCTTCAACTTGCTGTAACTCCGCTTTATAAATTTTATAAAGTAAAGTTACTTCCCTACTTTATAAATCACGATTACTGTGGAACCGGTGGGCAGTTAGAAAATTTTACTACTAGCAGAGATACAAAAGTGGGCAGTAGGTATAAAAAGGTTGACTACCCCTCGGTTAGAGCATCATCCCGAAGCACAGATGTTGCCTATTCGATCCTCGGTCAGGGCACATACAGGAATAGATTGATGTTCCTGTCTCTCCCTCTCTCTCCCTTCCTCTCTCTAAAATCATTAAAACAAACAAGCAAACCCCTCAAAACAAAGAACCTAGCTCTCTCTCCCAGGAGCACACCCCAACCTTTACCTTCCCCTCCTCCTTGTGCCCTCCACACATGTGCATCTCCTAAACTTTAAGGGTGCCCACAACGGGGGCAGCAGGGAGCAGTAGCTCATCCTGGGCTAACCCCTGAACCTCACTCCCAGGCCCCCTTTTCTCTGACTTCCCAGTGTAGGCCTATTTCTTTCCCATAAGGTTTCTAGAGAGCCAGGATGGCCCCACCTAGGCTCTCATGTTGCTTCCTCTGTCCTAGGCCCTTCCTTGTTTCACTATCCCTAGCATTAATAAACTTACTTTCAAAATCACCTGGACTCATGTTGTGGGATTTTTCCTGCACAAAGTCAAGAGCTCACACGCTACCGGCCAGCCTTAGGCAGAACCAAAGGGCCAAGTCCCCTTTCTGGTGTCATCTACCTTACCACAGTACCCCCAGGTTTAGAACAGACCAAGTACATAGTAGTAGCTCAATAAATATGTTAAAGGCTTAAAGCCATGCTCTGATACCCAAACACAGGTCTCTTCTTTAAGAGGCATTTGCTTCCTGGCAGTTAAAAAGACACCATTTGTTTCTGTCTCCTCCTAAGAAATTATTGTAACAGTTGGGGGAAAAAACTTCAGTTAGGTCAGTGGCAGTCTGATAAAGGGAGAATGGGTCTGTCTGTGAGATGAAAACATGGCAAGTATGAGTCACAGCTTCACCTGTATGGGAAGCCCTGTGTCTTTCCGCAGTGAACCACACACAGTATTTTCAGACCAACTTCCTCCCTTACATCCTGCCAGGGGCAGCTCTTAGAAACCTTATCACCCAGAATTCACCAGTCCCATCTCTGGCTCCTGGGAAAGATAGATATTTTCTTTGTCACCAGGTGGTTTAAGACCAATTCTGCAGACAGAAAATTAAATCACCCACCCCCACGCCAGCAACTCCAAAAAAGCTAATTTAGGTAATGACAGAAAAATCAACCAGTTGGTTAGCGATGTATGCTATTCAGATGGATGAAATATCTAAGCGATAGTGTTGTTTTACTCAAGGCCTAAAAAGTGGTCGTTCCTAATTTTTCCTCCCCAGCCCTCTTCCCACCCATCAAAGGACTCCAAAATAGGCTGGTGGGAAGATACTGGACAAGCACCCTGAGACTGTGACGCAGGACCCCAGGTTGCAGGATGCTGGCAGGCGAGCCTGGTTGCTAGGAGATGGCAGTGAGTGTGGGAGAGATGACTTGAGGTGTGTGGGCTGCGCTGGAGCTGAGCCTGGCAGGCAGTCCAGGGAAGACAGAAAAAAGGAAGGGCAGATCCGTTGGCTTCATCTGCCAAGTCACTGATGACACAGAAAGATAGCTGGAAAAATGCACTGTGTCCCCTGGTCCAAAACACTCAGGGGTAGAGGGAGCACCTATAAGGCTTGGCTAGTTTCAATAGCTTGTTTGGGAAAATGTTGGCTCTATCTCCTTGGTCCCCTGTTAGTTTGACTTTTTTTTTTTTTTAACTCTTGCTGCATAGAAAGCCTCAGGACACGGGCACAATGGAGGGTAGGTATGAGAGTAAAAGTCTGATTGAAGTGAAAGTCACACATGGAACAGTAACCCCAAATGCTTTCCTCGTCTCAGCTTCCAGAATGGCTGTCAGGCCATGAGAAAGCTCTGCAGAGGCAGGTGATATTTGGGGGGTCTTCTACAGTGGCCCATCCCCCATCATCACCCAGAGAGAAGCTCCCCCATGTTGAGGAGCTACCTGTCAGCTTTGTAGCATTCCCCTCATAAATGTTAGCTAATGAAGAGACTAAAACCCAGAGAGAGAGAGAGTGAAATGTAACTTGGAGGAAAAAGACAAAGAACAGAATAAAGCAGTTCCAGAAAAGCCCCTATCTGTATTTTCCTCGCAGAGCTTGTGGAAGACAACTGAAACCAGGAGACAAGTTTTGGTCTGCCTTTCGAAAAGGAACATTCAAAGAACCAGAAGGAGCCCTTGGAAATTAAAAACACAAGAGTCAAAATTAAAATGTCAACAGAAGGGTTGGATGAAAAAGTAGAATAAGAAGATGAAAAGAAAAAAAATGTAGGCAAAAAAGTGAGATAACCCTGGAAGCCCCACAGATGACAAAAGAGTTCCACACAGAAAATAAAGCAGAAGAAACCACGAGGGACATCCTTTAAGCTTGCCAGGAATGGAAGACACAACAGAGTCCACTGAATGTCCAGCACAACACGTGAAAACAGACCCCAACCAAACCCACAAGATGTGCAAGATGTGGAGAATAAAGAAAGGATTCCACAAGCTTTCAGAGAGAGAGAAAAGAAAACACAAACCTTTCTAAAGCAGAGGATGAGGAAGCAGGGCAACGTCAGCTACCCAACTGGCCAAGACTGGATGCTGGACCCATGAGGCCAGAGAAATTCCCCACCATCCAGAATACTGTCCTCATCCAAACTACCAATCTCACTGGAAAGTGGAAGGAAAGACTTTGTCTGGAAATGCCCAGGTGCATATTTTCAAAACAAGGGCATAAACCAAGAAAAAGGGGGACTTGGACTCAAGAAATCGGTGCTCCATCTCAGGAATCCCTAAGTACTGAAGAGGAGAGAGTCCAGCCCTGAGTGGAGAAGTTAGTTTCATTGGAGAGGTTGGGGGCGGGGGTAGAGAGTCACAGACACACAACCAAGGTGATCACTAACTCCAGAAAAAAATTTAAAACCAAGTCCCAGAAAATAATAGTGTTTCTTAATATACAATGCTTCACATGAACAACATAGGTACTAAGTAGTCATTCAACCCAAAAATTGTGATAAAACTACTGGGAAAGCGATATGCCAAGGGAGCTATATCTCTACCTTCAGGACTAGGAAGTCAATGGACAATGTCCAACTGATACATCAGGAGGTGGGTAAGCATTATTTTGAAATATAGAAGCAAATACCAGAGAAACAGCCTGTAGAATCAGCAATGGCAGGCCTTCGGGAATGGGACAGACATGCTTTTGCTTAAAACAGGTTTTTTTTGTTTGTTTTTTTATTAAGTGAGAGGCAGGGAGGCAGAAACAGACTGCCACATGCACCCCAGCCGGGACCCCCCTTGCAAGTCCCTACCAGGCGATGCTCTGCCCGCTGTGCCACAGCTCCACAACCTAGCCAAGGCCACAGAGCCATCCTCAGTGCTCAGGACCAATTTTGCTGGAACGAACCATTTGAACCATGGCTGCAAGAGGGGAAGAGAGAGGGGAAGAGAGAAATAGCGGAGGGTTGGAGAAGCTTCTCCTGTGTGCCCTGACCGGGAATTGAACCCAGGACTTCCACATGCTGGGCCGACACTCTACTGCTGAGCAGTCTTAAATGACAGCAAAACACTACAAATGTTGCTACTATTAATTTTGATGAGAAGAAAGCATATGTACCCTTCAGGGGCTCATTACTGAGTCAGGGACCTTTATATATATAGTTAGGAGAACACTTGAAGCTTACTTCATGCCATGAATATTGACACCTTTAGATTGAAAAGTGCACCTCTAAGGTCATATAAAATTTATTTTTATTTATTTTAATTTTTGAGAGAGGCAGGAGAGAGAGACAGGAACATCAAGCTGCTCCTGTGTGTGCCCTGACCAGGGAATTGAACCATCAAACTCCTCACTCCAGAACCATGGTCCAACCAACCTAGCTATCAGGCCAGGGCTTGAATTTTCTTTTTTAGTTGATTGATTTTTAGAGAGGGAAGGGAGAAGGGAAGCACTCATTTGTTGTTCCACTCAGTCGTTCATTCATTGGTTGCTCCCCATGTGTGCCCTGATGGGGGATCAAACCTGCAAACTTGTCATTTCAGGACAACGCTCTTAACATTGAGCTAACTGGCCAGGGCAGATAAATTTTAAAATATGCCTATTTATAAGAAAGGAAAGACATAGAGACTAGAGGTCAGCAAACTACAGCTCACTTACTTACCATCTGTTTTCATGCATCCTGTGAGCTAAAAATGGTACTTCTTATTTTTAAGTGGCTGAAAAAATTCAAGTATAATATTGCATGATACATGAAAAATATACAAAGTTCAATTTTTAGCATTTATAGATAAAGTTTTCTTGGAACCCAGCCATGCCTGTTCACCTACATGTTATCAATGGAGGCTTTTGCGCTATAAAAGCAGAATTGAGTGGTTCAGTGAAAGATCATCTGGCCCTTTATAGGGAAAGCTGGCCAACTCTTGAGTTAAGAGGCTGAGGTTTGGTGACAGAGAATGGAGAAGATCAAGGAAGAATCCTGGAGCAGAGGCATAGGGAAACGTCTTCTGACAAATGGGCCTTGCTTTGTGGTACCTTGTGGGTCCCCCACACTCCTTCCTGGGTCTTCACTCTTTCATGTGATTCTAATCATTTGTCCTGTGAGAGCCTACTGTGTACCAGGCTCCAGAGATAAAAGATTGCCCAAGCCAGAGCAGTCCTTGCCCTCCCTCACAGAGCATATGTTCTGTTAAGGGAGTGAGGTGAAGCAGGAGGGTGATGGACAAGAAAAAGTAAGATAGGACAATGGGCAGTGATTTGAGCTTGGTTGGTGGGCAGTCACCATGGGTGGTCAGGAAGAGTCTCTCGGAGGAGCTGGAAATACTGAAAAGAGGTGAGCCTTGAGAAGAGCTGAGAGAAGACTGTAATAAGTGTAGAAACATAGCACATGCTGGATGGTGCCTGCCACATTTGAGGAACCAGAGAGAGTGAGGCAGGGGAAATGAAGGGAGCTGACAGCCGAGAGGTGACAGCAACTGTGACCAGACCAAGCAAGTGGTGCGCCACAGATAGGAGGTCGGGTTTCATCCTAAACACAGTGAAGCACCACGAGAAGATTGTAAGCCAGGCAGTGACAGGAACCCAGGTCACACAGCATGAATCTATAAGCATGGTAGGGAAATGATGTGACTGGCTCCACGTGTAGTACAAGGAAGACTGGGTGAGGGATATGGGAGGAGAGCAGACAGCCTCCCCCATCAAAGGCAGGTCACCTCTGGCACTCCAAAGCAGGTGGCCTGGAGGGGCCCTTTGCTCCACAAGTTGAGAATGATCCAGCTGACCACTGGTTCTGGTTGCAAAGCAAGCAATGCAGCATTTTTCCTCGAAAGAGCAGAGTTCCTCTGCTGAATCCCTGAGTCCCCTGGCAGGGAGTGGAAAGCTAAATTTAAAGATGTGCTAATTGGGACAGTCTGATCTGGCCTCGTGCTCCAGCTGAGGATCTTCTGAGGCCACAGCACCAGCTCAGATGTCCCCACATCTGGCTGCAGCTACCCACCAGATCCAAAAAGCACAATTATAGACACATTCTCTTTGAGGGTCTATTATGTGCCCCACACCTCACGGTGTACCAGCATGTGGGCACTGGAGCCAGACAAGCCTGGGTTCAAAGCCCAACTCACCATTTCCTGTGACCTAGGGTAAGCCTTGGCATTCTCTGAACCTCAGCTTTCCCATCTGTGAAATGGGTCTGAGAGTGCTCACCTCTCAGGTAAAAGGCACTACTCATCCCCTCCTCACCAATATTCATTGGCTTTAAAAATATGTCCTGAGCACCTATTATATGCTAGGTACTGAGTCACAGCAATGAAGGATACCATCCAAAGTCCCTGAGTTGGGAAGCTGATATTCTAGAAAGGATGCAGCCAGCAAACAAGATAAACAAATAAAATGTGTGGTCTATCATCCATGGTAGCTCTACAGAGCTACTGAAGAAGGGATGTGAAGTGTCAGTGGATTGAAACATTCTGTAGGGTTGCTGCAGTGCTGGTTATGTCTGAGGAAGTGTCCCACACAGAAGGCACAGCTAATGCAAAGGTCTTGAAGTGGAAGCAAGCCTGGAAATTCTGAGAAAGAGGAAGAAAATGCACCCTCCTCCCCATCTCCTTTGGTCGCTGGTGTAAAGACTACGTTTCCCAGCTTCCTCTGCTCCTACGTTTGGCTAGAAGAGTCCTTAATGAAGAGGTGTACCCTTCTTTGCCAGCTTCCGACTTCCTATTGGCTGGACTGAAGGTGGAACAGTTGGAGATCCAGCAGCCATCTTAGATCAATAGGTGGAACTTTGAGTGACGAGAAAGGAAGAGCAACAAGATGGCAGGAGTCTGGATCTCTGACACTGAGGGTTGCCTCTCTCAGAAAGCATTAATTTCTATCTAATTCAAGCCTCTAGCACTTGGTGTCTTCTATCCCCTGTAGCCAATCCTAATCTTTTTTTCTTTTTTTTTAAACTGGAAGCATCAACTCCCATATGTGCCTTGACCAGGCAAGCCCAGGGTTTCGAACCGGCAACCTCAGCATTTCCAGGTCGACGCTTTATCCACTGCGCCACAACAGGTCAGGCGCCAATCCTAATCTTAACTGATACATTATGTAAAGTATCTGTGATATGATTCCCTTTGTTCACTGTCTACAGTGATTTTTGTCTGTATTTGTAAAGAAGAACAAGAAATATGTCCTGCCTTTGAGAAGTTTACAATCCCATTGGAGGTATCACAGGCCTGACATCTAGCCCCAGCCAGCTGTGTGACCATAGGCAAGTAGCCTTGCCTCTCTGGGTCTCAGCTTTCCAATCCTAAAACGAGAAGACTGGCCCCCAAAATCTACAGGAGTTTGGAGAACAGAGGGTTATGCAAATCCAAACAGTCAAATAGGAGAAGGTGAGACATGAAGAACAGTGAGATTTGGATGAGCAAAAGAAAAGCATTCAGGCAGGGGATGAGGGGGCCCATCAGGGTTCCTCTGCTGCAACAGAAGCCAATAGCATCTGATCCATTGCACAGAAGGCAGACGTATCAGCTCATGGAAGAGACTCCCAAGAGATTCATCTTCCTAACTGGGTTTAGGGAAACTTAATCTGATTCTCAGATTCCACATCATAGAGACTGTTCATTTCAACACCCCACTATGGGTCCATTTTCAGTATTAGAAATTTTTTGGTCACAAGTGGCAGAAATCCCCTTCTGAGCAACCAAAAAGCAAAGACCAGCTTCCTACACTAGGCATAGAATAAACTCCAGGTGTGGCTGAATCCAAGGATTTGAATTCTTCCTGTGAGATTCAGTCTGTCTCTTTCTCAGCTCTGCTTCCTCTGGGGTGGATACTTCTCAGACAGGCTGATGGGCTCAAGTCACCAAGGCCAGGTCCATGCCCATCATACAGTGAGACGAGACTGCTAGTGCCTCTAGCAAGGGGTCCTTTCAGGGCATAGAAGTGAGGTCTTGCTTTGAGAAGGCTTCATCAAAATGGGCCAGTTGAGATGGGCATGGGATGAGATGGAATGCCAGCTGGGTAGAGGAAGTGCATTCCAGGCAGAGAGGTCAGCAGTGCAAAAGCAGGCAAATTCCTGCAGTTCAGAGTTGCCAGATTGTTGTGTGCTTGGTGGGAGAAGAGGCAGACGAAGCCAGGAAGGTTGCTGGAGGCATAGAACATGAAGAACCCTGAATGCCAGACTGAGCATTTTAGGCTCTGTCCTGCAGGCAGCAGGAGCTATGGAAGGATTTAGAGTAGGGGAGGGCCACAGTCACATTTTCCTTCCTTGGCGAATGGTAGCAAGGAGAAAAACTGGAGGCAGCCAAGAAGAGCAGGGAAGGTGCTGCCATGTCATCAGCCTGTACCAGTTGGGTGGTCTAGGGAGGGTCAAAGAACTTCTGGAACCAAGTTGACAGGACTGGAATATGGAGGGTGAAGAGCCTGAGACTGGGAAATTCTGGTGTGTGTCTGATCCAATGATGTGGTCACCATCTGGCACCAGGCAGGTAGAAGAGAGGGGCTAATCTCTAGCAGGCATGAGAAATTGGTGTTGCCACCCCTGGGGACAGAAAGACCCACTGAGTCTTTGTAATACAAAATGGCCAATTCTTGGATGCCTCCAGGAATGGGGAGCTCACCCAATCCATAGTTCTGACCCACCTAAACCCATAGACTCATATCTGTCCCTCTAGAGTTAGGCACAGCTCAGTACCCCATGCCCACACCCTGGAGGGCTCCTTGTACCCTAGGCCAGTCCTTGGAGGTTTGGGCACCTGTTGCTGTCTCCTTAAGTCTGTCTTTCCCTTGTCTCACTATCTCTGCAGCCTGTCATCATGGGACAAGGACTCCTGAGGGTAGTAATTACTCAGACATGATCCATTCACAGAGGGAGAAAGCCAGCTGGGTCTGATCCTCTTCCTGTCTCTGACTGCATCAAGAAGAAAGTCTTCACAGGATGCCAGGCCCTCTTAACAGAGATGGCAGCTCCTGTCCTTGCTGAACAAAGAGAAGGCAGGCCTCCTCTGTGGGCCCTGGGGCCACAGTGGTCTGGTGAGAATCTAATGATGTGGTAGGTTTCCACTTTGGCTGTTTTGATGCTGCATTTCCATTTTTTTTTTGTTTCTGTTTCAATTTTTATTTTTAATTTTTAATGGGGTGACATTGATAAATCAGGGTACATATGTTCAAAGAAAACATCTCTAGGTTATTTTGACATTTGATTATGCTGCATTCCCATCACCCAAACCCCAATTGTCTTCCGTCACCTTCTAACTGGTTTTCGTTGTGCCCCTCCCCCAACCCCCTCCCTCTCCTCCCCCCCACCCCGTAACCCCCACACTCTTGTCCATGTCTCTGAGTCTCATTTTTGTGTCCCACTTATGTATGGAATCATATAGTTCTTAGTTTTTTCTGATTTACTTCTTTTGCTCAGTATAATGTTATCAAGGTCCATCCATGTTGTTGTAAATGATCCAATGTCATCATTTCTTATGGCTGAGTAGTATTCCATAGTATATATGTACCAAAGCTTTTTAATCCACTCGTCCACTGACGGACACTTGGGCTGTTTCCAGATCTTCACTGTTGTGAACAATGCTGCCGTAAACATGGGGGTGCATTTCTTCTTTTCAAACAGTGCTATGGTGTTCTTGGGGTATATTCCTAAAAGTGGTATAGCTGGGTCAAAAGGCAGTTCGATTTTCAATTTTTTGAGGAATCTCCATACTGTTTTCCACAGTAGCTGCACCAGTCTGCATTCCCACCAGCAGTGCAGGAGGGTTCCTTTTCTCCACATCCTCGCCAGCACTTATTCTGTGTTGTTTTGTTGATGAGCGCCATTCTGACTGGTGTGAGGTGATATCTCATTGTGGGGTTTTTTTTTGTTTTTTTTTTTGTTTTGTTTTTTACAGAGATAGAGAGAAGGATAGACAATAGACAGGGACAGACAGACAGGAACGGAGAGATGAGAAGCATCAATCATTAGTTTTTCGTTGTGCATTGTGTCAACCTTAGTTGTTCATTGACTACTTTCTCATAAGTGCCTTGACCGTGGCCTTCAGCAGGCTGAGTAACCTTTTGCTCGAGCCAGCGACCTTGGGTCCAAGCTGGTGAGCTTTTTGCTCAAGCCAGATGAGCCCTCGCTCAAGTTGGCGAGCTCGGGGTCTCGAACCTAGGTCCTCGGCATCCCAGTCCGATGCTCTATCCATTGCGCCACTGCCTGGTCAGGCCTCATTGTGGTTTTTTTTGTTTTTGTTTTTGTTTTTTTCATTTTAGAGAGGAAAGGGAGAGACAGAGAGAGAGAGAGAGAGAGGAGAGACAGAGAAGGGGGGGAGGAGCTAGAAGCATCAACTCCCATATGTGCCTTGACCAGGCAAGCCCAGGGTTTTGAACCGGCGACCTCAGCATTTCCAGGTCGACACTTTATCCACTGCGCCACCACAGATCATGCCTCATTGTGGTTTTAATTTGCATTTCTCTAATGCTTAGTGATGTTGAGCATTTTTTCATATGCCTATTGGCCATCTGTATGTCTTCTTTGGAGAAGTGTCTATTCATTTCTTTCGCCCATTTTTTGATTGGGTTGTTTGTCTTCCTGGTATTGAGTTTTACAAGTTCTTTGTAAATTTTGGTTATTAACCCCTTATCAGACGTATTGTCAAATATATTCTCCCATTGTGTAGTTTGTCCTTTTATTCTGTTTTGTCTTTAGCTGTGAAAAAGCTTTTTAGTTTGATATAGTCCCATTTGTTTATCCTGTCTTTTTTTCACTTGCCCGTGGAGGTAAATCGGCAAATATATTGCTGCAAGAGATGTTAGAGAGCTTACTGCCTATGTTTTCCTCTAAGATGCTTATGGTTTTACGGCTTACATTTAAGTCTTTTATCCATTTTGAGTTTATTTTTGTGAATGGTGTAAATTGGTGGTCTAGTTTCATTTTTTTGGAGGTAGCTGTCCAGTTTTCCCAACATCATTTGTTGAAGAGGCGATCTTTACTCTAATGTATGCTCTTACCTCCTTTGTCAAATATCAGTTGTCCATAGAGCTGTGGGTTTATTTTTGTGTTCTCTGTTCTGTTCCATTGATCTATGTGCCTGTTCTTATGCCAGTACCAGGCTGTTTTGAGAACAATGGCCTTGTAGTATAACTTGATATCAGGAAGTGTGATACCTCCCCTTTATTCTTCTTTTTTAAGATTGCTGAGGCTATTCGTGTTCTCTTTTGGTTCCATATAAATTTTTGGAATATGTGTTCTATATCTTTGAAGTAAGTCATTGGTATTTTAGTAGGTATTGCATTGAATTTATAAATTGCTTTGGGTAATATAGACATTTTAATTATATTTATTCTTCCTAACTATGAGCATGGTATATGCTTCCACTTGTTTGTATCTTCCTTGATTTCTTTTATCAATGTTTTATAATTTTCTGAGTATAAGTCTTTAATCTCCCTGGTTAAATTTATTCCTAGGTACTTTATTTTTTTGGCTGCAATGGTAAAGAGGATTGCTTCCTTAATTTCTCTTTCTGACAGTTCATTGTTAGCGTATAAAAATGCCTCTGATTTCTGAGTATTAATTTTATATCCTGCCACTTTGCTGAATTCATTTATCAGGTCTAGTAGTTTTTTGACTGCGACTTCAGGGTTTTCTATATACAATATCATATCATCTGCAAATAATGATAGTTTTACTTCTTCTTTTCCAATTTGGATGCCTTTTATTTCTTTTTCTTGCCTGATTGCTGTGGCTAGGACTTCCAGAACGATGTTGAATAAGAGTGGTGAAAGGGGGCACCCCTGCCTTGTTCCTGATCTTAAGGGGATTGCTTTTAATTTTTGCCCATTGAGTATGATGTTGGCTGTGGGTTTGTCATAGATGGCCTTTATCATGTTGAGGTATGTTCCCTGTATTCCCACTTTGTTGAGAGTTTTGATCATGAATGGGTGCTGGATTTTATCAAATGCTTTTTCAATGCATCTTTGAAATTATCATGTGGTTTTTCTCCTTCCTTTTGTTTATGTGATGAATCACATTAATTGATTTGCGAATATTGTACCAGCCTTGCCTCCCAAGAAAAAATCCCACTTGATCATGGTGTATGATTTTTTTCATATATTGCTGGATCCGGTTTGCTAACATTTTGTTGAGGATTTTAGCATCTAAATTCATCAGGGATATTGGCCTATAATTTTCTTTCTTTGTGTTGTCTTTGCCTGGTTTTGGAATCAGAATTATACTCGCCTCATAAAAGGAGCTTAGGAGTCTTTCTTCCTCTTGAATTTTTTGAAATAGCTTGAGAAGGATAGGAGTTAGTTCTTCTTTGAATATTTGGTAGAATTCACTTGTGAAGCCATCAGGCCCAGGACTTTTCTTTTTTGGGAGTTTTTTGATAACTGTTTCAATCTCATTTGTTGTAATTAGTCTGTTTAGGTTTTCTGATTCTTCCAGATTAATTTTTGGAAGATTATATGTTTCAAGGAATTTGTCCATTTCATCTAAGTTGTCTAGTTTTTTGGCATACAGTTCTTCATAGTATTTTCTTACAATATTTTGTATTTCTGTTGTGTCAGTTATCTCTCCACTCTCATTTCTAATTTTATTTATTTGAGTCCTCTCTCTTTTTTTCTTGGTGAGTATGGTTAAAGGTTCATCGATCTTGTTTACCTTTTCAAAGAACCAGCTCCTGGTTTCATTGATCCTCTGTATTGTTTCTTTAGCCTCTATGTCATTTATTTCTGCTCTGATCTTTGTTATTTCTTTCCTTCTGCTAGCTCTGGGCTTTACTTGCTGCCTTTTTTCTAGTTCTTTTAAATGCAGGGTCAAGTTTTTTATTTGAGCTTTTTCTAGTTTCTTAAGGTATGCCTTTAATGCTATGAGCTTCCCTCTCAGGACTGCTTTTGCTGTGTCCCATAAATTTTGAGTTGATGTATGCTTGTTATCGTTTGTTTCTAGGAATTTTTTTATTTCTTCTTTGATCTCATTGTTAACCCATTCATTATTTAATAACATGCTAGTTAGTTTCCAAGTGTTTGAGTATTTTTCAGTTTTTCTGTTGTGGTTGATTTCTAATTTCATGCCATTGTGATCAGAGAAAATGCTCGATATGATTTCAATCTTCTTAAATTTGTTGAGACCGCTTTTGTGCCCTAACATGTGGTCTATCCTAGAGAATGTACCATGAGCACTTGAAAAGAATGTATATTCTGCTGCTTTGGGGTGAAATGTTCTGAAGATATCTATTAAATCAAGTTGATCTAGTATGTCCTTTAAGTCTGCTGTTTTTTTTGTTAATTTTCTTTCTTGAGGATCTATCTAGTGATGTTAGTGGGGTATTGAAATCCCCTACTATTATAGTATTGCTGTTGATCTCGCCCTTTAAATCCATCAAAGTCTGCTTTATATATTTAGGTGCTCCTATATTAGGTGCATAAATATTTATAATGGTTATATCTTCCTGTTGGATTTCTCCCTTTATCATTATGTAGTGACCTTTATCTCTTACTATAGTCTTTATTTTAAATTGCCAAAATATTTCTATTTTTGGCAATTGATAGTTTGCCATATATGGTGGGCCCTTATCACCTGACAATGCCTGCTGCAGGATCCCAGCCCTGTGCTGGTGGCTGGGAGGCAGGGGGTGAGTCACACTGTGGGGCTATCCCGCAGCTGGATCTGTGGAGCCCAGGGAGCGCTGCTTAGCAGGAATGTTCTCAGAAGATCTTCTGTGCAAACACTACCACCACTAATAAATTACGCCACCAGGTGAAAAAGGTGTCCTCTCACCCCTCCTCTTCCTGCCCACTTCCCTTCCTGGGGATAACCTTGTTGCTGGTTGGAGGGTCCCCTTCTGGAACTTTCCCCACTGATTTACTCTCTCCTGTATGACATAAATAGGATCATGCTGTTTTCACCATGCCACATTCTGGGGGTGATAGTTTTCAACAATTGTAGATTTTAGCACCTTAATACAGTTTCCTAGTTTTGTTGCATAATATTCCACAATATGGCTGTTCTGTGATTCTTCAAACTGGACCACAATTCCCAGAAATCCCATGATGCCTTGGAAGCACAGCCACTAAGATTTTAGGGGTAGCATAATGTTAAATACAGGACCCTGACTATCTGGGGATCTTGGTTCTTCGCCCTCCCAAAATCAGCTTCATCCTTGTCCAACTGGACTCCTGCATTTAGAAAGAACGGTAAGGGAGCCCACAGAGCCATCACTGGAGGCCAGGCCCAGTGCCTTGGTCATCTACGACTCATCCAGCTGACCTCTGAGAGGGAGACCAGTGCTGCCTGGCTCTATAGAGAAGGAAATGGAGGCCAGGAGAAGGGCAGTTCTGCCTCTGGCACAGCTGGCTGAGCCCGGTCAAGCCCCATTGTTACTCTCCAAAGGAAGGCTGCTCTACCTGGAGGTCTCCAGTTCCACATGATTTTTTTGCCTGTGGTCCTAATTTTTCCATAATGATAATGACGATACTGAGATAGCTGTGGACGTTTTGGGGCTGCTTTCTTTGCATCGGGCACCAACAGCGCTCTAAAGCGACAGGTAATTAATTAAATGAGCCCCCGATGGCAGAAGAGGTGACTGAGGGCGTTGGAATCGCAGAGTCAGAAGGTCCACTGCGTCGTCTGGGCTCTTCAGCTTGCTTATCTTCCCGACAGGCAACTCACTCACTCATCCCCACTTCCCGCGCGCGCTCGCGCTGCGGCACCTACTCCACGCTCAAGCCCTCCGTCTCTCAGGATGAGGGAGGTGGAGGGTGAGTGTTCCGCGGCTTCAGGCCAGGATGCAGCGTGGAGCCCGTGAGCGCCTCCAGTCCCTAACAGGGCCGCGAGGAAGGGGTTGGGGACCGCGGGGGCGGGGCGGGGAGGGGCCGGCGGCGGCGCGCTGGGCAGACCGCAGTACAACCGGCGCTAGGACCCGCAGGGGCCTCCCCGGCCGCGGCGTCTCCCGCTCCTCTCCACCCCAGCCCACCTCCCCTCCGCCCAAAATGAGGAAACGGAGGAACTTGCTTCAGGTTGTGCAGCCTGGACTTCCTCGGGGTGCGCAGCCAGTGAGCAGGAGCCCTCCTGGGGGCGGGGGCGGGGCGCAGCCAGGAGACGCCCCCCTGAGCAGGTGAGCGGGCGAGCGGGCTGCGGGGAGGTGGGGAGAGACGGCCGGGACCATGAGAACCAAAGGGTTCCGGGGGAGGCCCATGCGTGTGCGGGAGGAGCCAGCGAGCGCACAAATGTGCGCGTCCAGGGCGTGCGCCGGTTACGAGACTGGGGCAGGGGTGGTTAGAGGCGATCAGGTGCGGGTCTCCACCCAGGAGGTATTTTCCTGGGTGGGGTGTGTGCGTGTCAGCGAGCCCCTGGGTGTGTGTACCCGCGCGTCCACGTGGAGGGTTGTGTGGTGTGACCGAGATGCGTGTGCGTGGCCCTACGTGTAGCTCTGCTTGCCAGGGTGGCCCAGCATATGGCACCCAGGTGTTCAAGTGTGGGTCTGTGTGTTGTGGGGAAGGGACAGATACGTTCCAGATGTCTGAGCACCTGTGTGTGTGGGCACACTTGTAGACACGTGTGCACACCTATCTCTAGGGGGACATGCCTTGCTTGTATACCTGTGTGTCTGTGTTCAAGCCGCGTTTGTGTGCTCGTGTGCACATGGATCAGTATGTGTGTGAGAACACGTAGGGCTGGGGATTTATGGGGGCCCACACTGGAGGAACAGACACGCACCCTGAACCCACCCCACTGCTCAGCACTTGTTGTGGGGTCGATGGGGGATACAGAGAGTGGAAAAGGCTCCACCCAAGCAGCAATGAGGGACTTTGTGTGTCCATCCTGGAGTTGCATGGGGATGGATTTGAGAGGTTCAGCTGGCCAGTCAGATGAGCCCAGCAGGGCTGCACTGTCCCATTGTAGGGTCAGAGTTTCTTGGGAATGACCCTGAATCATTCTGTATTTCCCTGCCCTGCTCCTGCCTACTCACCAGAAAAGAGGAAGAAATAGGCTGGATTGGATTGGATAGCACCAAGCACCTCTTGTGCTGTGTGGGCTGCTGGGGCCTGAGCCAGGCGCCTCCCTCCTCCCCAGCCCTTGACACTTGTTCTGTGCCCATCTTGGTCCTCAGTTTCCTTTTTTTTTTCCCCATTTTTTGGGGGGAACAATGGTGGAGCTAGGCTCCATGGTTTCCTCACTGGTGTTTCATGGCTGCGACTCTGCTAAGGAACTACCCTCAGTAAAGGCCACCTTCCTAAAGGGGCTTGGAGAACCAGTGTTTGGGACCCCACCCTGGGGATGCCCCTGGCTGTTGCCTCCAGCTGGCCTGGGCTGGAAGTGGTAGTGATGGCCCCAACCTGGCTTGACTCTGTGCTCGCCAGCTGGTCTCTGCCCCCTCCCCAGGTGAACTCTCACTTTCTCCACGCCTGGCACCCCTGCCATCCCAGCCAGGATGCCCACGGTGAGTCCCCCTAACCTGGGTATCTGTGTCCCTGGCCCTTCCTTTGCTCAGTCCATGCCCACAAGACCACAGCTCCATGGGGAAGGTGGATGTACATTCTATTTAGCTAGTGTTTCTGTCATTCGGTATTGTGTTTCTTTCACTTTTTCTTCCTGACCTGTCTTGAGAGCCCTCTGTGACTAATAAATCCCTGCTGGCTGCTCCCTTGTCCTCTCTCCTCTTCTCCCTCATTCTCCTGTTTTCTCCCTTGGGAGTATCTCCTTTATGCCCCCTCTGCCCCTCTCCCCCACCCTGCCTCCTGCCCAGAGGCGCTGGGCCCCAGGCACCCAGTGCATCACCAAGTGTGAGTACATGCGCCCAAAGCCCGGAGAGCTGGCCTTCCGCAAGGGCGACGTGGTCACCATCCTGGAGGCTTGTGAGGTGAGCTGTGGCCAGAAGGCCTGGGTGTGTTTGGGCACAGGATTCCACCAGGAACTCCCCCCTCACACACATGCACACATATACCTGACCCCTGGCTTCCTCTGTGGCAGAGCAAGAGCTGGTACCGAGCCAAGCACCATGCCAGTGGGCAGGAGGGACTGCTGGCAGCTAGCGCGGTGCGGGAGCGTGAGGCCCTCTCAGCTGACCCCAAGCTCAGCCTCATGCCGTGAGTTGTGGGTTAGGCCTTGGGATGGGGGAGTCAAGAGGGACTGCCCAGCCTGGCCCAACTGGCCCTCCCACCACTGCAGGTGGTTCCATGGGAAGATCTCTGGCCAGGAGGCAGTTCAGCTGCTGCAGCCACCAGAGGACGGGCTGTTCCTGGTGCGCGAGTCCGTGCGACATCCCGGTGACTATGTGCTGTGCGTGAGCTTCCGCCATGACGTCATCCACTACCGGGTGCTGCACCGGGACGGCCACCTGACCATAGACGAGGCCATCTGCTTTTGCAACCTCATGGATATGGTGGAGGTGCACCGCTGACCCCAGAGCCACATGTTCCCCAATGTCCAGGAGGGGCCCTCGACCCTGCCTCATTCCAGCAGCTGGATGGACATGCCCAGGGCCACATGCTCTCCAGTGTAGAGAAGGAGCTGATGCCCAGGGATCACCATATAGGTGATCTGGGTCCCACCTCCAGGGATGAGCTTGCTCCTCCCAGGACCTCCAGGAACCTCCAAGTTGATACCAATCTAGAGATCCTCCCCATCCTCCCTTTCCCTGCCCCAACCTACATCCACTCCCACTCTCAAGGAAACCAGTCCAACACATCCTGTGGGAACCAAATCCCTCTCCTCAGCAGTTTATCCTCACTCCATCCAGAGCCCACCGCCAGAAAGGGGACAGGCAGCAGGGGTGTCCTGCACCCTGTGGTTAGACTCACAACAACCTCTGCCCCACCCCACCCTGCAGCATTACAGCAAAGACAAGGGGGCCATCTGCACGAAACTTGTGAAGCCCAAGAGGAAGCAGGGGGCCAAATCGGCAGAGGAGGAGCTGGCCAAGGGTAGGGGTCTGCGCTCTCTGCTCAAGTTCGCCCTGCCTGGGGAGGCAGGACCCTTTAGCACATGGCTAAGGCCACAGCAGCACCTGAGCATGGCACTGTACCTGGCACTGTGGTGGAAGGCCTGGGTTGCCCCTGGGTCAGAAAGGGGGCACCCACAGACACTTGTCAACCCAAGATTGAGCCGGTACTCACATCTGCTGCCCTCCCCGTGTCCCCATCATCTGCCCTTCACCTGAGCCAGAAACCTGGCCCAAGCCTCAACCTACCCACCCTCCAACATCCACTTCATGCCTCCTCTGGCCTGGCCTCAGCCCTTCCCATCAGACCACCTCCTTCCAGGGGGGCACACACCATCCTCCTGATCTGTGTCTCTCTGCCCACAGAAGCAACTTTCTACCTGAAAGTCCACCCACATCACTCCCTGCTTTAAGGAGGGAGGTCCTGCAGGTCCTCTGCCTTCCAGAACCTCTGCTTATACCTGAGCCTTCTTTCCTGTCTCATCTACAGGGCCCCTTCTCCATTCACGAGTCCCCCTGGTGTGACTCATTTCCTCTCATGCCTCTGTGCTGTTGTGCACTCTGTTCCCTTCACCTGAAATGCTTTTCCATCCTCTGTTCCCTTCACCTGAAATGCTTTTCCATCAATACTCGAATCCCAAAACAAAGGTTCCCAACCATAGCTACCCCTATACTCTTATGAACCTGATCTTGGCTGTCTCCTTGGAAGCATGTGTTTCTCCTGGGGAATCTGAATGTCTTGTGAGTGGCACCTGGGTGGAGGCTGGTGTCACCATGCTTGATGCCTAACTGCTCCTGATTTGGATGGGGAGGAGGCCTACAGAACCTGCTAGAGGAGAGAGGTGGGGGAGAACACTGGCCTGCTTAAGACAAGGGGTAAGGGAGGCCAGAAGCTTTACTGGTCTCCATGGCTGTTGTATTTTTTGCTCTGTATGTGTCCCTGGGAGGCCAGAGGTAAAGGACTGTAAAGAGAATAGCCCTCGGGGTATTTGGAGGGACAGTCTCCAAGTAGAAGAGATGGGCAGCCCTGTAGGGTAGGCTCTGTTGCCTTCAACCACATGATAACCAGTACCAGAAATGGGGTGTGTCAGACATGCCTTGGACCACTGGTGGGAAGAGGCCACCCAACGTGTGCCCACAGCTGTGGGAGACATTACCTGGTCTTTCTAGGTGGTGCCTCTGATGGGAGGGCCTGGGGAAGCCTGTTACCCCTCTGACCAGGTCTTTGCCCCACAGCTGGCTGGTTACTGAACCTGCAGTATTTGACCTTGGGAGCGCAGATTGGAGAGGGGGAGTTTGGAGGTGAGTGGGAGTGTGGGCGGGGGGATTGAAGGAAGGTGGGGGGTGTTCAGATTTTGGAATCACAGAGATAAATTCACCTCCATATACCTACCTACTTGCTGGGTGGCTGAAGACAAACCATTTCTCTCTGTAAGCCTCAGTTTCTTCCTCTGTGGAAGGGATTTGACGACGACTCATGAGGTGTAAGTTAGCTCAGGCAAGCACCCAAGAAAAGTGAATCCCTCACACCTCAAGGCTTTTGCACATTCTGGTTCCTCTGCTTGCAATACCATTCTCTGAAATGATGATTCTGGACATCTCTGGGGCTTAGAGCATGGCCTGCTGACTTTCTCTGTAAAGGCACAGCTCAGTATTTGTAGCAGGAAAGCAGCCCTAGATGATGGGTAAAACAATGGTATGGTTGTGTGTTAATAAAACTTTATTTGTGGACATTGAATTTTATATTTTATATAATGTTCATGTGTCATGAAATAACATTCTTTTGATATTTTTTAACCATTTAAGAATGTAAAAACCATTCTGAGCTCATGGGCCTTGCAAAAACACATGATGGGACAGGATTTGGCCTTAGGGCCAGAGGTTGCAGATTCTCTTTGATCAGGGGTTTGGAGCTTGTATGGGAGAGGGGGTTTCCAGGCCTGGGCACCTGAGGCTGTGTTGGTGTACATGGGGGTCAGTGTGAGTAGGGATGTCCCTATGTTTGCCCCCATCTCTGTTGGGTCCTGGTCTTCGTCCCACTCCCCAGCGGTCCTGCAAGGCGAGTACCTGGGCCAGAAGGTGGCCGTGAAGAACATCAAGTGTGATGTGACAGCCCAGGCCTTCCTGGATGAGACAGCAGTCATGACGTGAGTCCCCAGTGGGGGTCAGGCACCCTGGGGTCAGGGTTCTGGCTGTACCTTCACCTCCCCACCTCCCCCAGGAAGATGCAGCATAAGAACCTGGTGCGTCTGCTGGGCGTGATCCTGCACCAGGGACTCTACATCGTCATGGAGCACGTGAGTAAGGTATGATGGGGCTGAGCTGCAGGTGTGGGTTGGGGAGGCAGCCAAGAAGCCTCAAACCCCAGCCCCGTGTCCTCCGACACAGGGCAACTTGGTGAACTTTCTACGGACTCGGGGCCGGGCCCTTGTGAACACCCCCCAGCTCCTGCAGTTTTCCCTGTGAGTGGGACCCCTGTGGGGCGGGGAGGGGTATTTCCAAGGTCTAGGGGAAACCAAGGCACAGAGCAGGAAGGAGCCTGACCTTGGGAGTTTTTGACCTGGTCACTGGAACCCCATGCCCCGACCCCTCCCCAGGCATGTGGCTGAGGGCATGGAGTACCTTGAGAGCAAGAAGCTGGTGCATCGAGACCTTGCCGCCCGCAACATCCTCATTTCTGAGGACCTGGTGGCCAAGGTCAGCGACTTTGGCCTGGCCAAAGCTGAGCGGAAGGGGCTGGACTCCAGCCGGCTGCCTGTCAAGTGGACGGCACCTGAGGCACTCAAACACGGGGTAAGTGCCCCTCTGTCCCCAGGGACCTTGGTGCCCCAGCTCCACTGTGTGATCCTGGGCATGTGTCTTGGCCTCTCTGAACCTCCAAGGGAAATGGTTTGCCTCCCCAGTGAGTACTTGGCTTATAGTTCTTTTCAATCCCCAGCTGGTCTCTCTTGTGTATGACCCTGTCTGGGCCTCAGTTTCCCCATTTCCAGGCTCAGTGCTAAAGGCAAGAATAACCAACCTCCTCCCTGCGCTGAGTCTGAACTCCACTTGGTCGAGGGGGCAAAGACTCAAGGAATGCAGTCTATTAGGAAGAGACCAGAAAGTGAAGGTCAACCAAGGAGGGCTTCCTGGAGGAATCAGGGGCTGAAGTCAAAGGGTCCCTCCTCACCCTGGTTTTGGGCCCCACAGAAATTCTCCAGCAAGTCCGATGTCTGGAGTTTTGGGGTGTTGCTATGGGAGGTCTTCTCGTATGGCCGGGCTCCATACCCCAAGATGGTGAGCATGGTCTGGGTGAGGGAGGCACTGGGTTCTAAGTGGATCTGGGGCTGTGGCCCTGAATCCCAGCCCACATCGGTGTGCTCTCTGCCCACAGTCGCTGAAGGAGGTGACAGAGGCTGTGGAGAAGGGGTACCGCATGGAGCCCCCTGAAGGCTGCCCAGGGCCTGTCCACACCCTCATGAGCAGCTGCTGGGAGGCAGAGCCGGCCCGGCGGCCACCCTTTCGAAAACTGGCCGAGAAGCTGGCCCGGGAACTACGCAGCGCGGGTGCCACTGGCCATGTTGAAGGGCAGGATGCTGATGGTTCTACCTTGCTGCGCAGCCAAGACCCTTGACCCTACCTGGTGGGGCCATGGGCCCAAGGACCGGGAGAGGAGGGGGCTCAGGGTGGGGGCACAGGCCAGGCCTAAGGAGGGCCAGGACCAGCAAGCTGTCCACCTAGCTCACAGCACAGATGCCGGCCCCTCGCTGGGGGCTCAGGGTGGTCCCTGGATACCACAGACCTGGGGAGAAGGATTGGTGCCTCGATAAAGACTGGTTCCAAGAACTGTGGGCATCTGAGTCTCTCTGTGACCCCCTACATCCTCTCAGCCCAGGGGGTCCACACTGCCCCCCACCATCACTCAGCTTGGGACTAACCACCTGCCAGTCATTTGCCTGCTGAGGGGTTCTGCCCAGCTATGATCCACTGGCAGCCACTGTGGGGAAACAGACCCATGGGATAGAGCCAGAAGACTCCAGACCAGGGATCACAGCCACCCTGTGAACCCAGTTACCATTACCCCCAGGTCCCCACTGTGGTCCATTTGTGGGTGTCATACTTAACCCTCAAATTTTCAACCCTTGGTTGGGTGCCCAACCTTCGGAGTACCAGGCTTCAAGGATCATGAGAGACTTGCCCTTCAGAGCAGGTGTATAGGAGCCAGAGAGGGTCTGCCACTGCAGCTGCATTCCCACCTGGGATGCTCTAGTGCAGCCACCTACGTCCCCTAGCTGTCACATTCCAGTATCCTGACCCAGTGACTCCAGAGGAGACTCAAGAAAAGTCCGTTGAGCAGCCTGTCAGGAGGCCCCGCCCTATTGTCTACTCTGGTGAGGGGGCTGTGCTCCAGCTTGCTCCCCCAGGTTCTAATCCTGACTTGCCCCTAGCTGTGTGGCCCCAGGGCAGTCCCAGGCAAACTACAGGGGTTGGTCCTCCTACGTGGGCCCCACCAGTCTCTGATCAGGCATCTTGGTGAGATGGGGGGGAGGGGGTAAGGACCCAGAGGGGGAAGAAAGTGAATGGCTGAGCACTCACAGCTAGCTGGTGCTCAGTTATGGCTATGACTATCTGCCACCCCATCTCAGTTGATGTTCCCATCCAGACAACCTCTAGGATGCCTGGAGGGGGTCCTGGACCAGGCTGGGTGCTGTCCAACACAGGACCCACCAAGCTGGGGAGGTGATACCAGGCCTTAGCACACCCTCTCACTTCTGCTCACCCACCCCGCCTGATCTAAGCGTGAGCTAGAGAAATGCCCCAAGGTCGCATTGACCTCCTGAGGTGCCCCTTGAAGCCAGCCCACCTTCTGGCCTCAGTTTCTTCACCAGCACCTGAAGGGTTCAGCGATTCTTCCTGGGGAAGAAATAAGAGTGGGAGGCAGAGAGTGGCCTGCGCGCGCGTGCACACACACACACACACCGCCTCCCCCATCCCCTCCTTCCTTCCTTCCTAATCCAGCTGGAGGGGCCGCCTGTCCCTGGGGCCTGCCCCACCCGGCCCCTAATCCGGCCCTCTAAGCTGACACAGCGTCTGCACCTTCAGCCACTTCCTGCTAAATCGTGAAAGCCCCCTGCACCTGACCCGGATCCCTCCTGCAGCCTCTTAACCAACCGGGCCAATTAGCTAATTGGGGCCTGAGAACTGAGCCGCTTGTTAACGTTTTAAAGTGATGAAGCAATTAGGGGAATTACCTGCCTGCCCCAGAGCCTGGCTCCCCTAGCCACAGAGCCCAGAGCCTGTCTTAAAGTTGGGGTAGCTGAGACCTGGAAGGGCCCAGGGAAACACTAGCTGCCCCTCCTGCTCAGCCCTCCCTCGTGGAACAGTGGGAGCCCCAGCTGGCTCCTCCTCTAAGGCCGATGGTCCCTGCAGTTGCACCTGATTCCTTAGGGCCTAGTTACTCCTCTGGGTGTGTGCGCATGTGTGTGTGCCTGATACTGTCTCTCCATGTGTGTGTCTCTTCCCACAAAGCCAACATTCCAGAAGGATCTCTTTTTGTACCTGCTCCCCAGGCCATCTGAGGGCCTGGATTTCCTCCACCTGGACAACCTACCTCCACTAAACCCAGCAACTAGTTTTCAGGCCTCACCTTGGCCCCTCATCCCCAGCCCCCTCCTCTCAATTTTCAGGGTAACTCCTGCCCTAGCCCCCAGGCTTTGTGGATTGGGTGGGTTGGCAAACTAGACTCGGGGTCTTTCCCTGGACCCTGCTCTTAGGCCACTGTCTCTGAGAATTCCATCATCCACCTGTCCCCAACACAGGGAACTGGGTATCACCCTCTGCTCCTTCCTCCCCAAACTTTGTCCCCCCCCCCAATATCTTTCCTGCCTCCTCCTCCCACTCTGCCATCCCCACTGCCCTTGCTCTTGCCTCTAGCCTCCTGGCCTTCCATCTTGCCCGCAATAGGTACTTGTCCAAAATGCCACCTGATTGCGTCCTTTCCCTGCTCCACAACTACCCATGGTTCCCTAATACCCTACCCTTCACACCTAGTCTTTTCAGAATTTGCAGCCTTGCCCTCCATCCCCTATTCTGATCACTTTCCTTAAAAGAGTAGCCCCACCTTGCATGCCCCTTCCCTTCCCTGCTTGAGTTTTTCTCGCTCAACCTCTGACTACCTGACACTACGTTTTACTTAAATGGTTGCTGATTCCCCAACTAGGATGTCAGCTCCAAGATTTGTATCTGTTTTGTTCACTGGTACACAGTAAGTGCTCAATAAGTGCTTATTGATACTTCAAAACTCAGCTAATATGCACCCTATGCCATGCCCTGTTCAGTGTCCAGAGGAGCCAACTAAAACGGCCTTTACTTCTAGAGACCTCTGCTTCCCAGTTCCGTTGATATCCATGAGTCTTAGAGTGCCTTTTCTGTCCTCACTGATAAAAATAGCAAGAGCTGCCTGACCTGTGGTGGTGTAGTGGATAAAGCGTCGACCTGGAAATGCTGAGGTCGCCAGTTTGAAACCCTGGGCTTGCCTGGTCAAGGCACATATGGGAATTGATGCTTTCAGCTCCTCCTCCCTTCTCTCTCTCTGTCTCTCTCTCCTCTTTGTCTCTCCTCTCTAAAATGAATAAATAAAATAAAATAAAATAGCAAGAGCAGACATTCATTGAGCACTCACTGTATGCCAATCACTGTGCGATGCTCTTAATCACCTCCTTGAGTCCCAGTGAGAGCTCAATGGGGTAGGCCCTGGTATCTATATTTTACAGACAGGAAAACAGAGATGGGAGGCCCTTGATGGTGTCCTACTGCAAGGGGAGGAGGATCAGCTCAACAGTGTCCCCTCAAACTCCCTCCACCCCAACCCTCCCCTGCCTGGTCCTCTCAACAGCTCAGGGCAGCCAGATAGGAGGGGCCACCTCAATTAATCACCTTGTACTAATCCTCCCCCCACCCAACCCCACCCCCTTGGGGCTGCCTGGGAGAGGCCACTGGGCCTGCTGGGGTGGGAGCCCTGTGGATAACTAGGCTGACGAGGGGCTGTTAGGGGTGGTGAGTACTGGGCAGGTGGACAAGGGGGGAGTTGGAGGGTACAGAGAGCCCACTAGGGCAGAGGACTTGGGGCTAAGGAAGCATTGCACCGGAGCAGTGTCCCAGCCTGCTATCCTGGGGTTCCTAGATACAGAGGAAGACAAACAGAAAGACAGAAATGTAGGAGGAGAGAGGCAGTCAGGAAGAGCTCCAGACAGAAAGAGAAAATAGAGGTTGGGGGACAGAAACACAGAAAAAGAATCAGAGAGAGAAGTGGAGGCAGAGAAGTAGAACATGAGATAGCCTGAGACCCGCAGATAGAGACTGGGGGAGGCAGAATGAATGCGGGACCTGAAAAAAGCCCCTTCGCATCTTACCCCAGACCCAACAGGTGCTGGGGGCTCCCCTGCCCTGCCCAGCTGGCAGTCCCTCCTGTTGCAACCCCAGGTGCAGGTGAGGAGGAGCCATGTTCCTGAGCCCCAGCGAGGGGTCGGTGGCTGAGGGTGGGGGGCCAGCACCCTGCGAGGAGTCCCCTAAGAAGAAGCACCGGAGAAATCGCACCACCTTCACCACATACCAGCTGCACCAACTGGAGCGGGCATTCGAGGCCTCTCACTACCCAGATATTTACAGCCGCGAGGAGCTGGCAGCCAAGGTGCACCTGCCGGAGGTGCGTGTGCAGGTGAGGGCACCCCTCAATGACCCCAGGAGGGAGCCAGAGCGAGATAGGGACTCTCCCAGTGCATAGGTAGAAGAGAAACTGGGAAGGCTGCCTAGAGGAGGGGATGTGGGGGATTAGGGCTGTGACATCTGAGTAGGAGTTTGCCAACTAGAGAGGAGAAAGGGCATTTTTCTGGGTATCCAAACAGCATGCACAAGGATATGCAGGGGTTAAGTTAGAGGGGTTTCCATTGAGCTGGGTGAGAGATGGATGGAAGGAAAGGCAGAAAATGAAGCTGAGAAAGCTCATAAAGGGCCTCGGAAGCCGAGCTGAGCAGCTGGCCTTCATGATTAAAAGCCAGTAGAGGCCCTGGCCGGTTGGCTCAGCGGTAGAGCGTCATCCTGGCATGCGGGGGACCCGGGTTCGATTCCCGGCCAGGGCACATACGAGAAGCGCCCATTTGCTTCTCCACCCCCCCCTTCCTCTCTGTCTCTCTCTTCCCCTCCCGCAGCCAAGGCTCCATTGGAGCAAAGATGGCCCGGGCACTGGGGATGGCTCCTTGGCCGCTGCCCCAGGCGCTAGAGTGGCTCTGGTTGCTGCAGAGCGACGCCCCGGAGGGGCAGAGCATCGCCCCCTGGTGGGCAGAGCATCGCCCCTGGTGGGCGTGCCGGGTGGATCGCGGTCGGGTGCATGCGGGAGTCTGTCTGACTGTCTCTCCCCGTTTCCAGCTTCAGAAAAAAATACAAAAAAAGAAAAAAGAAAAAGGCCAGTAGAGACCAGGGAGGAGGCCCGGGAGCCTGAGGGACCTGGTCAAAGAGAATGGCTAGGAGAAATTCAAGTCAGAAAAGACTTAGAAGCTGATGTAATGGGGGCCATGAAGGAGGGGTTCTTCTCTCAAGACAGTCTTAAAGCAGAATAACAAAACATGTTGGCGCTGCAGCAGGTGGGAGTCAGGTCAGATAGCAGGTAGAACCCTGTGAGGCCGGCAGGCCAGGAAGGGAGGCAGTGGAGTGGGGAAGAACTGGCTGCCTCCACCCCCACTGGCCCTGGGCTGGGAACACCCTCTCGCCACTTCCAGGTATGGTTCCAGAACCGTCGGGCCAAGTGGCGGCGCCAGGAACGTCTCGAGTCCGGCTCGGGGGCTGTGGCAGCCCCAAGGCTCCCTGAGGCCCCAGCACTGCCATTTGCCCGCCCTCCAGCTATGCCACTGCCCCTGGAGCCCTGGCTGAGCCCCGGGCCACCGACCAGGCCAGGCCTCACTCACCTCCTGGGCCCAGGCCCAGGGTTACAGGCATCCTTTGGGCCTCATGCCTTTGGTTCTGCCTTCATGGAAGGCTTCACCCTGGAGGAGGCATCCTTTCGGCTGCTGGCCAAGGAGCACACGCAGGCTCTGGACAGGGCCTGGCCACCTGCTTGAGCCTGGTGTCCACCTAGCCCTCCCTTTTCAGCCTGTCCCCAGGGCCTGTAATTGCAGATCTAGGCCAATAACACAGACCGACCCAACCAGCAGGACAAGCTATCAATGAAGAAAGAGACTGCCCATCTCCATCCACCCTCCCTGTCTGGCCACCCATGCGGGGTCCCCACTCTGCCTCACTCTGCCTTGCAGGGAGACTGGGATCCTGTCTTGGAAGGAGGTGGCCATAGAATTCCCAGGCCAGGGGGGTAGGGCCCTGGTTGGCCTCAGGGAGTCTCTGCCCCTCCTCAGGCCTCACTGTCCCCATTTGTCAAATGAGGGTGGGTGGGTAGGTAGATTCAGAGGCTCTGGGACTGTAAGGCTGTAATTGGGAGCCAGCAGGACCTAAATTCTGTGAGTCAGTCTAAATCACCACTAATCTTCCACCAGCAGCCACCCAGCTCCCAGGGCCGCCCTCTCTGAGAAATAACAGATGAGCAGCGCCTGTCCAGCTGCTTCCTTTCATGGTGTGCTCCTGACCAGAGTCCATCAGGTGAGGCTCCATTTTACAGGGAGGCTCCCCGTTTTACAGGGAGGTAACTGAGGCCCAGAAATGGGAAGCCAGTTTGCTGAGGCCACAAAACCAGTAGTGGGTGGATCTATTTTTCGCTCATTGCCTGACTCCATTGCCCCAGGCACTGCTGTGTCCCTGCTGACTTTGGAAGTGGTTTGACCCAGGTCACACCGATACAAGGCAAATATTGTCCGTCCCTGCTCCCTTCATGTATCAAAGTGTGGCCTATGTCCCCACTGATCACAGACACTGTCACATCTCCCAGCCCAGTGAAGGTGGGATGGGGTCCTGGTGGCAAGGCTATCATTTTGTTCTGTTCAATCCAATTCATTCATCCAGTGATAGGACACAACAGTAAGCAAAACAAAAATCCCTACCCTAATGGAGCTGTCACTTCAATGGAAGAGACAAGATGCACAATTAAAAAATAAAACCATAAAATGCCAGCTGGTGGTAAATACTAGGGAGAGTAACACTTGGAAGGGCAATCAGGAGTGTGTGGTAGGTGATACAGTTTAATATGGTGGTTAGGGAGGCCTCATGGAGGTGACCTCAGAGACCTGCTCTGAGGTGAAGGAGGGAGCCATGGGGACACCTGGGGAAGAGCTATCCAGGCAACAGGTGTAGCAGGTACAAAGGCCCTGGGGCAGGACCCCGCCAGGAAATATGGAGGAACAGAAAAGAGTCCATGTGCCACATGGAGCAAAGTGAGTGACAGGGAGAAGCAGTAAGGGCAGGGAGGCAATAGGGGCAGGTCAGGCAGAAACTATGGTAGTTACAACTTTGAGTTTTACCCTGAGAGTCATGGGAAGGTTGGTATGTGCCCACTACTCAGGGCAGGCTACCTGGGAAGTCAGGTTTTCAATAATCCCCTCAACAGAATCCTCCTAAACTGATAAAGGTTCTCATTTCCCAGGGACTAGGCAGAATTAGATGTGGGGACACCCTGCCCCCCACCCAGCCAGCATGTGGAACCAGGGGCCTGAAGGGTGGTACTCCACCCTCAATCTCCAACCTTGCAGGTGCCAATTGGAGAGGTCGGGGCCATAGCAGGAGGGAAGGACTGCTTGGTGGGTCCCCGCCCCCAGCCTTCTCTAATCTAGTGGGCACTGGCCTCTCCCCTAGGACCCTGTCTTCAAGACCTCTCCCTCAAAGCCAAGGAAGGGCAGGAGTTAGGAACATTCCAGAGCTAAGGTTCTCACCAGGGCTGAGGTCATGTTCCTGGTGCTCCACATACACTCCAGGATGCATTACTGGTGAGATCTGGACACCAGTGGGGGTGGACAGAATGGTTGGTAGGCCCATGTCCCTAGGCTCAAGTGAGTGGCCAGCGAAGATAACCTGTGACCTTGGCAAGAAGGAAAGGGAAGTCCTTCCCATCTGGCTAGGCTTGCGGAACTGGGTAGGAAGCTGTCCAGCAGCCCTTGGAGCCACCCCTGCCCTAAAGAACTACCTACTGGCAGTCAAAAGGACCCAGAGATGGATACAGTCATACAGCAAAATACTGAAGCCTGAGGGTCTGGCTTCAGCGAGCCGCACCTCTGGACATTTCAGTTCCTGAAGCTATCAAATTCTGTTCTGCTTCACACAGCTTGAGTCAGGTTTGAGTTCCTTGTGACCAAGAGAAGTTTTGCTATAACCTCCCATTTGAGGGGCTAAGGCCTCTTGGACAGTATTAGGAATTCCAGACATCAGGGCGTGAAGCCCAGTGAGGTCTGGAGGTGAAGATGGACCTACAGAAGTCCAGTCAATCACCAACAACCACTGTCTCAGGAGGACGGAGGAGGGGCCCACCCCTTGCCACCTGCCCCACTTCCCCATGGCCCAACATCAGACAACACCTAGTAATATCCAGAACCTGCCAATGACAACCCCAAGAGATCTTTATTGGTCCCCAGGACCTTGATCCAGCCTCACTGTGGAGGCCACGTGGAATACAGGTAAGAAAAAGTCTGTTTTCTTCAGGAAAATCAAGTCTTCCATGGGGCAGGATGGGGGCAGTGTGGTCTCCTCTGGAGCCTGGCAATGTCCTTGGTGGGTCAGGGCACTTTAGTCTCTCCCCAACTAAAATTTTTGGTTCTTGTTCAGCCGATTGTGGCGCCAGATGTTGTGTTTTCTCAGCAGCCGCCAGTACTCCCTGGTCTCAGGGTCCAGCTCCTCCAGCTTCTTAGGGGGGCCCACATTCATCTGGAACAGCCTAACGGGGTATGGGCAGGAATCACATACCACAACTCCCAGGCACCTTAGGCAGAAGCACTGCCTGTATGATCTCAGGGTGGTCCCTCACCTTCCCTGAGCCAGGTTTCTGGCTGTGGAACAAGGAGCAACCCCATCTCAATAGTTCTGATGTCTGAAGTGGGCGCATGCCATGTCTTCTGCCTTCTGGCCACTGTGCCGTGCACCTATAATGAATGCCTCCCCTCCAAGTCAACCTTTCTGCACCTTCCTAGCTTTAAGAATCAGCACAGGTCAATGTCTTCCAGATCCTGCAAATGCCCTCAGGACCAAGAGCAAAATCCAAACCCTTGCAGCCCCCAGGCCCTGCCAGAACTGGGCTCTGTGACCTTCCTGCCCTATCCATCCCTACTCTCTCCCTCATTCCCTAAAAAAAAAAAAGGATACTGTCCTGCCCCAGGGCCTTTGCACTGGCTGCTTTCTTTGCTGTTAAAGCTCCTTCCACCCACTCAGGTCTTCACTCATGCACCACCTCCCCAAAGAAGTTCTCCCAGAAACCTCATATTTGATCAGCCAGGCTCTTCCTCACCCCTCACTGGTTTTTCCCATTCTCCAGCCTGGCTCACTCACCACTCGGGGTACTCGGAATCAGGCTTCAGGACTACATCCTGGCCCTCCTTGTAGATGTTGACGCCCATGGCATGTGTGGTGAGCCGGACCGGATCTGTGCACACGTCTGGGTCTTTCAGGGCATCACTGACCACACCGCTTTTGCCGCCTTTGCCTCCTTTAATGACTGGGGATCGTGGGGGGGGGGGGGGGGGGGGACAGAGTTGGTTCAGCCCGGTTCAGTCTGGTTCAGCCCAGCTCGGCCCTTGAGAAGCCAGCCTTTCTCTCCTGCACCGTCTCTCAGGGTGGCCCCGGGCTCTAGCTGGACCCGTCTACTGCACTTAACTTTCTCCTTTCATGGAGAAAGTGCTGTTATGTCTCTTTAAGACCTAACACTTATTTTCCAATTCCTTCTTTTCAACAAAGATCAGGCAAGGCTGTATCCAGCTAAAATTCAAACAATCTTGTTTTGGTTTTCTTAAGTGGTTAATACTTAGACAAGCCTCACTGCATCCTTGAATTTCTGGTGACCACTTGTCAAAGATCATACAGTGATCTACAGGAAGAAACCTAATTGGGACGCAAGTTTCCTGACCTCCCCCCATCCCACTAACAAATAAACACACAGTAGTGCGCAGTGAAGCGCGTTTGCTCTACATAACCCACACTCAGGGCCGGCCGCTCAGATTCTGCCTAGCGCTTGCGTACTGAATTCAATCTTGCTCCAAATCCCTCAAATTGCACCTGCGCGTAAAACTTAGCCGTCTGTCTCTTTACGCTTGCGCCTTAATTCTAAGACCCACCTCTCCATCAAGCGCCTGCGCACTACAAACTATCCGATATCATCTGTTCCCATCTTGGCCACCTTAACCCAGCTCACCCGGTTTCTTGGCATAATCCCGTACTAAGAGTCTTCCAGGAAAGGCAGGATCTGGGGGCTTCCGAGTTCGCCAATCGGCCCAGGTCCGGGTAACCCCGAATAAACGTCTGGCTGCCATGGCCTACGCCGGCTGCCTGCACGTACACGTTTTCAGTGACGTCAGCGGCTGAAGGATGCTTGACAGATAGGGGCTCCTAGAGACTCCTGGGAAATGTAGTGTTCCAACCTTAGGCATATATTTATTGCGACTTACTTAAACTTTTTTTATTTTTATTTTTTTTTAAAGATTTTATTTATTCACTATAGACAAGGGAGAGAGAGAGAGGGAGGGAGAGAAGGGGGGAGGAGCAGAAAGCATCAACTCCCATATGTGCCTTGACGAGGCAAGCCCAGGGTTTTGAACCGGCAACCTCAGCGTTTCCAGGTTGACACTTTATCCACTGTGCCACCACAGGTCAGGCACTACTTAAACTTTTATTGATATACCAATTGCTGTATGTGGCGTTAAAGGGTGTTTTATTGTCTTCTTGCCCTTCTTCAGTGACTTACTTACTTTAAAGATCACACCTTATTACTTTTTTAAAAATTAATTTTAATGGGGTGACATTGATAAATCAGGGTACATATGTTCAGAGAAAAACACCTCTAGGTTATTTTGACATTTGATTATGCTGCCTTCCCATCACCCAAAGTTCAATTGTGTTCCGTCATCTTCTAACTGGTTTTCTTTGTACCCCTCCCCTCCCCTCCCCCAGCCCCCTCCCTCTCCTCCCCCCAACCCCATAATCCCACACTCTTGTCCATGTCTCTGAGTCTCATTTCTATGTCCCACCTATGAATGGAATCATATAGTTCTTAGTTTTTTCTGATTTACTTATTTCGCTCAGTATAATGTTATCAAGGTCCATCCTTGTTGTTGTAAATGATCCAATGTCATCATTTCTTATGGCTGAGTAGTATTCCACAGTATATATGTACCAAAGCTTTTTAATCCACTCATCCACTGACGGACACTTGGGCTGTTTCTAGGACTTCGCTATTGTGAACAATGCTGCCATAAACATGGGGATGCATTTCTTCTTTTCAAACAGTGCTATGGTGTTCTTGGGGTATATTCCTAAGAGTGGTATAGCTGGGTCAAAAGGCAGTTCAATTTTTAATTTCTTGTACATTCCTATTTCTACTCAATGTGCAATTACTCAAAGCCTAAAAGTCATCAGAAAGCTAACACTATTCGACTCATATTCCAGCCCAATTGTTAAATTCTTAACCGGCTTGATGTTGTTTAATCCTCACAATTACAAGATATTATCCCTCCTATTATTACTACCAGTTTATACTGTAATTGAGCGGTCTTGGTTGTCCTAGAGTCTGAGAGACCACGTATCATTCTCCTTTAGTTTTTTCTTGTCCCACATCTTCCCATCTGCCACCCCTTGGAATAATGATCATAGTCATAGAAGACTGGCAGTGAATATTAACCCCATTTTGAAGTTAAGGAAATAGGCCCAGAGGTCAGCCGGGGCTTCCACGCCGGGTATATGTAGGCTCCTGACTCGAACTTTGGGTTCTGGGGCCTAGCACTCCGACGTGGCTAGGTAGGCCGACAGAACTACATTTCCCAGCATGCTTTAAAAGGGCACGCATGCCCAGTAGGCTGGGAGCGCGGCGGCTCGAGCTGCCGGCTCAGGACTCGGAATGGTGAGCAACGCTGGCTGGGAAGACTTGACTGCCCGGAATGTGGGGTTCAGGGGGTCGCGTGTGGTGAGGCCACCTCGGTTTGGGAAGTGAGTGTCCTGGCGGGGTAGAGCTGGGTCTGGGGCCGGCGCCTGAGCTTACGGGTCTGAACTCTTGACTCATGGGTGTGCGTAAGAATAGAGGTCTTAATTCGTAGCTTTAGGCTCGAGTTGTGTCTTCAGACTGGGTCTGAGGTCTGAGTCTGAGTCTGGGGTCCATGTTGAGCGTGGCATTTGAAGTTTTGAGATTAGGATCGGCTTTCTGGTATCTTGGATCTTCTGTATTAAGTCCAAGGTTCTGGGTCTAAAGTCTTGGGGCGGGGTCTTGAATCCGGGGTTTTGGGAACCCGCACCTGTTGGGTCTGTATAGTCAGGTTGTATCTCCAGCTTGGGTACCACGTCTTGGGAAGGAAGATTTGGAAGAGGAAGGGCTGGGGTAGACAGGGTTCACGGTAGGGAGAAGTCTGTGGTGACAGTTACAGGGGAATCCATTGGAGTTTGATATTCCGAATGCCACTGTCTTACAATTGCTCATTCTGTGCCTCAGTTTCCTTATCTTTACAATGAGCTTCATAGACCCTTCATTGCAGAATAGGGTGGGATTAAATTATTGCTCTGTATGAACAGTTCACAACTAGCTCCTGGCGCCAAGTTGTTACCCAAGAAACCTCATCTTTCAATCACTTTCAGATGCTGGCCTGAACCTGGAGTCCAGGCTTTGAATTCCTGACAACCCCTAAACCCTTCCAGGGCCTTTGGCCATGGACTTGGAGGAACCCAGGGACACACATGTGCCTTCTCAGGACCTCACACCTGACTGCCAGTGGGACACGGTGCCTGGAGGCCAATGCAGCTTGAGTCAGATGGAACTTGATGAGCCAAATATTCAGGATTTAGTGAAACAGCTTGAGACTCTGCCAGGTGATCTGGTGGGCCTGTCCCCAGATGGACTTCCCTGCCCCCTGCACATTGCCACTGGTCACGGCCTGGCTCTGCAGGATGTTGCCGATGCCCATGGGCTTTTGTCTTCTGAAGCTGGCAGAGACGATCTGCTGAGTCTTTTGCACCTTGAGGAGTGCCCTCCTTCCCAGTCTTGTCCCAAGGAGCCTCCAGATCCTGCTCCTCACCTGTTGCAGCCCCCGGCGGATCCAGATGGGGATACTGACCCGCCGGAATGGGCAGAAGGAGCCTCTGCCCAGCAATGTGGTAGGAAGAGCTCAAGTAGTTCCCCAGAACCCTGGCTGGAGACAGTCCCTCTGATTGCTCCTGAAGAAAGGCCTACCAGTGCCCAGGTATTGCCTGCCCCAGTCCCTAGGCCTAGACCTTCTGTGCCTCCAGGAGCCAAACTGAGGGCATTCAGTCCTGCCCCTTTTTTATTTTCTTCTAGAGCCCCAAGACCGTGGCTTCATACCCTGCCCTCCAGGAGGGTGAGTATTCCTTCCACCCTGGCCCCAGGAACCTAGGGATTTCAGAACAACCTGAATTAGGCTTCCAAAATCTGACTCAAAGTTTGCCAGTAAGGAGTTGCTTCTATAGAGAGGCTCTGAGAATGATTTTAAGTCGATTCCTCATGGCCTGAAAGAAGAGAGAGACAGTGTTGGGAATACTCTAGAATGAGTAGAGGACAGTAAGGCAGGCTTGTGTATTTGCAGCACTTTGTTCTAGAGCAAGGGTTGGCCAGTTACCATCTGTGGACCAACTCCAGCCTATCACCTGTTCTTGTATATCTTGTGAGCTACAGTGGCTTTTGTATTTGCAAGTGGTTGGAAAAGTCAGAAGAGTAATGTTTCTTGAAATATTGTGCAATTTGTGAAAATGTGCAATTCCAGTTTCGGTATGAACAAATAAAGCTTTATTGGGGCACCATCATGTTCATTCATTTACATATTGTCTGTGGTGGCTTTTGTGTTACAACAGAGACCACCTGGCCCACAAAATAAAAAATAATTTACTGTTTGGCCCTTTGCAGGAAAGTTTGCCAGTCTCTGCTTTAAAGTTATGGGAAGAACCAGTTCAAGATGCCTGGAATATTTTAGAATTTTCTCCAGAACTACTTGAGGCTCTATGGTTGTGAAAAGAGGAGATGGTTTGAACCTGTAATTCCGAGAAGGTTCTAGAGTCATAGGTGAAGCAATGACTCACCTAGGGAGTTGTAGAACTTGGCATTTTGCCTGTGGTTCTAGATGAAAGGAACCTGGGCTGATGAGAGTGTTCTGGAATGATGAACAGAACTGTTTGGATCTACTTAGAGGTTTTAGAATCTAAATCAATCAGTAGGACGTATTCTGGAACTGAGCAGAGCTGTCCAATTCTAAAGGAGTCATCAGTTAAGTTCCAGAGTGCTGCTATACAATATAAATAAAATGTGAGCCATATGGGACTTGAAGTTTTCTAGTTATTCACATTTATTTATTTTATTTGTTTATTTTGTGAAAGAGACAGGAACATCAATCTGCCCCCGTATGTGCCCTGACCAGGATCGAACCGGCAACCTCTCCATTTCCACATGAAGCTCCAACTAACTGAGCTATCCGGGCAGGGCTCTAGTTATCCACATTTAAAAAATAAACATTACCTGGCCAGTGGTGGCACAGTGGATAGAGCATTGACCTGGAACGCTGAGGTCAGTTTGAAACCCTGGGCTTGCCTGGTCAAGGCACATATGACAAGTAATCAATGAACAACTAAGTGGAGCAACTGTGAGTTGATACTTCTTGTCCCACCACCCTCTGTAAAATCAATAGATAAAAACTTTTTAAAAAGTAAATAGATAGTATTAATACGTTTTAATTAACCCAGTATATTTAAAGTAATATATATATATTTTTGTTGTTTGTTTGTTTGTTTTTGTTTTTTTTCTGAAGTTGGAAACGTGGAGGCAGTCAGACAGACTCCCGCATGCGCCCGACCGGGATCCACCCGGCATGCCCACCAGGGGGCAATGCTCTGCCCATCGGGGCGTTGCTCTGTTGCAACCAGAGCCATTCTAGTGCTTGAGGCAGAGGCCATGGAGCCATCCTCAGCACCCCGGCCCACTTTGCTCCAATGGAGCCTTGGCTGCGGGAGAGGAAGAGAGACACAGAGAGGAAGGAGAGGGGGAGGGGTGGAGAAGCAGATGGGCGCTTCTCCTGTGTGCCCTGGCTGGGAATCAAACCTGGGACTCCTGCACGCCAGGCTGACGCTCTACCACAGAGCCAACCAGCCAGGGCCCTTTTTTTTTTTAAATGAGAGGACAGGAAATAGAGACAGACTCCTACCTGCACCCTGACTGGAATCCACCTGGAAAACCCTATTTGAGGTCGATGCTTGAATCACCTGAGCTATCATCACCTGAAGGCGACTCTCGAGTTATCCTCAGTGTTTGGAGCTGATGCTCCAACCAGTCGAGTCATTGTCTGCAAGAGGAGAAGAGAGAAAGAAAGGGGAGAGGGAGGGGAAGAGAAGCAGATAGTGGCCTCTCATGTGTGCCCTGACCAGGGATCAAACCCAGGACATCTGCATGCCAGATGGATGCTCTGTCCACTGAGCCAAACAGCCAGGGCCTTAAAGTAATATTTCAACATATAATTAGCATATTACAATTACTTTATTTTTGTTAATATTAGAGCTTCAAAATCCAGTGTGCATTTTGTACTTATAGCACATCTCAATTCAGACCAGCCATATTTCAAGTGCATAGTGCTCACATGTACCCAGTGGCTGCCACATTGGACGGTACAGCTCTGGAGCCCCAGAGCAGAGTAGAATGCATAGATCATGAAGGACAATGGGCAAAAATACCTGTGGTTTAAGTTCACAGACAGGAGTGTGGTTTACTTCGATGGGGCCTATAGCTATGGTTCTGAACCAAAAAGCAACAGCTATTGGTTAGAACATTTTAGAAGTGCTGGCAGAGCTGTATTGTTTTACCTTGCTCAAGGAGTTCTGGAGCCATGGTGGCAAAGCTTTCTGTGGGTCTGGGCTGGCCTGGGGGAATTCTAGAACCATGGCCAAAATTGTTTGTTTATGTATGTTCAAGTCTCAGAATCACTGAGTGCATCTGTGGTCCTGAATTATTGAAAGGATTCTAGAACCATAGGAAGATCTACATGATGCTATCATGATTAAGAAATTGTGGAATCATGCAGTAGAAAAGGGTGATTCTAGAGTGATACAGGTTTCTTGAACCCCTGGCAGAATTCTGTGGTTTGAAACTTGTCAGGGAGTTCTAGAGACATGAGTCAGAGCTGTCTCGGGTTGTAGACAGTACAAAAGTTTTAGACACATAGACAGTTGTCTCTCCCCAAGTGGGCAGTTTTCTGACCATGGGGTAGAGTTGTCTACAGTCCTGGGCGGATAGGGGAGAATTCTAGAATAGGAAGAGTGAATTGTTTCTAGGTTGATTCAGGGGGAAGTACAGAACCATTGAGTGGAATTGACTACAATTCTATTGTGTTAGATGCTTTAGAAACGGGAGTGGGACCATCTGGTTGTAACCTAATCATAGAATTCTAGAAATTCAGTGTGGAGGTATCTGTTAGCACTAGTGCTGTTTGGACCTAGCTGTGCTTCTGGACACACAAAAACCCCTAGAATGGGGTCCTCTGCCTGGGAATCCTTGAGTCAGGGACAGAGCTAGTTCTGGAGTGCCAGACCAGACAGGTCTAGGTTTTTGGAGGCCAAGCTGGCTGTCTCCCACTGGTGGGATAGTCCTGGGAAAGTGGAAAGACCCCTGTGAGTCAACAGTGCCATGTCATGAGAGGGTAGATCTCTGTTCTTTGAGTCAATTCAGGCAGGCAAGATCCTGGACTAAATCTGTGGGGTGGACAAGCCTGGTGAGGGCTCTTCAGGGACTGACCTGCCTTTGATGTTGCCCTCAGTATCAGGTCCCTGTGACCACGAAGATCTCCATGATGGTGTCATATTCGGGGCCAAATATCTGGGCTCCACCCAGCTGGTGTCTGAGCGGAACCCACCCCCCAGCACTCGAATGGCACAGGCCCAGGAGGCCATGGACCGCGTCAAGGTGAAACCAGGGTCTGGCGGGCAGGCAGGCTCAGACTAGGTGTACAGGCCCGGGAGCCTGATGGAGAAGAGGCTGGGTCTTTGGGTTCCTTCACCTCCCACCCCACCCCTACAGGCCCCCGATGGGGAGACCCAGCCTATGACAGAGGTAGACCTCTTTATCTCCACCAAGAGGATCAAGGTTCTGATGGCCGACTCCCAGGTATGAGGCCCAGGCCTGGTCTCTGGGGTGTGGGGGGCTCCACGGAGGCCTCCACAGCCTGCCCAGGCCTGATCTCCCCCACCTCCAGGAGGCTATGATGGACCATGCTCTGCAGACCATTTCCTACATTGCTGACATTGGCAGTGTCCTGGTGATCATGGCCCGGCGGCGGGTGGCCCGGCGGCCAGCACCCCAGGCCCATGGCCAACGGCTCTATAAGATGATTTGCCACGTTTTCCACTCAGATGATGTGAGCAGCTGGGCTCTGGGTGTCCTGCACAACACGGGGACATGGACCAGTCCCTAGCCTCCTCTAAAGCCTACTGTGCAACTTTATCACCCCACTGTCCTCCCACTGGTCCTCAGTGCTGGCAGCTGTCTTCGTCCCTCCAATAGGTCCCACATATTCCAGTTTTCTCCATAAGACTGTGACACTGGTGCCAAATCCCCAGACCCTTCCCTGCCCCAACCCTGTCTCACCTCCACCCCCAGGTTCCCAAGACAGCTGCAATTTCCCCCAAATATACAGTTTGTCTCCTGGGACTCTTGTCCCACATGGGATGGGAGGGCTGTGCTCTACAGATGTCAGAGGAATTGGGGGACCAGAAGAAGGAAGGTGGGACACCCCCAGGGAAATGGTACCCATCCTCCACAGGCCCAGCTCATTGCTCAGGCCATTGGACAGGCCTTCGCTGTGGCCTATAGCCAGTTCCTGCGAGAAAGCGGCATTGACCCCAGCCAGGTGGGCACCCAGCCAAGCCAAGGGGCCACGGGCTCCGGCTACCTCCACAACGGGGACCTTGACCACTTCTCCAACAGTGAGAACTGCAGAGAGGTGAGCAAGTGGGTGGGCCACCCCCCATCCCCACACCGATCAGCCCTCATGCCCCCCCCCATGTCCTGTCCCAGGTGGTCATCGAGAAGCGCCAGGGTGAGGGCTTGGGCGTGGCCCTGGTGGAGTCAGGCTGGGGCTCCTTGCTGCCCACGGCTGTCATTGCCAACCTGCTGCATGGAGGGCCTGCTGAACGCTCAGGAGCCCTCAGCATTGGGGACCGTCTTACTGCCATCAACGGGACCAGTCTAGTGGGGCTGCCTCTGGCCACCGTCCAGGCTGCTGTCCGCGTGAGTCCTCAGGTGGCAGGGACCATGTAGCCGGGAAGGGGTGCCCAAGGCCACAGAGATACCTTCTCTGGACAGGTCTCTGGGGTCCAGTCCAGAAGGGACATGATAGAATCCTACCAGCTCCTATATGTTTAGAGAAACTGAGGCTGGGAGAGGGGAAGTCACCCATGCATGGTGACCTCGCTGGTGCAGGAGCAGGATTAGAATGCAGATGGCTAGTGGCAGTGCCAGTAACTTCCTGCCTGCTGCAAGGCAGCAGGTGAGTTCCTGAGTCTTGACCCTTGTTTCCAAGATAGGGAAAGTGAGAGGCCCAGGGATGAGGAAGGACTTGGCCAGGTCAGAAAAGTAGGTCTGACCCAGTCCACACAGCATGTTACTGAGTATTTGTAACCCTGCCTGGTAGACATTGCTAGAAACTTGCTTTTGACCATGAGGAGACTGAAGTCCCAGGGAATCAGAGGTGAGAAGTCACATAGCACTGACCTTGAGGCTGTCCGATTCCCATTGGTATTCTTAACTGCTTCTTGAGGGATCTTCTAGAATCTAGAGCCTTGACTCCAAATCTCCATTTTCTGGGTGGATAAAATGAGGCCCAGAGGAGGCTGTAGCTTGCCAAGAGTCCAGCAGCCCCCTGGAGGCCCAGCTAGGCCAACAGCCCCTGTCCTGCACAGGAGGTAAAGTCGCAGACATTGGTGACCCTCAGCATCGTCCACTGCCCGCCAGTCACCACAGCCATCATCCACCGGCCCCACGCCCATGAGCAGCTGGGCTTCTGCGTTGAGGACGGCATTGTGAGGCCCCAGCCCAGGGCACCATGCTGGGGGTGGGCAGCCCCAAGCATGACCCCCTGAACAGCATGGCCCCTTCCTGTCCCCGTCAGATCTGCAGTCTCCTCCGTGGTGGCATTGCCGAGCGTGGGGGCGTTCGTGTGGGACACCGAATCATCGAGATCAACGGGCAGAGTGTGGTGGCCACGCCACATGCCCGTGTCATTGAGCTGCTAACCGAGGCCCATACTGAGGTATGAGAATAGTGGGTAGGACTGCGGGTGCCATCCCACCAGCCCAGGCCCACCCCAAACCCCCGCTTCTTCCATTCCCCAGGTCCACATCAAGACCATGCCAGCTACTACCTATCGCCTGCTCACAGGCCAGGAGCAACCTGTATACTTGTGACCAGCCACCACCCCACCACTGTGCCTTAGCCCCACTGGCCCTGGGATTCCCGTCACTGGCACCTCTTTAGCTGGCAGGGCTGCAGAGGATTCTTGGCTCTATTATTTACTGATATAAAATTAAAAGCTTATGAAATGGGTAAGGTCTTGGATCAGGGTGTGTGGGTTTAAGAGTGGAAAGACAGGACTTAACTCTGGCACCCTTGTCTTTCCTGGAAGCCACTAGAAGCCAGTGCTTTGAAAATATTTATTAAAGACCAAGTGGAGGGAGGCAGGGTTTGTGGTTCTGTGTGGGAAACCAAATCCAAGCTCCAGGGAGGAAAAGGAGGATGGGCCACCTGGGAGGAGTCATAAGTCAGTGGCTGGGCCCCAGTCATAGCCATCTTCGTCAGAGGACTCCACATCTCGGGCTTGTGTAAACTTTCTCCTCACAGCTTCCCGTGCATATATCCTGGGGACAAGACATAGAGGAGAGGCTGTGGGTGGGAGGGTGTAGACTCACCTACCTTTAACTGAGGCTGACACTGTTAGGCACACTGGGTGTGGGCAGAGATGAACAAGGCTGGGCATTTGGGGGTTGGGCTTATTAACGAACTCCTTCACAGCCCTCAAAGCCCTAGCTCCAATGTCCCCTCCTTCAAGAAGCTTTTCAAGAAAGAGGATTCTTACTCCCATGGCCTTGACTACATGGGACTTAGAGTGGCTCTGTCTGGCTCCCTCTTGCCCACCAGCATAGGAGCACCACAGAGGCATAGCTTGGTTCTAGGTCTCTTCACCCTCATCCAACCCGAGTCCCAGAGAAAGGGTTCAGTTTTGAGGCTTACCGCATGCTGTCCTGTCGTCTCTGACTCTGTGGGTGGTGGCTGTCCACCTTGGTGAGGGAGACAACAAGTTAACCCTCCTCCCAAAAGTATAATAAATTAGGTGAGTAAACATCCCCATCCCATGTTCCTTCCTCTGCTTGGGCAGTGCTGTCCACAGGCTTTCTCCTTGCCCCCACCACAGTCTGAACTCATCCCCAAATTTAAATGAGAAAATAGGCTGGGAGAGGGGAAGAAGGCCTTGGCTATCTCCCAGGCTGTTAGCAAAAGGGGAATTGAGTTTCCTGTCTGTAAAGTTCCTCAGAGGACTACTGTCAGGAATTCATAAATGAATTTCTGTATGTGAAGTGCTTAGGATAGTGCCTGCCCCATAAGTAGGCTGCCATGGACAGTTGAGCAGTCTGGACACTGTACAACCTCTGGGAGCGCCACTCTAACCAGAGACATAATCGATTTGTACAGTTTTAGTTTTACCTAGAGAGGGTCTGGAGGAAGGAGTGTCAGACTCACAGACAGGCACTACAGGTGCTGTGGCAGCCCCACAGAGAGTAAAAACTAAATAAATATTTGTTATTGTTAAATATCCAACTACTACTATGAGCCAGGACTTGGGCTAAGTGTGCAGAGTTTAAACAGCCAGACTGTGATGTTACCGTATTTCCCCATGTATAAGAAACGCCTTAATTTTGGGGCCCGAAATTTGAAAAAATTTATTAAAGTTATTGAACTCAAGTTTTATTCATCATAAAATTCATACAATTCATCCACACGAAAAAGCGGGAAATGCAGGTAAAAAAACAAAAACAAACTACAACCACTGTATAAGATGCACCCCGTTTTTAGACCCCAAATTTTTCCAAAAAGTGTATCTTATACATGGGGAAATATGGTAAATCTTTTAGTATCTACCCTGTATTCCAGATAAGGAAACTCTTGTACAGAGGTTAAAATATTTGCTGTAAGTGATTCAGTGGTTCATATAGCCTAGGTCCAGGTCCCAGATATTGATCTGGTCAGAGAAGTTTCAGTTTTTTGATATCCTGGCAGAAAATAGTGACCTCATATGTTTGCCGTGTCCCCAGACCCTTGCTGGGGCCATGCCCCATACCCTGCTCACCTGGGCCCCTTGGTGACCTGTGGATCTCCCATAATCCTGCAGGCTCTGGGTTTTTTCTGCTAGTACAGGCTCCGAGGACCGGACCAGGGCTGGCGCCGGGGGCCCCTCATCCACGTCTGTGTGAGGCCCACCCTCACCATCCGTGTAGCCCTCGCCGTCTGTGTAGCCCTCACCATCTGTCTCGTAGTCACTGTTGACCCGGCTGTCACAGCTCAGATCCGCCGAGCTGTCAGCCAGGCCTCGGTGAGGGAGGTCCAAGTTGTCCTCCAGGGAGGTATCTAGCTGTGGGGTGGGTGTGGCCTCACTGAGTCAAAATGCCCAGCCAGGCCCTCCTGGATCTCAGTCCAAACCCTAGCCCAGGACACCATCTTCAAACTCCAGTCCCAAACCAGGTAAGACCCTTGGCCTTCAAGGTGAGGCTTAACCCTTGACCCTAGGGTGAGTTCTGATCATTGACCCCTCGCTTGGCTCATGGCTGAGCCCCAACCCTTAAATCCATCCCAAGTCCCCAAACTGAGTCCCTCAATCCCATGTCACCTCAGGTATGAGATCCAGATCCTAATCTCAGGTCAAATCTTGGCCTTGGCCTTGGCCATGCCCCTGACCCCTGAGCTAGCCCTAAATCCAGATAGAGGCTCCAAACCCTGGCCAGGTACCTGGTCCTCGGCTGTCCAGATGGGCCGCATCTGCTGCTCTCGGATAATGGCTTTGAGCTCCTGGTACCAGCTATCACTTGTGCCATGCAGGGGGACAGTGGCTGCAGGGAAGGGGCGTTAGCGTGGGCCTAGTGACTCAGGCCCGACCCACCACCTACCCCAGGACTCCCACTCCTGCCCTACCTGTGAAGAGGTGATCGCTGTGCTTCCACAGCTTCTGGGCTTGTGCGTAGAGACGGCGGGTACTGCGGCGGGAGCCTGGCGCCAACCACTGGCGCAGGGTCTTGAGGGCCTTGCGGCTCTCGGGGGCACAGAAGATCACAATGGGGTAGTACTGCACGTAGTTGAGGCGCTCAACTGCCGAGGGTGTCACATCTAGAAGCGCATGCTTGTCCTGGGCAGGGCTCATGTGGAGGCAGTTGGAGAGGGAGAGAGTGGAAAGAAAAACAGAAAAAGGCCAAAAGAAACAGATGAAGTATCAGAGGGAAATTAAGAGTCAGGTCAGAGTGGACCCCAGCCATGCACATCTATAGGCCAGCAAGTTGGAGGTGGGGGTTGGTGATAACCTAGGCCATAGTGCCTTGAGCACCAGAGCCCATTTAAGTCTCTCTGCCTTTTCCCAGGGCTTGCTTGTTGCTGTGTGACTCTGGGCAGGCTCTGTCCCCCCAAGCCCCCACATCACAAAGTCTCTGAAGGCGGCTCTGTGGGAAACCACACTTGCAGGGCATGGGGAGAAAACAGGTTGGATGCCTGGTCTCAGTTACCCCATCCATGAAATGGGACCCACAGCAGTTCCCGGCTTACTTTCTCTGCAATCATCCGCACAGTATCCAGTTTGATGATCTTAGATGGTCTGTTGGTCCTCAGCACACTCTCTGGAGGGGAGAAGCAACCAGCAGCTTCAGGTGGGTAGTCCCTTAGCCCCTCAAATTCATGTCTACCTGCCTTTCCCCTGTTCAAGAACCCACCTTAGCTCCCCATTCCCCTTGAGAGGAATCCTAACAGTAGCAGCAGCAGCTCCTGTTGCCCAATGCTGTTGATCTGTGTTCCCTCTTTTGTGTGTGTGTGTGTGTGTGTATGTGTGTGTGTGTGTGTGTGTGACAGGGAGAGAGACAGAGAGGGACATATAGGCACAGACAGGAAGGGACAGAAATGAGACTACTTTCTCATATGTGGCTTGATCAGGGGGCTACAGCAGAGTGAGTGACCCCTTGCTCAAGCCAGCAACCTTGGGCTCAAGCCAGAGACCTTTGGGATAAACCAGTGACCATGAGGTCATGCCTATGAGCCCACGCTCAAGCCGGACACCTCAGGGTTTCAAACCTGGGTCCCAGATTCTGCGTCCCAGGCCAACACTCTACTCACTGTGCTACCGCCTGATCAGACTGTGTCACCTCTTGATCTCAGCTCTTGTTGTATCGGAATAGTGAGAAACATGTTTTGCCACACAATTAAGTAGCCAAATAAAGGAGTCTTTATTTTAAAGCTGGCAACCACAGAGAGACCTAAGTCATTCAAATCATGCCGCCCCGAACTCAGTTTGAAGTCAGCTTTTAAAGACAAAATTACACCCTGATTGGGGGATGAGGAAGAGGGGAAGCCTAGCAGTAAAACAAAGCAGTGAAACAAGCTCTCACAATGCTTATCTATAGGATTAACATTCAGGGAGAAACATTCTGGGAACATCTGCAACCTTGCAGAACTATCTCAAGACTACAGCCTGGGAAACTAGCCTCAAGGCCAGGGGTAAGGGAATCTTTAAGAAAATAAAAGTTCTGCTGAAAGTCTCTTTGTTTTAGAGAAAGTAAAGTTCTGCTAAAAGTTACTTATGCCAAGAGCCTTTCTTTTCTACATTTCACTCTCACTTTCTCATGAGGAGAGTCGGCTGTTACTGGCCCATCTGACAGATGGGAAAACAGCCCTAGGGACATAAGGTCACCAGCTCAGAGTCATGGAGCCAATGACTGACAGGAGCAACAGCCTTATGCAGAGTCTGTACTTCAGACAATCGCTCTTCCAGGCTTGGTCCTGACTCTAGGCCTTTGCTCAGGCTGTGACTAAAAAGAAGCTGCTTTCAAGCTTCAGTGGCATTCAGCACATTCACACTGCTGTTCAGCCATCGCCTCCATCCACCTTCAGAACTTCCTCATCTGCCCAAACTGAAACCATGTCCCCGTAAAACATTAACTTATCCCCCTCCCACAGCCTGTGGCACCCACCATTCTACTTCCTGTCTCTATGGATCTGACTTCTCGAGGGACCTCCTATCAGTGGAATCAGATCATATTTGGCCTGTGTCTGATTTATTTCACTGAGCATGATGTCCTCGGGTTCATCTAGGTTGTAGCATGGGTCAGAATTTTCTTCCTTTTTAAAGCTGAAAAATATTCCATTGTCTGGATGGGCCACATTGTGTTTATCCATTCATCTGCCCATGGACACTTGGGTTGTTTCCACCTCTTAGCTGTCATGAATAACACTGCTGTGAACCTTCATGTTCAAGTTGCAGCTCTCAGTTCTTTTCATGTATCACAAAAAATTTTTAACTTCAACTATTTAAAATATGTAAATACCATTCTTAGTTAGCAGGCTATATAAAAATAGCTGGTGAGCCAGATTTGGGCTGGGAGATGAAATTTGTTAACCCCAGTTCCAGCTTATTTCTGTAGTCATTAATTTTTGGACTCCTTGGGGGATCTTGTGTATTTTTATTTGATGCTGTGTCTTACTTAGCTCAGTAAACAAATCTCCTGAGTAAAGGAAGAAACAGTTGGCACATTGGCTCAATTGGCATTGGCTGTCTGGTGAACTGTGTTAAGAATTCTGAAGCTTCAACCCGACAGAGTGCCAAGTTTGATTGAGGATGTCTGGCCTGGGTATTAGAAGGGGTTCCGGTGGTTCACGTTATAACTCTTACCCTCAAACACCAGGGGCTAGGAAGGGGTTGTGAAATGATTCACCAACAGAATTATTAAGGAACTTGGTTTCTCACCTGCAATTTCAAACTGCTCAGGCATCTCAGCAGTTAACTTCTGCATAGTAATGTCTGCCACGGGTCCCAGGATCACCACTGGACGCTTGAAATTGGCTGAGGACCGAAAAACAATGAAAAGAATCAAGATCCCATTTGTAACAAAGACTGCTAGGTTCTTGCACAACCACTCTCCACTTCTCCTATAGAGCAGTATAATATCTAGCAGGCACATGGCTGCTCAGCTAAGATTGTATCTCCCAGCCTCCTTTGCAGCAAGGGATAGCCATGTGACTTAAGTTCTGGCTAATGGGGTGCAAGCCAAATTAATGAGTACAATTTTGGGTTGTATCCTTCAAGGAAAGAGGTGAGCCCTCCCCATTCTCTCCCTACTGACTGGAATGTGAGTATGGGTGCACCATGATGAACCACCCAGGCAGAAAAACAAGACATGGAGCCTGGATCCCTGAAGCAGTGAAGCAGTCAGACCACGCTCAACTGCTTACACTGGGACTATTACTTGAAAAAGGAACTTTTTTTTTTTAAAATGAGAGGCAGGGAGGCAAAGACAGACTTCCACATGTGCCCTGACCAGGATCCACTTGGCAAGCCCCCTACCAGGGGATGCTCTGCCCATCTGGGATCACTGCTCCGTTGCTTGGCAACCAAGCTGTTTTTAGTGCTTGAGGCAAAGCCATGGAGCCTTCCTCAGCGCTTGGGGCCAACTTGCTTGAACCATTTCAGTCATGGCTGCAGCAGATGAAGAAGAGGGGTTGTAAAGAAGCAAGTGGCCACTTCTCCTGTTTACCCTGACCAGGAATTGAACCTGGAACTTCCACACACCAGCTGATGCTCTACTGCTGAGCCAACCAGCCAGGGCCAAGAAACTTTTTTTTTTTAATGCAGCTGTCACTTGGAGTCTCTGTTATAGCCGTTGAACCTAGCTAACTCAGTGGTCAGCAAAACTACAACTCGAGGGCCACATTTGGCCCACTGCTTCTTTTAAAGTTTTATTGGCACAAAATCACGTCCATTCATTTATGTACTGTCTCTGGCTGCCTTCCTGCAGCTTAGTTTTGAAAGAAACCATCTGGCATACAACTCTAAAATAGTTACTGTCCGGCTCTTTGCAGGAAGAATTTACTAACCTCTGGACTAACTGACAAGACAATTTCACCAATGAGGAAACGGGTACAGAGGACATAATGGTGGGAAGGTGAGTAGCCAGCCCTCTCTTTGTACCTTCTCTTTTTCTCCTCTCCTTGCAAACCTCTCTTTCTCTCAAAAGCTCAATACATTCATATTTTTAAACTGTCATTGGCTGGGGATAGAAATTAAGTACATGGCCTTTGATTTTTAAATCTTTTTTTTTTTCTTTTTTTTTAATCTGGCAGTTCGTGCAGTGGCCGAAGAGAAATGCAGTCCTGTCTCATCCTGTGCGAATAGCTCTTGCCATCCTCCGGTATTTTTTCTAAAGCCCTCTGCACCTGGTTTTAATCCCTTCTCCCTTGAGACTAGGCAAGAGCTTAATCTCTTTACTTCCTGAAGTCTGCATAGGACTATTCCCCTCCCCCCTTCTCAGGCAGGGAAAGGCTCTATCTATGTACTAGTTTTATGCCAGTATATATATTTTTTAAACTGCGGTAAAATATAAATAACATGAATTTACTTTTTTAACCTGAACATTGTAAAGTGTCTAATTTAGTGGCATTTAGTACATTCACAATGTTGGGGGACCTCCTATGAGTGGATTCAGCTAATATTTGTCCTGTGTCTGACATACTCCACTGAGTATGATGTCCTCGGGTTCATCTAGATTATAGCATGGGTCAGAATTTTCTTCCTTTTTTTTTCTGAAGTGAGAAGCAGGGGGGCAGAGAGACAGACTCTCGCATGTGCCCGACCAGAATCCAGCTGCATGCCCACTAGGGGGCGATGCTCTGCCCATCTGGGGAGTTGCTCAGTTGCAACTGGAGCCATTCTAGCACCTGAGGCGGAGGCCATGGAGCCATCCTCAGCACCTGGGCCAACTTTGCTCCAGTGGAGCCTTGGCTGCGGGAGGGGAAGAGAGAGATAGAGAGAGAGGAAAGGGGAGGAGAGTGGAGAAGCATATGGTTGCTTCTTATGTGTGCCCTGACTGGGAATTGACCCCAGGACATCCACACACCGAGCTGATGCTCTACCACTGAGTCAACTGGCCAGGGCCAGAATTTTCTTCCTTTTTAAGGATGAATAATATCCCTTTGTCTGGATCTGCCCATGGACACTTGGGTTGTTTCCACCTCTTAACTATCATGAATAACACCTCTGTGAACCTTCATGTTCAAGTTGCAACTTTCAGTTCTTTTCATGTGTCATAAAAACTTTTTAACTTCTTTTCGACCATTAAAGTATGTAAATACCATTCTTAGTTAGCAGCATGTATAAAAATAGCTGGTGGGCCAGATTTGACCTGGAGGGTGTGATTTGTTAACCTCAATTCTAGCTTATTTCTTTCTTTTATTATTATTATTTTTTTTTGTATTTTTCTGAAGTTAGAAGAGGGGAGGCAGTCAGACAGACTCCCGCATGTGCCCAACTGGGATCCACCCGGCATGCCCACTAGGAGGCATTGCTCGCCCCATCTGGGCTGTTGCTCTGCTGCGGCCGGAGCCATTCTAGCACCTGAGGCGAAGGCCATGGAGCCATCCTCAGTGCCTGGGCCAACTTTGCTCCAATAGAGCCTTGGCTATGGGAGGGGAAGAGAGAGACAGAGAAAAAGGAGAGGGGGAGGGGTGGAGAAGCAGATGGGTACTTTTTCTGTGTACCCTGGCCAGGAATAAAACCTGGGACTTCCACACACCGGGCCGACGCTCTACCACTGAGCCAACCAGCCAGGGCCCTAGCTTATTTCTGTAGTTGTTAATTTTTTATCTTCTTGGGGAACCTTGTGTATTTAGTTTGATGCAACCACTACCAAAGTTCCAGAACAGTCTCATCTCCCCCAAAAGAAACACTGTTTCTATAAGCAATCACTCCCCACCCACCTCCCCACTTCCTGTCTCTGAATCTGCCTGCTCAGGACATTTCATATAAGTAGAATCACACACTCTGTGGCCTTTTGTGTCTAGGTTCTCTCACTAAGCACCATGTGTTCAAGGTCCATCTGTGTTGTAGCAAGTGTCAGTGCTTCACTTCTTTTCGTGGCTGAGTGATATTCCAGTGTGTAGAAAGACCAATGTGTTTATCTGCTCACCAGCTGATGGACACTTGGGTTATTTCCACCTTTTGGCTGTTATGAATAATTCTGCTGTGAACAGTTTTGGCCTGAACCCCTGTTCACAGTAGGCATGTATTTTTCCGGCACTGTTTATCTGAAACTGACAGCCTTAAAATGGCGGCACCCACTAAGTGAATAACCCTCTCTTGCTATGCTGTCTTTTTTTTTTTTTTTTTTTTTTTTTTTTTGTATTTTTCTGAAGCTGGAAATCGGGAGAGACAGTCAGACAGACTCCCGCATGCGCCCGACCGGGATCCACCCGGCACGCCCACCAGGGGGTGATGCTCTGCCCACCAGGGGGCGATGCTCTGCCCCTCTGGGGCGTCGCTCTGTTGCGACCAGAGCCACTCTAGCGCCTGGGGCAGAGGCCAAGGAGCCATCCCAGCGCCTGGCCATCCTTGCTCCAATGGAGCCTCGCTGCGGGAGGGGGAGAGAGAGACAGAGAGGAAGGAGAGGGGGAGGGGTGGAGAAGCAGATGGGTGCTTCTCCTGTGTGCCCTGGCCGGGAATCGAACCCGGGACTTCTGCACGCCAGGCCGACGCTCTACCACTGAGCCAATTGGCCAGGGCCTTCGCTATGCTTTCTGATTTGTCAGCTGCTGCCCCGTGTGGCTGCTGAACATTTTAAATGGGGCTCATTAAACCAGATATGCTGAGTCAAACCATACACCAGATATTGGAAGACTTAATATAAAAAAAAAGTAAAGATTTTGATGCCTGACTGGCAGTGATGCAGTGGATAGAGCATCGACCTGGGACACTGATGACCCAGGTTTGAAACCCAAGGCTGCCAGCTTGAGTGCGAGGTCACTGGCTTGAGCGTGGGATCATTGATATGATCTCCTTGTCACTGGCTTGAAGCCCAAGGTCTCTAGCTTGAGCAAGAGGTCACTGGCTTGGCTGGAGTTCGCCCCCCGGCCCCCATCAAGGGACATATGAGAAGCAATCAATGAACAACTAAAGTGATGCAACTACGAGTTGATGCTTCTCATCTGTCTCCCCTCCTATCTCTCTCCTTCTGGATAAAAATAAAAATTAAAAAAAAATTGATTGTGAAATAGCTCATTAATAATTTTTATATGGATTATCTCCTGAAATATTTTAGCACATGTTAAAAAATAAATTATTAATATTATTTTCAACCAGGCCCTGGCCACGTTGGTTAGGGTGTCATCCCCACATGCTGAGGTTGCAGGTTAGATCCCCAGTCAGGGCACATACAAGAATCAACCAATGAGTGCATAAATAACAAATCATTCTCTCTCTCCCCGTTCCTTCTTTTCTCTCTCTAAAAAAAAACAAAAAAAAAACAACAATTAAAAAACATTATTTTCAACTATTTCTTTTTGTGGCTCTCTCTTTTTTTTTTTTTACAGACTCAGAGGGAGGGATAGATAGGGACAGACAGACAGGAACGGAGAGAGATGAGAAGCATCAATCAGGTTTTTTTCGTTGTAACACCTTAGTTGTTCATTGATTGCTTTCTCATATGTGCCTTGACCGTGGGGCTACAGCAGACCAAGTAACCCCTTGCTTGAGCCAGCAACCTTGGGTCCAACCTGGTGAGCTTTGCTCAAACCAGATGAGCCCGCGCTCAAGCTGGCAACCTCGGGGTCTCGAACCTGGGTCCTCTGCATCTCAGTCTGATGCTCTATCCACTGCGCCACCGCCTGGTCAGGCTGTGGCTCTCATATTTCTATTGAATATAGGAATTAATTTTTAAGGAATGAAGCCCTTTCTTGTCCCGTCTGTGCCCTAAAATAACCAAAGTGGGAATTTTTGGTGGAAGGAGAGAGGTAAGCATCGTGGCTTCTGAAGGCTATACTAGAATGTCCTAACTCTTATTTGAGGCTCTGCAACCCCCTCGGCCTGGGTCCCACCTTCTCGCAGCACCACACGTTCATATGGTGGGTAGTGACCCTGCCTGGTCAGATCTGACAGGTCCTCACGGCTCCGATGGGTGGTCTTCTTGGCACCCCGCCGAAAACCCCGCAGTCGCCAGAACTCGGCCCGTCCACTAGAGCCTGCTGAGATGCCAGGCCCAGACCCCATGGTCCGCTGGGCAGCCTCCAGACTGGCCAGCTGCTCCGCCCTGAGGAGATTAGTGAGCACTGGCATCAGCCCAATAATAGCCCCAAAGATGTCCCCATCCCAGTCTCAGGGCCTGTGTACATGTCATCTCACATGGTAAAAGGACTCTGCAGTTGGAGTTAAAACCCCTGAGATGAGGGGCCCAGTGCCATCACAGGGTTCTCATAGGGGAGGCAGGAGGGTCAGAGTCAGGGATGGAAGAGGCTGCACTCTTGGCTTTGGGGATGGGGGAGGGGCTGAGCCAGGGATGCAACATTTCTAGAAGCTGGGAAAGGCCAGAAACCATTCTCCCTGGAGACTCCAAAAGGACCAGCCCTGCCCATACCTGGACTGTAGCCCTAAAACATTCATTTCGGACTTGTGACTTTTAAACTGTGGACTAAAGCCACTGAGTTTGTGGCGACTTGTTACAGCAGCCCCGGGAAACCCACACAAGTACGACTGTTGCCCTGAGCCTTCTGCACATCTCCTCAGGTTGAACCATCAACATTGCTAGGAAGTAACATTGTGGGGAAACTGAGGCTGAGAGGGCAGCTGACTGAAGGGGGGAGCGGTCCCCACCTCTTCTGGTTGGGAATGATGCCACGCTCCTGCTCCCGGAGGTCTCGGCCCATGCGTACCACCAGCCAGTGGCCTCCACGGGTGTGGCTCTGCCCAGGGCCTGAATACAGCGTGTCCAACACGTGGAAGACGTCACCACGGGTGAAGCCCAGGCCATAGGGTAAGCTGGGCTCCAGTTCAAAATGTGTGCGAATGTAGAAGGAGTCTCCCACACGGGACTGCACCATTTTCCGGAAGACTGTGGACAGGGAGAAGCTCTGAGCCAGCAGGGTTGCTGCCCTGACCTGACCCCTTCCCAGGGAGTGGGCCTCACCACCGGGCCACACACAGACCCTCCCCGCCCAACTCACTGTCCTGCTTCCGCTGCGTCACCAGCTCCACCTCCTCGCCCAGTGGCAGCCCCAGCAGGACCTGCACAGCCTCCTCTCGAGTCAGGTTCTGGAAGGGCATATCATTCACCTGCCAAGAAAGGAATAGGGGATGGATGAAGCTCTGGGCATGAGATCCTAGTTCTTCCTCTGGACAAAGCCCACCCCCAACTGCTGCCAGAGCTGCTTTCAAAGGGCCTGGGGATTGGAGACAGCCAACAGGGGTATTATCCTGTAGCAGCATGGGCATCAGAGACACATGAAAGTGCTGACCCAGAACCCAGGGCACAGGAACGGCAATCAGTACACGCAAAAATGAGCATGGTCGGTTGCCATCATCAAGACATGGAAAAAGGGTCACAGCACTGACAGGGTCATGACACCGGTGGCAATTTTATGACACTCCAAAGAGTCAAGACATAGTCACAGAGTCATGACAGGAACAATGATATATTGACACAGACAGTATGCTACAGACACCAGCCTTCAGAGTCATGACAGAGACAATAACAGACCCAGACAGAGGGTCACACCAGCTCTCAGCAGACCAGGGGTAGGACACAAGCTGTAACAGACTAGGGAGTATCTTCCGGCACACCAACACACCCACTGCCAGCCACCCCCAGGTCACCTGCAAAATTTGATCTCCCTCCTGGATGCCCTGTTCCTCAGCTGGGCTGCCCTCCTGCACCTCCGAAACGAAGATGCCCACATCATTGCCTCCAGCTAGCCGCAGCCCAATGCTGGTGCCCTTGTAGAAGCGGACCACCCGTGAGTCAGGGCTGTACCTGCAGTGGAGGCAGAGGCAGGTCAGTCCAAAATGGGCAGAGAGGTGATGCCCTGGGCATCATTGGGAGAGCCCCACCCCCTTTGGGCCTCAGTTTCCCAAACAGCCACACAGGACCTGTGGTAGTCCCATCGACACACTGGTGGAGGGAGGAAGGAATATGGTGACTGGGAAGGTATCCCAGGGATGTGGGAGTTTCAAGTTGGTGAGCTTTTTCCTGGGGCACATACCCACGATCCTCCAGGCTCTGACTGCTGGGTACCCTGTAGATGTCATAGCTGCTTTGCCTGGGGGTGTCTGAAAGGGAGCAGCTGGTCTATTTCTCAAGCACGTGGCCAATCCAGCCACCAAATCTTTGCTATAGGGTGTTGCTACCCCGTAGAATGCTATCACCCAGCCCTCAGTCCTTCCCAGGGAACTGCCTCTGACCACTTAGGCCCATGCCAACCTCTCCCACTCTACCTGGCACAGCCTCACTGGCTGGGATTAGAATAGTCAGAGGAAGGATCCTCAGAGTCACCACCCACCCATCCTCTGTTCACCTGGTCCCAAGATGGTTCTGGAATCCATGGAACCTTCTTGCTGAAGCTGGGAGCTCTCCCTGGTGGCAAACAGATTTGGAGTGAGGTGTGGGGGTGGATAGCGAGGAGTGATTTTTAGAATTTTTATTTATCTGAACTCATTTAAATCTTATTTCTGCCATTCTGTAGCCATGTGATAGCAAGTCCATTGCTCCCTCCACCCCCATCTCAGCCTGTTTCCTCCCACGAGGTCTAGGGATGGCTGAATTAAGTGAGTCAAGGTTTCAGGGAGGGCAAGATCAAGATGAAATGAGCCTTGGACAAATAGTCATTTATTGTTTTAATATTAGGGAATAGTTCTACATGTCGCTATGGACTAAATGTTTATGTCCCTTACAAATTCATATGCTGAAGCCTTCACCTCCAGTGGGATGTGTTAGGAGGTGGGGCCTTTGGAAGGCTACTTGGCTTAGGTAGGGTCATGAGGTGGGGCCCCAATGATGGGATTAGTGTCCTTGTAAGAGACACCAGAAGCCCTGGCTGGTTGCTCCATGGATAGAGCACTGCCCTGGTGTGCAGAGGTTCTGGGTTCAATCCCCAGTCAGGGCACACATGATAAGGGACCATCTGCTTCTCTCTCCCTCCCTCTCCCCTTTTCTCTCTTTTCCCCTCTCTCACAGCCAGTAGCTTGGTTGGTCCAGGCATCAGCCCCAAATGGAAGGTGGCCAGGTGGATCCTGGTAGGGGCACATACAGGAGTCTGTCTCTGTCTCCCCTCCTCTCACTTAAAAAAAACAAAACAAAACAAAGACACTGGAGATCACTCTCTCCACCAGGTGAGGACACAACAAGAAGGCAGCTATCTTAAGGCCAGAAAGAGGCCCTCACTAGAACCTGACCCTGCTGGCACCCTGACCAGGGACTCCAGCCTCCAGAACTGTGAGAAGTGATTGTTGTGTCAGCCCCCCGTCTTTGGCATTCTGTTATAGCAGACTGAGCTGAGAGAGAAACCACATGAAGAGAAGAAAGTCCCCTGTAAAACCAGCCCACTGTAAACAGGGATGAGTTACTCACCAGACTTTTCAGACGCTTTCAAATATGCATGTGTGAGGAAATACATACTTTTGAAGGAAAATCTATATCAGGCCATATATTAGCATTTCCAATGTTTGTCCTGTAAAACCCCAGTGCTGAGTGGAAGTGGGGAAAGAAATTGGAAAATACTATACTTCTACCCCACACCCCGTGAAACAAATAGGTAGAATAAGGAGTCTGCACCAGAGAAACCTGTCAAGCTACTTGGACCCATTTGTCCAGAGATCTTTCTGTGTGCAAGTGAAATGCCCAGTAAAAGCACACAAAAGTCCCCCAAACTTTATGTCATTCTACCACGTGGTTCATTCACTCCACACGACGCAAAGTACATTTCCCTGGGTCTTTTAAATAAAATCTCCAAGAGATCCTTTTTCATGGCTGTCTAGTATTTCCTGGCAAGGATATGTTATAATCACAATAAAGAGTGGAAGACACTCAACACAATGAGCATTTACTATGGGCTAAGCACACACACGCATTGCCTCCTTTCGTCATTGTTAATTAACACCCTAAAGTACAAAAATAAAAAAGAGTTACCCTAAAGTTCTCTTCTGGCCTCCAAGATGACCCCCAGAGACCCTCGCCTCCTGGTAGTTATGGCCTGCTGTAGTCTCTCTTCTACACTGAACCAAGGTTGGCCTGTGTGACCAACAGAATACAGCGACAGTGAAGGGCTGACACTTTTGATGTTAGGTTCACTGATATTCTCTTAGATCATTCACTTTAGAGAACAGTAAGTACAAGCCCCACCTGGTAATGATTTGAGTCCTCCTGCCAACAGCCATGGGAGTGAACCTGGAATGGATCAACCACCCCCAAAAGCCTACTGCCTAGACAACGTCTCAACTGTGACCTCGTGAGATTGAGAAATCAGGACCACTTAGTTAAGATGCTCACCAATTACTGACTCTCAGAACTTATGGGACATAATAAATATTTATTGTTGTTTCAAGTTGCTAAGTTTGGGGGTAATTTACACAGTGATAGATAACCCTGTATAAATTGCTGTGTAAATTACCCCCTACTCCTCAGGGTGCTGAAAGCTTAGGTGAGGTGCTCATTAGCTAAATAAACCCCAAGTATTGAGCATTTATGCTTTTTTAGACATTGAATTGTATCCCCTCAAAATTCATCTTATGTCCTAACCCCTAATATTTCAGCATGGGATGGTATTTGGAAATAAGATTGTTGTAGATAATAATTAGTAAAGAAAAGGTCATGTTGGAACAGGGTGGGCCCCTGACCCAAGATGACTGGTGTCCTTATAAAATAGAAAAATGTGGACACAGAGACAAACACAGAAGACAGCGAAGACACGCAGGGAGGAGATGGCTGTGCAGGAGCCCAGGAATGCCAGAGGCCATCAGAAGCTGGGAGAAAGGCCGGAACAGATTCTCCCCTGGAACCTTCAGAGGGAGCACAGCCCTGCCAACATCCTGGTTTGAGACTTCTAGTCTCCAAAACGGAGACAATAAATTTCTATTGTCCTAAGCCATCCTGTTTGTGGCACTCTGTTATAGCAGCCACAGGAAACTAATACAAGGTAATTCCAATTTTCCCCTTTTATAAACATCATTATAATGAACACGCATCCTTCAGTCCCCACATACATCCATGGCTATTTTTCCCCCAAGAGAAATCCCTAAAAGGAACTTGCTGAGTGGGTCAAAGAGCTTATGCATTTTTTTTTTTTTTTGTATTTTTTCTGAAGTGAGAAGGTGGAAGGCAGAGATAGACTCTTGCATGCGCCCGACCAGGATCTACCTGGCATGCCCACTAGGGGGTGATGCTCTGCCCATCTGGGGCATTGCTCTGTTGCAACCAGAGCCATCCTAGTGCCTGACACGGAGGCCATGGAGCCATCCTCAGCGCCTCGGCCAGTTTTGCTTCAATGGAGCCTTGGCTGTGGGAGGGGAAGAGAGAGATAGAGAGAAAGGAGAGAGAGAGGGGTGGAAAAGCAGATGAGCACTTCTCCTGTGTGTCCTGGCTGTGAATTTAACCAGGGACATCCACACTCCAGGCCCACACTCTACCACTGAGCCAACCGGCCAGGGCTGGCTTATACATTTTAAGGGTTCTAGGATACATTATGAAATCTGGTCTTTTTGCTTTAAGTCAAGTCATATCTGGTTCTTCCAGTACACAAGAACCAAAAGCCACAAACTGTAGGTAAGAAAGACTATATGTGAATGGAAGCCTCTTCCATGCAGACCACCAGGACTGTACCCTAAAGGCTATTCCAGCTAGAAAAGATATACTCATGTTCCCCTCCTGCTTAACCATTCTGGCCAATGGGGTTACATACACAGGGGAGTTGGTTCGGCTGGCATCGGGACTCTGCTGTCTGTGCTGGGGCGGTGGTGGAACATGGGATGGTGGAGCCTGAGACAGTTCTGAGCCGAGGTCTGAGATGTCTGTAGAGGAGACAGCATCCCATCAGCCATCGTCATGCCTTCCAGACTGGACCCATTTCACAGAGGGGAACATCAAGGCCCCTCTAAGCAAAAGGACCTAGATACCAGAGTCAGGTTTGGCCAGGTAACTCCATTTCTGACTTGCTGTGTGGTCTTGAGTAGTTTCTATCCCTTTCTGAGCCTCTCAGGGCCAGGCTCACTGACTCCAACTTGACCCTGCCCAGTACTCTCGCCTCCCCTGCCTTTCATTCAATACCTTCCCCCAGGGCTTGCCTCCTGGCCTCTCACCCTCCAGGAGGGAGCTGTCACTGTCACTGACAGCTGGTGGGATGTTCACCAAAAACTGCCCTCGGTCTCTGAGCACCAGCAGAGTCAGCTTTCCTTCTGACTTCTCGATTAGTTGCCGTGTGTCACTCAGCGACAGATTCTGGCTGGACACCCCATTGATCTAAAACGAACCAGGAAGGAAGAAAGGACATGAATTAATGAGAGATAGGGGAATACTAGAAACAGACATCTCAAAAGAAAATGATAGAATTAAGATTCCTGTTATGAGAGAAGTCTATGCCAAGAACTAACTTCCACAAGATTCTAGAAACAGACAAATTTTTAAGAACACTAGGGGAAATTAGAAACAGGTTGACTCCCTCATCTCCCTAGAAAGGGAAATTCCTCATGAGACACAAAGACACTAAGACGCATTTCATTAGAAGAGAGGGAGAGGACACTTTAAGATAGTAGAAGGGCCTGACTAGTGGTGGTGCTGAGGCTAGAACATCGGCCTGGGACACTGAGGTCCCAGGGTCGAAACCCCAATGTCGCCAGCCTGAGCACAGGTTTATCCAGCTTCAGTGCAGGCTCACGTGCTGGAGTGCCAGGTTGCCAGCTTGAGTGTGGAATCATTGACATGCTGGAGTAAGGGGTCACTGTCTCAGCTGGAGCCCCCTAGTCAAGGCACAAATGAGAAGCAACCAATGAACCATCAAAGTGCTGCAACTATGAGTTGATGCTTCTTATCTCTCTCTCTCTTAAAAAAAAAAAAGTACTCTAGTACATACTGGAAACAAGCATTTAGAGGCAGATTAGAAACTCAATTTCTAGGAAGGACTTATGTCATTTCTACTCACATCAAATATCCCTTTCTCACATTCTCCCTTGGGAGTGTCTATTTTTCGTAATCCTGGAGATTGTGAGTTCTAGTTCCACACCAAGCTGCTTCTAGTGTTGGCCCAAACCACTAGAAACAGACAATTCCTCAGGCGCACTAGAAATAGATTACTCAGAAGACTCTAGAAACAATCAACTGAAAATGGTTTGGAAATCAAACATTTTCAGAATGTTGATCTGAATGTTGGCATCACTAGAAACAGTTTTTCAGGAGCAGAGTTAGAAGGAAATCAGCTCTTAAGGCAGAGCTGCTCCTCTAAGCCTGGTATCCCGTTAGCACCAACCACCTAGGGCAGGTCTGGGAATCAGCTGTAGTCAGATGACCAATGATTCCAGATACTCGAAAAAGACAACACAAAGGGAGGCACTAAAAACTGACATTTGGCAGTGGAGTAGCAGCAGATGCAGAAAGCAGGGATGGTGAGGGGAGAAAAGGGGAAAGCCATCTCCAGTGTTTGGGAAACCGGCAACAGTGCAGAAGCCAAACAGTTCAGGGCCAGCTCTCAGTGGCACTGATCACTTCTGGCCTTGGTCTCTCTGCCCCACACTCAATAGGAAGCCTGGACTCACCTGTAGAATGAGATCTCCTTCCTGCAGCCCGCGGTTCCGGGCAGCCAGGCCTGAATCCGTGATGTGCTTGATGAAGATCTGACTGCCCAGTTTAACCCCAAACTCTGTGGGGAGAGGAAGGAAACTGAGGCATGGCCTGGGGTCTGGGCTGCCAGGTTCTCTCAAAGTTCAGCCTTCTTGTGTACCCTTGGCCTTCCTGCTACCAGGGCCACTGTCCCACAGGGAAGGGTCCAACTTGGCTCCCTCCCAATCATACAGGGGCTGTTCTGATACTGACAACTTGACAGGACACAGAGTGTCACTGCAGGAATTCTATGTCATTGCACAGGAAGCTCCAGGGAGAATTGTTTCTAGGCTTTGCCAGCTTCCAGAGACACTGCCTTTCTGGCTCACAGAACCCTTCCTCCATCCCCAGAGCCAACAGCGCAGCCTCTTCCATCTCTGACTCTGACCCTCCTGCCTCCCTCTTAGGAGGACCCTGTGATGACACTGGGCTTCTCGGGGAATCCAGGGTCATTGCCACCTCAGTCTGCCAAGTCCCTTCACCACGTGAACTGACATGGCCACAGGTCCTGGGACCAGGATGAGGATGTCTTTGGGGCCGTTATCTTGCCAACCACATACAATAAGGGATTGTCCCTTTGTAGGGACACCAAGCCCCACCGCCATTAACCTGCGTGCAGCCAGCTCACCTTCATTCTCCCTCCTTCGCACCAGCACCGACTTCACTGGTCTCATCTGCACATCCTGCAGTGGAAGCCGTTTGAAGCCAGAAACCAGGGCCAGCCCATTGGCCTCGGAGCCCCAGCTCAGGCTTCTGCACCTATGGTTGCCAGCCTGGCTCCGGCAGCCTGCCCTGGGTCGATGGGAGCGCTCACCCGAGGAGCGGCCAGACCCACTGGATGTATCACCCTCATAGCCCCGGCCATGGTCAGCTTCCTCGAGCCGCCAGGGCACATCCTCATCTGAGTCTTGGTGTCCTGGGCCACAGGGGCTGGCCTTGGTGGTGGGCAGCTGGATTTTCCGGGGACGCTTCACAGTCTATTAGGGGAGGTGGGGGGATAACCAGCTCACTGCTCTGTCTCATCCACTGGGTGGCCCTTGGGGACCCCAGCCACTCTAGGCCTCAATATCCATGCTGTGAAATGGCAACAAGACCCCATTTGCTCACACTCTTACCACCCCTGTGCCACAGGACCAACGGGGCTTGCAGGGGGCAGAGGTGCCCGAGCCAGGGTCTGCCCCTCCCACCCAACCTCCACTCACAATGTTGGCCATCTTATTGCAGGTCTTGAGTATCTGAATGGCAAAGGTGGAGGTGACGCTCTCCATGGACACCCCATTCACCATGACAATCTGGTCCCCTATCCTGAGGGAAAAAGCCGTGTTGCAGAGAGGAGGTCACACACAGGAGCCCTTCTCCCTAGGCCTTCCCTGAAGGCCCTGGCACCTGCTCAGTGCCCACCTTCAGGCAAGGTACCCCTGGTCTAATTCACTGGTGTCTGCAGGCTCACAAAGGCATTTATCCTTCTGGTCCTCAGTTTCCTTATCTATAAAATGGGGCTGCTTGTAGAACCCACTCTAATCATACAATGAGACCATATAAGGGAGACTGGAATTACAAGTGGTGTCTCTATAACCCCCTCACTTTTTTCTCTCAGCTCCTCCTTCCTGCTTTTCTCGCTCCCCACCTGTGTTTCATATTCTTTCTTTCTCTGAAGTTGGTCCCTGATACTGGGCTGAGCCATATCACTCATCAGTCACTTAGGTCCCAGAACCATTTTCCCAAATAACTCCCAGGAGTCTCCTGCCCCCACGGGCTCAGAACACTGGTTCCCCTTCCCTCCAGCCAAAGAGAGGTTTCTAGATCATAGGGATGTAAAGTATAGTACAGAGAATACAGTCAATAATATTGTAATAACTATGTACGGTATCAAGTAAGTACAGTACTAAATTTATCTGGGGGATCACTTTGTAAGTTATATAAATGTATAACCACTATGCTGCTGTATACCTGAAACTAATATAATACTGAATGTCAACTGTAACTGAAAAATGAAAAAAAGGTTTTCAGGACTTTTCAGTCCAGGTGCACCCTGGGGCCACTCTGACCTAGTAACTGCACCAGACGTCCAGGAAGTGCCTTGGGGAGAGTGAGAACTAAATCACTGACCCTGTCCTGCTGCCAGAAGCCCCGTGTTGACAGAGCTAGAAGGCACCAGGCACTTTCCAGCCTCCTGGCTTTGGCCCACACAGGTCCCTCCTCTTGATGTGTCCAAACCGAGCTGCCAGGATACTCACTGCAGCCTGCCCTCAGCCGGTCCTCTGGGTACCACATCGGACACAAACACGGATCCACCAGGCCGGTCTTGGCCACCAGAGATTGCAATGCCAAAGCCCCGGCGGGGGTCCTAAAGGGGAATCAGAGACAGAATGAGCTCTGCTTCCTTCCAGGACAAAGGCTCTCTCATCAGGACCAAACCTTCATTTCCATTGGCACCCCTCAGGGAGAGGGAAGCCTCACCTTGCAGACCGTGGCCGTGTGCTGTTCCCATATGGTCAGCTCCTCCATATCCAACACCTGACAGAAAGAGAACAGGGATGGTGGACATGAGGTCACAGCATGTCTGTTGGAGCACTTGGGGATCCCCCAACCCTCAATGGGGAACCCTGACCTGACATTCCCATGATTTAAGCCCGTGGACAAGTTGCTACCTCTCTTGAGATCTCAACTTTTCCATCTGAAAATGAATTCAAGTCAGTGATTATCAACTGGAAATGATTCTTCTCTCCAATGGACACTTGGTGATGTCTGGAGACATTACAGGTTGTCACAACTGGGGATGCTCTTGGCATTGAGTGCATGGAGGCCAAGGAAGCTGCTCAACACCCCCATAGTTTTCAAGATGGCCCCATCACAGAGAATGGTCCAGAACCAAATGCTGAGAGTGCCCAAACTGAGAAACCCCAGGTAAATGAACCAAATCATATTGGGAGCAAAGAAAAAGTGAGTTCTTGGTATCTTTCCCTCTGGAAAGTCTGGCTTTGCCCCTGGGGGGATCCAACAAGGCCTGCCAGGCAGAGGGAGCTCACTCTGCTCCAGCCATACAGGCCTCTTCACTGTTCCTCCAACGCACCAGGCATGTTCCTGCCCCAGGGCCTTTCCACATGCTATTCCCTCCACCTGAAACTCTCTTCCTACAGCTCTCCACCTGACTACCTCCCTCAACTCCCTCATGTCTCAGCTTAAATGTCACCTCTTTGATGAGGCCTCTCAACCACCTTGTTTAGAACTGTAACCCCCTCCTGCCCCACAACAGACCACCTTCTATGCCTATCCCTGATAGATTGTTCTGTTTCATAGAACTTGTGATCCCTTGATAATCCTTAGATATATTTTTATCTGTTGACTGTCCATCTCCCCCCTCTAGAATACTGGCTCCGGAGGGCAGAGTCTTGTTTATAGTGGAGTCCTGAGTGCCTGATCATAGCAGAGATTCAATAACTATTTACAGAATGGATGAAGTCCTTCCTCTGTTTCAGGCACTTTATATGTCCCATCTCATTAATCCACTCATTGAATCCACTGTTATCCTATATCATAGATGGGGAAACTGAGGCACAGAGAGGTTAAATCACTTGCCACGATAACAGAGCTAACAGAGGGTGGGACTGAGGGATGTGGTGTATGTTATTTTCATACATACCAAGAACACAGCTATTGAAGTACAAGTTCCCAGGCTAGCACACCCTGGGAGAAAGGGGGACATGGGGTCTGGCTCCCATCCCTTACCTCTTGCCTTCTGCCAGGCTGCCCTGCTCCCTGGGTTTCTTATAAAAATGACTCCCCCTCCCCAGTTTGTCACAGCACAGTTCAAGATCCCTTTGGCCCAAGACCCCTTCACAGATGCACTCCAGTGACTTTTCTTAGAGGTTCCCAGGAGAGCAGCCTTCCTGACTCTCAACAGTGGGAAAAGAGAGCAGAGGAGAGAGAAAAAAGGATGAGGAAGGGGTCTCACTCTTTGCCCTGCAGTTCCCAGGTAAACAGGTCAGTGCTCACAATCAAGCCTCAAATCCCTTGTCTGCCCTTTGCTGGCCTCTCCCAGCCTTAGTTTCCTTATCTGCAAAATGAGTACCCCCACCCCTGCCACCATCACCCAAGGCTGAGGTGCAGGAGGGGAATATGGAGTCAGAGGGAGGCTAGAGCCTCAGAGATGACAGTTATTGTAAGAAGTAGCAATGATGGCCTTTCTCTGAATCATTTTAGTAAGCAACACTATTCAGTTCCAGCAGCCAGCCAGCACTGTCCTCATACTCATTCATTTCATCCTGAATGACCTTAGGAAGTGGTACTACTACTCTACCTTACAGGGGAGGAAAGGGAGGAACAGAGAGGATCAATAACTTTCCACTGGTGAACCTTGGCAGCCTGTCCCATGCCTTCGCTCTTAACCACCCGCCCAACACATTGTTTTTATTTCTTTTCCTCTGAACTTATTTTTCAAAACAGAATCTTTTTACTTGCTTTAATTTTATGCTTTATGTCACTAAATGTCCCCCCCATTTTGATTTCTTGGCCTTATTTTAAGAAATAGCCCCCAACCCTGGCCAGGTAGCTCAGCTGGTTAGAGCATCATCTCAATATGCCAAGGTTGCGGGTTCAATTCTAGATCAGAGTCAACAAATAAATGCATAGATAAGTGGAGTAACAAACTGATGTTTCTCTCTCTCTCTCTCTCTTCCTTACTCTCTCTCTAAAAAATAAATCAATAAACAAACATTTAAAATAAAGAAGAAGGAAAACAAGCAGCCACCAGGGAGCCAGAGTCCCTGAGAGGTGGGAGGACAAGTGCAGGTGTCCCAGGCTTGGCCCAGCTTATATAGGTTCACCTTCATGAGTACTGGAGGCCTCCAGGGGGTCAACCTTAACTCCTCAGCCCATCTCAGTTTGGTTCACCTCCAAACCATTTCCCTGGCTGTCACTGTGCCTGGGACACACTCTCAGGATTGGCACACTGCTGGCCCTGCCACTTGGGTCTCAGATCAAACGCTGCCTCCTCAGGGGGCCCTCCTTTGTTAGCTAATTTCCCTGGGCACCCAATCACTCCTCTTTGTTTTATTTCCTATGTTTTATCCATGGAATCCAAAATATATTTATTTTATTTTATAATTTGTTGACTTTAGAGAGAGAGGAAGGGGAAGAGAGAGAGAGAGAAACATCAATTTGTTGTTCCATTTATTTACGCATTCACTGATTCCTGTATGTGCCCTAACTAGGGATCAAACCTCGCAACCCTGGCATATTGGGATGATGCTTTAACCAACTGTGCTACCCAACCAGGGCTAAAAACATTTTAAATTATCCTGTTAGATCATCAGTTTGGAAGTGTCTAGTCTTTCCTCTTGGACTGTGTCCCTGGGTACTCTGGTGATGGCCATCAGCCTCTGCTGGGCCCTCCTTTCCAGGCCTTTGCACAGCGCTGTACTCCCTGGCAAACTCCTATCCATCCTTCACACCTCCAGTGCCACTGTCTCTTCCTCCAGGAAATAAGTCCTTGATGCCCCCCCCCATCCCTGATTATTGAAACTTGGGATGTCCCAGTCCACCTGTCTGCCTTATACCCCTCCAGTCTGGGGGCTCCTGGTAGGCAGGAATGGGGCTCCTGGGATCCCAGCATTGTTCCCAACAAACAGGCTCTGCAAAGTTTGAGAAATGGATGAATGGTGGAATAAAAGACAGATTCAGCCAGAAACCCAACTAGGTAGGTACAGAGTAGCTAGACCCCCTCAGACTGCTCCCCAAGGTGACCTCTGGAGAGGATGGGGCCTAGACCTTCCTCCCATCCTTCCTCAACCTCCCTTGGAGCTGGACACAAACACTGGAGAGGAGAGATAACCAGAGGAACAGGTCCTATCAAATCAAATAGCCCCCAGCAAGTGGCTCCCAGGCTGCAGTCCTCTCTACCCTTCGCAATCCCACCTCCAGGAACAATGGCAAGAGGAGGGACAAGGGGCACAGAGTTGGTGAGGGGATTCTGGGAGCTGTTCCTGCAGCCTAGGAGTAGGTGGCAGAAACCAGAACTGCCTGGTCCTTAGGCCTCAGGCAGTGTGGCCTCAGAGATCCAAGTACCCCCTACTGCTTCAATCTACCCCTCTGGGCTGATCTAAAACCCAGTAGGTACCTTGTGTGTGAGTCAACTGAAGCTCCACCCTGGAAGGTGAAGTCCACCCAGATAGAGACACAGCGATCTCATTCCCCCAACCCAGCCAATTTACTGGAGTGTAAAGGGGGTTTCAACCCCTGACAGCTATCTCTGTCCAGTCATGCAAGTTTATAGCTCTGTGTACAGTAGGAACTAAACACATGGAGGTTCCCTCTCCAGCAGCCTTCATCAAAAGCCACCCAGACCACAGATGAAGTCATGCCAACAGTTTTACCATTAATGCTCAAGATTAACTTTGCCAAATACTCCTGGGAACAGGGTGTAAACGTTTTTCCTGAGCACCTACTACATGCCAGGCGCTTAAAACACATTTCCTTTTAAAATCCTGTCTCCAACCCTCTTTAAAATGACGGTCACCTGTTTTATAGATGCAGTATGGAGAGGCGCTGGCTCACTGGCCCAAAGTTACACGGAAAAATCGGAATTTGAACACATTTCTAGCGAGTAATGGAGGCAGCTTTTGGCGTCGAGGGGCGCCAATGCGTCTCGCAGTGCAGCCTCGGGCTGGCCTCCGCACGCCTCTGAGCCTCAGTTTCCCCATCTGTTACATAGGCAGAGGGTGATGGGATCCTGGGTCCAATCGGTCCCACCTCAGTTTAACTGCCTCCCTCTCCCGCCCTCGGCGGGCTACTCGCCTGGAATCTCACCGCCATGGTCCACTCTGGGGCTCTCCAGCGCCCCTGTCCCTGGGGAGTCTGGAAGCAGTCAATCTGTTCCCACCCTCGGGTGAGGTGAGAGGCTGGGAGGGTCGCGGTGGAGTGAGTGCCCGACACTCGCCCTCCACCCGCCTTCTCCGCCGCTTGAGGCTGCACCTGCCTGCCTTCCTCCGGCGCGTCCCTTACCGGCCCCGCCCCCGCCCCGACACGCCTTCGGGACGCCTCGGAGGCCGCCTTCACCGCCACCCCCCACTCCCAGCTGCCACACCACAGGATCCAGGCCCTGGGTGGTAAGTACTGAACGGGTTTTCCACCTAGCCGAACACTAGCTAGTGACCGAAACTAGAGACAGGCCAGGCGCGGCTGCAAGGAAGACCCGGCAGAAATAATAGCAATCAATGTTCGGAAAGGAGCTATAATTCAGTAGATTTTCTATCACAAAGGGACACATGTTGAGGTTCAGTTGGGATGCCTAACAGAGCCGAAGCTAGTTGAGAGCTCGAGACCTACGGAGTATAGGGCTGGTCTTTCTGGAGTCACTCCAAGGAGGTTTACTCCATTTCACAGACGAGAAACTGAGGTCGAGAGAGGACATCAGCACGGACTTTCTAAAAATGCACAGCTGTCCTTACTGGGGCCTGGCTCTGTCTTCACACCCAACACTGGGTTGGGCCCCCAGCAGAGGAGGGCGCGGCAGACGGAAATTCCTCAGGTTCCTGGGAGTAAAGGTCGGACTTCCTTCTCCTCACTTAGCCTTGCCTCACCTTCACGAACCCCTGTTCCTAAGGTAAGGTAAAGGAAGGACCTCACCAGGGCAGGAAACCCCCTACCCTGGGCTAAGTGAGGGAGAAGTCACCTGGGTGGGTGGAGCTGATGGTGGCTCCACCCACATTCCTTTCTGCTTTAAAAATATATATATCTCCCTGAAGCTCAGCTCATCCTGAACCCCATTTCACCCCAACGTTGAAAGGGCATATCTGGGTATAGTCACCCTTTCCAGCCTCATCCAGTGAAGATTGTGCAGAAAGAAACCCTAGACTGTGGGAAAGGGGAAGACAGAGAGGAAAGTGAGAGATTAGGGAAGGCTTCCTGGAAGAGGGGGCATTGCAACTGGAGGAGGTTTTTGTTTTTGTTTTTATTCATTTTTTTGAGAAGGGGGGAGGAGCAGGAAGCATCATCTCCTGTATGTGCCTTGACGGGGCAAGCCCACTGTTTCGAACCAGCAACCTCAGTATTCCAGGTTGACACTTTATCCACTTATGCCACCACAGGTCAGGCTGCAACTGGAGTTTTGAATGTTGAACAAGAATTGACAAGTGAAAAAGACAGACAAAATTAAAGTATTTGAGTCCCCCAAAGCTGACTTCTCACTCCTCTTGACTGAGTTTCTCTCCAAAAATACTAGTCTGGAAACACTAGTCAGCCAGAATCATCCCCTCGAGGGTCCCCAAATTCCACCAAAGCCATAAACCTTTGCAGAAGCCCCTTCTGAAGACTTATTTGTACCTCAGGGCTGGACGGGAAAGCTTAGCCTTTCCCAATGTGTGACTTTCAGCTATCAATAGACGGCACAGAAAATCATTTTAGTTAAAACAAATTAAAATACAAACATTTTTAAATAGCTATGTATATGTTTTAATGGGTCATGGGAAAAATGTAAGTTCCCCACTGGCAAATGCACATAGGGATTTGTGACTTACTTAGGAGGACTTACTGATTGGGACACAAGTTTGGCAAGTTGGACAAGTGGCCTAGAGGTGACTGAAGCAGGGCTGGGTGGGGGGCATTCTGAATTCCTACACTCAATGCCACCCAATCTCAGTGCCATTATCTAGAGAATAAATGTATTGAATCCACGGAAATGAGACTACTGGCTCACACTTTTTGAGTGCTTCCTTCACTCTAGCCAGTTACACGTGATATTCATGTGCCCATTTTGCAGCTAAGAAAACTGAGGCCAGATGAGTCAAGTGGCAGTCTAACCAGCAAGAGCTGAATTTGTCTGTTTGACCCCATACCCCTCACTATCAGTACCTCTCACTGGAGGGTGATTCTGCCTCCAGGGAACACTGGACAATGTCTGGGGACATCTGTGGTTGTCACGACTGGGGGTATTCCTGGCATCAGGTGGGTGGAGGCCAGGGATGCTGCTCCACACCCCACAGTTCCAAAGATGGTCCCCACAGAGAGCGGACTGACTTCCAAATGTCAATAACACTGCAGTAGAGACACCCTACTCTAAACCCTTCTTGAAAAGAAGGCAACCACCTCTGGACACATGGTCTTCCTCCAGTAACTCACCACTCTGATCTCACATTTTCATGTCCCACTCAAGAGCACCCAACAGCTCCCTAGTACTCATCAGATGACCCTATACTCAAGGGCACTGGCCTTCATCCCCCCATTCCCCTGACCCCTGACCTTCAGGTCACTATAAGGAATTAAAAATCTGCTTTTTAACAATCTATTTTATTCATGTTTTCATTTTTCCATTCACTAACAAAAATGTTCCAAGCCTTGGCCAGGTAGCTCAGCTGGTTAAAGCATCATACCCACACTCCAAGGTTGTGGATTCGATCCCCGGTCAGGGTACTTACAAGAACCAACCAATGGGCCCTGGCCGGTTGGCTCAGTGGTAGAGCGTCGGCCTGGCATGCAGGAGTCCCGGGTTCGATTCCCGGCCAGGGCACACAGAAGAGGCGCCCATCTGCTTCTCCACCCCTCCCCCTCTCTTTCCTCTCTGTCTCTCTCTTCCCCTCCTGCAGCCAAGGCTCCATTGGAGCAAAGTTGGCCCGGGCACTGAGGATGGCTCTGTGGCCTCTGCCTCAGGCGCTAGAATGGCTCTGGTTGCAGGGGAGCAATGCCCCAGATGGGCAGAGCATCGCCCCCGGGTGGGCATGCCGGGTGGATCCCGGTCAGGCGCATGTGGGAGTCTGTCTGACTGCCTCCCAGTTTCCAACTTCAGAAAAATACAAAAAAAAAAAAAAAAAAAGAACCAACCAATGAATAGATAAATATGTGGAACAACAAATTGATTTTTCTCTCTCTAAAATTAATAGATTTTTAACAAATTAATGTTTCAAGCCCCTAGTATGCACTAAGTGCATGAAGAAGTGATGGGGACCAACTTCCCGCCTGAAATTGCAGTGCCAACTTCAACCAGGCAAGGACAGGGCAGGTGAGGCATGAGGGGTGAGGGAAGAATGCAGGGGAATGTGAGGTCCTGGAAGTGCTCGCCGGATGAACTTGCTTGGCCCCTTCTGAGCGTATATGGGGAAACTGAGGCCCAGAGAGGGCAGAGGCTGGGCTGAGGTCCCCCGAGTGTCAACTGCCAGGAGGTGTAGGAGTCTGGGGGCTTTACTCCTGGGTTTGGGATCTCCCTGCTGGAAGCGGTTTTGCTGTGCTTAGGGTGAGGTCTCTGTGGCCTAACAGGTTGGACCAGAACCCAGGAATGTCCTGAAGCAGTTCTGCATCCTGTCTGGGCTATGGTTCAATCATCAGTGGTTCTTGTGTGCCCACTGTTTACATACAGAACTGACAAAACAGACTCAGTCCCTGCTCTAAAGAAAGCCCAAGATCTTCAGGGGAGATAGACAGTAATAGAATCATTACAAAACATAAGTAAAAAGTACAACCTAGACTTCTGAGTGTATTGGCAGAGAGACATGAACTTGGCTGGAGGTTCAGGGATGGCTTCTCTGAGGAGGTGGCACATGAGATGAGAATTGAATTAGTAGAAGTAACCTAGGTGAGAGGGACCTAGGCAGAGAAACAGATGTAAAGGAGATGAGGGAGGAACCATGGGGATATCTGGAGGAAAGTATTATAGGTGGAGTGAACTGTACATGCAAAGACCTTGGGGCAGGACCAGTGGTGGGATTCAGCAGGTTCACACTGGTTCGGCAGAACCAATACCTAATTTTTTGTTGATTTCAGAGAACCGTTTGTTAAAATAGCACTTGTAATCAGGGTTCTCTCTAAGCTGCCCAATGTGGAAATCACAAATTTATATTCCTTACTCATTTTTAACGTTCATCTGTGCAACAGCATATTCTGAGTGCCTGTAGTAATGTTCATTCTGTCCATAGGTGAAAAAATTGCAAGTGAGGACGCCAATCAAGAAGCAATATGGGCCCTGGCCGGTTGGCTCAGCGGTAGAGGGTCGGCCTGGCGTGCGGGGCACCCGGGTTCGATTCCCGGCCAGGGCACATAGGAGAAGCGCCCATTTGCTTCTCCAGCCCCCCCCAGCCTTGGAGCAAAGATGGGGATGGCTCCTTGGCCTCTGCCCCAGGCGCTAGAGTGGCTCTGGTCGCGGCAGAGCAACGCCCCAGAGGGGCAGAGCATCGCCCCCTGGTGGGCAGAGCGTCGCCCCTGGTGGGCGTGCCGGGTGGATCCCGGTCGGGCGCATGCGGGAGTCTGTCTGACTGTCTCTCCCCGTTTCCAGCTTCAGAAAAATACAAAAAAAAAAAAAAAAAAAAAGAAGAAGCAATATGGTGGCATGACCAGGTGGCGGCGCAGTGAATAGAGCATCACACTGGACTGCAGAGGACCCAGGTTTGAAACCCCAAGGTATCTGGCTTGAGCACGAACTCATCTGGCTTGAGCGCAGGTTTACCAGCTTGAACGTGAGGTTGCTGGCTTGAGCGTGGGATCATAGACATGACCACATGGTCACTGGCTTGAGCCCAAAGGTTTCTGGCTTGAAGACCAAGGTCGCTGGCTTGAGCAAGGGCTCACTCACTCTACTGTAGCCCCCCAGTCAAAGCACATTTGAGAATCAATGAACAACTAAGGTGCTACAACAAAAAATTAATGCTTCTCATCTCTTTCCCTTCCTGTCTGTCTGTCCCTATCTGTTCTTCTCTGTCTCTGTCATAAAAAAAAGAAGAAAAAAAGAAGCAATATGGTGGTCCTGGACAATAATAGAGCATCAGCCTGGCATGTAGATGTGCCAGGTTTGATTCCCAGTCAGGGCACACAGGAGAAACGACCGTCTGCTTCTCCACCCATCTCCCTTTCTCCCTTCTCTCTCCCTCTCTCTCTCTCTCTCTCTCTCTCTCTCTCTCTTCTCCTCCCACAGCCATGGCTCAGTTGGCTTACTTCAAGCTTCTAGAAAGATCTACAAGCCCTTCTCACTTTCCCTTTCCTCCTACATCAAAGTGCTGTCACTGAGGTGCACTAGGACCTCATGTTGCCAATGCCTGGGACATTGCTCAGTCCAGAATCTGCCCTTCCTCCAACCCAGCACCCTCCTTCTCTTCCATACTTTCTCCTCAAATCTATGACCCAGTCCAGCCATGAGGAAAGCATCAGAACAACCCAAGTGAGGGTGTTCCACAGAACCCCCCACCAGCCCCTCCAGCCAGTGAAGGTCACAGAACAAGGGAAGTAGAGACAGAGGAGACATGCAGACTGAATACACTGAGGGATCCTGGATGGGGTACCAGGCCAGAAAAGAGACATTAGTAGAATCTGATTACTACCTGGAGTTTACTGAGTGGTGATGTAGCAATGTTGCTTTCTTAGGTTTCACAAATATACATCAATGTACATGGCAAATGTCATGTACAATGTTAAGATTGAGGCGGCCTGACCTGTGGTGGCACAGTAGACATAGTGTCGACCTAGAACACTGAGGTCTTGGGTTCGAAACTCTGGGCTTGCCCAGTCAAGGCACATATGGGAGGTGATGCTTCCTGCTCCTCCCCCGCTCTAAATTCTAAAATGAATAAATAAAAATCTTTTTAAAAAATTAGGAGTAAACCAGATGAGGAGTATATGGGCACACTCCAAATTATATCTACAACTTTTCTGTAAATTTAAAATGATTCCAAAATACAATGTTTATTAAAAAAAAAAAAAAAAAAAAAAAAAGGCAACATCTTACAGGGCCTCCAGATTTGGTCTCCTTAGTCTCCAGCTTCCCCCCAAGCCTGTCTTCCCTCCCGCCCAGCAGAGGACGCCTGTGAGCACCTGAATCAGGTCCCTACTCTGTTTTCAGCCCTGCAGGGCTCCCAGTTCCTGAGGGAAAAATCGAGTCCTCCACAAGGCCCTGCACCACCGGTCCTCACCTCTGCCCTCTCTCCTCCTCACTCTGCTTCCGCCACACAGGCCTTGTCTCTGTTCCTCTAGCAGGTCAGGCAGGGTCCTGCCCAGTGATGGGATTCAAGTAATTTAACAATTGGATCTCTGCCCTAATGACCACTTTAAATATATTAAAAAATGATATACCAAAAGGTAGTTTATTATTTCATGCATTTAATACTTAAATAAGAACAATAAAAGAGGTACACAAAACTAGATTATAGCCTGACCTGTGGTGGCAGAGTTGATAAAGCACCAATCTGGAACGCTGAGGTTGCTGATTCGAAACCCTGGGCTTGCTTGGTCAAGGCACATATGGGAGTTAATGCTTCCTGTTCCTCCCCTCCTCCTCTCTCTCTCCTTTCCAAAATGAATAAGTAAAATCTAAATAAAACAAAAACAAAAAACTACATTATAAGAGTTCTAAAATTTAAATGAAAAATATTAAATAATACCTGGCAAAAAAACAATAAAACTATTGTTTAAGATATTTCCAGCCTGGCCTGTGGTGGCACAGTGGATAAAGCATCTACCTGGAATGCTGAGGTCACTGCTTTGAGACCCTGGGCTTGCCTGGTCAAAGCACAAATGGGAGTTGATGCTTCTGGCTCCTCATTCTCTCTCACTCCTTTCTCTAAAATTGAATAAAAATCTAAAAAAAAAATGTCCATATTGCTTCTATTTTTTTCCTTAAGTGAGAAATGGGGAGGCAGAGAGGCAGACTCCTGCATGCACCCTAACTGGGATCCACCTGGCAAGCCCCTACCAGGTGATGCTCTGCCCATTTGGGGCCTTTGCTCCATTGCTTGGCAACTGAGCTATTTTAGCGCCTGAGAGGAGGCCATGGAGACATCCTCAGCACCTGGGGCCTCCTCCAAAACTGTCTATATCAAGGTCCTGTCCTGCACAGCGCAAGCGGTAAGACCCTGACGCTCGTCACATTTCTTTTATTTTTAATGTTTATTTTATTAATTTTAGAAAGAAAGTGACTGAGCTGTGGTGGTGCAGTGGATAAAGTGTCGACCTGGAACACTGAGGTTGCCAGTTCAAAACCCTGGGCTTTCCCGGTCAAGGCGCATATGGGAGTTGATGCTTCCTGCTCCTCCCCCTCTTCTCTCTCTCTAAAAATGAATGAATAAATAAAAATTTTAGAGAGAAAGGAAGGGAGACAGACAGACAGGAATATCGATCTGATTCTGTCTGTGCCCTGACCAGGGATCAAACTGGTAACCTCTGTGTTTTGGGACAATGCTCTGACCAACTGAGCTATCCAGCAAGGGTACCTTATTTTTTTACTTTCCTCTTTATTTTTTTAGAGAGAGAAAGGAAGGGTGAGAGAGAAAAAGAAAGAGAGAAAGATCAATCTGTTGTTCCACTCATCCATGCACTCATTGGTTGACTCCTGTATGGGTCTCAACTGGGGATCGAACCCACAACCCTGGGATATCAGGATAACGCTCTACTCAGCTGAGCTACCTGGCCAGGTTCATACAGTCTCTGTTTTCAGTCTGGCCTCTGTACCGGTAACGGGCCAGTTGCCCTCTGACCATTGCCATTAAAAGTCCCTAGTTATCCCCAAATTGAACAGTCTTTATCTGTTCTGTGGCTACACCTGCCACATCTGAAATCTACCCTCTTGGAATACACAGCACTTGCCTTTCTACTCTGTTCAGAATATTAGGTGGCTGCCAATGAGCTATTTATTCATTTATTGAGCATCTACTGCATGCTAGGCACAATTCTAGGCATGGGGGATACTATAGTGGTAGAGCTCACCAACCAGCAGAGAAAATGGACTTTCAACAAATAGACCCACCAATGAATGTGCAGTGAATGAGCTGTGGCTTCAGCTCAGGAACATTCAGTAGCTCCCGAGCATCTGTTCAAAGCATATTTATTGAGCATTGATTAATGCCAGATTTGGGCATACCCTCCCAAGTCATCTGTGTTTCTTATCACCTCTGAACTATTTTACAACCTTGTAAATGGTAGGAAACTGGTGATATTGCAAACGATACTTGTCCATAGAAATGCAAATGAATTTGTCAGTGGTGACCATAGATTATTGCCCTGTAACTATTGATCAGTTTTGAATTCATTTGTAAATTCATTTATGCATTCTTAATGCGTGTGTGTGTGTGTGTGTGTGTGTGTGTGTGTGTTGTTTCTTTATACTCTTCCTTGAACAGGCTGTAAAAACTTACTGGTCCCCACATTAATTAGTTAAGTAAACTCATAAAGCGCCTGTTTTATGTTAATATGAGAGTCATGCTTTTACCTTTTGAGGAAAAGAAATGATCCTATAACACTAACAGCCTTTACACCAGTATCCAAGGCTCCCTGCTCAGATTTCTACCTACCTCCCAGTTACTTGTCCCACTCACCTATTAAAATCTCCAAGCTCCAGAACATTCTACCACTTTTTTTCCTAATCTCCCTGGACCCCAATCTATTTCTTACACATCAGTAAATGCTGTGGTTCTACCAAAATCTTCCCAGAATCTGCCCATTTCTTCCCTCTCTGCTTCATCTGGTGGAGTCCCATCATTGCCCACCTGGACCAATGCAGTCAACTCAGCCCTGGTCCCCTGTTCTTGCCCTCTCCTCTCAGTCTGTCCTCCCTACAGTCACCAGAGGACACCTGTGAACATCTGAGTCAGGTATGGTCCCTCCTCTGCCCACAGCCCTTCAGGACTCCCATCTCTTAGCATCAAAAGCCAAGTTCTCCCCAAGGCCCACAAGGCCCTGCTTGACCTGCTCTGTGTCCTCCCTGTCCTCCCCTTCTCCGTCTCTCCTCCTTGCTCACTCTGCTCCAGCCACCCAGGCCTCCTTCCTGTTCTTCCAACCCACCAGGCACAATTCTGCCCCGGGGCCTTTCCACATGATGTTACCTTTGCTTGGAATGGCCCAAGTACTTCCTTCAAGTCTGCTCAAATAAATCTCCCTAATCTTTATTTAAGATTGTAAAATACCTACCCACCTGTTTCATTCCTATTTTTTGTACCTCTTTTTTTTTTTTTTTGAGAGAGAGAGAGAGAGAGAGGAAGGGAGAGTCTTATACCACTTTTAATTCTGTTTTCCTGTGAGATTGACCACCTTCTGACCCAGGATACAATTTAGGATACAGTTTACTTCCTTATTATGTCTCTTGTTTCTCCTCTGTCTTCCTCCACCAAAATATAAGCCCACAAGATCAGGGACCTTTGCTGAATCCCCAAAGCCTAGAACAGCACCCAGCACACAGTAGGTGCTCCATAAATGCATATTCAGTCCCTGGGCAGTCCCTCCTCCCAATCATGTCTCCCACTAACCTCAGCCCATTCCAAAGGGTGTCAGGCTCCACCCTGAGCAAACACTGCTCCCTGGCACGGGGCCAGGCTAAGGAGGAAGAACAGGATCCCACTCTCCACTGTGAACTTGCTCCAGAATTCAGGGCCTTGTGGAAGCACTGAGCCAGGAAGGCAGGACACTTATAAGATGCTGAGCCTGGGGCTTCAGTCAGGGAGCACAGGCAGCCCCCAGATCTCCCTGCTCCCTACATTTTGACTCCTATCTGCCTCATGGCCCTACTTTACTTTGCAGGCCAGTGCAAGTGGTTGTCCTCTCTGAGCCAGAGTTCAACCTCTATAAGACGAGAAGGTGCTGGCTCAGCATTCTGAGCTTTGATTTTGAGTGGGACACCTCTTCCTGCAACCCCCACATGACTGAGCATCTACGACCAGCCCCATCGTTGTTGCTTTCAGCAACCCTGCTACATGATGACTCTTATACCCATTTTACAGAGTGGGAAACTGAGTTCCAGTTAGAATAAATGGCTGGAGGGTATCTCAGTCAACCCCACAACCCCCCAAATCTCAAGCCTCCCTGATTCCTGGGAGCTCTGTGACATGCTGCCCTAGCGTGATCCCAAATGCCAGGCCTACTCTGTGCCCCATGTCTCAGATGCCCATGCCTTCCCAATCCCAAGAGACCTACTAGGTCCTGGACAGACAGACTTGAGGTGCAATCAGACACTGGCTCCCAGAAAGTTCCTTTTGTCCTGCACTTCTGGGAGCAAATGACCCAGAAAAATGTCTTGCCACCTGACCCCTCTCCTCTTTAGGTTCCAGGCTTCCTTCGCCCAGAAACCATCCTGGCTCCTTGCCCACAGCCTGCTCTGGGGACTGTTTTGACAACCGTCCGCTTGCCCTAGCCCCTGACCGCATTTCTCTGGGAGATTTTACCTGGAGAAGGAATCCAGAGAAACAAAGGAAAGCGACCCAGGGACCTGCAGCTTCTAGCAGCGGCAGGAGGTCCATGAAATTGTTGGAAGACCTGGGGGTCTCTTCAGAAGCTCCAGGAGGCCCCCAAATTGACCAGGTGCCAAGCTGCCCCACCTGCAACTTCCTTGCCTGACTTCCGGTTCTCATTTTGGAGAATCAGAGAGACCAACCCGTGCCCCCTTGGCCCCTTAGCACCACCTGGGCCAACAATGACCCTTTTAGGTCTCTGGCTCTGATATCCTGGGCAGGCTGCCAGGGGCAGTAACTGCTAGCCAGATAATCCTTTAGAAACTATGTCAAATGCCTATGCAAGAGTGTCAGTTTCCTGCTTTCCGGGGAGCTGGGGGGGAGCGAGGTGATCTGGGGTCCCGGGTCGCTACAGTGAGGACTCTGGTCCTGACAATGGCCTTGGGATGGTGGGCAGAGCAGGGACTTACCTGTCTAGGAGGCTGAGTGGCCTCTGGGCAGATAGCAGGAGCCAGGGCTTGGGTGCCCTCCTGGCATGGGGGTGGGGAGGGAGCCTGAGGTTTGAGCTCTGGCCTCCCCACCTGTTTGTTCAATTTTTTCTTTCTTGTGGCGGCAACAGGCTAGCAGGTTCTGTGCCAGGTGGAACCAGCGCGGCAACAAGCGACATGCACAGGCAACTGGCAGTGTGAGACAGGGAGGCTGGTTGGGTTAGTGGCTCTGTCGTAAGGTACTCTCACGTGGGAGCAGCTGGCCTTAACCCCTGCTTGCCCAGAAGCCAGGGACACAGAGTCCTGCCTTGCTTGTGCCATTCACCCCTGAGCTCTTGACTGGGACCAGCAATTAAAGGCAAGCCCTTGAGAAAGATTTGTTGAATAAATTAAGGAATAAATGAATGAAACTCCTTCTGGCTCCTCCCCTCTCCCCTCTGCTCTCTTTGCAGCCAGAACTGCCCACCAAGCCTTTGCACTTGCTGTGCCTTCCGACAGACATGCCATCTCATCAATTGTGGTAGGGCTGGCTTCTTCCCACCCTGCAGATCCAAGAGGAGATTCTGCTTCTGTGCTGCAAGTTGAGCAGCCGGACTCCTGTGCCAAGAATCTTTATTCGTTTCTCAGCTGGGTACCTTTGGGTCTCAGTTTCCTCATATAAGAAATGAGAAAAACACTAGTATTTACCTCCTAGGGGAGTTTTGAAGGGTAAGTAAATGAATGAATATCCATAAAGTGCTTTGAACAGGACAGGGCACAAAGTAGGTCCACATCTTTTAGCCACTACCCACAAGTGACTGGTCTGAATGAATGAGATGTGGTTAAGTGAAAAATACACGTCAGGTTCGGAGGATGCAGTACCCAAGAGAATATAAAATAGCTCGTTATTTTTTTTTACTGTTTTTTAAATTTTATTTATTGATTTTAAAGAGAGAGAGAGAGAAATATCGACTTGTTCCACTTATTTATGCATTCATTGTTTGATTCTTTTTTAATATTTAGAAAAATTTTAGAGAATTTATTCATTTTAGAGAGGAGAGAGAGAGAGAGAGAGAGAAGGGGGAGGAGCAGGAAGCATCAACTCCCATATGTGCCTTGACCAGGCAAGCCCAGGGTTTCAAACCAGCAACCTCAGAGTTCTAGGTCAAGGATTTATCCACTGCGTCACCACAGGTCCATTGGTTGATTCTTGTATGTGCTCTGGCCAGGGATCAAACTGGCAACCTTGGCATATGGGGACGACACTCTAACTGAGCTACCACACCAGAGTTGATAGCTCTTTATTTTGAATATCTACTCTATATTGAAATGATAATATTTTGGACATGTTGGGTTAAATGCAATATATCATTAAACTAATCTCACCCATTTCTGTTTCGCCATTTAAATTGTGCTTACTAGAAAATTTTAAATAATGTTTAAGATTATTTTAGGTGAAAGGAGGGAAGATAGTAAGACAGATTCTTGCATGCACCCCAACTGAGATCCACCTGGCAACCCACCTGGCAACCCCGTCTAGGACCGATAATTGCAACTGAGCTATTTTTAGTACCTGGGCCGACTCACTCAGACCAACTGAGCTATTCTCAGCGCCTGGGCCAATGCAGGAACTAATTGAGCCACTGGCTGCAGGAGAGGAAGATGGAGAGAAAGGGGAGAAGGAGGAAAATAGAAGCAGATGGTCGCTTCTCCTATATGCCCTGGCCAGGAATTGAACCCAGGACATCCATATGCTGGGCTGGTGTTCTCTCTACTGAGCCACTGGCCAGGGCCATGTTTAAGATTTTAAATATAAATTGGCCTGTGTTGGGCCCTGGCCAAGTGGCTCAGTGGATAAAGCATCAACCTGGCATGTCACAGGTCACGGATTCTACCCTGGTCTGGGCACATAGGAGAAGCAATGAGTGCACAAGTAAATGGAACAACTAAGGGAAATAGGAGAATTGATGCTTCTCTGTCTCTTTCTTCCTCTCTCTCAAATCAATGAAAAAAAATTTGAAATTAAAAAAATAATAAGTCTGACCTGTAGTGGCACAGTGGATAAAGCATTGACCTGGAACACTGAGGTCGCTGGTTCAAAACCCTAGGCTTGCCTGGTCAAGGCACATATGGGATTTGATGCTTCCTGATCTTTCCCCCTTCTCTTTCTCTTTCTCTCTCACTTTCCTCTCTAAAATGCATAAATTTTATTTTTATTTATTTTTATTATTTTTTTTTGTATTTTTCTGAAGCTGGAAATGGGGAGAGACAGCCAGACAGACTCCCGCATGCGCCCGTCTGGGATCCACCCGGCACGCCCACCAGGGGGCGACTGCTCTGCCCACCAGGGGGCGATGCTCTGCCCCTCCGGGGCGTCGCTCTGCCGCGACCAGAGCCACTCTAGCGCCTGGGGCAGAGGCCAAGGAGCCATCCCCAGAGCCCGGGCCATCTTTGCTCCAATGGAGCCTTGGCTGCGGGAGGGGTAGAGAGAGACAGAGAGGAAGGGGGGGAATGGGGTGGAGAAGCAAATGGGCGCTTCTCCTATGTGCCCTGGCCGGGAATCGAACCCGGGTCCCCCGCACGCCAGGCCGATGCTCTACCGCTGAGCCAACCGGCCAGGGCTAAAATGCATAATTTTTTTAAATAAATTGGCTTACATTGTAGTCCTCTTGGTCAGCACTGGAATAGGTGCTTAATGCATAGCAGATATTGAACTTGTCTTTTTTATCACATTCTATTGCCATTGTGTCATAGCGGTGTTATTTTCAGTGTTCATTAGCAGCTGAAAATATCTTCTGTCTTGTGCTTGTTTATCTGTATCTTCTAGAATATCATCTTATTGAGGTCAGGGATTTTGTCTTTCTCATTCCTGTATTCCCGTGGCCTAGAAACAGTGCCTGGTACACAGTAGGTGCTCAATAAATATTTGTGGTATGAATGAATGAATGAAATATGTGGAGAGGATGGAAGATGCATGGATCCCTCCTACCTAGTACCTAGTGCTGATGGTAATAATCTCTATGACCACCAGAGGACGCCAGAAAACTGGCAACCGGCCCCAGCCCGGCAGCCTCAGTTTTGCACGTTGTGAAACTGGGCGTGGAAGGATGTATCAGGAGGATCAGAAGCCACTGCCCTGCCTCACCCAGATCCCGGCCCCATCTCCATTCTCTGCCTATCCTCTCCTGCCCACTTTTGTTTTTTTACGTTTTCATTTTTGTTAAAGTTTATAGACACAAATTGATTTTAGGTAAAGGTGAGAGAGAGAAATATCAATTTGTTGTTTTACCCATCCATGCATTCAGTCGTTGACCCCCGTAGGTGCCCTGACCATGGATCGAACCCGCAACCTTGGTGTATCAAGATGATGCTCCAACTAACTGAGCTATAGGGCCAGGGTTGTACACACTTTCACTTTAGAGTCGAATTCTAATTCGGGTTTGTTAAAATTAGCAGTGACATTATCACTCCATAATTTCTCTCTTACCAGAAACACTGTTCCCCTAGGTTCTTTTAAGCTAAATAATGTTGACATTCACTTCCCTGTCTTTAAATAATGCCTGTTTTGCCACTTCTTGATTTTCCAGTTTTAGCATTGACTTCCCACCAAAAGAGGTTCAGAATCAACCCTGAAATTGTTTTTTGTTTTTTCATTTTTCAAGATCCTTATCACTGATTCAAAGCCCAGCATTTATCCCATAGCTTGAACCGGTGCTTCTCAAACTCTCTCAGGCATTCAAATTGCTTTAGTGGGCCATTGAAACCCAGAGCGTGGGGTCCGACCCCAGGGCGCCCCGGGACTCTCTGATGAAGGAGGTTGGGGTGGGGCAGAGATTTTGCACCTCTACCAAACTCCAGGTTGATGCCTCCCCAATACCCCATGATGAACGACCATGTCTCTGTAGTCAGATAGGCCTGGATGAAAACATCCAGGCTCTGTCCCTCACTAGCAAGGTGCCCGCCCCTCCCATTTCCCCACAGAGGAAATCATTAATTATGAATAAAATTACTAATAGCAGCATTTATTACTCCCCAAATCATGACTTCACATTTAATAACCACCTTGCCATGTCATTAATAAATTCATCATTAGACTTTAATAAAACACTAATACAATATTTTTCATATATAAATACACTCATTCACAGCATGGTTGGTTCTTTGTGTGATTCTCTGAGTTCCTATTTCCTCATGTGTAAAATGGGGATGATAATAATTTTGATCTGCTTAATCACTATTATCAAATATTTATTGTTTTCTAGGTGTAAGTTTCTGTGTTAGGTACTGGGAATATATTAGAAGTAAAAATGGGTTCCTAACTATTGGAGATACTGCATGCAAAGGCTTTAGCATCGAGACTAGTATTTAATAATGTTGTTATTATTATTTTTTAGTGAGAGATGCAGGGACAAAGACAGAAAGAAGGATAGATAGGGACAGACAGACAAGAAGGGAGAGAGATGAGAAGCATCAATTCTTCATTGCAGCACCTTAGTTGTTCATTGATTGCTTTCTCATATGTACCTTGATGGGGGGGTGGGGCTCCAGCAGAGCTAGTGACCCCTTGCTCAAGCCAACGACCTTTGGGCTTCAAGCCAGTGACCTTTGGGCTCAAGCCAGTGACCATGAGGTCATGTCTATGATCCCATGCTCAAGCCAGTGACCCTGCATTCAAGCTTGTGTTCAAGCCAGTGACTTTGGGGATTCGAACCTGGGTTCTCTGCGTTCTAGTCCGATGCTCTGTACATTGTGCCACCGCCTGGTCAGGCTTAATAATATTATGTATAATAAAGTGACCAACTTTTTTACAATGAAAAGGAGGACAAAAATAAGTTGAAGAAAACAATATCATAAATAAAAGAAACATGGCCCTGGCCGGTTGGCTCAGCGGTAGAGCGTCGGCCTGGCGTGCGGGGGACCCGGGTTCGATTCCCGGCCAGGGCACACAGGAGAAGCGCCCATTTGCTTCTCCACCCCCCCTCCTTCCTCTCTGTCTCTCTCTTCCCCTCCCGCAGCCAAGGCTCCATTGGAGCAAAGATGGCCCAGGCACTGGGGATGGCTCCTTGGCCTCTGTCCCAGGCGCTAGAGTGGCTCTGGTCGCGGCAGAGCGACGCCCTGGAGGGGCAGAGCATCGCCCCCTGGTGGGCAGAGCATAGCCCCTGGTGGGTGTGCTGGGTGGATCCCGGTCGGGCGCATGCGGGAGTCTGTCTGACTGTCTCTCCCCGTTTCCAGCTTCAGAAAAATACAAATAAATAAATAAATAAATAAAAATAAAAAATAAATAAAAGAAACATTTTACTCATTGCAACAATAATACAGTATAACATGATAAATACATAGTAAAAACATTTGCAATATTTTATATTGTAATTATGCTTACATGACTATTAATCTTTAATAATTATTGTAAGAGAAAAGTACTCATTTAGTAAAACTAAATAGCAAACAAAACCACTAATTTGGAGTGATATTCAGGTGTATTTATCATTTTTTAATTTAAAAAGTATTTTATGCAACTATTTAATCAAAGTGCATTATAAATAGATATGGTTTGAGGTTAGATTTCCACTTTAAAACTCAAATTTCAGGAAAATGCTTGTAAATAAAATTATACATATTTGGAAATTATTAAATAGATAATGAATTAATAAAATGTGAATTGAATATTCACTAAGAAAGAAATAATCGTGAGTCTGCAATGTCATATGTGCCATGTTATGTTTCAGTAAGAAGTACACAGGCCCTGGTTGGTTGGCTCAGTGGTAGAGCGTCGGCCTGGCGTGCGGAAGTCCCAGGTTCGATTCCTGGCCAGGGCACACAGGAGAAGCGCCCATCTGCTTCTCCACCCCTCCTCCCCCTCTCCTTCCTCTCTGTCTCTCTCTTCCCCTCCCATAGCCAAGGCTCCATTGGAGCAAAAGATGGCCAGGTGCTGGGGATGGCTCCTTGGCCTCTGCCCCAGGCACTAGAGTGGCTCTGGTCACAACAGAGCGATGCCCCAATGGGCAGAGCATCGCCCCCTGGTGGGCATGCCGGGTGGATCCCGGTCGGGCGCATGCGGGAGTCTGTCTGACTGCCTCCCCGTTTCCAGCTTCAGGAAAAAAAAAGGAAAAAAAAAGAAGTACACAAAGCCATTTGCTCGCTCAGTATATCGCGTGCTCTCTCTCAAGGTCTCCTGTGCAGAGTGCATGCGTCTCATAATCGCATCTTGCAGCACTGTACAGATCCTTGACAAATCGACATGTCAAATACAAATACGTCACATCACACGCAATGAATAGACTCTGAATCGATTGAATACGGACATTTACAGATTAGTCTTCCAATATCAAAAAGGAGGACATGTGGGAGGACACTTTTCGAGGCAGAACAGAACTAAAGGAGGATGATTGGTCACCTTATAATTGTCATTATATTATAAATAACAGAATATATAACATTTGCACACTGTATGCTGTTACTTATATATAATATATATTTTTTAGTCACATGTTTATCATATTATGTATAATTTATATATTGTGCATAATAAAAATCAAACTTTATTATCATATTATAATTACTACTTGTGAGGCCCTTTGCTTGATTAGTGCAAGAGCATGTGGCAGAGCAGCAGACCAGGTTATGGGTGCTTGCACTCAGGGGGATTGTGGATGCACAGATTGCCTGCCCGCCACTGTGAAGGGACAATTTGCTGTTTGTTTGCCTGAGAGGCAGTTTCCCTGCCTGTGTGCTTGTCTGCCATTGGGAGACTTCTTTTTATTTTTTTATTCATTTTTGTATTTTTCTGAAGTTGGAAACCGGGAGGCAGTCAGACAGACTCCTGCATGTGCCTGACCGGGATCCAGCTGGCACGCCCACCAGGGGGCGATGCTCTGCCCATCTGGGGCGTTGCTCTGTTGCAACCAGAGCCATTCTAGAGCCTGAGGCAGAGGCCATGGAGCCATCCTCAGCACCCGGGCCAACTTTGCTCCAATGGAGCCTTGGGAAGAGAGAGACAGAGAGGAAGAGGGGTGGAGAAGCAGATGGGCGCTTCTCCTGTGTGCCCTGGCTGGGAATCAAACCCGGGACTCCTGCATGCCAGGCCGATGCTCTACCAGTGAGGCAACCGGCCAGGGCTATTTTTTTTTTTTTTTTAACAGAGACAGAGAGAGTCAGATAGATAGGGACAGACAGGAATGGAGAGAGATGAGAAGCATCAATCATTAGTTTTTTGTTATGACACCTTAGTTGTTCATTAATTGCTTTCTCATATGTGCCTTGACTGCGGGCCTTCAGCAGACCGAGTAGGTCCAAGCTGGTGAGCTTTGCTCAAACCAGATGAGCCCACACTCAAGCTGGCGAGCTCGAGGTCTTGAACCCGGGTCCTCTGCTTCCCAGTCCGACGCTCTATCCGCTGCGCGACCGCCTGGTTAGGCCATTGTGAGACTTTATAAAACGGAATGGCCCAACGTTTCCTGGCTCTACAGTTTTTCTTTCTATCCTCTGCCCAAATCCAATGTGGACCTGCCTGGCCTCGGCCACTGGCATTACGCTACTTATGTTGAAATGTTTAACATGGTAACATGTGTCACTTATAATACACTGGTGACTTATTAATTATAAGATTAGTTATATTTCATATATATAATATCAATACCATTGCATATTGAGTAACTGGAACTGTGCTGCCCTTCTACACCCTGGGCACGTGGGGGCGCTCCAGGCGCTCCTGGGTGGGCACACAGGTCCTGCCCCCGAGTCCCGATTGGTGGAGCGCGCAGTGCGCGATGACGCAGCGTATGGCCCCGCCCCAGCCCTCCCTCGGGTTCCCTGGACTAGGCTCCCTCCCTTCACCCTCCGGCCGGCGGCGGTTGTTGTTCAGCGGCTACGGCCGCAACTCGGGTCGTAACCTCCGTCCACCCGCTCGCCAGCCGGTCCGCGCGCGCGGCCATGGAGCTGGAAGTGCCGGACGAGGCGGAGAGCGCCGAGGGGGAGACCGTGACCTCGGAGGCGACCTGGGCCGCGGAGAGCGGCGCAGCAGCAGGTAACGGCTCTGGACCTTGCGTCTCTTCATGCACCCCGAATGGACCCGCCTGCCCTCCCCCCCACAGCCTGGGCCCAATGGACCCGTCCGAGTGCCGGAGGGGCGCCGAGACCCGCTGCAGGGAGACCGGAACATTCCACTCGGGTGCTCGCGGGGGGGATGGAACACCCCACACCCGGGCCGGGGGACTCGCCGCCCAGGGCCGAGGGAGGATTGAACGCCCTGGCTGGGGGCTCGGAGTTACACCTCCTGTTTTGGAAATCACGGGGGGGGGGTGCGCGCTGGGCTGGGGGCAGGGGTGGTTTCAGGGCCCCATTCTTACAGGCTGTGAGTGGAGCGTCCTCCTTTGGAAGAATTCGGGGAAGACCGGCCCTCACCTCTGGCGGGGTGAGAACCCCACTTAGGGCGCATAGTGGGTGTGTGTTCCGCCTTCTGCTCAGGGCGCTCAGGGACGACACCTCTCCAGTCGTATTGGTGGGGGTCTGCTTTGTGTATGTGGAATGGTGAAGTACAGTACCCCTGTTCCAGTGAGGAGGCCCTGTCTCCAAGGTGGGGCATAACAGAGGGTGACTGTGTATCAGTTGTGCTTTTCTGCCTTGACCCACTGTCTGAGACACAAACCTGCCTGGTATCACCCCTTCCCCCCACAAGAAGTCACTCTTATGTGCACATGTTATTTGGTCAGGAAAGCCAGGGGCAGCTGGGGTGGAGGAAGGAGGGTCTTTGTGGCCATCTGGGTCAGCCTCCTGACTATCTCATCTATCTTTGTGGAAGTCACCAGACCTGGGTTCTGGTGCACTGGGCTATTCTTTTTCTGGTTTTCACTTTATCACAGGAGCGAGTCCAGAGCATGATGGCATTTTCAATGCTGGGGCTCTTAAGCAAACCCCGGAATAGTAGGCCCTGCTAAGCCTTCTCCTTGGACCTTGGGGGTTTGCTGTAGCCCCCAGTGTAGGGCCACTGCTTCCTGGTGCTCCTGTCTTTGGCATGCCTTCCTCACCCTCCGGCAGAGCAGGTGTGGGGAGTCAGGCAGCCTCGCCTCACCAGCTCTAGGCCTGCCTTTCCCTGGGGTGGAGTGCAGAGTCGAGCCACTGCAGTTCCTTCTCAGTTGAGGTCACAAGCTCCCAAATAGGAAGTGTCCTGATCCAAAGAACCCTTTGCTCCTCCCAAGCAGCCCTCATGGGTGGAGCCCTGTGGATATCCACATGGGCATCCATCCTTTCTCCCTTGGGCCTCCAGAAGTTTTCTTGGCAGTCAGGGAGGTGCTGTGCTGCCTGGGAGTTGGGAGAAGTGTCTGGAGAGAGAGAGAGCACGCCAGAGAGAGCATCCTGAGCTCTGGAAGACTCCCACTGCTTCCTTTCCCACTGCCATCTGGAACTGCCTGGTAGATGACCTGTTTCCTTCCGACCGTTCAGTCACCTCGCCTTCATTCAGCCAGCGCCCTTGCCTGGCTAGCCCCACAGTCGTTGAGGGGCCCAGTGAGGTTCTTTCTCAGCCCTCTGACTTCTGCTATTAACCCCATGCCCTGGCTGGTCAGAGACAAAATAGCCCTTGCCTCAGTGACCACGGGAAAGCTGAAAAGCAAACTTGTCTTATCAGGGGCTGGGTGAGCTGATGGGGACAAATAAAGGCCCAGGCCCCAGCTGTGGCTGGTTCTGACCATCAAGCCTGAAAGATATGGGCTGACCCTCCCTGTCTGTCACCAAAATTCACAGAAATATGCCTTCCCCAACTAATAATTTATTTTACTTGCTTTAAAGAGCTGCCTCTCCCCCTCCAAACCTACTTCTCCTGACCTAAGTTCTGTGAAGTTGGGGTCACAGCTGCCTGCACTTTTCCTACTGCTGTACAAATGTTAACACATAAATGGGTCTGCATGTTCACCGGGACGGTTCATGCTGCACCAGGTCTCTCCCCTCGGCACTATTGACATTTTGGGCCAGAAAACTTTTTGTTTTGGAGGGGCTGTCCTGGGCACTAGAGAGTATTGGAGCAGCATCCCTGATTTCCACCCACTCGTTCCCCCCAGTTGTGACAACTACAGGTGTTCCAGACATGGCCCAGTGTCCCTTAGAGATAGTCACCCTGGGAGAGAGCCACTCTACTATACTTATTATTCTATAACTTGCTTGTTTTTTATCTGTAGTAGTCGACTTTCCCCCCATGTTGGTATCAGTTATTTTTTAGAAAGAGGGGCCATACTGTACCATAGTTAAGAGGGTGCGAGTCCCAGATATACACTGCCTGGGTTCCACTGACAAGCAAATGCCTTGACCTCTCTGAGCCCTCAGTGTCCCCATCTGTAAAATGGGGTGAGTGTGCTTGATGAACATTAGTGACAGCTGCTATAGGCACCAGCCATTACTGATTCACCAGCCTTTTGCTGAGGGACATTTAGGTTGTTTCAGAGTTGCTTTTGCTGTTACAAACAGTAAATGGCTTGTCTTTGAACGTAGGTGCTTCAATTCCTAGAAGTTGGAGCCCTGCCTTGGAATGGCTGGATCAGGGACTAGCAGATTGAAAAATGACTATCAGACACCTGATGGCTTTCTAGCAGGGTGTGGCAGAGGCCAAGAGAGATTGCTATTTCCCCACAGCCTTGCCAGCCTGGATGTTATCAGCCTTGGTCGTTTTGGCCAATCTGATGGGAGGTGAAACTTATCTCACTGATGTTTAGAATCTGGTTACTTTAAACAGCTGGGTTCCCGAGTCCTGCTCCAGAGAAGGCCTGAATGGGTTCTCCATTGGCTTTTGCAGTTTGTATGGGGTTCCTGGAGGCATGGACACATTCACGGGGCCAACTGTGGGGCCTATGAGATGCTTGTGGAATTTGGGGCTGAGCTGTGGTCTGCTGTTTCAGAGCCATTTTCATCCTGTCCTTCCTGTTCCCGTGATATCTCAGGACAGTCAGCTTCTTCCCAGACCTCCTGACCCCTTCTATATCTAATCTGGTGGCAAATTAAGTCAGCTTTGCCTTCAAAATGGACCTAGAATCTACCCACTTCTTTCTTCCTCTGCCTCTACCTGATCCAGCCGTGTCATCCATCACTGGCCTCGTCCCCCCATCCCTTAATATGTTCCCTACAGCTCACTTCAGAAGACTTCCGTTAAAAACTGACTCAGGTCTGACCAGGTGGTGGCACAGTGGATAAAGCGTGGGACTGGGATGTGGAGGACTCAGGTTTGAGACCCCAAGGTCACCAGCTTGAGCATGGGCTCGTCTGGTTTGAGCAGAGGCTCGCCAGCTTGGACCCAAAGTCGCTGGCTTGAGCAAGGGGTTACTCAGTCTGCTGAAGGCCCATGGTCAAGGCACATATGAGAAAGCAACCAGTGAACAACTAAGGTGTTGCAACAAAAAACTGATGATTGATACTTCTCATCTCTCTCTGTTCCTGTCTGTCTATCCCTATCTATCCCTCTCTCTGACTCTCTGTCTGTGTAAAAACAAAACAAAACTGACTCAGGCCCAGTCCTGGCTGGTTGGCTCAGCAGTAGAGCATCGGCCCAGTGTGTGGAAGTCCTGGGTTCAATTCCCGGCCAGGGCACACAGGCGAAGCGCCCATCTGCTTCTCCACCCTTCCCCCTCTCCTTTCTTTCTATCTCTCTCTTTCCCTCCTGCAGCCAAGGCTCCATTGGAGCAAAGTTGGCCCCGGGCACTGAGGATGGCTCCATGGCCTCCGCCTCAGGCACTAGAATAGCTCCGGTTGCAAAGGAGCAACGCCCCAGATGGGCAGAGCATTGCCCCCTGGTGGGCATGCCTGGTGGATCCCGGTTGAGTGCATGCAGGAGTCTGTCTGACTGCCTTACTGCTTCTAACTTCGGGAAAATACAAAAAAAAAACAGAACAAAAAAAACTGACTCAGGTCCTCTATGGTTGGCTCAGTGGTATAGCATCGGCCTGGCATGTGGATGTCCCAGGTTCGATTCCCGGCCAGGGCACTCAGTAGAAGTGCCCATCTGCTTCTCCACCCCTCCCCCTCTCCTTTCTCTCTCTCTGTCTCTTTCTTCCCACAGCCATGGCTCAGTCGGAACAAGCTGGTCCCAGGCGCTGAGGATGGCTCCATGGCCTCGCCACAGGCACTAATATAGCTTAGTTGCCAAGTAATGGAGCAATGTCCCAGATGGGCAGAGCATTGCCTGCTAGGGGGCTTGCTGGGTGGATCCTGGTTGGGGCGCATGCGAGAGTCTGTCTCTCTGCCTCCCTGCTTCTCATTTAAGGAAAAAAAAAAAGTTGACTCAAGACCCACCCCTTCTCTGCCCCAACCCTCCAGGACTCCCAGCTTCCTTGAGGTAAAATCAAGTTCAGCCCATGGTTCACAACGTGCCCCATTTCCTCCCTGCTCTTACCTTCTCCCTCTCTCCCCTTCACTCACTCTGCTTCAGCTACATAGAGTTTGCTGTTTATTTTAAAGGCAGTTCAATTTTTAATTTTTTGAGGAACTCCTTTTTTATTTTTTTGACAGAGAGTCAGAGAGAAGGACAGATAAGCAGGAAGGGAAAATGATAAGAAGCATCAGTTCTTTGTTGCAGCACCTCAGGGTTTCGAACCTGGGTCCCAGTCTGACACTCTATCCCCTGCGCCACCTCCTAGTCAAGAGGGCTTGCTGTTTCTTAACACTTCAGTCCTGCCCAGGGCCTTTGCATAGGCTGAGCCATCTGCCTAGAACATTTGTTCTCCATATCTGTGTCATTTGCTTCCTTAGCTCTTTCAAGTTTTTGCTGAAGTATCTCCTCATTGAGGCTCCCCCTGATGTTTGGGGAGGCCTGAGAGAGGGGTAGGCACAGTTCAAGCAAAGGCCTAGTGTGCTTGAAGAACAGTGAGGGGCCAGTATGCCTAAGGTGGGGCAGGTGTCATCACTGGAAGCTTCCTCTGTAGTTATGGGTACATGGTAACATGGGATTACAACATCTGTCATCCCCTCATTGTGAGTGAGCTGTTGCCTTAGGAGACAGAAAGTTCCCAGTTTGAAGTCCATTCTGGCCACTTTCTAGGAACACAGCGTAAGACTCTTGGACTAGCACCCTCTGCTCTGGGAAGAGACCTTGGGAGCTGGACCACCTTTACTATTTGGGGACACTCTGCCTCAGTGTCTTTGTTCTCATAAAGCTGGACCAAATGAATTGATATGCACAGCCCTTAAAAGGGTGCCTGGCATGTAGCCAACTCAGTGTGGTCTCTGGGGTTTTCCCTCCTTAAGTCTACAAACAAGTCAAAGGGAACTGCACATCATAAACGGTTTCTCGCAGTGCCTGGCACAAACTAGAGTCTGCCATGGGACTCAGAGCATGTGAGGACATTTAGTTTCCTCTTAGTTTTTGAACAATGCTTATCAAACATTTATCAGGCACCTACGGTGGGTCATACAGGTTTCCAGGTGCCTAGGTCAGTTATATCAGTGACCAGGGAGAATTCCCTTGCTGTTCTCTGGCCTCTCAGATTGTTGGGGGGGGTGTAAACAGATAAGACCAGAGGCAGCAGTTTGGGGCCCCTTGGACAAATTCTGTCCACTGCCAGTTTTTTGCAATAAAGTTTTATTAGAAAATGGTTGGCCCTGGCTGGTTTGCTCAGTGGATTGAGTGTTGGCGCGGCATGTGGATGTCCTGGGTTCAACTCCTAGTCAGGGCACACAGGAGAAGCAACCATCTGCTTCTCTTCTTCCCTTCCCTCTCCCCCTTCTCTCTCTCTATCCCCCTTGTAGCCAGTGGCTTGATTGGTTCAGGCATCATCCCCAGGCACTAAGGATAGCTTGGCTGGTCTAAGTGTCAGTCTCAGGCACTGAGGATAGGTTGGTTGATTTAAGCATTGGCCCCAAATGGAGGTTGCTGGGTGGATCCTGGTCGGGGCTCATGCGGGAGTCTGTCTCTCTATCTCCCCTCCTTTCAATTAATAAAGAAAAGAAAATGACTGACCTGACCAGGTGGTGGCACAGTGAACAGAGCATCAACCTAGGACTCTGAGGACCTGGGTTCGAAACCCTGAGATCACTGACTTGAGTGTAGGCTCACCAGTTCGAGTGTGGGATCATAGACATGACCCCATGGTTGATGGTTTGAGCTCAGAGGTTGCTGGCTTAAAGCTTGAGGTCGCTGGCTTAAGTAAGGGGTCACTGGCTCAGCTGGAGCCCCCCAGTCAAGGCACGTATAAGAAGCAATCAGTGGCCCTGGCCGGTTGGCTCAGTGGTAGAGCGTCGGCCTGGCATGTAGAAGTCCCAGGTTCGATTCCCGGCCAGGGCACACAGGAGAAGCGCCCATTTGCTTCTCCACCCCTCCCCCTTTCCTTCCTTTCTGTCTCTCTCTTCCCCTCCCGCAGCCGAGGCTCCATTGGAGCAAAGATGGCCCGGGCGCTGGGGATGGGTCCTTGGCCTCTGCCCCAGGCACTAGAGTGGCTCTGGTCGCGGCAGAGCGATGCCCCGGAGGGGCAGAGCATCGTCCCCTGGTGGGCCGAGCTTCGCCCCCTGGTGGGCGTGCCGGGTGGATCCTGGTCGGGCGCATGCGGGAGTCTGTCTCTCTCTCCCGGTTTCTAGCTTTGGAAAGATACAAAAAAAAAAAAGCAATCAGTGAATAAGTTGCCGCAACTGTGGCTTGATGCTTCTCATCTCTCTCCCTTCCTGTCTGTCCGTCCCTGTCTGTCTGTCTCCAAAAAAGAAAGCTACTCCCATTCACTCACATGTTGTCCATGCAGCTTCACGCTATAATGGCAGAGCTAAGTCTCAAGACGGAGACCTTATATAGCCTGCAATGTGGAAAATATTCACTATCTGGTCCTTTACGGAAAATGTTTGCTGACCCCTGATAAAACCACTCTGGACAGCGGTGAGTGTGTAGAAGGAATTGAAACATGTTGTGGCAGTATGAGTGACCAGGGTCCGCTGCAGGTTGTAAGGAGAAGAGATAACTTGAGTGAGACACAGCTGAGGGCGGAGCTTCTAATATAGGCTGAGGAAACGTGCAAAGATCCTGATGCTGGAATGAATGTGATTCCTTGGAGCCACAGAAGCTAAGTCAGTGTATGGGGCATGGGCTGAGATAGGCAGGGCCGGCCCTGGGGGTCCTGGCTCTGCCCTGGTTTTGTGCTGAGTTCAGTTGGTGCTGCTGGTGGGTTGAAGCAGGGCGGTGAGCACCGAGTCAGTTTTGCAAAGCATGCTCCGCTGCTTGGTGAGGAATGGGCTGTCCAGGGAGGGTGGGGCATGGGGGCAGAGGAAGGTGAGGGAGATGAGGAGCCCTGGAGGGTTTTGGCCTGTGTGCCCTGGAGTTGGTGATGGGGTGGGTAGAGCCCAGGAAGGAGCAGGTGTAAGGGGCTGAGCTTACATTGATGTGGAAGGAGCAGGAAGGGGTGTGTGCTGCCCAGGGGTTCCCAAGGCATGTGGAACAGGGCAGGATGGTCTGGGCCTTGACCTGAGTGGACACTACCTTGACCTTGGACAGTGTGCTTCTGAGCAAGTGAGGTCCCTGCTTTCTACTTTGGTTCTTCCTCTGCAGATGAGGGTAGGGGGGTCCCAAGGATTCAGGGGGACAGAAATAGGTGAGGCCTGCAGCTCCTAGAAGTGCTCATTAAATGTCATCTGGATGATCTGGGTATTTACAGATGGGGAGGCCAAGGCTTCAAAGGGGTCTTGGGCCCCCAGGCTTTCCATTTCCCAATGCTGCCACTGTGACCAAGTCACATGTCATCATGTGTGACAAGGCAGGTCAAGAATCCACTGGGGATTTTTCCATTGCTGCTAGCTGGACTCTCAGCCTGAGCCATGGGACTGCCCTTGTGTAGAGGATTACTGACTGACCAAGGGGATTAGCCTTGGGGCTCTGTACCTCCTCCCCCATCAGGCTGCACCAGAAGGTGTGGAGTCCCCCCAAGGCACTCTAAGTGCCTGAATCAGTAGGAAGTTTTGTGAACCTGGCTTCTGTCTTTGATTGAAGAAAAGAACCCCCCAACATTTTGTCACAATTATCTTTGTTGCACACACATTATGCTACTTGTCATGGCATTTATCCTGGATGGAGGCATGGGGTTGCTGTTGAAGAGATTTTAGGGAAGTTTTGGTTTCATCATGTTCTGTGGGTCTTGTTTCTCTCACACACGTCTCCTCAGATGTCCCCTACTGGAGAGCTGTCTTAGCTGAAGGTGGTGGAGTTGGTACCGTGTGTGAATAGGTGAGTGAACCAAGGGGGCGGGTGTAGATAGAGAAGAGACACGAGGAGAGCCAAGAAGTGAGGTCCCAGCAGCCATAGGAAGTTTTCAGCTGTTCTGTGCCTCAGTTTCCTCATTTTCAGGGTGGGATCGTGGACGTGCTTTCCTTTGTGGTTCATATGAGGATTAAATGTGTCAATGCACAGGAAATGCGCAGAACAGGGCCCAGCATGTGACAGATGCTCAGGAAGTGAGGAGCAAAGGCACATGACTTGGGCTAGGTGGCCTGGGGCAGTGGAATCAGCCTAGAGTCTGGGTGGGCTGCCTGTAGGGCTCCTTCACCTGCTGGCTTCATGTGAGCCCATTTCGCCCTGGTCCCGACTGTGTGGTCAGGCCACGTCTCTGTCAGGGGAGGCCATGGGCCCGTACCAGTTGAAATGGCTTAGGACTCGCTGTGTGACAAACATCCTGCAACTCAGTGGCCTGTTCCTGAGGCCTGTTTCTCACTTAACATCGAATGTCCCTGGTGGGTCAGCAGGGAGTGAGCGCATCATAATCACCCAGAAACCCAGGTGATGGAGTGCTACTATGTATGCCCAGTCATCTAGCAAAGGTACACATGCAAATCCTAGTCCACAGCCATGGTTTCAGTGTTGTTATCAGGGCCTTTTGTCACACTCAGAAGGCTTGGATGATGTATTCTGAGAGTACCTGACAGATGATGACATTTGGTGGTGGCCAGTCTCATGCTCTAACAATACTGCAACATGTCACCTGCAGGGTTGTTTCTGTTGGCGGAATTCCCGGAGGCAGAACTGCCAGGATAAAGGTGCCACCTATATTGAAATGTACCTTCGAGGTGCTTTAATTGGGTGTGGTAAGGCCCACAGACGGGTAGATGACGGCCCTTGAGGAAGAAGGGGGCATGCAGAGCATGTGGGGAAGCACCAGGAGGCAGAGGGAGGAGGAGAAAGCATGGGCCTTTATTGGGGTTTTGTTAGGACACAATGGACAAGGTAGGGTAGGTACCCTGGGGTGATTGGGACAGGGGGAGATGGGCTTGTGTGTGAGCGTTAGATAAGGGGTGTGTGGATTAATTGGTTTGTACATCAGACGTGGACGTACAGGGAGTTGTTTGTGATCTGAGTTGGCCAATGCCAGGATGACAGTTCCCCAGATTTGCGAGGCCTCAAGATGTCAGAGCATTATAAAATACAGAAAGAAATGTGATTAACCCAGAACCAGATGGACCATTCTGAGCTCCCTCTGGCTGTGGGTGAGAGTGCCTGTACCTCTCTGGTTCATTTCTCTGGTCTTAGCCAGTGTTAGTGGTTTAAGGTGACATTTCAGCATAGTTGCAGTTTGGACTTATTTTGTGAATAGGAATGAAAGCTCTTCATATAGTATAGTTTTTCCTTTTACTGTGCCATCTTTGTTTTATTAAAAATATTTTCCAGGCCCTGGCTGTGTAATCAGTTGCTTAGAGCTTTGTCCTGATACAACAGTACTGCATGTTTGATCCCCCAATAGAGCACATACAGGAATCGACCAATGAATGCATACATAAATAGAACAAATCCATGTTTCTCTCTCCCTCCCTCCCTCCCTTTCTTCCTCTCTCCTTTTCTTCCTTCTTCTTCTTCTCTCTCAAATTTTAAAAACATGCATATATACACATACATGTATATATATGTATATATGTGTGTGTGTGTCTGTGCCAGCAAAGGGAGCAAAGACAAGCCTGAGATATAGTGACTTGCCCACTCAGGTCACACAGGCACAGTGACAGGACTGATGGGGGGATTCTCACCTGCCCTCTCACTCCTACAGTATTCTGATTCTTTATCAGAGCTGGAAAATGGAGCATAACCCACTAGGAGTTAAGGCCATCAAAGAGGCTCTTTGTTGCCTTTGCTTAAGTGAGCTTTGTGGGTCCCATTCCTGTCTGTCTTGGTTCCCAATTTACAGACCCCTCTTTATCATTTACTCCTGGTTCCTTTGTTTAATCACACTCATCTTAGAATTCTTATTTCATTTTCTGGGAACTATATAGTTGTATCTTTCTTATAGTCAATTGAATTATCAGTCTTTTATTTTGTTTGTAGGCACTCTTTATATATTATGGAAGTTTAAAAAAATTTTTAATTGATTTTAGAGAGTAAGAAGCATCAACTCATAGTTGCTTCACTCAGGTTGTGCATTGATTGCTTCTCATACATGCCTTGATCTTGGGTCTTAAGCCAAGCATGCAACCCCTTGCTCAAGCCAGTGACCTTGGGCTTCAAGCCAGTGACCTTTGAGCTCAAGCTGGTGACCTTGGGATCTTTTTGATGATCCTGCACTCAAACCAGCAACCTTGTGCTCAAGCTGATGAGCCCACGCTCAAACTGGCAACCTTGGGGTTTTGAACCAGAGCCCTATGTTCCAGGTTAATGCTTTGTCAACCACACCACCACCGGTCAGGTATGAATTTTTTTTTTTAATTTATGATACAAGTTTGAGAATTATTTTCCCATCTTCTTTTACGATGCTTATTAATGTGAGGCAGGTAGTTTTGTTTTTATGTGGTCAAATTTTTCTTTTTTTAAGTGAAAGGAGGGGAGATAGACTCCTGCATGCACCCCAACCAGGATCCACCCAGCAACCCCACCTGGGGCCAAGTTCAAATCAACTGAGCTATCCTCAGTGCTGGGGCCAATGCCCAACCAGTCGAGTCACTGGCTGTGAGAGGGGAAGAGAGAGAGAAAGGGGAAAGGGAGGGGAGAGAGAAGCAGGTGGTTGTTTCTCCTGTGTGCTCTGACCAGGGATCAAACCTGGGGTGTCCACACACAGGTCTGGTGCTCTGTCCACTGAGCAAACCTGCCAGGGCAATGTGGTCAAATTTATCCATCTTTCCTTTTATGGTTTTCCAGTTTGGTTTCAAAAGTCTTCCCTGTGCTGAGTATAATTAAATCCTTCTAGTACTTCTATAATTTCAGTTTCCTAACATTTAAATTTTTACTGTATTTGGAATTTGTCCTGGCACAAAGCATATGAGGGTTTAGTTGATTCAAGCTTTTCCAAGTGACTCAGAGTTAATCTGAGCCCCACTTTCTGGATAATCTGCTTTCCTCACTGATCTGAGATACTACCTTGATTATATACCAAGCTCCTGTATGTGGCTGTTCTATTTCTGGACTTTCTATTCTGTTCCTTATGTCTGCCTGTGTCTCTTGCAGCAGTTAGGTCTTAAACTACAAGTAATAACATGCTTACTGTGAAAAAGGAACAGCCAGACCCACATGCAATAGAATGTGAATGTTTCTGTGGAAGTAATGACCATCATTCCAGATGTTTTTTCTGTGCTTGTACCTTCCTGTCTTCACATTCTTCTTTTATTTTTTTAAGTTTATATTTTTAGTTTATTTATTGATTTTAGAGAGAGGAAGAGAGAGACAGAAACATCAATCTGTTCATGTATGTGCCTGACAAGGGATTGAACCCACAACCTTTGTGTGTCGGGGACAACTCTCTAACCAACCATGCTATCCAGCCAGGGCCACATTATTATTCTTTTAAAAAATATCTTATTTTGTTAACTTTCAAGCCTTCAGAAAAAGTTGCAAGAATATGAAAATGAACACCTGTATATCTGAGGTTCCCCAGCTGTTAACATTGCCTTATTGAATTATCTGTGTGTGTGTGTGTGTGTGTGTGTTGTTTGGTAGGCCATGGAAAGTCAGACGTGATGCCCTGTGATTGCAGACATGATGCTCCTGTGTCCCTAACTACACAAGTACAGTTGATTCCCGTTACTCTCACTTGCTGTGCTGTTCTGTACTGGTGCCACGAGTGCTGAGTTCTGGAACGCTGAACTACTTGCTCCTAGGGAAATGTAGGATTTAGATTCCTGCAAGCCTGTGGTTACCACATTTTTTCCTCTTACCAATAAGTAACCTTGTGTTGTGTGTGTTTCTGTTTAAAGACACCTTATTTAATAACATACTATACATTGTTGCTTTATTAACACTGCTCCCAGCCCTATAACTCATGCCTGAGCCAAGCTTCTCTAACACAATCTCTATAAGGCACATTGCAGCCTTCTTGTGCTTAGGAACCCTAGATGACACTTAGCTCTACACTTGGGAGACAATTTAAACAGCAAAATCACCACTAAAAAGTACAAAAATGCAAAAGAAGTGGCACTTGTTAGACCATAAAAAGGATGCTTATATCTACAGTGCAAGAGCTGAGACATGAAGGCAGAGCATCGCCTGGTTTGACCCCAGTTGGATACATGTGGGAGTGACTCAAATTTTTCACTACTCTGTGTGTGTCTGTGAATGACCATGAAAGCCACATAAGGATTGATGTGGGATTACAAATAAATTTTAGCCAGAAGGTTTTGGATTTGCAGCTATGGAATTCATGAATAATGATCATCCGCTATCTCTTATAAGCAAAGATATTCTCTTGGCTCAACACAGGGGTCGAGTGTAGGAAATTTAACATGGGTTCAGTATTCACAGTTTCTTCAATTAATTGGGATTGTCCTCAGCTGGAACTGTTTGTTCCCTCCCTAGGATCAGTCCAGGATCACACAGCACTTGGAGGCCTGGGGTCACACAAGGACCCATGACTGGACAAGCTTCCTTCCTGGGCTGACAGGTCCTCTGTGGCCCTTGACCCCACTGCCTGAATCCTTCTACCTGTGGAACTGTTCAGAATGAGCCGCCCTCCCCACCTCATTCCTCCTCTACCCCACACTCCTCCAGTCCTCTGCCTGCTCCTCCAGGAAGCCTGTCTGATTCCCCCAACTGGTGTTACTCCATTTAGTCCTTCCTGCAGCCTTCTGGGACCGTGAATGGTGGTTGTTGTCCACCTCCCTGTGGGCTGGCTTTGCCCAGAGCCTTGGGCCCTGAACTGACAGTAGGGCCTGTGCTGGGCACCGAGAGGTGTTTGGCCATGTTTGTGGCATGAGTGGTGAAGATTCTGGAACCTTCTTGCTGTTTTTCTTGAACACCAGGGCTTTGGAAAACTGTCTTGTGAGCAGTTTAGGGCCTGCAGAGTTCTGGATTAATCCACCTCCCACCCCACGTCCTCTACAAGGCTTCCTGTTTATCATCCTGGACATGCATTCATTCTGGGCAGGGAGATCAAGGGAGGATGGGAAGTAGAAGAGGCAGAAAGAGCCGGGGCGGATTTGGATTTCGGGAGGATCTCAGCAGACCTCGGGCAGGCCTTGAGGGGGAATAAGAGCAGGATGGGCTGCTGTCAGAGCTCTGCCTCAGTCTGCTCCCCACTCTATTCTCAGCCCCCCACCCGCCAGCCACACCTAGCCCTGAGCAGTTTCCCAAAAGTGTTCTGTCCTATCACCACAGGGCCCTTGCATGTAAGGGATGAGGGGGCTGCCCCCCACTTAGAATTCAGCACTCGTGATATTTTTTTCCTTCCTTTGGAAAGATGTCACATGAGTTCATGACAAAATGCAGGCCTGATCCTGCCCCCAGGCACCTCTGTTGCCAGCTTCTCTGTGTCCTTGTAAGGCACTCGGCCATGCACAAGTGCCCTGGTCACACACCTCCTCCCATTGTGTTTATAAAATATACTTTTTTGTGCACTTTGACCTTTTTTTTTTAAGACTTTATTCATTTTAGAGAGAGAAGTGAGAGAGAGAGAGAGAGAGAGAGAGAGAGAAAGAGAAAAGGGAGAGAAGCAGGAAGCATCAGCTCCCATATATGCCTTGACCAGACAAGCCCAGGGTTTCAAACCAGTGACCTCAGCATTCCAGCTCAACGCTTTATCCACTGTGCCACCACAGGTCAGGCTGATCTTTTTTTTTTAAACGCTTTTTGGGTAATAGCTTTATAGAAATATAATTCACATTCCACACATTTTACAATGAAGTGTACAATTCATTGGTTTTTTTCTATATTCAGTGTTGTGCATTCATCACCACAATCAATTTTAAAATATTCTTATCCACCCAAAAGGAAGTTCGTTGCCATTAGCATCATTCCTCAACTCTGTCCCCCAGCCCCTGGCTCCCACCATCTACTTTCTGTCTGTGAATCTGATTCTAGGGACCTCATATGAATGGAATCAGTATTTGTCTTTTTAAGACTGGCTTATTTCATTAAGCTCCCCCAAAGAAAGCCCTGCCCCTATTAGTAGTCATAGTAGTCACTTCCCATTCCCCTCCCCAGCCTCTTGACAGCCACTAAACCCATCCTGGACCTGTGGATTTGCCTGTTCTGAACATTTTGCATAAATGGAATCACATACTATGTGGTCTTTTATGTCTGGCTTCTCTCACTGAGAGTCATGTTTTCAGGGTTCATCTACATTGTAGTTAGTGTCAGGTCTTCATTCCTTTTCATGGCTGCATAATATTCCAGCATATGGATGGACCACACTATGTTTATCTATTCAGCAGTTGAAGAACACGTGGGTTATTTCTACCTTTTGGTTGCTGTGAACATGCATGTACAGCTTTCTGTGTGGACAGATGTTTTCATATTGCTTGGGTGGATGCCTAGGAGCTAAACTGCTTGGTCACATGGAAACTATGTGTTTAACCTTTTGGGGAACCACCAGACTGTTTTCCTTGGTGGTTCCAGCATTGCACATTCCTACCAGCTGTGCACAAGGGCTTTGATTTCTCCATGTCCTCACTATACTTGTTATTGTTCATCTTTTTCATTCTAGCCGTCCTAGCAGGTATGAGGTCGTATTTCCCTGTGGTTTTGATTTGCATTTTCCCGATGACTAATGATGTTGAGCATCTTTTCATGGGCTTATTGGCCATTTGTGTAGTGTATCCTCTTTGGGGAAATGTCTGTTCAGAAATGTTTGTTCAAAACATTTTTCAATTGGGGTTATTTTTCTTTCTTTTTTTTTTTTTGGTATTTTTCTAAAGCTGGAAACGGGGAGAGACAGACAGACTCCCGCATGCGCCCTACCGGGATCCACCCGGCACGCCCACCAGGGGCGATGCTCTGCCCACCAGGGGGCGATGCTCTGCCCCTCCGGGGCGTCGCTCTGCCACAACCAGAGCCACTCTAGTGCCTGGGGCAGAGGCCAAGGAACCATCCCCAGCGCCCGGGCCATCTTTGCTCCAATGGAGCCTTGGCTGCGGGAGGAGAAGAGAGAGACAGAGAGGAAGGAGGGGGGGGTGGAGAAGCAAATGGGCGCTTCTCCTATGTGCCCTGGCCAGGAATCGAACCCGGGTCCCCCGCACGCCAGGCCGACGCTCTACCGCTGAGCCAACCGGCCAGGGCCTAAAATCTTTTTTTTCTTTTCTTTTTTTTCTTTATTCATTTTTAGAGAGGAGAGAGAGGGAGAGAGACAGAGACAGAGAGAGAGAAGGGGGGAGGAGCTGGAAGCATCAACTCTCATATGTGCCTTGACCAGGCAAGCCCAGGGTTTCGAACCGGCGACCTCAGCATTTCCAGGTCGACGCATTATCCACTGCGCCACCACAGGTCAGGCTATTTTTCTTATTATTATTGAATTGTAAGCATTCTTTATATATTCTACATATAAGTCCCTTACCAGATTTGTGATTAGCAATATTTTCTCCCAGTCTGTGGGTTTTCTCTTTACTTTTCTTGGTGGCGTCCTTTATTTTTATTTTTTAAATTTATTGATTTTAGAGGAAAGAGAAAGAGAGAAGTGGGGGAAGGAACAGGAAGCATCAACTGCTAGTTGCTTCTTTTATATGCCTTGACGAGGCAAGCCCGGGGCTTTGAACTGGCAACCTCAGTGTTCCAGGTTGATGCTTTATCCACTGCGCCACCACAGGTCAGGCAAGCAGTGTCCTTTTTTTTTTTTTTTTTTTTTTTCCTGTATTTTTCTGAAACCAGAAATGGGGAGAGACAGTCAGACAGACTCCCGCATACGCCCGACCAGGATCCACCTGGCACACCCACCAGGGGGCGACGCTCTGCCCCTCCAGGGCATTGCTCTGTTGCGATCAGAGCCACTCTAGCGCCTGGGGCAGAGGCCAAGGAGCCATCCCCAGCGCCGCTGGGGCCATCTTTGCTCCAGTGGAGCCTTGGCTGTGGGAGGGAGAGAGAGAGACAGAGAGGAAGGAGAGGGGGAGGGGTGGAGAAGCAGATGGGCACTTCTCCTGTGTGCCCTGGCCGGGAATCGAACCTGGGACTTCTGCACGCCAGGCCGACGCTCTACCACTGAGCCAACTGGCCAGGGCTGAGCAGTGTCCTTTGATACACAAGTATTTTTAGTTTTGATGGAGTCCCCTTTATCTTATTTTTTGTTTGTTCTGCTTTAGTAATCATATCTAAGAAACCACTGTTGAACCCTGTTTTCTTCTGAGAGTTTTATAGCTTCAGCTTACACTCATTTAGAGTTAGATTGTTTTTTAATATTTTTAAGTACATTATTATTATTTTTGTTATTGGTTGATTTTAGTGAGAGAAGAAGAGAAAAAGACAGGAACAAAGGAGACGTCCTTGTATGTGCCCTGACTGGGGACCAACTGTCAACCTCTGTGCTTTAGGATGATGTTTTAACCAACTGAGCTCTCTGGCCAGGGCTAGAGTTATGTGCTGTTTTATTTATTTATAAGGTCTACCGGAAAGTTCTGTCCGTTTCTATCACAACAAGTTTCGACTCGTAAGCACGTTTATTTGGCGCATGTGTGCCTCTCTATTTTTATCACTTAATGTATACATACTGATGTAGCAAATTAACTAAAACAAAGTTGATTCACATTAGTCTTATGTGTGAAGCGATAGTGTACCCATAGCTACTGATAAAGTTCATTTACGCCACTGTAATTTTTACGAATTTCAACAAGGAAGAAATGCTACAGAAGCATGTCTGTCGCATCCACCATATTCCCCGGACTTAGCACCCTCTGACTATCACTTGTTTTTGTCCTTACAAAATTTTTTGAAGGGCAAAAAATTCAAAAATGAAGAAGATATCAAACAAGCACTGGTTCAACTTTTCGCATCAGAAGATAAAACATTTTTCAAAAATGGGATATACAAATTGCCCTCACGCTGGCAAGAAATCATTAATAATAATGGCAATTATATTAATTAATAAAATTTATTGACGGTAAAAAAAATTGTATTTTTATTCCAAAAACGAACAGAACTTTCCGATAGACCTTACATTGTATTTCGCTTCTCCTGTGTGTCCTGAGCAGGGATTGAACCTGGGACATCTACACGCCAGGCTGACACTTGACCATTGAGCCAACCAGCCAGGGCCCTATGTGCTTGCTTGCTTATTTATTTATTTATTTATTTATTGCAGAGATAGAGAGAGGTACAGATAGGGACAGATAGACAGGAACGGAGAGAGATGAGAAACATCAATTCTTTGTTGCGCCACCTTATTTGTTCATTGATTGCTTTCTCATATGTGCCTTGACCAGGGGGCTACAGCAGACCAAGTAACCCCTTGCTTGAGCCAGCAACCTTGGGCTCAAGCTGGTGAGCCTTGCTCAAACCAGATGAGCCCGCGCTCAAGCTAGCGACCTCGGGGTCTCGAACCTGGGTCCTCCATGTCCCAGTCTGACGCTCTATCCACTGCTCCACTGCCTGGTCAGGTCCTATGTGCTTTTTTAAATTGAGGTAACATTAGTTAATATGTAAGTTTCAAGTGTACAGCATTATTATTCCATAATGGTCACACTGTAGTGTACTCACCACCAGAAGTCTAGTTTCCATATGCTTTGAGTTAATGTTATGTGTGATGTGAGATAGGGCCCAGTTTTATTCCCTATGTGTGGAGATCCAAGTGTCTGCACCACTTGTTGAGACAGTTTTGTTCTTCTCTGACTTGTTTTTTCACCCTTGTTGAAATCAGCTGACTGTAAATACACAGGTTTGGTTCTGGATTCTAAGTTGATCTATTTTGGACTGTTTTGCTGATCTCTGTGCCTGTTTTTGTGCTAGACCATTCTATCTTAGTTACTGTAGCTTTGTCGGAAATTTTGAAATGGGAAAATGTAAATCTTCCAACTCTGTTCTGCATTTTAGAACATTAAGTCTGGCTTGGGTCTTGGTCTCTATCAGTGCCTCTCAGAGCTGCCACATCCTTTTACACACCTATGTAATACTCCATTACCTGCATTCTAGCCATGAATTAGTTTGCTCATCCACTCTTTTTGGAACACCTACTGTGTGCCAGGCCTGGAGGGAGGGGCATAGATAGTAGCACCTGGAAAGAGCACAGAAGAAGTTTGGGAGGGGTTAGTCAGCACCAGGTGGTCCAGGACTTGTCTCTGTGGGCACAAATGAAGAGAGCAGATAGAGAAATGTCTAGATGGATGATGCCATGTTGAAACCCAAATCATTTAGGTGTTGCTGCAAAACAAATTACCCCTGAACATCATGGCTTTAAACAATAGTAAACATTATCTCACAGTTTCTATGGTTCAGAAATCCAAGAGTGGCTGAGCTAGGTGGTTCTGGGTTGGGGTCTCTCCTGAGGTCACAGTCAAGCCTAGGGCTGCCTCATCCAAAGGCTCTGCTGGGGCTGTTGGTCTGTTCTCTTGGTCACACCCACCAACCATTGCAGGAGGCTGTGGATACCAGGGTCCATCCTGGAAGCTGGCCACCACAACATGCAGCTTGTCTGGTTCCAGAGCCTCCTTCTTCTTACCTGTGAAATTGGGAGATTGTACCCTTGCCATTGGGCAAATTGAGGTGTGAGTTGAGCAGTTACTGCTTGCCTGGCAGAGAGAAACCCTCAACATACAGAAGCTCCTATGATAACCCCAGAGTCCAGCCAGGTGCTCAGGGCCTGATTTCAGCCTGGCTCAGCACCAGCTTTCTTTGGGACTTTGGGTAAGCACTGCCACCTTGGCCTCAGTGTAAAACAGTCGACTCAGTCTGGTTCTGGAAGTCTAGACCTGCCCCTACTGGGAAATTGGTTCTGGGACTGGAAAGTTGAGAGAATGCTTGGCCCTGGGCTTCCACCATTGGCCTCTAGCCTGACTAGTGGACGTCTACCCCATAAGCACCCATAAACAAGAGGCCCAGAAGGGCTCCTGCTGAGTGGCCCCTGTGGCTCTCAGCATTCTGGAATCTAGGTGCAGTGTCTGCAGCCCGGCCTGGCTGCTGCTGGGTAACAATATATCTGGGAGGTAAACTGGGCCAAGAAACCATTTACGTCCTGAGACAGCACATGATCCTTGCCAGGCATCTGCTGTGGGGTTCTCTCCTGGGGAGCCCTCTCCCGGACCCACTCTGTCCAGCCGTCCCAGGATCTGGCTCCAGGTTGCTGGCCCCTTCCCCAAGGGGGGTCTGTGGATGCATATTCATCATTGGGACCTACTGTCCTCTTGAGGAGCTCCTGTCCCCCACAGCCAGGCAGAGTACTGTTGACTCCTGGGACCCAAGCCTAGTAGCTAGAGCTACATATGCCCCACACCTGACCTCTGGGGCCCTGCCCTGTACTTTGTGAGGGGCCATTAGGTACCTGCCTAGGAGGGTTAGCAGGGAGGAGAGCAGCACTAAGAGAGTCCTCGGGGGCCCCCAAGTTCAGCCAGGCTTGATGCCAACCTGACCTCTCCGGTTATGTAGGGTGTGGACAAGCTTTACCATGAAGGGCTAGGCAATCTTTGTCACACCTGTTCAGTTCTGCCCTGGTAGAGATTAGAGATTCATACATGAGTGGAAGTGGCTGTGTTCCAATAAAACTTTATTTATAGCCTGACCTGGCAGTGGTGCAGTGGATCGAGTGTCAGATTGGGACGCAGAGAACCCAGGTTAGAAACCCCGAGGTCGGCCCTGGCCAGTTGGCTCAGTGGTAGAGCGTTGGCCTGGCATGCAGGAGTCCCGGGTTCAATTCCTGGCCAGGGCACACAGGAGAAGCGCCCATCTGCTTCTCCACCCCTCCCCCTCTCCTTCCTCTCTGTCTCTCTCTTCCCCTCCCGCAGCCAAGACTCCATTGGAGCAAAGCTGGCCCGGGCGCTGAGGATGGCTCCATGGCCTCTGCCTCAGGTGCTAGAATGGCTCTGGTTGCAACAAAGCAATGCCCCAGTTGGGCAGAGCATCTCCCCCTGGTGGGCATGCCAGGTGGATCCCGGTCGGGCGCATGCGGGAGTCTGTCTGACTGCCTCCCCGTTTCCAACTTCAGAAAAATAAATAAATAAATAAATAAATAAAATTAAAAAAGAAAAGAAAAAAAAACAACCCCGAGGTCGCTGGCTTGAGCACAGGCTCATCCAGCCTGATCGTGGGATCGCTGGCTTGAGTTTGGGATTATAGACATGACTCATGGTCTCTGGCTTGAAGCCCAAGGTCACTGGCTTGAGCCCAAGGTTGCTGGCTTGAGCAAGAGGCCACTCGCTTTGCTGGAGCCCCCCCCCCCATCAAGGCACATATGAGAAAGCAATCAATGAACAACTAAGGAGCTGCAGTGAAGAATTGATGCTTCTCATCTCTTTCCCTTCCTGTCTGTCCCTTTCTGCCCCTCTCTCTGTCTCCCTCTTTGTCTCTGTTACACACACAACTTTATAGAAATAGGCAGTGGGCGGGTATGGTCTGCAGGGCAGTTTGCTGACCTAAGTTATATTAATACATATTCTTTCCATACACCTTTTCTTCAAGCAGCATGAGTTGGGTTTCTATTCCATGCAAACTATCCTAATACTGCTTCTCTGAGCTTCAGTGTCCCCCTCTGAGAAGAAAAGAGATGGGCATTGCTTGAGACAGGGTGGGCCAGAGGCACTGCAGGCTGTGGCCTTGCTGGGTATTCAGCCCTTGGCCATACAACCAGCTCTAGGGAATGTGTGTGAGAAAAGTGGGTGAGCTCCATTTTTCCTCTGAGACCCCTGATGGTGCTCTCCTGCAACTTCTTTCATGCAGCCCTCCAGGTTTCTTGCTCATTGGATACTCTCTGAGGTCTGCTCCATGCCCAGTCCCGGGCCTGGTGCAAGGTCACTGAGGGGGACAGGAAGAGCAGGCTTTCCCTGCAGAGATCTCAGGGGAGCCAGGAGATCACTGAAGGTAGGATGGCTGTGTGGAGTATCATAGGGAGAGGCCCAGCTGACCAGGAGAGTGTTACACCCTAGCTCCAAGGATAGCATGGTGTCCAAACAGAGGGAAATAGGAAGGGGTGCCGACAGCAGAAGGGCCCAGGGCATTAGGGGTGCAAAGGAACCTGAACAGTGGGGGACCTGAGGGAAGACCCCCAAGGGGGTATCAAGCTGGAGGGGTGAGTTTGGGCCAGCCTGGGCTGGGGGCATGGGGAGAGGCAGGTAGGAGTACTTTGGGGCAGTGAGAGGCAGGTGGTGACTGCTGGGAGTGCCAGGGCTGGGCTGGGTGGTGAGCCCAAGGCCCTGGTGTGAATAGACGCAGGCTCCCCTCATCCCCAGGGTCCAAATCCATGTAAGAATACCAGTCCCCCCAGCTGTGATGGTGTGAGTGACACTGGGCAGAGTGTCCACTGGTGACAAAAGCTCTGCAGAAGGTCAGCCAGTCTCAGAGATACTGGGCACACACGACTGGGCACATCTGTACCCAGGATAGAGCAAAAATCGGTCAACAAACAAGTGAGCCAGCATTGTTCTGTGCTATGCCAGCACTAGGTCCACCAGGGACTCTGTCCTTGAGGGACAGGTGACCAGGTGGCTGCAGAATGCTTGGCCAGATGCCTAGAGCAGGTTGGGGAGCAGCAGCTCCACCTGGGGGTCAGGGTGAGCTTCTGAAGGGAGTGGCTGGTTGCTTGTGAAGATAGGACAGCTTAGGCTGCAGGATCCCCAGTATGTGTGCGGTGGGGGGCTCTGGGCCCCCTGCAGCTCCTCAGCTTTGAACTTGCCCAGCCCGCTAAGCCTTAGTCTCCCCAGCCATGAAATGGATCCCAGGATGCTTACCTACTGGGGTTTTCAGGAGGGCTGGAGAAATGGCTGGTTGATAGGGCACCAGCCTATAAGGGGAATATGTATGTGCTGTAGCTTTTTTTTTTCTTTCTTTCTTTTTTTTTTTTTACAGAGACAGAGAGAGAGTCAGAGAGAGGGATAGACAGGGACAGACAGACAGGAACGGAGAGATGAGAAGCATCAATCATTAGTTTTTCGTTGCGTGTTGCAACACCTTAATTGTTCATTGATTGCTTTCTCATATGTGCCTTGACCGTGGGCCTTCAGCAGACCGAGTAACCCCTTGCTCAAGCCAGCAACCTTGGGCTCAACCTGGTGAGCTTTTGCTCAAACCAGATGAGCCCTCACTCAAGCTGATGACCTTGGAGTCTCAAACCTGGGTCTTTCGCATCCCAGTCCGACACTCTATCCACTGCGCCACTGCCCAGTCAGGCTGTGTTGTAGCTTTTTATTACAGGAAACTTCAAACAAAAGATCAAACTAGACAGGATAGTACAATTAAATGTATTTTTATCATGTAACATTGTAGAGAATAATATAACAAACACCCACGTGCTTCCTGTCTGCCTACATTTTTACATTGGTGCATTTACTTCAGGGGCCTCCTCAGCACTGCTAATGTCCTGCCAGGTCATTCTCTGGCTCGTGTGGGGCTGTCCTGGGCACTGCAGGGTACTGAGCAGCATCCCCGGCCCCCACTCGATACCAGGAACACTCCCAGTCCTGACAGCCACAGATGTCCCCACACTTTGTCCAGTGTGTCCTGGGAGCAGAATTACTCCAGTTGAGAACCACCTACAGATTACTTCCTTCCACCCTGGCCTCCACCAGGTCTCCTCTGGCCCCTCACAGAAGATGTTTGCCAACCCGTGATAAAAGGATAAACAAAAAATATTTGTCTAATTTAGCCTGACCAGGTGGTGGAGCATCAGCCTGGGATGCTGAGGACCCAGGTTCAAAACCCTGAGGTTGCCAGCTTGAGCCTGGGCTCACCAGCTTGAGCACAGGGTTGCCATCTTGAGCGTGGGATCACAGACATGATCCCATGGTCACTGGCTTGAAGCCCAAGATCACTGGCTTGAACCCAAGGTTGCTGGCTTGAGCAAGGGGGTCACTGGCTCATCTGGAGCCCTCAGTCAAGGCATGTATAAGAAAGCAATCAGTTGAACAACTATAGTGACGAAATGAGTTGATTCTTCTCATCTCTCTCCCTTCCTGTCTGTCCCTCTCTGTCTTGCTCTAAAGAAAAAAAAAAAGATCTGTCTAACCTATATAGTAATATAGTGGTGTCTTATATTATTCTGTGCTTTTTTAGGTGTTTAAAATGTTTTGTTATTAAACATTATATTTAGACAAAAGAGCTAATTCCCCTCCATATATTTTATCCCCAATAGAAGGTCCAGCACCCAGGAAAAACTGAGTTTGGAATGAATGAATGAACATGTGGTCAGAAAAGTTCTCTCTAGGAGGTAGCATGAATCTCTAAGACCCGAGTGACAGAAGAGAAGTGCTAGCTAGCTGTGTGGAGATGTAGATAGAGGTCACAGCAGGTGCAAAGGTCCTGCAGTGGGAATGTGATGAGCCTATGTGTGTGAACTCTGTGGCAGAGACTGGCACACTGGTGCTCCAGTAGTGCTCTCTGCTACACATGTGATCACTCACATTCCTTGGTCAGAATCTACTCAAAAAATGTGTTTCTCCAAAGCTTAAAAAGCATCACAGTTCACAGTTTACCATTAACTTGAAGGAAGACTTTTTTTTTTTTGTATTTTTCTGAAGTTGGAAACGGGAGGCAGTCAGACAGACTCCCGCATGCGCCCGACCGGGATCCACCTGGCATGCCCACCAGGGGGCGATGCTCTGCCCATCTGGGGTGTTGCTCCACTGCAACCAGAGCCATTCTAGCGCCTGAGGCAGAGGCCATGGAGCCATCCTCAGTGCCTGGGCCAACTTTGCTCCAGTGGAGCCTTGGCTGCGGGAGGGGAAGAGAGAGACAGAGAGGAAGGAGAGGGGGAGGGGTGGAGAAACAGATGGGCGCTTCTCCTGGCCGGGAATTGAACCCGGGACTCCCGCACGCCAGGCTGACACTCTACCACTGAGCCAACCGGCCAGGGCCTGAAGGAAGAAGATTTTAAGAAAATTTTCACCTGACCAGGCAGTGGCTCAGTGGAGCATTGGCCTGGGATGCTGAGGACCCAGGTTTGAACCTGAGGTTGTCAGATTGAGTGTGGGCTCATCCGGCTTGAGTGTGGAGTCTCTGGCTTGAGTGTGGGATCCTAGACATGACCCCATGGTTCCTTGCTTGAGCCCAAAGGTCACTGACTTGGCTATAGCCCCCCAACCCCCATCAAGGCACATATGAGAAAGCAATCAACGAACAACTAAGGTGCCATAATGAAGAATTGATGCATCTCATTTCTCTCCCTTCCTGTCTGTCCATCCCCCCACAGCAAAAAACACAAAAAAACAACTGCACTGAAAAGTTGGGGAAAAAATTGAACAATGGAAACTCACTACTTACCACTTGGAACCTACAGTTGACATTTTGCTGTGCTTACCTCACCCATCCCTCCCTCTCCTCCTCCCTCTGCCCCTCCCCTCCTACTTCCTCTCCTGTTCCCTCTCCTCCCCCCTCTCCCCCACCCCTCTCCCACCACTCCTCCTCTGGTCACCCCCCCTCCCTATCTCTATCCCTCCCTCCCTCTTTCCAGCTAATATTTTGGATGCACTTCAGAATTGCAGACCTCAACACACTCCACTTCAGTGTGTATCATTAACTAGAGTTTGATATATTTTAACATGTTTTTGCAATGTTAGCTACTCTGATCAGCGATTAACTCTAGAATTCTTAGCCTTTCCCAACCTGATACGGGTGATGAAAGTCTGAAATACTGCAAATTTATTTATTTATTTATTTGTGGCAAAATTATTTATTTCTGCCACAGCACATGGTTGACCCCCAGATTCACACCTATTTTATGTCATAGCAGGTATCAACGTGATGAGGAAGGAATAGAAGTTGGGCTTTAGCATCAGTGTCTTAATGAGAGAGGGCATCTACATTTCACAGATAAAAATTAACCCTAGCTTGGAACCAGGAAACAGCAGCCTATACAGAGTAGGGGTAGGTGCAAAGGGCAGAAACCCTGCTCTCCCCCTTTTCTCACTGCACCATGACCTTAGGTAAGTTGCCTACCGCCTTGCTGTGTCCTATTTTGTTCTAATCGTTAGTCAGTTGGTTCTGTTGGGTTTTCTAAAAGCTCTCGGCCACTCCCTTGTCCTGTGGTTGATATGAATTTGTTTGCCATGAGTTTTTGCTTTGTACTTTTTTTTTAAATGTTCTGTGCTATACCTCTTCATCTCGACACCCATCCTATGATTCCCCTGTCAATCACTGATCTTTTTTTCTTTTTAATTCTTTATTTATTTATTTATATTTTACAGAGACAGTGAGTCAGAGAGAGGGATAGACAGGGACAGACAGGAACGGAAAGAGATGAGAAGCATCAATCATTAGTTTTTCATTGCACGTTGCAACACCTTAGTTGTTCATTGATTGCTTTCTCATATGTGCCTTGACCGCGGGCCTTCAGCAGACCAAGTAACCCCTTGCTGGAGCCAGTGACCTTGGGTTCAAGCTGATGGGCTTTTGCTCAAACCAGATGAGCCCATGCTCAAGCTGGCGACCTCGGGGTCTCGAACCTGGGTCCTCTGCATCCCAGTCCGATGCTCTATCCACTGTGCCACCGCCTGGTCAGGCGTACTTATTTTTAAGTAAAGGCAGTTTGGGGTTTTTTTTTTTGCATTTCACATACTGATTTTTACAGAGGGTGGAGTGGAGCGAGAATTATTATCTCATAGTTGCTTCACTTTAGTTGTTCATTGATTGCTTGTCTTATGTGCCTTGACCAGGCAAGCTTGGGTTTCAAACTGGCAACCTCAGCGTTCTAGGTTAATGTTCTGTCCACTGCACTACTACAGGGCAGGGTAAAGTCAGTTTTTTTTCCTGTAGCCCTCATTTTTTATTTTTATGGGAGGCAGAGACAGACTTGCATGCACTGGGATCCACCTGGCAAGACCACTAGGAGGTGAAGCTCTGCCCATCTGGGGTGTGGCTCTGTTGCTCAGCAAGCTAGCTCTTCTTAGTGCCTGAGTCAAAGACCATGGAGCCATCCTCAGGGCTCAGGGCCAACTCCTTCCAAACAAGCAATGACTGCAGTAGGAGGAGGAGGAAAGAGAGAGAGATGCGAGAGAGGGAGGGGTGGAGAAGCAGAAGGGCGCTTCTTCTGTGTGCCCTGACCAGGAATTGAACCCAGGACATCCACACACTGGGCTGATGCTCTACCACTGAGCCAACCAGCCAGGGCCCATTTTTTTTCCTTTTCCCTGTTTCTTAATAGGTTTTTGAACATAAAGTCAATGTTGAATTTTGTTGATTGCTTTTCTGGATTCTGAAATGTAATCATCTGATTTTTTACCTTTGGATAACTTTCTAAATTTCTCCAAATCCATTTTCCTGCCTGTAAAATGCGATAGTGAAGTGAGATCATGAAGTCAGGTGGTGTCCGGCTCAGGCCTGAACACCTCAGCTCTGCTCCCTGCTGTGCCCATGCTGTGCTGCTGTGCTGCTGCTGCCTGCCCCCCTTCTGTCTGCTCTCCTGGAGCTCTGCTGCTGGGCCCAAAGGCTAGCCAAGCCATTCCAGCTAATTATGGAGGTGGGCCTGTGGCTGGCCCCCTGTGCCAGTTCCTGCTTTGCAGGTTTGCAGGCTCCATTGCAGGTGGTGGTTGTTGTGGGCTGTGGCTTCACCCTGGAGCATGGACCCTGCACAGATCCAACAATCCCACTTCCCCCTGCCACTCCTTTCCAGTGTGACATTCCCTCTCTGCTCTCAGAGAACTTTGCTTGTGTCTGTCGGCAAATGGTAAAGCAGACCTGGTCCACATATTATGGGGGAGACACAACACACACAAGTACCACATGGGCTCGGTGCCAGGAGGACTGAGAAAGCCAGGAAGGTGGGAGAGGGACCATGGAGGTACTATTTGGGGTGAGGTGGTTGGGAGATAGCCTTTCTGAGGGGATGACTAACATTTGAGCTAGCTCTTGGATGAAGCACGGAAGCGCACCCTGCAAGGGTCTAGAACGGGCGATTCAGGTATGAGGGAACCACACATGCCAAGGTCCTGAGGCAGAACCAGGCTTGGTGTGTTAGAAGAGCAGTGAGGAGCTCCAGTGTGGCAAGAGCATAGTGAGGGTTGAGAGGACAGGGTGGGAAGTTCAGAGGGGCAGGTGACACAGTTTGTGTAGGGTCTCTTGATGTAAATGGACATGATGTTTGCTCTCTAAGGCCACAGTGGGGCTGAGTGAGACCCTGTTGCAGGACAGGGGCATGGTGGGCTCCCCTTATCATCACCCTGCGCATGACCCCCACTGGGTCCCACCTGCCCCTCCCTGGTTCCTGCTGGCTCATGTCCTTTCTCATTTTGGGCCCCGTAGGTACTCATCCTTCTGCTCAGAACCCTCCTGTGATGGCTGCCTCCTTCCTAACCCATAGGGCTTGGCCTTTTGCACTCTGAGCTTAGGCAGTGAGTCTCCCTTTCTTGAGACTTGTTTGGAGGTTCTAGCAGGGGAGCGCAGCTACTCATATACCCTTGACCGAAGAACAGTCCTCTCCTCTAGCGGGGACTTTCTTATAACAGTCCGAAGAAGGTCGTCCTCTTCGACCGAGTGCGCAGCTTCGGGAGGAACGCACATGGAGCGGTGAGGGAGGAAGGGGACACCCGCCTAGCCAGCCAGATCAGCCGAATCAACCCTGGTGATCAATGGGGTGACAGATGTCGCAGCCAGATCGCCCTCACATCCGAGTCTCCCTTTCTTGAAAAGGTCAGGCCCAGTGGTGGGATTCAGCTGGTTCGCACCCGTTCGGCAGAACTGGTACCTAATTTTTTTTTAGCAAACCAGTTGTAAAAACGGCACTCATAATCAGGGTTCTCTCTAAGGTGGGCGCCTGGGCAGCCACCCAATGTGGAAATCACAAATTTACATTCCTTACTCTTTTAACGTTCATCTGTGCAACAGCGTATTCTAAGCACCCGTAGAAATGTTTATTCTATCCATAGTTGAAAAAAATTGCAAGTGAGGACGCCAATCAAGAAGCAATATAGAAATATTCTAAATAGCAGTTTTATTGTTTTTTGTCAGGTATTATTTAATATTTTTCGTTAATATTTTAAGACTTTCTTATAACAGTCTAGTTTTGTGCATCTTTTTTTTTTTTAGATTTTATTCATTTTTATCAGAAGGAGAGGAGAGAGAGAGATTGAGAGAGAGAGAGAGAAGGGAGAGAGAAGGGGAGAGGAGCAGGAAGGATCAACTCCCATATGTGCCTTGACCAGGCAAGCCCGTGGTTTCGAACTGGCGAAACCGTGGTTTCACACACTGCACCACCACAGGTTAGGCTTGTATATCTCTTTTATTGTTCTTATTTTAAGTGTTAAATGCATGAAATAGTAAACTATCTTTTGGTATATTGTTTTTTTTAACTTAAAACGGTCATTAGGGCAGAGAACCGGTTGTCAAATTATTTGAATCCCACCATTGGTCAGGCCCCCATTCCCCGGAGGCTCGGCTCTGCCCTGTCCCAGTGCACCCTGCCTGGTGCCCAGTAGACACTGCGATGGACAGGCTGCTGCCTTTGAGGGTGGGGACGGGGCACTAACTGCCACCCATCGCTCATTTTTGCCTCACTGGGAGTTTGATAAGGCGGAGCCCCAGTTCCATCAGCTCAGCTTGTGTTTTCTGTTTCTTCATTAAATTTTAATTTTTTTTTATTTTTATTTTTTATTTTTGTCTATACCTCCTTTCCTTCCCCATTCTTTCTTTTGGTCTGATTGCTGAGTCCACAGTGGCTTTCCTTTCAGGCTGGGGCCAGTTTAGTCATTTATTCATTTATGCATTCATTCACTCATTCATCCACGGTTTCTTGAATGTCTCCTGTGGGCCAGGTTTTTTAGGATTATAGCAGCCTAGGGATACAAAGCTCATGCAAAAGCCCCAAAGCAGGACCACGCCTGGTGTGTTGGAGGAACAGGGAGAAGGCCCATGTGGCTGGAGCAGAGTGAGGGAGAAGGAGAAAGGGAGGAGATAGGGCAGGGAGGGAAGGGGGCAGGTTGGGGAGAGGTTTGTGGGACAGGGGAAGACTTGTGCCTTTACAAACTGGAAGCCCTGGAGGGCTGCTGGCAGAGCTGAGGGACCTGACTCAGGTGCTCACAGGCGACCTCTGGTGGCTGCTGGAGGACAGATTGGGGAGGATCAAGGGCTGAGAATTTGCTCATCCAGGTGGGCTATGATAGGATTGAGACGCAGGGGTAGTCAACCTTTTTATACTTACCGCCCACTTTTTTTTTTTTTTTTTTGGTGGCAGAGACAGAGAGAGTCAGAGATAGGGACAGACAGACAGGAAGGGAGAGAGATGAGAAACATCAGTTCTTCGTTGCAGTTCCTTAGTTGTTCATTGATTGATTTCTCATATGTGCCTTGACTGGGGGGCTACAGTAGACCGAGTGACCCCTTGCTCGAGCCAGCGACCTTGGGCCCAAGCTGATGAGCCTGCGCTCAAGCTGGCAAGCTCGGGGTCTTGAACCTGGGTCCTCCGCATCCCAGTCCAACGCTCTATCCACTGCGCCACTGCCTGGTCAGGCTACTGCCTACTTTTGTATCTCTGTTAGTAGTAAAATTTTCTGACCGCCCACTGGTTCCACAGTAATGGTGATTTATAAAGTAGGGAAATAACTTTACTTTATAAAATTTATAAAGCAGAGTTACAGCAAGTTAAAGCATATAATAATAATTATTTACCAAGTACTTTATGTCAGATTTTCGCTAAGTTTGGCAGAATAAATCTTTATAAAACAACTTACTGTAGTTAAATCTATCTTTTAATTTATACTTTGGTTGCTCTGCTACCGCCCACCATGAAAGCTGGAATGCCCACTAGTGGGCAGTAGAGACCAAGTTGACTACCACTGGTTGAGAGGATTGGGAAGCAGTGGCACTTTCAAGACAGACTAAGGGTAGAGCCTAGTGCTGAAGGACATACGTTAAGGGCCCCTCCCTGGAGGCCCACAGTACTTTGGGAGTGTTCTCTGCCTTGGTTTCCACATCTAACGTAGAGAAGCAGCTCCTGCTGAGGCTTGTATATGTACAGAAGGGAGAGGCCCACAGCTGCCCCTCCATCTGTCAGAAGTCAGCAAGCATTCACAGGTTTCTGCTAATGGCAGGACCAGACCTCCAGAAAGCACTGTGCCCCCAGTGGTGGGTCTTGACCTGGAGAGAGGGCCACATAGGGCCTGCTCTCCCAGCTCTAGGGTCAGGCTCTTCCCCTCCTCCAGGCTAGTTTTAAACGTTAGTTTCTTTGACCCAGGCTAGTTAAATCAGTTGGTTAGAGTGTTGTCTGATTTGATTCCTGGTCAGGGCACATAGAAGAATCAACTAGTGACTACATTAATAAGTGGGACAAGTCGATCTTTTTCTTTTGCTCTCTTCTTTCCTTTCTTTCTAAAATCAATTTTTTCAAAATTAGTTTTTCAAAAAAATGGGGTGTTTCATTTAAAAGATAATTGGTCCCTAGCCTGCCCAGCTGGTGGGAGTGCCCATCACCCTCTGCTGCTGCATGACATCATGCAACAGGCTCATCTCTGAGCCACTGCCCCACTTCTGAAGACATGTGGAGGCCTAAAGGACAGGGTCACTGCCCTCACAGGCACCACACTGTGGTGGGACAGGTAATGAAGTTAAGAAAAAGAATTTCAATAAAAAAAAATAAAAAAAAAGAATTTCAGAGAGCAGGTGGGGACACACAGACAGCAAAACTGGGGAGTGTAGCCTGAGTGACAGGATAGGGAAGTTACTAGGGTGGACATTCTGAAGGGAGGCTAGGCGGAGACCGAAGGCCAATGGTCCGGCCTTGGGGAGATCTGGGAGAGGGGGTTTTGGGCAGAGGGAATGGTATATGCCAAGGCCCTGAGGTGTGTGTGCGTGCCATTCCCTGCACTTCTCTTCACAGACCCACAAGAATTCAAATTCCTTGGGGGGGGGGGAGCAGCAGGAGGACAGGAGATGTGGTTTGGGGAAGAAGCCAGGACCTTGGTGTTGGATCTGCTCTAGCAAAAGCCCTGGAGTGAAGGGCCTGGAGCTGCAGAAGACTCAGCTGGCCACCACTGGGTAGGCTGTAGTCCCAGGAGCCCCTACATGAGGTCTAGAATGTTCCGCCCTGGTCTACCACTGACTTCCTGCCTTCTCTCCTCTTCCTTCCCCACACCCCAAACACAAAACATTAATTGTTCTGCTGTTGGGCAGCCAATGAAAATATTATGTCAGCTTTTCAGCACCTTCCGGCCCCTGCTTGCCACCAGCCAGGCCTGAGAATATGCCAACCAGGTTGTCCCTGTGGCCACGAAGCTCAGGCAGGGAGCCTCAAACATCTGCCAGTGGGCACCCAGGGCCCAGCATGACCCTACATGGCTGGTGTATCCTAGTCTAGCTGCCCCTGCGGGGGCACAGAGTGGTGACTCAGTCTACTGGCTTAGTTCTCTGAGCAGGGGACTCCTTTGGTGGGCCCCACAGTCATGACCTTAGCCTCAGCCCGTTGCTCCTCACCCAGCCTCAGTTTCCCCATCTGGACCATCTCCTGGGGGTCTCAGCACATGCACAGGTAGACATTCAAAGTGATGGCTGGGGTGGTGGTTATGGCTGAAAGGATGTGAGTCCACTCCTCTGCTGGCCTGGCTGCACCTGTGGCTCTGTGGCATCTTGGGTTTGTTTTATATATTTTTTAAATTGAGATAATTCATATACCATAAAATTCATATTTTAAAGCACACAGTTCAGCATTTTTTGTATCTTCACAATGTGCAACTTTCACTGATTATAACAGAGCAGGTCCCTTGTCTGCCTGGTGAGATTGACCCCTGACCTATCACCTATGTCTGCCTCTCTTGGGGCACTCCCTCTGGGTGGCCTGGCCCACTCTTGGGGATCCAAACACATCTGCCTTCTTCTTTTTTTTTTTTTTACAGAGACAGAGAGTGAGTCAGAGAGAGGGATAGACAAGGACAGACAGATAGGAATGGAGAGAAGCATCAATCATTAGTTTTTCACTGCGCGTTGCAACATCTTAGTTGTTCATTGATTGCTTTCTCATATGTGCCTTGACCGCGGGCCCTCAGCAGACCTAGTAACCCCTTGCTGGAGCCAGTGACCTTGGGTTCGAGATGGTGAGCTTTTGCTCAAACCAGATGAGCCCGCACTCAAGCTGGCGACCTTGGGTTCTCAAACCTGGGTCCTTTGTATCCCAGTCTGACGCTCTATCCACTGCGCCACCGCCTGGTCAGGCCACATCTGCCTTCTTATGACAACCACAGTCCCGTCCCTGGCCAAGGCTCCCCCAAGCTTCAGATTCGGGGTCCAGCTGTCCCTGGACATCTCCACATGAAGGGCTCATAGGGGTCTCACACTCAACCCAGCCATAATGTGCCTGCCCATCCCCCACCTCAGCTGGCAGCTCCTTCCTCTGTTAATTGCTCCAGTCAAGATCCTTAGTCATTTCTGACTCCTTGCTGTTCTTCACTCCTCCTCCAGTGAACACAGCTTGTCTGTCCTAACTTTAGATTTTTCCAGAATCCTCCCACTTCTCCACCCCACCCCAGCTCCCACCTTGGTCTACCCCATCACCACCCACCCATCTAGCTAGACCAGGCAGTCCTCTTGCCCTGCCTATCTTTGACTCCTTCCACACCCCCATCTCTTCCCTCAGTCTGTCATTCCTGAAGCAGCCACCAGAGGGCACCTATGAACACCTAGGTCAGGGCCAAGTTGCCCCTCTGCCCGCAGTCCCCCAGGACTCTCATCTCCCTCAGGGTTAAAGCCCAAGACCTCCCTCACTAATCCACACCCAAGTCATTCTCCTGGCACTTACCCGACTGTGGAGGCCCTTCAAGGCAGGGGCCAAGTCTGTCCTGGTCATCACTTGCGGCCCCCCAGGTTGATACCCAGTGAATGCGTTTCCTGTTGCAGCTGAAACAAATCAATACAAACTTGGTTTAAAACCACACACATTTATTCTCTGATAGTTCTGGGGTCAGGAGTCTGGGTAAATCTAGGTACATGCAGGCTAGTTCCTGCAGGGCGAACCATTTCTAGCCTTTTCTAGCTTCTAGAGGTGCTCCGTCCTTGCTTGTGGCCCCTTCCTCCGTAGTCTCAGCTGGCAGTGCAGCCTCTTCCATCTCTGACTCTGACCTTCTTGTCTGTTATAAAAATCCTTGATGAGGCCTGACCTGTGGTGGCGCAGTGGATAAAGCGTCGACCTGGAAATGCTGAGGTTGCCGGTTCGAAACCCTGGGCTTCCCTGGTCAAGGCACATATGGGAGTTGATGCTTCCAGCTCCTTCCCCCTTCTCTCTCTCTGTCTCTCCTCTCTCTCTGCCTCTCCCTCTCCTGTCTAAAATGAATAAATAAAAAAAAATAAAGAAAAATCCTTGATGACACTGGACCCCCCCTCCCCCAGGGAATCAATCCAGGGTCATCCTCATCCCAGGGGCCTTAACTCAGTTCCATCTGCAAAGCCCATTCTGGGGTCAGGACATGGACGTCTTTTTGAGGGAGGGGGTATGTCTGCTGACCACCCTCACTGAACAGAATTCTCAGTAGAAGCCACTTTCCTGCTGAGGACACTGGGGTTCAGAGAGGTCAGTGGTGAGCCTAAGGCCTCCCTGCTGGGAGCTAGGGTTGAGGCAATGGTCCCGAAGGAGGAAAATCGGCTGCCTTCTCCCTGTGAGTTCCCTCATGCCAGGGAAGCTCTCCTGGGAGCTGTGAAGGAAGCCAGGTCCTTGGCTCGTTTTCCAGAGCTGGCTCCCCAGAGAGGGCCAGTGGAGCTGGCACCATCGCTCCAGTCTGGCTCCCTGCCACTGCCTGCTGACCACAGCTCTCCAGGACCCCGGCCCTTCCCCACAGCTCTATCCCAGTCTCAACCTTGAGGTCCCCTGACTTCTTCGTGACCCTAGTGTCTCCTGGCTAAGCCCTGCTCCTGCCAGCAGAGGAAGACAGCACTTTATGAATTCAAATTCACTCAGTTCTTTCCACCAAGGAAATGTCTTCAGGGTAAATGGTTGCTCAGAGTTGGAGGTAGTCTCTCTGCTGCTCCTGCCTGGGGATGCTTAGCATCCGGTCCTCCTGCTGTCTCAGCATGTCCTGTCTCCATGCTCCCACTTTTTTTTTTTTTTTTTTACAGAGGTAGAGATAGACAGGGACAGACAGACAGGAATGGAAAGAGATGAGAAGCATCAATCATCAGTTTCTCGTTGCGCGTTGCAACTTCTTAGTTGTTCATTGATTGCTTTCTCACATGTGCCTTGACCGTGGGCCTTCAGCAGACCGAGTAACCCCCTGCTGGAGCCAGCGACCTTGGGTCCAAGCTGGTGAGCTCTTTGCTCAAGCCAGATGAGCCCGTGCTCAAGCTGGCGACCTCAGGGTCTTGAACCTGGGTCCTTCCACATCCCAGTCCGACGCTCTATCCACTGCGCCACCACCTGGTCAGGCTCCATGCTCCCACTTTTCACAAGGGGTCCTTGTGACCCTCCTTAGGGACACAGGATACCTAGTGGTTGTAAGTGCCTGTGTGTGAGGGAGGGAACATGGTGACAGTGGCCCGAATCCCCTTAGAGTCCCTGGCATGGGCAGGCACAGGTGGGTGGGATAGGCCCTGTAGTTTGGGTTTCCTGCTCCCAGTCTGAAGTCTCCCTTCTCTTTTTCAGGTTTGGCCCAGAAAAAGACGGCCCTGACTGAGGTGAGTGTCCTGAGGGCCCTCCTCTGACCTGCCTCCTCGGAAGAGAGATGAGGAAGCCCAGCTCTGCTTAGGTTCTGCTCTGTGGCCTTGGGCAACCCACTGTGCCTCTCTGTGCCCCAAATAATGGCAAACGTGAGATGGGTGAAAATCCCATCCCCCTGCCAGCATCTGGAGTTTCAGGGAGGGGTACAGGGGCAGGAGGGATGAGCCCAGGGCCAATGAAGAAGAGGGCATAGGCCAGAAAAGGGAGGCTGGAGAGGTGGGAGGGAAGTAGGACAAGCTGGTTACTGAGGAGGAGGGGTCTTGACAGGAGGGTGGTGCCTGACCAATGCCTGACTAGCAGCACCTTTAACGTGGTGTCCCTAGGCAACCCACATAGGAGCACAGGGTCCCTTCCATTCTTCACGTCAGCAAGCCCACTGTCTTCACCATCTTCCAGCCACGTTCCTAGAGAGCTTTCCCAGGTGATGGCCACTCGTGTGTAAATGCTGCCACGCTGCCCCATGGGCCCCTGCTGCCTGTCCTCAGCTAGGGTGGTGCAGGTGGGGTCACTCCTGAAGGCAGCCTGTGAGGGGTGTGTCTGAGCCAGTTTTACAGAGGGAGCAGCCCAGGTGTGGCTTACCTACACCTGAGGCTGTTCCTTATGGGTATCCTGTGTCCCCTTGAAACTAGGTCTCCTATCCCAGGAAGCTACCTACCATGTGGGTACTTCTAAGGAGGGCTTTATCTACCTGTTGGGTCTCTGCAGGGCAGTAGGAGGGAGGTGGGCAGGTCCAGGTGCTGCAAGGGCAGTGGGGAGCCAGTGAGGGCAGTGCTGCAGGGGCGGCAACCAGAGGTTCCTGAGGAGCCCCTGCCCCCTGGTGGCCAACGTGCAGAACACAAGGGAGCTGAGCTGAGGAGTGATAGCAGGTCAGGAGCATTTGAAGGCCGCCTGGAACCAATGTGCAGACTGCAGGTCAGGCTGGTGGCCTGAAGGGCTGTATGGGATTTTTGAATGGTAGCAGGTACAAAATGGGTACTTTTTTTTTTTTGTATTTTTCTGAAGTTGGAAATGGGGAGGCAGTCAGACAGACTCCCACATGCGCCCGACCGGGATCCACCCAGCATGCCCACCAGGGGGCAATGCTCTGCCCATCTGGGGTGTTGCTCTGCTGCAACCAGAGCCATTCTAGAGCCTAAGGCAGAGGCCATGGAACCATCCTCAGCGCCCGGGCCAACTTTGCTCCAATGGAGCCTTGGCTGCGGGAGGGGAAGAGAGAGACAGAGAGGAAGGAGAGGGGGAGGGGTAGAGAAGCAGATGGGCGCCTCTCCTGTGTGCCCTGGCCGGGAATTGAACCCGGAACTCCTGCACGCCAGGCCGATGCTCCACCACTGAGCCAACCAGCCAGGGCCCAAAATGGGTACTTTTTAAGTGTCAGTGATGGGTGGAGCCACCAGAGGGTCATTCAGTTCCTGTCTGTTGGCTGGTCTAGGCTCCCATGGCCCCTTCCATCCTCCTCCTCTTGTGACATCACACTTGAGGGCAGTGGGTTCCACACAAATCTGTTGGGATGGCTCATGTCACACCTGCCATAGCTATCCCCTAGAGCTTTAGGAACCAGGTCTGCTTTCAGGCCAGTGGGACCTGGGATGGGATGCTGTTCATAATCATTTTGGCCCAGAGAGCTACTCTGCCCCCAGACAACACTGGGTGAGTCTGGGCACATCTGTGCTTGTCATACTTGCACCTAGCATTGAGTAGGTGGGGGCTAGCGATGTTGCTCAGTCCCCCACAGTACCCAGGACAGCCCTACAGAGAACTACTTGGCTCTAGTGTCAGCAGTGCCGAGGGGAAGACCCTAAAATTAGTGCCAAGTGGTCGGGGCTGCTAGGTTTCAGCTTTCTCAGGGATCTGGGGGGCCCTTCCGGGTGTGAGCTATTGCCCACTGGGTATGCAGCATGCCCACACAGCTTTCTGCCTCCACCCATATGCTCCACATGGCCCAGCCCTGTGCTCCAGCTGCGCACGGTGACTAAGCCCCTCTCTTACCAGGATTTCTAGAGTGTTGTGGCCTCAGTGGCTCCTCCTTGCTGACCTTATGCTTCCTGTTTTCTCTTCCCTAGGCCCCATTGATGACTGGACAGCCAGGCCCTGGTCATGGGAGGAAGCTGGGCCATCGGGGCGTGGATGCGTCCGGTGAAACCACTTACAAAAAGGTTCCTCCTCTGCCCTTAGCCAGCTGGGGTGGAGTAAAGGGGGAATCTCAGCAGTTCTGGGGACCCATCTGCCCCCCACATGCACACACAGTGCCTGTCCACTGAAAGACATGGGCCATTGGTCATGCTTCTGGCATGAGCCCTTCTGTGCAGGAGGACCCTCAGTCACGCCAAGGTCCCTGCTTTATGTTGTCATCTCAAGCTGCCTAGTGATGTGCTCAGAGGTGGCACAAGCTACATGGCTTGCCTGGCTCCAGGAGTCGCCGGTGGCCCTGGGTGGGCCTCAGCTCTCAGTCCTACTGGCTCACTTAGAGACAGAGGAAATCACAGTTCCCCTCTTCTCCGCGGGAAACAGGCTGAGACGAGGCAGTGAGGCAGCGTGGGATGCACCGAGCCAGGGGAGTGTGCAGGGAGCTTGGCCACCACCGCCGTTAGTCCTGCTTTTCTCAGTTATACTTCCTGGTACTGCTGAGAGAGAGGATACACACACTGTGTGATTTCCCCCTCTTGAAATGTACAATTAGATGGTTTCTAGAGTATTCAGAGTTGTGCAGTCATCGCCACAGTCAATTCTAGAATATTTTCATCTCTCCAAAACATACTCTGTCTCTATTAGCAGGCACTCTCTCCACCCCATCCCCCAGCCCCTGACAAACATGAACCTACTTCCTGTCTCTGTGGATGTGCCTGCTTTGGACATCTGACATAAATGGAGTCACACACTGTGTGGCCTTTTGTGTCTGGCTTCTCACTGAGCATCATGTTTTCAAGGTTCATCCAAGTTGTAGTGAGTGTCAGTGCTGCACTCCTTTTCATGGCTCAGTAATATTCCAGTGTGTGGGTGAACACATTGTGGTTATCCATTCACCTATCAGTGAACACTTGGGTTGTTTCCACTTTGGGGCTATTATGAATTATGCTGCTGTCAAAATTTGTGTATAAGTTTTTGACCTGCTTTTATCTCTTTGGGGCATATACCTAGCAGTGGAATTGCTGGGGCACATGGAAACTCTATGTATAACCATTTGAGGAACTGCCAAACTGTTTCCCACAGTACTAGCCCATTTTCCGTTCCTACCAGTCGTGCAAAGGGACACCAGTTTCTCCCTGTCCTCACCAGCACTTGTCTTTCTGATTACAACTATCCTTGTATGTGTGAAGTGGTATCTCACTGTGGTTTTGATTTGTATTTTTCTGATAGCTAACGGTGTTCAGCACCTTCTCCAGTGCTTGTTGGCCATTTGTGTATCTCCTCTGGAGAAACGTGTTCAGTTTAAGCAGCTTGAAGAGCTAAGTGTGGAGGACAGGACAGGCCCTCTTAGTGAGGGGGTTTGGGAGAAGAGGTGTAGGAAGCCGAGACCCTTGCACAGGAAGGTGGGCTTCTCAGGGCAGAAGCTAACTCCTGCCTGCCATCCTGCTACTTGCACCTGCAACAGAGTTGCTGAGGCCCAGAATTAGAGACAGGGTTGAGATGTCCTTCCTCAGTGGTGCACATGCTGTTTAGAGTGCACAGTGACAGCGTAAACCACAGTGATGAGCAAAGTACAAACCAATGCTTCTCAGGCATGGGCAGCCTTTGGACATGAATTAATGCACTGTCATCTCCATTCCTGGCTACTGGTAGGGAAACAGGCACAGAGACACACTGTCATTCTCTGGCCGTGACAGTGTGAATCACTTAGAAAGTGGGTAGAGCCTCGGCTGGATAGCTCAGTTGGTTGGAGCATCGTCCTGAAGTACAGAGGTCGCCAGGTCAGTCCCTGGTCAGGGCACATACAGGAACAGATCTATGTTCCTGCCTCTCTCTTTCTCTCTCCCTTCCCCTCATCCCTCCCCATTCCTCTCTCACTAAAATCAATGTAAAAATTTATAAAAAAAGAAAAGAAAAGAAAGAAAGTGGACAGAAAGAACCTAGGTCTATGGAAATGAAGTTTAGGGATCTGTAAATTGGGCTTCCCCCACACAGAAAAAAACACTGATGATGGATAGACTTCTGCTGTAACAGGGCAATTTTGAGATGTTGGAATGTTCTAGAACCTTCATTAAAAAATGGGCCTTGGGGTCACACAAGGCAGTGTTGGAGTCTTGGCCAAGCCACTTCTTTGCTGTGTGGTTGTGTAGGCTGTGACTGTCCTGAATCCTGCAAATCTGTGATAAGGGCTAGTAGATACCCGGGGGCCCCAGGGCGAGGTATGGGGTGGTGGCCAGGGGTAGGTCTTGATGTGGCTGCAATTCCCCACAGACCACGTCTTCCACCCTGAAAGGAGCCATCCAGCTGGGCATCGGCTACACCGTGGGCAACCTGAGCTCCAAGCCAGAGCGCGACGTGCTTATGCAGGACTTCTACGTTGTGGAGAGCATCTTCTTCCCCAGGTAGGCCCGGCTCCTGTGCCTCCAGAGCTCACCAGATGGACATATTGTTGTCATACAAAACAGCCTCCTGGTCTCTGAGCTCCCTGCTCTGCTGCAAATAGCACAGGCCTTTACTGATGTCTACTTGACTTTGAGGTATGACTCAGTATCCATTAGGATATTAGTTTGCTGATGAATCAGAGAGAACCAGTGTAGTAGTGTTATTTTTAAATAGCGGAAAAAAGATAGAAGTTTGTTTTTCTCTCTTTCTCACACACAGTAAAACTGACAGGCAGCCCAGAGCTGCTCAGGTGGGGCCTGGGTTCCTTCTGGCTGCTCTGCCATCCTCAATGCAGCTTTTCTACTCAGTTTCAGGTGGCTGCCCAAGTTCCTGCCCTCCTTTCTACATACCAACAGTGAGAAAGGGAAGGGGAGCACATTCTCCTTTCCTTTAGAACACAACGACAAAATGACACACATCATTTATGTTCCACTCTCAGCTCACTGGCCAAGTATAGACATTTGACCACACCTGGCTGCCAAAGAGTCTGACCAGTGGTCTTATTCCAGGTGGCCATGTGCTCAGCAACACTGGACTTTGTTGCTAATGAAGGAATGGAGTGGATACTGGGAGACAGCCTGTGACTGGCCACAACCCTTGGTCCCACTGGGGGGCTCAAGTTGCCTTTTATATTGGCCACTTAGGGAAGGCTGTGGAGCTCAGCACTGAGAGACACCATCCCTCACAGGCCTTCCTCCCTCCTTCTTGCACAGTGAAGGCAGCAACCTCACCCCCGCCCACCACTTCCAGGACTTCAGGTTCAAGACGTATGCACCTGTTGCCTTTCGCTACTTCCGGGAGCTCTTTGGGATCCGGCCAGACGATTACTTGGTAAGTGTTAGTCAGTTACTGCTTTGTAACAAGTTAGCACAGACTCAGTGGCTTAAAACACCACTTCACTGTAACCTCACAGTTCTGTGGATCAAGAATTGGGTGCAGCCCTGGCCAGATAGATCAGATGGTTAGAGCTATCCCAAAGCACAGAGGTTGCCAGTTCAGTCCCCATCAGGGCACATACGGGAGCAGATTGATGTCCCCCCCCCTCTCTGCCCCCCTCCCTCTCTCACTAAAATAAATAAATAAATAAACAAATAAATAAATAGAACTGGATAAAGCTTAGCTGAGTTCTTGGCTCAGAGTTGTAATCAAGGGGTGGGCAGCAGCTGAGGTCTCATGTGAAACTAGACTGGGAAAGGGTCCAGTCAGTGCCAAGCCCATGTTGTCCCTAGCAGGACTCAGTTCCTTGTTGGCTATAGGTTGGGGCCGCCTTTCCTTCTACATGGGAGGGCGGGAGGGAGCCTGCCAGCAAAGCAGATGTTTCTCCTGTGAGCTCATCACAGATGGGACCCCCTCTTTCCACTCACCACCCCCCTTCCAGTACTCTCTGTGCAATGAGCCGCTGATCGAACTGTCCAACCCTGGCGCCAGCGGCTCCCTCTTCTACGTCACCAGTGACGATGAGTTCATCATCAAGACAGTGATGCACAAGGAGGCCGAGTTCCTGCAGAAGCTGCTGCCTGGCTACTACATGGTAGGGGCATGGGTTCCCAGAACGGTTCAGGGGTGGGGGACAGTGCTCTCGGCCTCCCGTCAGCCCGTGTCTGCCTCCTCCAACTTCATGCCCCTCTCCCTCGTGGCACAGGCAGCGATTCCACTGCCTCCAGCTCCTTTTCACAGACATGCAGGAGCAAAGGCCCCAAGGCCCTGGCAGACAGGTCCCCAAGATTCCCAGGACACCACTACCCTTAGGCAGCCATGAGAAAGAAACCTTCGTGGGTCTCTGGGCCTCACCCTCAGAGTCCCCTCAGGGGTCCCCTCGCACTTGTGAACAGGAATTGCCGTTCAGGCCCCGGATCCCCATCCTCCACCCCACTGACATCCCTGAGTTGTGATCTAGAAATTGTGGCTCATGGGCCGAATGTCTCAGCATTTGGTGACTCAGAGGCACAGGGAGGAGAGGGGCTGGGCAACCAGCTGGCACCTCACAAAGGACCGGCTGCTCAGGCACCCCCATTCTCATGTGACTCAGAACCCAAAAGGGCATGTCAGGACCCTGGGCAGGCGTGGGGACAGGCCCTCTGGGTGCCCTGCCTAGGTTTTGCTCATTTCCCCTTAGGGCATCTGTCCTCTGCTGTGTGTGATCTTGGTGGGACCCTGGCTCCCCTAGACCGGGGATCAGCAAAATTTCTGTAAATAGCCAGACAGCTTTGTGAACCAGCAGCCTATCTGCAGCTCAGCTCCTCCACTGCAGCAGGAATACCGCCATCAACAGCGCCTGAGCAGGCGGGCAGGCCAAGTGCCAATAAAACTTTATTTATGGACACTGAAATGTGAATTCTATAAAATTTTCACATGTCACAAAATGCTGTTTTTCTGTTTATGGTTTGTTTGTTTGTTTTAAGTCTTTACCAACATAAACTCATCCTTAGTATGAGAACAAGAAACTAGATGGAGTTGGCCCTGAGGGTTTGCCAACCCCCCCGCCCCCTGCCCTGAACATACCTGGAGACTGTGTTCCCCATGTTCTCCTAGGGTGGGCTGGAAGAGGTATACCGGGCCTGGCCAGGTGAGAAGTGCATAACCTAGATACCTTGGAAGTGTTCAATGGGGTTCTTTATCAAAAGGCCATGTCTCTGGGCCTGGCTCTGTAAACAGACCCTCCTGGAGCCTCCATTTGAGTGCAGAGACTAAGAATTAAATTAGCTGATATGACCCATGTAAAGTTGAGGTGCTGGGCAGAGAGGTGGTCAGGGGGCTTCTTGAGGCCATGTCCCCTGGCTTGAGATCTGAGTGGCTATGTGTAAGGCCAAGGAGTGAGGAAATGGCTCCTGGGTAGAGTGTGGTGCCCAGAGAGGGTGCCTCTGACCCTCTCCCCTCTTCCCAGAACCTCAACCAGAACCCACGGACGCTGCTGCCCAAGTTCTATGGGCTGTACTGCGTGCAGTCAGGGGGCAAGAACATCCGCGTGGTGGTCATGAACAACATCCTGCCACGCATGGTCAAGATGCACCTCAAGTTCGACCTCAAGGGCTCCACATACAAGCGGCGGGCAAGCAAGAAGGAACGGGAGAAGAGCATCCCCACATACAAGGACCTGGACTTCATCCAAGACATTCCCGAGGGGCTTCTGCTCGATGCTGACACCTTCTCTGCGCTGGTCAAGACGCTGCAGCGGGACTGCCTGGTGAGCCTGTGGACACAATCCTGCCGTCCCAATCCCGCTGCAGGGGCGGAGCTCAGTGTTGCCCACAAGTGGAGGTGGTTAAGGGTGAGAATGCTGGGGATGCCCCTGTGTGGCGCTAAGCTTGTCACTCCCTTCTCTGAGCCTCAGTTTTCCTGTCTGTGAACCTGGGACACTGGTGAAAAATAGTGCAGCATGAGCCCTAGATACACAGCCTGGTACCAGTCTCCCTCCTGCTCCCCTTGCCCCTGCATCCTGAAATGGGCTGTGTTTCTACCACAGAAGCCAAACCTGCAGAAGCAGCTTGACATTCTCTTGGCCCTTAACTCGAAAGGCACCTCAGATCCATCCCTGCCCCACCACACAGCACGCATTGGCTCCATGATGCTCTTTCATGGTTAGGTGCTTTTTAGGGGTAAAGAAGACTCCACTGAGCTCTACAGTCTCAGTCTGCCCCCCACAGCCTGGGAGGCCACTCACCTCCCTGAAGATGAAGAATCAGGCCTGGCAAGGGGCGTCCCTGCCTGAGGCCCCCAGCTGGTCATGGGTTAGGGTGGGTCATCTGGTCCTCTATTTTGTATCCTCGGCCACTGATCCCACTAACCCCAGCTCACAGACCCCTTGGAAAACGTGATACAGTGTCCCCAGGAAACCACTTTTAAGTCTCAGGCCCTTTTGGCTCTGGTAGCTCATCCCCTTGAGTCTGGTGGCTGTGTGTGGACTCCACCATGGTGCCTGGAGCAGGCGTCGCAGCCACAGCACCCAGGCTCCTCCTGATGCCGGGGGGGGGGGGGGGGGGGGGCGCAGAGGCAGTTGTTCTGTCTTGAGGGAGGAAACTTTCTGTCCTGGCCCGAGAGGCGGCCTGGCCAACGGTTACACACCACACCCTAGGCCACCCCGAAGGACCAGTCCCAGCTCTGCCCCCATCTACCTGCTGCACAACCTGGTCTTCCGCCCCTCGATCTTCTCATCTGTGAAATAGGGATAGCGACAGGGTCTCCCTTCATGGCTGTGGGGACTGAGTAGACATAGATATAGAGCACAGCTTGGGATCACCGCCAGGTTTGGGGACAGAGCATGTGTCCTAATCCTGTCTCTACACACACCTGGCAGGTGCTGGAGAGCTTCAAGATCATGGACTACAGCCTGCTCCTGGGTGTGCACAACATCGACCAGCAGGAGCGGGAGCGGCAGGCCGAGGGTGCCCAGAGCACTGCAGACGAGAAGCGGCCGCTGGGCCAGAAGGCACTCTACTCCACAGCCATGGAGTCCATCCAGGGTGGGGCCGCGTGTGGGGAGGCCATCGAGACGGATGACACGTAAGTGGTAGGGCTGGTGGGGCTTCTGGCTCTTTTCCTCTGCCCATGCCTTCCCAGGCATGATGGGCAGGGGAAGTTTGCACGGAAGGCGAGTGATGTCAGAGCAAACAAGGCCAGAAGCCTGTCTGTGGCCAGTTTCTGGTTTGTACACAGGAACAGCAGGGTCTTCCCACCAGGCCTTGGTAAGTTCAAACATGACACACAGCTACGGCCTGAGTGTTTTGACCTCAGTGTTTCAGATTAATCAGTCAGTGGATTAAGGCCATTGGCCACCACATGGGAAACACAGTAGTCTCCTCCCTCCTGTATGAAGCACAGCTAGACAGGCGTTGATAGGTAGCACAGGAGATGGAGATCACTGGGCATGAGGGAGCCCCTTTATAGCAAGATACCTAAACCAGAACCACCAGGGGGCTGGGTCGAGAGCATTACTTCCACAGAGATAAAAGGCAGCCATGCCAAGTGACAAGGTTGCAGAGAAGAGCTTGTCTCCTGAGTGCGCCCACTCAGCCTCGGCCTCCCAGCCTGAGCTTGCCTTGGGGGTTTGGGGTTTGATCAAGATAGACTCATGGCATGTATCCCTCTCTTGGCACTGGGGCCTTCTCGTTCTCTGTGAGGGGCCATCCTGGGCACTGTGGTATGCTGAGCAGCATCCCTGCCCCTACTCACTTGATGCTAAGAGCACCCCGAGTTGTGACAATCACAGATGTCCCCAGACGTGTCCCATTGACTCCTAAGGGCAGTCATCTTGGCTGAGAACTGCTGCTATAGATGGGTCAAGATTGCCCCTCATCACCATACACTGACCATGCCGGGAACAGCTAAACTTTACTTATGTTACTCCAGTCTGTCTTTATGGAGCCTTGGAGGAGGAGAGTGGCATCCCCCCCATCTTCAGCTGGGGAAAGAGAGGCTCAGAGGTGGGCGGGAGGCAGCTGTCCTGTGTGCACAGTCAGCTGGAGGTGGGGTCATGGCTTGCCCGCAGGCTAGACACTGCACTAGGCCATCAGTTGCAAAAGGCAGAGGAGGAACCAGGCACAGGGCTACAACTGGAGCTAGGTGGGAGAGAGTGGCAGGTGCAAAGGCCCTGTGCAGCTGGCCCTGACCTCAAACCATCCTGGCATGTTTGTAGGATCTGCACAGGGCCTGGCAGGGGATGGCAGGGCACACAGGTGAGCTCAGTGGTGCATGGAGTGCAGTGAGCAGAGCCTGGGGTTGGTGGGTTTGGAGTCATGGTGGCTTTGGGACAACTGCTACCTTGCATAACCTCATTAACCAGCTGGACTGGGCATGTGCAGGCCTGGGGCTGTGTGAGGCAATTAACTCCTCAGGCTGCACTCAAGAGTCCTGGCGGCCCTGCCTGGGAGTATGTATGTGCATATGTATGTGTGTGTGTATGCATAACTGTGTGTATATGCGCATGTGTGTAAGTTGCATGAGTGTATGCAAGTGTGCCGTGTGTGTGTGTGCCTGCATGTATGTGCATGTGTATTTGTGTGTGCACCTGGGCCTCATAGCTATGACCCCTCGGCAGCCCTGAGTCTCCAGCTTTGAATTTGTGAGCTGGCTGGAAGAGTTGCTCCATCCATGCCAAGATGGGGATCCCCAGTGCTGGGATCCCCTCTGAAGGTCCAGCTACACTGCCTCCTACAAGGGGCATATGGATTCTTGAGCCACAGGATCCTTCAGTCCTGTCTGTTCCTCTCCCCCTCCATCCGTGTTTTCCCTACAGTCCCGGACCAGATCAGGGCCTTAGCCCCCTCTCACTGGACCCCAGCAAGCTTGGTCAGTCCCCAGTCCCCATGCCTGGCTGTGTAGGTAATGGTGCTCTGGGTTCCTTTCTTCTCCAGAATGGGTGGGATTCCCGCTGTGAACGGCCGAGGGGAACGTTTGCTGCTGCACATTGGGATCATTGACATTCTGCAGTCCTACAGGTGGGTGCCCAGACCCCTCAGGTACTCTTGCTCAGGGAAGCTGGGCACTGTCTGCTATAAAGGCAGTCTTAGGCCCTGCGTGGTGGCTCAGTGGATAGAGCATCAGTCTGGTGTGTGGGCATCCTGGGTTTGATTCCTGGTCAGGGCACAAAGGATAAGGACCATCTCTTCTCTCCCTCTCCCTTTCCCCCTTCTCATTCTCTTCCCTTCCTGCAGCCAGTGGCTCGATTGGTTTGAGCATGGCCCCAGGTGCTGAAGATAGTTCAGTTGGTCCCAGCAAGTCAACCTCAGGTGCTAAAAATAGCTCAGCACTTGAGCATCGGTCCCAGGCAGGGTTGCTGGGTGGATCCTGGTCAGGTCACATGTAGAAGTCTGCCTCACTATCTCCCCTCCTCTCACAAAAAAAAACAAAAAGAAAAAGAAAAGGCTCTGCTAGCCAGGCCTGTGGTGGTGCAGCAGATAAAGCATCAACCTGGAACACTAAGGTCGCTGGTTGAATTCCTGGCCTTGCCCAGGCAAGGCACATACAAGAGGCAACTACTATGAGTCGAGGCTTCCTGCTTCTTCCCCCTCTTTTTCTTTCTCCTCTCTCTCCCTCTCTCCCCTTTCTACTCTCTCTCAGAATCAATAAATAAAATCTAAAAGTTAAGAAAAAAAAGGTTCTCTTAGCCTTCAGGAAGGCTCCTGCTTGTCTGCCCTCCTCCCACGCCCTAAAGGGAGGCATTCAGTCCCCAATCCAGAGATTCCATGCCCAGAATGTAGATTTGTCCTGGGACTCTGATATTAGAGACAGGTCAAGGCTGGCATGGGGGTGGGGGGTGGCCAGCTGATCTTCCACCCAGCCCTATCTACTAAGCACCTAGTGTGCCAAGTTCTGAGCTAACAAGGGAGACAGAAATGCCCCATGGCTGTGAAGTGGCATCCTACAACATGAAGAAAAAAAATACATGTGTCCAGTGCCACATACCATGTGGTCTCAAGTGTGGACACGAATGTGACTAAGCCTGAAGGAACAGACACCCAAACTCTACCTGGAGGTTAAAGCAGTGGTGACAGGCAACCGTTATCTGTGCCTTGTCTTCTGTGAGCTTTCTGCTGTGGCTGTTTTAAAATGATCACTATTTATTGTAAGAACAATGTATGTTCTTTATACATAATCCAGACAGGACATGTTGTGAACATGGCAGTACACATGTCCCGTCCAAACCCCCACATCACTACAGGAAACCCACTTGGCATAGTAATTTCTTCTTTGCATGTTTCTTTTTTATAAATACAGCAGGTCCTCAAACAACATTTTGCTCAACATGATTATATTATAACATTGCTGAGACTCCTAGGAACAACCTTTGTTTATATCAGCTTGCCTGAGGTAAAGTTGATTTCCCTATACATCATTTCCATTAATGTCTGAGAACCTAATACTGAGGATTTATTGTAAAAATTGGCTCTGCTCATCAGCTTTTTATGGCCTGTTTCTTTTCTCCACCGGAAGGCTGACCTAGTCTCCTACAGGGACCTTCCTGTGGGGATCTCCCTCCATTTGGAGCAGGGTAGGCAGCTTTCAAAGTAGCCAGCGAGGGTTTCTGCCTCGGCCCAGATGGGGCTGGAGGGCTGAGCACGACGTGGCAGCAAGCAAGTGGGGTTAAGGGTGTTATAAGGGGGTATGTGCCAAGGAGGGGATTCTTCTCCCCACAGACTAGGGGAGTTCAGGAAGCTTGCCTGGGGAGATGACATTGTCCCCAGCCCAGGTGTGTTGTAGGGTCCTGACTGGGGCCACAGCACAGGGCACCAACTCTTAATAGAGAGGAGCCAGGCTCAGGCTCCGTCAGGAGGAAAGAGGAAAAGCAGGCTTTGGGAGGCGCTAGCTGTCTATCCTCCATGGAGAGCCAAGCACCATGGCCCGTGGTTAGCTACTCCAGATCAGCACTGTGGGAGCTGCCAGCAGGCAGGGTAGGGGACAAGGGAGGATGGGAAAAAGGGTAGATGGCCTCTGGCTGATGCAGCAGGCAGGCTCAGGTCCTCTAAACCCAGGTTTCTTTGCCTGCTTGATGCCAGGAGCACCTGCAGTTGTGATGACCATAAATGTCCCCAAACATTGCCCAGTGTCCCCTAGGGACAGGATTGCCCTGGTAGAGAATTTTTGGACCCAAAGATTTGGCTGATGGTTCAGGGTGCTTTTTCTCTGCAGGTTCATCAAGAAGCTGGAACATACCTGGAAGGCTCTTGTCCACGATGGGGTGAGCATCATTCATTCATTCACTCATTCATTCTATCTCAGTCTACAAATGCAGTGACCATCTCCCCAAGCAGGCACAGGTGCTAAAGAGCCAAGAGACACATTCCCCCTTTCAAGAGTAGCTGAGCAGACAGTCCCAGGGCAAAGGGCCAGGTGGTCTGAGCCATTTGTGAGGGGTACAGGAAGACTTCCTGGAGGAGGGGACCTGCACATTCATTTGGAAGGCTTCCCAAGGACAGTCTGACTAGAAAAGTCAGGGGCCAGCCAGGCAAAGAGAAATCTGGAACTGTGTAGTGTAGAGGGGGTCTTGGCCCAGGGGCAACACCGCACAGCTCTGACTCATGTTGCCAGGTGGCATGTCGCCCACTTCAGCAGAGTGTCTCAGTTGTTTAAGAAAAAGCTTGTAATGCACTTTTTCCTGAAAGAGCTGCCAGTGTGTAAACCCTGGCGGTGGATTCTTCCTAAATGTAAAAACCTGTGAGAACCAACCACTGGGAGCCAAGCAGAGCCCACGTGTGGGCCCGTGGCAGCCCTCATACCCCTGGCCCAACTGTGGCAACAGCCTGTGCTAGCTGACTTTTTCTCCGTGGCACCCCAGCTTTGTCAAACCAGTTCTTACTAAAGTGCTAAGGCAGACTGTGTGCCTACAGTCTCTTCAAAATCCAAGATCCCAACCAACAATTTCTTGCACCCCTCAGTGTTTAGAGGGTCAAGAAGGAGCTTCCAGAATGTGCACTGGAAGATGTAGGTGGTGGCCAGCTGGCAAGAGGCTCTTTTGTGGTGTTATAAACCCACAGCAGATAGGAGAGCCATCAAATCCTAACAAGGTTAGCCATAACCCCAAAGTAGGATTTGGGTCAGCCCAAGGGGGCCCCAAATTTTTATAAAAGTATCCATCGCCTGACCAGGCGGTGACGCAGTGGATAGAGCGTTGGACTGGGATGTCGAGGACCCTGGTTCGAGACCCCGAGGTCGCCAACTTGAGCGCGGGCTCATCTGGTTTGAGCAAAAGCTCACCAGCTTGGAACCAAGGTCGCTGGCTCGAGCAAGGGGTTACTCAGTCTGCTGAAGGCCTGTGGTCAAGGCACATATGAGAAAGCAATCAATGAACTACTAAGGTGTCACAATGCGCAGTGAAAACCTAATGATTGATGCTTCTCATCTCTCTGTCCCTGTCTATCCCTCTCTCTGCTCTCTCTATCTCTATTAAAAAAAAAAAAAAGTAACCATCCATCTGTGAGCAAATAGGCCCAGGTTTCTTTTGTATGTTACCATACACCCCCAGGCGCTGCCCTCGTCCTGGCCCAGTTGGCTGGTCCCACATCACACTCCAGCCAGAGACAGGCCCAGAGGAGCAGCCAGAGGGAGGGGAAATGCCATTCCCTCTAAAAGCAGAGAGATCACTGTCTTGGCCAGTATGCCATCAGCCAGAGGTGGTCAGGTGGCCACACCTCAGCACAGGAGAGGATGAGAAATAGTTTTCCTTCTAGGAGGACATGTGTCCAGATAGGTTCTATTACATTACTATAGAAGGAGGACACTGGGCTACGTCTTGGGACATCTGTGGTTGTTGTTACACTGGGGGTGCTCCTGGTATCATGTAGTTGGGGCTAGGGATGCTATTCAATGCCCCACAGTGCCCAGAATGGCCCGAAGCCAGAGAATGACCTCGCCCCAATGTCCCTCAGTGCCAAGGGGGAGACTGTGCTATAAAAGGCAAGGGGAGCCTGACCAGGTGGTGGCGCAGTGGATAGAGCATCGGACTGGGATGCGGAGGACCCAGGTTCGAGACCGCGAGGTCGCCAGCTTGAGCATGGGCTCAACTGGTTTGAGCAAAAGCCCACCAGCTTGAACCCAAGGTCATTGGCTCCAGCAAGGGGTTACTCGGTCTGCTGAAGGCCCACAGTCAAGGCACATATGAGAAAGCAATCAATGAACAACTAAGGTGGTGTAACGCGCAAGGAAAAACTAATGATTGATGCTTCTCATCTCTCTCCATTCCTGTCTGTCTGTCCCTGTCTATCCCTCTCTCTGACTTTGTAAAAATAAAAAATAAATAAAAAATAAAAAAATAAAAAGGCGGGCCCTGGCCGGCTGGCTCAGTGGTAGAGCGTTGGCCTCGCGTGCAGGAGTCCGGGTTCAATTCCCAGCCAGAGCACACAGGAGAAGCGCCCATCTGCTTCTTCACCCCTCCCCCTCCCCTTCCTCTCTGTCTCTCTCTTCCCCTCCCACAGCCAAGGCTCCACTGGAGCAAAGTTGGCCCGGGAGCTGAGGATGGCTCTGTGGCCTCTGCCTCAGGTGCTAGAATGGCTCTGGTTGCAACAGAGGAATGCCCCAGATGGGCAGAGCATCGCCCCCTGGTGGGCATGCCGGGTGGATCCCGGTCGGACGCATGCGGGAGTCTGTCTGCCTGCCTCCCCGTTTTCAACTTCAGAAAAATACAAAAAAAAAAAAAAAAGGGCAAGGGGACTGGATCCTAGGGAGCAACAAGGAGTCTCTGCTTTAGAGGTTCAACATTTGTTGAGCACTGACTGTGCTGGGCTCCCTGCCTTATGTAAACCCTGGTGAGCATAGCAGTCTCCCATCTCCCTTGTTGCACAAATAAGGAAACAACCCAAGAGGGGCACTGTGCTGCCCAGGGTCACCTTGATGGTGAGCGCCGGGACTCCAATCTTCCTGGCACCAGGGAATACCAGCTTTCACTTGTCATAGCTGATCAATCAGCTCAGCCCTTGGGGCAGACATGGCCATATGCCAATAAAACTTATAAAACAGGTGTTGGGCCATGCTCTGCCAACCCCTGCTTTGGAGAATCTCTCTGGTTTCTATTTTGGTATTTATTTGTTTACTCCTTTGAGTAGCTATTCTTTGAGTAGTTGTTTTATTCACATGGCTCAAAAATTTAAAAGTACAGGTGGGTTTATGATATAAAAATCTCCTGTCCCCCTTCCTGCCACTGTTACCTGGTCCCTGGGTTCCCTCCAGGAAGCCCAATGCTATTGTCCCATCTCCCCCTCCACAGAGAAGGCAGCACCCCACACCCCATAGAGGTCTTTCCTGTGCTATCCTATGAGACACAGCCATAGTGCTCATGCCCCTGCTTGGCCTTGGGCCCCTGCATCTCTTCCCAGGACACTGTCTCTGTCCACCGGCCCAGCTTCTACGCCGAGCGCTTCTTCAAGTTCATGAGCAACACGGTCTTTCGGAAGAACTCCTGTGAGTTTCCCTGGCTCTTTGGGTGGGAAGGACCTGGGATGCGGAGAGAGGAGGGCAGGCAGACAAGGGCAGGGTAAACCAGGACACCTTAGTCTGCTGCTTGGGCAGCTGCAGGCGTCAGCAGGAACTTGGGCCTAAGAACAGGGTAGTCAGGGAGCCACACCATGCAGAACTGCACAGGCTGGTGCCCGGGTCTAAATTTGAGTCCTGGCTTTACCTTGTCCTGTTTGTGAGACCTCAAGCCAGTGGAGGTCATAGGCCTCAGTTTCCCCCTCTGTACAGAGCTGTGAGGGCTACATGTGTTTCACACAAGACAGGGAGGCTTGGCCCAGAACCAGCACTCAGCAGAGCTGCCCACAGCCTCACTCCATCACCAAGGACATGTGACTTTGGCACTAACCAGGCACTGTCAGGGGTGCACAGGGTGAATAGTAGTGGCCCTTGCCTTATGGGTAGTCTTGGGAAGTCCCACATGTAGTCTAGGCTTTAAGAGTCCCAGACTGTGGTACACACCCCAAGCTGGACTCCCACGTGCCACCTGAAAGAGTCTTCCTCCTGATATGTCTGTCTGTCACCTATCCCCCCCCAGACTCTCTCCCTTCCCCAAGATACAAGGTGCTTATTGGCCTTCATCACTGTGTCCCCAGTGTCCAACTTGGGGCCTGACACATAGTTTTGGAATTCTGTAAGTCTGTATGCACCTTACTCCCCAGGTCTCAAACATGCGACTTCTCTCCCAGCCCACACTAGGACTATGTAGGTGCCAAGGCAGCTCCACATTCTGTAATATCTAGTCAGGAGATTGAAATCAACTGGTGGGAACATTTATAACATGGAAATTGAGGCAAACACCACAAACCCAGCTTTGTCTCCAGAGGGATGCTTCTTAACTTGACCAGCACATCTCTTCCTGGAGCTGTCTGGGGATGCTCTTCCTACTGTAGTCCAGAGGAGATGGCTGACCTCCAGGGGCTGGATGGGTGTACGCAGGAAAAAGTGAGCACCGAAAGTGTGCCAGGAGCTGTGCTGGCCACCGTGGGGGCAGAGGTCCCAGTAGGAGCAAGGAGAAGATAGTGGCAGGTGCTGACAGGCCAGGCCTGGTGCAGAGGGTGTTACAGGGTTCACTTGCCTCATTTGACCTTGTTGCAGACAAGGATGCCAGGGCAAAGAGAGGCTGAGCTGTACTCCACAGGCCACAGAGCCTGGCTGGGAGACAGCACGCACTCCCCAAGGCCTTCCATTTCCTTATTTGAATGTTTGACCACAGCTGTGGTGGACTATGACAGGAGATGAGACCCCAAATTGCTCAATAAACATTGACAGCTGCTGTTTCTGGAGGGCTCAAGGTGGGGGTACGAGGCTGTATCTCTGGTGGTGGGCAGAGCTAGCTGGAAAACCGAGCAGGGCTTTCCCTGAGAAGAACGTTGCTTCTTGCCCAGGCCTGAGGAACAGGCTAGAGGTGGGGCAGTGAGGACCATGTGTGCAGGTGAGGGGCCCCTTAGTGCCCACCACACTTTCATGGCAAAGAAGGGACGGGTCTGAGGGGCCCTGCCTTGTTGCCACCCCAAGCACACCAACCACTCTCTCTCCTCAGCCCTGAAGTCGTCACCATCCAAAAAAGGTCGTGGTGCCTTGTTGGCAGTCAAGCCTCTGGGGCCCACAGCCGCCTTCTCAGCCAGCCAGATCCCCAGTGAGCGGGAGGATGCCCAGTATGATCTGCGGGGGGCCCGCAGCTACCCCACACTGGAGGACGAAGGTGACCAGGCAATGGAAGTGGGTGCATTTGTGACAGGAAAAATGAGGGGGCTGCTGGAGAAAAACATCCCTGGGGGGCCTAGTCGAGGGTGGGCAAAGGGAGCAGCAGTAGCTACAGAGTGTGAGGAAGGGGACCCCTGAAGCTGGGCCAAGCTTGGATGGAAGGGGCCTGGGTCACAGTCACCCCACTTCCAGTCCAAGATTTGCAAGCCATGTGGGGAGAGGGGAACAGCTGGGACTACAACTAGGAAGAATTGCAGGGAGAAATGAGCATAAAAAGCCCCACCCAGGTAGGTGACAGCCTCCTCTCACATCACTAGAGGTGCAGAGACCTGGAAGGATTCAGTGCTCAGTGGGTTTGGGCCTGATATTCTGGACTTTTTCCAAGCTACTAATGTCAAGATTCCAGGCCGGGAAGGGCTGGGGGAATGGTATCAAGGAAGGGAGAAACTGCATGTGTAAAGGTCCTGGAACAGGACTGCCTGGTATGTTAAAGCCCTGGTCAGCAAACTGTGGCTCGTGAGCCACATGCGGCTCTTTGCCCCTTGAGTGTGGCTCTTCCACAAAATACCATGTGCGGGCGCTACCTCGATAAGGAATGTACCTACCCATATAGTTTAAGTTTAAAAAATTTGGCTCTTAAAAGAAATTTCAGTCGTTGTACTGTTGATATTTGGCTCTGTTGACTAATGAGTTTGCTGACCACTGTAAAGGAACAACAAGATGGCCCTTATGGCTGGAGCAGAGTGAGCAAAGGGGAGAGAGGGAGGAAATAAGGTCAAGGAAGGGGTGAGGGCAGGTAGGGCAGGACTACTGGGAGTTTGGATTTTAGTTTGGGAGCACTGGGAAGCTACTGGAATCCCTTGTGCGGAGGAGACTAGAGTGGGTGATCAGTGGGAGGAGCACTAGAGCCCAGAGTCCCTGCAGGCCAGCCCTGGGAGCCTGGCTGTCACAGGTGCCCACTGCCTCCTCCCTGCAGGCCGGCCAGACCTTCTGCCCTGCACACCACCTTCTTTTGAGGAAGCCACCACTGCATCCATCGCCACAACCCTGTCCTCCACATCCCTTTCCATCCCAGAGCGGTCCCCCTCAGAGACCTCAGAGCAGCCAAGGTACAGGTGAGCAGAGGGGCATCTTCCTGGGGGAAGCTGCATTCGGAGAGAGGAGCCAGGGTGGGGTTGAGGTGGGGTGGGGCAGGCTAGAAGGCCTCCCCCACTGATCCATTTACTACACCTATTTGTGTTCTCCTGGAAGGCGGCGCACACAGTCCTGCGGACAGGATGGCCGGTGAGATGAGACCCCAACCCCTCCCCTCCGTTCTCCTTTCCAGTACCCACTGTCTCCCTAGCTCTTCCCCTACAGAGCCCCCTTCTCCCTTTCCTCCCTCCCTTTCCCTTCTGCCTAGCTCCCCATTCAGCATTTCTACCCAGAGCCCCTCTTTCCTGGGAACAGACTTATCTTAACAATCAATCTTCAGGTTCTAGAACTCAAGTTACTTTGTGTTTCTCTTCCACCAGGGGGCCCCTCCCTGGCACTTATTGATCCTTTCTTTTTCTTTATTCCAAGAGATATAAAAGGGAACATAGTAAAAAACCTGTCCCTCCCCACTCCTGGCCCCCTTCCTGGAAGTCCCCTTGAATGGACTTTTTTTTGTCTCTAGAGATATTTTATGAATATACCAGCAAACATACACTTGGGCCTGTTTCTCCCTTTTGTTTTTACACAAGCTATGGCTCTGTGCCCCCTGTCCTTTGCTTTGTCACTTTCCAAATGGAGGTCACCCCTGTGAGATTTTGCTGGTGCTCTTTCCTCTAACTGACTGTTCCTGCTCTTGGGGGACACTTGAGTTGTTCCCAGTTGCTTGATCTTGTCACAACTGTAGTGAATAGGGGTTGCTCTCCAGAATTAGTTTTTGGAGGAATATTTCCTGCCAGTTGAAAAGAAAGTCATAGTATAAAACACATTAGATGAAAAATACATCTCTCTCTGTCCAGCTGCCTGCTAGCTGCCAAAAGGCTCTGACCTAAACTAAAAGCCTCAGCTTCTGGGTCCCCAAACCACTCCAGCCCCAGTTCAGGCCACATGCAGATGCCCAGCCACCCCAGAAATGGGGACAGGATCCAGGTTGCCACTCACTCACTATGCCCCTGCTGGTGCCTGAATCCCAGGATGGCCCCAGGTGGACAGTCAGTTGCTGTCCCCTTGAAGTCCCCAGGTTGATAGAGCAGCCAGAAACACTAGGCCCAAGCTGCACTAGCTTAGGACACTGGTCAGGTGGTCACCTCAGCTCCCAATAGGACTGAAATCAGCACTTTCCCAGAGGGCACTCCTGGGAAGTGGAGGTAGGCTGAGGAGGGAAATTGAGCATTGCCTCCCGTTGCCTCTAGACCCCAGGAGGAGACACATATAGAGGAGGACCTACAGCAGATCACAGTGCAGGTGGAGCCCACGTGCAGTGTGGAGATAGTGGTCCCGAAGGAGGAGGAAGAGGGGTGAGTGAGCATTTATTCCATGTGGTCCATGCTTTCCAGTTCCCTGATTCCTAGCTTAACTTCTACCCTGATCTCATTGGCTGAATGTAGTCAGATGGCAGCCAGCAGTAAGGCAGGCTGTGAAATGTCTGCATTTGGGGATGCAGAGGTGTGGGAATGGGGCTTCAGGCACTGAGGAGTTGGGGACCACAGATTCACTCACAGAGCTACAAGTAATGCATTAATCCCAGGATTGTACCTCATGGGTGATCTTCAGCTCCTTTTCCCCTACTCCCACTCTTAGCCTTGCTTGTACTTGTGAGAGGATGACTAGCTAGTTTCTTCAAAGGACCATTTTTAGACTTAGTCACTATTTCTCCTGTCATGTTTTGTTCTTGTTTTGTGCACTTTAACTCATCAGTAATCTTTTTCTTCTAACTTCTGGTTTGTTTTTTCACTTGTTTCTTTTTCTCCAGTGTAGGTTGAGTGCTTAAGTTCCCTTTTTCTTTCTTTAATAAGATGTGCTTAATGCTATGAATTTTCCTCTGAGTGCCACTTTTGCTATATCCCATGAGGTTTAACATAAAGCAGTTTTTTTATGCTGGCTCATATATGAATATTTAATGATTTTCCTTTTAAAGTCCACTTTGATTCAAGACAGTGAGTCTTTCAGCCATCTGAGGTTGGTTCCGCCCCCCAGGGACACTGGGCCATGTCTGGGGACATCTGTGGTTGTCACAACTGGTGTGTGCTCCTGGCATTGAATGGGTGGGCCAGGGATGCTACTCAATACTCCACAGTGCCCAGGAGGTTCAGAGAAGGAAAATGAGGCTTCACCCCCACAGAGAGTGACCCAACCCTGATAATCAGCAGTGCCCAGGGTAAGAGATCCTGGACTCAGGTTAATTTAGGAGTATCTGGGTACCTAAGGATTTTTTTTTACCCTTTTAGTACTTATCTCTAATTTTAATAGTTTTGCTTTTATTTTTGTTTTTTTTTTAGCAAGAGAGAGAGACAGTGAGAAAGAGAAACAGAAGGACAGATAGGGACAGACAGACAGAGAGATGAGAAGCATCAATTCTTCATTGTATCACCTTAGTTGTTCATCTATTGCTTTCTCACATACGCCTTAATGGGGGCTCCAGCCGAGCCAGTGGCCCCTTGCTCAAGCCAGCAACCTTGGGCTTTAAGCCAGGAACCTTTGGGCTCAAGGCAGCAACCATGGGGTCATGTCTATGATTCCATTCTCAAGCCGGCAATTCTGCGCTCAAGTTGGTGAGCCCAGGCTCAAGCCGGCAACCTCAGGGTTTCAAACCTGGGTCTTCAGCATCTCAGGCTGGCAGTCTATCCACTGCGCCACCACCTGGTCAGGCTTTTTGGTTTTTTTTTTAATGTTCATGGACATATAGGAGAAATGTGTATTTTCTATCAGGGAATGGAAAGTTTTTATAAGTCTCTTCTGTCCAGTGTGTTGATTGCTGTTATTCAGTTCCTTTATGTCCTAAGTTATTTTTCATCTGTTTGGTCTATTTAATTCTTGTTTTTTTGTTGATTGATTTTAGAGAGATAGAGGAAGAGAGAGAGAGAGAAGCATTAATTTGTTGTTCCAATTAGGTGTGTGTTCATTGGCTGCTTTCTATATGTGCCCTGACCAGGGATTGAACCTGCAACCTTGGTGTTTCAGGGTGACCCTCTAACCCAGTGGTCCCCAACCTTTTTTGGGGCCACGGACCGGTTTAATGTCAGAAAATATTTTCACGGACCAGCCTTTAGGGTGGGATGGATAAATGTATCATGTGACCGAGACAAGCATCAAGAGTGAGTCTTAGATGGATGTAACAGAAGGAATCTGGTCATTTTTTAAAAATAAAACATCATTCAGACTTAAATATAAATAAAACGGAAATAATGTAAGTTGGGTTTTTTTTTTGTTTTTGTTTTTGTTTTTGGTATTTTTACGAAGCTGGAAACGGGAGAGACAGTCAGATAGACTCCCGCATGCGCCCGACCAGGATCCACCCGGCACGCCCACCAGGGGCGACACTCTGCCCACCAGGGGGCGACGCTCTGCCCCTCCGGGGGGCGTCGCTCCATCACAACCAGAGCCACTCTAGCGCCTGGGGCAGAGGCCAAGGAGCCATCCCCAGCGCCCGGGCCATCCCTGCTCCAATGGAGCCTCGGCTGCGGGAGGGGAAGAGAGAGACAGAGAGGAAGGAGAGGGGGGGTGGAGAAGCAAATGGGCACCTCTCCTATGTGCCCTGGCCGGGAATCGAACCCGGGTCCCCCGCATGCCAGGCCGACGCTCTACCACTGAGCCAACCGGCCAGGGCCAATAATGTAAGTTATTTATTCTTTCTCTGTGGACCAGTACCAAATGGCCCACAGACCGGTACCAGTCCGCGGCCCGGGGATTGGGGACCACTGCTCTAACCAATGGAGCTGTCTGGCCAGGGCTGGTCTATTCTTTAATTTAGAATTTCTGACCTAACCAGGTGGTGGCACAGTGGATAGAGTGTCAAAACCCTGAGGTTGCCTGGTTGAGTGCAGGCTCATCCTGTAGCCCCCACCCCAGTCAAGGCACGTATGAAAAGCAATCGGTGAACAACTGAAGTGCTGCAGCTATGAGTCAATGCTTCTCACTCCCTTCTTGTCTGTCTCTGTTTCTCTCACTAAAAAAAAAAAAAAAAATCTGTTCTATTTCAAGAGACCTTACTTAGCGTTTATTGTACACACACACACCAGTCTGCCATTGTCTGCTTTTTCGCTTTGTTAACTGAAGTCTCATAGTGTAATGTATCATTCACTCTTTGCCCAGAAAAACAACCTGCCCTGAAACATGACCAAAGGACAACTTCTCCACAGTTAGGGGCGCTCTGTCACCTCAGAGCTTGTCTTCTTAGTCATGAGATGAAAACTACATAGCAATCACATAACTGGGCCAGGCCTGGGCATGATTGTTCCCATCTCTCTGAGTCTCAGTCTCCTCACCTATAACATGGGGCAGGGAGATTCTGTAGATTCATTCCCACAAGGCTCTTTAGTGGGCCTGGCATGTAGTAAGTACTCAATGCTGTGTGTCCCCATTTTATTTATTTTTTATTTTTTACAGAGACAGAGAGTGAGTCAGAGAGAGGGATAGACAGGGACAGACAGACTGGAATGGAGAGAGATGAGAAGCATCAATCATTAGTTTTTTGTTGCGCGTTGTAACACCTTAGTTGTTCATTGATTGCTTTCTCATATGTGCCTTGACCGCGGGCCTTCAGCAGACCAAGTAACCCCTTGCTCGAGCCAGCGACCTTGGGTTCAAGCTGGAGGGCTTTTGCTTAAACCAGATGAGCCCGCGCTCAAGCTGGCGACCTTGGGGTCTTGAACCTGGGTCCTTCCACATCCCAGTCCAACGCTCTATCCACTGCACCACCCCCTGGTCAGGCTGTGTCCCCATTTTATAGATGAGGAACTGAGGTTCAGAGAAGGAAAATGAGGCTTCAGAGTTGCACAGCGGGTGAGTGGCAAGGCCAGGACAGTGCATGTTCCTAATTTGGGGAAGGGGTCCAGGTGGGCCGATTATTAGCTGGGTCACAACAGAACTGGGAGTGTTTAGTTTTATGTTGTTTCTGAGACTTTTGTCTCCATCATGACACACAGATGAGGGAAGAGGCGCAGAGGGGTGGGAGCAAGTGGGCTAGGAAAGGGTGGTGGTTCTGAGAGTCTGGCCCAGGACTCCTATGTCCTGTCCTGTCCCCAGGGTGGAGGCTTCCCCAGCCTGTGCCTCTGCCGCTATTGTTGAAGTTGAAACTGCCAGCCAGGCCTCAGAGCCCGCCAGCCAGGCCTCGGATGAGGAGGATGCGCCCGCCACTGACATCTACTTTGTAAGTCCTCCAGGGGCTCTATCCTATCACCAGAACCCAACGCAACACATGTTCATGTGTGCATATACACTGAAATCCACACACACTGGCACACATTACACATGCTGTCACACCTGTGTATACATGCCTGTACACATGCACACCTATGTACATGTGCTCACATACACTCCCACATTTGCACACATTCACACAGACACACTCGAGAGGAATGCCCGTACACACACCTGCACATGCTCTTGCACACCCACTGGCACATTCACAATGTGCTCTTCATACTCAGACACTCACATGGTATGCTGTCAAACACGTGCACACTTACATGGTATGTGAATGGCCCGCCCAACCTCACCCAGGCCAGGCCATTCCAAGGCCAGGAAACTGCCCTGGACCCTTTACCCCAGGCCTTGTGACCACAGCCTGGCATGAGCCCAGGCCCCAGCTATGCCACCTTGTCCCCCTGGAATCATCTGAGTCCTCATGCTCTCAGCCCCGACAGGCCCCTGGGTTCTTGGTCTGCCTCGCTGGCCAGGGTGGACTGGAAATGCTGTGGGTCTTCTCCCATTGGGTGGTGGGTGCAGCCAGGTGAGCTCCATCCTCAAGGGGGCAAGGAAGGCAGGTGGGCCTCATCTTATCAACTTCACTGACCGAGGACATGCAGCTGCTCCTGGATAAGGCAAGATTCATCATAACCGGAAGGGAACCTGTCCTAGGGACTGGTGCCTCCCTCCCAAAACTGCATCTCCTGCAGGCAGGCAGATTAGATGAGCCAGGAGCCTGGGTGAGGTAGGTGCTGGGTGGCCAGGGAGCCTGCGAAGGCTAGTTCACTGGCCCCTGACAGTGGGTCAGGGGTCAGATGGCCCCAGTTGCAATGGGGAGCACCAGATGCTGCAGCCCAACTACTTGCCCTCTTCCTAGACCTTCATTTCCATCTCTGCCCACCCAAGGGAAGATGAGCTGGGGGCTGCCTGGTCCTGGTGCCAGGTCTCCAAATCTCCAGGCCTCAGGGCAGTTTGGGTGAGGCTGGCCCTTAACTGGTATTGCTGCTTCATACCTACCACCACCCTGCTGTCCAGAGCCAGCACTGCTGGGTCGCAGGGTCACTGCCAGGAATAGCAGCACGCATGTTGTATGTGTGTTCATCCTACCCCCCATCTCTGGAGTCTTGATTTATGTCCTGTTCTCTTGATCTGTGTGAGAGGCGGCCAGATTGTATCCTGTGAGTGGGTGGCTGGGCCACATGGGCAGCAGAGAAGGTAGTGGCCTCAGTGTGACCCTGACACCCCCAAACCCTCCTGCTGCTTTGCCATCAGCTCACCTGCCCCCACCCAGCACCCTCCCCATCTGACCTTCCTGACCTCAACGGGATTCCACATTCCTGTCCCCTCATCCTGTCCTCTCTTTGCCTCCTCCGCCCGCCTGGCCCACCCAGTTCACGGATGGGAGGTACTGGATTTACTCTCCCCGGCATCGCCGACTGCGGGCCGTGACGCTGAGCTCCTCGGGGACTGTAAGTGACCACAGCAGGCCTCCAGGAAGCCCAGCCCTGCCCCGCTGCCTGGGGCAGCCGGGAGCCTCAGGGCCTGGCCATCCCTTTTCCTCTGAGAAGGGACCTGGGGAAAATAATCATGACAACTGCGTGGGGTGCACTGCTGTGTGTGTCTTTCAGGGATGTCACTTAATCCCCTGTGAGGTGAGCATCAGCGGCCAGCAGGTGCACAGCAAGTGCTCAGTGGGATTGGCCATGACGGAGTCTACATTTGACCCCCCACTCCCAGGCCACCTCTGCCACCCTTCTCAGCCCTTCCAAGCAAGGGACAAGTTGGACAGATACTTCTTACTCATTCAGACCTTGCTTCAGACAGCTCTCCAAGGAGTATCTGCCCCTCTGATGGGGATAGTCAACACGGGTCAATGAAGGACTGCAAAGCTTGGCTCTTAGCTACAGGAGATAGGAGATGGTATCTTTATGCCCATTTCACTGATGAAGAAACCGTGGCCTCGGCTCCCCAGGGAGCCCACAAGAGCACATGGTTTAGATAAAATCTGGTTCTAGACCCCCAAGTAGCCCATGTGTAATAGACACTTGTTCACCCAGTGTGCTTGGAATACTATGTGGATGTCATGCAGCAAGGGCCTTATCAGTCCTGTTATTGTCATCATGAGCAATAAATGAAGAGCCCAAAGAGGCCAAATAACCTGCCAAGAGACACACAGGACCAACGGTAGAACAGAGTGAAGAACTAGAGCAAGAGTTTCTGTTCCCAATAGGAGGCCCCTTGGAGGCTCACACCTTCACCCACAGCAGATCCCTCTGCCCATCACTGGGTGTCGAGACCACTTCCCTAGTCCCTCCTGCCACACTCTGTCCCATCCCCAGATGGGTATGCCATCCCCCAGAAGCGATTCATGATCCAACAGCTGGGGAAACATCCCCCCAAGTGCTCCCTGGGGGGAACAGTTTAGAAAGGTACCTGTTGGGGGTTGACCTAGACTTTGAAAGACAAGAAAAGGATGTCTTGGCAGGGCTGCAGCGAAAACCCAAGTATAGAGGCTGGATGGGAGGAGAGAAAGGCTGGACAAGCGGTAGATCCTCAGGCCTGCAGGGAGGATGTGCCCTTGGCCTGAGTATAGTGGGTTCACCCCCAGTTTCTGAGTCCCTTTCTCCCCTAGGCCCAGCTCTCAACAGGGCTTCAGTGGGACCCTCTTTTCCCATGTTCTGAGCCCCAGCAGGGCAGCTACCTCAGCATTGAGCACTCTTGCTGCGGGCCTGTGCTAGGCACTGGACATGAGCGGCTCCCAGATGGCCTGCCCCTGGCTTCCAGGATCCCAGGTGGTCAGGGGAGGCAAGGCGAGCTGCTGGCAGTGGGCAGGGGATTTTATTGCTCCATCACTGTCTGAAGGAATGAGTGGGGCATATGGTGGGGTCTTGCCCTGCTGCCCACAGATGGACACAGGTCTTCCAGCGAATGAGACCCATGGTACCCAGTGGCCCAGGATCTGGCCCAGAGCAGGTGCCACAGTGAGAGCTGCAAGAAGGGTGGGATTGAGCAGGCACTGAGGTTGAAAAAGGCAGCAGGTGGGCTCTGAGGGGCAATGAATGCAGAAGGGGCAGGTCTGTGGGCTTATTGGTCGTAGCTGTACGGGTTTGGGCCCAGGTAAACATGGCCAGGGCAAGTGTGTGCTCAGGCCTGATACTCACAACATAGGCTGGAGCAAGGGTAGAAGTCCTCAGGCCTTGGGGCATCGAAGCCAGGGTGGGCGACTCTCAGGAGAGAGGAGGAAGAACGAAGGCAGCTGAGGAGAGCCCTGAGGAGGCCTTGAGGGCCCAGGGAGGTTCTTGAGATGGGATCAGACCCACCCCCAATCTGATGACAGAATGGGGAATCCCTCCCCAGCTACAGCTGGAGGAATACCAGTCTGCCTGCCACCCTGTGCCCCCAAGTGCCCCAGAGCCTGCGTGGCAGGCAGGATCTGAGGTTGGGTGCTACTGGGCCACAGTGGGGTTCAGGTGCCATGGGTGGGCAGAGGAGGAGGAGGAGAGAGAACAGCAGAGTACACCAAGCCTCTGTCTCCCTTCCTCCCCATTCTGCTGTGCCCAGCCTGCCCTGACTGCACTCACTGCTTCCTGCTGCCCACCCTGCCCGCTCCGGCCACTCAGCCCCGGCCCTGCCCATCTCAGAAGCCATCCAGGTTGGGGCCAGGTCCCCATCAGGGAGAGGGCAGCCAGGGGCTGAACTGCCCATTTGTCCTGCCTTGGGATCCGCCTCTTTTATTTCTGTTTCTTCTTTCTCCCTTTCACCTCTCTCGTGCCTTTTCACACCCTGCTCTTCTGCGCCCTTCCTGCACGTGCCGCCTGCCTGCCCTCCAGCCCACCGATGAGAGGAGCTGGGTGTACTCCCCACTCCACTATAGCGCACAGGCCCACTCAGTCTCCGACGGCGAGAGCGACACAGTAAGTGTGCCCATGGCCCACAAGCCTGGCCCACGTGGGGCCGAGAGCATGAACCCCAGATGCCCCAAGGACAGATGGGGAAACTGAGGTCTGGGCGGGAGGGGCAGGCCTGGGCTCTTATTGTGTGGTGACCCAAGGGGTAAGTATCTTGGGGCCTCTGTCTGGCCTTCATGGTACAGAGTCCCTGGCCTGAGGCATCAATGGTGGGGCCAGGCCCCACCATGGCAGGCCCTCTGGGTGGGGGGTTCAACTCCAGCCCATCTAGCCCTCACCTGCCTCTCTTGCCTTCTGCAGTAATTTCTATGCAGTCACCAACCCATAAGTGTGGAGCACACACTCAGCCCAGCTCAGCCCGGAGCACAGGAGATGCCACTTGGCTGCCGCTGGATCTTGCTCGCCTACGTCCTCCCCTCGGCGATGGTCAGTGATGCTCTGGGCTGTAAAGTGATAGCCCTCGGCTCTGTCAGTGACCTACGCCTGTGATACTGTGAACCTTCCTGAGTTTCCAATCATGTATTTATTTTGGATCCTTACTCTTTGCACAGAGACGGCAGCACATGACTGCTTTTTTAGAAAAAGGAAAAGAAAATAGAAAAAGAAGAAACTCCATTCTATGCACTTTTTGGTTCTTTGCTATGCTTGCATGTGTTTTGCTGAGGGAACAAGGCCCATGGGCTTTGGGGACCTGCACCCCAGTAGTCCAGCCATTCCAGCTGAAAATCCTGCTCTGAGTTTCTGCAGGCACCACCCTGCTCCACCTCTCTATCTTGGATGGGGCGCCTAGAGGGAAGGGCCACCAGGTCCCTACTGGTTCCCAGGGTATCTCTGGAGGCCACCCAGCAGCTGCTTTTGGCTCAGGTTTGTGGGCCAGGTGCCAGACATCTGTCCTTGGGGGAGGCCAACTGGTGGCCTGGGGGTGGCTTACCACCCTGCTGACCCCTCTATCTCTAGCATCTGTTTCCCACCACCACCACCACCCAGGTGAATTGGGAGCAGAAATAGCAAGGCAATGACTAGAATGCAGACGCGTAGCTGCCCCATCTCAGTAGGGTTCAGGGCTGTGGACTCATCATACAGATGAGTCTCTCTCATCTCTCTCATCTATAATGGACCCAAGTGATGGGAGACGCACTTACAAAGCAGGATTTCCAAGATGTCCAACTCAGAGGAGGCAACAAGGCCCTTAGCCACGAGACTTTCAGAGAGCTTGTGTCCTGGAGCAGGGTCCTCCCCAGGCACAGACATAAGCCTAGAGGGATAAACTCTTTCCAGCAAGAGCTCCCCATGACTGGGATGGGGAGCCTCTCATTTTAAAATGATGATGATACCTGTACCGATTAAAGGACAGGAGAAGAAATTGTTCATGAAAAACAATATGTTTTTTGTCATCTTCAGCAGGGGAAGCCAGCCATTCCTGGGCCCAGAGCCCCACTGGGTGGCCGCCAGGATACTCTGCTGTGTCCAGAGGGGGCTGCAGGAGCCAACAGCTTTGCATAGTCTTTCTTGCATCCACCAGACACACTCCCACTTCTGAGGTGAAATGTCAGTGATGGCTTCCCCCTGCCCACTCTGCAGATCCCTACCAGCTTGACCCCACATGGGAGGAGCGGGGAGCCAGCTCAGAGCGGAAGCCACACCTTTTAGAAGAATTTCTCCCCAGCCCCTGCCTCCCTGGTAGAGCCTGAGACAGCTAGATAACCTGCCGATTCAGGAATCTGATTTTTTTTAGTCCTTTGCAAGCTGCATACACTGTTGCTCCTTCCTGCTATTCAGGTCCCTCCTTAATCCCACCTCGAGCAGCTTGCTGGAGAGAACCTGTTGGTCTGGCTGCTGTCTCCTCTTCCCTGAAGAACCAGGCTGTGCCCTGGGAGTTCTCCTCTCAGTGTCGGCACAGGGCCAACACCCCTGCTCTGAGCAGGGCCATGACACTCCATACAGCCTGGGGAAATGGACCCTCAGAGGACCCGTCAGAATGTTTGCAAGTGGCCTGAACAAGAAGCAAAACAGCATCCTCTCCCTCCTACCCAAGGAGCATTTGTCCACACCCTGGGAAGCACCCTCACCTGGATTTAAGACCAGCACCCATCTGCAAGGCACCCTGGCCACGTCACAAGTCAGTCTGTCCCCTGACCAGTCCCACCAATAGGGCAGGCAGGCTGAGCAGGCAGAGCTCTGAAGCACATTTCAGACCTGGATGACTAACAGCTGTCTCACCCAAACGCCACTGTGGAGAGTCCCCACTCAGGCCCCTAGACGCCGGGCACCATAGACATCATGAACTCCGGTGGGGATGACCAGTGCAGCAGGCACAGTCCTGGAACTATAGGAGCAAGAAGGGGAGTCACCTGCATTGCCCCATCAGGTCCCCAGTCCCTGCTGCACCCTTGGGCTCTCCTGAGGGGATCACAGAACAAATGGGTCAGTCAGATGCTGACTCACAGGATAAATTTGCAGACCTGGATATGACATTTCTATTTTCGTGTTAAGTCAGGAAAACCCCTTTGGAGACCCATTTTGTGTTGTATTCTTTGTCCCAGAACTGTGCCTATGTGAGGCTTTTGTTTATTCTTTTCCGGGCAGGAAGGAAGGAAGGTAAGACCTTATTTATAACTGTAGTGAACTCATGGCCTTCCTCAAACCCCTGACCAGGAAGGCCCTGGATCCACCCAGCTGTCGCCAGCTCCCCCACACACACACACCAAGATGGAAATCTGCAAATTGCCCTCTTTCCCTCTTGGCTCATCTCTGATGGCTGCTGTCGCTGAGAATGTGGGCAGAGTCTGACTTGCTGTACTGTAAAAATGAAAGGTATTTCCTGAGGCCGACAAGGTGGAACCTTCTGTGAGTCCCTGCCAGCCTCCTCTCAACACCCCCACCCTCCACCACCTGGCTCAGTGCAATACTCCCATCTCTGATGGGCTCTCTTGCCGTGGTACTGGTCACCACAGCCCCTTGGTCCCCATCCCAACCTTCTTTTTATGGCTGAACTGATTTCAAAACAGGACGAAACTGCAAACCTTGTGTGTCTTAATTCTCACCAGGGCTTTTGCGTGCTCAGCCCCTGGTATGGTATGTGACAATCCAGAGTGCAGCCTTCTATGGGTGCCTCTGTAACCTTGTAGCCACTGCTGACCCTGATAACACTCATATGCTACCCAGGCCCCATCCTTGCTGCCCCTTTTTTTTATGTTGAAGAGATCTCTCTAATAAATCGGGTAATAAGTATCTGCTGCCTCTTTGCCTCTCTTTGTGTTCCTGTAGTTTGTTTGGTTAGGAGTTTGGGGACTGGTTTTGAACAAGAAACAGAAAGAAACTCTCAGGGGATTTAAAATAACAGGACCCAAATATCTTTTTTTTTTTTTCTTTTTTGAAGTTGGAAACGGGAAGGCAGCTAAACAGACTCCCACATGCGCCCGACCGGGATCCACCTGCATGCCCACCAGGGGGCGTCGCTCTGTTGCAACCAGAGCCATTCTAGCGCCTGAGGCAGAGGCCACAGAGCCATCCTCAGCGCCCGGGCCAACTTTGCTCCAATGGAGCCTTGGCTGCGGGAGGGGAAGAGAGAGACAGAGAGGAAGGAGAGGGGGAGGGGTCGAGAAGCAGATGGGCGCTTCTCCTGTGTGCCCTGGCCGGGAATCGAACCCAGGACTTCCGCATGCCAGGTCGACGCTCTACCATCAAGCCAACCGGCCAGAGCCAACAGGACCCAAATATCTTAATTGCCTTAATAGTTGTTGCCTCCTGGGTTCCAGTTTAGCTCTAAAAACTTTTAAAAGCTTCTGACATCTGTGCAGCCCAGTTCAAAGGAACAAACACTCTGAAGTTTGTACTCCTTCTGCCAGAGTGGCTCTCTATTGGGTAATGCATGGATCCCATTTAAGGAGAAAATATTTCTCCCAGACTCTCAGTTTAAGAAGCATTGTGTTGGCCTGACCAGGCGGTGGCGCAGTGAATAGAGCGTCAGACTGCGATGCGGAAGGACCCAGGTTTGAGACCCCAAGTTTGCCAGCTTGAGCAAAAAGCTCACCAGCTTGGACCCAAGGCTGGTCGCTGGCTCAAGTGAGGAGTTACTCGGTCTGCCTAAGGCCTGCGGTCAAGGCACATATGAGAAAGCAATCCATGAACAACTAAGGTGTTGCAACAAAAAACTGATGGTTGATGCTTCTCATCTCTCTCCGTTCCTTTCAGTCTGTCCCTGTCTATCCCTCTCTCTGACTCTCTCTCTGTCCCTGTAAAAAATAAATAAATAAATAAAAATAAAATAAAATACATTATGTTGAAAGATCCTGTCTGTAAGGAAGGCTTTGAAAACTTAATTGTAATCTTAGATGCAGATGCAGAACACCTCTACTCGTATAAACTACACGATAGGTGATCTGGAAGGTGCTTTCCTTACATTCTAGATTAGAATTCATATACCCTCACGGATACATCTGCATTTTGAAGAACTCCGTGCCAGGCTCCTCTCACATTTTTGGCCATCTCTTCCCAGGTACAATCCACATCCCATGACAAGCAGGGTTGTCATCAGGATGGTGGGAGATAGATGGTCTTCTGTTGTTTCCTTTGGAAGACTCCTGCACCTCTACTCCCACCTTGCACCTTGGCACCAAGCAGAAGCACAGCATACAAAGCCAGCATTTAGAATGGTGTTATGAAGCTATATTTTGAGATAAAGATTTAAAGAATTAGCTTAAAATATTAAGTACCATCCTCTGGTGGGCTGGGGAGCTTGGAGCGAGTGTTTGGGGTCCTCCAAATCTCCAGGTCTCCTGTCCTGTCCCCTGTGGTTTATCTTTCCCATCAGCCCTAGCAGGACTCCCCCTAACAGCCAGTCCCTCGTTTGTCCCTTGGATCCCCAGGTTCCACAGAACAAAGCTGAACAACCTAGTTCAAATCGCAACTGTTTCTTTGAGGTCAAAGGAGGGGTGTCAAAGTGACTTTCACTCTCCAAGCTTGTTTCCCCATCTATAAAAAAAAGAAACCACCTGACCTGTGGCGGCGCAGTGGATAAAGCGTCGACCTGGAAATGCTGAGGTCGCTGGTTCAAAACCCTGGGCTTGCCTGGTCAAGGCACATATGGGAGTTGATGCTTCCAGCTCCTCCCCCCTTCTCTCTCTCTCCCTCTCTCCTCTCTAAAAATGAATAAATAAATTTAAAAAAAAAAAAAAAAAAAAAGGAACTGCCCTGGCCGGTTGGCTCAGCGGTAGAGCGTCGGCCTAGCGTGTGGAGGACCCGGGTTCGATTCCCAGCCAGGGCACACAGGAGAAGCGCCCATTTGCTTCTCCACCCCTCTGCCGCGCTTTCCTCTCTGTCTCTCTCTTCCCCTCCCGCAGCCAAGGCTCCATTGGAGCAAAGATGGCCCGGGCGCTGGGGATGGCTCTATGGCCTCTGCCTCAGGCGCTAGAGTGGCTCTGGTCGCAACATGGCGACGCCCAGGATGGGCAGAGCGTCGCCCCATGGTGGGCGTGCCGGGTGGATCCCGGTCGGGCGCATGCGGGAGACTGTATGACTGTCTCTCCCTGTTTCCAGCTTCAGAAAAATGAAAAAGAAAGAAAGAAAAAAAAAAGGAACCTAAGGGAGTCAGCCAAGAGTTTTATTATTTTTTAATTGATTGATTTGGAGAGAGAGAGAGGGAAGCATTCATTTGTTGCTCCACTTATTTGTGCTTTCGTTGCTTGCTTTCCCTGCCCTGATCCAGTTGGAACCCGCAAGGTTGGCGTTTTTGGAACGACGCTCTAACCGACTGAGCTAACATGTCAGGGCCTAATTATTTTTTTTAAGCTTAATTTACCCCCTACCCCCATCTCCCGCCCCCCCCCTCCAAAAAAAAAATCTTAATCCCTTAAATATTGTACATAGGTCTTCATTGGCGGATGGTGGAGTATGATGGTGATTCTAATAGGTCAAGCCAACATGTGAGACTTTTTAGCCTCCGTCCCAGCTCCCATTCTTCGCCCCCTTGAGAGATTGGGACTTGAACCTAGGGTGTTGATTTGAGGCTTCTCCGCCTACAACGACCAAGAAACCTAGCTCTGGGGACGGGCTTCCACAGGGCTTCGCTCACGCCAGCTCCACCTCCTCCCTGAACCCGCCCCTCCTTGGTTCCGCCCCCCTCAAGCCCCGCCCCACTAGCTGTTCCTGGTTCGCCTTTGCTGCGCTCACAGCTCTGAACCTCCAATATTAAGGCACGAGGACCCACCCTGGGACTGCCCCTAGCACTGCCTGAAGGGCGGGTTCTCCGACACTGAAGGCCATAGTTCGGCTGGAGTTTATTACGCGGACTACGTTTGCTGGATGTGGGAGATTACAAGGCGTCAGAGCCCCCGCGGGATGGGGTGGCGGAATGGGTTCTCATCTACCGGCTCAGGTTCAGATGGGGCAGCCTGGTACGCGCCTCGGCCAAGGAAGGCCCCCGGCGCAGGTCCCGGATATTTGTGTCAGCGCCGCCGCCACTGTCCCAGCCGATGGGTCGGGATACACGTTCGCGCTCGCGGTCAACGGGTCGCAGGGGCCGAAGGCAGCGGAGCCGGAGCAGGAGTCGCAGCCGAAATCGGAGCGGGAGACATGGGCGGAACCGGCGACGCCGGGACGAAGAAGGGCGGCGGAGGCGGCGAAGCCGGGAGCGCAGGTAAGTCAGGGAGGGCTTCCTGTAGAAGGGGACGTCAGGTAACGAAAAGAAAGCGAGATATATTTCACCCAGGGCACCTAGTGTTTGGAGGGACAGCAACACCAGGTGTTTGCTGGTTTGGAGGCAGGTGAGAAAGGTAATGGGAAACCAGGAAATCGTGCAGATTCCTGTGTATCGTGGTGAAGAGTTTGGCCATTATTTGTAGGGAAGTAGGGGGCCATGGGAGGATTTTGAACAAGGGAGTGATGTGGTCTGACTTACTTTGCAGAACTTCTGGCTTTCGCTAGGAAAAGGAACTGACTGAAGGAGTAGTCAGGAGTGACACCAAGGAGGAGGATAATACGGTTGTCCGGGCAACAGATGATAGCATAGCATTCACGAGAGGGAGGCTGTGGGAGGTACAATGAGAAAGAGGGTAGATTCGAGTGGGAAGTAGAGGTGACAACACTTGCTAATAGAGATGGTGTTGATGACCAGTGGCAGGATTAAGTTGACTCCTCGGACCTAGGTCTTAGCTTCTCCGTGACCCACAGTCATTTTCTTCTGAAGATGAGCACGTTGCCAGATTTGCCTTGAGTCTGCTTCAGCACAGAGGAACCAGCACAGTGATGGTGACTCACTCAAAAACCTGGGTCCCCTTGCTGGCTCAGCCCCTAACAGGCTATGACACTCAGGCCATTTTCTTCCCCTCTGTAATCCAAGTTTACTCATCTGTGCCTTCAAGATTTCCATGGGGCCTCTCCAGATATTCATTGTCTCCCATTCCTACAGTCCAGAGATTTTCAATATTTTTCATGCCACACTTAAACTAATTACTAAAATACTGCAGCACACCAAAAAATATGGTATATTGTTTGCCACCCTGACCCAAGAAGAAGATATAATTTTGATTCATTCAAACTGGACAGCTATTGTTGGCTATTGTCATTTTTTTATTTGACAGTCTCAGGAAAAAGAGTTAAGTACCCCTGACTAAATAGTCAGGTATTACATGTTTTTTTTTTTTTCTTGTTTTTGTTGTTGTTGTTGTTGTTTTACGTGAGAGGAGGAGAAATAGTGAGACAGACTCCAGCCTGAGCCCCGACCAGGATCTACCTGGCAACCTCATCTGGGGCTGATTTTCAAGTATTGAGCTATTTTTAGCACCTGAGGCTGACGCTTTTGGACCAACTGAGCTATCCTTAGCTCTAGGGCCACACTAGAACCAATCAAGGCAGTGACTGCGGGAGAGGAAGAGGGAAAGAAAGGGAATAGGGAGGCAGAGACAAGCAGATGGTCTCTTCTCCTGTGTGCCCTGACCTGGAATCGAACCTGGGACATCCACTGAGTCGATGCTCTATTCACTGAGCCACCATTCAGGGCCCAGGTGTTGCATGTTTTAAAAACTCTTGTGGCGCACCAGTTGAAAATCGCTGCTCCAGCCTGTTCTCCACACCATAATCAGAGTAGCTGTAGTCAGACACAGTTGATTGCCCTCTAGGGTGACAAGGTGGCTTTTCCTTTTGAGCCTTCTAAAATCGTTATCACTGGGAATTCCAGGAAGCTATAAGCAGCAAAACAGAAATGATGAAGAGATGGTTTAAACCAGGGCTTGGCCAACTACATATAGCCTGTGACTGAGAATAGTTTTTACATTTTAAAATTGTAAGGAAAAAAATCAAAAGAGTAGGATTTCATGATGTATGGAAATTATATGAAATTCAAATTTTGGTGTCTAGAAATAAAATTTTACTTGAACACAGCCATGCCCTTTTGTTTACATACTGTTCATGGCTGCTTTTGCACTACAACAGCAGAGCTTTTTTTTTTTTTTGTATTTTTCTGAAGCTGGAAACAGGGAGAGACAGTCAGACAGACTCCGGCATGCGCCCGACCGGGATCCACCCGGCACGCCCACCAGAGGCGACGCTCTGCCCACCAGGGGGCGATGTTCTGCCCCTCCGGGGTGTCGCTCTGCCGTGACCAGAGCCACTCTAGCGCGTGGGGCAGAGGCCAAGGAGCCATCCCCAGTGCCCGGGCCATCTTTGCTCCAGTGGAGCCTTGGCTGCGGGAGGGGAAGAGAGAGACAGAGAGGAAGGAGGGGGGTGGAGAAGCAAATGGGCACTTCTCCTATGTGCCCTGGCTTGGAATCGAACCCGGGTCCCCCGTATGCCAGGCCAACGCTCTACCGCTGAGCCAACCGGCCAGGGCCAGCAGAGCTATTTTTTTACAGAAAAAGTTTGCTGACTGGATTAAGGCCCTGGTGTTGGTATTTTAGCTCACATGTAGCAATAAGTCTTGTTACTATCTTTGTATTTTTTCATATATTACTCTCTAGTATTTGAATTATTTATAAAAATAAACCACCCTAGATACGTAATTATTGTTTATAAAAACTTGATCATATTTGTAGTCTTTGTTCAGTAGCTCCAAAATAATTTGTTTTCATATTTGAGATTTAAAATTTTTTCAGTTGATTGATTGGGAGGGGAGAGAAAGAGAAAGAAACATCGATTTGTTTTTCCACTTATTTATGCATTTATTGGTTGATTCTTGTAAGTGCCCTGACCGGGAACCCTCAGGCTTGGGTGTATTGGGACAACATTCTAACTGGCTACCCAGCCAGGGCATAGTTCAGATTTTTTGACTTGAGTTTATTAGGTGGAACATTTAACAAACTAAAGACAAATTTTGTTTTTCATCTCCTTGTTTAAAGGCCCCCAACACTAAAGAATCCATCCCTAGAGGCTTGCCCATTCTGTTTCCTATTCCCAGTGCCCTTCCCTGGCCCTTGATTGCTGCCAGTTGTATTCCACTTCACTCCTGCCATCCTGTACAATCAGTTTAAACACCACTTTCTGGCCCTGGCCGGTTGGCTCAGTGGTAGAGCGTCGGCGTGCAGGAGTCCCGGGTTCGATTCTCGGCCAGGGCACACAGGAGAAGCGCCCATCTGCTTCTCCACCCCTCCCCCTCTCCTTCCTCTCTGTCTCTCTCTTCCCCTCCCGCAGCCGAGGCTCCATTGGAGCAAAGATGGCCCGGGCGCTGGGGATGGCTCTGTGGCCTCTGCCTCAGGCGCTGGAATGGCTCAGGATGCAGCAGAGGGACGCCCCAGAGGGGCAGAGCATCGCCCCCTGGTGGGCATGCCGGATGGATCCCAGTCGGGCGCATGCAGGAGTCTGTCTGACTGCCTCCCCGTTTCCAGCTTTGGAAAAATGAAATAAATAAATAAATAAAATTCAATTAAACACCACTTTCTCCTGCGAGCCTTCCCTTAAGAAGAGAGTTGGAGAGTTCAGAATCTCTGATTCAAACCCCTATAGCTCTTGCACCATCTACTTCCAGCCCACCTCCCTGCCCCCATCCTCTCACTCTTCCCCTTGCTTACTCTGTCCCAGCCACATGGGCCTTCTTGCTATTCTGTGGACCTGCCAAGTAAATTGCTGCGCCAAGGCCTTTGCTCTTGTTATGCCCTCTGCTTGGATCACCCTCTACCCAGATCTCCCCATAGCTCTATATGCCACTTCCTCCAGAGTTACCTCTTCAGAGAGAACCTCTCTGATCTTCTATCCCCAAATTTTGCATCATTTTTGTGTGGTTCAAAGCACGATCCAGTATCACATTGTATGTTTTCTTGTTGATTTGAGCTGCACAAAGAAGGAGACCATTAATGTTTTGGTCACTGCTTTGTTCTCAGAGCCTAGAAGAACAGTGCCTGGAGCACACAGATACTCATTAAATATGTCAAACCAATGACTGACCAGGGGGCAGTGAACAGATCCTTTTGGATTCCCTCCCCAGGTCGGATTCAGAGGAAGACCAGTGGCAGCAGCAAGGAAGACAGAACTGGAGCCCACAACCACCCCGAGGACACTCACAGGACCGGTCCCCTCAGTCCGACTCAAGCAGTGAGCTGCAGAGGCAGCAGCGGGGCCGCTGGATCCACCACCACCGGCCCCGCTCTTGGCTCCCAGGCTCCTCCTCGTCCAGCTCTGCATCCCCAGACCACTCCCACAGCCCACGGGAGGTGGCCGTAGCCCTGAGCCAGCAACAGAGCTTGCAGGAGCGGCTGCGGCTACGCGAGGAGCGGAAGCAGCAGGAGGAACTAATGAAGGCCTTCGAGACACCTGAGGAGAAGCGGGCCCGGCGGCTGGCCAAGAAGGAGGCCAAGGAGAGGAAGAAGCGGGAGAAGATGGGCTGGGGTGAGGAGTACATGGGCTACACCAACACCGACAACCCCTTTGGTGACAACAACCTCCTGGGCACCTTCATCTGGAACAAGGTGAGCCAGTCTTAGCCACAGAGCACTTGGTGGTTAGTTTTGTGTGCCATTCACAAATTTTCCCTGCCTTTCTAATCGTTTTCACTTGATAAACTTTTTATAGCTGTTGTTTCAAGAGATGTTATTTAGCACTCGTAGGACACATTCTGGGACTGCACTCTGCCATGCAGTTACACACACACACACAAGTTCTGCCAGCTCTCATTCTGCTGCCTGTTGCAGTATATCATTCAGGCGTGCTTTGCCCCAGAACAAGCCTAACCTCATTGTGACCGGAGAACAGGTTCCCAGTGTAACACCCTCAAGATGGGATTCCATGCTTATGCTCTGTCAGCTCAAAGCTGCCACTTTATTCTTTTTTCTTTTTTTATTGCAACACCTTAGTTGTTCATTGATTGCTTTCTCATATGTGCCTTGACCGTGGGCCTTCAGCAGACCGAGGGACCCCTTGCTTAAGCCAGCGACCTTGGGTCCACGCTGGTGAGCTTTGCTCAAACCAGATGAGCCTGCGCTCAAGCTGGCGACCTCGGGGTCTTGAACCTAGGTCCTCTGCATCGCAGCCCGATGCCCTATCCACTGCACCACCGCCTGGTCAGGCAGCCACTTTATTCTTGAGATGAAAATTACTCACTGATCACTTAACTGTGGTCATGGCCTTGACCACATCACTGAAAACAATCTAATCCAGTATGACCTCATCTTAACTAATTACATCTGCAGAGACTCTGTTTCCAAATAAGTTCACATTCACAGCTTCCAGGTGTTGAGATGTGGACACATCTTTTGGGTAACACAGTTTAACCTGACACAGCATCCATTGGTGGTGGGGGAGGATGAGGGCAGGGGGGCACAGTTGGAGGCTAGAGTGTCTCCACTCATTGCCCACACTCCAGGCACAGACTTTTGCCACTGTCTTAAGCACACCAAGCACATTTCACCTCAGCCTTTGTACTCGCCATTCCTCTGCTTTAGAACACGCCCTACTTCCTCCATGTCTGGTTCTTTCTCATCCTTCAGATCTCAGCTGACATGGTCCCTCTTCTGAGAGGCCCTCTAGCCCTTTGGTCTCCCAGGTCCTCCTGGTATTCTTTTTTTTATTTTTTATTTTTTTTACAGAGACAGAGAGTGAGTCAGAGAGAGGGATAGACAGGGACAGACAGACAGGAACAGAGAGAGATGAGAAACATCAATCATCAGTTTTTCATTGCAACACCTTAGTTGTTCATTGATTGCCTTCTCATATGTGCCTTGACCGCGGGCCTTCAGAAGACTGAGTAACTCCTTGCTGGAGCCAGCGACCTTGGGTTCAAGCTGGTGGGCTTTTTGCTCAAACCCGATGAGCCCGTGCTCAAGTTGGCGACCTCGGGGTCTTGAACCTGGGTCCTCTGCATCCCAGTCCAACACTCTATCCACTGCGCCACTGCCTGGTCAGGCCCTCCTGGTATTCTTTATCAGGGCACTGCCCCTGTGTTCCTCGCACTTTACTAACTTGTACTATGTACCTGATGGATGCTGGATACTGTGTGGGCCCTGGGCACACATCCACAAATGAGGGAAACAAAGATCCCTATCCCTTTGAGGCCAGCGGTCTCATGGGGGAGATGAGCTGTAATAAATAAAGCAGCAAAGTAGAGGGGTGAATGGAGGCAGGTGTTGGGGTGTAGTGGTGACCACAATTTAATAAGCAGGCCCAGAAAGGTCCCATGGCAAAGTTGGTGTCTAAATAGTACATATCCTGCCTGATTGGGCGGTGACACAATGGATAGAGCGTCAGACTGGGATGCGGAGGACCCAGGTTTGAAACCCCGAGGTCGCCAGCTTGAGTGAGGGCTCGTCTGGTTTGAGCAAAAGCTCACCAGCTTGAGGCCAAGGTCGCTGGCTCGAGCAAGGGGTTATTCGGTCTGCTGAAGGCCTGCGGTCAAGGCACGTATGAGAGGGCAATCAATGAACAATTAAGGTGTTGCAATGTGCAATGAAAGACTGATGATTGATGCTTCTCACCTCTCCGTTCCTGTCTGTCCCTGTCTATCCCTCTCTCTGACTCTCTCTCAGTAAAAAAAATAAATAAATAGTACATATCCTAATTTATAATGTGTAGTTCGTGCCAAACTGAACTACATTGAGCAAACTCTGTCCTCAGTGCCTGGCAGAGTAGGCACTCAATAAATGCAAATGAACAAGCTTGCTGTTACTTTGGTTGGTGTATTCACATATGTTCAGGCATTTCCCCAGTGAGCCTTTCTCTACCCAGTTTGGCCTTGGGGAGTTACCCCGTGAGAGGGCTTCATCACACACAGCCAGTGCAGCTAGGTTTCTGTGTAAAACGAGTGAGCAGGTCCCAGATGAGACTGTCCTATGAGCCCCGCAGGAGTGGGCCCAGCTGCCTCTCCTCTGTGCTTCAGCACATGCCTCATTCACAGTAGAGGGAGCTGTGTAGATTGGATTGTATCAAATTGATTTTGTAGACAGGGGCACCTTCTAGTGGAAGGCAGTGAGGTGTGCCTGGGAATGGGCCACTTCTCTTAGCTTCACTCTCCTCATCTGCAAAGCAGGTGCTGGGGTCCAGTCATCTCGGTCTTACACACTCTTGTGTCAGTGCTCCCTCATGGGAGGTTCCAGGGAGGGCAGCAGGAGGGAGGCATCTCTGCTCTTTGGGCTGCTCAACAGGCATGTGGTTGACCCTTCCAGGCCCTGGAGAAGAAGGGGATCAGCCACCTGGAGGAGAAGGAGCTGAAGGAGCGGAACAAGAGGATCCAGGAGGACAATCGACTGGAGTTACAGAAGGTGGGGTGCCCTTGGCCTGTCCACATGTGGTCAGCAGGCCTTCCCTCATGGGGCCCCAAAGCTGGTTTGCCCTCATTTATTTTATTTATTTTTCTTGAGAGAAGGAAGGAGGGGGGGAAAGAGAGAGAGAAGCATCAACTCCTCACCCCACTTAGTTGTGCACTCATTGATTGCCTCTCATACATGCTCTGACCAGGGCTGTTTGAACCATCACTTTTGGAATTGAGCCGGCAATCCCAGCACTCTGGGATGATGCTCTCTCTATTCACAGCACTGCCAGCCAGGGCTGGTTTGCTCTCATATAAATCAAACAGGACCTGATTGTCCTACATGGAAAGTCCAGGAGATGCTACCTGTAGGCATAGCTGGATTCTGGGGCTCAGGCAGTGTCTCTAGCATGCTGCTTCTCTCCACCTCGGCTCTACTGGCCTCTGGGCTTTACTGTCAAATGCTCCTCTGAGAGTGGCCAAAATGGTCCTGCCAACTCCAGACTGCTGTGTCTCCAGTAGAAAGAGCCTCTCTTGCCCCAGGGTCTGTCTGAAATCTCAGGCGTTTCTGGACCAATTTCTGTGTCCAGGGCTGGTGGCTGTGGTCAGGCCTAGGTTATAGTCCCAGCCCTAACCCTAGGGGACTCCACGACTTGAGAGAGCATAGGGTAGGCCCCACAAAGACCCCCATCCTCCAGCCCTCACGCTCCCTGTGTACTCCCCAGGTGAAGCAGCTGAGGCTGGAGCGGGAGCGGGAAAAGGCCATGCGTGAGCAGGAGCTAGAGATGCTGCAGCGGGAGAAGGAGGCAGAGCACTTCAAGACGTGGGAGGAGCAAGAAGACAACTTCCATCTCCAGCAGGCCAAGCTTCGGTGCAGTGCATGGGCGAGCTGGGAGAAGGGCTGCCTATTGCCAGCCTTTTTTCATCACCACCCTGCATCTCTTCCCTTCACCCACCAGACTGCTTCTGGACCCAAACACATGGAGCCTGTTTCTGCCCCATGGCCTTTGCACTTGCTATTCATGCTTCCTAGAAACTACTGTCCCAGCTGCTCCCACTCAACTTTTGGGTTTCTGCCTATTGCTTCCTTGGGGAGGCCCTCCCCAACCTCCTTTCTGGCACTAGTCCCTGCTTTGTGTGTGCACCTATTATGGTACATCCTATCTCCCCCATTGGACAGGGTGCAGAGGAGACCCCTAAAAGAACTGGTTCCACGTGGTGGAGCTGCACAAGCTGTGTAGAGTGTGTTGGGCCATGGGCCACACCCACTGTGCTAGTTCCTCCACCCACAGACCACAGGTGCATTTATAGAAAAGGAAGATGAGGCTCCGGGGGGTTATGAGTTGTCTGAGGCCACACAGGTATCTAAGCCTGGAGGCTGGTGTGTGTACACCCAGAGCCCGCCCCCAATCCCCTCCTCGCCCCTCTCCTTGTCAGCCACACAATCCTGGACAGGGGATGGTACCTCTGATCATGAGGCTCCCTCAGGTTAGACTAGGGTCAGCCTCTGACATGTGTCCCTGAGGGCACAGCACTGAGAAGTGGCTCCTCTGGCCCCACTCCCACCCACTGCTCTTCAAATCCCATGCTCACTCTGGCCCCTGCCCTTTTCCAGGCCTCTGCCTCTGCCTTCTGGCTGACCCACCTTCTTCTCCTAACACCTCTTTCAGGAAGCCTGTGCTGACCACAACAACAGGCTGTGCTCCTCTCTTGGCTCCCACACCGGTCACCCCTGTGGACAGGATTTTGTGAGGGAAGTCACAGCCTGGGCTCTGACATTACCCCCTACTCCCTGCAGCTCGAAGATTCGAATCCGGGATGGACGGGCCAAGCCCATTGACCTGTTGGCCAAGTACATCAGCGCCGAGGACGATGACCTGGCTGTGGAGATGCACGAGCCTTACACCTTCCTCAATGGCCTCACGGTGGCTGACATGGAGGACCTGCTGGAGGACATCCAGGTACTGCGGCCTTACCACCCACAGCCTGGCCTCCCCAAGACCTGCCTTCATCCTTCCCCTCTGTGCCTCCACCTCTAGGTATACATGGAACTCGAGCAGGGCAAGAACGTGGACTTCTGGCGAGATATGACAATCATCACAGAGGATGAGATCTCCAAGCTTCGCAAGCTGGAGGCTTCGGGCAAGGGCCCAGGTAACAGAGGGACAGTGCTGACTCCAAGCTGGCTGACCAGAAAGACACCAGGGTGTGCTTTTGGGAACATATATGGGCATTGGTGGGTAGTTCCACTGGAAGCTAGCCTCAGGTGCTCTGCAGACTTCAGTTTCTTCCATCTGGGCTTTCCACAACCCTCTGGAGTCCTCTATGGGAGTCACCAGGGGGCAGCACTGGGCAGTGAGAGCCCCAGTTTCTGGGCCAGGGGCTGTCCTCTGGAAGGGGGTAGGAGGCTTCCCTGGGAGCAGTGTCTGCAGGGACTTCTTTGTTTGAATTTCAAGTTTTCTCTGGAGGCTCAGTCTGAGTGCAAGCAGGACCCAGCTCTCTTGGCCAGAATCCCCTACAACCCCAGTCTGTTCAACCTGACGGTATTTTTTAACTCAGTTTTCTTTTTATCAAAATGATCACATGTGCATTCACAAGAGAAATGACCTCCCCCAGTGGTTCACTGTTAGAATCACCCCCATTGGGAACCACTGCTCTAAAAGTTCAGGAACAACCACAGCAGCCCCCTCCAGCTCCCTAGAGCCACCACCGGCTTTAACAGTTCCAGCTTCTGTGGGCCTCGTGTCTCTGTACTAACTTTATCCTTCACCCAATTCTGGTGGCTGAAGACAGAAGCCCTCCCCTCCTCCTGGTCTCTGACTGTCATTCATGGCTCAGATAAATTTCCTTCCTCTTATGAAAAGGACGAACGTCCTTTATTTTTGTAAATGGAGTTGTGTTTCTCATGTCCTCTTAGCAGTTACATCCTGCAGTAAGTTCCGGAGAAAGGAAGGGAAACTCTTTGCGCCAGAAACATGCCCAGGAAATCTTTGGTGGCAGTGGGACTGGATATAGAACCGATTGGAGGGGTGCTGTGGGGTTGGTGGACAGAGTAACAGTTATGAGCGTGGCTTGCAAATCCAGGCCACTGAGCAGCTCAGTGACCTTGGCTGGTTGGCTGTCTCCTGGATGCCCAGTTGTCCCTTTCATTGTATGGAGACAATAAAATACCTCCAGGAGGACTGAATGAAAGGAAATGAGTAAGCGATGTCAAACACTGGAAAGAGCGCCTGCACTTCCGATGCTGACTGTCCACCACTAATCCCAGGCTTTCAGCTGAACCTTGGAGGTGCTCAGACACATTGAGAAGCCCATTAGGCTTCCTTTTTCTTGTCCCCAGGCTCTTTCTCTCCCAGCCCCCAACATGGTAGGTTGGCCCCTGCCATCCTCCTGGGGCTTCCTTCACTTCCTTCAGTGAAAGAGCCCCCCTTTCTGGGGCCCCACATACCCCTTTTTGTGGTTTGTGCCCTCATCTTAGTGGGGCACATCCTGTGCTGCCTTAACTTTTGGAGGAAGGCAGGTAGTTCTTTGACTCTCATATGTCAGGAAATGCTTCTCATTCCCTCTGGATGGTGGCAGTGGGCTGAATATAGACTTTGGGAGTAGGATGTTTTCTTCAGAGACTGAAGACCCTGCCCCACTGGCTGAAGGGACATTCCAAGTGTCTGCCCGCCTCCAAAGCTCTATCAGTGGATATTTGGGTGGCGTCCAGGCCCAAGACGTGACTTCCTGTAAACATGACTTAGCAGTTCTTGGCGTCTTTGGGAGCACGTTTGGGTTGTAAGTTTTCACCGGTGGCTTCATCTCTTTGAGTGAGTACAGGACTAAGTTCTACTTGACTTGGTATGGGGGTTGTTGCCGAACACAGTTTTGGTCCTGTGATACTTCTGCGCCTCTCACAGACCAAGGCCAGGTTACTGGCCCATAGGTTGACTACTGAGTCCAGCACTGCTGAGGGCCACTCAGTTACACAGCAAAGGAGCTGAGTCTCTGGATGCTGATTCTGGGGCTCGAGGTTGGTTGGCTATAGGGACTCCAGTCTCTTTCAGTCCTGTCTGATCAACTGTGACCTTGTGCCCAGCGGCAAGGGTTCTTAAATCCTGCTTTCGAGCAGGGAGTATGAGCTAGTCGCTCACTCTTTCATTTACCCCGCAGCTGCATACAGAGGTCCCCGTGGTCCCAGCCCAGTCCTAGCAAAACGGCAGTGGGAAGCCCAAGGGGCTTCCTCTCCTCAGAGCCACATATTAGGTATGCAGGCCTAGGGGCAATCTCGTCAAGGAAGCTTCCTAGTAGAAGGTACATTCTTGCTGAGTACTGAGGTTGGGTGTTGCTAATGGAAAGTATCATATGTGCAAAGGTCCTGGGGCAGGGAGTGGGTTTGGCATCTTTGATGAGCAACAGGAGACTGGTGTGCCCAAGCATGTAGGGTCAGTTAGTACACAGCCTTGTCCTTAGGGGCTTCTTGTCTAGAGGGAATGGATGTGTCCTTGGGCCCCCAGCCCATGATAGATGCTGGGACAGACTTCCCTGCAGGACAGAGGAGCCTGTTTATGTCGGGGTGGTATCAGAACTTCCCACCGTGCCTGAGAAATGAGCAGCTTTTCCTGCTGTGATAAAGTGCCAGGCACAGCACAGCGCTCACATGCAGGGTTTCATCAGGCTTTATAGAGGGGGAAACTGAGGCCCAGAAAGGGTGAGCCACTTCCCCAAGGTCACACACCTGGGACTGGCAGAATAGGATCTGAATTCCAAACAGTTTGGCTACCAGGTGAACCCTTCTAGCTCTCCCATGTGGTTTGGGGAAGGCAGTGGTGAGCATGGTTGGTAAGCTGGGCACCTAGCTCCCAGCCTGGTGTTGAGTGGCCACCACCTCATTGCAGGGGAACGGCGAGAGGGCGTCAACACCTCAGTCAGCTCCGATGTGCAGTCAGTCTTCAAGGGGAAGACATACAGCCAGCTGCAGGTCATCTTCCAGGGTATTGAGGGCAAGATCCGGGCCGGGGGCCCCAACCTGGACATGGGATACTGGGAGAGCCTGCTGCAACAGCTGCGTGCCCACATGGCACGTGCCAGGTGAGTGGGTACCGAGTCTCAGTCACCTCAGCCAGGCACTGTACTGGGTGGCTCTTGTCCCTCTTGGGATCTCACCTGGGGAACAGGAGCCATCTCCATCAGGCCTGCTGGGCCCTAAGTAATCTTGGAGGCCATAGGCCAGTGTCCTGGCCAAAGGTCCTCGCCATGCTACTGTTCCCCCGACCTGGAGTTGGGCTGTGGAAGTCAGGACTTCCCACAGTGGCCTGCCCTTTGTTTTGGCATTTACTAAGCACCTGACCTTTGTTTTCCATAAGGTTAGCAGATATGACTGGAAGCCCTGGGGTTCCTGTCCCTGCCTTCTGGTGGCCCCACACACCCTGTATACAAATTCTCAGCATGCTTGGCACCACTGTATAAACACAGAGCCTGCCTGCAGCTAACTGTGTCCTTGCCTCTAAATTTATCTTTGCCTGCTCCGCCTCTTGTTCAGCTCAGCCTGGCTGTTAGGTTACACCCACGGGTGAATACCCTGATACAGGGACCTGCCCCCTCCTAGCCATGGGATAGTTCTCTGGAGTCCATGACCCCAAGTCCCATTTTTTCATGGCCAAAACCTTGACCCTGGAATGGCCATGCTGGCCTGGAGCCTCACTCACTTACTGCCCTCTCAACTGTGTCCTTGCAATGAAAGGGGAGTCATGAGAAAGCCTGAGGGAGGGCGGGACCTCCTTCCCCCACCCAGTCAGGGTGACCACCTGGCCCATATTCCAGGCTTCGCGAGCGGCACCAAGACGTGCTGCGGCAGAAGCTTTACAAGCTGAAGCAGGAGCAGGGTGTGGAGAGCGAGCCACTATTCCCCATCCTCAAGCAGGAGCCCCAGTCTCCTGGCCACAGGTAGGCCCAGCCCTGAAGTCCCGCTTCCTCACCTGGGGGCCCAGGATGTACCCCCCACCCCACAGGGCCCACCTGCCTCTGGAAGGGTCAGGGCAGCTGCCCACCCAGCCTAGACCAGGCTTCTCTCCTCGAAGCTTGGAGCCTGAGGACCCAGCCCTGACCCCGCCTGGACCTTCTTTGGAGGCGGACCCCGTGGATCCTGAGGTAGAGGGGGCAACACCAGCAGAGGGTGAAGCAGAGGGGGAGGCTGTGCTCATGGAGGAGGACCTGATCCAGCAGAGCCTGGATGACTACGATGCTGGCAAGTACAGCCCCCGGCTGCTCACAGCGCATGAGCTGCCGCTGGACGCCCACGTGCTAGAGCCTGACGAGGACCTGCAGCGCTTGCAGCTGTCACGGCAGCAGCTCCAGGTCACAGGTATGCACCATGGGAAAAATGAGGCCATCGCTGGGTGTGGGCAGCAAGAGGATTGGGACAAGAGGCTGCCAGGGGCCTTGATGACGAGCTGTTTCTGTCCCCTTCCCTTCCTGTCTGAGAGCATCCATTCATTATCTTCACTCATTCATTCATTCAGTTGGGCTCAATGACTGGCTGGCCCCAAGGACAGAGGGGTGGTCATTTTTGCTTCCTCGGCCTCCCTGGGTTACTGTTGTTCTGGGTATAGAGGAAAAACAACCTCAGAAAACCCTCTGGTAGTGGTCTCCTCTCCCCAGCCCTGGCTTGTCTCTGACCACCAGCCTCTCTGGCCACTCAGCAAGGGACACATGGTGTTTGGTGCCCATATCAGGAGGACAGTGAAGCTAGGTGGCTGAGAATAGGAGCACTGGTCAGGCAGAGCAAGTTGGGAGCCAGGGCCTGCCTCTCCCTGGGCCTTTACCCTGAGTCTCAGTTCTTCTGAGAAGCCTGGTAGGGTGGTAGGTTTGGGCTGCCCTTCACATCACCCTAGGAGGCACAGCTTCCCTGTGATGGGGGAAACTGAGGCTCAGCGATACTACAGTCCTGGATAATGGCTACCCTGCCCACAGGTGATGCGAGCGAGAGTGCAGAGGACATCTTCTTCCGGCGGGCCAAGGAGGGTATGGGCCAGGACGAAGCACAGTTCAGCGTGGAGATGCCACTGACTGGCAAGGCCTATCTGTGGGCCGACAAGTACCGGCCGCGCAAGCCACGCTTCTTCAACCGTGTACACACAGGCTTTGAGTGGAACAAATACAACCAGACACACTATGACTTCGACAACCCGCCACCCAAGATCGTACAGGGCTACAAGTTCAACATCTTCTATCCTGACCTCATTGACAAGCGCTCCACCCCTGAGTACTTCCTGGAGGCCTGCCTCGACAACAAGGACTTTGCTACCCTGCGCTTCCATGCTGGGCCGCCCTATGAGGACATTGCCTTCAAGATCGTCAATCGTGAGTGGGAGTACTCACACCGCCATGGCTTCCGCTGCCAGTTCGCCAATGGCATCTTCCAGCTCTGGTTCCACTTCAAACGCTACCGGTACCGGCGGTGAAGGCCCTTCATTCCTCCCAGAGCACCTGACAGGGTGGCGAAGCTGGCAGCCTTCCCTGATTGGTTGGTTCACAGCCCGCCTCAGGCTGGATCTTCTCTTCTCTGGCTTCACTTTCTCTGCGTTAAGCAGTGAGTCACAGCGGAACTGCCTCAGAGGGTTGAGGGGATTAATGGGACAAGCTAGCCCAGGATTCTGACATGCAGGAAGGAATGCTGGTTGGATTCTTTGAGCACAGGGAACCCAGCAAGTATCAACCAACTTCACTGTCCACATGGCCGGGCTGAGGCCCAAGCCCTGCCCTAGACATAAGCCCTGAGCTGGGGGCAACATGTGGCCCACTTATGGGATACCAAGCTTTGGAGGGGCAGGAAACTCAAGTTCAGAGCACTGATTGGCCCTCAGACATAGCCGGTGCTACAGGACCCACACTCTGGGCCCTTTCCCAGCCAGCCTCCCTGAGAACTGGTACCAATGGAACCTGGACCCTTGCTGTGAAGATTCCAAAAGAGCATTTGAAGGATATCTCACTCCCTTTGCCCCTGGTGCTGGCTGTGGGGTCAGTCTCCCCCTTACGTGGCCATGAAAGACACATTATCATCCACCATCAGGTCCAGGAATGAAGGGTCACTGAGAAGTCCTGCAGCTACTGAGCAAAGGAGCACCAAGGAATGCAGCCCCTGTGGGTGCAGCTGTGGTGACCCCATCTGGCCTGGTGTTCCCCTCACCTCACAACAGCTGTGTTCTTCAAGGCTACCTCCCAGCCACCACAGAACTGCTGTCTTTGTTCTTAGATGGGAACAGTCAAGACACTGACAGTCAGTTACTTAGTCACAAACTGTCAGCTAGGCTGACTGACCCCAGAAACATTTCTTTTAGCGATCTATTATGGAGACATTTTCAACCTCAAGTGGGAAGAGCCTCCATCCACCCTGCAGCGCCACTGCCCGGCCTCTCGGACAGCCCTGCCCAGCACCCGGTTCCACCTGCGAATGTTTCAGCTGCTTTCTCTAAAAAGACTTTTTTTTAGGTCAGGAGGGAAAATCTTATTTTCTTGTAACTGGTCTATTCACAAGAGTACTTTTAATAAACGCTTTATTTTAGAATAATTTTAGATTTTTCAGAAATGCTGAAAAAATAGCTTCAAGTTTCTTCACCCACATTCTGCTATTGTCCCCATTATTAACATCTCGTGTAACTGCGGCACATTTGTCACAACTAAGGCACAAAACCCAACCAAGACCTTTTTTTTAACGAGGGAGGGAGGAAAGACAGGAAGGGGGTGAGATGAGAAGCATCATTGATTGCTTCCCATACATGCCCTGTGCCAGGGACTCAAGCCAGCGACCATGGGATCATGTCTATGAGCCCACGCTCAAGCTGGCGAGCCTGCACTCAAACCAGCGACCTCAGAATTTTGAACCTGGGACCTCAGTGCCCCAGGTCAGTGCTCTATCCACTGCACCACCACTGGTCAGGCACCAAGAAAACCTTTTATTTTTTTTTTTTATTTTTTTTTTTATTTTTATTTATTCATTTTTAGAGAGGACAGAGAGAGGGAGAGAGAGAGAGACAGAGAAGGAGAGAGAGGAGAGAGAGAGAAGGGGGGAGGAGCAGGAAGCATCAACTCCCATATGTGCCTTGACCAGGCAAGCCCAGGGTTTTGAACCGGCGACCTCAGCATTTCCAGGTCGATGCTTTATCCACTGAGCCACCACAGGTCAGGCAAGAAAACCTTTTAAAAATAACTACAACACCTAAAAATAGTTGAGCTGTCCTTAGGAAGCTTCTTATAGTCGGGTTTGCTCCATCTCTGCCTTCAGCCCATCGACCTTCCTCCCATTAGGAGGGCATAATCATAAACGCTCCAGAGTTGACCGTGGATATGGGAGGTCAGTGGCTGCTCACTAGACCAGGGGTGGCTGCACCCTGACCACACAAGGACCATTTCTGTTCCCTTCAGAACCCTAGGCCAACATCACTTAACTGATCACTTCACTGATTGCCATAGCAACTTTAGAATCCCTGACAGCCAGCAGCCACTACCAATTGATCCATGGCCTGCTTGCCTGTCACTACATCAGGGCAGACCCCTGGAAGTAGGTTGAGTCTGGAGCAGGCCCCAAAGGAACTTGCATGACTAGGTCAGGGCTCAGTCATGAGATGGGTAAGGCCGCATTCAGTTCTCACAGCATGGGCTGTGTGTAGCTGCTGTAGCCCAGCCCTGACCTCACCTGCTCTATGTGACGGGATTTATGTTGTCATGGGAAACAGGCTCACTGAGGCCCACATTTTCCAGCCTAGAAAAGTGGCAGTCGGGGTTTAAGCCTGGATTTCTCCAACTTGGAGAATACCTCCCAGGCCACCACCCATGTCCCACCCTCAATTTTCTCACCTGCCCCCAGAGGAGTCCTCCCAACCCCAATGTCCAAGTTCCTCCTCATATGCCCCTACAATCCAGGAAGTGGGGTCTACCCCAAAAGAGGAGGTGGCTACATTGGGTAAAGGGGGCCATCTGCCCGACTTGCTGGGTGTATTTAACCAGGAGCTGGTAGTCTGGAGGGAGGAGAGCTGGGCTCAGATGCCAGCAGCCCAAGGAGTCAGGCTAAGGTGGGAGGAAGGCACTGGGTCTGAGGGACCTCAGAAGGGACACTGAAGGCTTCCTGGAAGAGGGCTGCTGGGAGAAGAAAGATGGAGCCTGCCTTGCAGGGGAAAAGACAGGCAGCAGATTCACCCAGCACAGGGGGCAGGGCAGGGCAGGGCTGAGTGCAAGCCCAGGAGCTGGACTCCTCAGGGCACTGGGGAACCATTCAGGGTGAGTGAGCTGGGCAGGGACACAAGCTAGGTGTCAAGGAACCCCCTCAGGCTGACTAGAGGTACCATACCCATGCAGGTACCCCATCACCCCCACCCGGGCCCAAGGTCCACCCGGTGTCCTTTAAGCTGCCCTCTACCCCAGCTTCTTCCTGCCTTGGGCTGTGTCCAAATCTAAGAATAGATGCTCCCTGCCTGGTCCCCACCGGAAACCACAGCCACAGGGGGCACGTCCTGCAACTAGCCTTTGCTCTCACCATCTGGGCCCCTCTAGGCCATCTTAAAGTCTCCCAAGCCTCCCATGTGCCCCTTGAGCTAGGATGGGGTAATTTAATGGCCAGAAGATTTCCAGCCACCAGCCCAGGAGGTGGAGGAAGCCCAAGGCTCAAATTCAAATCCCACACTTGTGTGGCCTTGGCCATGTCATTTCCTCTCTCTGGGTCTCAGTTTCCCCATTTATAAAATGAGCATCTTTTCCCTATTTATAAAACCTCCTGCATCTTCACCTCCCAGACTAAATGCAAGACAAGGGCACATCTCTTACCCCTGTCCTGGCTGTTTCCCAGAAGGAGCATTGTACTTATCTCCAGGCAGAAGTGGGAATAGAACAGAACAGTCTCCATCTCTCCTCGCCATCTGGAGCCCCGGCTTCACATTCTCTTCCCACCACATCTGCCTTCATTGAAGGTCCCCAAAGCCTTATGCTCCCTTTTTTTTTTTTTTTTTTTTTTTGTATTTTTCTGAAGCTGGAAATGGGGAGAGACAGTCAGACAGACTCCCACATGCGCCCGACCGGGATCCACCCGGCACGCCCACCAGGGGCAACGCTCTGCCCACCAGGGGGCGATGCTCTGCCCCTCCAGGGCGTTGCTCTGCCGCAACCAGAGCCACTCTAGCACCTGGGGCAGAGGCCAAGGAGCCATCCCCAGCGCCCGGGCCATCTTTTGCTCCAATGGAGCCTTGGCTGCGGGAGGGGAAGAGAGAGACAGAGAGGAAGGAGGGGTGGGGGGGTGGAGAAGCAAATGGGTGCTTCTCCTATGTGCCCTGGCCGGGAATCGAACCCGGGTCCCCCGCACGCCAGGCCGACGCTCTACCGCTGAGCCAACCGGCCAGGGCTTATGTTCCCTTTTGCCTTAGAAGTCTTGCACGTGGCCCTGGCTGATTGGCTCAGTGGTAGAGCGTCGACCTGGCGTGCAGGAGTCCCGGGTTCGATTCCCGGCCACAGCACACAGAAGTGCCCATCTGCTTCTCCACCCCTCCCCCTCTCCTTCCTCTCTGTCTCTCTCTTCCCCTCCCACAGCCAAGGCTCCATTGGAGCAAAGTTGGCCCCGGGCGCTAGAATGACTCTGGTTGCAGTGGAGCAACGCCCCAGATGGGCAGAGCATCGCCCCCTGGTGGGCATGCTGGGTGAATCCCGGTTGGACGCATGCGAGAGTCTGTCTGACTGCCTCCCTGTTTCCAACTCCAGAAAAATAAAAAAAATAAAAAATAAAAAAAGTCTTGCAGTGATATCTGCCATGTCTCTTGCACCTGGGGAACTCCTACTCATCCCACAAAGCACCAGTTCTTATGCCTTCTTCCTCCAGGATGCCTTCCTGGCTTACCATCTGGGCTCCAGTATGCCCTATTACTTCCTCTGTCCTGGTGTGACTGCAGGGGATTAGGAATGTCTGAGTTCAACTCTGTCTTTTTCCAGCCTGGGGGCGGTAGTGGGCGGGGTGGGGGGGGGGTCCTTGAGAGCAGGTCTTACTTCCAGTCCTACCTGGGGCTCATAATTGTCCCAACACAGGGGCCAAATACAGAATTACCCTTGAGGAGGAATTAAAGAAGAGCAAGACTGCCTGGGGGTGACTGCCAATCAAGAAAAGTTAGGGTTAAATGGTTCAGCAAGGCAGACAAGGGGATGGAACTAGGGAGGGGCCATTTGGAGAGATAGGGGGTGTGAACCAAGGCCTGGAGACTGGAAAAGTGGTGGACAGGGAAAACAGAGAAGGGGCTTCCAGACAAACAGCCTAGGGGAGTTCAGGGCTAGAATTCACCTTCACTCAGAACCTGTACTTGTGTACCCCTCCCAGGCCTCAAGGAAGCCAGTTAGTCATGACCCACTCTAGGCCCTAACTGGGTCAACAAAGCCCAAGGTCATGGCTCCATGCCCAGGCCTATGGACCCACTCCACCACCTGAGCCCCAGGACTGTGGGCAGGAAGGGCCTTCAAGAAGCTTCTCACTTTCCTACTGCACAGTCCAGCCACCATGCCTTTGCTCTTGCTGTGCCCAGCCTAGTCACTTTGGGCTGATGAGATCCTGGCCCAGAGCCCCAAGTGTGTGTCTGGGGGCTTCCAAGGAAGTCGAACCTGCCTGGGAAACCCATTCTGGAGCCCTGTTCCTGCTCCCTGGCCTCAACCTGTAAATCATTCCCTCAGTGACAGACTGGAGGCCCTTCCCCACCCTGCATTGGTGGTGGTGGTGGCGGGGCAGAGGGGCTGGGGGGCTGGAGGTGGGTGGTAAAGCAGCCTCCCCACCCCCCACTGCAGGCTTTCTCCCAGTGCCAGTGCCATCTCCCAGCCTTTGTCTCACTGGCCCCCCGCAGGACTGGCCTTTCCCTGGGTGTGCCTCACCCTTAGTCACCCACAGCCCTCTCAGCTCTCCAGCTATAGGAAGGCCTGTCTCAGAATCTGCCCACCAAGCTTCTGGCTGGAGAGTCTAGCCCTTCTAAACACCCTGTACCCTCAACCCCCAGCCCTGGAAGGGGCCTCAAACCTACCTACTGTGTGCGAGACCCAGCCCCAGTGGGTTCACCAGCTCACAACCCTGGGATCTTTTGTGGGGGTCTGGGAACGCTCAGGACCTGACCCCGCCTTACCCAGAACCTGCCCCGCCCCCTCCTGCCCTCGGATGCTTTCCAGATAGTGAATGGGAAGCGGGTGGCGGGGCTCCCGGATGGTGCTGGCCACGCCGGCTACTACACCCCTGCCCCTGCAGCCCCTGGTCTCTCTTTCTCAGGAGGCTACGCAGTCTCCCCGGAGGGCTGGGGAGCGCTCGTTAACCCCCAACAGCCAGGCCGGGGCCTGAAGGGCGTGGCCACTGCAGCGGGGAAGGGCTGACGAGAGACAAACGGATGGAAAGACAGACCGCGAGAGACGAGGATAGAGACCGAGAGCGTGCAGTCTGCACAGCGGATACCCCACCCCGGTTATTTTTAGTTCCCGAGAACGCCCCACCTTCAGTCCCGGAGGGGATCTAGCCCCTTCTGCCTCCCGACACCCCGCTCACCGGGACGTCTTGTGCCGCTGGCGACGTGGGCCCGCCCCCGCCGTGACTTGCTTTCCCCAGGAACCCGGGGAAGCCAGGTTGCCCGGTTCCGTCCACCTCATCCCCACTCTGAGCGGGGACTAGCACCTGCACGTCCGCCGGGCCCTTGCTCCTGGACAGCACGCGGCGACCTTAGCTGTCCCATCCATTCATCAATCTATTCATCATTGTCAGGTGAGAACGCAGCTGGCCAGATTAGGGGCGGGACATGAGTGTCCAGATGTTGCTGCTGTTCCCTGTGGTGACCAGCCCTGCTGTGGGTGTGTCACTCTGAGCAGTGACAGCAGCCAGGTGCTGGGTGTTCTGGGATGTTGATGAGACCAGGTCTGTGCCCCAGAGAGTGGCCTCCCACTTCTGCTGCCTGCCCTGCTCAGTGTATGGCTGTGTGTAGTTGAGGATGTGCTTGTGTGTGGGTTTCCCTGATTCTGAGGAGGGCCACTCAGGATTCTGTGGTGCCACAGGGAGGCTGTGGCTGGGAGAAAGTGTGTGTGTGTGCATGCAATGATGGACTCATATGATCACCGTAATTCTTGTGTCTATCATTGACCACTGGCCAGATGGCCTGGGTCTCCTACCCTTGTCTCATACGTGCCCTCTCTTGTGGACCTCCTGGCAGCCCTGAGTGGTGAGTGCTTCGAGGACACGTCTTGAATAGATAATGAGGCTCAGCGGGACCACATGAGTCTCAGCCAAGGTCCAGCACCAACCTAGTCAGGCTCACTGCACCCTCGGTGAGGGCTGTCCCAAACAGGAAAAGTTCCCGGAAACAGCCTTGTGGTAAAAGGGGTGGAGGCAGGCCTCGAGACTGACAGTGGCTCTGCTTATGTGTGTGTGTGTGTCTATATGGGTGTCTATGTTCACACAGCGGTATAGAAGCGGTCCCCATGAGCAGTTGCGTCTGCTCCAGCCTGGGCTGGAGCTGACCAATGCAGGGACTGGCCTGGACCCTACACTTTCATGCTAAAGGACGTCATCATTGGTCTCCTAGACTGTACAGCAGTTAGAGAACAGGAAACTTGGGAAACAGGCTGAGGGACAGGACCGGCCAAGGTCATGCACAGTATCAGGGCTCCTGCCTGGCTGTCCCTGTGTACCTGGCCAGGAGATATGAAATTAACACAGACAGATACAGGAAGGGCACACCATGCAGGAGGCACAGCTGAGGCAAAGGCTCCTTGGCAGCAGCAAAACAGGCCTGGGAAAACCAGCCAGAATGCCAGCAGGATAGTTGGTGTCCTTTTCATTCCCATTTCACAGAGGGGGAAAACTGAGGTTTAGCAACATTGATTCCCCAGTTTAGCAGTGGCAGATTAGGGACTTCAATCCAAGCTTGTCTGAGGCCAACATTGCCCTCGGGGGAGGGGGGGGTCTGGGTAGGCCTAAGGTGTGGGGTCAGGCAGACTGCCAGGCCAGGGGGCAGGATATTGAGTGGAGAAGGGACTTGTTGAAAGATGGATGGCTCGATGGAGGGGGGAGGAGGAGAGCGGGGCGGGCAATGATGGATGATCAGACAGAGGCAGGCCTGGCACTTGGAAACTAAAGGATCGCATTCCACTAGGCAGTGGGGGAGTTCTGCCCCGTTGTCCAATCTCCAGTAAGGAGCAGTCGCTGAGACAAAGATTTCTGGTACTCAGGACCCAGCCAAAGTCCTGTCAAAGTTCTGGAACCTTAACCCCTTGGAATTCTAGACTCTGGAGGCCTTCCCAGTTCCAGAACTGGGAGATCATTCAAATTCCAGAACCCTGGACCCTCAGAGTCTAAACCTCCCTGTTCTCAGGCTATAGGATCCTGGATTTGTCCAGCTAATCTGGGGTGGGAATCTGGAGTCCATGCTTCCCATGAAGCACAGTGAGGGAGATGGATTCCCCCAAGGGCCACACAGTGCTGTTTCTGGACCTGGAGCTGGGATGAGAATGGTCCCTTGTAGGTTAGGGGCCCTGCCAGCTCTCCTGGCCAATGTGAAAGGGGAACGGAGGCCTTGCCAGGTGCCTCTACTGGCCTGCTTGCCTGGGGAACTTGAGCTGGCCACTATCACTTGAACCAATGGGAGGGGGGGACTGGAAACCACAGGCTGTGGCCAGAGGGAGTTGTGCCAGTTTCCAGCCTCCCCCAGGCCAAAGGCTCTGGGTTATAGGATTGTTCCCAGACATGGGAAACATGAAAATGTCTTAGGGATGTGTGTCCCGGGTGAGTGGGTGGTACAGGAAGGAGCTCCCACAGGAAGGTGGGGACAAGGGGACAATGAGACAACAGGGGCTGGCAATTATTCCAGGCAGAGGCCAGGGCAGTGACTGTAGGCACAGCCCAAGTTCCCAGGAATGTTCAGAAATGGCGCATACCAGCTCTCAAGGGAGGGAGTGCCCTGTCCCAGAAGGAATTCAAGTATAGGTCAAATCTGAGATGGCAGAGTACACCCTGGTCCGGAGTAGAAGACTAAGGTCACTAGTCACCATGGAAAGCACCCCCTCTGCCTGCCCCACCTCCCCCAGCCTTAGTTTCCCCACTTGAGTCCCTACCGCCACCAAAGTGTTGGTGGCCCTGGTGATCAGCCTGGGAGGGAAGCTCTGGGCAGCTGTCAGGAGCTGAATAATTTATGAGACTAGATAAGGAGCTGTGGAGGCGAGAGGCTGGGTCTAGGCGCCAATTATTGAGATGAAGAGTGAGGGCTGGCAGCCACCTGCTGGGCACATTTGCAGGAATTGAGCAACTATAATGTGCTAAGCCCTGTACCCAGATGAACTCATTGCCATCATGAGCCCTGTTTTACAGGAAAGGGAACTGAGGCTCAGAGTGGGCACATGAGAAGCCCAAAGTTAGTGAGACGGTATGTGGCATAGTCAGGATTTGATCTGGTCTGATTAACTTTTTAGAAAATTTTATCCTTTCTTAGAGAAATCCCAATGATTATGAACCCCACACCCACCTGGCACCAGCCTCCATCCAATGGGCAGAATTTGGAATCACTAACACATTTTATGTAATAAGGCCCAAGTTTAAATTTCAGATTAGCTTGGGCCTGGCTCTATGACCTTGAACAACTTAATTAATCTCTTTGTGCCTCAGTCTGCCTCTTCTACAAAAAGCAGATCATCATAGGACCTTTATGAACATAAATTGCTTGACTCTTCCGTCCCTGTCCCTCTCACAGTCCTGCCCCCCCACATTTGCCCACTCTGATCCCTCTATTGGGTACACCCTCACTGCCAACACAAGGGTGACTTGTATTATGTGCCCAAGGTGGAAGGCTGGGAACCTGGGTGCTAGCCCCAGCTCCCTGGATGGCTTTATGTCTTTCCTGATGTGTCCTTTTTTGGAACTGGGAGCTGTTATTTGAATGTTCTTGTTTTACTGCTACTTGACATCCCCACATCTGGCTGATTTGTCCATATTTGCATCAGCCAAGCCTAGATGTCTCTCCAGTCTTTTCCCCCAGCCCCACACTGTGTAATGTGTCCCTCCTGTTGCCTTTTATGGCCCACCCTTGGAGAAACTTTCACTCCAGATAAGCTCTTTTTTGTTCCCAGAATGGAACTGGATTTCTGGATTTATTTCTTTTCTAAAAGCAATGCCATGTAATGGGGGAAAGTGCCTTGGCCAGGTAGCTCAGTTGGTTAGAGCATTGTCCCAATACGTAAAGGTTGAGAGTTTGATCCCCAGGCAGGGCACAATTAAGAGTTAGCCAATGAATGCATAAGTAATTGGAGAACAACAGTCAATGTTTCTCTCTCTCTCTCTCTCTCTCTCTCTCTCTCTCTCTCTCTCTCAAACTGATTAAGCTCTGGCTAGGTAGCTTGGTTGCTTACAGAATCACCCCGAAGCGCAAAGGTTGCTAGTTCGATTCCCGGTCAAGGCACATACAGGAACAGCTCAAAGTTCCTGTCTCTCTCTCTCTCCCTCTCCCTTCCTCTCTTGCTGAAATCAATAAATAAAACATTTTTAAATAAAATCAATATATTTAAAAAATGACAGAAAAGGTCCACATAGTTTTTAAAAATTAAGAAGTAATAAAAATAAGCCCATATGATTTCAACATTTGTGAGAAAGAATATCCCTAAAACATCAGTGAAATGGGGCCTCACCCTCATGCATTCATGAGAAATTGTGACCCATGAGGCTGACCCCAGGGCTGATACAAAGGACAGTGACCTCTGGCCAAGAGTTAGCCTCCCTCTCCACACTGAATGTGTCCTGTCTTACTGCAGCTGCAATCTGTCCTGGATGGTGCAGTCCACCAAGAGCTTGGATGGGAGACCAGCGGGGAAACAGAAGCTCAGAGAGAAGAAATCACTTGCGTGGGGTCATGCAGTAGGTCCCAGAGCTGGAGTTCAAACTTGGGGCTTCTTGGCCCTTTTTAACCCAGCAGATACTAACTGGTGTCCCCCAGGAGTCCCAGAGAAAACAGCACTGGTCTTTACACTTGAAGGTCACTGATTCTGGGGTAGGAGTGAGATAGAGGTAGTAATATTAGTAAAACTTATGAATGCAGAGTGAGAGAAGTCAGGAAAGGCTTCCTTCAGAAGGGGTTGGTCTTGGCTGGGTAGCTCAGTTGTTAAAGCATCATCCAGATGCACCAAGGTTGCAGGTTCAATTCCTGGTCAGGGAACATACAGGAATTAACTAATGAATGCATAAATAAATGGAAAAACAAATCCATATTTCTTTCTCTCCCTTTCTCTCTCTCCCTTTATCTCTCTCTGTCTGTCCCCCTCCCCCAATTCCTCTCTTTAAAGTCAGTACATTTTTTAAAATTTAAAGGGGTTGAGTTGGGGCATTGAAAGTTGCACAGGGTCACTCAGATGAAATAAAATACAGAATGAATCACCAGCAAATCATCTCTCTGCTCCCACCAGGTTTGCCAGAGCCAGTGCCAACCTGCCCCACCTACAGCCTCAGCCCGATGGGGTGGTGACCCTCCCCACTCTGTTCCAGCACCATGTGGTCCAATGGCAGTGCTCTGGGACCCTGTTTCCGGCCAACAAACATCACGTGGGAGGAGCGACGCCTGATTGCCTCTCCCTGGTTTGCTGCCTCCTTCTGCCTAGTGGGCTTGGCCTCCAACCTGCTAGCCCTGAGCGTGCTGGCAGGTGCGCGGCAGGGCAGCTCACCCATGCGATCCTCCTTCCTCACCTTCCTCTGTGGTCTGGTCCTCACCGACTTCTTGGGGCTGCTGATCACCGGTGCCATTGTGGTGTCTCAACATGCCGTCCTCTTTGACTGGCATGCTGTGGACCCCAGCTGTCGCCTCTGCCATTTTATGGGCGTTGTCATGATCTTCTTTGGCTTGTCCCCGCTGCTGTTGGGGGCCACCATGGCCTCAGAGCGCTACCTGGGTATCACACGGCCCTTCTCGCGCCCCACAGCGGCCTCGCAGCGGCGTGCCTGGACTATCGTGGGGCTGGTGTGGGCTACAGCCCTGGCGCTGGGCCTGCTGCCCCTGTTGGGCCTTGGCCGTTACACTGTGCAATACCCTGGCTCCTGGTGCTTCCTCACAATGGGGCCTGAGCCTGGAGATGTGGCCTTTGGCCTGCTGTTTGTGTTCCTTGGCGGCTTCTCAGTGGGACTGTCCTTCCTGCTCAACACCATCAGTGTGGCCACCCTGTGCCATGTCTACCACGGGCAGGAGGCTGCCCAGCAGCGCCCACGGGACTCCGAAGTTGAGATGATGACTCAGCTCCTGGGCATCATGGTGGTGGCCAGCATCTGCTGGATGCCTCTGCTGGTGAGTGGCTGGTACAGAGTCTGCCCTGGGTTCCCGCCATCATGGTGACTGGATTTCAATCCTCAGGTTCTTGTCTGCCCAAGAAAATATGGGCACATAGCCCCACTGTTCAGGTGTACTTCCTTGAGGAGCTCATGAGCAAGATGCAGATAACCCCAAAACTGAGGCAGAATGAGGCGCCTCATCCACTACAGTGTCCCCAGCCTTGCCCAGCACACAATAAACAGTGCTCAGGAAACCATTTCAATAGAATTTTAATATAATAATTCATTTTAATATAGTATGACTATTACTATGTAAATTATATTTAACATAATATAAGTTTTAATTATAAAATCTACATATTATAATTAATATATTGTTACATATTATATAATATGTATTTATATAATTATATAATTACACATAAAATTCTAAAATAGATAATACATAACTATACATAATTATAATGAACTATTTATTAATTACTATATAATTATACTTCATTATAATTTGTAAATAACAATATTAAATGAAAATTTCAGTATTTACTAAAATATATTAAAATAATTTAACCTAAGAATTTAATATAAAAATTTTTTAAATTTTTTAAATTGATTTGAGAGAGAAGAAGGGAGAGGGAGGGAGAGAGAGGGAGGAAACATCAGTTTGATGTTTCACTTATTCATGCATTTATTTGTGGATTCTTGTATGCGTTCTGACTGGGGATTGAACCCAAAACCTTGGCATATCAGGACGCTCCAACAAACTGAGCTACCTATCCAGGGCTAAAAATTATTGATATAAAATTATTTGTCGTCCTGGCTAGATAGCTCAGTTGGTTAGAGCAGTGGTCCCCAACCCCCAGGCCGCGGACCGGTACCAGTCCGTGGGCCATTTGGTACCGGTCCACAGAGAAAGAATAAATAACTTACATTATTTCCGTTTTATTTATATTTAAGTCTGAACGATGTTTGTTTTTTTGTTTTTGTTTCAGAGTGAGGGATAGACAGGGACAGACAGACAGGAACAGAGAGATGAAAAGCATCAATCATTAGTTTTTCGTTGCGCATTGCGACACCTTAGTGGTTCATTGATTGCTTTCTTTCTTTTTTTTTTTCTTTTTTTTTTTTTTACAGAGACAGAGAGTGAGTCAGAGAGAGGGATAGACAGGGACAGACAGACAGGAATGGAGAGAGATGAGAAGCATCAATCATTAGTTTTTCATTGCGCGTTGCAACATCTTAGTTGTTCATTGATTGCTTTCTCATATGTGCCTTGACCGTGGGCCTTCAGCAGGCTGAGTAACCCCTTGCTGGAGCCAGCGACCTTGGGTTCACGCTGATGGGCTTTTGCTCAAACCAGATGAGCCCGCGCTCAAGCTGGCGACCTCGGGGTCTCGAACCTGGGTCCTCAGCATCCCAGTCCGATGCTCTATCAAGTGCACCACCACCTGGTCAGGCTGAACAATGTTTTATTTTTAAAAAATGACCAGATTCAAGGCCCTGGACGGTTGGCTCAGCGGTAGAGCATCGGCCTAGCGTGCGGAGGACCCGGGTTCGATTCCCGGCCAGGGCACACAGGAGAAGCGCCCATTTGCTTCTCCACCCTTCCGCCGCGCTTTCCTCTCTGTCTCTCTCTTCCCCTCCCGCAGCCAAGGCTCCATTGGAGCAAAGATGGCCCGGGCGCTGGGGATGGCTCTGTGGCTTCTGCCTCAGGCGCTAGAGTGGCTCTGGTCGCAACATGGCGATGCCCAGGATGGGCAGAGCACCCCCTCCTGGTGGGCAGAGCGTCGCCCCTGGTGGGCGTGCCGGGTGGATCCCGGTCGGGCGCACGCGGGAGTCTGTCTGACTGTCTCTCGCTGTTTCCAGCTTCAGAAAAATGAAAGAAAAGAAAAAAAAAAATTTAAAAAAATGACCAGATTCCTCCTGTTACATCCATCTAAGACTCACTCGACGCTGTCTTGGTCACATGATACATTTATCCATCCCACCCTAAAGGCTGGTCCGTGAAAATATTTTCTGACATTAAGCCGATCCGTGCCCCAAAAAAGGTTGGGGACCACTGGGTTAGAGCATCATCCAGAAGCTCAGAAATTGTTGATTGGATCACCTGTCAGGACACATACAGGAACAGATCAATGTTCCTGTCTCTCTCTCCCTCTTTCCCTTTCTCTCTCTAAAATCAATTTTAAAAAATTATTTGTCACCTGACCAGTCAGTGGTGCAGTGGATAGACCATTGGACTGGGACATGGAGGAGCTACATTCGAAACTCCAAGTTCACCAGCTTGAGTGCAAGGTTGCTGGCTTGAGCATGTGATCATAGACATGATGCCATGATTGCTGGCTTGAGCCCAAGGTCACTGGCTGGAGCAAGGGGTCACTTGCTCTGCTGTATCCACCCCCCCCCCCGTCAAGGCACATGTGAGTGAGAAAGCGATCAATGAACAACTAAGGCGCTGCAATGAAGAATTGATGCTTCTCATCTCTCTCCTTGTCTGTCCCTCTCTCTGACTCTCTGTCTCTGTCAAAAAAATTGTCATAAAAATTTATAAAATATGAAATTTAATATTATATTAACCCTTTAAAAGAAAATATATACTATAAAATTAATTTTTTTCATATACAACTTTATACTATAGTTTTATAATATACAGTGGTACCTTGAGGTATGAACAGACCAACATACAATATTTTAAGATACGAGCTATGACTTGGTCCTTATTTTTGTTCAAGATCTGAGCAAAATTCCGAGATACGAGTCGTGATTCGGGAAGCTGCCACTAGTTGGCGCGTTGGCACATGGGTCCAGTATCGGCAGCACAACACCAGCATCTCGTTCTTTCTCACGTGTTATCCACAGAATCAAGTCGAATCTTGTGTGCTGTACTCATTCTTGCAGCATTTTTGCATTTTTTACTAACTTTTTGTGTGTGCTATCATAGGGCCAAAGAAAGTGAGTGTAAAGGACAGTGGTGACAAGAAGAAGAGAATGATGTCGATAGAAGTAAAGCAAGAGCCTGACCAAATGGTGGCGCAGTGGAGAGAGCGTTGGTCTGGGACGCGGAGGACCCAGGTTCGAGACCCCAAGGTCACCAGCTTGAGCGCGGGCTCATCTGGCTTAAGCAAAAAGCTCACCAGCTTGGACCCAAGGTCAATGGCTGGAGCAAGGGGTTACTCGGTGTGCTGAAGGCCCGCGGTCAAGGCACATATAAGAAAGCAATCAATAAACAACTAAGGTGTTGCAACGAAAAACTGATGATTGATGCCTCTCATCTCTCTCCGTTCCTGTCTGTCCCTATCTGTCCCTCTCTCTGACTCTCTCTCTGTCCCTGAAAAAAAAAAAAAAAAAGAAGTAAAGCAAGAAATAATAGGAAAACATAAGTGTGGTGTACGAGTGATTGAACTGGCAAGGCTGTACAACTGCAATACATCTACAATTTGTACCATCCTTAAACAAAAGGATGCCATCAAAAGTGCAAATCCAGTGAAAGAAATTACAATTCTGTCCCAATTAAGGACAAATATCCATGAAGAAATGAAGAAGCTTCTGCTGGTGTGGGCGAAAGAGAAAGAGCTGGCAAGAGATACAGTGACGGAGACTATGATATTCGAAAAGGCATGTATTATTTACACCGACTTGAAGAAGAAAGAACCACCAACCTCAAAAGAGGCTGCAGAAGATACATTTAAAGCAAGTCACGGCCGGTTTGAAAATTTCAAGAAGAGATCTGGCATCCACTGGTGGTGAGGCATACTGAAGCTGCGAGTGCTGACGTTAAGGCAGCTGAGGAATACATTGCACAATTTGTTGAGCTTATTGCAAAGGAAGGTTACATCCCCCAACAAGTGTTCAACTGTGACGAAACAGGATTGTTTTGGGGGAAAATGCCCTGGAGGACTTTCATCACTGCAGAGGAGAAGAAGCTGCCAGGCCATAAACCCATGAAGGACCCTCTGACCCTTGCATTGTGTGCAAATGCTAGCGGTGACTGTAAAGTAAAGCTACTGCTAGTGTATCATCCCGAAAATCCTCAAGCCTTTAAGACTCACAAGATTCTTAAAGAAAAACTGCAGGTTATGTGGCGCGCCAATGCTAGAGCACGGGTTACACGGCAGTTTATTATTGAATGGGTAAATCTTGTCTTTGGTCCTGCAGTGAGGAAGTATCTTCAAGAAAATAAACTCCTGATGAAAGCATTACTAATCCTTGAAAATGCTCCAGCCCACCCTCCTGGTCTTGAAGATGACATTCTCTATGAGTTCAAATTTGTGAAAGTCCTCTTCCTCCCACCCAACACGACTTCAATCTTGCAACCTATGGATCAGCAGGTCATTTCCAACTTTAAAAAAGTGCTTTACACAAAGCACTGAGAATACAAATCTGACCCTCCAAGAATTTTGGAAAGATCACTACAACATCATGATATATTTATGCATTATTGACTTGGCATGGCAAGAGGTTACAAGAAGAACCTTGAGGCCTGACCTGTGGTGGCGCAGTGGATAAAGCGTCGACCTGGAAATGCTGAGGTTGCTGGTTCGAAACCCTGGGCTTGCCTGGTCAAGGCACATATGGGAGTTGATGCTTCCAGCTCCTCCCCCCTTCTCTCTCTCTGTTTCTCTCTCTCCCTCTCTCTCTCTCCTCTCTAAAAATGAATAAATAAAATTAAAAAAAAAAAAAGAAGAACCTTGAACTTGGCATGGAAAAAGTTATGGCCTGATGTTGTTGCAGACAGGGACTTCGAAGGATTTGAACCAGAGACCGAGACCAAGGTAGAAGCGTTGGAGGAGATTGTGTCCCTCAGAAAGTCGATGGGTCTGGAGGTAGATGAGGGTGATGTAAATGAGCTCGTCGAGGAACATGAGAAGTAACTCTCAACCGAAGAGTTGAAGGAGCTACAGATGATGCAACATATGGAGCTTCTGCAGGAGATTAGTAGTGAGGAGGAGGCAGAGTCGGAGGAAGTGATTTCTACAAGTGAAATTAAAGACATGCTGGCAATGTGGGAGAAGCTTTCAAGTTTCAGTGAAAAGAAACACCCAGAAAAAATTTCAACTGGTCCTGCTTCAGCACTTTTTAATGACACTTGTTTGTCACATTTCCGTAACATTTTATTATTTTACAGAGGCAGAGATAGACAGGGACAGACAGACAGGAACAGAGAGAGATGAGAAGCATCAATCATCAGTTTCTCGTTGCGCGTTGCGACTTTTTAGTTGTTCATTGATTGCTTTCTCACATGTGCCTTGACCGCGGGCCTTCAGCAGACCGAGTAACCCCCTGCAGGAGCCAGGGGCCTTGGGTCCAAGCTGCCGAGCTCTTTGCTCAAGATGAGCCCGCGCGCAGGACCTCGGGGTCTGGAACCTGGGTACTTTCGCATCCCAGTCCGACGCTCTATCCACTGCGCCACCGCCTGGCCAGGCTCCGTAACATTTTAAAAGGCAGGCAAAAGCAAACCTCTTTGGATAGATTTTTATTCAAAAGTCCTGCAAGTGAAAGTGCCGAAAGTGCAGCCAAAAAGGCAGAAACAGGTGTTCATTAAATGAAAAAATACGTAATGTTAAGCTCAGGTTAAGTTTAAAGTTAAGAAATTGCATTTTTTTACAATTAAGTTTTTGTGGTTTCATTTTTAGTAAAGAAAGTGCAGTTTTAGTTTTGTTTAAAGTAAAGAAAAGCAGCTTTAGTTTACATTTAGTGTTAAGAAAGTGCAGTTTTAGTTTATGTGTCTACAGTGCCTGCATCCCTTCCTCCCTCCCTCCTCCTCCGCCATTCACCTCCGTTAGCCTCCATTAGACTCATCTGTCTCCAAGGTAAGAATACAGTACTAAATAACACTTTTTAAAAATTTCATATATTGGCCCTGGCCGGTTGGCTCAGCGGTAGAGCGTCGGCCTAGCGTGCGGAGGACCCGGGTTCGATTCCCGGCCAGGGCACACAGGAGAAGCGCCCATTTGCTTCTCCACCCCTCCGCCGCGCTTTCCTCTCTGTCTCTCTCTTCCCCTCCCGCAGCCAAGGCTCCATTGGAGCAAAGATGGCCCGGGCGCTGGGGATGGCTCTGTGGCCTCTGCCTCAGGCGCTAGAGTGGCTCTGGTCGCAATATGGCAACGCCCAGGATGGGCAGAGCATCGCCCCCTGGTGGGCAGAGCGTCGCCCCTGGTGGGCGTGCCGGGTGGATCCCGGTCGGGCGCATGCGGGAGTCTGTCTGACTGTCTCTCCCTGTTTCCAGCTTCAGAAAAATGGAAAAAAAAAAAAAAAATTTCATATATTTTGTTATGCATTGGTAAAGTATACATGTGTGTTTCTTAATTAAAAACATATTATTTCATAATTTAGGATGGTATGGGGATGTTTCACAGGTCTGGAACGGATTAAATCTATTTCAGTTATTTTAAATGGGAGAAATTTGTTTGATATTCAAGTTGACTGACTTATGAGCACAGTTACAGAACAAATTGAATTCGTATCTCAAGGTACCACTGTATTATGAAATGTTTACAAAATATAAAATGTTTACTAGAATAACAATGTTGGTTGTGACAGTAATTCCAACTATTTGTACCTGCAAGTCTTTTCCACCACATTTAATTGTGCCCAGGAGAGGAGCAGGGAAAGAGAGCTATTTTGTGGCCACACCAACTGAAGCTCAGAGAAGTCAGGCAGCTCCTCCAAGGTCATACAGCAAAGCAGTGATAGAATCAGTACTCGATCTCAGGGGACCGCAGGTGCTGGTGGAAGGGCAGGGTTGGAGGCCAGCCTGGCTCTTGGCTAACCACTTTGGCCCTTTACAGGTCTTCATCGCCCAGACATTACTGCGGACTCCGCCAGCCATGAGTTCAACTGGGCAGCTGTCCCGAGCCACGGAGCAACAGCTGCTCATTTACCTGCGTGTGGCCACCTGGAACCAGATTCTGGACCCCTGGGTGTACATCCTGTTCCGCCGGGCCGTGATCCGTCGCCTCCACCCTGGCCTCAGTGTCCGGCCCAGGTCACTCTCCTTGCAGACCCAGCTCAACAGGAGGCCCACCATGGCATAGGGCTGGGGGTAGACATCAGTGGTGGTTCTGGAATGACAGCTGGACAGAGTACTCTGTCAGCCATGTCCCCCATTCAACCTCCGTCCTCCCTGATAGTTGCATATGCCCATTCTGAAGTCCAGGAGCTGGGAGTGCAGGGTGAACACAGAGTTTGAGTGTCAGGATTATGAGCTGTCTTCCATCAGCCCTGGAACCCCTCAACTCTTCTCTGATCCCCCTTTCCAAGGTCTCTCTTTTCTCTCAGCCCCCTCCCAACCCCAGGAAAGATGAGTGGGGGTATAGGGAGGGTGTCTGGCAGAGACAATCAGACTTGTAAGCCTCCTGTTCCAGAAGTCCTCAGGAAACTGGAGATTCTGACCACTGAGTATGACCTGTTCTCTGAGGGTCTTCATCCCTTTGACACCCCAACCCTAGAAGGTTCTAGCTAGAAAAGATTGAATGTAAATGGACAGGACACCCCATCTCTTGCCAAAATATATCTCAGCCCAACTTTATTTTCCTTTGGGTGTGAAAGTCAGGCATCATTTGTTAGAGTTTGGTGCATCAGATTGCTATCCAACCATGTGGCAGCCAAGAACAGGACAGGGGAAGGGCAGAGAAGGTGAGGCTGGGTTCTGGCTCCTCTCCTCGCCTCCTTGATTGAGTCAGTTCTCCTGGAATCCTCCCTACAGCCTCTAGAGAGGATTCTGGTATTAAAGCTATTTTAAGGGTGAGGACACAAGAGGGAAAAGACACACACAAAAGATACATGGAGTGATACCTGCTTCCTCCACTCTAGACGGTCATTCCCTCATAAGCTTATCATTGAGCTGTTCACCCACTTAACACTCAGACTCTCAGTGCCTTGAACAAACAGCACCTGACCCATAGTAGGTGCTCAATAAAGACTGATTGAATGGACAAACGACTGAGCTTTTGAGGAGCACCGTGTATGTGCAAGTACATGAACACATGCACAGTGAGTACTTGTAAAGCCACTGTCGTCGTAGTCCCCCAGACCCTAATGCCTGCCCCTTCCTGGGCTCTCCTCCACACTCCCTCAAAAATGACACACTTGGCTGCAAGGGTGGGATGTGCCTTTATTCCCCATAAGCCCTCGAGGTACATGAAGAGCAAAACATCCCCCCCCCCCCCCACAGAACTGGGATCTGCTTACACCTCCCAGAGCCAGGCCCATTGAAACTGAAGCCCCTGTTTCCATTCTCCCTCCTCCCACCTGTGGAGGAATGAGGTCACCTGCTGCTTCTTGGGGACAGCTAGGAGGGGAAGGAGAGGGGATATAGTCCACCAGGGGCCAAAACTATGTCACCCTCAAGCTACAGCTCCCTGTGGTGGGGGAGGAGTTCTGACCCATGTGAAGAAGTTGCTGACTCCCTGAGCATGGGGGAGGGGGCAGGCTGAGCTGGGGGTTCAGGAGCCTGGGACTGCACGAAGGCCACCCTGGAGGCAGAACTAGGGGTGACAAATATTTTGGGTGGAGTGGGCTTATAGGGTCCTATCTGGGGCTTGGGTAAAAGGGCTGGTTTCTGGGGAGCCAAGGGGGCCTGGGGCTGTCGGGCCAGGTGAGAAGTTGATGGGCTTCTGCCCGAGCCAGTATTGGCCTGGGTTCCATGTACCAGATCATGGGGCTGGGGCTGAGACTGAGACACTTTGCTAGGGGCTGGAGTCAGGGCTTTAGGTGGTGGGCCAGGGGGCTGAGGTTGGCCTGGCAGTGTGGGATCAGACTGGGTTTCAGGATCAAGGCCCGGGGTCTGCGGGTGAAGCCCATTTCTAGAGCTGGGCTGGATTCTTATGCTGGTCTGGGTTATGAAACTCTGGTGGATTCCAGAGCAGGGTTGAGTTCTTATACTGGTCTGGTTTTCAGAATTGGGTTGGACCTCAGAGCTGAACTGAATCCTAGACCTAGTCTCAGTTCTGGATCTGAGCTGGGCTCCAGAGCTGGGCTGAATTCTTATACTGGTCTGGTTTCCAGAGCTGGGCTGGGTCTCTGAGCTAAGCTGGGCCTCAGATCTAATCTGGGTTCTGGAACTGGTTTGGGTTCCAGAAACAGCCTGGGTTTTGGAACTGAGAGGGGTTCCACAGCTGGGCTGCATTCTTGCAGTGGTCTGAGTTTCAGGGCTGGGGTGAGTCTCAGAAGTGAACTGAATCCTAGAGCTGGGCTGGGTTCTGGGGATGAGCTGAGTCTCAGAGCTAAGCTGGGTGCCAGAGCTGGACTGGGTTCTGAAGCTAAGATGGGCTCCAGAGCTGGGTTGCATTTTTGAATTCATATGGGCTCCAGAGCTGGGCTGCATTCTTGAACTCGTCTGGGTTCCGGGGCCAGGCTGAGTCTCAGAGCTAAACTGAATCCTGGTACTAAACTGGGTTCTGGAGCTGAGTTGGGCTTCATAACTGGGTTGAATTCCTATATTGGTCTGGGTCCCAGAGCTGGGCTGGGTCTCAGAACCAAGCTTGGTTCCAGAACTTGTCTGGGTTCTAAAGCTGGGTTGAGTTCCAGAAACAGGCAGGGTTCTAGAACTAAGGTGGGTTCCAGAGCTGGGCTGTATTCTTGAACTGGTCTGGGTTTCAGAGTTGAGCTGAGTTGCAGAGCTGATCTGCTTTGTAAAATCTGGCTCAATACCAGAGTGTCCTTGGGTTGTGGCCTGGAGTTGGTACCTAGAACTTGGCTGGGTTTCCATGATGGGCTGAGTCCCAGGAGTTGATTGAACCATGAAGGACTGGGTCCTGTAGCTGGGCCTGCTTTTGGAGCTAGAAGGAGTTGTGCAGCTTAAATCTGTTGCTTCATTGGTCTGGGTCGTAGAACTAGATTGGATTCCAGAGTTTAGCTGCATTCTGGAACTCAGCTGGGTCTCAGCAATTGACTGTGTTTTGGAGCTAGATGAGACTTCAGAGTCAATCTGTGCTCCATGAATGAGCTGAGTTCTGGAGCTGTGTTGGGCACCTAATCTGGACTGAGCTCTGGAAATTGGCCAGTCCTTGAAGTTGGTCTGGGTCTCAGAGTTGGATGGTGTTCTAGAGCTGGGCTGCATACTGCAGTGAGAATGCAGCTCAGTGTCAAGCTGAGCTGTGGAGACAGGCCTCACCTCAGAAATGGACAAGGTTCCAGGGCTCATCTGAATTCTGGAGATGGGCCTGGTTGTAACACTAGGCTGGGATCTAGAGCTCAGCTCATTTTCTGAGCTGAACTCATCGCTAGAACTGGACTGGGCCCCAGAATGGGGATGGGTACTTGAGTGAAACTGGGTTTTAGAACAGGGTTGGGGTCTGGATATGGACTGAGCTGCCACATTCATCTGGGTTCCTGAGCTGCTCTGGGTTCGTGAACAGGGTTGAGTTTGGGAGCTGTCTTTGAATCCTAAGCTGGAAAGGCTTTGGTAGCTGGGCTGCTTCTTGATTCTTACCTGGGTTTCAGAACTAACTGGTGTCCCTGAGCTAGACTGGCTGTCCAAGTATGGGTTTGTCATATAGCTGTCTTGCATTCCAGAGTCAGGTCGAGTTTTATGGCAAGGCTTGGTCATAGAGCTGGGCTGGTTTCCAAAACTGGCATTGGTCATAGAGCTGGGCTGGGTCTTAAAACTTATCTGGGTTCCAGAACTTGACTTAATGCTAGAGCTCGGCTTGGCCTCAGAGCTGTCCTGGGTTCTAGAAGAAGGCTGAGTTTTGGAACTGGGCTGGGTTCTAGAGCTGGGTTGGTTGTCAGAACTGGATTGTGTTCTAGAGATGAACCTAGTTTCAGAGCTGGCCTGGGCTTTAGAACAGGGCTTGGTCTCAGTGCTGGGCGTGGTTTCGGAACTGAGCTTGGTTCTAGAGCAGGGTTTGGTCTCAGAGCTGAGCTGGGTTTTAGAACAGGGCTTTGTCTCAGAGCTGGGCTTAGTCTCAGAACTGATATGGGTTCTGGAGCTGTACTTGGTCTCAGAGCTAGCCTGGGTTCTAGAGGAGGGCTGAGTTCTAGAGCTGGGTTGGGTCTCAGAACCAGAGGAAATCTTAGAGATGAACTTGGCCTCAGAGCTGGCTTGGAGTCTAGAGCAGGGCTTGGTCTCAGAAATAGGCTTGGTCTCAGAACTGGTATGGGTTCTAGAGGTGACCTTGGTCTCAGAGATGACCTGGGCTCTAGAGGGGGACTGAGTCTCAGATCTGGACTGGGCTCTGGAGCAGGGCTGGTCTTCGGGAACCTGCTGGCAGGGCTGGGGCAGGGGGCTGGGCTCAGGACTGGGGCTGCGCTCAGCCCCAGGGCAAACTAGCCACAGGCCTCCCTGGCCTCGCCGATGGCGGCCCACACCTCCACCACAAACTCGTCCGGGAAGGCGAACTCGCCCAAGACGGAGTCTAAATGGCGCGCAAACTCCTGAACGCTCACTGTCTTCTTGGACGTCTCCACCATGGTGGATGCTGCCAGAGTGGGAGGAGAAGTGGGTAAGGGTGCTCTGGGGCCCCAACTTCCCCTTGGGACCCCTACCTCCTCCCCATGGGCTGGCCTCCCCCCAGGGTCCACCAGCTTACCCTGGCCCCTTACCCAGCTCTGGGTCCCGAATGCCCATGTAACTCTCTAGCAGGTCATCCACCCTCCGAGATGCCTCTTCCTCAAATTCACTGGGCTGAGGGCATAGGGGGACAAAACAGAAGGTCAGAAGTTCAGATCCCTCCAGCCCAGCTCCCTCCCAAGGCCTCATCCCTTGGGTGACAGCACGCTGGGACTTTATGAGTCAATACTTCTGTACAACCATTATTGTCCTGCCTCACCAAGACCAGTTTTGCAGATGAGGAAACTGAGGCTGGGCAAAGGAGGTCTTGCCCAAGGTCATGCTGACTCAGCGGCAGAGCTCTAGGTACAAGAGCCTTTGAAGACCCCCCTCCCCTGTACTCACCCCTTCCTCTACTGTGGCAGCTCCCCCAGAACGAAGCCGCAAGGTCTCCCGCCCACTGGTCACTTTTGCTTCCATAGGGCATTTGCTGCTTCGGCTCCTCTGGCTGATCATATCTGGAAGGGACAGATTAGTGGAGGGGCATGTGTTCTGGGTGGATCCACTCTTTGTAAACACTGGTAAACCACCAGCTGAGACTTTCTAGAACTTTCTTATCCTTCAAAAGCCTCCTTATGTCCATAGCTGTAAAGCAGCACTTAAAAGCTCCCAGCCAAGTGACAAAATGGATCTAAACACTTCACCCTTTCTCCATCTTCCCAAACTTCCCCCATATCCAGATGGACTATAAAAATATAGAAACTAGGCCCTGGCCAGTTGGCTCAGTGGTAGAGCATCGGCTTGGCGTGCAGGAGTCCGGGGTTCGATTCCCGGCCAGGGCACACAGGAGAAGCGCCCATCTGCTTCTCCACCCCTCCCCCTCTCCTTCCTTTCTGTCTCTCTCTTCCCTTCCCACAGTGGAGGCTCCATTGGAGCAAGGTTTGCTCAGGCGCTGAGAATGGCTCCATGGCCTCTGCCTCAGGTGCTAGAATGGCTCTGGTTGCAACAGAGCGAGGCCCCAGATGGGCAGAGCATTGCCCCCTGGTGGGCATGCCGGGTGGATCCCGGTCGGGCGCATGCGGGAGTCTGACTGCCTCCCCGTTTCTAACTTCAGGGGAAAAAAAAAGAAAGAAGGAAACTACCTCACTGTTCCTGATACAATGCCAAAAGTTTTATGTCATGTCATATCATCAGAGGCATCTAGAATCTTCCATCCTGTCCCATCCACCCTCCATTTTCCCGGCATCCAGAGAACTCACTTCCGCAAGAGCTCCCCCCACCCGCGTGTCCCTGAGGCCACAAGTGGCCCTCACCGAAGGCTCTCTTGGGCTGCACCAGGCGCAGGGTGAAGGGCTGGGCCTTGGGCAGCTCACGGAGCATCTTGGCGACTTCGTAGTGGCGGCAGCCGACGATAGAGTGGTCGTTTATGGCCTCGATGCTATCACCCACACAAACAGCTTCGATCCTGTTGATGATGCTGCCCTCCTTGATCCTCTGCAGGGACTCAGAGTCACTCAAGGGGCCACCCCTGCAGAGCTCACTTAGACCAGAGAGGGGCATGGCTCACCCCAGGTCATCTAGCAAACCGAAAAGATACCTGCCCCACCCCCCACCCTGCCACCGTGGGCACCTTGATGAAGGCGTATCCAGCCCCGTTGTCTGTGATGGTCAGCCCCAGGGCATCCTCCGTCTTAGTGACCTCCACCTCCTTGGTCTCACCGCGCACATGAGCAAAGATAAAGTCCTCCAACCCTATCTGGCCGCCCAGGAGTTTCTGCATGTCCACTTTGTGGCTGTTTAGTGTGCAGAATAAGATCTGTCCCGAGGGGAGGGGGAGCCCAGAATTAATGACAACGCTCATACTCCACCGTCTGCGCAGAACCACAGGGGGATCGGCTCATGGGCCTGAAGGAAACCGAGGCACCAAGAGGCACGAAACTGGCCTAGTCGCCTGGTGCAAAGGATCCCAGCCCACAGGATCTTCAGAATGGGGTAGGGGGTGAGGAGAAAACTTCTAGAATGAGGAACAGGGTAAGAAGGAAACTGGGAACAGGAAGAAATCTCCTCTCCCACCCCCAGATTTCCAGTTTTAACTTTGTGGTGCCCTGACCCCCTTCCCCACAACCATCTTTTTCAGGCCGTTCTGCATCCGCTGGCGCCCCCTGGAGGCTGCCAGGCGCACCGCTCTGCAGCCCAGCCCAAAACCCATGCCTCCTCCGACGTATCTCCCAGAAAGGAGCTGCCTGGAATCCCAGGCCCCAGCCGCGCCCCAGGTACCACAGATAGGCTTCCCTGAGCGCTGATATCCAACTTAGCTGTGTGGGTGAAGTGAGTTCCCGGATGATCTAGGGACTCTCTAACCCTAGGACCTGTTCATATTTTGTCCAGGGTGCTCAGTGAGGGTGTCTCCAGGCCATGAGCATTACTGGATCTGAGAGGTGCATCTCTGCGATCTGGATCCAATCTCCTCCATCTGGGAGTGTGGGTTCCAGGGACTCCCAGCCCAAGGTTCCAGGCTCCCCCATGTACCCCTCGATCAGTCCAGTGGGCCTCAGGCACTGGTGGTTTGGAGTCCTCACTCACCTCAGTGGGCGCGATCCCGAAGGCTTCGGCTATCTTGGCGTAGAGCTCGCGAACGTTGGTGAAGCCCTCTATCTTGCCGGTGGGGCTGCCGTGCGCCAGTTGCGTGCGGAAGACAAGGCGCGGGCGGGCGCGGGGTGTGGTTGGGGGCTCCGAGGGCGAGGGCGGAGGTGCAGGCGGGCGCGGGGCCTCGGCCCCCCGGGCCTCGCGGGCCGCTGCGCTCTCCATGGCCGGAGGAGCTAGGCCACCCGGGCCACCGCCTCCGCCGCTGCCGGATCTGCTGCTTCCTGCAGCCTCCCCTCCCCCGGCCCAGGGCGCGACAGCCGAGCCGACCAGGTAAGGGGATCCAGGAACCCGAGCCGCCCAGGAAGGCGACACCGCGGGGTGCGGGAGGGGGTGGCCCCAGGTGTCCAGGCCCTGCCAGGGCCAGATGCGCACTCTCCGGGGACCCTGGGAGGTCTGCGGTGGTCTGAACTATGGCGCGGGAAAAACAGGGATCACAAATGAGGAGTGGGACAGCTGAGCGCACCGGAGCGCTCACTCCGCAAAATGCGCTCATTTAATCCTTGCAACAGCCAGGATAAGAAGTGGTAGTAAGGTTATCCTGGTATAACCTGAGCCTCATCCTGTCCCTCTTCTGCCCACACACAGTCCTCCAGGGCTCCTACCTCCCTCAGGGTAAAAGCCCTGAGTTTTTCCTCTGGCCCACGTGGTCCTGCACAATCTCCCTCCCCTTTGCTCTCTCTGCTCTCTAGTCACACAGGCCTCAACTGTTCCTGCAACATGCCAGGCATAGTCTTGCCCCAGGGCCTTTGCATGTGCTTTTGTCCTTGCCTGGAACACCTTCTCCCAGATCTTCAGGTGGTTCTTTCCCTCACTTCCTTCAGCTCTTTGCTTAAATGTCACCTCTTCTAACCACCTCCGATCTCTCTTCTCAGCTTTTTTTTTTCTCTCTCGCATTGAACACCACTTGACAAATCAGATATTTTTACTAATCTATCTTGTGTCCTGTCTCCCTAACTGGAATGTCAGCTCCAGGAGAAAAGGGTTTCTTATCTCTTGTTCACCACTGTACTTGGGTGCCCAGTGCCTGGCGCAGAGTGAGCAGGTGCTCAGGCAGTATTTGATGAGAGAATAAATGAACCCCCAGGTTACAGATGAAGAAGAGGCTTTGGCATCAGGAGGCCTCTGTAAGAAACCCCTGGGAATACAATACTAGGCATCAGGGAATTTGGCTCAATAAGCAATGGTGGAATGAATGCCATTCGGCAGCATAAAAGAGGGGCCTCCAACCTTGGAAGAACCTCAGAAACCAGACATTGATGGGAAAGGCTTTGGATGATGTAAAAAAAAAAGTAAAGTTTGAAAGCCTATAAAACATGACACACACCATAACATGGATGAACTTGAACACATGATGCTCAGTGAGAGAAGCCAGACACAAAAGGCCACACAGTGTGTGACTCCATTTATATGAAATGTCCAGAACCACAAAATCCTCAAAGACAGTAAATAGATTAATGGAGAGGGGATGGGGAAGGTGACTGCTAAGCGATGCAAGGTTTCTTTTTGGAGTGATGGAATGTTCTGGAATTAGATAGTGCCAATAGTTGCAAAACTTTGTGAATAGACTAGAATTGTGCACATCAAAATCTTTAAAAATGGCCTGACCTGTGGTGGCGCAGTGGATAAAGCATCGACCTGGAAATGCTGCGGTTGCCGGTTCAAAACCCTGGGCTTACCTGGTCGAGGCACATATGGGAGTTGATGTTTCCTGCTCCTCCCCCCCCCCTTCTCTCTCTGTCTCTCTCCTCTCTCTCTCTCTCTCTCCCTCTCTCCTTTCTAAAAATGAATAAATTTTTAAAAAAAAATTAAAAAACAAAAAAACAAAAAACAAAATCTTTAAAAATGAAAGAAAAAAAACAACCCAAATGATCAAAATAGTACTTTTTTAGGAAGGCATGCTCATGTGCTACACTCAAGCAGGAGTCTCAAACTTGCGGCCCGCCGAAAAATTTTGTGTGGCCCGCAGACTAATCCACGAAGTTCAAAATATTTAAGATAAAATTAAGTAAGCCCGTGGATTAGTCTGCAGGCCGCACAAAATTGTTCGGGCCGCGAGTTTGAGACCCCTGTTATAGTATGCAAAGACCTGCCCAGAAATAATAAATTCCAAATTTGGGATGGAAGTACCTGTCCCAGGGAGGCAGTTGGTAGGGAGCTTACACCTTGGGGTGGGGTGGGGGAAATATACAGTTGTATCAGTCCCCTAGGGCTGTCATAACAAAGTACCACAAAACATGTGCCTTAAAACAATAATTTAGGCCCTGGCCGGTTGGCTCAGCGGTAGAGCGTCGGCCTGGCGTGCGGGGGACCTGGGTTCGATTCCCAGCCAGGGCACATAGGAGAAGCGCCCATTTGCTTCTCCACCCCTCCCCCTCCTTCCTCTCTGTCTCTCTCTTCCCTTCTCGCAGCCAAGGCTCCATTGGAGCAAAGATGGCCCGGGCGCTGGGGATGGCTCCTTGGCCTCTGCCCCAGGCGCTAGAGTGGCTCTGGTCGCAGCAGAGCGTTGCCCCCGGTGGGCAGAGCGTCGCCCCCTGGTGGGCGTGCCGGGTGGATCCCGGTCAGGCGCATGCGGGAGTCTGTCTGACTGTCTCTCCCCATTTCCAGCTTCAGAAAAATACAAAAACAAAACAAAACAAAACAAAAAAACAGTAATTTACTCTCTCACAGTTCTGGAAGCCAGAAGTCTGAAATCAGGTTGTCAGCAAGACCATGCTCCAAGACCCGGAGTAAGATCCTCCCTTGCCTCTCCTGGCCGACAAATCCTTGGCATTCCTCGGCAGCTTGCAGTACTCTAATGTCTGCCTTTGTCATCACACAGCTGTCTCCTTTCTGTGTCTAAATTTTCATCTTATAAGGACACCAGTCATATTGGATCAGGCCCACTCTACTCCAGGATGACCTCATCTTAATTCATATCTGCAAAGACCCTATTTTCAAATAAGGTCACATTCTGAGGTTCCAGGGGTTTGGAGTTCAACATATCTTTTTTTCCCCCCTTAAGTGAAAAGTGGGAAGGCAGAAACAGCCTCCCACATGTGCCCCCACCGGGATCCACCTGGCAAACCCCCTACGAGGAGGGGTGCTCTGTTCGTTAGGAGTGTTGTTCCGTTTTTCAGCAACCAAGCTGTGCCTGAGGTGAGGCTGTGGATCCATCCTCAGCATCTGGGGCCAATTCGCTCCAATTGAGCCATGGCTGCAGGAGAGGAACACAGAGAGAGAGAGGGAGAGAGAGAGAGAGAGAAAGAGAGAGAGAGAGAGGGAGAAATGAGAAAAGGAGGGTTGGAGAAGCAGATGGGTGCTTCTGTGTGCTCTGACTGGAAATCAAATCTGGGACATCCATACTCTGGGCTGATGCTCTACCACAGATCCAACTGGCCAGGGCCTCAACATATCTTTTGAGAGGACAAACAGTGGTACCTTGAGATACGAGTTTAATTCGTTCTGTAACTGAGCTCATAAGTCAGTCAACTTGTATATCAGACAAATTTCTCCCATTTAGAATAACTGAAATAGATTTAATCCATTCCAGCCCAGTGAAACATCCCCAAACCATCCTAAATTATGAAGACTTTTTTTTTTAACAGGGACAGAGAGAGTCAGACAGAGGGATAGATAGGGACAGACAGACAGGAACGAAGAGAGATGAGAAGCATCAATCATCAGTTTTTCATTGCGACACCTTAGTTGTTCATTGATTGCTTTCTCATATGTGCCTTGACTGCAGGCTTTCAGCAGATCGAGTAACCCCTTGCTTGAGCCAGCGACTTTGAGTCTAAGCTGGTGAGCTTTGCTCAAACCGATGAGCCCACGTTCAAGTTGGCGACCGCGGGGTCTCGAACCTGGGTCCTCTGCGTCCCAGTCTGACGCTCTATCCACTGCGCCACCACCTGGTCAGGCAAGAAAGACGGTTTTTATTTTATTTTTTTAAGGTTTTTTTAAAAAAATTATTTATTTATTTATTCATTATTAGAGAGGAGAAACAGAGGGAGAGAGAGGAGAGAGAGACAGAGAGAGAGAAGGGAGGAGGAGCTGGAAGCATCAACTCCCATATGTGCCTTGACCAGGCAAGCCCAGGGTTTTGAACTGGCGATCTCAGCATTTCCAGGTAGACGCTTTATCCACTGCGCCACCACAGGTCAGGCCTATTTTATTTTATTTTTATAAAGATTTTATTTATTCATTATAGAGAGGGGAGAGAGAGAGAGAGAGAGAGAGAGAGAGAGAAGGGAGGAGGAGCAGAAAGCATCAACTCCCATATGTGCCTTGACCAGGCAAGCCCAGGGTTTTGAACCAGCAACCTCAGCATTTCCAGGTTGACACTTTATCCACTGCGCCACCACAGGTCAGGCAAAAAAGACGTTTTTTAATTAAGAAACACACATGTATACTTTAGCAATGCATAACAAAATATATGAAATAAAAGAAAAAAGTGTTATTTAGTACTGTATTCTTACCTTGGAGACAGACGAGTGCGGCTAACAGAGGTGAATGGCGAAGGAGAAAGGAGGGAGGAAGGGATGCAGGCACTGTAGACACGTAAACTAAAACCGCACTTTCTTAACACTAAATGTAAACTAAAACTGAATTTTCTTTACTTTAAATAACACTAAAACTGCACTTTCTTTACTAAAAATGAAACCACAAAAACTTAATTGTAAAAAAATGCATTTTCTTAACTTTAAACTTAACCTGGCCCTGGCCGGTTGGCTCAGCGGTAGAGCGTCGGCCTGGCGTGCAGGGGACCCTGGTTTGATTCCCGGCCAGGGCACATAGGAGAAGCACCCATTTGCTTCTCCACCCACCCCGCCTTCCTCTCTGTCTCTCTCTTCCCCTCCCGCAGCCAAGGCTCCATTGGAGCAAAGATGGCCCGGGCGCTGGGGATGGCTCCTTGGCCTCTGCCCCAGGCGCTAGAGTGGCTCTGGTCGTGGCAGAGCTACGCCCTTGAGGGGCAGAGCATCACCCCCTGGTGGGCAGAGCATCGCCCCTGGTGGGCGTGCTGGGTGGATCCCAGTCGGGCGCATGCGGGAGTCTGTCTGACTGTCTCTCCCCATTTCCAGCTTCAGAAAGAAAGAAAGAAAGAAAAAAAACTTAACCTAAGCTTAACATTATGTATTTTTTCATTTAATGATCACCTGTTTCTGCCTTTTTGGCTGCAGTTTCAGCACTTTCACTTGCAGGACTTTTGAATAAAAATCCATCCAAAGAGGTTTGCTTTTGCCTGCCTTTTAAAATGTTACGGAAATGGGCCCTGGCCGGTTAGCTCAGTGGTAGAGCGTCAGCCTGGCGTGCGGGAGTCCTGGGTTCGATTCCCGGCCAGGGCACACAGGAGATGTGCCCATCTGCTTCTCCACCCCTCCCCCTCTCCTTCCTCTCTGTCTCTCTCTTCCCCTCCCTCAGCCAAGGCTCCATTGGAGCAAAGTTGGCCCGGGCGCTGAGGATGGCTCTGTGGCCTCTGCCTGAGGCCCTAGGATGGCTCTGATTGCGGCAGAGTGATGCCTCAGATGGGCAGAGCATCGCCCCCTGGTGGGCATGCTGGGTGGATCCCAGTCGGGCGCATGCAGGAGTCTGTCTGACTGCCTCCCGGTTTCCAACTTCAGAAAAATACAAAAAAAAAAAAAAGATGTTACAGAAATGTGCCTGACCAGGTGGTGGTGCAGTGGGTAGAGCGCCGGACTGGGATGCGGAAGGATCCAGGTTCAAGACCCTGAGGTCACCAGCTTGAGCATGGGCTCATCTGGTCACCATGAAAAACTGATGATTGATGCTTCTCATCTCTCTCTGTTCCTGTCTATCTGTCCCTATCTATCCCTCTCTCTGACTCTCTCTCTCTGTCTCTGTTAAAAAAAAATTTAAATTAAATTAAGTTCACCTTATGAAAAAAATGTTACGGAAATGTGACAAACAAGTGTCATTAAAAAGTGCTGAAGCAGGACCAGTTGAAGCTTTTTCTGGGTGTTTCTTTTCAATGAAACTTGAAAGCTTCTCCCACATTGCCAGCATGTCTTTAATTTCACTTGTAGAAATCACTTCCTCCGACTCTACCTCCTCCTCACTACTAATCTCTTGCAGAAGCTCCGTATGTTGCATCATCTGTAGCTCCTTCAACTCCAGTTGAGCGTTCCTCCTCATGTTCCTCGACGAGCTCATTTACATCACCCTCATCTACCTCCAGACCCATCGACTTTCTGAGGGACACAATCTCCTCCAACGCTTTTACCTTGGTCTCGGTCTCTGGTTCGAATCCTTCGAAGTCCCTGTCTGCAACAACATCAGGCCATAACTTTTTCCATGCCAAGTTCAAGGTTCTTCTTATAACCTCTTGCCATGCCAAGTCAATAATGCATAAATATATCACGATGTTGTAGTGATCTTTCCAAAACTCTCTAAGGGTTAGATTTGTATTCTCTTTTTTTTTTTTTTTTATGACTGCTTCTTTTTTTTTTAATTTTTTTTAAATTTTTTATTTATTCATTTTTTTAGAGTGGAGAGGGAGAGACACACTGAGAGAGAGAGAGGAGAGACGAAGAGAGAGAAGTGGGGGAGGAGCTGGAAGCATCAACTCCCATATGTGCCTTGACCAGGCAAGCCCAGGGTTTCGAACCGGCGACCTCAGCATTTCCAGGTCGACGCTTTATCCACTGCGTCACCACAGGTCAGGCTAGATTTGTATTCTCAATCACCTCAAAGCAGTGGCGGAACAAGTGCTTTGTGTAAAGCTTTTTAAAGTTGGAAATGACCTGCTAGATTGAAGTCGTGTTGGGTGGGAGGTAGAGGACTTTCACGAATTTGAACTCATCAAGAATGTCATCTTCAGCCCTGGCCGGTTGGCTCAGCGGTAGAGCGTCAGCCTGGCGTGTGGGGACCCGGGTTCGATTCCTGGCCAGGGCACATAGGAGAAGCGCCCATTTGCTTCTCCACCCCACCCCCCTCCTTCCTCCCTGTCTCTCTCTTCCCCTCCCGCAGCCAAGGCTCCATTGGAGTAAAGATGGCCCGGGCGCTGGGGGTGGCTCCTTGGCCTCTGCCCCAGGCGCTAGAGTGGCTCTGGTCGCAGCAGAGCGACGCCCCGGAAGGGCAGAGCATCGCCCCCTGGTGGGCAGAGCGTTGCCCCTGGTGGGCGTGCCAGGTGGATCCCGGTCGGGCACATGAGGGAGTCTGTCTGACTGTCTCTCCCCGTTTCCAGCTTCAGAAAAATAAAAAAAATAAAAAAAAGAATGTCATCTTCAAGACCAGGAGGGTGGGCTGGAGCATTTTCAAGGATTAGTAATGCTTTCATCAGGAGTTTATTTTCTTGAAGATATTTCTTTCTTTTTTTTTTTTTTTTGTATTTTTCTGAAGCTGGAAACAGGGAGAGACAGTCAGACAGACTCCCGCATGCGCCCGACCGGGATCCACCCGGCACGCCCACCAGGGGGCGACGCTCTGCCCACCAGGGGGCGATGCTCTGCCCCTCCGGGCTGTCGCTCTGTCGCGACCAGAGCCACTCTAGCGCCTGGGGCAGAGGCCAAGGAGCCATCCCCAGCGCCCAGGCCATCTTTGCTCCAATGGAGCCTCGCTGCGGGAGGGGAAGAGAGAGACAGGGAGGAAGGAGAGGGGGAGAGGTGGAGAAGCAGATGGGCACTTCTCCTGTGTGCCCTGGCCGGGAATTGAACCCAGGACTTCTGCACGCCAGGCTGACGCTCTACCACTGAGCCAACCGGCCAGGGCTTGAAGATATTTCTTCACTGCAGGACCAAAGACGAGATTTATCCATTCAATAATAAACTGCCACATAACCCGTGCCCTAGCATTGGCGCACCACATAACCTGCAGTTTTTCTTTAAGAATCTTGTGAGTCTTGCCTGACCAGGCTGTGGTGCAGTGGATAGAGCATCAGACTGGGATGCAGAAGACCCAGGTTCGAGACTCCAAGGTTGCCAGCTTGAGCGTGGGCTCATCTGGTTTGAGCAAAAATTCACCAGCTTGGACCCAAGGTCACTGGCTCAAGCAAGGGGTTACTCAGTCTGCTGAAGGCCCGCGGTCAAGGCACGTATGAGAAAGCAATCAATGAACAACTAAGATGTCACAATGTGCAACGAAAAACTAATGATTGATGCTTCTCATCTCTCCATTCATGTCTGTCTGTCCCTGTCTATCCCTCACTCTGACTCTCTCTGTCTCTGTAAAAAAAAAAAAAAAAAAAAGAATCTTGTGAGTCTTAAAGGCTTGAGGATTTTCGGGATGATACACTAGCAGTAGCTTTACTTTTCAGTCACTGCTTGCATTTGCACACAATGCAAGGGTCAGAGGGTCCTTCATGAGTTTATGGCCTGGCAGCTTCTTCTGCTCTGCAGTGATGAAAGTCCTCCGGGGCATTTTTCCCCAAAACAATCCTGTTTCGTCACAGTTGAACACTAGTTGGGGGGATGTAGCCTTACTTTGAGATAAACACAGCAAAACATATGACGTACTCCTCAGCTGCCTTATCGTCAGCACTCGCAGCTTCAGTATGCCTCACCACCGAGTGGATGCCAGATCTCTTCTTGAAATTTTCAAACTGGCCGTGACTTGCTTTAAATGTATCTTCTGCTGCCTCTTTTGAGGTTGATGGTTCTTTCTTCTTCAAGTCGCTGTAAATAATACATGCCTTTTCGAATATCATAGTCTCCGTCACTGTATCTCCTGCCAGCTCTTTCTCTTTCACCCACACCAGCAGAAGCTTCTTCATTTCTTCATGGATATTTGTCCTTAATTAGGACAGAATTGTAGTTTCTTTCGCTGGATTTGCACTTTTGATGGCATCCTTTTGTTTAAGGATGGTACAAATTGTAGATGTATTACGGTTGTACAGCCTTGCCAGTTCACTCACTCATACACCACACTCATGTTTTTCTTTTTTTTTAAATAATGGTCTTTTTTTTATAAATTTATTTTTTTATTTATTCATTTTAGAGAGGAGAGGGAGAGACAGAGAGAGAGAGAGAGAGAGAGAGAGAGAAGGGGAGGAGGAGCTGGAAATATCAACTCCCATATGTGCCTTGACCAGGCAAGCCCAGGGTTTTGAACCGGCGACCTCAGCATTTCCAGGTCGACACTTTATCCACTGCGCCACCACAGGTCAGGCTCATGTTTTTCTATTATTTCTTGCTTTACTTCTGTCGAGATCATTCTCTTCTTCTTGTCACCACTGTCCTTTACACTCACTTTCTTTGGCTCCATGATAGCACACAAAAAAGTTAGTAAAAATGCAAAAATGATGCAAGAACAAGCACAGCGCACGAGATTTGACTTGATTCTGCGGGTAACACGTGAGAAAGAACAAGATGCTGGTATTGTGGACCCGTGTGCCAACGCGCCAACTAGCGGCAGCTTCTTGAATCACAACTCGTATTTTGGAATTTCGCTTGGATCTCAAACAAAATACAAACCGAGTAGCAGCTTGTATGTTAAAAAATTCATGATGGTCTGCTCATATCTCAAGGTACCACTGTAATTCAACCTGTAACACAGTGTTGGTCAAATTAGTCTCCAAAAGTTCTAAAATGTTTTAAATATTTCATTAAATGCAGAAGTCTCTGGGAGGTTTCTCAACCAGTGAAGCATAGCATTACCACATAACACAACAGTCCCATTCCTGGGGATGGAACCCAGGGAATTGAAAACGGGCTCAAACAAAAGACTGTAAATGCATGTTCACAGAAGCACAATTCACAATGGCCAAGAGGTGGCAACAGCCCAAATGTCCATCAATGGATAAACACAATGTGTCCATCCACAGTGGAATATTACTCAGCCATAAAAAGGAGTAAAGCACTGACACTTGCTACGACATGGATAGACCTTCAAAACAAAACTGGCAGTGAGAAAAGCCACACACAAAAGGTCACAGACTGCGGGATTCCATTCACATGAAATGTTCAGAACAGGCAAATCCAGAGATATAGGAAGTCATGGACTGGAGGAGGGCAAGCCTGAGGCCCCCAGGTGGGACATCTTGGGGAATCCTAGGAACATCTTCAGGCCCAAACACCTACAAATACACAATCACAAGTTTGAAATTCAAATTCCACTTTATTTTTCATTTTAAAATGTCCAGATTAAGCAGTAGCAAAGGGGCCATCTCCATGAGGGTCCCTTAGCTGGATGAGGGCAAAGGATTAGTACCAGCTCCCCAATTCTGGGGTGCAGAAATTTGAGGGCCACAAGCAGAAGGCCCTCACCCAAGTGTGAGAGCGTATCCTGCAAGTGCCTGCTTGTGTGGGGCACTTGTAGTCAGCACCGTTGGGACATCCCTCCAAGTATGTCAGGTGGATTTTCTCTGCCCCATGTCCTGGGCCAGATCCCGAGAGCCACTGTAACTTGTGTCACCCTCTCTATGCCAGTATGAGAGCTGTTGTGGGTCCCCTTGTGTTCTGGGTTATGCTGCCTCCTGTGTGGTGTTCCCACATTCCCGTAGTGTGGCATGACTTGTCAGGCCATAGGGTTCGATGTGTTGTCCAAGGTGGGTGACTTTTCTGGATTTGGGGTACTGGGGAGGTTGAAAGCTAGAGGATGTTGTAGAACTTTAGGGGGCTGGAGCTCCCAAGGCGCAGGATGGGGCTTGGTGCTAAAGAGAGTAAACCCCACCCCACTTCCATGGGGTATGGGTGGGAGGGACCACAAGCAGAGCTTGGTCTTCTTGGGATCCATGGGCGTGACCAATACCCTCATAGGTGCTCACTGCAACGAGAGGAGAGGAGTGCTAATGGGGACTCCATCATCTCAGCCCCCATCACCATCCTGGGGAAGACTAGAGGGCACCCTCCCTTAGCTACTCCAAACAGATTTCAGAGTGGGAGGGCCTAGAGTTGACCCCATCTAACCTAGGCAGCAAGAAATCACCCAGAATAAACTGCCAAGAAGCTTTAGAGAAGTTCTAGTTCCCCAGAATGAATCCAACTGGCCAGGGGGACTGGCAAATCCCACTTGGCAGTGTTAATACAGCACCCAGCCTGATCAGCATACCCCAGTGGTCCCAGCATTAGCCTCATGCCCCATGAATATATAAGTCCCATCTGGTAAATCCCAAATGGGCGGGAACCTCAGAACAAGATACCCTGCTAAACCCCATCCTGCAGAGCCCACAGACCGTGGAAACCCCACTGGAGTACAAAATGCAGGCATTTCTGCTGAAGTAGGTCAAGACAGGTCGAACCAGAGGGGCAGTTTCCCATGCAGGGCTGCCCAACTGGCCTGAATGGGCCGGGGGACCCGGGGGGGGGGGCACAGACTCAGGCACACACCTAGCGACCTGGGCCAGGATCTCCTTGATTCGGACGATGAGCTTTTCATGCTGGGCGGGGTCGCGCTCAATGGCTCCGTGCAGCCGGGCCATGTAAAAGTCAAGCGTGCTGAGTGTGGGAGTCTCGCCCGTGCCTGGGGATGGCAGGGGATCAGTCAGCTGAACCCAGTGGAGGAGTGGACGGCGTCTGGGCTCCACAGAAGTAGAGAGATCAAAGATCGGGTCTGTAAGGGAGGGGTCCTGGGGAGGGGGACCTTGATGGGTGTCAGTGGGGTTAAGTGACGGGATCAAGGCATCTGGGGGTGGGGTGGCCCAGAAGATGTTAGTTGGCCCGAGCGAAGTTGCAGTGGGGGTGGGGTATGGAGGTCTAGAGGAAAGGAAATTGGCTAAGCTAAGACAATTACTAAAAGTGAGACCTATAGGGTTGCAGCAGACGGAAGCGCAGGTCTGTGAGGGTGGGGCTGGCGTAAGCAAGGGCCAGTGAGTGCTGGCAGCAACTCTGACAAGTGCTGTGGGGGTCAGCAGTGCGAAGGAGGGTTAAGGGGGGAGGGGTTTGGGGAGGGCAACAGGGGTGAGGGGCGAGGGGGATGACCAGTGCGTGCAATACTCAAGGTAGGGAGAAGTTCATATGGAGCCGGGCTCAGCTTGTGGAGGGAAACGGGGTCAGTGGGGTAGGGTCTCGCAGTGAACAGGACGGGGCTCACTATGCCCAGAGTCTGCACAAGGAGGCAGAAACACCAGGGGCAAGAATTACAGTGATTAGAATGGGGTTCAAGGTAGTGGAGGGTGGAGCTAGCGGGGCCAGGACTGGACGGACAGGGGCGGAGCTTCCGCACCAGGGACAGGCAACGAGGCGAAGCTGGCAGTGAGTGCCTGGCGCACGGCCTGGAGCTGCTGCTGCAGCGCCAGCGTCCGTCGCTCCTCCAGCGCCAGCTCCTGCTCCAGGCGCTCACGCGCGCTGCTCATGTTCTGTGTGTGCCTCTGCAGAACCGCGTTCTGCTCTTCGAAGACCACGTTCATCTTCCGCAGGCGCCGCAGTTCCGCCTCTCGTGCTGCAGGAGGAAGCCAGGTCAGACCCTGGCACTTCCTCCACCTACCCTCTGCCTGGCCATTGCCCAAACTGCCCCGCGCCAAGCCTTCAGACAGACATTGCTTTGCCTCCAGCCCCACCCTTTAGCTCCTGGGACTAAAGGACACGGGAAGAAGGTGGCTCGGCTTTTTTTTTTTTTTCTTTTCTTTCTAAGAGATGAGAAGCATCAATCATTAGTTTTTTGTTGAGCACTGCAACACCTGAGTTGTTTATTGATTGCTTTCTCATATGCCTTGCCCGCGGGCCTTCAGCAGACTGAGTAACCCCTTGCTTGAGCCAGCGACCTTGGGCTCAAGCTGGTGAGCTTTTGCTCAAACCAGATGAGCCTGTGCTCAAGCTGGCGACCTCGGGGGTCTCGAATCTGGGTCTTTCGCATCCCAGTCCAATGCTCTATCTACTGCGCCACCGCCTGGTCAGGCTCGGCTTTTAGGGGAAAATATCCCCACCCACTGCCTCCTGCCTTAGAGCTGTCTTTTGGCCCAGCTCTCTCCTATCACTTATTTCCCCAAGGACCCCTAGCTGGTACTCACCTTTGTTTTGGTCCAAGAACTCTTCTGTAAAAATGGGGACGTCGAAGGTGGAGAAGCCATCGCAGTCCCCACCCTGGGACAAGATAGGTGGCAACGTTTACTTTGAGGGGACATCCAAACACCCTCTTGGGATGTCCCCCAACTTGGGGGTGTCCTTGAGCCACTGAGGTTGGAGTACATTTAACAACATTCCCATGGTGTGGCTGCCCCTGCTTCTGCTTTTATAAGATCAACCAGAGCCACTCACTTCCCATAAGTGTTGGTCCTGGCACACCCAGGGGCCTCAGTCAAAAGCCTCAAGACTTCCAGACCTTTCTCACCTAGGTGCTCCCCTGGGAGGAGGGGCACTTACCTTGTGTCCATTCAAGAGAGTATTCATGAGCCCGGAGCCCGAGTCCTCTGGTGGGGGAGGGAGGAGGGCAGGGTCAGCCTCCCAGGTCTTCTCTGACTGCTTTGCATGTGCTTGTTCCCCCGGCTTGGAACACCCTCCTTCCCATCTCCCAGTATGAGCCCCGAGGAGGGTTATGGGTAGGTCTTGAGGGTCATGATCCCTTTTATAGAAGGCACTCGTCTGTCTCGGGTTCCTTCTCACCTTTCTTGATTTTCTTTTCCTGGATCTTCTCAGTGCACATCTTGTAGGCTTCCGACTGCTGGTAGGCCCGCAGCTCCTTCATGTACTGCTGCTTCTCCCGCTCAGCCTCGTCCAGGTACCGCTGGCAGGGCAGCATGAGAAGGCTTGGCCCAGTCCTGGTGTAGGTGAGGCCTCCAGGGCCAGGCCCCCATCTCCATCACATCTCACTATGCTGCACATTCCCAGAGTTCCTTACTACCTTCCAGACAAAACCTGGCCCCTCAGCCTACTGCTCAGGGTACCTTTTGCTCCCCATCCCAGGGTGTCTGAGTGACTACAGGCTCCCACCTCCAGGCTGCTCTCCTGCACTTATTTTCCTTGTTGAAATCCCACTAATGAGGATGCAAACCGGTCGTGGGTTGTTACCTTTCCTTGATGTTTATGCACTTTTTAAATTACCTGGATTTGAAAATCAGGTTTCATAGAAAAATCCAACCCCACCCCTACTTCTTTAGCTGTCAGGTAACCACACTAAGTTTTGTCTCGCCTATTGCTACCCTTCCCCCAATAAACTGGGCAGGTGTCATGGGTAGTCAGTTCTCCAGGAGTAAGGAAGGACCCTCCACATCAGGTCCTTTCGGGATGAGGCAGCGGGAGGAATCCGAGTGGGGTGGGAGGTCAGTGGCCCCGGACCAGCCCCACCCGCCGCCCCCTGCTGTCCACCTGCTTCTCTGTGGGCTGCAGTTTGCTCCACTCGGCACCCAGCATCTTAGTGATCTCAGGAAAGGGCAGGTCCGGGTGGCGCGTGCGGATCTGCTCCCGACGCTCGTTCAGGAAGCGCACGTAGCCAGTGACAGGTGCTTTAGGACCATTTGGCAGGATCTTCTTCCGTTTTTTGCCTTTGGGCCAGCCACGCTTCTTCACGGGCTGCAGAACCCCGCAGCGCCGTTGGAAGGGGCCTGGAGGGCTGGGGCGGGGCCCAGAGGAGGGGCGGGAGCCTTGCAAGATGTGGGCGGGGCCAGAGATGAGGGGTGCGGCTAGCCAGGACCCAGAAGGCCTGAAGGTGTGCCAGGTCAGGGGTTAGAATTGTGAGAGAGTAGGGGAACCCTGGATAGAAGTGAAGGGTATCAGGGGTACTGGGAACAGGGGTTCAGGGCTGGCCTGTCTTGTGAGTGTAGCCTCTGTAATGTGGGCGTGGCTTGAGCTGGAAGAAGGGCCCACAAGACCACCAAAAGGTGCTTTCCCCTGGGAGGCGAGCAGTTGGAAAAGCTGGCATTAGTAGTGGGTGGGGCCTGAACTTGGAGTGGCAGTGGACCTTATGGAGCGTGGCATCTAGTATGGGGCAGGGTCTCAACTTTCCGAAGGGAAATCTGGACTTTGGGCCGAGCCACAGCGAAATTAAATCTAATCTGAAGCGAGGTTTGGGGGCTGGGAGCGAGATCCAGAGCCACCCACCACTGCGGGGACTCTCACCTCCTCCTCATGGGACCCTTTCTCGCCGGCTCGTGGGCCCTCGCCGCGCTCTTGCTTAACAGCCACCACGAAGCCCCCATGCTGTCCAGGAGCCTTGCCACCGGCCGGCCTAGAATCACAGGACGCTAAAGTCACACCTACCCTCCACACCGGAGGCGGAGCTGGTAGAGTGGAGGCCTGAGTCCTGGAAGCAGGGGTCTTTGGGGGTTAGAATCCAGGGGTCGGATCAGAAGCACTAAAGGAGCCAGTAGGGACCCTGGGAGAGACTGAAGCCACAGGACGCCAGGGTCACCCCTACCCCTCACCCTCGATGGCAGATATAGCAGCAGCGAAGGGGCCCGACCCCTCCTCCTAGGGGAGCCAGTAGGGGCCCTTGGAAGGAACTAGAGCCCGGGCGGGGTGGTGGAAGGGAAGCCTGCGAGGGCCCTATGGGAGGGCCTTCCTAGGTAGCAAGGAGTCAAGATCCTGGGGGCCGGGGTCGAGGAGCTCCGACAGAGAGTGGGCGGAAGCTGAGTTGCAGCCCCGAGTGGGCAATGGGAGGGGAAGTCGCACTCACGCGCCCGCCGCGCCGGGCTGCTTGGGGCCGTGGGACATGGCCGCTCCCGGCCGCACCTGGAACGCAGACGCGTGGCCGAGTAAGGGGCGCCCGAGCTGCCGACGACGGGGCCCGAATGGGGAGCCCCGGAATGCTGGGCCCGGAGCGCTTGGGGGGGGCCAGATCCGGGGACTGGGAGGGCCTCCAGAGCGGGCGCCCCAGGGATCCTTTGTTGGGCGATCGGCCCCCCGGAGGCCCTGGTCCTTCCTCCCTGGCCTGGGAGCGTCCCTGTCCCAGTCACGAGACCCCCGCGCCCCCGGCCCCTAGCGGGGCCTCGAGTTCCGCGGCTGTTTTCACCTCCAAAGAAACTTTCCCGGACCTCTCGGCAACTGCGACTCTCCAACCAACCGCCGGGAGCCCGCCCCTGCCGTCCGCTCCGCCCCGCACCGCTCCGCCCCCGGCAAGCTAATGATGGCCTCCGTGAGCCTTCGGATTGGGATGCGCTCTTTCTCTGGGGCGTGACCATACAGATAAAAGTCGGCGCGCCGATCTGCGATTGGCTAGGGCGGCCCTTGAGCCGCGTGGGAGGTGGATAGGGAAGGCTGCGGGTGATGCATCAAGTTCGGCTGCGCCCGGCCGCTTTCGGGACTAATCAGGGCACTTTGAGGCCTCGCAGGTCGGAGCTTCTTAAAGGGCCAGTAGGCAAAGCCCGGACTCCTCCTCCTCCGCTCAGGGAGAGATTCCCGGCTTCTGCAGAACCCGCTTCGGTCCCGCCCAAGTTGCCATGGTGACGGGTGTAGGTTGCTAAGGAAGGAGCTATTGACCTTCGGGGCAGTTCCCTGCCTCAGGGCAAGGTTGAACCTGTTCTTAGCATCCTGCAAACCTGGCGGGTAAATTTACTGTTTATGGACTGGACTAAGGACCCCGGCGCTCCTCTGTGCCTGGTTCTGCACTGAGCCAAGGGCCCTGGCCAGGAGCTGCTCTCCTTGCTGTGCAATGGGAGGACATTGACGATGTCCAGGACCTGGAAGTTGGCCTGCTGTGAACCTGAGACCAGGAGCCGGGTTAGGCTGGGGTTGGGATCAGGACCTAGGCTGGAAGAATTTGGGAAGAGGTTGTGGGACGGGAAGGCTGCTACTACCTTGTGAAGTTGGAGGGGCAGGGGGCTCTGCCCTTGGATCTTGGGGACCCCCAGGCAGTAGCCTGCTCTTCTCATGGCCTGGGCTGGTGCTGCCGCTGCTCCCAGCTGCCAATAGGTCACTAGGTGCTCACATAAATCCATTAGATCATAAATAATCCGTTGACATAACCTCCTGCCCTCATCTCACTTTGCTGTCCCCTCTTACTCCACACCGGCTTCCACCACGTTCATCAAATACATTCATTTTATTCACTCCCACCTCTAGGGCTTTGCACTCGCTGTTCTCTCCGCTTGGCATTGCCTAACGCCAGACTATCTGACTGGCTCACTGCTTGACCTCCTTCAGGTCTTTACTCAAATGTCACCTTCTGAATGAAGCTTTCCCAGGCTTGCACCATACTCCATACACCCAGTCTTATTTTGTTTTACATATGTCCATATGTCCTGTTTGTTGATTGCTGTATTGCCAACACATAGAACAGTGGCCATAGAAGCTGCCTAATACATTTTCACTGACTAAATGAATGAATAAATGCTGTACATTTCTTTTTCTTTTTTTGTATTTTTCTGAAGCTGGAAACAGGGAGAGACAGTCAGACAGACTCCCGCATGCGCCCGACCGGGATCCACCCGGCACGCCCACCAGGGGGCGTCGCTCTGTGGTGACCAGAGCCACTCTAGTGCCTGGGGCAGAGGCCAAGGAGCCATCCCTAGCGTCCGGGCCATCTTTGCTCCAATGGAGCCTTGGCTGCGGGAGGGAGAGAGAGAGACAGAGAGGAAGGAGAGGGGGAGGGGTGGAGAAGCAGATGGGCGCTTCTCCTGTGTGCCCTGGCCGGGAATCGAACCCGGGACTTCTGCACGCCAGGCCGACGCTCTACCACTGAGCCAACCGGCCAGGGCCGTGCTGTACATTTCTAAACAGGCAGGTGCAGCTGCTTTGTAAACGATCTGGAAGTCCTCAAAGTGTTACATAAACACAAAGTTACCATGTGATCCAGCAATTCCACTCCTAGGTATCCACCCAACTGAAAACACTTGTCCACACAAAAACCTATGTAAGAATGTTCACAGCAGCAGAATTCACTATAGCCAAAAAGTAGAAAGAACCCAAATGCTCATCAATTGACTATTCGATAACCAAATTGTGGTCCAACAGAATATTTTGTGGAACAATAGAACATTATTGGCCATAAAAGGAATAAATCGCTGTTTCATGCTATAAAAGCAGTGAACATTGAAACAGGATGCTCAATAAAAAGATGCTAGTCACAAAAGGCCACATAGTGTAAGATTCCATTTATATGAAATATCTAAGAGACAAATCTGTAGAGACAGTGGATTTGTGGTTGCCTGGGGATAAAGAATTAATGGGGAGGGGGATAGGAGTGACTGTTGATGGGATGGAGTTTGTTCTAAGGAGATCAAAATGTTCTAAAATTAGACTGCAGTGAATATACTAAAAACCACAGAATTGTACACTTTAAATGGTGCATTATATGGTATGTGGTTTAAATCTAGCTAAGAAGATGAGCGTGCCTTGGAATCTTGGCAGACCTGGATTCCTGTTCTGTTGCTTCACTGGCTGTGTGTCCTCCCATGCCTCCCTTACATCTCTGTGCTCCATTAAAAACAATCTAGGTAGCCCTGAGGGTAAGACAAATATTCAAATTTTATAATTACATTCTTAAGTGTGTCCTAACTTTTAATAATTCTGAGCGATTGAATGACATCTTTTTGTTGCTTTTCATATTATCTATAGTATTCCTTTTATTTTTTTTTGTTCTCACTGAGGTTTTCTTTTCATTTTCAGATATGAATCAGGTGAAAATTCCTAAGTGATGTCACATATTTCTTTTTGTTCACTTATAAACCACCTCTTCTTCTTTTGTACTCATTGATTAGAGAGATGCATGTAACAACAACAAAAATAGCAGGCCAGGCCTTACCAGGGGACCCTAGTTCAATTTCCAGTCAGGGAACATATGAGAAGCAATGAATGCACAACTAAGTGGAACAACGGGTTGATGTTTCTCTCTATATGTATCAATGGAAAGTTAATTAAACAAACAAAAAATCCCAGCAAGCCAAACCATACATTCTTACCTCTGACAGTTATTGTTAAATTTCTTTTTCTGGCCTGACCTGTGGTGGCGCAGTGGATAAAGCGTCGACCTGGAAATGCTGAGGTCGCCGGTTCGAAACCCTGGGCTTGCCTGGTCAAGGCACATATGGGAGTTGATGCTTCCAGCTCCTCCCCCCTATCTCTCTCTCCTCTCTGTCTCTCTCTGTCTCTCTCTCTCTCCTCTCTAAAATGAATAAATAAATAAAGAATAAAAAAAAATGAATAAATAAATAAAAAATAAAAAAAAATTTCTTTTTCTGTGTGTGACAGAGACGGAGAGAGGAAACAGAGACAGAGAGAAGGACAGATAGGGACAGACAGAAAGGGAGAGAGATGAGAAGCATCAATTCTTCGTTGTGGTACCTTAGTTGTTCATTGATTGCTTTCTCATATGTACCTTGACCCTCAGAGAGCTACAGCAGAGCGAGTAACACTTTGCTCAAGCCAGTGACCTTGGACTCAAGCTGGTGAGCCTTGTTCAAACTAGATGATCTTGCGCTCAAGCTGGCCACCTCGGGGTTTCGAACCTGGGTCCTCTATGTCCCAGTCCAATGCTCTATCGACTGCGCCACTACCTGGTCGGGCTATTGTTAAATTATGATGATGAGGCCTGACCTGTGGTGGAGCAGTGGATAGGATAAAGCATCCATCTGATGAGGTCACTGGTTCAAAACCCTGCGCTTGCCTGGTCAAGGCACATATGGGAGGCCATGCTTCCTGCTCCTCCCCCTGCCCTTCTCTGTCTCTCTGCACCCCCACCCTCACCTCTCTAAAATGAAGAAATAAAAAAAAAATTATGATGATGACAAAACCCATTTGTTCACAAAAATACAGTTATCAATTTATTTATTTATTATTATTATTTTTTTTTTTCTGAAGTTGGAAACGGGGAGGCAGTCAGACAGACACCCGCATGCGCCTGGCCGGGATCCACCCGGCACGCCCACCAGGGGGCAATGCTCTACCCATCTGGGCGTTGCTCTGTTGTAACCAGAGCCATTCTAGCGCCTGAGGCAGAGGCCACAGAGCCATCCTCAGTGCCTGGGCCAACTTTGCTCCAATGGAGCCTTGGCTGCAGGAGGGGAAGAGAGAGACAGAGAGGAAGGAGAGGGAGAGGGGTGGAGAAGCAGATGGGTGCTTCTCCTGCGTGCCCTGGCCGGGAATCGAACCCGGGACTCCTGCATGCCAGGCCGACACTCTACCACTGAGCCAACCGGCCAGGGCCTACAGTTATCAATTTAAAGTATCTTTTTTTTGTTTCAAGTTCAGCAGAATTCACACATATATATTGTATGAGTATTAAAAATTTGAAAGTATAAGTCAGCATATTAAAAAACAAACAAACTAGAAACCCTGGCTGGATAGCTCAGTTGGTTGAAGTGTTGTCCTGGTGCAGAGATTGTCATTTCTATTGCCCTGTCAGAGCACACACAGGAGCACCTCAATGTTCCTGTCTTTCTCTCCCTGCCTCTCTAGAAGTAAATTTAAAAAAAACAAAAACTAGGTAGCACCACCATTAAGCTAGAAAACAGAGGAAGATCCGTCCTCTGAACCCCGTCTCTTTTGCTTGATTGGCAAGTTTGGTGTTGCCTAGGAAAGAGTTTTTCTGATCCCAAAGTACCACTCAAAGAATTAAGGGCTCTTCCTGCATATAAAAAAAAAAAAAGAAAGAAAAGCCTGATCAGATGGTGGTGCAGTGGATAGAGCATTGGGCGGGCCTAGGACGCTGCCCACCCACATTCCAACCCCAAGGTCGCCAGCTTGGCATGGGATGATAGACATGACCCCATGGTTGCTGGCTTGAGCCCAAGGTCGCTGGCTTGAGCAAGGGGTCACTGGCTCTGCTGGAGGCGTCCCCCCCATCCACATCAAGGCACATATGAAAAGGCAATCAATGAACAATTAAGGTGTCACAGCTATAACTTGATGCTTCTCATCTCTTTCTATCCCTTCCTCTCTCTAAAATCAATTAAGTAATCAATAAAGTAAACATTTTTATTTATTTATTTTCTTTTGAATAAGTGTTTTTTTGAAAGAGAGAGACAGGCAGGGAGAGAGATGACCTGAGCCATATTTTAGTGCCTGAGGTGGAGACATCCTCAGCGCCCAGGGGCCAATTTCCTCTAATTGAGCTATGGCTGCAGGAGGGGAGGAGAAGAGAGAGAGAGAGAGAGGCAAGAGGGGGAAGAGTGGAGAAGTAGATGGGTGCTTTTCCTGTGTGCCCTGACCGGGAATTGAATCTGGGACATCCACAGGCTGGGCTGACACTCTACCACTGAGCAAACCGGCCAGGGCCCGTTTAATTGCTTTCTTATATGTACTTTGACTGGGGGTTCCAGCAGAGCCAGTGACTCCTTGCTCAAATCAGTGACCTTGGGCTTCAAGCCAGCGACCTCTGGGCTAAGACAGCAACCATGGGGTCATGTCTATGATCCCATGGCCACCATGCTCCAGATGGCCACCTGATACTCCAGCTGGTGAGCCTGTGCTCAAGCTGCCAACCTCAGGGTTTTAAACCTGGGTCCTCAGTGTCCCAAGTTAATACTCTATCCACTGCACCATGATCTGGTCAGGCTAAAGTAAATATTTTTTAAAGTGTTAAAAAAGAAAACAGTATGGAGAGTGCTCAAAAAATTAACAATGAAACTGTATTATGACCCAGCAATTCCACTTTTGGGTATATATTTGAAGAAACCCAAACACTGGCCCTGGCCGGCTAGCTCAGCAGTAGAGCATTGGCCCAGTGAGTGGATGTCCCGGATTCGATTACTGGCCAGGGCACACAGGAGAAGCGCCCATTTGCTTCTCCACCCTTCCCCCTCTCCTTTCTCTCTGTCTCTCTCTTTCTCTCCAGCAGCCAAAGCTCCACTGGAGCAAAGTTGGCCTGGATGCTGAAGATGGCTCCATGGCCTCTTCCTCAGGCGCTAGAATCTGCAATGGAAGAATGCCCCAGAGGGGCCAAGCATTGCCCCCTAGTGGACATGCTGGGTGGATCCTGGTCAGGCGCATGCAGGAATCTGTCTCTCACTTCTCCTTTCAGGAAGAAAAAAAAGAAAGAAACCCAAACACTAATTTGAAAGAATATATTTGCATCCCTATGTTCACTGCATGATTGTTTACAATAGCCAAGCTATGGAAGCAACCCATATGCCCATCAATAGATAAGTGGATAAAAATGTAGTGGTACATATATACAATAAAATATTACTCAGCCATAAAAAAGAATGAAATCTTACCATTTGAAAAATGAAATAAGTCGGTCAGAGAAAGACAAATACCATATGATTTCACTTATATGTGGAATCTAAAGAACAATATAAATAAACAAACAACAGAAACAGACTATAGATACAGAGAACAGACTAATGGTGGCCAGAGGAGAGGGGGTGTTGGGGGACTGGGTGAAAAAGGTGAAGGGAGCCTGACCTGTGGTGGCACAGTGGATAAACCGTCGACCTGGAATACTGAGGTTGCCTGTTCAAAACCCTGGGCTTGCCAGGTCAAGACATATTCGGGAAGCAACTACTACAAGTTGATGCTTCCCACTTCTCCCTGCCCCCCACCCTGCCTCTCCTCTTTCTAAAAATCAATAAATTATTTTTTTTTAAAAAAAGAGAAAATAGTGCCTGACCAGGCGGTGGCGTAGTGGATAGAGCGTCGAACTGGAATGCCGAGGACCCAGGTTCGAGACCCCAAGGTCTCTAGCTTGAGTGCGGGCTCATCTGGTTTGAGCAAAAACTGACCAGCTTCAACCCAACGTCGCTGGCTTGAGCAAGGGGTTACTCGGTCTGCTGAAGGCCCACGGTCAAGGCACATATGAGAAAGCAATCAATGAACAACTAAGGTGTCGCAACAAAAAACTAATGTTTGATGCTTCTCATCTCTCCGTTCCTGTTTGTTCCTATCTATCCCTCTCTCTGACTCTCTCTCTCTGTCTCTGTAATAAAATAAAAGCATTCTTTAAAAAAAAGAAAATAATAAAAAGATTGAGAAGTACAGATTGGTAATTACAAAATAGTCATGAGGATGTAAAATAAGAAAGGAAATATAGTCAATAATATTGTAGTACCTATGTATGGTGCTAGGCAGGTACTGGACATATCAGGGGAACACTCTGTAAAGTATATGTTTGTCTAACCACTATGCTGTCCACCTGAAACTAATATGCAATAAAATGTCAGTGAAAAAGAAACACCTCTCCTTTTCATTATATTCAACAATGTCTTAACAGATATGCATCGAGTAAATACAGTATGGAGCAAAAGTAGGTTTACAGGTGCTTGTATGGAAAATAATACAATAATTAATAAATAATAATATGGCCCTGGCTGGTTAGCTCAGTCAGTTAAGAGTGTTGTCTGGTCCTGACCAGGCAGTGGTGCAGTGGATAGAGCGTTAGACTGGGACACAGAGGGACCCAGGTTTGAAACCCTGAGGTCATCAGCTTGAGCATGGGTTTGCTGGCTTGAGTGTGGGATCACAGACATGACCCCATGGTCACTGGCTTGAGCCCAAAAGGTCGCTGGCTTGAAGCCTATGGTCGCTGGCTTGAGCAAGGAGTCACTTGCTCTGTTGTAGCCTCCCAACCCCCCATCAAGGCACATATGAGAAAGCAATCAATGAACAACTAAGGAGCCACAACAAAGAATTAATGCTTCTCATCTCTCTCCCTTCCTGTTTGTCTGTCCCTGTCTATTCTTCTGTCTCTGTGTGTGTCACACACACACACACACACACACACACACACACACAAAGAGTGCTGTCCAAAAACAACAAGGTTGTGGGTTTGATTTCCATTCAGGGGACACATGGGAAGCAACTAATGAATGCACAACTGAGTGGAACAACAAATGAATGCTTCCTTTCCTCTTCCCCTCTCTCTCCCTTCCTCTCTTTGTCTCTCTAAAAGTCAATTACTCAAAAAAAAAAAAAGTCAGCCTGACCTGTGGTGGCGCAGTGGATAAAGCTTTGACCTGGAACGCTGAGGTCGCTGGTTCAAAACCCTGGGCTTGCCTTGTCAAGGCACATATGGGAGTTGATGCTTTCTGCTCCTCCCTTCTTCCTCTCTCTCTCTCTCTCTCTCTCTCTCTCTCTCTCCCCTCTCTAAAATAAATAAATAAAGTTAAAAAAAATCAATTCCTGGGTGAACAGCTCGGTTGGTTAGAGCACCCTCACAGAGCACGAAGATTGCCTGTTTGATTTCCTGGTCAGGGCACATACAGTAGCAGCTTGGTGTTTCTGCCTCTCTCAAAAATAAATAATAGCCTGACCTGTGGTGGCACAGTGGATAAAGCGTCGACCTGGAAATGCTGAGGTTGCCGGTTCGAAACCCTGGGCTTGCCTGGTCAAGGCATATATGGGAGTTGATGCTTCCAGCTCCTCCCCACCTTCTCTCTCTGTCTCTCTCTTCCTCTCTGTCTCTCTCTCTCTCCCTTTCTCTCTCCTCTCTAAAATGAATAAATTTTAAAAATAAATAAATAAAATAAAATAATGTTGCTATAAACACTGATGTACAAAAATCTCTTTGAGAACTTGTATTCAATTCCTTAAAAAAATAAATAATAGGCCTGACCAGGTGGTGGCGCAGGGGATAGAGCGTCGGACTGGGATGCGGAAGGACCCAGGTTCGAGACCCCGAGGTCACCAGCTTGAGCGCGGGCTCATCTGGCTTGAGCAAAAAGCTCACCAGCTTGGACCCAAGGTCGCTGGCTCCAGCAAGGAGTTACTCGGTCTGCTGAAGGCCCGCGGTCAAGGCACATATGAGAAAGCAATCAATGAACAACTAAGAAGTCGCAACGCGCAACGAAAAACTAATGATTGATGCTTCTCATCTCTCTCTCTGTTCCTGTCTGTCTGTCCCTGTCTATCTCTGCCTATGTAAAAAAATAAATAAATAAAAAATAAATAAATAAATAAATAATAGCCTGACCAGGCGGTGGTGCAGTGGATAGAGTGTCAGACTGGGATGCGAAGGACCCAGGTTTGAGACACTGAGGTCACCAACTTGAGCATGGGCTCATCTGGTTTGAGTAAAGCTCACCAGCTTGGACCCAAGGTTGCTGGCTCGAGCAAGGGGTTGCTCAGTCTGCTGTAGTCCATGGTCAGGGCACATATGAGAAAGCAATCAATGAACAACTAAAGTGCCACAACGAGGACCTGATGATTGATGCTTCTCGTCTTTCTCCGTTCCTGTCTGTCTGTCCTAATCTATCCCTCTCTCTGTCTCTGTAAAAAAAAAAAAAAAATTAAAACAAAACAAAAAAATAAATAATAGTACAAGAATGAACCCTGTGTTTTGTTTTATAGAGAGAGAGAGAGAGTCAGAGAGATGAGAAGCATCAATCATCAGTTTTTTGTTGCGACACCTTAGTTGTTCATCGATTGCTCTCTCACATGTGCCCTGACCTCGGGCCTTCAGCAGACAGAGTAACCCCTTGCTTGAGCCAGTGACCCTGGATCCAAGCTGGTGAGCTTTTGCTCAAACCATTTGAGCCCACGCTCAAGCTGGCCACCTCGGGGTCTCAAACCTGGGTCCTTCCGCATCCCAGTCCGATGCTCTATCCACTGCGCCACCGCCTGGTCAGGATGAACCCTGTGTTTTGATACAACTGTAAACTTACTTTTGCTCCACCTTGTACTTTTTCTGGGGAGAAATGTCTTGCTACGTTTTCTAGGGGGAAAAAAGGTGTATTTAGTCCAATTCATGCTATCCATACACTCCCCAAACAGCATGTATGCTATTTGACGTTACATCATTCATACATTTATTTAAAAGCATATCCATTTTGTACCCAAATTACAAATTGGTTTTTCTTGGCAGCATGAAGCTCTCTCAATTCCTCTCAGTACAACCAGTAACCATAGGTGTATGAAGGCATATAATTTTATGTTAGTTTCTTTGCATTCATTTCTATGCTTCACTTGGAATTTTTTTTTTTTTTTTTTTTGTATTTTTCTTAAGTTAGAAACGGGGAGGCAGTCAGACAGATTCCCACATGCACTTGACCGGGATCCACCCGGCATGCCCACCAGGGGGTGATGCTCTGCCCATCTGGGGTGTTGCTCTGTTGCGACCAGAGCCATTCTAGCGCCTGAGGCAGAGGCCATAGAGCCATCCTCAGCGCCTGGGCCAACTTTGCTCCAATGGAGCCTCGGCTGCGGGAGGGGAAGAGAGAGACAGAGAGGAAGGAGAGGGGGAGGGGTGGAGAAGCAGATGGGCGCTTCTCCTGTGTGCCCTGGCCGGGAATCAAACCCGGGACTCCTGCACGCCAGGCCGACGCTCTACCACTGAGCCAACTGGCCATGGCTCACTTGGAAAATTTTATAGTATCAAACCAGGAAGAATATTCCAATTTGTAGGCCTAGCAATATGAGAGCCATTTAGGATGGCTTAAACTTTTTTTTTCTTTTTTATATCTTTTTATTTTTTACAGAGACAGAGAGTGAGTCAGAGAGAGGGATAGACAGGGACGGAGAGAGATGAGAAGCATCAATCATTAGTTTTTCATTGCATGTTGCAACACCTTAGTTGTTCATTGATTGCTTTCTCATATGTGCCTTGACCGCGGGCCTTCAGCAGACCGAGTAACCCCTTGGTGGAGCCAGCCACCTTGGGTTCACGCTGGTGGGCTTTTTGCTGAAGCTGATGACCTCGGGGTCTCGAACCTGGGTCTTCCGCATCCCAGTCTGACGCTCTATCCACTGCGCCACCGCCTGGTCAGGCTTAAACTTTTTGTTTTTGAAATTAATCTCTAAATACAAATATTGCCCAAATGCCCATTTGTACAAAATTAAATAAAGTGTTTTAAGGTCACCATACTCCCCATTGTCAGCTTGTTACATTTCATGCTAAATCTTTCACACACAATACAATAACAACAACACATGTTAGTGTCTTAGGGCTGCTTGAAGAAAGTACCACAGGTGGGGTGGCTTAAACAACAGAAATCTATTGTCTCACAGTTCCAGGGGACAGAATTCCAAGATCAAGGACTTGGTCTGGATTGGTTCCTACTGAGAGTTGAAAAGAAGAAGCTGTTCCTTTTCCTCTCTCAGCTTCCAGTAATGTGCTGGCAATCTCCGGCGTTCCGTGGCTTGTAGAAGCATCCCCCATCTCTGCTTCCGTCTCACATGACTTTCTCCCTGTGCATATGAGTCTGTTTCCAAATTTCCCCTTTGTATAAGTACAGTCATATTAAACTGGCTCCCAGCCTACTCCAGTGTGACAACTAATTCCATCTGCAACCACCTTGTTTCCAAATAAGGTCATAATCTGCACTGCTGGGCATTAGGACTTCCTCATATTAATTTTAGGGGACATAACACAAAGCACAATACCTGCATACACACATGCATGCATGTGAATGTGCATTTATTGCTATAAAAAATATGAGGTCAGCCTGACTTGTGGTGGCGCAGTGGATTAAAGCCTCAACCTGGAATGCTGAGGTCACTGGTTCAAAACCCTGGGCTTGCCCAGGCAAGGCACATACAGGAAGTAACTACGAGTTGATGCTTCACACTTCTCTCTCTCTCTCTCCTCTATCTAAAAATCAATAAATTTAAAAAAAATTTTAATATATGAGGTCAGCTCTGCCTTGGTACCTTGGTTGGTTAGAGGATCATCTGGAAGCATAGAGATTGCTGGTTCAATGCCCAGTTAGTGCACATACAGGAACAGATTGATATTCCAGTCTCTCTCTCTCTCTCTCTCTCTCTCTTTCTCTCCCTTCCTCTCACACTAATCAATCAATAAATATTAAATTTAAAAATGAGGTCAGATCTTGCTTTTGTGATCACACTGCCCTCAAGCTGTAAATAAATATCAGTCCGCAAATCTCCTTTTATCGGTAACCTTTCTCCGAGTGCTTTTACTTGTTAGGTGTACAGCAGTGCCTCAGTCCCTCCGACACTGGGTAGCATTCCACCAAGGGACTGGCCACCACCTGTTAGTGAGATCTGGCTGATGCACGTTAGTGTCCTTCCCAGTGCCACAGCACCAGCTACAAGCCTCCCTGACCTGCTGTCTGAGGCCATGGACTGCTTTGACTGGGTAGTCAGGAAGCCATGGTGGGTTGTGGCCCTTCCCATTTCATTTTGTGTGTGTGTGTGTGTGTGTGTGTGTGTGTGTGTGTGACAGAGACACAGAGAGGGACAGACAGGAAGGGAGAAAAATGAGAAAGATCAATTCTTTTTTTTTTAATTTTTTTTAAACATCAATCTATTTTTTTAATTTATGTATTCATTTTTTTTAGAGAAGAGAGAGAGAGAGAGAGAGAAGGGGGGAGGAGTAGGAAGCATCAACTCCCATATGTGCCTTGACCAGGGGCTACAGCAGAGCCAGTGACCCCTTGCTCAAGTCAGCGACCTTGGGCTTCAAGCCAGTGACCTCTGGGCTCAAGCCAGCAACCATGAGGTCATGTCTATGATGCCATGCTCAAGCCAGTGAGCCCATGTTCAAGCTGGATGAGCCCACACTCAAGCCAGCGACCTCGGGGTTTTTTTTTGTTTTTTGTTTTTTTTTCTGAAGCTGGAAATGGGGAGAGACAGTCAGACAGACTCCCACATGCGCCCGACCGGGATCCACCCGGCACGCTCACCAGCGGGCGATGCTCTGCCCCTCCGGGGCGTCGCTCTGCCACGACCAGAGCCACTCTAGCGCCTGGGGCAGAGGCCAAGGAGCCATCCCCAGCGCCCGGGCCATCTTTGCTCCAATGGAGCCTTGGCTGCAGGAGAGGAAGAGAGAGACAGAGAGGAAGGGTGGGGGTGGAGAAGCAAATGGGCGCTTCTCCTATGTGCCCTGGCCGGGAATCGAACCTGGGTCCCCCGCACGCCAGGCCGACGCTCTACCGCTAAGCCAACCGGCCAGGGCCGACCTCGGGGTTTTGAACCTGGGTCCTCTGCGTCCCAGTCTGAGGCTCCATCCACTGCACCACCGCCTGGTCAAGTCCTTTAAATTTTTTTTAAATTTTTTTTTTATTTACTCATTTTAGAGAGGAGAGAGAGAGAGAGAGAGAGAGAAGAGAGAGACAGGGGGGAGGAGCTGGAAGCATCAACTCCCATATGTGCCTTGACCAGGCAAGCCCAGGGTTTCGAACCGGTGACCTCAGCATTTCCAAGTTGACGCTTTATCCACTGCACCACCACAGGTCAGGACAAGTCCTTTAAATTTAAAATTTTTTTTTTATTTGTTTATTTTTTTACAGAGACAGAGAGTGAGTCAGAGAGAGGGATAGACAGGGACAGACAGACAGGAGTGGAGAGAGATGAGAAGCATCAATCATTAGTTTTTCGTTGCACATTGCGACACGTTAGTTGTTCATTGATTGCTTTCTCATATGTACCTTGACCGCGGGTCTTCAGCAGACCGAGTAACCCCTTCCTGGAGCCAGCGACCTTGGGTCCAAGCTGCTGAGCTTTTTGCTCTAACCAGATGAGCCCGCGCTCAAGCTGGCGACCTCGGGGTCTCGAACCTGGGTCCTCTGCATCCCAGTCCAACGCTCTATCCACTGCGCCACCACCTGGTCAGGCAAGTCCTTTAAATTTTTAATGCTTATTTGTCAACATGAGGTGATTCAACTCTGTTCCACACCCAGGAAGAGTTAGGGTGAGGGCCGTGCTCCCATAACATCCTTGCTCTCCTAGGGCTTCATTACAGTGTGAATTTAATATAGGGGATCACTTTAGTGGGGTGAAAGGCTGAAAGCACAAAAGGGAAGCACAGGGGTAGCAGCTGCTGGAACAAAAGGGGGGTGGGGACAGGAGTTGCAAGCACTTGAGGAGAGGGCACCCCCACAGCTGTTGGAAACTCAGCCACTCTAGGAGGTAGTGCTGAACCCCAGCTATGTGGCTTGGGCAATTTCCTGTGCCTCAGTTTGCCCTTCTGTGAAGTGGGACAATAACTACCTTGTGAGGTCATTGAAAGGACTAAATAAGTTTAATTCAGGCTTGGTCCTCAGAACCAGGCCTGGCCAGTCCAAGCTATATGAAGCATTAGCTACCCTTGTCCACCAAGAATCAAATCCCTTTTGCAATGAATTTTTCTAGTGCTGGGGTTCCCATTAGGGATAATTCATCCCTCAGAGGATACTGACCCATATCTAGAGATGTTTTTGGTTGTCACGACAGGGAGTGTGGGATGCCTCTGGCATTGAGTGGGTGGAGGCCAGGGATGTTACAATGCACAGGACAGCTGCCTGCCACAAAAAATGATCTGCTGTCATGTGTCTGCCACCTAGCCACTTATGACTTAAGCCTGAGGACATTTGTGCTGAGCCTCAAAATTCTCCCTCCCCTTTGGCCCTGGCCGGTTTGCTCAGTGGTAGAGTGTCGGCCTGGCGTGCAGGAGTCCCAGGTTCAATACCCAGCCAGGGCACACAGGAGAAGCGCCCATCTGCTTCTCCAGGCCTCCCCCTCTCTCCTTCCTCTCTGTCTCTCTCTACCCCTCCCACAGTCAAGGCTCCATTGGAGCAAGGTTGGCCCGGGTGCTGGGGGTGTCTCTATGGCCTCTGCCTCAGGCTCTAGAATGGCTCTGGTTGCAGCAGAGCAGCGCCCAGATGGGAAGAGCATCGCCCCCGGGTGGGCGTGCCGGGTGGATCCTGGTCGGGCGCATGCGGGAGTCTGACTGCATCCCCGTTTCCAACTTCAGGAAAAAAAAAATTCTCCCTCCTCTTTCTTCTCCTACCCTCTCCTCAACCCCCAGCCCTGGTCATCTTGGGCCTGAGTCAGAGAAAGAAGATCAAAGGAAACATCCCCATTCCCCCCTCTCTCCCTGTCCCCTCCCCAGATCTGAGGCTGGACTGGGGCCACCAGGACATCAGATTTCTGACCAGGGAGGGGGGGACGCAGGTCTGGCGTCAGGGGGCAGCTGGGGACGCTCTGCGGATATCAAAGGTAGTCTTTATCTCTCCTGATCCCAAGCCTGTCTGTCTGTCTGTCCTGTTCCAAGGTTTGGGCATTCATCTCTCTTTCCTGACTTCCCTCCTTCTAGGCAGAGGCTTATCTAATCTTTCTGGAAAATTGAATTTTCCCCTCTTAGTCCGGGCATATATGCCCTCCACTGGTTGCTCAACCTGCAACTGAAACCTGTCTTAGAATAAATCATTCCACCCCACCCCCATAGGACTTTTTATCAGATCCTCCCATTCTCTCTCAAAACCCTACCTTAGGTCCTCGATGGATGGGTGACCTGGGGGTAAAGTCCTGACTCCTCATCTGCCATTCAGTCACCCTTCTGGGTCTCATTTCTCTAGCCAAAGCCCTGGTCATGGGGGACTGGGAGGGTCCAGCTCTGTCCCAGTCCCTCAGACTAGGGGCTTCAAATCTTTAGGGCTCCAGCATTTCTTAGCATGAGGCCAGATCCACTGAATGAATGCATCTATAAATAAATTAATGAATGAATGACATACCACTGGGGCACCTTCCCAACTAGGCCCCAGGGTCAGGGGCAGATTTGTTTCTGCTTTCCCACAATCAGGACTAGGAAATAGCTGTCTCCAACAGGTTCAGACCAAGAGGTGTTTTGGGGCTTCCCCTCTTGCTGATGCTGGATCTGCCCCAAGGGGCTGCCAGGATGATCCCCTGGGTTCCTGCTCCACACAGGAAGCTGATAGAAAAGGAGACATTGAGCCAGCTTTTCCCGTTCAGGTGAACTCTCCCCTACCTTTGAATAAATGACTCAAAGATGTTGGAGATCACATGTTGCACAGCCCTCTGGCAAAGGACGCCAGTCTGAGCCTTAGTAAGCTTAGGCTAGTATTTTTATTTTATTTTAGTGATTGAGACAGAGACACATAGGGACAAAGAGACAGGAAGGGAGAGAGATGAGAAACATCAATTCTTCATTGGGGCTCCTTAGTTATTCATTGATTGATTTCTCATATGTGCCTTGACCGGGGGGGGGGGGGGGGGGGGGGGGGCTACAGCAGACTGAGTGACTCCTTGTTCAAGCCAGCAAACTTGGGCTCAAGCTGGTGAGCCTTGCTCAAACCAGATGATCCTGCACTCAAGCTGGCGACCTCAGGGTCTTGAACCTGGGTCTTCCACATCCCAGTCTGACACTCTATCCACTGCGCCACTGCCTGGTCAGGCTAGGATAGTATATTTAAAAGTTGCCTTTCATTTCTACACTTGATCTTAGCCAAAATGCAGAGAAGTGATGCCTTTCATTTATCGTGGTGAAATCTAAAGGGAGTTTGACTTGCAGGAAGGAAAGAATTGAGGTTCTTATCTCTCCTTATCCCTTTATCTCCTCCAAAGCGGTTTATCATTATTTCCCCTCTTCTCTTGCTAGGTTCTCTCTCTTGAGCCTGCCTCACCCCACCCATACCCGTTTCTCAGGCTTCTTTTTTTTCTTTTTAAAAACTTATTTATTGGCCCAGGCTGGTAGGCTCCGTGGTAGAGCATCAGCCTGGCATATGGATGTCCTGGGTTCGATTCCTGGTCAGAGCACACAGGAGAAGTGTGCTCCATTTGCTTCTCCACCCCTCTTTCTCTTTCTCTTTCTCTTCCTGCAGCCATGGCTCAATTGTTTCGAGCACATATGCCTGGGTGCTGAGGATGGCTCAGAGAAACCTCCACCTCAGGCACTAAAAATAGCTTGGTTGCAGCATGACCTCAGATAGGCAGAGCATTGTTCCCAGACGGGGCTTGCCAGGTGGATTCTGGTCGCAGCGCATGCGGGAGTCTGTCTCTTTATCTCCCCTCCTCTCACTTGGAAAAGAAAAAGAAAAAAAAATTATTGATTGATTTTAGAGAAAGAGGAAGGGAGAGAGAGAGAGACAAAAACATTGATCTATTTCTATATGTGCACTGACCTGGGATTGGGGATCAAACTTTTGCGTATCAGGAGGACACTTGAACCAACTCAGCTATTTGGCCGGGGCCAGACTTCTTTCCATAAAAGAGTGTGTGTTTTAGTGGATGGTCTATGTCAGTGTGGGGCTGGGCTGGACGCCATTAGGGCTGCCAGAGCCTCAGGTTTATAAGTGGGTTCCTGTCTATTTACCAATTTCTGTCTAAATTTCTAATTCTTTGCCTGTATGATCACCATTCACTTATTTGACAATATTTTTTATTTTAAATTTAATTAAATGTATTGGGTAACACTGGTTAATAACATTATATAAATATTAAGTGTACACCTTTATAATCCGACCTCTGTGTACTCCACTGTGTGTTCACAACCTGTGTGGCCGGGCAGTATACACAGCCACCATCACAGCCACCTGGCCCATGCAGGTTCGCATTGGATTCGGACAGATGGTAATGAAACAATGAAGCCAAGAATTGGTGGGCCATTAGCTTTAATCCTAGCTTGTACCCAGCAAGCAAGTAAAAACACACACTGAGCTAAAAAACCCACTCATTCAGCACTCACAAAGCTACTGACTTATCCAAGTTTCCTAGAATCAAAGGTTTCTAGCTCACTAGCCTTATTCACCTCTGCTCCCCATCTCCTTCTCTCAACACAAACTCTGCACTAACTAGCTTCTCTTTCAGCACTCCACCATCTTGGCTGCCTCTCCTCTCCTCCATGTGGCCATACTGTGCGCTCCAACCTGCTCTCTGCTCTAATGCTAATCTCAGGAACCAAGAGAGCAAGCTCCCAGTCTGCCCCACTTTTTTTTTTAATTATTGTTCCTTTTTTCTTTTTTTTAATTTTTATTTTATTTATTCATTTTAGAGAGGAGAGAGAGACAGGGGGGAGGAGCTGGAAGCATCAACTCCCATATGTGTCTTGACCAGGCAAGCCCAGGGTTTTGAACCGGTGACCTCAGCATTTCCAGGTCGACGCTTTATCCACTGCGCCACCACAGGTCAGGCCCGGTCTGCCCCGCTTTATAGTGCAGAAATCAAAACCTTTAATCCAATACACAAAATAGGGAAGTCTCTAATACAAAGTCACTTATCTGAGGCATGATGGGATTGCACCACCCCACATCAAAAAGGGTGGGAAAGGCCTGACCTGTGGTGGCGCAGTGGATAAAGCATTGACCTGGAAATGCTGAGGTCGCTGGTTCGAAACCCTGGGCTTGCCTGGTCAAGGCACATATGGGAGTTGATGGTTCCAGCTCCTCCCCCCTTCTCTCTCTCTCTCCTCTCTAAAAATGAATAAATAAAATTTAAAAAACAAAACAAAACAAAAACAAAAACAAACAAACAAAAAAAAAGGGTGGGAAAGGCTTAGTCCTAAAACCAAGCCCCAGGCTACAAGGATCCTGCCTGCCCACAGCCTACCCCCAACACACATTAATATCACCTAGGTGAAGGCTTCCACATGGGTGGGCAGCGCCATCTTTAACAAAGTGAGCATAATGTATTTTATATGACCAATACAACCCAAAGTCTGCTCTCCTTTCCTCACCCTGTATTTTACCCGCTTTACCCTCTTTGTCCTCCCCCCAACATCCTCCCTTCTGGCAACAACCATTCTGTTGTCTCAGATTTTTTTTTTTTTTTTTTTTTTTTTTTTTTTTTTTTTTTTTTACATAGGCAGAGATAGACAGGGACAGACAGACAGGAACGGAGAGAGATGAGAAGCATCAATCATCAGTTTCTCGTTGCGCATTGCGACTTCTTAGTTGTTCATTGATTGCTTTCTCACATGTGCCTTGACCGTGGGCCTTCAGCAGACCGAGTAACCCACTGCTGGAGCCAGTGACCTTGGGTCCAAGCTGGTGAGCTCTTTGCTCAAGCCAGATGAGCCCGCCTCAAGCTGGCGACCTCGGGGTCTCGAACCTGGGTCCTTCCACATCCCAGTCCGACGCTTTATCCACTGCGCCATCACCTGGTCAGGCGTCTCAGATATTTCTTGAGCTCCTACTATGTGCCAGGCATTGCTGGGGACAAATGCAAGAACTAAGACTGCCCTGGTCCCAGCCTCCCTGTGGATCATAGTCCACTGGGCATACAGTTACAGCTGGGAGGGGGAGAGAGCAGATGTCAGGGTTGTGATGCAGGCAGCCCAGGGCACTGTGGGAGCCCAGAGTAATAACTGACAGGGGACAAGGATTTTTGGCTGAGAATTTTTTTTTTTTTTAAAGAATGTATTTATTTATTTATTTTTACAGGGACAGAGAGTGAGTCAGAGAGTGGGATAGACAGGGACAGACAGACAGGAACGGAGAGATGAGAAGCATCAATCATTAGTTTTTCATTGCACGTTGCAACACCTTAGTTGTTCATTGATTGCTTTCTCATATGTGCCTTGACCGCGGGCCTTCAGCAGACCGAGTAACCCCTTGCTGGGGCCAGCGACCTTGGGTTCAAGTTGGTGGGCTTTTGCTCAAACCAGATGAGCCCGTGCTCAAGCTGGCGACCTTGGGGTCTCGAACCTGGGTCCTTTGCATCCCAGTCTGACGCTCTATCCACTGCGCCACCGCCTGGTCAGGCTGGCTGAGAATATTAACAGCTAACACTTCTGTCCTGGTAGCTTAGTTGGTTAGAGCATCATTCTGATATGCAGAGGCAGATTTAACGGCGGGTGCACCAGGGCTGCACCATGGGCCCCTATTTCTGAAGGGCCCTGCAAAACCCCAACTTTACACTTTTTTAAAAATTTTATTTATTCATTTTAGAAAGGAGAGAGAGAGAGAGAGACAGAGAGAAAGAAGGGGGGAGGAGCAGGAAGCATCAACTCCCATATGTGCCTTGACCAGGCAAGCCCAGGTTTTCAAACCGGTGACCTCAGCATTTCCAGGTCGACGCTTTATCCACTGCACCACCACAGGTCAGGCTACACTTTTTTTTTATGTAAGGGGCCCAATATTTTCTTCTGCACCAGGGGCCTCAACCGACCTTAATCCCATCAGAGCCCATACAAAAATCAAACAATGACTATATAAATAAGTGGAACAACAATCAATGTTTCTATCTACCCTCCTCTCTAAAGTCAATTTTAAAAAGTTTATTCAATTCCTGGCCAGGGCACACAGGAGAAGTGCCCATCTGCTTCTCCACCCTTCCCTCTCTACTTTCTCTCTATCTCTCTTTTCTCCTCCTGCAGCCAAGACTGCATTGGAGCAAAGTTGCTGCATTGGAGCAAAGCCATCCCCGGTGCTGAGGATGGCTCCGTGGCCTCTGCCTCAGGGGCTAGAATGGCTCCAGGTGCAAAGGAGCAAGGCCCCAGATGGGTGGGCAGAGCATCACCCCCCAGTGGGCATACCAGGTGGATCCTGGTCAGGCGCATATGGGAGTCGGCTTCTCTGCCTCCCACTTAAGAAAAAAAAAAAAAGTAAAAGTTTAAAAAGAGCTAACACTTTTTTTTTTTTTTTTTTTTTTTTTTTACAGAGAGTCAGAGAGAAGGATAGACAGGGACAGAGAGATGAGAAGCATCAATTGCAACACCTTAGTTTTCATTGATTGCTTTCTCATACGTGCCTTGACCGTGGGCCTTCAGCAGACTGGCTCAAGCTGGTGAGCTTTTTTTTTTTTTACTTTATTTATTGGTTTTGCAGAGACAGGAGAGAAAGGGGAGCATGGAATGGGAAGTATCAACTTGTAGTTGCTTCACGTCAGCCGTTCATTGCTTGCTTGTTGTATATCAGGGGTCCCCAAACTACGGCCCGCGGGCCGCATGCGGCCCCCTGAGGCCATTTATCTGGCTCCCGCTGCACTTCTGGAAGGGGCACCTGTTTCATTGGTGGTCAGTGAGAGGAGCATAGTTCCCATTGAAATACTGGTCAGTTTGTTGATTTAAATTTACTTGTTCTTTATTTTAAATATTGTATTTGTTCCCGTTTTGTTTTTTTACTTTAAAATAAGATATGTGCAGTGTGCATAGGGATTTGTTTATAGTTTTTTTTATAGTACGGCCCTCCAACAGTCTGAGGGACAGTGAACTGGCCCCCTGTGTAAAAAGTTTGGGACCCCTGATTTACAGGGTCCAAACAGGAAAAACAATGGCACTGTCTCTTCAGGTGTTGTGAGAAATATTACGTCCCTTCCTCTAGACCAGGGGTCCCCAAACTGCGGCCTACGGGCCACATGCGGCCCCCTGAGGCCATTTATCCGGCCCCCACCGCACTTCTGGAAGGGGCACCTGTTTCACTGGTGGTCAGTGAGAGGAGCATAGTTCCCATTGAAATACTGGTCAGTTTGTTGATTTAAATTTACTTGTTCTTTATTTTAAATATTGTATTTGTTCCCGTTTTGTTTTTTTACTTAAAAATAAGATATGTACAGTGTGCATAGGGATTTGTTCATAGTTTTTTTTATACTCCAGCCCTCCAACGGTCTGAGGGGCAGAAAACTGGCCCCCTGTGTAAAAAGTTTGGGGACCCCTGTTGTATATGCCTTGACCAGGGAAGCCCAGGGTTCTGAACCTGCAAACTTGGCATTCCAGGCCCAAGATTTATCCACTCCGCCACCACAGGTCAGGCTGGTGAGCTTTTTGCTCAAACCAGATGAGCCCTCGTTCAAGCTGGTGAGCTCGGGGTCTCGAACCTGGTTTTTCCAGCATCCCAGTCTGATGCTCTATCCCCTGCACCACCTCCCGCTCAGGCAAGAGCTAACACTTTTAACATATATTACACCCAGTCTAGAGCTGAGGAGACTGAGGCCTGGGAAGTTAAGGGGCTTGTCCTAGCTAGGAGGAGGGCTGGTCTGGACTCCATGATTCTGGCCATGCAGTTTTAAAACCACCTCTGGAGGAGATCTGGAGGCTCAGGCCGGAGGCGAGGAAACGTTTGTTAGAACTTGAAACCGCTTGTGCGGTGACCTAGTCTAGGAGGACAGTTGAAGGAGGGCAGGGAGAGTCTGGACCACTGGATTTCTGAGCGCTGGCACCCTCTCTGCTCTAGGCGTATTTCTGGCCTGTGAAATAGGAGAGACTTGCTCCGCCTCCTGCCCAGCTGGGATGAGAAAATCCACCTGGGGCGCTTGGCACAGTCGGTGTTCATTAAATGCCAGCTGATGTTATTATGATGATTATCCCATTATTATCCTTAAAAACTAATTAATTAGAACTAATACTTCTTCTCCTTGTCCAATTGGATCTCTTCCGTCTGGGACTCCACCAGACCTCGTGGAGAGCCGAGCTGGGGCTCAGACCTCGCCCTAACCCACGCCCCAACCTACCCCGTTCTCCCCAACCCACCCCGTTCTCTCCAGACCACATTAGGCCTCATAAAGCGGTGACTAGCTGGGGTGGTGCGGGCCTGGCAGCAGAAGTCTGGGTGGTGGCGACCCTTGCCTTACCCCCAGCTTCGGTGGTGAGGGGGGCTCCCACAATCTCAAGACCGTAGAGCGCTAGGACCATGCAGTTCAGTTTGCTCCTAGTGTGGAGGTCGGGCTAACCAAGAGACCACGCTCATGTCCCCGATGATTGGCTTTCCGGCCCCGGCACACGATCTCGATTGGTGGAGAAAGCCGCTGCTCCTGAGATGCCCCGCCCCCCACGCCTTAGTCTCGGGTCCACCGGCTCAGCTGCCGCAGGCGCTTTCGGCGGGGCGGACGAGGCCGGTGCGGTCTGTGGCTGAGAGAGAGTGGTGTCCACGGCCGGGTTCACGGTCCCGTTTGTGGTGCGTTCGACGTCCCGGCCCGAGCCCGGAGTGCCACCATGGGCCCGGGACCCCCGGCGGCCGGAGCTGGGGCACTCCCGCGGCCGCTGTCGCTGGCGGCGCGGCTGAGCTACGCCGTGGGCCACTTCCTCAACGACCTGTGCGCGTCCATGTGGTTCACTTACCTGCTGCTCTACCTGCACTCGGTGCGCGCCTACAGCTCGCGCGGCGCCGGGGTGCTGCTGCTGCTTGGCCAGGTGGCCGACGGGCTCTGCACGCCCCTCGTGGGCTATGAGGCCGACCGCGCCGCCGGCCGCTGCGCCCGCTGCGGGCCTCGCAAGACCTGGCATCTAGTTGGTAAGTCGCGGCCCAGCCGCCCCTGTTCATCTGCCTCCCTGTTGTGTTGAGCCTCCCCCTCTATGTCTGCCCCAGAGCCTGAGCCTACCCCCTCTGCTTAACTCCCTGCTCCCCTTATGTCTCTCTGTCCCATGGTCTGAACCCCCCCTCCTGTTGTCTGTAACATGGCCTGAGTCTCCTCTGTTTGTCTTCCCCTTGTCCTGAGTCTCTCCCCTCCGTCTGCCTCATTGCTGCTGTCTGACCTGTCAAGTCCCCTTCATCTATCTGACTTGGTGTGATCCTCCAGTGTCGCTTCCCTTTGACCCCTTTGGGCTCCTTGAACCATCTTCAGGTTGGGTCTGACTGCCCAGAGCCTCCTCTGTCAATCTATCTGGTCTGGCTTGACCTTCCCATCTCTCTTTCAGGGTGACCACCAGGACAACTTGGTCTGAGAGAGGGTCAGACTGTCTAGAGCCCCCTCTGTCTGTCGTGTTTATTCCCCCAGTACTCTATCCATCCCCTCCCCCATCTCAAGCAACCTGGCCCTTGGGCATTTTGGGGTAGCCAGGGCAGCTGAGAGACGGGGGGCAGGTGAGACAGAAAGGTCTGAGGTCTGTGCCTGACTAATGAGGATGGGGTCTGCAGGGCAGGTAATGAGGTTGTCCTCTGGCCTGGGGCCTTTGCCCACCTAGAGGGTTATCAGGGAAGTTAGGAGACAGGTCCTGGGGGGTTGGGGCACCCTGCCCTGTGTGCACTAGTGATAAGGCCTGCATCCATGCGTCCCTTCTCTGCCCACTCTGGCCCTGGGCTTTGAGATTAGCTCTGGACACTTTTTCTGCTGTTCCTCCCCTGGCAGGAGTGCCCACCACATCCTGGCACTGGGGGGCCTGCTGGGCATTTCAGGAGGCAGGGCCAGGAATCCTGCCATTTAGAGAATTCTGGGCAGCAGCTTTCTAGAAGGAGGAGGGGGTGGCTGGTATCTTCTTGCCTTTGGGAACAATGACTAGGAAGACAGTGATTTGCCCCAGGCCCTCATAGATGACATTTTTGCAAGGTGCAGCAGATCTCCGATTTCCGATTTCCGAGTGGCCCTAGGGTGACTGGTATCAATATGGCCACATCCAAGGCTGGATTTCAGGTTTGTCAGGTGCTTAGTATGCTGAGATTGTTCTTGGGCCACTTTGGACTGCAGGGACACTCAGACCAGTGTCAGCATCATTTGAAAATAGACATTTGAGGTGTTCCACCTTCAGCTGGTGTTGGGTTTTGCTTGCAGAACTGATCCCAGAGTCTCAAAGGCAGTTTTTTGTTTTTGTTTTTTTTAAAGTTATTTGTTTATTTACTTATTTATTTTGACAGAGACAGAGAGAGAATCAGAGATAGGGATAGACAGGGACAGACAGACAGGAACGGAGAGATGAGAAGCATCAATCATTAGTTTTTCGTTGCGCATTGCAACACCTTAGTTCATTGATTGCTCTCTCATATGTGCCTTGACCGCGGGCCTTCAGCAGACCAAGTAACCCCTTGCTTGAGCCAGTGACCTTGGGTCCAAGCTGGTCAGCTTTTGCTCAAACCAGATGAGCCCGCGCTCAAGCTGGCGACCTCGGGGTCTTGAACCTGGGTCCTCGGCATCCCAGTCCGACGCTGTATCCACTGCGCCATTGCTGGTCAGGCTCAAAGGCAGTTTTTTTTAAATAATAGTAGGATCAACTCATGTTGACAGGTATACAGGTATTTCCTGGGCCAGAGAGATGTGTGGAGTAGTGTGGGGGGGAAGGGCTGTTTTGGGTGGCGTGGGGGGTTGTCAGGGGAAACCTTTCCAAGGAGATGGAGCCAGTGTTGGGAAGGTAGCCCTGGCAGAGGGCACTGCATGTGCAAAATCCCTGAGGTAAGACCTGTTACCAGCTCAGAGCCTCCAGGGCCTTTTGTAGTCAGAGGCCTGGGATATGGTGAGGGTCCTCACAAAGAACTTGATTCCCCCTACAGAGGCAGGGGTTAAGTGGACTGGAGGCATTTTTTTTTTTTAAAGACAGATGCTTCCATTTATTTATTTACTTATTTATTTATTTATTTAGTTAGTTAGTTATTGTGACAGGGACAGAAAGAGACAGAGAGAGGGACAGACAGACAGGAAGACAGAGAGATGAGAAGCATCAGTTCTTCATTGCAGCACCTTAGTTGTTCATTGATTGCTTTCTCATGTGTGCCTTGACTGGGGAGCTACAGCAGAGCCAGTGATCCCTTGCTCAAGCCAACGACCTTGGGTCCAAGCTGGTGAGCCTTGCTCAAAGCAGATGAGCTTGAGCTCAAGGTGGAGACCTCAGGGTCTCAAACCTGGGTCCTCTGTGTCCCAGTCCGACACTATCCACTGCGCCACCGCCTGGTCAGGATGGAGGCATTTTTGTAAATAAAAAAACTGAAGGATTTGTGTTTATGCAAAACAGACTTGAGGGCTGAGTGCTCTGACCAGACAACAGGGTCTATTCTACCTGTACCCCTTTCCCGTCTTGAGGTGGAGGCCCTGTGGGGAGAGAAAGTGGAGGTGGCCCCTCGTGATAGCTGATAAGGTGGCTTGAGCAAAAGTCATTCTGGCAACAATTCCCACTTCTCTATTTGCCCGTGAGTCTGTGGGTGGTAGTGATGAACTCACTCTTTCCCTTAACAAGCCCTCAGTTCCCCCCCTCTAGCTTAGAAAGGACCATCAGAGCGAGACGACATTCTTGTGGGGTCCAGACTGGGATAGGTGCATGGACTGGGTTTCATAAGAAGGAAGCAGAGTTCTGGAGAACAGATGCCTTTGGGTGTTTGTTTTTTAATTTTTATTTATTCATTTTAGGGGGGGGAGAGAGAGAAGGAGGACTAGTGATCTCAGCATTCTGGGTTGACGCTGTATCCACTGCGCCACCACAGGTCAGGTGCCTCTGGGTTTTTTGTTTTTTTTTTGCATTTTTCTGAAGCTGGAAACAGGGAGAGACAGTCAGACAGACTCCCGCATGCGCCCGACCGGGATCCACCTGGCACGCCCACCATGGGGCGACGCTCTGCCCACCAGGGGGCGATGCTCTGCCCATCCTGGGCGTCGCCATGTTGCGACCAGAGCCACTCTAGCGTCTGAGGCAGAGGCCACAGAGCCAACCCCAGCGCCCAGGCCATTTTTGCTCCAATGGAGCCTTGGCTGCGGGAGGGGAAGAGAGAGACAGAGAGGAAGGCGCGGCGGAGGGGTGGAGAAGCAAATGGGCGCTTCTCCTGTGTGCCCTGGCTGGGAATCGAACCCGGGTCCTCCGCACGCTAGGCCGACGCTCTACCGCTGAGCCAACCGGCCAGGGCCGCCTCTGGGGTTTTGAAGTATGAATAGAAGTGTGTGTGTGTGTATGTGTGTGTGTGTGTGTGTGTGTTAAAAGGGCTTATGCAAAGGTATGGAATACTTTGTCTTTGAAGCTGCTGAGGTAGGAAGTAGCTCAGAGTAGTAGGAGCTCCCACTTTCATACATTAACTCTCAATTCTCAGATCTACCTCAGGAAGCAGATATTTCCATTTTCTGCAAGAGACCCCAAGAGGCAAAAATCACATGTCCAAAGCCTCCCAGCCGGGCAGCCTAGCTCCAACAATGGTTAACCGGTCTGAACAGCAACAGGGTGGAATCCAGCCCGGGCAGCACATTCTTCTGACCAGAGTCTGCAGTTGGTGCCTGACCCTGCTCAGCATGTCCCCTCCCAGTTCCAGAGAAATAGCCAGGCTAGTTTTGGTTTCATTTCCTCATCTTAGGGCTCCCCAGGGTCTGGGGATGAGGTCACCTCCAAAGCCTGGGGGAGGAGGGAAGTCCAACTGCCAGACTCCTTCTGGGCGTAGGGGTAGGAGGAAAAGTGACTTAAATAGACCTGGTCCCTACCCCAACAGGCCCACAGTCTGGTGGTATAGGTAGGCAGGAAACAAGCAAGTAAACAAAAGAATTCTCATGTGTGCTGAGGGGTGAGAAGAAAAGCAAGCAGGGTCCAGAATAGAGTGTGTTGAGCGATGAGGAGACTGTTGGTAACTGAGCTGGTCAGGGAGGGCTTCTTTGAGGAAGTGGCATTTGAGTTGAGCCCTGAGGGATGAAAAGGAAAGGAGCAACCCAGACAGAGGGCACAGCATGTGCAAGGTCCTGAGGCAGGACTGTGCCTAGTGTGTTGGAGGAACAGCCAGGAGCTCTGTGTGGTTGGATCAGAAAGAGCAAGGGGGAGAGAGGGAGGAGGGTAGGATAGGGAAGGGATGGGGCAGGTTGTGCAGGACCTTGTGGGCCCCAGGGAGGACTTGGGCTTGTTCTGAGATATTGGAGTGTTTGCCAAGGAGAGGTTCCCTTATGAGCTGATGGGGACTCAAGGACGTCATGGTCCAGCATATCCCGGCCTCCTGACTCCTGCTGGCCCCACAGGATCCTTGATAGGGACTAGGAAAAGGCTTGCTCCTGGGGCAAGACAGAAGGGGGAAGTTGTGGGTGTAAATAGTGTGTCTGTAGTGGGTAGTTTTTCAGGGGACCCCACAGTACCCTTTCAACCTGTTGTGTGACCTCAGATTCTCTGTGCTTTAGTTTCCTCACCTCTCATTAGGTGCAACCCCGGGGAGCCCTGGACTGAAAGAGAGAGAGAGAGAGAGAGACACATCTATTTGTTGTTCCACTTATTTATGCATTCATTGGCTGATTCTTCTATGTGCCCTGATTGGGGATCAGAACTGCAAACTTGATGTATCAGGATGACACTCCAATCACCTGAACTACCCGGCCATGGCCATGGGAGGCCCCATTCTTGCTCCCTGTTATTACCTGGCCATACATCCTGGTCCTGCCCCCTCACCTGATATAGTGTGTGACCTCAGGCCTGCTCCAGCCTGTTCTGAGCTCCACTGGACAAAAGGGGCATATAGCTTGGACTGGTGAGTAGAGGCCTGGCCTCTCTGTCCTGTTCGGCTGTTTGACTTCTAGGGGGCCCTGGATATGCTTCAGTTCTATTTGTCACAGGGGCCATAAGCCTGGGGCACCCTGGGCTGCTCATCCCACATACCTCATTGTGACTTTGGGAGGGTCGCTAGCCTTTTTTGTGTCTCTATTTTATTTCCATCTGGTCATACCCCAGGGCGACCTGGGCCACTTTGGGAAGGCCTGGTGATGTGATCTCCCCTTGCTCTGCCCATCCACAGGCACCATCTGCGTCCTGCTTTCTTTCCCCTTCATCTTCAGTCCCTGCCTGGGCTGTGGGGCAACCACGCCTGAATGGGCCGCCCTCCTCTACTACGGGCCTTTCATTGTCATCTTCCAGTTTGGTTGGGCCGCTACGCAGATTGCCCATCTCAGCCTCATCCCCGAGCTCGTCACCAATGACCATGAGAAGGTGGAGCTCACAGCTCTCAGGTACTACGTTGGCAGGGCAGAGTGGGGAGGGCACACGCATAGCAGGCGAGGACACGGGACCCAGGGCCACCTCTGTGTAGGTGTCTGCTTGGCTGTGTGGCTCTGGGACTCTCAGCCTCAGCTTATACATCTGTAACATAGTATATCAGTCATCTGCTGCTGTTTGTGTAACAAATGACCATAAATCAGCTTCAAGTAGCATGTGTTTATGTTATGGTTTCTATGGGTTAGAAATCTGTCTTGGTTTAGCTAGGTTTTCTGTTTCAGTGTGTCTCGAAGCTTCAGTCAAGGTGATGGCTAGAGCTGGTCTCATCTGAGGCTTGGGGGTCCCTCTACCCTGCTCATGTAGTTGGTGGCAGAATTCATTTTCTTTTTTTAAATTTTATTTATTCATTTTAGAGAGGAGAGAGAGAGAGAGAGAGAGAGAGAGAGAGAGAGAGACGGGGGAGGAGCTGGAAGCATCAACTCCCATATTCCCATATGTGCCTTGACCAGGCAAGCCCAGGGTTTCGAACCGGCGACCTCAGCATTTCCAGGTCAATGCTTTATCCACTGCGCCACCACAGGTCAGGCCAGAATTCATTTTCTTACAGATATAGAGCTCCAGGTGTCTTGCTGATTCTTTGACAGTAGCAGAAGAGTCAGATCTCAGGGTGGCGTAAACCAGTGTTTTTATTTATTTTCTTTTTACGAGACAGAGAGACCACAGGATCAACTTGTAGTTGTGGCACTCTTAGTTATTCATTGATTGCTTCTCATATGTGCCTTGACTAGGGGGCTCCAGCCAAGCCAGCGACCTTGGGCTTAAAACCAGTGACCATGGGGTCATATCTATGATCCCATGCTCAAACCAGATGAGCCCACACTCGAGCAAGGGACCTTAAGGTTTTGAACCTGGGTCCTTAGCGTCCCAGGTCAATGCTCTATCTGTTGTGCCACCACCTGGTCAGGCAGGCCAGTGATCTTTATTTGCTTGTCTGCAAACTGGTGCCAGTCTGCCAGAAATTTTGTGCCAATACGGGTAAGAATTAACCGCCCTGATGGTGTATGAAGATTATAGATCTAGTGATCTTAGTCAAATTTGTTTATGCTTAGGGTGATTTCTGCCTTAGTGGTTCCTAAAATAATTCTATTTTCACTGGTCCCCAAGTATAAAAATGTTGAAAACCAGTAGCTTAAACCCTTTTTTCTAAGAAGCACCTAAAGAGGTCAGGCCTACCCAGGATAATCTTTAATTACATCTGCAAAATATCTTCACCTGTGTCACAGAAGTTGCCTAAAGATGGGAGTGACATCCCATCATATTCACAGATCCCATCTCCAAGGGGAGGGGATTAGGTAGGGCAGGGCCAGGATGTGGAAGTCTTCAGGGCCATCTGAGAATCTTACATGCTACACATGCATACAGTTGGTGCCCAGCTTATTCAACGCTTGCTTGAGGTGTTAAGGAAGGTTATTCTGGATTTGATGATCACAAGAGCATTTACGGAGCACTTGCCGTAAGCCAGGCACAGTTCTAGGCCCTTCACATAAATTATCTCCTTTAATTCTCACAACAAACCCAGGTTGTCATGTGCCCAAGGCCAGAGTGCCTATGGGACGTGTGCAGTAGGAAAAAGGTACAGGAGATGGCAGTTCCAACCATAAGGGACAGCATATGTGAGTGTGGCCAGTGTTGCCGGACCTCAAAGAGCCTGGCTTAATTAGCACCAGGTAAGTGCACGTACTCTTGCTATTAGGGTAGTGTCTTTGTTGAGAGTCCCGCCTGTCTGCAACTTAGCCTCTTTGGCTCCAGTCTGGCCTCCTCCTCTGCCTTTGAGTTCCCATTATAGCCAGGAAATGCAGCACTAATGACAGGGGTTGCTCAATGCCCGGGCCCCTGAGGGCCCCAGAGGATAAGAGACAGGCTAGGGCAAACCAAGTTCTGGTGTGTTTTCTATGTGCAAGTGCTTTAGTGCCAACCTTGTGTCATCTTCACTGTGATCTCTGGGGATAGTATTGTACTTTTAGAAAGGGAAACTGAGTCCTGGTGAGGTCTAGAGGCTGCCCCTCACCTGCCCTTGCCAGTCCCTGGAGGGACTTTGCTCTGGGGCTGCAGGCAGGAGCCTTGGATGATTCTAGACCTTGCCTTGCTGAAGCCCAGAATCTGGGTACCAGGAATTCCAGTCTTCGCTATTGAGCATCTTGAGTTCTCAGACTTGGGTTGTAGTCCTGACTGAGCCCTGCTTTGCTGATTCTCTGAATCTCAGCCCTCTGTCATGGTGGTTGAGGGTCAGAATTGTAAATCATCAGATAACATGCAGGCTAGCTAGCTGGAGCCAGCAGGGGTACCCTGGGGCCACCCAAGGTTCGGTGGCTGAAATCTCCCTTAGGCCAGAGGTTCACCAGATGCCACATCAGCTTTGACTGTATGGCTGCCTGGGAAGGAAGTAGCCATGTGGTTTTCTGGGTTGCTGTGCTGAACCCTTGCCTGTCCACACCAGGTACGCCTTCACCGTGGTGGCCAACATCACAGTCTATGGTGCTGCCTGGCTCCTGCTCCACCTGCAGGCGTCTCCACACATGGGGTCCATCCAGGATGTCAGTGACCAGCTGGGGGTCCAAGATGTGCCAGTGTTTCGGGTGAGCTGGGGCGAGGGTGGGGGGCAAGGATGCTGCTGGCAGAATGGACATTGCCCCAGGCCCTGAACTTGTAAGTTGGGCTGTGATAGCCACTACTGACCCCTCTCCTGCTGGACCCCCAGAACCTCTCCCTGTTGGTGGTGGGCATTGGAGCCGTCTTCTCATTGCTGTTCCACCTGGGCACCAAGGAGGAATGCCAACAGCTAGTGGAGGAGCCAGATGAACACAGCCCCTTGTTGGCTCCCACCACAGCCCGCCCCTTGCTGCTCTGGAAACACTGGCTTTGGCAGCCAGCCTTTTACCAGGTACTTCTTGAGGGCAGAGAGGGCCGGAGTTGATGCCTCCCACCTGGCCCTTACTATGTGGAACTACAGGCAGGGATAGCCAATAAAGCAAACTGCAGATTTTCTATTCCACAGGCAGGGCAGACATTGCTATTCAATTATTGTTCTCTTTTCCACCTGGCCAGCTATGGTCACTGATAGTGGGTCAGGTGGCAGCTGCAACTAGGCTCCTAGTGTCTGCTACTGGTGGGAGTGGAGACGGGCCCTGTCTGACCCCTGAACCAGTCCCTCTGTCTGCCCATAGGTGGGCTTGCTGTACATGAGCACAAGGCTCATTGTGAACCTGTCCCAGACATACATTGCCATGTACCTCACCTACTCCCTCAACCTGCCTAAGGTGAGCTGGGTAGGGTGGCCTAGGGATGTGGGGTGGGATCTGAGCCCAAGGAGCCCCACCTGACTGACACACCTTTGCCCACTCTGTCCCAACAGAAGTTCATCGCCACCATCCCATTGGTGATGTATCTCAGCGGTTTCTTCTCCTCCTTCCTCATGAACCCAGTCAACAAATGGATCGGGAGGAATGTGAGTGTGTGGGTCAGTGAGGAACAGTGGGGGAATATCACAGATAAGGATCCTTGGAACTCAGATGCACAGAACCCAGGTGATTCCAAATCTTGGCCTCTACACCTTGTAGATGCCCTGTGTCTTGGACCCATGTTCTAGAATCCTGGCTTCTGAGGGTCTTGTGGCTGCAGAGCTCTATAATTTTCTGTGATAAGCAGTTTACTAGTCAGGGTGGCTCTTGAGTACTTAGAATGTGGCAGGCATGACTGAAGACCTGAATGTTTCATTTTATTTAATTGGTTTGCATTTAAAATGTAAGTAGCCATCTGTCTCTAGAATGTCAGTTGTCTGGTAACATCAGAGCTGGGGGACTCTTTAGGGATGGGCCAACTTGACCCCCTTACTCTCTGGGATTTGGGGCAGTGGATTGAAGACCAAAGAAGTCTTCAGGCTAGGAGCTGCACAGTGAGACAGGCCTGCTTCTGGTCTCTTCTGCAGATGACTTACTTTGCGGGTCTCCTGGTGATCCTGGCCTTTGCGGCCTGGGTGGCACTGGCAGATGGGCTGGGTGTGACTGTGTATGCAGCAGCTGTGATGCTGGGCATTGGCTGTGCCACCATCCTTGTCACCTCACTGGCTATGACAGCTGACCTCATTGGCCCCCACACGGTAGGGCTGGTGGGCAAGGCTGGGTGGGGGTTGGGGACCAGGGCCCAGGCCATAGGTGCTGACCTTCCTGCCTGTGTCCCCCCCAGCACAGTGGAGCCTTCGTGTACGGTGCCATGAGCTTTTCAGATAAGGTGGCCAATGGGCTGGCAGTCATGTTCATCCAGAGCCTGCACCCCTGTTCGTGAGTGTGACTCATTTATTAACTTATTTAACAAAAGTGTCCTGAGTATGTGCTAGGCACTGCTGTAGCTCTAAGGATTTGGTGTGGACAAGAGATCCCACCCTGGTGGAGTTCACAGGCCTGGGACACCTGGTTCTTTCTGACCTCAAGCACTTCGTTTTTTCATTTAACAAACTCCAAGTCTATTGTGTGCCAATTCTGAGGGCACATCAAATAGGTGTATTGGGGGAATGTAAGTGGACAGTGCTACAGGGTAGCCAGAATCTGTGTCACTCAGAACGTGGGGTTTCAGATCTGTGATTTTGGATCACTGAGTTTTTGCTTTATCTGGGAACTAGAACCAGCCTGGTCCTCTGTCATTAACGAGCTGGGGGTAATACCAGCCACATTAATCATAGGAATAAATGTGTGATCCAGACCAGTGACCAGAGGTATGAGACACCACATATGGAGGCCTGACTAGTACAGGAGGCCAGGGAGGACTTCTTTGAGGAGGTGACATCAGTCTTGAGATCTGGTGGATATCAAGGAGTACTAGAAAATGGAAATAGCCAGTGAAAAGGCCCTGGGGTAGGACCAGGCTTGATGTGTTGGAAGGCAGGATGGAAGCCCATGTGACTGCAGCAGAGTGAGTGAAGAGGAGTGAAGGTGGGGAGAGGTTGGGAGCAAGTTAAGCAGGGCCTTGTGGAGGATTTGGGCTTCTACCCCAAGGGAGTTGGGAGCAGTGGAGGGCTCTGGGCAGAGGGGGGGGGGGCTGTCACAGGTGTTCATAGGCACCCACTTGTGGCCGCCTTCGGGAGAACAGTCTGTGGAAGGTGAGGGCTGGAGCCTGGGGACCAGGGTGAAAGCATCTATCTACACTGGTCCAGGTGGGTAATGATGGGCTGGACCATTGGAGGTAGAGGAGGGAGCAGTGGCCAGATTCCCTGAGGAGCCCCATCTATCTGACTTTGAAGGCAGAGCTGGCAGTATTAGCTAAAGTGCTAGATATGGGAGGAAAAAAGGGGGTCAAGGGTGACCCCAGGTTCTGGCCTGAGTGCTTGGAAAGATGAGGCTGCCAAGGTCCAGGCTGAGGCTGGAAGGTCCCCACAACTGTCCACTCACCTGCTTTGTCCTCCCCTACCCCAGCTCGGAGCTCTGCTGCAGGGCCTGTGTGGGCTTCTACCACTGGGTGATGGTGGCTGTGACAGGTGGCGTAGGCGTGGCTGCCACACTTTCTCTGTGCAGTCTTCTTATCTGGCCCATCCGCCTGCGGAGCTGTAAGTCGTACACATCCCCCTCTATTCTCAACCTGGCCATGGGTGAGAGGTCTGGGGCAGGCCCTACGCTTACTAACCCTACCCTGTTCCTCTTGCAGGAGCTCCTGGAGCCAACCCTGACATTCTCCATGGCCTCCCTTCCTATGCAAATGAGCCATAACTGCACATTCCATGCCCTGCAACTTTGGTCCCCAACCCTTGCCTTCCTTGCCTGGCTGCAGGGATGGTGGGTGAGAACAGGATGGGCTGAACACCAGTGGCTCATCTCTGCTGGGGCAAGACACTTCACTAGGCCCTCTGGTATCCAGGGGCCCATGGGTGTGGGGTTGTCCAAGCCTAACTATAACGGATGGCTTGGGGTGCCCTCTATGTTGCATGGGGTCAGGATGTGATGGTTCTGGGGCCCAAGGCTGCCCTGAGCTCAGCCCCAGCTCCACCTCTCCCCTGGCCCAGCTGGGGTCTCTATGGCACTGCTGACTGATTAAAGCACCACTCACGGTGAGGACTGGCCTCAGCTGTCTGCCTGAACCTGGGATGGGAAGGGCAGCGGGGCTCTTGCCCTGGACCTCTGGTTGCTGGGGGCTTGACTAACTCCCTTTACCTGACCAACCAGTTCCCTGGTCCCCAGATGTGGACAGACACCAGAGCAGAGGTGCAGTGTCCCCACAAAGAGACGGTCTTTATCAGAGAGTGGGCGTGGCCATGGGTGGGTGCTGCCGGCCAGTGGATGGGCAGTAGGGTTCCAGGTCCCACTGCCGGTAGTTCTGGGCTGTATAGCGTGGACGCTGCGGTGCCGACAGGTAGGGCACGTAGTCTGACACACCCCTCAGGGGCTCTACCACATATTGGTGCCTGTTGACCACTGTGGAGTAAGACCCAGGTCAACTTCTAGCTCCAGCTTCCTGGACCCAAGCAGTTTCAACTCCACCCTTTGGCCCCTGTGATGCCAGCCTCACCATATTCCTTGCCCCAGATGGGTCTGTCTTGCCACAACATGGTCCCCCACCTCGTGCTGGGGGTCCTGTACTGGGAAGGCACGATGGAGTCGTACCAGGCAGTCTCCTGGAGGTGCTGGGTGTGGGCTGCAGGTAGAGTCAGGGAGGTCATCGTCATCTCTGGCCCTTATCCTCCCCTCAGGGCTGGCCTTGGTCAAAGCAGGTGGCCAGGCACTCACCCAAGGGCATGCTGTGCTTCTGGTGGCTGTAGCATCCATGCCAGCGGGTGTAAGCCTCTCGGTAGGGGTTGTCCAGGGCCCTTGGGAACGTGAACCAGGCTTCGCGGGAGTCCGAATTGGTTAGGCCTGTGTACCACAGCTGGCCAGCTGAGTCACATCCCATGGGTGTGTATTCCCAGCGCACTGCCTGCTTGATGGCTGGTGTCCAGCGGGGCCCCTCCAGGGACAGGTAGTCATCACTAAGGGTTGGGAGAGGGGATAGAGGCTAAGCCTGTGACCATCCCTTGCCCCTTCCTGAACCACAGCTTGCTCATCTCTAGAATGGGCCTTTTACCTTCATTGCCACGTTGTGACATGGAGGGTGCAAAAAGACCTGGCCAACACGGCAAAGGACCTTCCTCCATCTCCAAGTTGGCAGAGTTCTCACTCCAGTAGACTCAAAACTAGAAACACGTTTCATAAAAGGTGGGGTGAGCCTGATCAGTTCTGAACATCAGTCTCAGGACCTGACACGGACTGATTTGCCATCCAAAAGGACATTTCAAGATCACTTGCGGTGCCCTACCCTTTTGAAACAAATTTTTCTGAACTACAAAATGAACATGGTTTGTAAAATGCAATTAAAAATGCTCTAAAGTAATACACCACGAACAAGTATTCCCTTACTCAGCTGCCAGCCTGGACCTAGGCTGCCATTCTAATTTCTGCCTTTCAGAAGTAGGCAGTGCGTGCATGTGTCCCTACTAGTACAGAAATATGGGAACTTACTACAGTTTCACATCTTTTAAGTATTCGTGGAAATGGGGCCCTGGCCAGTTGGCTCAGTAGTAGAGCATCGGCCTGGTGTGCAAAAGTCCCAGGTTCAATTCCCGTCCAGGGCACACAGGAGAAGCGCCCATCTGCTTCTCCACCCCTCCCCCTCTCCTTCCTCTCTCCCCTCTCGCAGCCAAGGCTCCATTGGAGCAAAGATGGCCCAGGCGCTGGGGATGGCTCCTTGGCCTCTGCCCCAGGCGCTAGAGTGGCTCTGGTCACGACAGAGCGATGCCCCCTGGTGGGCGTGCCGGGTGGATCCCGGTAGGGTGCATGCTGGAGTCTGACTGCCTCCCGTTTCCAGCTTCAGAAAAATACAAAATAAATATTCTTGGAAATGGAGTAGCACAAAGGGCACTTACTCATTTTTGTTTTTATAGCTGCAGAATATCCTGACTGAAACACTTAACTAATGGATACTATACCTAGGTTGTGTCCTCCAGGATTCACATCCAACTGGAACCTCAGCATATGACCTTATTTGGAAAGTGGGTCTTAGCAGATAAAATTAAGATGTCACAGTGGGGGTAGGGTGGCCCCTGCTTTTTTAAAAATTTTTATTTATTTTAGAGAAGGGGGAGGAGCAGGAAGCATCAACTCCCATATATGCCTTGACCAGGCAAGCCCAAGTTTTTTTTTTTTCTTCTTCTTCTTCCACCCCCTAAGCCCAGGGTTTTGAACCTGCGACCTCAGCATTCCAGGTTGATGTTTAATCCACTGTGCCACCACAGGTCAGGCCTTTTTTTTTTTTTTTTTTTTAAACGAGGTAAGATCATGAGACAGACTCCTGCCTGCGCCCCCACTGGGATCCATCTGGCAACACCCGTCTGGGGCTGATGCTCAAATCAACTGAGCTATCCTCAGTGCCTGGGGTGATGCTTGAACCAGCTGAGCCACTGGCTGTGAGAGAATGGGGAGAGGGGAAGAGATGCAGATGGTTGCTTCTCATAGATGCCCCTTGACCAGGGATTGAACCTGCGATGTCCACATGCCAGGCCAATGCTCTATCCACTGAGCAAACTGGCCAGGGCCTGATGTCTTTGTAAGGAGGGAACTCTGTGGACATAGACACATAGATGGAAGGATAGATGGAGTGCTGTGTCTATAAGCCAAAGAACACCAAGACTTGCCAGTAAATCACCAGGAGCTAGAATGTGGAACAGATTCTCCCTCAGTCTCAAAGGGAACTAGCCCTGCTGATCCCTTGATCTTGGGACTTATGGCTTCTAGAACTGGGAGAATTTCTGGTGTTTAAGCTGCCCAGTGTGTGGTGTTCTGTTATAGCAGTCCCAGGAAACTCCTAGATAACCTAGTTTCTCAGTTTGTTGTGTGTGCGCATAGTTGTGTTTACAGTGAGTGATCATGTGTGACCTGTGCACACCCCTGCCAATCTCCAAGCCTGCCTTGCTCTAACCACTTGTAGGGAGGAGAGGACCCAGGTGCAGGTGAGTGGGAGATGTAGCACCAACATACCTTTTATGAAGAATTAGTGAGACATGGAAGAAGCCACACCAAATCCCATCATGTGACCCAAAGAGACTTTGTCTGGGACAGGGCAAGTACTCACCTGTAGAGAGGTGCTGGGAAGTCCATTTCAAGGGTCCCCTGGGGGACACAGGGCTTGATAGCTTCCTGCTTCAAGGTCTGCATGTCTGCCTCTGGGTTCCTGAGTGCTCTTGCCTAGAAGGCCTATGAGGTCATTGTTGACAGCAACAAAGACCATCCTCTGTATCCTGGCAATGCTGCTGGTGGTCTTGGCACCCCTGTAGACCGCTCCCTCCCTCCCTCCCACCCTAGCTGAGGGGCTGAAGGAGATGGGGCCACTTGGGTGGCTTGGGGCTCAGTGCTCCCCTGACCCCCTCCCCACATGGGGGTCTCTAAGCCAAATGGAGCTTCTGAATTTTGCTCCTGCATCCTTAGTTTCACCTTTCCAGACATGGGTTAGGACCCGTGTCTCCAACTCCTCCCTTATTCTCAACCCACCCCATCCAGTCCTTGATCTGTTCTAAAATACATCAGAACAAAACCTGCAAAGTTCAACCTGTGGTGGCGCAGTGGATAGAGCATTGACCTGGAAATGCTGAGGTCGCTGGTTCGAAACCCTGGGCTTGCCTGGTCAAGGCACATATGGGAGTTGATGCTTCCAGCTCCTCCTCCCTGTCTCTCTCCCCTGTCTCTGTCTCTCTTCCTCTCTTCCTCCTCTCTAAAATGAATAAAAATTAAAAAAAAAAGTAAAACCAAAACCTGCAAAGTTCATAGCATGATTCACAATAACCAGAAAGTGGAAACAACCCAAATGCCCACAGACCAAATAAACATAACTTGGTTTATCCACACACTGGATATCAGCCATGAAAGGGTGTGGAGAACTGACACTTGCTACAATGCAGATGAACCTTGAACACATGATGCTCAGTGAGAGAAGCCAAACACAAAAAGGCCGCACCGTGTGTGATTACATTTATGTGAAATGTCCGGAACAGGCACATCCAGAGACAGAAAGTGGGTTTATGTTTGCCAAGGGCTGGGTGGTGACTGCTAATGGACATAGGTTTTCTTTTTGGGGTGATGGAAATGTTCTGAAATTAGAGGTGCTGTTTACACATTGTGAATGCACTAAATGCCACCAAACTGTTCAGTTTAAGATGGTAAACTATAAATTAAGCATACTTTACCACAATTAAGAAACAAAACAAAGTCCAGATTCTGCCCTCCTATTACCACCTCCACTCGGTCCTGGCCAATCATATCACTGACCTGGCAGAGCCTCCTCTGTGGCCTCTCTGGGCCACTGCACCAGTGGTTAGGCCTCCACACAGTGATCTTCTCAACTCAGTACCATCCCCCTCCCTCATGGTAGAGACCCAGGATGACCCGCCCAGACCTTTCTCTGCCCTCGCTTCCTCTCCTCGCTCATTCTGCACCAGTCACAGGGGCCTCCTCACTGTTCTTAACACACCAGGAACTCTCCTCCCCAGAACGTTTGCACAGGCAGTGCCCATTACCAGGAAAGACTGCCCAGGTGTCTCCTGCTCTTTAAATTCTTGCTCAAATATTAGGTTTGTAGCAAGCCCTGGATTCAAAGCTGTCCTTTCTCAAAACCTCCTACCTTTGTCACATAGCACACACACCCCTCTCTCACCCAAGAACAGATCTTGGGATCTGGTCTGTTTTGTTCCCAGCACCTAGCGCGGGGATCTTCACCTGCAGGGAAGGGCCTGGAATGCTCCACCAGTCATGGGCAGGTGCAAGGTCTGCTCACCTCTGCCTTGGGCTCTCAGGGCCTCACTCTTAACTCTTACCCCTTTATCAAAAAAGGCTACATTAAACGATCAAAGGACACCTGACATACCTTGCTTATACCACCCAACCCTTCAACCTTGCCCAAATACAGACGCTGGGTAGGAGATGCTTTGGTCATGTCAGGTGGAGGTGGCAGCAGTGCCTGCTCTGCCCCCACCTCACTGCCTGTGGAAACTACCCTCTCCCCCAGCCCTGTGGGCACCTCTTCCCCAGCTGGACTGCAAGGACCAGCATGAAAGGACATCATCCTCACCTCCACTAGACTACAAGGTCAGGGACACTGGCATCCCTCAAAGACAGCTCACAGGGTAGACTGCTCACCACCTGGTCTGGGGCCCCCAGTGTGTGCAGACTGGAGCTGTCAGCCACCTCAGCTAGGGACCAGAAAGATGAACAGCCAGCCCTAGCCATGCACAAGCCCATGCCTGGTTTAATGACAATGATACTGCATCAGACGAAAAACAAGGCTTGCCGGGCAGCCCACCAGTCTCGCAGGCAGAGGACATACATTTCACACTGTTCGTCTCAACTCCCAGGTACAAGTCCTACTCATAGAGCCAGCCCCTGGGCAAGCTTCACATGGTGATGGTGTGACAGAGAAAGATCATTTTCTTATTAAAAAAAAAAGTAAACAAAAATAAGATGCTGATCAACCAAAATACATCTATATACAGTGTCCTGGCTTGAGGCTGCAGCATGCAGATGCTCAAATGGGGCATGGGAGGCAGGGTTCCACCCTTCCCCAAATCCACAGAGATTTAACTAATCACTCCTCCTAAATGAAGGCTTTAAAAGCTGTGACCCTGTATCACCCCCAGGCATAATGGGTGGGCTGTGCCCCTCCACAACTAGCTTTAAACATTTCTGGGACCCATCTACAAAACACAGAGAAAATTGCAAATACATATATACACATGCACACACATGGCCAATTGCAAGGGGAACACTAGAGTGGGGCCTCGAAGCAGAGCCAGAGCGATCCCCACTCTGCCCCAGGACTGCCTTCCATTCTGAGGATGGATGGGGCTGCTCAGGACCCTGGCCATACCTGGATCCTCCTCTCTCCCTCTGATTTCTCCAGATCTGGAAATGAGATGGTGCACAGGTACTGGGCAGAGGATGACAAGGTGGGGGTAGGGTTAACCTGGGAAGCTTCTGGGAGGACCAGTGGGTACCCGCCCTCTCCCTGGCTTCCACAGGGCCACGGGCACAGATGGACAGGACACAATGGCACAGCCTAATGGGGATGAAGCTGGAGAGGGTGAGGCACCACCCTTAGGTCACCTGGATCTGTATACCAGCAAGCCACAGGAACCATAGTCCCACTGGTGATAGAGCTCAGCTGTGACCCCATTAGTAACAAGAACAGGGCAGGGTCAGGGCAAGCACTTCATGGTGAGTAGATTCAACTTCAGATTTCCTTGAACAAGTCCATCTCAAGATGACCTCCTCTGGTGCAAAGCCTGCCTGGGGCCTGCTTCTGATGCCCGGCCCCTAGTAAAGTCACCAGGATGACTGCCAGCACACGCAGAGGCGGCCACAAAGAGACCTATTAGGAGCGTCCTGTTGATCCATGGGTTGACCTGAGCCGTCCTACTGCTGGGCCCCTCCTAGCTGACCAGCTTGGCATCCAGCTGTCTGTCCTGTTGGAGGCGTGGGTGGTGGCAGTAGTGGTGAACCCATACTTCCGGAAAGAGCATGCAGCCCAACAAGGTGGTGATGGACACAAAGGGAAGATGGCAGGGGTCCAGGGAGGCGTCCATCCCCATCTGAGTGCAGGTCAGAGCTGGGGCCATGGGCTTCCTAGTGTGGAGGGACCTGGAAGCCCTGTGCCTGCTGGTGCCCAACAATATCCCCGCCCCAAACACCGCTGACAGGGTTCACAATCAGGCTTTAATGAGAATCTTCAGGGTCTCTCTGGGCCTGGCTCCCCGCCCACCTGGCTGCTTCCTCTGGGGACATGTGCAGGAAGGGAGGGTCATGCACATGATGACAGGTGGTGCTCCTCTGCCCTGATGGCTTGGCCTGTGGTTTACCGGATCCTGGTGAAGAGGTTGAGGACGGACACAGATTCCTGCAGAGCACACAGGAGGGAAAGCTGAGCCCACAGCTGGAGGAGAACAGATGCTTTGGGCCGGAGAAACATGAGTAGTCACTATTGTTTCCTGGCACTGAGAGCACCTGGCTGGGGGTGCAGAGCCATACAGGAACACAGAGAGGGGCGCAGGGGCCTCAGGGGGAAGTTATAGCAGTTTGGTGAATAGGGCTGACAGGCTAAGGGGACACACATGGGGGAACACCTGCAGCTGATACCGACCCACTTTACCTTTGTTGAACGGGTTTTGCTAAAGACATTCCAGAACCTCAGGGTTTCGTCTCCAGCACCAGTGACAATGGCCTCTCCATCAGGGGACATAGCCTACAGGAAGAGAGACCTTCATTGTCCCTGTGCTCTGCAGCTAGCCCCATGGATGGAGCCCATTTTGGGGAGAGGGCAGGGGGAGCCAAACCCTTATGAAAGCCAAAAACAGGATGCCCCTGCCCCCCACCCGGGAGGGTGGGTCTATTGTTTGCACTAAGGCAAAGGACATGACGGTTTAAGCAAAGAACATTTCTTCTGGAAAGAAAGAAAACAGTTGAGGAAGGACTGTGTTTGGAGAGGGTCTCCTGTCCCCAGGCACATGCAAATAGGTGAACCATTCTCAGACATTAAAATTTTATTTATTTATTAATTTGAAAGAGAGCAAGCGAGGGAAAGAGAGAGAGAGAGAGAAAGAGAGAGAGAGAGAGAGAGACATTGATTTGTTGTTCCACTTATTTTTGTATTCATTGGTTGATCTTGTATGTGCCCTGATTGGGGATCAAACCTGAAACCTTGGCGGATCAAGGACGATGCTGTAACCAACTAAGCTACCAGGCCAGAGACTCAGAGATTTTCTGAATAGTTGGGTGGGGTTTAATTGTGCTTCTTCATATATATATTTTGTTAAAGATAAACTAATGGGGCCTGACCAGGCAGTGGCGCAGTGGATAGAGCACTGGACTGGAATCCAGAGAACCCAGGTTCGAAACCCTGAGGTCGCCGGCTTGAGCGCGGGCTCATCTGGTTTGAGCACAGCTCACCAGCATGAACCCAAGGTCGCTGGCTTGAGTAAGGAGTCACTCAGTCTGCTATAGGCCCCTGGTCAAGCACATATGAGAAAGCAATCAATGAACAACTAAGGTGCCACAACGAAGAATTGATGCTTCTCATCTCTCTCCCTTCCTGTCTGTCTATCCCTATCTGTCCCTCTCTCTGTCACACACATACAAAAATAAATAATAAATAAATGTGTTTCTTAAAAAAAAAAAAGAGATAAACTAATGGGGTCTTGGCCAGTTGGCTCAGTGGATAAAGTGTAGGCCCAGTGTGTGGATGTCCCAGTTTAATCCCTGGTCAGGACACACATGAGAAATGACCACCTGCTTCTCTTCCCATCCCTCTTCCCTTTCTCTCTTTCCCTCTTGTAGCCAGTAGGTTGACTGGTCCGAGCAGAGGCCCAAGGCAGAGGATAGCTCAGTTGGTCTGAGTATTCGCCTGAGGCACTGAGGATAGCTCAGCTGATTCAAGCATCGGCCCCAGATGGGGGTTGCTGGGTGGATCTGGTTGGGGTGCATGTAGGAGTCTATCTCCCCTCCTCTCACTTAAAAGAAAAAGAAAAAACTAATGTGTGGAGATTCTCAGGGCAGAGCTGCCCTTCCTCACAGACCTGAGGAGTTCAGAAACATAGATTTAAAGTGATAACACAACCAACATCAAAAGCAGAACAAAGTGGCCCTGTTTTTGGGACCAGACATGGGAACTGGTCTGGATTATCCCACCCCCACTCCAAAGACCCAGGTTGGGGAAACTTCCAGCTGGATCTGTACCCAGCCTTCCTAGGGGCCCAGTGCTGGGTCTGGGACCCACCAGTGTAGACTCACCAAATATAGAACCCGGTAGGAGTGCCCGGTCAACTTGGCCACCTGGGTCAGGGACGGGTACTTCCAGACCAGGATCTGGTTCTGTGAGTAGCCATGTGTACTCACCTGGGGGGTAGAGAGAGGGCTATCAGAACCTGGGGCTCTCCTCCCACAAACCCACAGCTCAGACACAAGCTGTCCACTCCCCCTGATGCACCCAATGAAGAGCAAGGACACCTGGACTGGCTTGGCTCCTTAATCTCCAACTCTGGTTGATGACTGGAGGGTAACAGGAAGCTACAGCACCCAGAGCTCAGCCTCTCCTGATGGTCAGTAGGCATGGGCGCCCAGATTGGGGCGGACACCTCCAGACTGAGATCTGGTTCTATGACCTGAGTGGCAGGGGCCTGGTTTCACCCCAGAATCTAAGGGGAGGCCATGCTGTGGCCCAGGGTTCCTGCTCCCATACGTTCTTGTGCATGCCACAAGGTACACCCCAGCTGGATCTGCACCCTGTACTTACCAGCTCGTTGGCATGCTTAGACCAGGCCAGGTTGCACACCTGGGAGCCTGTGTCTATGCACTGCAGCGGCTGCCCTGTGAGTGTGTTCCAGAAGCGGATGCAGCGGTCAGCTGTGCCACCGCCGGATGCCAGCAGCCCGTGCTGGTGTGGGGACCAGGCTATAGCCTTCACAGCCGCCAGGTGCTCCGTGTACTGCTGCACAGGACTCAGGCTTGAGTGGTTCCAGACCAGCAGCTGGTGGTGGGTGTGGGTGTGGGGGCAGCAGCTGTGAGACCCCCAAGTGGCTGTGGCCCCAGGGGAGAAGATGAATGGCCTCACCCCAATTCATCATGGTCCTCCCTCAGGGTATATCCTTATCAACCCTGCTCTATGGATGGGGGCTGGCCTGCTGGGTGGAACAACCCAGAGGCTGGGACAGTGAGGGGCCCAGGGCATCTACCTTGTTGTCATTGCCTCCTGAGGCGAGAAGCTGGTGGTCAGTGGACCACTTCAGCCCACACACCTCCTGCCGGTGGCCTTGCAGCCTCCGCTCAGACTGAAGAGGTGGGGTACGGATGTCCCTTTGCAGGATCATGCGATCCCGGCTCCCAGATGAGAGCTGGTCGGCATTCCAGGCCAGCGCCCCTGGAATCCAGGCAGAAGGTGGGGTAAGGCCAATGCCTGGCCTCTCAGGAGCAGGGTGCTCTGGGAATCATCACTCCTTCATGCCTAGGATCACTCCCACCCACTGGGATCACACCCAGCCACCAGGACCATGGGCTCCTCACCAACACGTGCTGTGTGGCCTTCCAGCATGGAGAGTTTCTTCCCTGCGGCTGCATCCCAGATCTGTACAAAGCCCTTGTGCGTGCCTACGGCTACTAGGTTCCCCTAGGACCAAGGATGCAGTCGAATGGACATCAGGCCCAGGTGTGGGGACCCAGCATCCTTGGGCTCTCCCCTCCCTCCTCTTGGGCTTCAGGGCCTTGTGGCCATTTCTTTGCAAGATCTTTAATACATGTCCTTTCTGATCATGGTGATTGTTCCCACCCCCGGGAATTCTTGGGGAAATGGTCACACAGCACATGGATTTGTCAAAATCCAGCCAACACACACTTAAGACCCATGCACTTCAATGTGTAGACTTGACTGCCTGAGCCTGGGCTGCCTGCTGGCTGGGGTGGGGGGTGGGGCTCTATGGAGGCTTTGGCAAACCCTGTGTCTCTGTGGAGGAGTTCTGCCAGCAATCCTGTCACTGTAACAATCTCTACCAGACTGCAGACAGACAGGTTACAGACATCACCCTGGAGCTTGGACAAGACCTCCAGGATGGGCTCTGGCTACCCTGGGTCTCCCAAGTCCCCAAACACTGAGGAGGGCCCTAGCCAGCAAGGCCCAGTTAGACGATCCCTGCCCAGCCCTGCTCAGCCAGGGAACAAGTCCAGTGTACTGACCCGCTCAGACCAGCCCACGGAGGTCACTGAGTCTCCTTCGACAGAGAGGTCACACAGCCGGGTCACCTGGGAGAAGGAGGGAGCAGTCGGTATGAGATGACGTGCCGCCTGCTGATCCTTCAAGGTCCCAACTGTTCACTTGTCTATTCATCCATCTGTTCATTCATTCAGTCAGTCAGCTCGGGCCTATGGGCACTGGTGTCAGTACTGGGACCTGCAATAATAATGCCGGGGTGCCCAAGAGGCTGCAGGCTGCAAGGGGACACATGCCAGTAAAGGAATGAGTAATTGGAAAGTCTGAAGAAGGATGCTCAGGTGATGAGGGCATCACACAGATTAATCTCTGAAAACTACCTACCCTGAAGGGCAGTGCCTGACTCCATGGCAGGCCTGGCAACAGCTCAGAGTTAGTGCTGGGGTGGGGTGGAGCAGCCCCTAGGCCTAGCCAGGCCTGAACATCCACCTCCTCTCCTCTGCAGACCCCGGCAGAAGCTGAACTCAGACAGAAAACAAGGGCTCCCCATCATCACAGGAGATAGCCCACAGCAGGAGGGACACAGGGGCCTCCGCTCACCCCTGATGACTATTCCTGAGTTCCAGTCTGCCCTTGGAAGGTAGGCCTCAGGGGTGAGAGGGTGGCTGGGTGCTGCCCCAGGCTCTGGAGCATCCAACCACACTCATCCTTCACACAGGCCGGTCAGCTACTATACCTCTGAGGCACAAACATAAACGCGAGTACTTGCACACACACTTGTAGACACTAGGGCACTCACCTGGCTGGTGCAGGCGCTCCAAAGGTACACACAGGTGCCCAGCCCCACACTGAGCACGTTGAGAGATGACCAGTCCACCAGGTTCAGGTAGAAGTCATCTTGCAGCTCAGGTGCATCCAGAACCTTGAAGGGGATCTTGGAGATCTTGCGCGTGGGTTTCCGTGGTGACCGCAGTAACTTCTGACTGTAAGGAGAGCCCAAGATGGTGATTTTCTGTCAATCAGCCACGTGGTTATCACTACTCATTGGCTAATGTTACTACCCCTAGTGCACAATAGTCCTTGATGTATCTCCTCCTGCTAATCCTGCTCCTCTGCCCATGTGACCCCATAACTGTGGGTGACCCCATGAACACAAGGCTTTTCTTTTCTTTTTTTTACAGAGACAGAGAGAGAGTCAGAGAGAGGGATAGATAGGGACAGACAGACAGGAATGGAGAGAGATAAGAAGCATCAATCATTAGTTTTTCGTTGTGACACCTTAGTTGTTCATTGATTGCTTTCTCGTATGTGCCTTGACCATGGGCCGTCAGCAGACCGAGTAACCCCTTGCTCGAGCCAGCAACCTTGGGTCCAAGCTGGTGAACTTTTGCTCAAACCAGATGAGCCCATGCTCAAGCTGGCGACCTCAGGGTCTCGAACCTGGGTCCTCCGCATCCCAGTCCAATGCTCTATCCACTGCACCACCGCCTGGTCAGGCGAACACAAGGCTTTTTGCATTCAGGTGTTTGGCCACTCCAGGCCTTGACAGTCACATCATCCCCTTTGTTTGGCTCTTCCTCCAGAGAGCCCTTCCTGATTCCCCCTTACCCAGTCCGAACCCAAAGTGTTTGGGCTGACAGTGTACCCCAGTGAAGAGTCCTAAGACTAAACTGTAGGTTTCATGTACTACCCTGCTGTCCACTCCCACCCTGTCCCAGTTCTTGAAGACCCAGACTCACCTTTTGTTGCTGACGGGAGACAAGGAGTAGGGAGACACATCATTGCCATCATCAGGGCTCGAGCGCTTGGTACTGAGGGAATACTGAAAAGGGACACACACACACCTACTGAGTGGACACTTTGGGCCCTGAACTCAGGAACCTCAGACCCAAAGCCTGAGTGCCCTGTGCTCCTGGTGTTGGGTGGAAGAGTGGGGGTACTGCTTGCTCTAACCAGGAGGACCTCTAACTGGGGCATCTTGGGTTCCAGAAACCTGGAGAAGCAAACCAGGCCTCTCTTAGCAGTGACTGTCAGCATGCTCCTGCCCCTTTGCACCACCAGCCCCTTAGCCACCTTGAGGGACTGAAGCCAGAATCTTTCCAGCACTCCTAGGGGCCTCCATGATCCGGCATGGTATGGACATGCTCTGTGGGGTGGCTCTGCTGAGGCCACTGCTCCTGCACTCTGCACCTAAGCAACTGCCCCAGGGTCACCACTCTTTCAGCATGTGCCTAAGAGGGCCACAGGGCAAGCCTCGGGGTCTGGCTCTGCCTTCCCCTGCACTCTCTGGGGTTCAACACAGCTGGTGCACAGGGGACGAGGAACTGACAGGAGACTGGGGACAAGGGCCAAGCCTGATCAGTCATGGAGGAGAGGGATCTCTATCCCCAGCGAGAAGCAGTGGTCAGTGTGAACATGGCTGGCAGGCTCACCGTGAAGAGGCCTTTCTTCTCAGGTGTGGAGGGCTGTAGCCTGCGGTCCTCCGTCTGTGGGTCCTGCACCTTCTCGATGCCAGCTCCTAGCAGCTCATTCTTCAGCAGGGCTGAGTAGGCCAGGCCATCTGCGAGCACCAAATATGTTGAGAGGCTAGGATGGGACCAGGTGAGCGGGTGAAAGAGGTTGTCTGGAGCCCTGATTCCTGACCTTTGCCATTGTCCGAGGTGGCATCCTTGGCTTTCCGGTTCTGGCTGGGAGACTTCTCATTTTCCTGTGGGAGAGGGAGGGAGAGGAAGGAAGGGTGAGCTGGAATGTCCTGGCCTTGCCCCAGGCTTTGGGGTCAGTGGTGCTTCTCCCCTGCCCCTCCTTGCCCTCTGCCCTCACATTGATCCTGTGGAAATTGACACTCCAGTTGGCACCGGCTCTCGAGGGGATGAAGCGGTCCCCGTGCTTGCTGGGGGAGGACACAGGGGAGTTGGCAGGTGTCAGGGTCCGCCGCATTTCCGAAACCTGAAAGGATGGCAGGGTGGGGCTGTGTGCTTCAGAGCCTCCAGCCTGACCCACACTGCCTGCTATATTTGGCATCTGGCCACTGAATGAGGGGGTCAATCTTGGAAACCCAAGGGGCAGAGGTAAAACATTTAAGTAAATAATTCATATGCTGGACCCTCTTGGCAGCTTCATGAGGCAGGAAGAGGCCAGGGAGCAACAAAGCCCAAGACATTAGCACACTATAAGGTGGCTTTATTTCTAAGTGATCATAAGGAACAGAAAGTTGAATATTTATTCCTTGAGCACTGAGAACTTGTCTCATCACTCTCATATCCCACACATGGGGATCTTCTCCAATAGAACAATAACCCAACCACCAGAACTAAGATATGAAGGCAGGTGCATCACTTCCAGCCAACCCTCTGACCCCATGTGACTGTCTGACAAATGTCCTTAATCTATAAGTGATCTGCTCTGGGTTGAACTTTGTCTCCACAAAAGCATACATTGATGGCCTAACCCATGGCACTTGGGATGCTACCTTATTTGGAAATAGTGTCTGCAGATTGAGTCAAGTTAAGACAAGGTCACACTGGTGGGCCTGGTGTCCTTAGGAGAGTCAGAGACACTGACACAGAAAAGATGATGTGAAAACGAAGCAGAGACCTAGATGATGGGTCTGAAAGCCAAGGATTGCCAGCAGCACAAGAAGCTGGAAGAGACAGAAAGGATCCTTCCCAGACCCCTTAGCTCTGTCAACCCCATCCCATAGGCTGTGTCCCAGCACCCTGACCCCTTCCCATGTAGACTGGCTGTTCCAAGGCCAACTCCCCTGCCTGTGGGGTTGTGGGGCTGGGCCCTACACTACTCCATCTGGAAAATGTGAAGGTAGGTCCTGGCAGGGTATCTCAGTTGGTTAGAGCGTCATCCCAAAATACCAAGGCTGCAAGTTCAATCCCTGGTCAGGGCACATATAAGAATCAACCAATGGGGCCTGACCTGTGGTGGCGCAGTGGGATAAAGCGTCGACCTGGAACACTGAGGTTGCCGGTTCGAAACCCTGGGCTTGCCTGGTCAAGGCACATATGGGAGTTGATGCTTCCTGCTCCTCCCCCTTCTCTCTCTCTCCCCTCTCTCTAAAAATCAATTAAAAAAATCAATAAAAAAAAAAAAAAAAGAATCAACCAATGAATGCATAAATAAGTGGAACAACAAATCAATATTTTTCTCTCTCCCTTCCTCTCTCAATTAATAAATACTATTTTATGTTTTTCCACTGATTTGAGAAAGAAAGGGAGAAGAGAGGAAGGGAGAAAGAGGGAGGGGGAGAGAGGGGAGGGGGGAAGAGAAGAAAGGGGAGAGGAGCAAGGGGAAAAGGGGAAGGGGAGAAGGGGAGAGGGGGTGGGAGGGAAAGGAGAGAGGGAAATGAAGGGAAGGGAGAGAGGGGTGGGAAGGGAAGGGAAAGAGGGAAGGGAGGGAGAGAGAAGCATCAACTTGTTCTATTTAGCTGTTCCATTTAATTGTGTTACATTGGTTGCTTCTCATATGTGCCTTGACCAGGGAATGAACCTGTGGGATGATCAGCATGCTGGAACGATGCTCTATCTACTGTACCACCTGGCCAGGGCCTAAGTAAATAAAATAAAAAAGAAAAGGGGTGTGTGTGAGGAGGGTGGCTCACATTCCCTCATCCCCCTGGTCCTGACTATAGCCCACGGGAAGGGCCGGCACCCCCTGCAGACCAAGAGGCACAGGTCCTATAAAGAAGGGGTCTTGCCCTAGCCGGTTGGGTCAGTGGTAGAGCCAGTGTGTGGATACCTTGGGTTTGATTCCTGGTCAGGGCATCCATCTGCTTCTCCACCCTTCCCCTCTCCTTTCTCTCTGTCTCTCTCTTCCCCTCCCACAGCCAAGGCTCCATTGGAGCCAAGATGGCCCAGGCCCTGAGGATGGCTCCATGGCCTCTGCCTCATGGAGGTGCTAGAATGGCTCCAGTTGCAAAGAATGGGCAGAGTATTGCCCCCTAGTGGGCATACAGGTGGATCCTGGTGGGGTGCATGTGGGAGTCTGTTTCTCTGCCTACCTGCTTCTCACTTCAGAAAAATACTAAATAAATAAATAAATAAATAAGTAAATAATGGGGGTGGGGGGAGAATAAGAGGTCTCCAGCAGAAGGGGAGGTGCACTGAACCTCTGGTGGAACTTCACACTGAGGTATGACCGTAGTGCCACCATGGGGGAGTTCTGGGGAAGGATGTGTTTTTCACCTGCATGGCACCTCCCTCTGTTTGCTGAGGGCTGAAACCTACTGGCCAACCACAGCCTCATCCTGTCTTCTCACCAGCTCCACCGGTCCAGGCCAGCACTAGCAGGGGTGACCACCAGGTACTCACACACGGCATCGTATTCTCATTCTGGATGATGATCTGCCGAAGGAGGCGCCGCTCATAGTCCTGGTCCATGGCAAGGCAGGGCAGGTACAGCTGCCAGCTAAGTCAGCCAGCCAAAGTTAGCCTGGGGCAGGAAGGGCAGGACAGCTCAGCATCAGTGGGCAGCAGCCCCTACCATCACCTGGTGACCACACAGTACTCCTCAGGAATGTCCAAGTCCCCCTACCACATCCTCCCTCCCAGGATCCCAGAGCTCAGGCTTGGCCATACCCCAGAAGCCCTTGGAAGTCAGAGTGAGATGGAAACGGGACAAACAGGACTCCTCTCTGCTTCCTCTGTGGAGACCTTCTGACAGGACCTTTCACTTTTGTTCTGGTTAGGGCAAGGCTCCCTCTATCCCTACCCTCAAGGGCTAGTCCTAGGTCCCCCTGCTCCTCCAGCCCGAGCCCCACATCTCATTGCCTTTCTGCTTCAGACCTTCTGAGCCATGAGACATCCGGGGGACCATGTCCCTCATCTTTGGCCTTGAGAGGAAGGCATGAGACTGGGCAAGGGTTCCTCCTCCGGAGAGGCCTGTGTATCCTAATGTAGAAAACAGGTATGGGACAATAATGCCTCACAGGAGTCTGCCAGAGCTGACTTGGCACAGGCTCTACGCAGGCACTTGGGATCTGGGGCCAGGCAGACCAAGTTGTGGCACAGGAAAATTGGCCTCCAGCTCTCACTCAGCTCCATCCAATCTGGGAGGCCTCTCTGAGAAAGAGGAGCAAGAGCTCACCAGCAAAATGAGGCTGGGAAAAAAACATTCTAGAGAGGGCAGAGCAGATCTGAGAAGAAAAGGGCTGCATGTGGTTCCAGAATGTGGCACAGTTGAGAGGCCTCAGAGAGAAGGGGTGTTCTTTACAGTGGGCATGGCAAATCAGACCCACGGCCACACCTCTGGCTGCTTTCAGAAGAAAATGATTGCCAGTCCTGCTTCCCCTCAAGGTACTGCAGAGCATGGAGGGTGAAACAGGTTTCCAGGACAGAGCCTGGCACAAAGGGGCTTGGCAACTGCAGCTCCTTGCTGTGGGCCTGCTCTGTACCCTGGCACTCCCTCAGAGTCACTGCCCCCCTGCCCCTTTGCCTGGAGCCCAAAGGCCTACACTGTGAGATATTTAAAACAGGTCTGCCTAAGTTCTATTTTCACATCCCTAAATGAACTTTCTGATGAATTCCTGGGCTCATCGTGGACATCATGCATATTGTGTGGCTCTTGCACCAGTTCTAGCCTGCCAGGCCCTTGTCCCTCATCTGTCATTACTGGACACGTAGGGTTGCCTTCATATGGCCCAATCCCAAAGCCAGATCTTTAGTCAAAATTCAGGATGCAGCCACTGGCCACCACAGCATGTTCCCATCACATCGCACATTAGTGGGTTTGAACGTTTTATCTCATGCTCCCCCTGCATGGGACCCACAGCCTTGTGCAGATGAGGACATGAAAGCTGAGCAAGGGGCAGCAACAGTGTGCCCATGGCCCTCCCTCCATAGCCTGGGGCTCCTCTGAGTCTGTGCTAGTCCAGGGTCCTGAGCCTCATTATCCTCTATCTACCTCAGCAGACAGCAGGCCTTATGCTTTGGTGAGAAAAGTGGGACTGTAGCACCTCAGCGCCCCTCCACTTTGGGTAAACTTCCAGGAGCAGATACCCCCTTCTTGGCTACATTCTTCCTGCCCCCTCCACCTACCCTGGCCCAGCAGAGGTCCCCAGATACGTTTTGGTTCATTGTGGCCACAGGACAGTCTCCTGAAGGGGCTGATGGCTGTCTCCCTCCGTCAGGTCTTCCTCACCTCTCCAGGGGCTAGGGCCAATCCCCAACCTTCTCTTCCTCCTCCTGCCCTGCCAGCCCAGCCCAGCACTGCCTAGCTCAAAGTCTACCCACTGGCTTAACCCAGGATATACCTGCTTCCTTCCTCATCCCCTTCCAGGTTCCCCCAAAAGCCTAAGCCTTGCCTAGCAACCACTCCTCCATGTATGCCCTCATACCTGACCACTCCTGTGGCAGCACAGCCATACAGGGGACACAGAATCCTGTGTCTGTCTGAGCATCTGTCCCAGGTAAATACTTGTTCAAAGGATAGTTTCACAAAGGCGGGCCCAAATCATCTTGATGACTAACACACTGGCCTGCATGCAAACCAGAATAAGACCCAGGTCCACCTTGACCGAGCGTCCTGTGAGTGGGGTTCATGGGGACTGGACACAAAAAGGAGCAGCCACAGCTCTATTCTAGTTAGATCCAACTATCAGCGGGTGTGTTCCCAGAGGTGGGTCAGTTGCCTCTTCCCCAACCCCCTCCCCAATTTGCAGACAAAACACAAAAAACAACAAAAATAATAAGGCTCAGAGGCTGGCTAACTTTCCCCACCAGCCTGCCTGGGGCCTCATGGGCCATCCACCAGTGAGTCCTCAGGAGACAAAGTAGAAGGCATGCCTTGGTCCCTGTGCTCAGCAGCTGCCCATCTCCATGGCTTCCAAAAGTGCTGCAAGCCACCCAGTTATTGCTGCTGAAAGCTAACTTTTCCAGACCAAGTCAGCAACTCACTCTCCCCAGACAGGGAGGCTCAGGGTCGAGGGGTCTGGGGGAAATAAGGACTCCTCAAGAAAGGACCCTAGGGGCCTCATTGCAGATGACAGCTATTTAAGCCTGTTAGCTCAGACGAGCTCATTTCCCATGGAGACTACCTCCATTCACAGACCAATGGCACCATACTGAGGCCAGTGGAGCTGGTCTGTGCCAGGACAGCAGGCCTTAGACAACAGCTTGGATGCACTCTGCATATCAGAAATTAAACAGAGCCCAACACGCTGCAGTCATCTCTGAGACACGGAGTGGGAGACCAGTTGTCCAGGGCAAGTTAAGAATATAAGTGCCCGCCTGACCTGTGGTGGCGCAGTGGATAAAGCGTCGACCTGGAAATGCTGAGGTCGCTGGTTCGAAACCCTGGGCTTGCCTGGTCAAGGCACATATGGGAGTTGGTGCTTCCAGCTCCTCCCCCCTTCTCTCTCTCTCATTCTCTGTCTCTCTCTCCTCTCTAAAAATGAATAAAAAAAAAAAAAAAAAAAAAAAGAATATAAGTGCCATACAGTGGCCGTGTGCTGAATTTGCTTAAGTCCAGAAGAACATGTCCAGCATGGTACACCCTCCTATCATCAGTAGATCAGCTGCCCCTCCGTCTGCCCACTACATTCCAATGTGGTCACTTACAGAATTCTGTGCGGTGGGCGGCATCTCACCATTTAGACATGGCTGCTGAGGGCCAGAGAGGTTCCAGACTGCCTACATGTGTAGGGTCCTAGTCCCTGGGACCTGTGGACACGTCACCCCATGAGGCAAAAGGGAATTTGCAGATGTAAGTTTGGGGGATGATCCTGGATTACTTGGAGGGCCCAGTGGGCCCTTATCACAGGGTCCTTATAAGAGAGACAGGAGGATGAGAGTGATGATGGGAAAGGCTGTGTGGCTGTGAAGATGGAGGGAGGGGCCAAGAGCCCAGGATATGGCACCTCTAGAAGCTGGAAACTATCTCCTTCTGGAGCTTCAAGAGGGACTAGCCCCATACACACCTGAGTTTTAGCCCCGTGAGACCCATGTTGGACTCCCGACCTCCAGAACTGTGAGAAACTTTATTGTTTTAAGCCACCAAGTTGTAGTGATTTGTTATAGCAGCTGCAGGACACACACTGAGGCAGGGCAGAGGAAGGCGGCGACCATGCTGCAGCCTTCCTTCACGGGTCTTTCTGGGGGGTGGCTGACAAGAGGTTTCCTGGCATGTTTGTGCTCAACACAGACCCTTACAGGCCTTCTCTCTATCCAGCCTGTGTGGCTCACTGTGGATGGCTAACCAATCTTTCTGTCTCACTTTTCTCTGCATAACCCCCACTCCCCACCACCCTGACTTCTGAGATCTCTGTGTCTGTTAAAGAGGCAGTGGGTCTTCATTCTGCCAACACACATATTTGCTGAGTCCCTGCCCAGAGGCCTGGGGCAGGTGCCAGGGTTGAGCAGGCAAGGAGATGGATATGGTCCCACTCTTCTGAGCTCCTTTTGTATCAGGGGCAGCAGGCCAAAAACAAGGAACTAGGTAAAAAAATTATTTCAGGTGGTGGCACCTGCTACCAGGAAACATTTTTTTTTTTTTTTTCTGAAGCTGGAAATGGGGAGAGACAGTCAGACTCCCGCATGCGCCCGACCGGGATCCACCCGGCACGCCCACCAGGGGCGACGCTCTGCCCACCAGGGGGCGATGCTCTGCCCCTCCCGGGTGTCGCTCTGCCGCGACCAGAGCCACTCTAGCGCCTGGGGCAGAGGCCAAGGAGCCATCCCCAGCGCCCGGGCCATCTTTGCTCCAATGGAGCCTCGGCTGCGGGAGGGGAAGAGAGAGACAGAGAGGAAGGAGGGGGTGGGGGTGGAGAAGCAAATGGGTGCTTCTCCTATGTGCCCTGGCCGGGAATCGAACCCGGGTCCCCCGCATGCCAGGCTGACGCTCTACCGCTGAGCCAACCGGCCAGGGCCCAGGAAACATATTTTAAGTGGCTTCATGCCCTGGCCAGACAGCTTGGTTGGTTGACCTACTATTCAAACGTTGCTGGTATGATCCCCAGTCATGGCACATATAGAACAGATTGATGTTTCTGTTTCTTTCTGTCCTTTCCTCACTTTAAAATCAACTAAAGCCCTGGCCGGTTGGCTCAGCGGTAGAGCGTCGGCCTGGCGTGCAGGAGTCCCGGGTTCGATTCCCGGCCAGGGCACACAGGAGAAGCGCCCATCTGCTTCTCCACCCCTCCCCCTCTCCTTCCTCTCTGTCTCTCTCTTTCCCTCCCGCAGCCAAGGCTCCACTGGAGCAAAGATGACCCGAGCGCTGGGGATGGCTCCTTGGCCTCTGCCTCAGGCGCTAGAATGGCTCTGGATGCAACAGAGCGACGCCCCAGAGGGGCAGAACATCGCCCCCTGGTGGGCATGCCGGGTGGATCCCAGTCAGGCGCATGCGGGAGTCTGTCTGACTGCCTCCCCGTTTCCAGCTTCAGAAAAATAAAAAAAAAATCAACTAAAAAAACAAAACAAAAAAACTCTGCTCCAACATCAAGCTACGTAAGGGCAAGTTGGAGGAGATGGGAGTGGGTGTACTAGATCCTACCACCCAGCATAGGATGGACTTTCCAAGACCAGGCAACCACAGAAGGACCCAGAGGGGAACAGGCACGGTAGAGGGACTCCAGAACTAACTCTTCCCAGGTTCTGACCTGGTAAATGCAGATAATGTCCCCAGTGAGGTAAGTCTTCCCTCTGGCCAGTGGGGATGCTGCTCATTTCTAAAGTGAGCTGCCACCCTTGGGGGCACCCTACCCCCTCACCAGGTTTTCTTGAGGAGAAAGTAGAGGTAGACAGACAGGAGGGACAAGACCAAGATCTTAGGAGAATGATAACCAGCAGGTTCAATCAGCCACAAACTCATACTCAAACTGCATGATTCTGGGGAACAGAAACATACAACCAGGCCTGCCCAGCAGCCCAAAGACCCTGCTCCAGCCTGAACTCAGAACCAAGGCCTAGAGCTCAGCCAGTATATAGACCGGCTAATTGCAGAGAGCTGAAGGCCTCCTAGGTCCAAGGACTGGGACCTCAGGGGAGGCCCCCCCCTACCTCTTCTAAGATTGCCGCTTGCTGTACCAAAGACAAGATCCCAAAGCCATAAGAGAAAAGGCAGTCAATTCATCGCCGGAGAAATGAAAAGTACCTGCAAGGCAAACACACCCCAAAATGGCAAGAGAAGACGAATAACCATTCCTGGAAAAAGTATGCATCCTCACTCACAGTTGGAGAAGGTGGTTTCCACCTCCCAGCCCTGTATGATTCTGAGATTAGGTGACACGCCCTTGCCACAGAGACATGGGGACTGATTGCTCGCCTGCACTGCTGGCAGGAGCTGAAACTAATATGACTTCTAAGAAAGGCAGTTTGGCAACTGCTTGCAAAATCTAAAAATGCACATCCTTTTCAATGCTATTTCTACTTCTAAGAATTTGCCCTTAGCAACTCCAGGCGTGTGTGCAAAACCTTGTGTACAGAGCTGTTCTGTGCAGACAGCTTATGAGAGCAGACCATGAGAAAGGACTCACGTGGCTACCTTAAGGGCAGGCTGCTTCCCTACCAGGAGACATTTCAGTAAAAAGGGCAGACTGACGGTCTTGGGCACTGTGGGGATGAGCCATTTCTGGAAGGCTGGAGAACAAACTTGTAGCAGTTTGCTCTGGCATGAGAAACTAAAGGACAGCAGTTAGGAGAGGGAGGAAGCTTTGCTTCCCTGGGGTCATAATTTGGTACTTCTTTTTGTTTGTGTTAAATGAGAGGAGGGGAGGCCCTGGCCAGATGGCTCAGTGTGGTAGAGCGTAGGCTTGGTGTGCAGGAGTCCTGGGTTCGATTCCCGGCCAGGGCACACAGGAGAAGCGCCCATCTGCTTCTCCACCCCTCCCCCTCTCCTTCCTCTCTGTCTCTCTCTTCCCCTCCCGCAGCCAAGGCTCCATTAGAGCAAAGTTGGCCCGGGCGCTGAGGATGGCTCTATGGCCTTTGCCTCAGGCGCTAGAATGCCTCTGGTTGCAACAGAGCATCGCCCCCTGGTGGGCATGCCGGTGGATCCCGGTGCATGCGGGAGTCTGTCTGACTGCCTCCCCGCTTCCAACTTCAGAAAAATACGAAAAAAAAAAAAGAGAGGAGGGGAAACAGTGAGACAGACTCCCGCATGTGCCCTGATCAGGATCCACCCCGCAACCTGTCTGGGGCCAATGCTTAAATCAACTGAGCTATTTTTGGCACCTAAGGCTGAAGTTTGAACCAACTGAGCCACTGGCTGTGGTAAAGGGAGAGGAAGAGGAAGAGAGGGAGGGGGAGAGAAGCAGATGGTCGCCTCTCCTGTGTGCTCTGAAAAGGAATTGAACATGGGACGTCCATATGCCAGCTGATGCTCTATCCAAAAAACTTTTATTTATTGATTGATTTTAGAGAGAGAAGAACAGAGAAAGAGGATGTTATTCCACTTATTATGCATTCAATGGTTGATTTTCTTATGTGCCTGACGAGGATTGAACCCACAACATTAGCATATCAGAAGGACTCTTGAACCAACTAAGCCACCCAGCCAGAACACTAATTTGGTACTTTTTGTATTCTGTAGCATGGGAACCTGTTAGCTATTCAAAGAAATAAACCTGCTGGGGAGAGATGGGACCACATAAGCCCAGGATGTGACTGGAAGAGTCTCACTGGTGGGAGAATGGTTGGCTGTGCTATATAAATTTTAGAGAAAGAAAGTAATGATTTCTGTTAGTGAATAGTTACTGAGCAAGGACTTGTGATTGGGAAAGTGGGGGTAGGGGCGAGGCTGGTGGCAGCACAAGAACTCTGGCCCTAGAGAGGTACCTGCCCTGATCTGGGAGGCTCTGTCCTGAAGGGTGCCACTTGCAGGTTAGTGTCCCTGGTCTGATGAGGTGGCCAAATCCCTGGCTTCCTGGCTTCCCAATTCCACTGTTCCCTCTGCAGGATGTTGCCATTAGAGGTCTGATTCACCTACCTAGCCAGCCCTAAAGAGGAGCACCTCCTCTTGCCGCTGGGTCCCCCAGAATGAAAAGCCAGGAGGCCTACTTCTGCCACTGCCTCAGACAAGCCTCAACCTGCTTCTCTGGGAAAGGTGCACAACTCGTTACCTCAAATGACAATGATGAGGTCCCAATGTGGCTAGGGTTACATGTCAGGGATTGCTCAACAACCTGAAGGCTGCCCTCCTGTGAGATTTGCATAGGCATCCTGGCCAGGCTACTCAGGCAACAGTGGAGCAGGGCCCTTGCTTTCAACTTAGCTGCCCAGTGGCCTGCTGCACCCTCTTGAGGGGCTGTTCCTGCCATTCCTGGCTACCCTAACCTCACTGGTCCTGTTGGATTCACATGGTTCCCACTTACCCGATACTTATGAAGATGGGTTGCTCTGAGAATAAACCTGTTCTCACTGGAGTGACTGCTCCCAGGGGGCGCTGGGCAATGCTGGGGAGATCTGTGGTCTCATGAAGATTACTCCTGGCATTGAGTGAGTGGGGGCCAGGGAAGCTATTCAACTCCCTCAAAGTGCCCAGATGGCCACCACAGAGAATGATCCGGCCTCCGCATCATAAGTGCCAAGACAACTGGTCAAGGGCCAGGCCACAGAGGCTACCTGCTGAGTGAAACAATGTTGCATGTGTAAGTTGACCCTGGGCCAAAGTTGATAGCAGGGCCAAAGGGGCCTGAAGACAATCCTGTGCCAACGCTTGCAAGTCCTTTTCCCAGCTGAAGCCAGTAGTATGCTAGGGTCCTGTGTGTGAATTATAAGGCAAGCGAGCTTTAACCCCACCAAGTCACCCACTGCCTTCCCCCACCTCAGAAATTAGAAAATGAGGTAGAGGGGCCTGTTGGGACACAACAGATGTCACAGCATGCAGCACATCATGATTATCTTCGGGGCTTCCTTAAGAGGGGCCATGGCCATGGAGGAAAGGTACACAGGACCTCCTGTCTGGCCTGGGTACAGCATGGGCACACCTCCTATGAATTCACAGGATAAGAGCACTTTGCTTCCTGAAGCCAAGTTTCAAGGCCTACAAGGTCTTACTTATCTTGAAAAACTGGTCCCCACTGTTTTTATATTTTATAAGGCTCTTCAAGGAGCCAAAGGAAATGAGACATTCTCATGACACATCTTCCATGACTCAGTGCTTTGAGGCTGACTGTAGTCTGGATGTGCTACCTACAAAATGGGTTATATCACAGTCTCTCACTTAGTACTACTGACCCCAGGGTCTAGTCACTCTCTGTGGGGGGTCATCCTGGGCAGTTTGTTTGGTTGAATAGCATCCCCGGCCCCACCCCTCAATGTCAGAGCACCCCTAACAACTACAAATGCCCCAGATATCACCAGTGTCCCCTGGAGGCAGAACCACCCCAGATGAAGGTGGAGCAACTTTCCTTCTTGGGGGACCAGAAAACAGTGAGAGCAGTCAGGTGGCACCTGCTACTCATGAGGGACATGGAGATGGTGAGGGAGGAAAGCTTGCCAACAGAACCCTGTTATCACCCACGCGGCCACATCCTGTGCAGGCACCAGGATCCAGGTGTACAGGACACACTGCTCCTGGCACTATGGGAGACTATCACAACACATATGACAATGACAGTGGCAAACCCCACCTGCACCCCTCTATAAGCCAGCACAGTTCAAAGCACTTGACATGCTTTATTTTTGTCCCCAGACATGACCCTACTCTATTTCATAAACTGAGAAAAATAGGGCACTGGCAGCTGGTGGGTGGTAGCCCACTCAGGTCACCATGCTCCCAAGAGTGAGGGTCCCCAGACTCAGCATGGAGCAAGCCAGCAGTCCAAAGCTCAAAAGACTGTCCTGGATGATTCATTACATCACATGTGAACCTCTCCCAGGCACTTCCTGCAGGAATCATCCAGTTAGGGGTCATGATGACAAATGGGGGCTCCCTGGGAACTGTCATCTTGGGGCACAGATTTTCACAGGGCTCTGAAACCTCTGGAGAAAAGTGTTCCTGTCTGACAGGCACACAGGAGGTCAGGAGGTGGTACCCAAGACTACCTGTGGGCCTTGAACTAGCCCCTTCCTCTTAGGAAAGGTGGGGGATCATGCCAGGGGCCCAAGGGCCATCATCTTATTCCCAGCCATTCTTTAAGGGGTTGGTGAAGTACCATGATAAAGAGCCAATCAGAAACAGGAGTTTTCCAATTTTTGGCTCACACTGGATCTGGGAGGAAGAAGAAGCTCTTCCATTGTTCTTTTGCCTTGACTCGGACAAGCCTGTGTCCAGACCTTGAGGATCCCTCCCTTCCACTACAGCAAATCAAAATTGTGTACTGTCGGTCAGCCAGTTATGCAGTGTGTAATGCAGAAAGGAGAGGCAGACCTGGATTTGAGTCCTGGTTCCAAGCCTTACTGGCTACATAGTTTCAGACAAGCAATTTGTTTCTGAACCTCTGTCTCTTCATCTAGAAAGTGGGGATAAGGGGATAACACCTTGTTGTGAAACTGGGCCCAATTTCTTTGAAACAGGTAGCTGAGTGCCTGACACAAAAGAGATACTAGGAAGTGGTAGCTGTTTCCATGGGCCCCGTGACAGGTGCACTATAGGTTCCAGATAAACATGCTTCCTGCTCCTCCATCACGCAAGTGCCTGGGCTATGCGGCAGGGGAGGTGCCCTGGTGGCCAAGTGGCTGTCCCAATGACCTCTTGGCCACAGCTGCAGGCTAGGTGGCCAGGTGGGGCCTCATCTTTTTCCACACTATCGTCAAAGGTGAAAATGACAGCCGTTCCTAAGAGTATGTCCTCAGTTAAGGAAATAGGAAGAACAGGGCAGCCTGCAGGAGGGCTGCCTGTAGTCTTACAGATGTGGACTCTGGACTGGAACCCGGCACCTGGCCTTATGACAGATGAAGCACAAACTGGGACCTTTGAGGAGAGTAGTCTGACCCCACAGAGGGAACACAAGCTAATAGCCCCTTACCACTAACAAAAACAAAACACGCAGTGGTAAGACAACATACCTTTCCTAGGTGGCTGATGTGAAATCACCACAAGGCAAGTTATTTTGGGGACCTGTGCTGGGGACCCCTGAGGAGCATATTTCAGCATGCACCTATGTACATACGTATGTATATATATATGTATGCATTCATTCAGCTGATGGGTACTCCCACCTACCATGTGCAACTGGTCCTAGGAATTAAGGGGCCAGAAAGTACAGACCTGAAATCACTGTCCCCACAAGGTACACAGACCAGAGACTAAGAATTCCATTAACACTTCCTCTCTGGACCCACGGTCATACTGCTGGCAGCAGGGGCTGCACCAACTGCTGCTCTACGCCCCAGAAATGATGCCCAAAGGGAAGTAAGCCCGTGTTTGTCCCCACCTCTTGCTCAGCAGAACTCCCGTCTACCTTCATGAAATATTCAGACCTAAGGCTGTTTGGTCTACTAAAGCCCAAAGGACACAAACCCCATGCCAAGGGAGAACATCAACTGGGGTACCACACCCAAATGATTTCTGATAATTTATGTGATCCTAACGGTGATTGATGTTAGAGGGCCAACTCTCAAGGCTGAATGGAGCCTCAAAGGTTCCCAGAGCCCTCTCATAACTCTGTATCTGCTTGCATAACTGCAGGGACTAGGAACTCACCCCCTAACAAGCAGCCTGAATATCAGGAAATGCTTCTTCAGTCTGTCTCACTGATGTTCCCATCCATGAGTCCAAGGTGGGGGTGGCAGAAGGAAAAACCTAGTATGTTAAGGGTAAGGTATCTCCCCTCTGCAGCACTGCTGACATTGGGGATGGGTCTTTCTCTGTGGAGCCATCCTGGGCACTGTGGGGAATTGAGCAGCATCCCTGGCCCCCACCTACTCAATGACAGAAGCACCCCTGTTGTGATAACCATAGAAGTCTCTAGATATTGACCCTAGTGAAGACGCCCTGGTTTATGGGAATTCTTAGGGAAATAAATAGTTGCTTTCATAGACCAGTTAACCTCTCCCAGCTGCTCAGCTTTTTTTTTTTTAAACAGAGACAAAGAGAGGGATAGACAGGGACAGACAGACAGGAACGGAGAGATGAGAAGCATCAATCATTAGTTTTTTGTTGCATGTTGCAACACCTTAGCTGCTCATTGATTGCTTTCTCATATATGCCTTAACTGCGGGCCTTCAGCAGACTGAGTAACCCCTTGCTCGAGCCAGCGACCTTGGGCTCAAGCCGGTGAGCTTTTGCTCCAACCAGATGAGCCTGTGCTCAAGTTGGAGACCTCGGGGTCTCGAACCCGGGTCCTCTGCATCCCAGTCCGACGCTCTATCCACTGCGCCACCGCCTGGTCAGGCTGCTCAGCCCTTCTAAAAGTGCAAATACCTTCCATCTGGCTATCTACCCCTTCCTGTGCTACTACCATCCTCCTACCCGCCACCTAGCTGGCCTTTCCTTATTGTGGGAGACAGTGCACAAATGTAGTCTGGTCCTTTCTGCAGCAGCTGTCATGACCATAGGGATGAGACCTCCCTAAGAGTCACAAAGCAGATTTCTGGATCTAATATGATCTGGGAAGAACATGCCACAAAAAAGCATGTGGGCCTGCCTGACCAGCCGGTGGCGCAGTGGATAGAGCGTCAGACTGGGATGCAGAGGACCCAGGTTAGAGACCCCGAGGTCGCCGGCTTGAGCACGGGCTCATCTGGCTTGAGCAAAAAGCTCACCAGCTTGAGCCCAAGGTCGCTCAAGCAAGGGGTTGCTCGGTCTGCTGAAGGCCCGAAAGCAATCAATGAGCAACTGAGGTGTCACAATGAAAAACTGATAATTGATGCTTCTCATCTCTCTCCGTTCCTGTCTGTCCCTGGGATGGCTGGAAACATGGAACACACTGGGAGCAGGAAGAGAGAAAGGTGGCAAGGCCAAAAAGGTAGTCTCCTGGGATTGGTGGCAGGGAAGTGGCAAAGGGACCAGAAATGGCATGATCAGATATAAGTTTACCAGCTGGCAGCGGTGTGGTGTGAAGGCCAGGGAAAGCAGCAGTTAGCAGGGGGACCAAGGAGCAGGTGTCTGCCAATCAGTGAGAAAGTAGGCAATCCTGAGTCCTGAGATGTGGGGGTATGGAAAGGAGGGGTCCAGAGCAAAGAGTGACTTCTTCTGGATACACTCAGCCTGAGGTACAAAGGAGATGGACAGAGACACTCAGGAGAGATGATAACTGGCCGCTGGTTACATGGGCCTGGAATTCAGGAGTCAGCTTTGAGCACCAGCAGCAAACAAGGACAGGAAGCTAAGTAAGGATGAGGGGTAGGCCACCAAGAAGCATGTACACAGGAGCAAAGAGGCATCTGAGTACAGATCAGTAAGGGCCACCACACAAGAACCTGTTCCTGACTGTTCACAGCAATTCCATTCACAACAGGCAAAAGGTGGAAACAGCTCAGATGTCCACCACCTGGGATGGACAAAATGTGCCACATACATACACAGGAATATTACTCAGCCACAAAAAGGGACAAAGCACTAACATGTTACAACCCTGAAAACATGATGCTCAGTAAGAAGACAGACACAACACACCACAATATATGATTGCATCTATATGAAATGTTCACAAAAGGCAAATCCACAGACAGGAAGTGAATTTGTGGGTGTCAGAGGCTGGGTGAAAAGGGATAGGGAGTGTCTGCTGATGGGGAAGGGATTTCTTTATGGGGTAATGAGAATATTCTGGAACTAGATAGTGGTGACTGATGCACGAGCTTCTGAATATACTGAAAACCACAAACTGTAACTTTAAATAAGTGGATTGTGTGGCATGAAAATTATATATGAATAAAGCTGTTACTAACAAAAATTAGTAAGATAATAAAAAGGAGGGCCAGTGAGGGAGACAGATAGAATACATAGGAAGCCATGCGAGTGGATTCTACATTCTACTTTATTTGGGGAGGTGCACCATTTATTATGTATAATGGTCAAACGGTTAAATGAGCAATGTAGTGTGTTCCGTCATTCCATTCACATGTGAGGAAACTGAGGCAGGAGAAAGTAGTCACTCACCAAAGAAAAAATGGACATATGGCAGTCAGGAGCATGAATGTCCTGGCAAGAGTGTCGCATAGGGGGAGCTTTGGTTATATGTTCAGCCTCAGTGCTTAACAGATGTCTGTGTACTGGGAGGAGCTGCGGGACTTGCCTGGCTCCTGTCTGCATGCACCCACAGGCCTCGCAGTGGCCAAACCCTCAGGGATGTTGAATAAGTGGGCAGGGTAGTGATTGGTAGAATTGATGAGGAGACCACTAGGGCCTATGATGGGACAGAAACCAGACCACAAGGAGCTCTCGGGGCAGAAAAGGGGCCATTAAACATTCCTTTCCCAGTTTTGCAGGCTCCTTGTACCAACCCTCAGAATGGGCCTGGCCATCAGCACCCAATCCAGCGTGCTCCAGCTTCAGCCTTGCTAGGGCACTATGCAGACTCCAGAGACGAAGTCCCCACCCTCCCAAGGCTCACAGTCTGCACCCTCAGCACTGCTGACATTGAAGCCAGGTCATTTACTGTGAAGGTCTGTCCTGGGCATTCTGAGGTATTGAACAGCATCCCCGGCCTCCACCCACTCAATGCCAGGAGCATCCTCAGTGTAACAACCACAGGTGTCCTCAGTTGAGAACCTCTGCTCTCAAAGAGAAAAACTACAGGGAAACTGCAATTTGGCTAGTTCTTAAAAGACCACCAACCAGGAGTCCCTGAGTGGGCCCTACAGATAGAACGACTTTATTTATTCATTTATTTTGATAGAGAGAGACAGACAGATAGATAGGAAAAGAGAGAGAGAGATGAGAAGCATCAACTCGTAGCTGTGGCACTTTAGTTGTTCATTGATTGCTTCTCGTATGTGCCTTGACGGGCAGTGGGGGGGCCCCTCCAGCTGAGTCAGTGACCCCTTGCTCAAGCCAGTGACTTTTGGGCTCAAGCCAGCAACCTTGTGCTCAAGCTGGTGAGTCTGCTCAAGCTGGATGAGCTCCCACTGAAGCCAACGAGTTTCAAACCTGAGACTTCAGCACCCCAGGTCAAAACTATCCACTGTGTCACTACCAATCAGGCCAGACAGAATGACTTTAGATCCCCTCCCTCTCAGTAACATTAAGCAAAAAGTTCCCACAACCAATCCCACTCTGGACCTCCCCAAACTCAGGAGACCCAAGTATACAAAAGCCACCTGGCCAGAGGTCCTACTAAAATAGCAATGGTGGATTTCTGCTGAAATAGAGGAGTTGGTGTAAAATCAATGTAAACCCACTTTTGTGTGTGTATATGTGTGTGTGTGACAAAGACAGAGAGAGAGAAAGAGAAAGAGAGAGAGAGAGAGAGAGAGAGAGAGCTATGGATGTGAGAGAGATGAGAAGCATCAATTCTCCATTGTGGCAATTTAGTTGTTCACTGATTGCATTCTCATGTTCCTTAATGGGGAAGAGGAGTGTGCTACAGCAGAGCAAGTGACCCCTTGCTCAAGCTAGCAACCTTGGGCTTCAAGCCAGCAACCATGGGGTCATGCCCATGATCCCACACTCAAGCTGGCAAACCCCTGCTCAAGCTGGTGACCTCAGGGTTTCAAACCTGGGTCCTCTGTGTCCCAGTCTGACGCTCTATCCACTGTGCCACCACCTGGTCAAGCCAGACCCATTTTGTGTGTGTGTGTGTGTGTGTGTGTGTGTGTGTGTGTGAGGACGGGAGGCAGAGAGAGACAGACGACTCCTGCATGCACCCCGACCAAGATCCACCCGGCAAGGCAAGCCCACTAGGGGCCGATGCTCTGCTCACTGGGGCCCTTGATCCATTGCAACCTGTTACTTCTTAGCACCTGAGGCTAGAGGCCATGGAGCCATTCTCAGCGCCCTGAGGCCATGGCTGTAGGAGGGGAGGAGGGAAGAAGGAGAGAAAGAGAAAGAGAGAGGGAGAGGTGTGGAGAAGCAGATAGGTGCTTTTCCTGTGTGCCCTGACTGGGAATGACCCAGGACATCTATATGCCAGGCCAACACTCTATTACTGAGCCAACTGTCCAGGGCAGGTTAGACTCACCAAAGATTCATTAGGTTTTCTTATTTGCTTCCAGGTACTCCCCCCCCCCCTCCATACAGCCACCAAAACCAGCCAGGGCACCTCTTCTGAGATTTTTGTGGGAGCGAGGGGAGCTGGCCAGCACAGACACCTTAAACACTGCCCCCACTGCAGCAAACCAACTGTCCTTTTTGATCCACGAGCTATCCAAAGACGAGGGCCTAGAGTCTTGGCTTTTGGAGGGGGGAGGGCCCGACTTCTTAACAAACATCTCCCAGAGAAATCTAGGCGCCACTTGTAAACACAAAGAAGACAGTGGCCAGCATACCTGCTTTCACTCTCAGTTCAAAGGAAATGCCAGCACATTATCACCAAAACAGAAAGGGCCTTTGACATCAAAGGCCATGACGGCCCATGAACAACTCTGCCCAAAAGCAGGCTAGGATGTGTTTTAGGGAACAATGTCCCACTCTGGGGACTGTCCCCAGAGGATCATATCAGCTTCCAGGATGCAAATTCTTCCCACCTCCAGGAAAGACCACCCAACCTACTTCTTTTCAAAGTCCCTTCCACCTGTCTCCACTTCAGGGGGTTTGGCTATATATATTGTGGGTAGATGGTTTTTCTTTAGGTGAATAATCCCCACTTAAAGTGTGGTAAGACAGACCAGTCCTGGATTTCAGAGCAGTTGGGCACAGACAGGCCACTTCAGATTTTGGTAGGGTCAGCGCCAAAATGGGAGAGCTTGATTGATTCTGGGTGGCTAGAATGGGTCAAGCTGAGCGAGTGAAGGATTAGGAAGCAGAGGGGCTGGGAGTGAGGGGGGCATTTATGCATTCAAACCGCGTTGCCTACGTGCTTCTGTGTGTCAGGAGCTGAGAGGGTGCAGTGAATACAATGGGCCAGCCAGACAAGGTCTCCACATCTCAGCCTACTTGATTCAGAGTCCATAAAGCTCAGACTGAATGTTACTGAGGTGGGGGCTGGTTCAAGCCTAAGTGAGTTGCAACAGCTATGGAAGGCTATTTAAATTTGGGTAGGGCCTGAGCTGGAATGGTCCGAATTTGGAAGACGTGGGTTTGTAGTATAGATTAAGGCACAGGCTCTCTGTTCTGGGGATGGAACAGAGCCCGGCCGCATCTTTATAAAAAAGTTGTGAACAATGACTGCGGGGGAAGGTCGAGGGCTACAGGTAGCCCGGGTTGGGAAGGTAACTCAGGACCGGAATTGGGGATGAGACCTGGATTTACGAGTTAACACGGTAGTGGGATGCTGAGGTCACCCCGGGCCTAGCCTAGCTCGGGGGGCGGTGTAAGGGGGTCCTGCCAGCTCCTGGAAAGCCCTAGCTTGGGGGTCGCAGCACAGACTGTCGGCTCGGTTCCAGCGGAATCTGGGTTGGTCCGCGCCGCTGCCAGGCCTGGCTCTGGGGTCGCGGCTCGGGCCTGGAGGAGAGCGGGGGGCGGGTCCCCAGATTCCGGTCACCTCACCTGTCTCGCCCCCGTCACCCGCAGGCTCCGTCGGCCCCGCCTCTTCCGGCGCCACGCCGCGCCGCCTCTGCTGTCCGCAGCCCGCCGGGTCCGGCTGCGGCCGCCGCTGACGGGATTCCCGGCTCCGCGCTCCCTAATATGGCGGCGATCACGACTCCGCGGCCTCCCGCGCCTTCCTCAGCCGCGCGCGCCCCCGCGGGCGGCCACGCCCCCGCGCCGGCGCGCTGCGTGCCACCCCAGGGCCCGTCACGCCCCCAGCGTCCGGGCCACGCCCACCTTACAGGGCTGCGCCTGCGCGCGTTGGGCATCTCGGGAGGACGTAACGTAGCCCGCCATTCAAATCAATACAGGAACCGGGGCGCTACGAGTTGCCAGGGGCAACAGTGGAGAGTCGCGGTACCTGCAGCCAGCGGAGGTGGCTCCCTAGAATACAGGGGAAAGGACGTGGTTCTTAGTAATATATGGTCGCAGGAATGTATACTGTGGACGGAAATCCAACCCCCACAATGAGGCAGTTACAGCAGGGGATGGGACTCAAGGATAGGTTGTAAGGCTGGTGGCGGTGGTCGTGCAAGTTCGCTTTGGGCAGACGGTAAAGGAACTGTGGAGCCAGAGGATGTTGAGCCATTCCATTTATTAGTCTCCCAAGGGTGGAAGAGCAAGCAGGCAGGGAAAACCGCTTTTCTTTCTCAGCACTGATGTCCAAAAACATGGTGGGTGGCGGGGGAAGGAGGAGGATAGAAACTCCTTCTCTGGCAAACAATAGCAAAAATGGCCCCTCCCAATGGCGCAGGCAATCGATATCTACAATCTGCTGCCCTGAGGTCAAGCACTTGCTGCCTTACATAGGCTATACACACGTAGTGCTGCCCCGTGCCTATGCACCAATCAAGCAAAGTACAAGCGAGCAAGTCTAACACACTTGTTTGCCCAACACAGGTGCATGTGCAGGACGTGCAAACCCCACTGCCTGCGAACATTGATTTATTCATTCAACGCCTGTTGCTCCTACTGAGTGCTCCTCCAGTCCCGCCAAGGAGGGAATAGAACAGATAAAAATCTCTACTTTAAATATGAGCAAAGGATCCCAACAGACAACTCTTCAAAGAAAATAAGCACATAAAAAGATGCTCATTGCTTGTGACCAGGCGGTGGTGCAGTGGATAGAGCAGTGGTTCTCAAAGTGTGCACCAGGGCGCACTGGTGCGCCCAAAGATTTCCAGGTGCACTCTATTCCAGAGAAATATATGCCTATTGGGGGAGTTTAGATTTTGGGGGGACAGAGGTGTGGGGAATTGGCTGTAAGCTGCTAGTCTGCCCAACCCCCCACCTCACTTGCCTGATTCGGTTGCAAAAGGTTGTTAAACTGTGGTGATGGATTGTTTACACTCCTCCCCCCATGTTCCCCGGAAAAGCTGGAGCCAAGTTTCTTCTATCCTTTGGTGTCAAGTTAAGATGATATGTATGGTGGGAGTTTTGGATTGATGATTAAACATAAGGAATTGTCTCTTGAAGCCTTTTGGATTTCTATAAAAGAAGAATATGTGGCAATATCTAAAAAAGCTTTGAACATTTTACTACAATTTTCAACATCCTATTTATATGAATTAGGATTTTCTACCCTCAACACAGTTAAGAGTAAAAAGAGAGGAATTCTTCAATGTATTGATGAGTAAATGAGAATGTGCCTTTCAAATATATGCCCAAACATTGAAGAAATCGCTAGGACACTTCAGGCTCATGTTTCCCATAAACACAAGAATGAAACAACACATTTGCACCAGGACCTGCCAAATTTACTAAATCTTACTAAGAATGTATCTATATATTTAAAAAGATAACATTTTTGTAATTGTTAATATTTTTTTACAAATTCTAAAAAGCATAACTCAAAAAATATAACATAAAAATGTTTTTTTAATGTCAGAATAAATTTAGTTTTGTCATATTTATTTTGATTAATTACCATAAAAGCACGCTTGGACTTTATTTTTTTCTTTAATATTTGACTTAATTATTATAACTTATTTCTCAGAAATTTGTATATAGTGCTCCTACAATTATTTGTAGAATTTTAAATGCTCCCCGACTTCAAAAACTTTGAGAACCACTGGGATAGAACATGGTCCTGGGAAACTGAGGACACAGGTTTGAAATCCCAATGATGTAGGCTTGAGCCTGGGATCATAGACATGACCCTATGGTAGCTGGCTTGAGGTTCAAGGTCGCTGGCTTGAGCAAGGAGTTACTTGCTCAGCTAGAACCCCTGGGTCAAGGCACATATGAGAAAGCAATCAATTAACAACCAAGGTGCCACAACTATGAGTTGATGCTTTTCATCTCTCTCCCTTCCTGTTTGTCCCTGTCTGTCCCTCTCTCTCTGTTTTTCTCAAAACAGTGAGTGAGGAAATGGAGAGTGAGGGGACACAGTATCAAACGCAGTGATCAGGTCAGGTCTCACTGTAATGATGACATTTGGGCAAAGATTGGAAAAAAAAGAGCACACTGTGGTGCACGACTTCTATTCATTCAGTGTGAAATTATATAACTTGTTCATCTGATTTCAGTGAACTCTGCAACCACTGTAGGATTTAGAGCAGTGTCATCCAATGGAAACATACCATTAGCTACATAAATAATTTTAAAACTTCTAGTAGCACATTTAAAAAGTACATAAAAACCAGTGTCATTCATTTTAATAATATATTTTTTATCAACTTGATATGTCAAAAAGTATTTACATTTCAAAATAAAATCAACAATTATAAATGAGATATTTTATGTAACTTTTCTCATACTAGGTCCTTTCTAAAAATTTTTTATTTTAAAATTTATTGTGTTGGCCCTGGTCAGTTTGCTCAGTGGTAAAGCATTGCTGGGTATGTGGATGTCATAGTCGATTCCCAGTCAGGGAACGCAGGAGAAGTGACCATTTGCTTCTCCACCCTTCCCCTTCTCACTTCTCTTTCTCTCTCTCTCTCTCTCTCTCTCTCTCTCTCTCTCTCTCTCCCTCCCTCCTGCAGCCATGGCTTGATTGGAGCGAGTTGGCCCTTGGTGCTGAGGATGGTTTCAGGGCCTCTACCTCAGCTACTAAGAATAGCTTGGTTGCTGAGCAATGGAGCAACACCCCAGATGGGCAGGGCATCCCCCCATAGGGGGCTTGCTGGATAGATCATGATCAGGGTGCATGCAGTAGTCTTTCTCTGCCTACCCTCCTCTTAATTAATAATAATAATAATAATTTATTGTGTTGACATGGTTTCAAGTGTCCCAATCAATATAAGTCCTTTCTTTTTTTTTCTTTTTTTTTGTATTTTTCTGAAGTTGGAAACAGGGAGGCAGTCAGACAGACTACTGCATGCGCCCGACTGGGATCCACCCAGCATGCCCAACAGGGGGCGATGCTCTGCCCATCCGGGGTGTTGCTTTGTTGCAATCAGAGCCATTCCAGCACCTGAGGCAGAGGCCATAGAGCCATCCCCAGCGCCCGGGCCAACTTTGCTCCAATGGAGCCTCGGCTGCAGGAGGGGAAGAGAGAGACAGAGAGGAAGGAGAGGGGGAGGGGTGAAGAAGCAGATGAGCGCCTCCCCTGTGTGCCCTGGCTGGGAATCGAACTTGGGACTCCTGCACGCCAGGCCGACGCTCTACCACTGAGCCAACCGGCCAGGGTCAATATAGGTCCTATCTTTAAAATGATTTTTTCCATTGATTTTTGGGAGAGAGACAGAGGCATCATCTTGTTGTTCCACTTAGTTGTGTACCCACTGAATGCTTCTCATATGAACCCTGAGGGTTCCAGCCAGCACCCCCAGGATCAAGGCAGCAACTATGGTGCTCTGGGACAACACTCTATCCACTGTGCTACTGGCCAGGGCTTTCATGCTAGGTCTTAAAATCCAGTATGTGGCCTGACCTGTGGTGGCACAGTGGTTAAAGCATTGATCTGGAACGCTGAGTCACTGGTCCCAAACCCTGGGCTTGCCTGGTGAAGGCACATATGAGAGTTGATGCTTCTTGCTCCTCCTCCCTTCTCTCTGTCTCTAGCTCTTCTCTCTCTCTCTCTAAAAATGAACAAATAAAATCTAACAAAATAATTTTTTTAATCCAGTGTGTATTGAATATTAACAGCTTATCTCGATTTGGGTTATAATTTTCACTGGGAATACTTGATCTCTATTTATGTTTTATAAAATTTTATGGTGAAAAACTAGATTCACAGACCCACGGTGTTCCAAGAATGCTTTAGAGTTTTTTCCATAACTGAATCAAATATCAGAATTTCTTTGTTTCCATTTAAAATTTTAAGAGTTAGGCCCTGGCAGGTTAGCTCAGTTTAAGCGCGTCGTCCCGAAACAACAAGGTTGCAGGTTTGATATCCAGTCAGATCACACATGGGAAGCAACCAAAAGATGGATGCCTGGGTAAAACAACAAATGAATGCTTCTCTTCCCCCTCCTCCCTCTCTACCTTCCTCTCTCTGACTCTTTAAAAATCAATTAAAATTAAGCCCTGGCCGGATAGCTTGGAGCATAGAGGTTGCCGGTTCAATTCCCCAGTCAGGGCACATACAGTAGCTGCCCTATGTTCCTGTCTCTCTCTATCTCCCTGCCTCTCTAAGATAATAAAAAATTAAAAGTTAAAGATTCAGTCCATAGTGGCCATATTTCAAATGCTCTGTAGCCACAGCTAGCCAGTATTTACTACATTGGATGGTGCAGATATAGACTGTGTCTATCATAGAAAATTCTATTGGACAAAGAAGGTCAAGGGCAGTGTCAGGCATAGGGTAGGAGATCAATAAATGTCAAGTGAAGAAGCTTCTTGACTATCTGCCCCTCCAGACTAGGTCTGATTTATCTCTTTCTTCAGATCCTGTACCAGACTCAATAAACACATGTCTAATATTTACTGCTCTTCTCCCCAAACCCAGATTATCAACATTCCAGCTAAAACATGACACGTGGAACTAAACAAAATGATTCAGGGGCACTACACTTTAAAAAAAATTCTGATGGTGATGAAAGAGTCCAAATCCACATATGTCTGTTTTTGGTTTCAGACCAAACTTGGTGCTCACTCAGAGAACAAAAGAGAGTGAGCAAATTTTATCTGAATCAGAATTCCACCTCTGCCATCTGGCTTTTTTTTCTTTTCTTTTCTTTTTTTTTTTTTTAAGCAAAGGAGAGAGACAGACAGACAGACAGGAAGGGAGAGAGATGAGGAGCATCAGCTCATAGTTGCCACACTTTAATTGTTCATCAATTGCTTTCTCATATGTGCCTTGACTGAGGAGCTCCAGCTGAGCCTGTGACTGACCCCTTGCTTAAGCCAAATGACCTTGGGCTTCAAGCCAGTGTCCATGATCCCACACTTAAGCTGGCAGCCCCACACTCAAGCTGGTGAGCCTGCGCTCAAGCTGGATGAGCCCACACTCAACAGCGACCTCAGGGTTTTGAACCTGGGTCCTCAGCATTCCAGGCCAAAGTGCTATCGCCTGCACCACTATTTGGTCAGGCTGACTTGGTTGTTTTCTTTCCAATAAAAACAGCATTGAGGCCCTGGCCGGTTGGCTCAGAGGTAGAGCGTCGGCCTGGCATGCGGGGGACCCAGGTTCGATTCCCGGCCAGGGCACATAGGAGAAGCGCCCATTTGCTTCTACACCCCCCCCCTTCCTCTCTGTCTCTCTCTTCCCCTCCCACAGCCAAGGCTCCATTGGAGCAAAGATGGCCCGGGCACTGGGGATGGCTCCTTGGCCTCTGCCCTAGGCGCTAGAGTGGCTCTGGTCGCGGCAGAGCGACGCCCGGAGGGGCAGAGCATCGCCCCCTGGTGGGCAGAGCGTCGCCCCTGGCGGGCGTGCCGGGTGGATCCCGGTCGGGCGCATACGGGAGTCTGTCTGACTGTCTCTCCCCGTTTCCAGCTTCAGAAAAATACAAAAAAAAACAAACAAAAACAAAAACAAAAAAAACAAAACAGCATTGACAGGGCTAGGGTGGAAGTTATCCACAAGCCAAAGTGGATCCTGTCTTTATTTAAAAGTATAAATTTTTTTGCATTAATTTTGAATTTTTTTATTTATTCATTTTAGAGGGGGGGGGGAGAGAGAGCGAGAGAGAGAGTGAGAGAGAGAGAGAGAGAAAGGGGGGAGGAGCAGGAAGCCTCAAATCCCATATGTGCCTTGACCAGGCAAGGCCAGGGTTTTGAACCGGCGACCTCAGCATTCCAGGCTGACGCTTTATCCACTGCGCCACCACAGTCAGGCTAATTTTTAATTTTTAATACTGCATTAATGAGGGAAGGACATTTTAATTTTTTTTTTCTCTTTTCTGAAGCTGGAAACGGGGAGAGACAGTCAGACAGACTCCCGCATGCGCCCGACCGGGATCCACCCGGCACACCCACCAGGGGCGACGCTCTGCCCACCAGGGGGCGATGCTCTGCCCCTCTGGGGCGTTGCTCTGCTGCGACCAGAGCCACTCTAGCGCCTGGGGCAGCGGCCAAGGAGCCATCCCCAGCGCCCGGGCCATCTTTGCTCCAATGGAGCCTTGGCTGTGGGAGGGGAAGAGAGACAGAGAGGAAGGAGGGGAAGTGGGGGTGTAGAAGCAAATGGGCGCTTCTCCTATGTGCCCTGGCCGGGAATCGAACCCGGGTCCCCCGCACGCCAGGCTGACGCTCTACCGCTGAACCAACAGGCCAGGGCCAAGGGAAGGACATTTTATAAGAGAACAATATTAGAACTCATGGTACATTCGTTTCTGATTGCTGCTATAAAAAATAACCATAAACCTAGTAGCATTAAATGACACAAATTTATTATCTTACCTTCTGGAAGTCAGGAGTTTGACAAGGGTCTCATGAGGATAAACCTAGGTGTAGGTAGGGCTGGTCCTTCCAGAGACTCCAGGGAGAATATTTCCAGCCTTTTCCAGCTTCTTGAGGTAGCACATCCCTGGCTCATGGCCCCTCCCTCCATCCTCACGGAAGCACCTCTTCCATCTCTGTCTCTGACTCTCCTGCCTCCCTCTTGTGAGGACCCTGTGATGATATTGGAACCCCTGGGTAATCCAGGATCATCTCATTCCCATTTTAGGATCCTTGACTTAATCCCACCTGCAAAGTTTCTCTCTCTCTTTTTTTGTTTTTTGTATTTTTCTGAAGTGAAAAGTAGGGAGGTGGATAGACAGACTCCTGCATGCACCCGACTGGGATCCACCCTGCATGCCCACGAGGGGGCAATGCTCGGCCCATCTGGGGCATTGCTCTGCTGCAACTGGAGCCATTCTAGCACCTGAGGTGGAGGCCATGGAGCCATCCTCAAAGCCCAGGCCAGCTTTGCTCCACTGGAGCCTTGGCTACAAGAGGGGAAGAGAGAGAGATAGAGAGAAAGGAGACGGGGAAGGGTAGAGAAACAGATGGGCGCTTCTCCTCTGTGCCCTGGCTGGGAATCGAACCTGAGACATACACATGCCAGGCTGATGCTCTACCACTGAGACAACTGGCCAGGGCCAGTATCTTTTATATCATGAAAGATAACATATTCATAGGTTTTGGGGATGCAGGCACAAATGTCCTTTGAGAAGTCATTATTCAGCCTCCCACATTTGTGGTGTTGGTGCTGTTTTAATTTTAATTTTTATTGATTGATTAATTTTAGAGAGAGGAAGAGGGAAGAGAGAGAGAGAAGCATTCATTTGTTGTTCCACTTAGTTGTGCATTCATTGGTTGCTTCCAGTATGTGCCCTGACAGGGTTCGAACCCGCAACCTTGGCGCTTCAAAACAACACTCCAACCAACTGAGCCAACCAGCCTGGGCCATCGTTGTTTTTATATTATCATTTGTGGTGTGGACACACAAACTTACAGAGTAACAGAATTGCATAGAACTTAAAATGTTTTAAAATTTATTGATTTTGGAGAGAGAAAAAGAGAGAGGGAGAGAGAAAGAAACATTGACTGCTGCTTCACCCATCCATGCATTCCCTGGTGGATTCTCATCAAACCCACTGGCTGGCATCAAACCCGCAACCTTTGTGTAGCAGAACAATGCTTTAACCAACTGAACTACCAGACCAGGGCAATTGTATAGAACTTAAATAGAACTTAACACACACACACACACACACACACACATAATTGGTATACGGAAAACCGGAGAAGTCCAAATAAAACTGGTGTGTTGTGTCAATGTCAATATCGTGGTCATGATATTATACTAAAGTTTTGCCTGTGTTTTATACCAGTTAGCATTTAGGAAAACTGGGTGAAGGGTACGCTGCATTTTTCATATTAGTTATTACAACTGCATGTGAATCTACAATGATCTCAATATAAATGACAATTTTAAAAGATTACAATTTTCATTAAAATAGTATTCCCTGGCTGGTTGACTCAGTAGTAGAGCATTAGCCCGACGTGTGTATGTCCCAGGTTTGATTCCCAGTCAAGGCACACAGGAGAAGTGCCCATCTGCTTCTGCACTCCTCCCCCTCTCTTCTCTCTCTTTCTCTCTCTCTCTCTCTCTCTCTCTCTCTCCCCTCCCTTTCTCTCTCTCTCTTCTCCTTCCCTCCTGCAGCCAAGGTTTGGTTAGAACAAGTTGGCCCCGGGCACTGAGGATGGTTTCATGGCCTCCACCTCAGATACTAAAGAATAGCTCTGGTTGCAAAATGAAGCAAGGGCCCCAGATGGGTAGAGCTTCATCCCCTAGTGGGCTTGCTGGGTGGGTCTCGGTCAGGTCCTGGTAGGTCCCAGTACAGGAGTCTGTCTCTGCCTCCCCTCCTCTCACTAAAAAAAAATATATATATATATATATATATATATATATATATATATATATATATATATATATATATATTATTAATCACATTTACTGAGTTTTGGGGGCAATTTTCAATTTTGTGTTCATCTCCCATCCACACGGCTGAAAATTGTGTCCTCTCTGGTCCCATTTGTAAAGAGTATCATTTGATTCTTATTTTGCCCTTTTTTAGCAGAGGTTCACGTTTTGACAAAGGGGTGACAGAGCCCAGTAAACATTCAATAAATTGTTCCTGGGCTCTGCACTGGGTGCAGAGAGAGAACGGGATCAGAGCTCAGGAAGTCTCTCACTCTACACGGGTTGGGGCAGGAGGCTAGGCTAGATGCCCACGCTAAGATCAGAAATATAACTAAATGTGATAGGTTCAACTGTGTCCCCCAAAACGACATGTACACTCTCTGATCTCTGGTACCTGGAAATAAGAACTTATTTGGAAACTGAATCTTGACAGAAGGAATGAAGTTAAAGTAAGGTCACACTGGAGTAGGGTGGGCCCCCAATCCAGTTACTGGTGTCCTTATAGGAAGAGGGAAATTGGGATACAGACACAGAGTGATAGCCACCAGAAGACAAGACAGAGACTAGAGTGATGTGTCTATAAGCCAAGGACTGCCAGCCATCACCAAAAGCTGAAAGAGGCAGGAAAGGACCTCTTCTTGGGCCTTCAGAAGGAGGGTGGTCCTGCTGAGAGATCTTGAGTTTGGATTCTTGGCCTCCATGGCTTTGCTCAAGTAGAGAGGAGGCCTAGAAAACAGAAGGCATGGGAAGCAGGTTTCTCTCCTGCTATCACTGGTCTACAGGTCCAAGGTTCCAAGTTCCCTGGCAGGTACAGACCTTGCTTTTGGGTGTGGCTTCAATATCTGCTTCCTGCACCGCTGGGCCTATCTCCTTCCCCCAGGGCAGTCTTGGGGCCAATCACTCCTGGCCTGCTGCCCTGTAGCCTTCTAGAATCATAATCCACAAAATGTGTAGCCAGGGTCAGCCACAAAGTCAGTCATACGGAGTCAACTTTAGAACATACAGGAAGACAATAAAATAATAATAAAAATAATCAGAATGTTAGTTTCATGAGGCCATAGACTGTGTTTCATTTTATGTCCTTCTTGATTGGGACATGCATGGCACACAGTACCCAACAAGTATTTTTTACATGAATGACTGAATGTCTTAAACCCATAGTTGGCCTATCAAAGTGCATTTGTTGCTACACATGGCATATTTAATCCATTATTTAATCAGTCCCCCTACTGATGGATGATTCATTTATTCTTTCCTCGAATATTTATTCAGCACCTACTATATGTCAGGTGTGTTGTGTAACAGCTGCTGCGGGTCCACATAGTGATGTGCTAGAGCCCGTATGTATTGACTCCCAAGAGTCACTAGCAGGAATTTCATGAGTATCTGCACCACTGGAACTGGCAAACACTACAAATCAGGGCTCTATTTTTATTTCCCTGTCAGGCTGTATCAGATCATGGAGAACAAAGCAGACACAAACCTCTGCTCTCATGGTACTTACAACTGCTCACAAAAATTAGGGGATCAGGCCCTGGCCAGTTGGCTCAGTGGTAGAACGTCGGCCTGGCGTGTGGGAGTCCCGGGTTTGATTCCCGGCCAGGGCACACAGGAGAAGCACCCATCTGCTTCTCCACCTCTTCCCCTTTCCTTCCTCTCTGTCTCTCTCTTCCCCTCCAGCAGCCAAGGCTCCATTGGAGCAAAGTTGGCCCAGGCGCTGAGGATGGCTCTGTGGCCTCTGCCTCAGGCGATAGAATGGCTCTGGTTGCGGCAGAGCAATGCCCCAGATGGGCAGAGCATCGCCCCCTGGTGGGCATGCCAGGTGGATCCCGGTCGGGCACATGCGGGAGTCTGTCTGACTGCCTCCCCGTTTCCAACTTCAGAAAAATACAAAAAAAAAATTAGGGGATCAGAGAATGTGTAGATACTCCAGTATTTTCAGCCTTTTGTACAGTGCATTTTCACCAATGAAATAAAAACTGGTTTTACATCTCATTTGCATAGTCAAACAACTTTCTTTGACTTGTCGTTTGCTTTTTAAATTTTATTTATTTATTTATTTGTGGCGGAGACAGAGAGAGTCAGAGAGAGGGACAGATAGGGACAGACAGACAGGAAAGGAGAGAGATGAGAAATATCAATTCTTCATGTGGTTCCTTAGTTGTTCATTGATTGCTTTCTCATATGTGCCTTGACCGGGAGGCTACAGCAGACTGAGTGACCCCTTGCTCAAGCCAGCGACCTTGGGCTCAAGCTGGTGAGTCTTGCTCAAACCCGATGAGCTTGCACTCAAGCTGGTCACCTCAAGGTCTTGAACCTGGGTCCTCCACATCCCAGTCTGACTCTCTATCCACTGCGCCACCGCCTGGTCAGGCTCTTTTGCTTTTCTGATGTTTTTGTTTAATAAAAAAAAAAATCAGCCTGGCCTGTGGTGGCACAGTGGATAAAGCGTCGACCTGGAATGCTGAGGTTGCCGGTTCAAATCCCTAGGCTTGCCTGGTCAAGGCGCATGTGGGAGTTGATGCTTTCTACTCCTCCCCCCTTCTCTCTGTCTCTCTCTCTCTCTCTGTCTCTCTTCTCTAAAATGAATAAATAAATTAAAAATATCAAATTGTTTTTTAAAATTGCTTCATATTCATTTTGGAATATCCTTTAATTTTTGTGAGCAGTATATATTCTAGTGCGGAAGACAGACAGTAACCAAAAAAATTAGACATACAGTAAAATATAGATGCTATGGGGGGAAATAAAGCAGGGACGTGGATAAAAGAATGCTGCAGGTGAGGTTATGATTTGAATTAAAGTGCTCAAAGCTTCATTGAGGAGGTAACATTTGAGCAAAGGAGCAAATTTCAGTGAGGGATTGAACAGAGATATTTGGAGGAAAAATGTTTCAGATGGAGTGAAGATCATGTGCAAAGGAGGAACTGCAGGAGGCTCCTATGGCTGGAGCAGAACAAGCGGGCGAGGGGGAGAGAGGGAGGAGGTAAAAGCTGGAAGGAGACAGGGACAGGTTATGCAGAGTCTTGTGGACACTGGGGAAGGCCTGGGCTTTTACCCCAAAGGAGTTGGGAGTCCCTGAGGGCTGTGGGCGGAGCAGAGATAGGACCCGACATGGGTGCTCACAGGCGCCCTGTGTGGCTGCTGGGGAGTGTACAGACTGTGGAAGAAGAGGGCAGAAGCCGAGGATCCAGGGTGGAGGGGACTTGCACTGGTTCAGGTAATTAATGATGGGGGCCGGACTCCAGTGGAGGCAGACGCAGGGCTGTTAGTATTTTTCCCATTTTTCTTCTTCCTTCTTCTTCTCTTCTTTTCCTTCTCCTTCTCTTCTTCTTCTTTCTCCTCCTCCTTCTTCCTCCTCCTTCTCCTTCTTTTTATTTTGCCGTTTCAAATAATATTGCGAGTGATTCATTTTACTTAAAATTTTTTTTTATTCTTTTGACTTTTTAACATTGTATAATCGTTCAGATTAGCATGTCTATTTTATTTCAGCTCCTAACTGGCAAACCTGGGAGAAGGAACTGCTTCAGTTTCTCTGCCTTCTCATTGTGATGACCAAGGTATAAAGGTACTATCTGTTGCATTTGACTTTAAACATGACATTATGTTTCTTGGTCTTGACAAATTTGGCATCCTTTTGCCTGGCTGTGAGCAGACAGTTCTTGATTTCCTCAATTTTGTGAGGCATAGCAATGAGGCAGGTGCACATGTGGCTAGCACTTCGGATTAGCCCACTATTCCCCAGCTTACTGCCCAAGAGGCACTCACAGCAAGTAGCAAGGAGCCATTTTCACTTTTTTTTTTTTCATTTTTCCGAAGCTGGAAACGGGGAGACAGTCAGACAGACTCCCGCATGTGCCCGACCGGGATCCACCCAGCATGCCCACCAGGGGGCGATGCTCTGCCCCTCCCGGGTGTCGCTCTGTCGCATCCAGAGCCATTCCAGCGCCTGAGGCAGAGGCCACAGAGCCATCCTCAGCGCCGGGCCATCTTTGCTCCAATGGAGCCTCGGCTGCGGGAGGGGAAGAGAGAGACAGAGAGGAAGGAGAGGGGGCGGGGGTGGAGAAGCAGATGGGCGCTTCTCCTGTGTGCCCTGGCCGGGAATCAAACCAGGGACTCCCGCACGCCAGGCCGATGCTCTACCGCTGAGCCAACCGGCCAGGGCGAGCCATTTTCACTTTTTAAAAAACACTGCTATCGACCTGGCCGGTTGGCTCAGCGGTAGAGCGTCGGCCTGGCGTGCGGGGGACCCGGATTCGATTCCCGGCCAGGGCACACAGGAGAAGCGCCCATCTGCTTCTCCACCCCCACCCCTCTCCTTCCTCTCTGTCTCTCTCTTCCCCTACCACAGCCGAGGCTCCATTGGAGCAAAGATGGCCCGGACACTGGGGATGGCTCCTTGGCCTCTGCCCCAGGCGCTAGAGTGGCTCTGGTCGCGACAGAGCGACGCCCCGGAGGGGCAGAGCATCGCCCTCTGGTGGGCGTGCTGCGTGGATCCCGGTCAGTCGCATGCAGGAGTCTGTCTGACTGTCTCTCCCCGTTTCCAGCTTCAGAAAAATACAAAAAAACAAAACAAACAAACAAAAAAAACCACACTGCTATCATAAATTTGTCAAAATGAATTTGCAAACTCAAAGGTTCCACATTTAAAAGATAAAACACATTGCCCCGGCCAAATAACTCAGTTGGTTAGGGCATCCTCCTGATGCACAAAGGTTGTGGGTTCAATCCCTGATCAGGGCACATACAGGCACAGATCTCTCTTTCTTTCTCTCTCTCTCTCTCTCTCTCCCCCCCCCCTCTCTCTTCTCTCCTTTCCTCTCTCTCTCAAATCAGTAAATATGTTAAGACACATTTCAGACCCTGGCCAGGTAGCTCATTTGGTTAGAGTGTCAACCCAACATGCCAAGGTTGCAGGTTCAAACCCCAGCCAGGACACATAGAAGAATCAACCAAGAAAGAGATAAATAAGTGGAACAACAAATTGATGTTTCTCTCTCTCTCCCTTTCTGTCTTGCCAAAATCAATAACTAAAAATATTTTTTAAAAGTTAAAACAGCCCTGGCTGGATAGCTCAGTTGGTTAGAGCATCATCCTAAAGCACAGAGGTTGCTGGTCCAGTTCCCGGTCAGGGCACAGACAGGAACAGACCAATGTTCTTGTCTCTCCCTCTTCCTTTCTCCCTCTCCCACTAAACTGAATAAAATAAACAGTAAGAAAAAAGTTAAAACACATTTCAAATGTGTAAGTTTGGAATGTTCTAACACTGAGAATAGAAGTAGCCTTTCTCTCCCCACCTTCCATCAATTTATCTAAAGTTTCATATGAAAACTTTCAAGTGTATAGCAAAGTTGAAAGAATTTTACAGTGAATTGTCATATGCCCACAGACCACTTTCTCCAATTGCCATTTTCTAATTTGCTCTATTATATACCTATCCATAACTACAGTATATCCATTTTTTTTTTTTTTTGCATTTTTCCGAAGCTGGAAACGGGGAGGCAGACAGACTCCCGCATGCACTTGACCGGGATCCACCCGGCATGCTCACCAGGGGGCGATGCTCTGCCCCTCTGGGGCGTCACTCTGTTGCATCCAGAGCCATCCTAGTGCCTGAGGCAGAGGCCACAGAGCCATCCTCAGCACCCGGGCCATCTTTGCTCCAATGGAGCTTTGGCTGCGGGAGGGGAAGAGAGAGAGAGAGGGGGGGGGGGAGGAGAGGGGGAGGGGTGGAGAAGCAGATGGGTGCTTCTCCTGTGTGCCCTGGCCGGGAATTGAACCTGGGACTTCTGCACACCAGGCCGACGCTCTACCACTGAGCCAACCGGCCAGGGCCAGTATATCCAATTTTTATGTATCTCAGAATAAGCCACACTTATAATGGCTATCAGAAATTAGAAAACAGCCTGACCAGGCAGTGGCACAGTGGATGGAGCGTCAAACTGGGATGCGGAAGACCCAGGTTCGAGACCCTGAGGTCGCCAGCTTGAGCCTAGCTCATCTGGTTTGAGCAGAAGCCACCAGCTTGAGCCCAAGGTCGCTGGCTCGAGCAGTGGGTTACTCGGTCTGCTGAAGGCCTGCGGTCAAGGCACATGTGAGAAAGCAATCAATGAACAACTAAAATGCCACAACGAAAAACTGATGATTGATGCTTCTCATCTCTCTGCGTTTCTGTCTGTCCCTATCTATCCCTCTCTCTGTGTCTAAATAAATAAATAAAATCTTTAAAAAAAATTAGAAAACAATAAGTGTTGGTGAGAATGTGGACAAATTAGAACCTTTGTGCACTGTTGGTGGGAATGTAAAATGGTGCAGCTGCTATGGAAAAGTTTGGCACTTCTCAAAAAGTTAAACATAGAGTTACGATATGATCCAATAATTCCACTCCTAGGTATCTACCCCCAAAATTTGAAACTAGAGAATCAAATAGATACTTGCACATCCACGTTCACCAAAGCATGATTCACAATAGCCAAAAGGTGGGAACAATCTGTGTCTATCAATAGGTAAATAGATAAACAAAATGTGATCCACCGAGTACAATAGAATATTATTCAGCCTTGAAAAGGAAAGAAATTCTGTCAAATGTTACAGCGTGGATGAACCTTGTGGTCGTAACACTCAGTGAAATAAGCCAGTCTCAAAAGGACCCACTTTATGAGATCCCTAGATGTCATATTCATAGAGACACAACAATGGAGGTTAACAGAACCTGAGGTCACTGTGAATAATGTTGCTGTGGACATTGATGTACAATTTTTGGAGTCCCTGCTTTCATTTCTCTTGGGTGTATTCCTACGGTAGTTTTGAGGAACTACCATAGTGAGTTGACATAGTTGCTTAAAAACTCTTTTTTTCTTGTGTGGACATTATCCTGGTGAGAGCCAGTGGTGGCTTGGACCATCATGAGCATGGCAAAGATGAGTGAAGTGACTAAATTCTTACTCTGTTTTAGAAGTAGAGTCAAGAGGACTATGGAATGATGAGGTGGGGAGGTTAATGGTTAAAGATACTCTATCCCTCCAGTTACTTACATCAACATCCTTGTATTTATCCTTAACAGGATAAGACTCTTTGACCCAAATTTTGTATCCAATCCATCTGTGAATCCTGCTTGCTTCACCTTCAAAATTAACCCCAAATCCTACTGTGGTTGTTTTTTTTCACACACCAACTTGAATGATCCTCCTAATACCTAAGTCAGGGCATGTCGTTACTGATTATGACACTCCAAGTTATTCCGATGGTAAAGCCTGCAGACTGTCATGATCTCAGCACCGCCCATTCAGTAAATGAATCGTGTCTTTTAAAATTTTTATTATTAAAAAAGTTTTTACTTACTGATTTTAGAAAGGGAGGAAGGGAGAGAAGAGAAACATCCATTTGTTGTTCCACCTCATTTACGCCTTCATTGATGGATTCTTGCATGTGCCCTGACCAGGGATCAAACACGCACTCTTGGTGCATCAGGACGACCTTCCAAACAACCAGGCTACTCAATCAGGGCAAAGCGTGTATTTACTTACTTATAAAATATTTTATTTATTGATTTACAGAGGAGAGAGAAAAAGGCAGGGGAGAAGAAGGAACGACAAGTGTCAACTACCATGTATTTAAACCCCACAGTTCCCAGTCTCCCAAGAGTCCTTCGCCCGTAGGGAGCTGCGCATGCTCTGTCGCTAACCACCGCTCCCTCCACCCCCACCATCGGCACAAACCATTTTCACTTGTCGTACCGGGTGGAGAGTTCGCAGAGACTCTCTTCAGTGGAAAGAACAGGCACGCGCTCCCCCTTCGCTAAGGATTGCTCTTATAAGCCGCCTGGTGTGGGAGTGTGAGCTATGGGACCGGTGCCGACTAGCGCTTCAGAGCCTTCTTCCGCCGCGGAGCCTTTGACTACATCTCCCCTCCAGCGCTGCGTTGGTGCTGTCCATCCAGGTCGCGCGGGCGGCGAGATGGCGGCCCTTAGAGCACGTTACTATCTTTGCTGTCTGTGAAGGAGCAGCGGCGGCGGCTGCGGGAGCGGGCCAGGCGGGCTGGCTCTGCGTTTCTGGAGCTCGCTCGGGAGTCCGGCGGTAGGGAGCACGGTACGGAGCCCAGGCCCAGCGGGCGGACACGGGGAGACGCCTCGTTGAGGTGGGAAGTCCCGCTTTTGGGGTTCGTTGGCTGACGGGTTCAGGCTCCTCCTCCTGAGGGGTCTTGAGTCTCGGCAAGCTCTTTCACCCGAGTTCTGGGGAGCCTGTTTCCCGGGACCCCTTTACTGGGGACCCAGCACGTGTTGGGGGTGGTGGTGGGGGGTCTTATATCACACGACTCCTTTCTCCGGGTCCTGAGAGAACCAATTTGTGAAGGACCCGCGTAGACAGGTCTTGAGGCATCTGGTTCTTAGGAGTCTCTTCCAAAGAAAGGAATTTTGCGAGCAGCCCTTTGGGATTCCGTGTGGGGCGACCTCTCGGGGGGGGGGGGGGAGGAGGGAAGCCTCGTTACTTTTTTGTTGGGAATTTTTGGTATAGAGAGGTCTCTAAGAGGGCAGGGATTTCCAGGATCTAGGTCTCCTCTTTCTCCATCCCTTACTGATTTATCTTGTTTGACTCTGAGATCATAGGGGTGAGCGGACTCCCACATTCTCCCTTGGTTGAGGGCTGATTCCGTCAGCCCCCACTCCCACACTGTGGTCCTCTCTTCCCACTGAAAACTGGGCCTCAGGTGTGAGCTGCGGGCTTTCAGGTAGTAGGTGTACCCTTCCTAGTTCTGAGTACAAGGTGGGTGTGGGGCTCCGTGCAGAAATATTTAATACTAGCTTAGGTTTATTAAGTGCGCACTGGGTTGCCAGCACTTGTACTCTGAGCTCTGTAAGCGTAATTTCATTCACAGTAACTTTGTGAGGTCCTTGTGCCCCAATGGCCTGTTTTACAGATGCTAATGGATTTATACTGTATATAAAGTGTTTAGTACTGTGTCTGGTAGGCAGTAGATGTTCAGTTTATTTGACAAGTATTTATCAAGGGTCTGTCAGGAGTACTGGGTTCTATCTGTCCTTGATTTACTGTTGCTCACTCCTGGTTTCTGTGGATTCTGATAATCCTTTCAGGAGTCACCTCCTTTGATGGTCACCTGTACTCAAGCATCTGCACCTCCCTCATTAAACTGAGGTGGGCCCTGCTGGTGCTGTGGGAGCCAAAGGGCTGCTGGCATGCCAAAGCCTGCTGTCAGGTTTATGACATAGCCATCGGGTCCACGTTGGTTAAGAGGATAGGGAGGATTTTATTTTATTTCAACCATTCAAAGCCGTGTCTGGTTTTGAGCTTGACTCTGGAGCCCAACCACATGGATTTATAACTCTCCATGTTTCTTTTTTCTTTTTCTTTCCTTTTTTCTTCACAGAGACAGAGTCAGAGAGAAGGGCAGATAGGGAGATGAGAAACATCAATTCTTCGTCGGGGTTCCTTAGTTGTTCATTGATTGTGTTCTCATATGTGCCTTGATGAGTGGGGTGAGGGGGCTACAGCAGAGCGAGTGACCCCTTGCTCTAGCCAGAGAACTTGGGTTCAAGCCAGCGACCATGGGGTCATGTCTGTGATCCCACACTCAAGCCAGCGACCCTGTACTCAAGCCGGTGACCTTGGAGTTTCAAACCTGGGTCCTCCGCGTCCCAGTCCGACGCTCTATCCACTGCGCCACCACCTGGACAGGCGTATAACTCTCCATGTTTCTAAGCAAGTCACTAACCTCTCTGTGCTTTGTTTCCTTTCCTGTAAAATGGTGACAATCATAGTGCCTGTCTCGTCTGGTTATGGTGAGGATTCAACTAATTTATGACCATTAGGGCTTAGAAGAGGTGCTTGGCTTATAACACATGCTTTATAGATGTCAGCTGCTGTTACTGTTAGGATTATTGTTCTTATTGAGGACCTTTTTTTTGTGCTGGGACTATGGCAGTGACTAAGAGACTTGATCCCTACTTTTAGAGTTCTCCTATTCATGTGAGGGATCAGAAGGACGAAATCAGCTAAACTAGTAAATATACAATATGGGTCCTGGCTGGATGGCTTAGTAGGTGGAGTGTTGTCCCAAGCACTAAGGTCATGGGTTTGATCCCTGGTCAGGACACATGTGGAAAACAATGAGTGCATAACCCAAAATGGAATACCTAAGTAGAACAATGAGTTGATACTTCTCTCTCTCGTCAATGGAAAAACTTAAATAAAAATAAAGAAATAGCCCTGGCCGGTTGGCTCAGCGGTAGAGCGTCGGCCTAGCGTGCGGAGGACCCGGGTTTGATTCCCGGCCAGGGCACATAGGAGAAGCGCCCATTTGCTTCTCCACCCCTCCGCCGCGCCTTCCTCTCTGTCTCTCTCTTCCCCTCCCGCAGCCAGGGCTCCATTGGAGCAAAAGATGGCCCGGGCACTGGGGATGGCTCTGTGGCCTCTGCCCCAGGCGCTAGAGTGGCTCTGGTCGCAACATGGCGACACCCAGGAGGGTCGCAACATGGCGACGCCCAGGATGGGCAGAGCATCGCCCCCTGGTGGGCAGAGCGTCGCCCCCTGGTGGGCGTGCCGGGTGGATCCCGGTCGGGCGCATGCGGGAGTCTGTCTGACTGTCTCTCCCTGTTTCCAGCTTCAGAAAAATGAAAAAATAAAATAAAAAAATAAAAAAAAAATAAAGAAATACAGTATAGTAGCTAGTAGTGTAAATGCTTCAAAGAACGATAAAGCAGAATAAGGGAAAAGTGATGGAGGAGTAACATTGAAGACTATGACCATGGAAGGCTTTCCTGAAGAGATGACATTTGAGACTCAGTGAAGTGAGAGAGTAAGCATAGGGGCATTTTGGAAAGAGTGCTCTTGAGAGAGAGAGAACAGCTCATGCAAAGGCCCTGGGGCAAGACTGTGCCTGGTGTGTTGGAGAAACAGTGAGGAGGCCTGTTTGGTGGAATGGAGTTAGCGAGGGGAGAGAGGAAGTGAGGATGGGGAGGGGACAGGGGCAGGTCACATGGGACACTCAAGGTGTTTGGAATAATGAGGTATTATAGGAGGATTTTGTAAGTGGGTCACACAGTCAGTTTATATGCTAAAAGTATTCCTGTATCAGTTACCTGTGCTCTGTAACAAACTGCAAAGTGTTTCTTATGACTTACCCTTAGAAGTCGCACTGTCATTTCTTCCATATCTTATTGTGTACACAGGTCAGTCCTATTCATTGTGGGAGGGGGCCTCATAGGGCAGAGATACCAAGACATCATTGGAGGGTCTCTTGGGGACGAGCTACCACAGTTCCTCTGGCTGCTGTGTGAAGAGCAGACCAGCAGAGGTCATTGCTGATATATACAATAGACCAAAGGCCCAGAGTGGGAAAGCAACTTAGGGAGATCCACACAGTAAGTAGATGGGGCTAGAGCCGGATTTGCAACCTAGATACCCAGACTGGACAACAGGTAGAAAACCACTCACCAGGTTCTAAATTAAATGAACAAGTCAGTGAGCAGAAGAACACATCTTACCTGCCTTTTGGTTTTCTGTGGCAAGGTTGTTGTGCCTGAAAGGAGCTGTGGAAGGAAAAAGGTGTGCACCATGGTGACAGAGCAAGAGGTAGAGGACATTGGGAAGATGCTGGTGGACCCCCAGAAGCCACTGCAGGCCCGCTTCCGGGCGCTCTTCACACTGAGAGGGCTTGGTGGCCCGGGAGCCATTGCTTGGATCAGCCGGGCCTTTAGCGATGACTCTGCCCTGCTCAAGCACGAGCTGGCCTACTGCCTGGGCCAGATGCAGGACCGCCGGGCCATCCCTGTGCTGGTGGATGTATTACGTGACACCTGCCAGGAGCCCATGGTGCGCCATGAGGCAGGTGAGTGGTGAGGTGAGGGCATGCGCCCTTCTGCCTCTTGTGTCCACTCCACTCATACACAGTCCAAATTGGCTCAGCATACCTCTGTAAAGGGTGGGTAGTAAATATTTTCTGTCCCACTGGCCAGACAGGCTGTTGCTACAACTTAATTCTGCCATTGTAGCGTAAAGGCTACCATAAACCATAGTTAACAGGGTGTGGCCACATGCCAGTAAAACTTCGTGGATGCTGAGATTTGAATTTTATATAATTTTCACATGCTGTGGAACATTATCCCTTTGATTAAAACATTTTTTTTAAACTATAAAAACCATTTTATGTGCATATGAAAACAGGTGGTGGGCTATAGATTGTTAACTTATTTTATCTATTCATTTCATTCATTGGACAGATGTTTTTTGAGTGTCTGTTGTGAGCATCTCCTGAGGTGCCCATGTCCTTCCCACAAATCAATGTGAGCTCTCTCTGCCTGGTTCTTTTTAGGAGAGGCCTTGGGGGCCATTGGAGACCCAGAAGTTCTGGAGATCTTGAAGCAGTACTCCACTGACCCTGTTGTGGAGGTAACTTGGCTGGGCACTCTCCGTCTCTGCTCTTGCCTGGACCAGCCCCAGACCATAGTTCTGTTTGCCATGGTGACTACTTGGCCCACTGGAAGGAGGTGGCAGTCAGGATGGGTACAGGCTGCTATCCAGTCGGGCAAAACTGAACACTTCATTTCCATCAAAACCCACCTGGCTAAACCAGCCTGTCCTGGGCCATGAGCCACTGAGGAGCTGTATTCACCTCTTTTGCACCTCCACTATTCATCCCTGTCATGGCTTCTCATCACCTTTAGAATAAAATCTCAAGTCCTCACTGTAGCGCACAGGCTCTAAATAGTCTGTTCTGACCACCTGTAGGAAGGTGACCTGTGTGGCTAGGTCTCCCCTCACAGGTCCAGTGGTCCTACCTCAGGGCCTTTGCATTGGCTGTTTCTACCTGACTCCATCTCTCACTTGGTTCTGATAAGTTGCTCCCTAGCTCCCTTTTCCCAATTACTCCCAGAGGATGGGGAAGGGGGCCTGTTAGGGTTACCGCTATGTCCACAATGGCCACCTGCCACTTCTCTCTATGTAGGTGGCTGAGACGTGCCAGTTGGCCATCTGTCGGCTGGAGTGGCTACAGCAGCACAGCAGGGAGCCAGTGGCAGCAGGGCCCTACCTCTCAGTGGACCCAGCCCCGCCGGCCAAGGAGCATGATGTGGGGCAGCTGCGGGAAGTGCTGCTGGACGAGGCCCAGCCACTCTTCAGTAGATACCGAGCCATGTTTGCCTTGCGAGATGTTGGTGGTGAGGAGGCTGCCCTGGTGCTGGCCGAAGGTGAGGAGGGGCCCCAAGGTGAGGCTTAGTGGCTGTATCTCTGACATGGAACACGTTCCTTGTCCCAGGGAACGTGTACTCTGGGCCTACCCCCAACACTTCTCCATGGCTTTACACAAATGAACTCATCCTAGAGATGGTGGGCACTCCTATTACCCCCATTCTTCATGGGGTAACTGAGGCACAAGAGGCAAGGAGACTTTCCTGAGATCACACAGCGAGCTGGTCAGTTAGTAGAGTTTGGATTTGACCCTCAACAGCATGGCTCTAGTGTCCTTAACCTCTTCCTGTTATTTTTACTTGTTTCTGCCCCTTGGGTGGTTAGCCCCATATCCTCACATGTCCTCACCTTCCTTGATGGCACTGTCCAGCCAGTGACTCAACTGTTGCCGCCACTCCCTCCCACAGGCCTGCGCTGTGGCAGTGCTCTCTTTCGCCATGAGATCGGCTACGTTCTGGGCCAGCTGCAGCATGAGGCGGCTGTGCCCCAGCTGGCAGCGGCTCTGGCCCAAGGGACTGAGAACCCCATGGTGCGACATGAATGTGCTGAGGCCCTGGGAGCCATTGCTCGGCCACGCTGCCTGGCTGCCCTGCGGGCCCACATGGCTGACCCTGAGCGTGTGGTGCGGGAGAGCTGCGAGGTGGCCCTGGACATGTGTGAGTATGAGATGGGGCCGGCCTTCCAGTACGCCGATGGGCTGGAGCAGCTGCGATCGTCCCGCTCCTAGAGCCACTGCTACCTGGCCCAGGGCCTCTCCTCTACAGGACTCTGCATGTAAACTGAATTGGTGTGAATCGATCTTGCTTCCCTGGCTCCCTAACTTGTTCGCTTGGCCAGACCCCAGCCACTTTTGTATCTTGAGTCCCCCCAGGGCCAGGCTGAGGTCTCTGCTCTTCCCTTCCCCTACTGAGGGCTTAGCACAGGGTTGCAGTACACCAGGTGGGCTATCAGATTAGAGGCTCTGCAGGCGTGCAGGGGTGGGGCTCTGCCCTGGGGAGTTTGGGTGGCCCAGTTTCTTCAGGAATGAGGGGGTGAGGAAAAGGCACCGTGGAAAAACCTATATCCAGTGGGTCTGGGTAGGGTCTGGACCTCTAACTTCCCACACCAGTCCTTGGGTGGGCTGGGCCTCAGGCCAGGCCGGGACAAAGGCTCCAGGTCACTGCTTAAGTGGAATATTAAATTATTTTTGGCAAGAATTGACTCTGTGTTTGTTGGGGGCTACAGGGGTTAAGTTGGCTACTGTCAAGGAACATCTGAGTTGTGTGTATGGGAGAGGTGTGGTGCATTTGGAGAGCTCAGCTCTGCGATCTGTCCTGTACCAGACAGTTTGTGTTGTGACCAGTGCATGCCCGTGTCCCTGCTTCATCACCTATTCTGCAGAACATCGACGTAGTCAGCCCCTGCCAAAAGGGCTGGGGAAACAGCCCCCCAAGCCTGGTCCTCTGCAGACCCTTCTGTAGGCCTGAGGGAAGGGGTTTGCTGGTATGGCTAAGAGCTTGGGCTATGGACCCCTATCCCAGCTCCTGCCCCCACACCCCTGCTTCCAGGTATAGCCTTGAGCAACCCATTTACCACTCTGTAAAATGAACCTTACCAACAACCTAGTTTCACCTTTCTACTGACTTCTGTGAGTCAACAACAACCTGATGCAGGTGGAGGAGATTCCATGAGGGCATGGATACGACTATGACCCATTTTCCACAATGATTTCATTTCTGCTCACAACTCTTCTGACACCAAATGTGTGGGTTTTCCACAGCAGGCAATTTTCTGTTTCTTTGTGGATACTAGCTGGGTGTCCTGCAATTCAGTCCTGACATTACGACACGGAATTAGCACTGACCCCATGGGTCCAGAGCACAAGGCCTGCCCCACTTTAAACAGGTTCCAAACCTTGGCCTATACTTTTGGCCCACTAAGGTTCCTACACCACCCCCTCCTCATATTTGAGGATTTGCTAAAACAGCTCACAGAACTTAGGAAAGGGCCCTGGCCGGTTTGCTCAGCAGTAGAGCGTCAGCCCAGTGTGTGGAAGTCCTGGGTTTGATTCCCAGTCAGGGCACACAGGAGAAGCAACCATCTGCTTTACCCTTCCCTCTTTACTCTCTCCCCTTTCCCCTCCTGCAGCCATGGCTTGTTCGAGCAAAGTTGGCCCTGGGTGCTGAGGGTGGCACTATGACCTTGCCTCAGGTGCTAAAATATAGTAGCTCTTTTGCCAAGTAACCAAGCAAAGGCCCCAGATGGCAGAGCATCGCCTCATAGGGGGCTTGCCAGGTGAATCCTAGTTGGGACACATGCGGGAGTCTGTCTTTGCCCCTCAATAAAAAATAAAAATAAAAGGAAAGAAAAGAACTCAGGAAAGGACTTTACTTACCTACTTATTGTAAAGGACACAGATGAAGAGACAGGGCTAGGTCTAGAAGGGCCCCAAGAACAGGTCCCGTGGAACTGGGACATGCCATCTTCTTGGCACATGGAAGCTCCATGAGCCCCTTCATTTTGGGGTTTTATAGAGGGTCCATCACTTTGGCAACTTTTTAAAAAAATATTTTATTTATTGATTTTTTAGAGAGAGGGGAGAGAGAGAGAAAGGGGGGAGGAGCAGGAAGCATCAACTCCCATATGTGCCTTGACCAGGCAAGCCCAGGGTTTCGAACCGGCAACCTCAGTGTTTCAGGTTCACGCTTTATCCCACTGTGCCACCACAGGTCAGGCCACTTTGGCAACTTGATGAAATCACTGCTGGTGGGTGCAGTCAGGGTCGGGGATGGAGCTAAAAGTTCCTTATAGACCCTAGCTGATTTGCTCAGTGGATAGAGTATTGGCCCAGAGTATGGATGTCCTGGATTTGATCCCTGGCCAGGGCATACAGGAGAAGCAACCTTCTGCTTCTCTCCTCCCTCTTTTCCCTTCTCTCCCTCTTCCCCTCCCGCAACAGGGGCTGGATGGGTCAAGCATCTGTCTGGCACAGAGGATAACTCAGTTGGTCTGAGCATGTCAGCCTCAGGTGCTAAAAATAGCTCAGTGGGTTTGAGCATTGGCCCTAGACGGGACTTGTCAAATGGGTCCTGGTCAGGGCGCATGGGGTAATCTGTCTTTCTAGCTCCCCTCCTCCCACTTAAAAGTTCCCTTTCACATGTGGTTGGTTTTCCCAGCCCCAGCGCATACTCATTAGCCTTGCTCAGGCATAGTGGGAGGGGCGAATTAAGCACAAAGGGGTGGCCCTGGTCGATTGGCTCAGCAGTAGAGTGTCGGCCTGGTGTGTGGAAGTCCCGGGTTCAATTCCTGGCCAAGGCACACAGGAAAAGTGCCCATCTGCTTCTCCACCCTTCCCCCGTCTCCTTTCTGTTTCTCCCCCTCCCATAGCCAAGGCTCCATTGGAGCAAAGTTGGCCTGGGCACTAACTGAGGATGGCTCCATGGCCTCTGCCTCAGGGGCTAGAATGGCTCAGGTTGCAACAGAGCAACGCCCCAGATGGGCAGAGCATCGCCCCCTGGTGGGCATGCCGGGCGGATCCCGGTTGGGTACATGCGGGAGTCTGTCTGCCTCCCCCTGCTTCTCACTTCGGAAAAAATACAAAAAAAAAAAAAAAAAAAAAAAAGCACAAAGGGGCCTGTCCAGGTGGTGGCATAGTGGATAGGCCTTATTTGATAGGGTGTTGGACTGGGACATGGAAGACTCAGGTTTGACACCCTGAGGTCACCGGCTGAGTGTGGGCTTATCAGCTTGAGCACAGGGTCGCTGGCTTGAGCCCAAGGTCGCTGGCTTCAGCAAGGGGTCACTCGCTCTGCTGTAGCCCCCTGTCAAGGCACATATGAGAAATCAATCCATGAACAACTAAGGTGCCGCAATGAAGAATTGATGCTTCTCGTCTCTCTCCCTTCTTGTCTGTCCCTAGCTGACTATCTCTGTAAAAAAAAAAAGGAAGCACAAAGGGGTCTTCTCACTCTCATCCCTTTGAAAATGATAGTTTCAGGAGCTCAGTTCCAGGAAACCTTGACAAAAATTAAATATACATTTATTATCTCAGTGTCACGGGTATCCCCTCTTCTTGGGAACTCCTCAGGGATCCTGCATTTGCCCAGCTTCCCTCTGCCCTCCAGGATCCTCAGTTCACCTTACCGCTCCCTCATTGCTTAGGGCTGGGCCCAGGACATCTTCCCTCTGCAGGCCACACTCTCTAGGCGACCTGGTGCATAGTTTGTAGGGAATCTAACCTCATCTGTGCTGAGTCCTGTCTCTAGTTGGGGATCCCCTGAGCTCTATGCACTTTTATATTGGTGAGGCACTCCCAAACCCAGTATGTCCTTACATTTCCTTGTATTACCTCTGAAGTTTCTCCTTTTACAGGAAATGAAAGCTCCATCATTTTAGGTGCTCAGCCTAAAAACATTCTGGTGTGACCAGTTTAAAACCTATTTCCCGATCTGCCCACTTCTTTTCCTCTCTTCTACCTTCACCCAGGTCCAGCCCCATCATGGCCAACCTGGATGATGAGCTCAGTTCTCTCAGCCCTGATCCCCCTACAGTCCGCCCTCTCCTCAGCATCCACCAGAGGACGCCATTGAGCACCTGAGTCAGGTTCCTTTTCTGTCCACAGTCCTTGCAGGCCTCCCACCTCTCTCTGGGGAAAAACCCAAGTCCCCGTTGAGGCCCACAATGCCTTGCACAACATGCCCCATTCCCTCCCTACCTTCACCTCTTCTCTCTCTCCTTGTTCATTCTGCTCCAGCCACAGGGGCCTCTTCACTGTTTCTCCAACATGCCATGCACAGTCTGGCCTCAGGACTTTTGCACAGACTGTTCTCTGCCTGGAACCTCTTCCTCCTGGAACTCCCATGGCTAGTTCCCTTCCTCCTTTATAGGCCTCTGCTCAAATGTTATAGTATAGCTTCGGCTACCTTCTTTATTTTCTTCTTCTTCTTCTTCTTCTTTTTTTTTTTTTTTTTAGTATTACTCAGTAATGAGCTCTTTATTTTTAATTTTTTTAATTTTATTTATTTTAATTTTTTATTTTTTTTGTATTTTTCTGAAGCTGGAAACGGGGAGAGACAGTCAGACAGACTCCCGCATGCGCCCGACCGGGATCCACCCGGCACGCCCACCAGGGGCGACGCTCTGCCCACCAGGGGGGGTCGCTCTGCTGTGACCAGAGCCACTCTAGCGCCTGGGGCAGAGGCCAAGGAGCCATCCCCAGTGCCCGGACTATCTTTGCTCCAATGGAGCCTTGGCTGCGGGAGGGGAAGAGAGAGACAGAGAGGAAGGAGGGGGAGGGGTGGAGAAGCAGATGGGCGCTTCTCCTATGTGCCCTGGCCGGGAATCGAACCCAGGTCCCTCGCACGGCAGGCCGATGCTCTACTGCTGAGCCAACCGGCCAGGGCAATTTTTTTTAAAAATTTTATTTATTCATTTTTATTTATTTATTTATTTATTTATTTATTTATTCATTTTAGAAAGGAGAGAGAGAGGGAGAGAGAGGAGAGAGACAGAGAGAGAAGAGGGGGAGGAGCAGGAAGCATCAACTCCCATATGTACCTTGACCAGGCAAGCCCAGGGTTTCGAACCGGCGACCTCAGCATTTCCAGGTCCATGCTTTATCCACTGCACCACCACAGGTCAGGCTATTTATTCATTTTTAGAGAGGAGAGAGAGAGGGAGAGAGACAGAGAGAGAGAAGAGGGAGGAGCCGGAAGCATCAACTCCTATATGTGCCTTGACCAGGCAAGCCCAGGGTTTCGAACCGGCAACCTCAGCATTTCCAGGTCGACGCTTTATCCACTGTGCCACCACAGGTCTCTTCCTTTTTTCTTTTAAGTGAGAGGAGAGGGCATAGAGAGACAGACTCCTGCATGCACCCTGACCAGGATCCACCTGGCAACCCCTGTCTGGGATGATGCCCTGCCCATCTGGGGCCATGATCACAACTGAGCTATTTTTAGCACCTGAGGTAGAGGCTCCACAAAGCCATCCTCTGCCCGGGGCTGATGTGCTCAAACCAATTGAGCCATGGTTGCGGGAGGGGAAGACAGAGAAACGGGAGGGGTGGAGAAGCAGATGGGCACCTCTCCTGTGTGCCCTGGCTGGGAATCGAACCCAGGACCTCCACACACCAGGCCAACAGTCTACCGCTGAGCTAACCGGCCAGGGCTCATTTTCTAACACAATACATCATTTACTCTAAGGTTATGTTTTTCTCAGTCCATTTCTCCACTTTGAATGTCAGCTGCATGAGGGCAGGGGTTGTCCCAGGAGATGGAACAGCCCATGCAAAGGCCCTGAGGTGGAGATGTCAGGGTAGCAGCAGTCGTGGCTGAAGCCAAGCAAGGGCGGGGGTGGGGGGGAGGCAGTGGGCGGAAGTGATTTGCAATGTGATTCATCTAGGCAGATGGTGGCTGTAGCAAAGCCCCAATCTTCTTACCCAAAGCCCCTTAATAGTTCCGCTGCACGGGTCACCTCTGGGCCTCTTCTGCTCCAGGTGGCCACCATGCCGGGACTGGTAGATGAGGAGAGGGCTGAGAGCTGGAGCCAGACTCCGCAACTGTTTGAAGAGTACCGACCACCACCTCTGGACGCCATCCTCTTGCCCAGGTACGTGTTGTACCTGCTGCTGGCTGTGTTCCTGGTGGTGGCCGTGGCCTATGCCATTGTTGGGCATCTCATCAAGGACCTCGCCCACGACTTGGCTGGTGAGCTCAAACCCACCATGAGCCTGGCTTAGGCTAGTGCTGGGTCACTGGGGGGAGGGGGTCCAAAGACCTCTCCCAGTGAGGGAGTGTAGGAGGGTAGGAGGGTGGGTAGGGGACTTAGGGATGCTTAGGGCCTCCATGGGTTCCATGCAGGGAGTGGAGGGTGGGAAGGGCCTGGGGAGGCTACTTACCAGCTTCCTGCCACAGACTGGGCCTTTGGCCCAAAGCCAGACCAGGAGGACACCCCCCGGCCGCTGCGCCCAAGCCTGGAGGGTGAGGATCTGGAGGAGCTAGACCTGCAGCTTGCCCTGGCCTGGCGAGGTGATGAGGACACTGGTGGGAGTGGCGAAGGGGCAGCCCCCACCCAGGTCCCCCACCGCCCCTCCATCGCCTTCAAGGAACCACCCATCCGAAGTTCCTTCTGGAGGCTGGACTGAGCCCGGCGCTGCCCTCGGACCCAAGGCCTGGATGCCAACCCCTTTCGTGTTGTACAGACTGAACTTGTGCTCACCAAAGCCCTTTCTCCACTGCTCTGCCCTATGTTGGCAAAGAACATGCTCTTTCTTGGCTGCCAGGTTCTGGTGGTTGGACACTGAGTATTTTTCTACACTCCTGCTCCCTCAAACTTCCAGAATCTAACCCCGCCCAGCCTCTGCCAAGTGGTCGGCAATCTGTAAACCAAGAACGCCAAGACTTTAAAAAAAATAATAATAATAGTAGCCAGCCCTTAGCTAGTACTTAGTATGTGCTGTTGTGCTAAACAAGCCCTTTTTGTGTATTATCTCATTTAATCTTTTGAGTGGGACTCAGTGCCCCCATTTAACAAATGGGGAAATGGAGGCATACAGCCCAGAAATGACTTGGTTGGGGTTTGGCCCCCACTGGCTCTGCTGGGCACCCCCATCTCCTAATCTTCTCCACCCCCACCACCCACTCCCCACCTCATTCCCAGCTCTGCTGCTCTGCCACTGGACCGGTCTCTGGGTGTCCTGGCCCCCCAATTAGCCTGAGAACCCCTAGAGGACAGTGCCTGTAGCTTCCTTCCCTTCCGAGCTTCATGGGACAGGGCATACAGTAGGAGCTTCATAGATGCCTGCTGGCTGGTGAAGTGGACCTGTCCTAGGGCTGGGTTTCCTCAGTAATGTCACGTGAGTGGTCCATCTGTGAAGTGGTTATAGTCAGACTTCACGAGAGGAAGAGACTCTGGGTATAGAGTGGCAGTCCATAAATGCATGTGCAAGAGACCCTGTGGCAATCTCACTGGCCTGGAGAAGTGCCAGTCCCCCACACCCCTAGCCTTTCTGCCTAGGCTGTGGCTGTCCCGTGGCAGCTGGGGTGAGGTCCTCCTTCACCCAGGCAGGGCCCCTTATCTAATCAACCCGGGGACCAAGAGAACCTGGGGCCTGAGTCATCAGCTGCCCAGTGTGCTCCGTTTTTTGACCACATAGGAGCAGCTGGTTTGGTGGTGGCTGGTGGGCACATTGCCCATCCCTTCCAGTTTAGGTGCTCAGTCTATCAGTGACTGTGGGTCCCAGGGGTTAGGGAGCCAGGATGATGCAGCATAAACAGGTGGTGTAGTCAAATCCCAGCTCTGGCTATTTCTACACAAACTCAGAACTCCTGGTTTCACTGAGCTTCTGTAAAATGGAGGCAGCAAATGTTGCGGGGTGTTTAGAGAAGGAAACAACATGACACATAAAAGTGCAGGAAAGAAGATCAGGGCCATCTTGGCCTCTCCTCTGTGGTCGGGAGCCTGGGGGACCTCAGGGCTGGCGGTCCGGGGAGGGCACAGGGCGCAGGTACCAGACGTCCCGGGTTAATTGTTACACCAGGTCCAGAGTCTGCCCTCCTGGGGGAGGTGGCGATGCCAACCAGGTGGGGTGAAGGGAGGGCCTGTCCCTGCCCCAGGCCCTCCTTATCAAGGGCTTATCAAGGGCTGGGCAGGGCCTCGCCCCGCCAAAGAGGACTGTGCTCGCCTGAACTGCGCACTCCAGCTGCTGGCTCCCCCGCGGCCATGGAGACCCTGGAGACCCTTCTCGTGCTCAGTGCTCTGCTTCTCTCGCCTGCTGAAGCTCAGCAGGGTAGGGGTCCCACTTCTGGGGTGGGGAGGGGTTGCGGGGATGAGCTCACCATATCCCCTGAGGAGAGGGGTCCAAGCAGAAGACGAAAGGGACCAGGCCCCTCCCTAGGCTGGGTCCCTCGTCCCCTTCCCTAAAACCCTTCTCTGACACCCAGCCCCTGTCCAAGACTCCATTCCATCTGTCAAGAAACCCTGGGTCCCTTCTCCCTCTCACTTTGGTGGGGGCCCTAACATCCTCCATCTCTGAGTCCCATCTCCCCCCACCTTCCAACAGCCACAGAACGTCGCCTGAAGCCGTGGCTGAGGGGCCTGGCTGCCGTTGTGGGATTCCTGTTCATAGTCTTCCTCCTCTTGCTGGCCAACCGCATCTGGTGTTCTAAAGGGAGGTGGGAGACCATCACCCCCACCCCCACAGTGCTGGGCACCCCCTCCCACTTTCTGACTTACTCTGGTCCCATTCCCCTTCTCCCATTTCCCTGCTGTTAGATCCCCATCCCACAGACCAGGATAGCCATGCATCCCACCCCTCCTTGCTTCCTGGAGTTCACAATCCCCAACCCTGGGAAGACTTGAATGAGGCTATCCCCACTTCCTGTCTTTAACCCACCCTCACACCCCCATCTCCATCTCTCCTACAGGGCTGAGGACGAGGAATCTATGTTCAGAATGGAGACCAACCTATACCAGGACATGGACCTGAGGTACTGCCTGTGTGAGTGTGTATAGGTGTGTGTAGATGTGTGTGTGTGTGGAGGAAGGTCAGGATGTCTGTGTGAGTCCCAACCTGGGGAAAATGGGTGTGCACAAATGACCTCTTTATGTTCTTGAATACCTCAAGCACTTTCCTGCCCCAGGGCCTTTGCACTTATTGTGGGCTCTGGTTGGAACCCTGTTCCCCATATCTTTCTGGCTGGCTCCTTCTCCTTCAGTACCTGCTTAGATCTTTTCTCCTCACAGAAGCCCATTCTGACCACCAGACTTCCTGATACTGTGTCCCACAGCCATGAGGTCAGGACTTAGGGGGCAAAGGCTTGGGGACAGGAGTACAGGAGTCTGGCTGAAAGATTCTCAGCTGAGCCCAAGATGTGCCATCCATCCATCTATCCATCCATCCATCCTCTATTCATTCACCTGTTCCTCCATGGGACAACTGGGATTTAGTTTCTGCCTTTGTAAACTGGGAACGAGAAAGTTGCCTCATTAGGGTTGTTTTGAGGATTCAATGAAGACAGTTTCTGTAAAATACTCATCACAAGGCTTGGCACAGGTAAATGTCCACTAAATGGGAGGACTCTGTTTCTTACTGTGGTCTGGGGCCTTTGTGTCTCTATAGTAAAGAAGGCAAGAGGGAGAAGAAGGAGAAAAAGGCCAAGAAGGAAGGAGAGAGCAACCTGGGACTGGAACTGGAGGAGAAAGAGGAGCTCAGAGACCAGGAGAAAACCAAAATCACAGCCATGTGAAGATTGTTTGCTCACTTACTCCAGGCAGACCCCCAGAGATACCCCTTCCACACCCTATAACCAATGACCTGGACCTGAAACCACCAAAATAGCTCCACCTGAAGTGGGACTACAGTGCCCAAAAAAGGGGCTTGGGACCCGCCTCACCCCCTTCAGGAGGGCTCTTTGCACCTTCCATGGGCTCTGTGCACCTCCTTCTGGATTTGTCCTGCCTGGTGATTCTTTTTGCACTTGGTTATGAAGAACCCTCAATTCTCCTGAATCTCATGGCTCCTGCTGCCTCTACCCACTGATTTCTTTTCCATCTGTCTGATGTCTTTTGGTCAGAACCTCCTCCTTTAAGTCCAATACGGGCCAGGAGCTGCTTCTTAGGGACCTGTATTAAAGAATTGATCAGAGCCCTTCAGAAAGGTTCCTGTTGTTTCATGGGACTAGTTCCCCCCTGGGAGAGGAAGCTTTTGGTTTTACAGGCAGTGCCCGGCAGGTATGGAAGATCATGCTGTGCAGACGCCCTGGGCTGAGTAAATGCTGCCCTGAGCCCTGTACTTTGAGCCCCCAGGGCTGTTTCCTGGGAGATTCTTGCTCCCTCCTCCCCCATGTTTTGGGTAACTGTAACTAGGTTTTTGAGAACTGGACCTTGCATTTTCTTGGGGTGACACTAGTATTTTCTCCTCTGGGTTTCCAGCCTTCCCCTTCTCACTTTCTCTGGGCTATGGGCATTAACTATTTCTTCATAGTTAAATATTCTTCAGTGAGGACTTTGACAATGCATGGCATTTGGAGCTCCACTCTGAGGCCTATTCCTGGGGTGGTAAAATCCAGCCCAGACGGCTTCTAAGAACATTTCCAGTATCACCCACCAAGTAGGAAGGAAAACCATAAATAAATGAATGAAATAAACTCCCTACTAGACGCCTGACATCGTCTTCCTTTCTAAGTCTCTGTCACTACCTAATGAGCCCCATTTTCCAGTTGAAATTCTGAGGCTTAGAAAGAGGGAAGACACTGGGGCACGTCTCCATGGCTGTTGTTGGCAGAGCCAGGACAGAAGCTCAGGCTGCCCAAAATGTGGGCGCATTTGCAGGCTGTGGCTAAGGTCAAATTTGGAGGAGGGTGGTGGTGGGGATTGGATGGGGGGCTATTCTTTCCTCACTGTGGCTCCTACCTGGAAGAACTGTGTTCCTCTGCAGTGCTGTGTGGCCCCAGGGGAGGTGGCTTGACCTCTCTGAGCCTCAAGTCAGCTCTTCTGCAACATGACGACAAGAATTCTGACCATCAGACCCTAAGGCTTGTTGGAGATACTGGGGCTTATAGGCCACTGCAAGGCCTAGCACATAGTAGGTTCCCAGGAAATGAATTTCCTGAGCTCCCCCCTTCTATGGCTCTGGCTGTGGGGAGTGAACGGGTCAGGGTGAACTCCAGGGTGCCACTGGGATGGTTGGGACCCTGGACCTCTCCCCAGGGAGCCCAGAACCAAGGGGAGGGAGCCCCATCTCTTACTCCCTGCAGCACCAGCCACACCCTGCACTTTCTCCTTTGGCCAGGGCTGCACTCCAGAACCTGCTGGACAGGGGTAAGAACAGACAGACCAGGATGGACAGATTCTAGACGACCCCCAGCAACTCTCCCTTAGGGTAGCTCTGATCCCACAGCAGGTTTAGGCCCAACTCTGTAAGGCCTTGGAGGACAGGTAGGGGGAGGGAGAGGGGGAGAGCTCCAACCCTGGCAGCCAGGCAACTGACCCTGTGCTGCTTCTGCCCTCAGTGGCCCAGAGGAAGCCATGGCTGATGGGGCTGGGGGACGCACTAGCCTTTTCTTCCCCATCTTTGTCCTCATCGTGGTCTATGTGATTTGGTGCAGCCACTTTCAGGACAGGTGGGCACGATCCGCTGAGCCCCACCTCTTTCACCCTCTCCCCTCTGAGCCCCAGCCCTTTCAGTTTCCTCAGAGGAGGCAGAACAGGGCCCCGGGGGTAATTAGTTCTTTGATTCAGAATCTATGCGAGCCTCACATTACCTTGCTGACTTCCCTCCTGACTACCTACCTGCCAAACAAGGTGGCTTCCGCATGGTGAACCCTGTCCCTGATGTGCTTCTGTGAGGATCTGTGATGACTTTATAACCTCCCCTCTTACCCCCATTCACTTATGCATCAACCTGTTCACATCCTTATCCATCTATTTATCATCCACTCATCCAATCCTCCCTCCTTCCAGCCATCCATTATCCCTCCCTCCTTCCTTCTTCCCTTTCATATGATACATTCCTCTGTCTGTCCATCCATCTGACCATCCATCCATCATCCATCCACTCACCATTCACCTGTCTTCCTACCACCTGTCCACACATCCATCTGTTCATCCATCTACTCACCCACTCATCTACTCATTTACCTATGCATCCATCAATTGGTCCATCCCTTCATGTCTTTGCCCATCCACTCGCACACAGTTTTGAAATCCAGGAAGCCAGAGGGACCAGATTTAGGTTCACGTAGCAGCTGGGGTGTGGGGATGCACATCATCATCACCCCACTCTTCTTGTCTTGTACTCCTGGTGGAGGCTCCATGGAGAAAGAGTTGGAGTCCCAGCTTCCTTATTATGTAGTCCCAGGTAAGTAACTTAATCTCTCTGTGCCTAAGTGTCCTGCCCCATAAAAGGGGAGGGAAATGACGAGATCCTTCCCAAGTCTTCATGAGAATTAAATGAAACAATGTCTACAAAACTGAGCACAGAACCCAGAACCCAAAACCCAAAAGGCAGCTAATAAAGGTTAGCTTGTCATTATATCAGAATAGTGATGATGGGGCAGGGCGAATGAGGCTTCCCCTTCAGACTAGGGGAATTCTGAAGGTCAGAGGCTGTTTTCTGATTGCAGCTCTGGGAGTGCAGGAATTTTCTGCCTCCTCTCTGCGCACAGTTTAGCAGGGGTAGTCAACCTCTTTATACCTACAGCCCACTTTTGTATCTCTGTTAGTAGTAAAATTTTCTAACCGCCCACCGGTTCCACACTAATGGTGATTTATAAAGTAGGGAAGTAACTTTATAAAATTTATAAAGCAGAGTTACAGCAAGTTAAAGCATATAATAATAATTACTTACCAAGTACTTTATGTCGGATTTTCACTAAGTTTGGCAGAATAAATCTTTATAAAACAACTTACTATAGTTAAATCTTTTTATTTATACTTTGGTTGCTCCACTACCGCCCACCATGAAAGCTGGAACGCCCACTAGTGGGCGGTAGGGACCATGTTGACTACCACTGGTTTAGAGGTTCCCAGTGGGTGGGGTGCTGGGGAAGGAGGGGAGAAGGGAGGAATTGTCTGGACTCCTCCCCTTCCATAGGAGGCAGGACTTCCCATGAGTGGTCATTTTTTGTGTTGTCACAAGTTTGCCTCCCTTCTATGGAACTTAGTGAGGACCTAGACATGGTAAACAGCCTGCAGAGCAAGGACAGCCCCCTGACGCCAATAACTGCTTCATTGTTGGGGTCAATGGCTGAAAAACAGTGAGGCTATCCTTGAGATTCAAGGCCAGATTGAGTCCCTAGCCTAGTTCAACCCTTCTGAGGCCCCCAACCCAAATGAGCTCCCTCAGGCTGAGCCCCCTACCCCAGTTGAGGTCTTCACCCAAGCTGACTCCCCACCCTTAGCTCAGCTCGCCCCAGATAAGCCCCCCAAAAGAAGCTCCTGCTACTGCCCCCATTTTCAGATGCGGGGAGGGACCAGATAGTGGGGATGGGGTGGGAGGTGTTTGGGAGCTGCCTGTTGACTCCTCCGCCTAGAACTTGGTTTCTGGTCAGGTCCTCGATCAGTCCACAAGGTGGCACCAGAACCTTGCTTCTGAGAGCAGGAGCACCTTTGCATCCCATCACAGAAGACAACCGGAGCCATCAGGGGCACAGCTGGCAAGGCCTGGACCCAGAGCTCACCCAAACCCACTGTCTAAAACAGGTCTCTCCCCCCTTTCAGGTTGGATCTTCCTCTGTGGGAGGCTGTCCTGGGCACTATGGGATGTTGATCAGAAGCCTGGCCTCCACTCATTCAATGCCAGTAACTTCCCCCAGTTAAAACCAGACATGTTCCCAGATACTGTGAAATGTCCCTTGGGGACATTTGATCTAAAGGAAACCTGCTGGCTCACCCACAGTGTTGGGGTCCCTGTTTCCTGTGGCCATGCACCCCTCCAGCCTCTTCCCTTCACTTTGGCACAGGACAGGTCACAACACAGAAAGCACCCAAGGCAGCCAGAAAGAGTCGAAGCATAGCTTGTTTAATTTTTATACATTTTTCTTTTTTGCCTTTTATTAAATCTTTTATGGAACCCCCCCCTTTTTCTTTTCTTTTTTTCTTTTTTCTTTTTTTTTCATAGGGAAACAAAATAATAACAGCCAGAGTAATTTTCTGTAAATGGTACTTAGGCGCATCTGCAAAAACCAAAATGACTGCATAATATACAAGGTTATGATCAGAGTATGATGTGAGGGAGCAGGGTAGGTGAGTCAGGAAAGGGAGAAGACTGGGCTCAGGTCTGCCCAGATGTCCCCTTGTCCCCCATCTGGTCCCCACACTGGGGAGGAGGAGGAGCAGACCCAGCCAGAGCCACTCCTGACTTAGGTTCATGAGCACAGGGTGTGTGTGTGTGTTGTTACCTGGTGTGGCGGCAAGCGGAAAGCGAGAAACGGAGTAAACTATCCTGTAATATCAGTAAAATACAAAACGAGGGGAAAATAACCTCAAAAAATATCTTGGAGGAAAAAGAAAATGAACAACACCACCAAAAGTGTTGGAAGGAAGGGAGGGAGGGAGGGAGGAAGTAAGTTCAGAGGAAAATGGGTCTTTCTCCCTTCTCCCTGTAGCCCCCCCCCCCCACTGTGTTCTGTCCCTCACTCAGAGACTCTGCTTATCCTTCCCCCATGGAGGGTTCTAGGGGGTGAGAGGGCAGGAAGCTTGGGGCAGGGGCCAGGACCCCTTGACTTGAAGAAGCTTTGGTTTCAGGGAGCCTGGCTGGGACCCAAGATAGGAGGATCAACAGATAAAAGTGTTGATGCATCCTGGGAGCGGGCTTTGGGGTTCCTAATTGGAGGAAGCGCCTGTCCCCTTTCCAGTGGCTCTCCTTCTATCCAGGAGTTGTGAATGAAGGGCTGTGGAAAGGGTGGTAGCTTGGGGGTGTGTGACTTCCTTCCCCTCCTGAAGCCCTTATTCCTGTAATATCCTGCCTCCTCTTTCCTGAGGCCTGCCCCCACCTCCGGGAGCTGGGGAGAACCCCAAAGCCACACCAGCAGACATGTGAGGCACTGCTTGGAAAAAGTCTGTTTTGGTATCACTGGCAACAAGTCCTGCTGGTATGGCTTTGGGTCTGTCTCCCTGCCTTGCTGGGCGTGGGGGTGGGCCTCTGGAGCCAGTTTGATCCCACACTCTCTGAAATGCTTAGGATGGGTGGATGGGGGGAGGCTGTGTCAGCTTGGAAGTGGGACTCTTAAGGAAGTGTCCAAAGGTGTAGAAATGGGGCAAGATGGGAGAAGGTGGTAGAGGCTGGATCTCTGGAACCTCTCTCCCAACACTGTCCAAAAAGTAAAAATCAGGGTCTCAGAGAGAGAATCCAGGCCAAAATAAAAAGTAGCCACTGTATAATAAGAAAAAAAATTCATATATATATATATCCCTATACTGAAGGTCAAAGTACCATTGAAGAAGCTGGAGTGGGGAAGGGGTCCTGTGTGCTGCCTCTTCTAGGGGGGGCTGGACGGTTGCTTATTGCCCCAGGGTCCTCCTGCCTAAATGGCTTTTGTCCAGTCAAATCTGCCTGTCCCTTGAACACTGCTGTCTGCGGGGACAGAAGGTTCTGGAGCAGGGAGAGGTATCTGTGGGGCTGAGGCTGAAATTGTCTGCTGCCTGGGGCAGCTGCAGTAGCCCCTCTGAGTCTCCTTTGGGGTCCCTTTCAGGTCTGATTGTCTAGCTCAGGGTGGGGCTCAGAACTCAGCCAGAACCTGAGTTCCAGACCTGGGCTCCGTGACCCTGCTCACTGTTCCCAGTCAGATAGGGCCGGGATGACTCACACCTCCCTGTCCACCCTGGCTGGTATCTGGTGCCCTTACCCAAGAGGGGGATGGGGGAATCTGCATATGTTTGGAAGGTGTTCCTATTCTTTCTCACAGCATGAGCTGACCCGAATGGTCAGGCTGGGGGGCTTCGCATGGATGGGGGTGGATGATGAGTGGTGGGTGACATGGGCTTGGGGGTATGGGGTTTGAGATGTCAGTTTCATACATGTAAAAGAAAATACACAAAAAAAGAACCCAACAAAGTCTCCCATTGCTACCTCAGGGCATAAACCCAAACTGCATAGGTGTGTCAGGGGTCTGGTTCCTGGTGTTTCTGCCTTATTCTGCCTAAAGTGAAGGGCCTGGGGGTTTTCTCCAATGAGGATCCTGCAGCTTTTCCAAAAAATGGGAACAAACAACCCCAGGATAACAACAGGCTTGGAAGGACTGCTGACAGTACAGAACAACATGCTGAAGGGCGAGATCGCACAACAAGGGGCAAGGGAGGGTGACGCTGTGGGGTGCAGTCCACCAAGGGACAAAATGGTCCCAGCAAAGCTCTTGCGGGAGGAAGGACGGGTGGAGAGAATAAAAACCAGAAATCAGACACATGAAAACTAACACATGGCCTTGGTCTCACTGCCCAAGTGATAGTTAAGGGCACTGTCTTGATCAGCTGAGGCCAAGGTCTGGGCTCTCCCTCTGATCCTTGGGGCTTGCTGAAGTATCTTTTAGGAAGAAAACATGGATGAGCATATATGATAGCTAATGAAAGCCGGGACCTTTCTGCTAAGTCCCACTCTGCTCTGGAGACAATTCTCAAGAACAAGGGGGCAGCCAAATAAATGGAGACCATCGTCCAACTGGTGTGTCCCCACAGGAGATGCTTGTGGGGGGGTCCAGTTAAGGTCCTGAGGGGGTGGGCTGAGGTTGGAGAGCCCAGCCCTTTAGGCCTCCCCGCCAGGACACCCTGCTAAGTGTCTGCCACTGTGTCATCTTTGATTGAGTTAAAAGTAGAGGAAACTGAAACTTATAAAAAAGGAAAAGGAAAAACAAAACGAGGAAACATGTAAAAGACACCAGCCACCCAGACAGAGGCTTATAAGGGGGTGTCCCTCTGACTGTCCCTGACCCCACTGGCCTCCCTAACTGGGCCTCGGATGGCTGGGCTAGACCTACAGGTACAGACAGACAGATATTGCATATATCAAGTTTGGTTTTTGTTTTTTTGTTTGTTTCATACCAGATACCCTCCACAGTCACAGCTGGAAGACTTAGAACTGGGTGTTGGGGCACAAGGAGAGGGCAGGAGGGAACTGACACCCAAGGCCAATCTCCAGGGATGGGGGACAAGTGGGTGCTTTGGCAAGAAGGACGGGGACACGGGAAGACAGGGGGCCTCTTTGGGGATGGGTGAGCAATTTGACCCTGAGCCAGAGGGATGCCAGCCTGCATGAGCAGTAGGATGGGGAGTGTGGTTGTCAGCAGGGTGGCCACCCCATGGGGATATTGCCTGGGGTCATGCGTGTGCATGCTTGGCATTTGGAGGACTAGCCAGTGGCCCAAGGGCCAGGGCACACTCCTGAGGTCTGTCTGCTGCTGTGGGTGGGGGCTTCAGAAATGACCCCTTGGAGCCCAGGGGTGGGGCCGGGGTTGGTGGAGCACCAGGGAGCACCCCAATGCAGCAGGAGCCATGGAGACAGAGCCCAGGGCATGTGGGGAGTGAGTGGTGGGGCAGATCATGGGGCAATTGCTCTGTGGATTGCTTTTTCAGTGTGTAATTTATAAAGTTCTTATTTTTTTACAAATAGAAATACATCCCTTTTCCATTTTTACTTTTTATTTCATGTCATTGTTTTGTCTTTTTAACTACACGAGCAGGGCATGCAGCTACCTTTGCGCTGATATTGTTTAAAGGTAATACTTATTTTCGGAAGGCAAGGCACATCATGTGGTAGAAAATTTCGTGCAAATTAGGAAACATGGGACTTTTTTAAAGGTATTTTTTTGTATCTTTTTTTTTTAAGAGGAGGGGGAGCAGTGGGGCTGGGGCGGGAGACAGAGCCAGGTATAGTTTGCCATGCAATGTCAGCTGTCGCGAGCTGACAGCAGGAGCCAGGTCACAGGAGTCCTCGACTAAGCACCATGCAAAGTTAGGTCGCTGGGGGCTGCCAGGCGCCCCCTCCCCTACCACGCCAACCTGCACCCTAAGGTTACCAGCTGAGAAGCTTCTGGATACCCTAGCTGCATGACCCACCCTTCCTGCCCTCCCGAAGACCGGCCCATGCTTTGGTCCCCAGTGGCCACCTGGAAGGGCCCTGGGGATCCATGGATGGGCCAAGGGTTTTGAACCCCTCTGGATAATGGGAGGGGGCGTCGGTGGAGTAGGGTCTTGGGTCTTTCTCTTTATGATCAAGTGGGTTCACCAAGCCCCTCGGGATGGTTTGGGAGGAAAGTCCGGTTTCTGGAGATTGGGGGAAGCTGGCCAGGCCAGGGGGTACCAAGAGAAGGAGCAGGGGGCCAGGCTGGGAGATGAGGTGGAGGCCTTGCCCAGGGCAACAGCTTTGGCCTAGGCCCAGGGTGGGGGTTCTGGTGGGGTAGATATTCCTCAGCGCCAGGCATGGAGGCTGGAGGCGGCCAGTGGGGGCTTAGGTGAATGGGCTGGGAAGAGTCCCTGTGTTTGGGCCTGGTGACCCTAGAACACCTAACACTCCCTCCCAGGCCCCCCACCCAAGGTGGCCATCCTAGGGTGAGGGCAGGATGGGGCTGGGGAGCCGGGGTGGGGGGCACCCAGTGTCCCCAGCTTAGTGTTTTTGGAGCGGCTCAACGGAAAATGCTTAGCAGATGGGAGGTCCCCTATGCAGCCACAGGGGCCCAGAGGCACTGGCACCCCCCTCCACCAGAACCCCCACCCCATCCAAGATCACATGGATTGCAGTCCTTCCGAAGGCCCAGCTACAATGCACCTCCCCGGCTGCGCCCATTTTGGGGGGAGATAAAAGTGCAAACCGTAGTCCCCCTTTGGGCTGAGAGGCACCAGGGAGGGGGTGTCGTTCCAGGATGTAAGGCACTGGCAGAGGAGGCGTGTGGGGGGGCACACTGGTTTCCCCAGATCCCACCCCCACGCCCCAGCATGGCAGGATGCTTGGGGGACACCCAGCTCTGCCCCTCGGGCCCACTGTGGGAGTCCCCATCTCTCTGAGGGGAGCATAGCAATGAGGGGTCAGGGGCTGGAGGTGGCTGGGTTGTGGGGGAGGGGTGGGGATGCCCACGGCCACTCTCACGTCTCAGCTGGACAAAGAGGGGTGGGTGGTGGGAATCAGGCACTTAATCCACTCGCTCTCACCTCCTGCCTCCTCTGGGTAAGTGGATGGAAACTCCAGATGACCCCCTTTCTTGAGGAGTTCTGGGTCTTTCCATTCTGCCCCCCAGCCCCTTCCTTAGAAAGTGCATTTCTTACAGTGTGTGCAACGTGGATCCCTCCCCTGGGGGTATGCAGCCGCAGGCGTTTGGGTGCCGGTGGGGGGTGGCCTTCTATGCCGCTGGGTGGGGCTGGGGGGCAATTGCATAGAGACTTTTCCTCCCAAACAGACAGGCGTGGGGCTGAAAGACCAAGTCCGGAGCCAGCCCAGCATGTGCACGCTTTGGGGCAGGTAGAGAACCCATGAAGGATCGCAGGACACTCCTGAGAAAGAATCTGCCACGTGTCTTTGTCCCCTGGTGATGCCTGGGGTCTCCCACAACCCTCTTCTGCCCTTGTCACTTCCCTGCCCACCCCAGCCTCATGGCACCTGCCTTCCTGCTTGGAAACACCAATAGCAGTGCGGGAAGCCTGGTTGACATCTTGGTGGTGGTGACGATGGGGGTGTGGAGGAGAGGTCGCCTTGCTGGGTGTCCTGCCCCATGGGGCCTGGGCACAGGCATGAGGCTGCGCTCACCTGGTCCTGGCGGAGGCAGAGGCGGGCGTCTGCCCTTCCAGAGCAGCAGGGAGAGATGAGTAACTTAGAGAGACCCCTGTGGCACTGTCATGTCCTTGTGCCCTCTGCCAAGGGGTGGCAGGTCCAGCCGAGGGTGATAGGTCTAAACGTGGCGTCCCGAGAGTCTGAAGCGTTGTCATCTTTACCTTTTGTCTTCTTGCTTGGGTGGGTTTATTTTTATGATTTTTTTTCCCGTTTGTCTTTTTTTTTGGCCTTTTTCTCTTTTTTTTTTCTCCTGTGTATATGTGTCTATATGTTTTGTCTTTTCGGCTGGGCTGGGAGTCGGCGAGATGTTCTTGCTTGCTCTAACTTTCCACCGAAAACGTGGGCGGGGGGCCAGCTGTGCAGCAACCCCGGGATGAAGGAGCAGGGCATGGGAAGAACTCTTCTATCCCAGATACCAGGACTAGCCGGCCCCAGAGAGAGAGAGAGAGAGAAAGAAACGGGTCAGGCTCTGCCACTCGTCACACCCACCAACCTGGGACCTCTGTCTCCCCCCAGCTCAGAGCTGTCATCACTCGCTACGTGACCACGGGTAAAGGACCCTTGTGAGCAGGGCTGCTAGACAAAACACAGTAACTGAGTATAAGTATACACTGTGTAGCTTTTGGAATATACTTACATACCAAAAAAAATTTTTTTAATCCTTCATTTATCTGAAACTTAAATCTACCTGAGCATCCTGTAAGTTTTGTTCACTCAGCTGGCAACAGGAACTCAATCCTGTTTACTGCCATCCTATTCAGGCACTGTGACCAGGGTTGCTTCCTATTTTTTTTTAAACAAACATTCTTCCATTTAATGATCCCCCCCAAACCCTTGTGAAGGAGGAGCAACCCTGTTTCGCAGTGGAGAAAACTGAGGATCACAGAAGTCAAGTAATTTGCCCAAGGCCATCAGCGTGGACAATGGAAAACTGGAATTTGCCCTCAGGCCTGAGAAGCTCCAGTGCTTGATTTGTGCTCTGCCAAGAACTGACCCCTTAGTCTGGCCCTCCAGGAAGTTAAGACTCCCATTTTGCAAAGTGGGAGACGGAGGCTCCCGAAGGGGAGGCCAGGCTTGCACTGGACAGCTCTGGTATCCGTCTCCACAGGGAAGCGGCTGTACAGAGCACCCCCCTGGAAACGCAACCTGCCAGTGTAAGGTGGGCCAGGGACCACTACCCCCTCCCTGAGGGCAGGGCAGTGTGGTCTCCCACCCCTTCTGTAAATCAACTGCAATCCCTCCAGCCAGGCCTTCAACCAAACTGTCCTGCAGTGGCTGGGCCATCCCATCAAACTGGCGCTGTGGTTCCCAGCCCCCCACCTCCAACCAAGTTCAAGTTCATCTTGGCCATTACCTCATGTCTGGTTTCCCCTGGCAACCAGACAGACTCTGGGTGTGGCCCTCTCCAGTGGTGGCTGGCCTCCCTTTGGCCCTTCCTCCCTCCTTCCTTCCTCCCCTTCTAGGCCAGCTGCCCTTCTCTGGCCCCAGTAATGGGGGCGGCACCCTCAATTCAACATCCTCCCCCTCAGCTGAGAGGGAGACTGAGGCAGTGTAGTGCCAGGGGTGAGGTCTGGGCTCTGGCAAGCCCCTGGGTCAGCAGGAGCCACCAATGTGGTTTTGAGATGTGGTGGCTTAACCCCTCTGACCCTTTGTTTACTCATCTGCTGAAGGGGTCTCATGGGTTCCTGAACAGAAAGGTCTGGTGTAAAATGCTTGGCCTGGGGATATTCCATCACACAGTGGAGGGGGTGTGGTGTCAGAGGCCTTGGAACCTCCTCAGGGGGCCAAAGTGATAAAAGGCTAAGGACTTGGGGATTGATGGTGAAGGATGGGGAATGGGAGGTATAGAGAAGGTGGGTAATTGGCCAGGCGGAGATCAATGGACATTGTTCAGGAGGAGGCACCGATGGAGGGAGGGGATATTGATCAAAAGGAGGGGGCACTCTTGGGGGAGGAAATATTGATCAGGGGGAGGGGACCAATAGAGGGAGGGTATATTGATCAGAGGAAGGGGACCAATGGAGGGAGTATTAATCAAGGGGAGGGGGCCCTGATGGGGGAGGAAATATTGATTAGGGGGACAGGGCACTGCTTGGGGGAGGAGATATTGATCAGGGGGAGGGATACTGTGAAGAGAGGAAATATTGATCAAGGGGAGGGGGCATTGCTGGGGGAGGGAAGGAGGTGGAAGTAGAAGACAGAAGGGAGGTTCGTGGGGAGGGAGAGAGGCCACAGCAGGCTGGGGTGGTGGGGCAGAGGAAAGCAAACCCGCCAGGAATAATGAAGGCGGAGGCAGAAATGCTGACTGGGCCAGAAACCAGAGGCCTCTAAGCTCTGAGGCCATTGTGCGGGGGCTCTGAGAGGAGGGAGTCGGGTCTTACAGCTTCCTCCTCCCCCCTTCCTTCCCTTCTGTGGGGGAAGGGGAGGATATGACCCCACCTGGGGGTTGGGGTACCCTTAGTCCAGTGACCCAGGGTTTAGCCAGCTTGGTGCCGGTGGGGAGCCCTCCAGGACTGCCCTTCCTGTTCACCCAGATTGGGGTCTTGCCTCCCCCACGACCCAGGCTTTCTTGGGAGTCTCTCATCAATCTGTCATCTCACTTCCATGCCTCCCTGTTCCCCACAACACCAGTCCCAGAAAATTCTTTCCAATTTCCAGACCTGACTGTACGTGCCCCTCCCTCACTCTAAACCCTTCCTTGGCTCCCCCCAGCCCCCAGCCAAAGTGCGCAAAGTTTTCCACATTCCGGCTATTTCTGCATCACCTCCCACCTTTGTTAGTGATGAGTCCTGGTCTAGACACCCTTATCCTTCTCTGCCTCGCCAGCCTTTGCTACTGGGATCCAAACCCTCCCCACCCAGGCAGCACCCTGAAGGCCTCCTCCTTGGAGCTTCACCAACCCTGTCCCACCCTCTCTGGCTCCTCATCATCCCCCTGACCAAGAAAGGACAACGAGAAGCATGTAGAAGCAAAGGTGCCTGTCCTTGCCTGCCTCGGTTTCCCTCCCCTTCAGGCTGTCCATTTGCGGTGGCCCTCTCATGTAGAGATTGGTAATGGAGGAGGTGAGGTGGAGGGTGGCTGGGGAAGGGTTAGGCAGACAGGGCCCCTTCCCTGTTGTTTTTATTTGGTTTCTGAAGCAATCAGGACGTTCCCAGCCTCCCGTGGGGAGGGATGTGGGGTGGGGTGGAAGAGAGGAGACGCCTGGCTCCCTGAGCACTGGAGGGGCGGGGCATCCACACTGCTGGAACATAGAGAAGGTGGCTATGGGGGGCCCAACCCAAAGTGCAAGTCCTGGGGTTGCCTCAGCTTTCTGGGTGACCCTTACCAAGTGAGTCCTCTGTCTGGACTCCGGCTAGGGTTCTGCAAAGCTGAAAGCTTAATAGGAGGGTTTGGGTTGCTTTGGCCTTTCGGTGCCCTTTCTGGATGAAACTGGTCCCCTAACACTCCATGCCCTTCAGAGGCTCCCCTGGAGGTGCCCACGGTCAAGAGAGACAGAGGTTCAGAGTGGGCAAAGTAGGGCTGGGTGTGAGGACCTGAGCAGTGGGGAGGGGGACGGTCAGGCCCTTCCCACACATTCTACCCCTTGAGCTGTGACCAGGCCAGCCCTGGACGGTCCCCAGGACGCTAGGCTGCATGGCAGGCAGCTCCTTAGGCCTGGGCATCATGGCTGACTCTGACCTCAGCTGAGAATGGGAGATGTGGCTACCTCTCCCTCTCCTCCCCATCCCTGCCTGTGGACTCTGTTGCAAGGGGCTCTCTCACAGTGGCTGGAGGGTCTATCTCCATGCTCTGTGGCTCTGGTGATTCAGAGCTGTTGGGGAGCCCTGGGTGGGGTGCTCTGTGCATCTGGGCCACAGGGGCCCTGTGGAAGTTGCTGCTGTCCTTGGTCTATTTTACAGTCTGTAATCTTCCCAACATGCACTGGGAATTTGGATTCTGGGGTCTAGCCACCAGCCTCGGACAACATCTGCTAACACACTTCTGGCCTGCACACAGCACAGACTTGAACCCTAACCCGAGGGCTGGGGTCAGGACACATGGGTGGGGGGCTAAGGCCACTTCCCATTCCACCAGATGCCGGGAGCCAGTCCTAGCTCTGGGTCCATCGAGGCTCCGTCCTCCACCACTGTGCAGTCTCGGGCAACTTGCTCCTCCTCGCTGAGCCTCCTGGTGTGCTCAGCTTGTCTTCCTCCCACACCCTGGTGCACACTCAGCTGCTGACTCTGCCCCTGCTGCCAACTTCCCTGCCTCACAGGCTGTAGCCTGAGGTGGGGGTGTGCACGCTTTCCTGGGAGGCCCCAGCACTTAGCACAGGCTACCTCAGTTTTCCCACCTGTCCCTGGCGTCCTGGAGTCCTCCACCCCCGTGGTCCCTCTGGCTGATACATGGAAGAGATGAGGGGGGGGGGGTTGAAAGCCTGGGCTGCTGTGCTGTGTGATCCTGGGCAAATCCCCTCACCTCTGTGGGCCTCAGTCTCCCCATCTGTACAAATGGGCCTGCGGTTGCAATAGCCCTTGAGGGTCTCCCAGAAGCAAGCTGCAAGCAGGGTCTGGCGCTACAGCCATACTTAAGGCCCTGAAAGGGTATGGGAGGTTGGTCCCTCTGCCATGCTTAATGGCCACTATGCCATGGGTATGACAGGGAGGGGGGCTGGGTGTGTGGCATGGGACCCAGCAGGCTGGCCTCTCCCTTTACACCCAGGCTGGCCCCTTTGCCCTGGCCCTCCCTCCCCGCCACCAGCCGGCCTCTTGGCCCCTACCTGTGCCTGATAAATGCCCGCTGGATCCCTTGGTCCTAATCCCACAAAGGAACGGTTTGCAGGGGACGTGCCGGGCGTAGAGTAGGCTGCAGGGAGGAGAGAGACCGAGAGCCCATTAGCGAAAGGGGCCACACGGGAGCACCCAGAGAGGGTGGCTGCTGCCCAGGGTCACAGAGTACCCAGTGCCCTCCCTTGGCCAATCCGGGAACCCAGAAAAGCCCACAGTTGCAGGACCCCAGGGTCACTCGGGAGGGGTGTCTGCTGGGAGTGAAGGCGCAGGATGAAAGATTCATAATTCAGAAAATGCCTATGAATTATTCAGGGTGTTCCACTGCCTGGTCCATCCTGCAACGGCAGACTGCATCCCGCGCGGGGTGCCATCAATTATTGAGGCTATTTTATTTATTAATTTTCCTCCTGCAGAGGCATGGGGAAGACTGGGTATATGCAGCCACATATATGTATGTATTTGTATTTTAATTTCGCCCATCACATTTTGTGGGCAAGTGAATAATTCATGGCTGGGTGCCGCCATGGGTCAGGGGCCTCAGACAGGCTGGGATTGGGGTGGTGGAGGGTCCCTGTGTGATCTTGGTTGGGGTGAAGGTAAATGGTAAGCAGTGAGGCTCAGGGGGCTATGGGAGAAAGCAGGCTAAACTTGTAGTTAAGAATCTGGTGCTGGGAAGACGAGGGAATCCATATTTATTCTGCATCCTTAAGTGTCTATTGTATGCCAGGCACTGGGCATAATTCAATTTAACCCTCAGTGGCCTTAATGAAACCAACATAATTATTTTCCCCATTTCACAGATAAGAAAGCGGGTAGCTGGTATCACATGACCTACTCTGTGCCTGTCACAATAAATGTGCTCCCCGATCTATTTCACTGACTCATTCTCTACTGTCCTACAAGTCTGGTATTGTGACTGTCCCATTTTGCAGCTGAGAAAACTGAGGCTCAGAGAGGGGAGGACATTTGCCCAAGGTCACACAGGGAGTGAGTTGCAGAGGCAGAATTCGAACCCAGCGTCCCGCACTGCATGTGGTGTTCAGACAAAGCCCATCTGTACCTGAGGCTCCCCTGGGTCTTGGCAGGCAGTGAATGCTGGGGTCAGGGGGTGTTGCATGCAAGGAAGGAGGCCCACAGGGTCCAGATCAAACTGCTGGCCCCTCTGGCTTGGGTGGGGAGAGAAATCTCATTTAGGGAGCAATGAAGAGAGAGAGAGAGTGACACTCAAAAAGGAGGTGAGGGGTGGAATGAGACGTTGAGAAGAAGCCTGGGGGCTCTGAGCCTGCCCAGCTGGGACTGTTCAGCCAGAGGGGGAAGGACAGATGTTCTGGGCACTGGGAGGATGGTGGGATCGGTGACCCCAAGCAAGGCAGCCTGGAAAAATGTGGACGGCCCACCCAAGCCAACTCTGGGGTCCAGGGAGAGTCTGGGCTCAGAATCCATTGATGGGCAGACCCCAGAACAGTGAACCTGGAAGTGGCTTCCAAGCCTAACTCTGACCCAGATGGGGGGAGAGCATATAGGGCCAGTGAACTGTAATCTGCAGCCATATCCAGAGACAGAAAAGTTCTAGAAGGTGAAGAGACCAATCTAGGGGTTTCTGCCAGGCTACCACCTGGACCCCTTCAAGAATAGAAAGTTCTAGAAGGCAAGGCTCACTCAGGGCATTCTGGGTGGTCAAGTGGGAACTGTCCCATCTACAGGTATGGCTCAGCCCTGGTCACTGGCAGGCACAGGGCCTGTTGTAGTCGCTTTCCCCCAAGAATTTAAAACTCTGGAGTTCTTACGTAAAATGTCCTGATTTCAACACAACAACAGTCTCATTTTCATAAAGGGCAGCTGGGAGCCAGGTCTGGCCCTCGGGCTACCAGTTAGGGATCTTCTCTTGTAAGCTGCTTGCTGCATAGAGGAGGGCTTAGGGGTCTGGAGTGAGCACATGGGACCCCAGGCCACTTGACCAATTGGGGAAGACTACAAACTTGCCCCTGCTGCCCCCTAAGGCTGTCCTGGCCCCATGTGGGCCTGCCCCTGTGGCCTCCCCTAGGCCTCTATCTGGGACCCACGGAACTTGCCAGTGCCTGCCAGAATGGGCCTGAGACCCCAACGCCAGCAGTCGGGGAGGGGAGTGGAGGGGGCCCCTTGGGGATGCCCGCCCTGCCACAGGCACCGCTTCCCGAGTGCTTACAGGGCGAGGTCGGTGACGTGCTTCCTCCCTCGGAGGTGGGTTTGGTGGCAAGGGGAAGCGCCAGCCTCGGCAGCCCAGGGGGTGGGGGTGCCAGCATCTGAGCAGAAAGGCAGTGACTGGACATTTTGAGCTGACCACTTCCATTTAACTGAGGGGAACAGAGAGACAGGTGGTTAAGGTGGCCGCACCCCCTCTGCCTTGGGCTGCTGTCCACGGTCCTGCTGGGGGATGAGGTTGGCATGGCTGGATGAATTTGGTGGGTACCACAGGCCCAGTGGGCCTCCAGCATCCTGAGACTGCACTCCCTTTGTCTCCTCCTTAAGCCACTTTATACCCACTTGGTTTCCTTCCACAAGATGCAGCCGGGTCCTAAACAACATGGGTCGACCTTATGGGTGGTCCATATGCTTCCTCATTCACTACCACGACTGAGCCATCCACCGCCTTGCCAGCAGTTTCAAAGTCCGGAAAGCTCTGAACACCAAAAGCTTTCGGTGGAAGTTTGGCAAAAGTGGGCCTAAGCTGCAACCACAGGACCATGTTTGATTTCAAAGCATTTCATAAAATACATGCTGTCAATCCTAACATCTGAAAAGCCCAAATTCTGCACCAGCCCCGTTCCAAGTGCTCCAGACGAAAACCGTTGACCTCCGCCTTCATAAACCCATTCCAAATAGAGGATGCATGCCAGAAGGTCCTGAGAAGCCCAGGCCCCAGGAGGCCACCTGGAGCCCCGTGCAGGAGCGGAACTCTGTACCCCTCAAACTCACCGGTCCAGGTTGCTGGCTGGCCGGGTCACAGGCCAGTGAGACGAGATCTTTGAGTGGGTCCTGGGGGTTGAGGTGAGGTGGGTAGCGGATGGCTGTGTGAGGGAAGTAGGTGGAGGCCGTCTGGGGCAGGATGGAGGTGGTGGGGAAGTGCAGGGCGGAGGATGGGTGAGGGCTCCGGGCTATCCCTGCAGAGATAGAAAGGAGTAGTTACTGGAGGGCTCTGGGCAGTCTGTTTTCTCCCTGTGAATGCACTTGCAGGTTGCAACTGTATCTCGGTGCATTTGACAATAATGACAGCAGCAGGACCCAGCAGTGCCTGTTATAGCCAGGCCCTGTTGTCACTCACATGCTCAAACTTATTGACTTTCATGAAAAACCCTCAGGGCTCTGATATCATCCCTGTTTTTGCTTTTTTTTTAAGTGAGAGGAGGGGAAATAGAGAGACAGATTCCCACATGCACCCCAATCAGGATCCACCTGGCAACCCTGTCTAAGGTTGCTACTTGGACCAACCAAGCTATCCTCAGTGCTAGGCTGAGGCCAACCAGCCAGGCTGTTTGTTTCTTTTAATATACATTTTTTATTTAGTGAGAGGAAGGGTGGCAGAGGCAGGCTCCCGCATGTGCCTCAATCGGGACCCACCCGGCCTGCCTACTATGGGACGATGCTCTGTCCATCTGGGGCGTTGCTCTATTGCTCAACAACCAAGCTCTAAGCTCCTGAGGCAGAGGCTATGGAGTCATCCTCAGCACCTGGGGGCAACTTGCTCTAATCAAGCCACGGCTGCAGGAAGGGAGAAGAAGAGAGAGAGAGAGAGAGAGAGAGAGAGAGAGAGGAGAGAGAAAAGAGGGGGGGGAGAGGGGGAGAAGCAGATGGGCGTTTCTCCTGTGTGCCCTGAGCAGCAATCAAATCTGGGACTTCCACATGCCCCTGGCTGATGCTCTACAACTGAGCTAACCAGCCAGGACCAGGTCTGTTTTTTTTTTCTTTTTCCTGAAGAGAGAAGCAGGGAGGTAGAGAGACAGACTCCCACATGTGCCCGACCAGGATCCACCCAGAAAGCCCACCAGGGGGTGATGCTCTGACCATCTGGGGCATTGCTCTGTTGCAACTGGAGCCATTCTAGTGCCTAAGGCAGAGGCCATGGAGCCATCCTCAGCGCCTGGGCCAATTTTTGCTCAAATGAAGCCTTGTCTGTGGGAGAGGAAGAGAGTGATAGAGAGAAAGGAGAGGGGAAAGGGTAAAGAAGCAGATGGGCGCCTCTACTGTGTGCCCTGGCCGGGAATTGAACCTGGGACTTTCACTCACTGGGCCGATGCTCTACCACTGAGCCAAACAGCTAGAGCCAGGGCTTTTTTAAAACAGAGAATGACATGGTTGCTCTCAAAGATTTTGTCACCTGCTCCACACCACATAGCAAGCAGATGGCAGACCCAGGGTTGGAACCTAGGTCTTCTGGCCCCATGGCCCACACCCTAACCTTGGACTTGGCTAGCATTTTCTGTAAAGAGCTGGGTGGTCAATTTTTTTTTTTTAATTATTTATTTATTTATTTTATTTATTCATTTTAGAGAGAAGAGAGGGAGGGGGAGAGAGAGAGGAGAGAGAGACAGGGGGGAGGAGCTGGAAGCATCAGCTCCCATATGTGCCTTGACCAGGCAAGCCCAGGGTTTTGAACCGGCGACCCCAGCATTTCCAGGTCGACGCTTTATCCACTGCGCCACCACAGGTCAGGCTGGTCAATATTTTTAAAAATTGAGATATAATTTACATAGTATACAGGGGTGGGCAAAAGTAGGTTTGAATTCAACCACCTTAGGAGGCAGTGGGGCTAACCCGAGCAGGTGACTAAAATTCAGGTTTGTTTACTGATTTTTAAATACTACAAGAATGTGTAAATTATGAAGGCCAGCAATCTGAGTACTTACGAGGTTGTACTTAGTACACTGTGCCATTGTGACATTCTTTTGAGTTAATAAAGCCACTGTTATAATCATAACCTATTTTTTTCCACATGAACTGTAAGCCTACGTTTGCCCACCTCCGTACATAAAATATACCCCTGTATATAATTTAATGGTTTTTAGCACATTCACAGAGCTGTGCAACCATCACAACAATCTCTCTTGGAAAATTTTCACCATCATCAAAAGAAGCCCCATTCCATCAGCAGCCACCCCCACCCCTGGCAACCACGTCCTGTTTCTGTGCATCTATCCGCCTGTTCTGGACATCTTGCATATGGAATCACACTGTGGACTTTGTGTCTGGTTCTCTCACTCAGCGGCATGGTTTCAAGGTTCATCCATGTTGTAGCGAATATCAGTGCTTCACTCCTTTTTATAACCAAATATTTCATTGTGGTATCTGCTTTTTTTCTTTTTCTAAATAATTGACTTTTAGTATATTTATTCTCTAATTCCAGAACATTCTTACCATCCCCTGTGGGTATGGTAAGAAGCCCTGTGCCCGTTGACTGTCACTCGCCCTTCCTCTCCTCCATCGTCTGGCCAGATAGTACATACTTTTGGCTCTTTGGGCCACACGTTCTCTGTTATAGATACTGAACTCTGCCACAGCCTGAAAGCCACCACTTGACCTAAAAGCTATGGCCATGGGTCAATAAAACTTTCTTTATAAGAAGAGGCTCTGAGGGCCATGGTTTGCCAGCCGCTGATCTAAACTACTGTGCTGTGTTAACTTCTGCCTGTCTCCCCGTATGTATGTCTGCCCTTGTATGGAAACCAAGTCATTATCAACAGAATAATGGGGTAACAGGTGATATTACCACAATTTAAGTCATTCAGTCCTAAGGACAGCCCTGGGAGGGGGAGCCCCAATTAACAGGTAACATTAGTGAGGGCCTAAGTGCAGAGTGCCTGGCTCAACTTACACTCTGTGGTTGCTGGAGTTTTGTCTCCCTCTTAGTGTGGCAATTACTGTCTGTGTGGCCGGGAGTGCCCATTTCACCCGCGTGCCCTATGTATGTCTGGCTATGTGCCAGGTGTATCTACCTCCTTCTGCAACCACCCAACACTGTCATCTGTCTGTAGGTTCGTTGTTTTTTTTTGTTTTTGTTTTTAGTGAGAAAGAGAGACACACACATACACATAAAGAGACAGACAGACAGGGAGAGATGAGAAGCATCAACTTGTAGTTGGATCACTTTAGTTACTCATTGATTGCTTCTCATATGTGCCTTGACTAGGGGGGCTCCAATGGAGCCAATGACCCCTTGCTCAATCCAGCAACCTTTGGGCTCAAATCAGGGCCATGGGATCATGTTGATGATCCCATGCTCAAGCCAGTGACCTCGGGGTTTCGAACCTGAGACCTCAAGTGTCCCAGGTCAATGCTCTATCCACTGAGCCACCACCGGTCAGGCTGTGGCTTGTTTATTTGAATGAGACATAAGGGAAGCAGATTTAGGGGCACACCACAGGCTGTGCCTCCTCATGCAAAAGGGAAAACTGAAGTCCAAAGAAAAAGTCAGGCCCAGGTGCTCTCCACCATGGCACCGCCAGAGTTTCTTGCCTGGCAGAGAGACTATGCAATAGGACTCATGCTCAGACAGCCGGTGGGACTACTTTGGCCTCAAAGGAACAGAAAAGAGTACCCAGGCACACCTCCCCACTTGTGGCCCATGGTGCTCACCACTGTGCACGGCTATGACGGGCCGGTGGTGCTGGGTAAAGCTGGAGAGGCGCGGCGAGTCCTGGGGAGATGGGCTGTTGAAAGGTGACTTGTCCATCTCTGTTTTCTTCACCGGGGACGAGATGCCTGTGTGGGAAAAGGCCAGAGGGTCAAAGGACTACAGGCAGGGTGGGTCCATGCCCAGGATCCCATCCTCCTGACCCGAGCCCCTGCCCCTTTCCCCTGGCAGCCTGTGGGTCTATTTTACAGGTGGAGCAAACTGAGGCTTAGACCTGAGAAGGGAGCTGCCCAGGGTCCACGACCTTGATGCCAACACAGGCTCCTGATGGCCCAACCTGGTCCCCCATCTTTCTCTCTCCAGAGCTAGGTCCTCCCAGGGGATGCCAGAGCCTTGGAGAAGGCAGCAGGGTGTGCATACAGGAGGGTCAGACCCTAGCGAGCTAAAACATAGACAAGCACCTGAGCCACTGTGCTTGCACTACCTCATCCTTACAGGGGAAGGAAGAGAACCCTCTTTGCAGGGTCATTGCAAGAATTAAATGAAATACAACACATGAAGCCATTAGACCAGGGCCTGGTGCACGCCCACCTGCTAGAATTACTTGCTGTCATTCCTCTGAAGATGGGGCCTCACTACCTCCCCTGCCCTGGCCCTCAGGAACCCTGATAGCTCAGCCCCTCCCACCTTCTCAATAAATGAACAAACTAATGGTATAAAACAGACACATGTAGAACCCATGGAGACCCTGGCACAGACCAAACACTGCCTCAGGAAGGAGCTGCTGTCATCATGATACAGAGGATGTACCACAGCAGGGCTAGGCACACATTAGCCCTGAAGGACTGTAAATGCCCCTTGCCTTCTTCCCTGAACACCCACCTCTGCCATCCTTCGAATGTGAGCGCTAAGGATGATGGTGTGCCTGAAAAAATACAAAGTCCTGGGCCTGGCCCCATTCCTGGAATTAGGATCTCAAAGAAGTGGGGCCCAGAAATATGTGTTTAGAAATTATTTTTAAAACTTATTTTAGAGTGAAATACATCTGTTGAGACCATGATGAGGTTTGACTTTCCTGCCACCTAGCACAAGGACCCCTGCTTCAGGAACTTCTCAGCACTGCTGATATCAGGACTGTCCTGGGCACTGTGGGGTGCTTACTCAATGTCAGCAGTCCTCCTCCAACCCCATATGTCTCTAGCCATGGCCATTGTCCCCTGTGGGTAGAGTCACCTCAGTTAGAACCTCTGTTCTCCTCCGAAGCACAACGTCACTGTTTCTGGGAACTCCTTCCCATGGTTCTATGGGTGGGCATCTGTTCATGTTCCCCAGCCCTGTCCCACCCACCATGCTGTTGTACCATTTACCTTGTGGTTTCCTGGGAACCAGGCCCCCGATGGCTACTGCTTTTGCTGTTACAAACCCTGCTGCCTGTGGGACAGCAGGGCCTTGGGAGCCAGGCCAGGGTTTTTCCAGGGGACAGGAGGAGCTGGTTTTATAGAGGGCTGTCGGCAGGAGAGGAGGCTGGCCCTGAAGACTGTGTGTGTGTGTGTGTGTGTGTGTGTGTGTGTGTGTGAATGTGCAGGAGCGGTGGCAGGTTTTCTGCTGGTTCAGGGCTGCAGCAGAACCAGGCGCTCACTTAGGAGGTTTTCCTAGAACAGCCTGTCCTGGATGGAAATAGCCTGTTGTGGACCTGCCTCCTGCCCCCCCGCCCCCCCCAGCTTCCTGAGATGGGGCCTTTGGGAGCAGGGCAGAGCATGGGGGGGGGGCTGGCAGGTGCCGCAAGGCCGCAAAACTAATCCTTCGTGCTCCTGAGCAGGCTCTGGAGGGCCCTGAGCCTGCACCCCTGCACTGGGACATCCCCCATTTGTTCAGCAAACAGGCCTGCAATACCCCATTTGAGCCACTGCTGCCAGTTAACACATGCTATGTGTCCTCTATCTAAGCTCCTGCCTCTCCATTTAGCCTGTAATATCCCCCATCTGAGCAGCCATCTTTCTCTCAACACACACATCTACAAGTCCCCATCTGAGCATCCTTTATACCCTCATCGAAGATATACACATGCCTGTCTGTTCCCACTGAAACACATACTTGTCAATGAATAGGCAGGCCTGTGTGTTGCCCATCTGAGCATCCATCTGTAGAACAAACAAGGCCAAGCCCCACTGGAATGCCAGCTCCACTGTGGGTTATCCAAGTGTGATATAAGAGAAGCAGGTTGAGGGGCAAGCCAAAGGCTGTGGAGGAATCCTACTCTAGCTGACTGCTGGATCTCCAGGGACCCAGAATAGGGTGGTCAATGAGAGTATGTGGTGAACAGAGTGCTTAGTTCTGCTGAGACCAGCCATCATTCAGTGAGTATTTATTACACAGGAAGGCCTCCACCTTGGCACTGTGGACACCAGAGACAACCACAGATGTCCCCAGTCACTGTCTAATATCTCCTGGGAGCAGAGTCACCCTGGCTGAGGACCCTTTACAAGGTCTTGGGCAGAGCACTCTGAACCTGCCCTCACGTCATCCTCACAATGATCCCATTCAGAGCTTAGATGAGTCACCCCCATTTCACAGATGTAGTGACTGAGGCTTGATGGCACAAGTCACTTTCCCAAGACCACAGAGTCAACAAGTGGTAAAGCTGGGATTCAAATCTAACTCGAACTCCACAGGCCACTCTCTGCCACCCAGGGGGTAGAGGAGAGAGCTGGGAAGGGGGAGAGTTTGCTTGTTTCACCATGATAATAACTGCCTATTTGAAGGGCCTATGTCTCCAGAAGGGCCACAGAAGCAGCAAAAACAAAGCACCCTGGGAGCTGAGCAGAGGGTGTGCTCTTTCTGCCCCACTTGGATGGGTAATCATGGAAGGCCTCAGGAAGAGGTGGCCAGGAGGAAAAAGGGCACTCCTGGTCCAGATGTGGACAGAGCAATGGTTTGCAGGGGTCTCAAACTCACGGCCCGCCGAACAATTTTGTGCGGCCCGCAGACTAATCCATGGGCTTACTTAATTTTATCCAAAATATTTTGAACTTTGTGGATTAGTCTGCGGGCCGCACAAAATTGTTCGGCGGACCGCGAGTTTGAGACCCCTGGTTTAGAGGCTGGCTAGTGGGCCTCAAAGATGTGACTGCAGGATGTCTTGCCTGAGTAGGGGTGGCATGATCCCCCTAGACCTCTAACTCTCCCAAGCAACAGGGTATGGCTGCCAGGGGTTGGAGGTTAGCTGAGCACAGCCTTAGGCAGCCAGAACAGAAGAAGGGAGAGAGCGCTTCAATCAGCTTAATCCCCTAAATGAGCAGCTAATTGGGGCTGTCTAAACAGGAAGCTGGAAGAAGCCAGGAGAAGGAGAAAGTGGAGCAGAGGGTGGAGGACATATGGGCTGTGGGCACCTGCAGGGCAGCAGTTGGCATAAGTAGGTGTTTTTACTGAGGTTCCCATAGAAGGGAGTGAGTTTGCCATCACTGGAGGCAACCAATGGGAGCTAGACGGGGACAGACCCCCTGTGACCTTCCCTTCTAGCTCCATAATTCTCTATCACACACCAGAAGCTGGTTTCCTCCTTGTTCCTCCATGGGTGCCACTCCATTCTCAGGGCTGGAAAGTTAGATTAAGCCACTCCTCTAACATTTACCTGCTTTTAAAACGTCTTTTTTTTTAAGCGAGCACAAGAGAGATAGAAAGGGAGAGAGAGACAGACGGACAGACAGACAGGAAGGCAGAGAGATGAGAAGTATTAATTCAATTCTTTGTTCTGGCATCTTAGTTGTTCATTGATTGCTTTCTCATATGTGCCTTGACCACGGGGCTCCAGCAGAGCAAATGACCTCTTGCTCAAGTCAGTGACCTTTGGGCTTCAAACCTGGGTCCTCAACATCCCAAGCTGACACTCTATCCACTGCACCACGGCCTGGTCAGGCTAAAACTTTTTCTTTTTTGAACTTCCTGAATTGAAAGCTAGGTTCTTTATTACTGACCTTGCTTGTTTCCTAATCAATAAATTTAAAGCTATAATTTTCTCTCTCAGGGCTGCTGTGGCTACACTACAGGCTGTCTTTCAGCTCTAAATAGCATATACTTATATGCAGACAGTCTCTTCAATCACAGCACTAATGAGAAGTGCTTTTGAGTTCTCAATCAGTAAATGACAGGGCCGAAGTCTCCCAATATCTGCTCTGCCCTTCTTCCCTAGTAACAGAACCCTTAAATTTGAGATGAGCACATAATTGCCCCAAATAAGACTACAGTTCCCAGTGCACCTTGTAGCAGAGTATGGCCACATGACTAACTAGGGGTTATAGAGAAACAGAAGAGATAAGTGCATCTTCTGAGAATTATTCTTAAAGGTAGAGGACATACCCAGTCTTGACCCTCATTCCTTCCTGCTGGCTGGAATACAGACATGATGGCTGGAGCTCCAGCAGTTGTCTCGGACCATGAGGTAGAAATGAAAATCTCTTTCAGCGGAGTATAAGGCAGGAGCCTAAGTCCCTCACATCACATTTTCCAGGGCTGCTGATAGCTGAACATTTACTTGTAAGAGAAATACACTGTCTTTTCTGTTTTGTGCAAACTTAAAGCCTGTTGAATACAGGGTCTTCATGGAGACAAATCTGACAGAGACAGGGAACCCAGAGATACAGAACCATAGAGATTACTTGGCCCATAAATTAGAGCCTAACAGATACAGAGACAGGTTCTCCCAGAGTTAGGTACCTGCTCTTGGAGCCCACACCATGGAAGAGGGAGGACCCTTAGGACTTTACAAGTCACAACCAGATGTGTAAGAGACTTCAAAGAGATAGGAATTTTATAAAGACATGAGTAACAATAAATTTTCCTATTTCCTGGGCATTTATCTGTGCTTGACAATTGCTCTATGTACATTCTACCATTCTTTCCTTCCAACTTTCTAAAAGAAGAGTTATCTCATCACTTCCATTTTAGGAAATGAGAAAACTGAAGCTCAGATAAGTTGTTACCTGCCTAAGGTTACACAGCCCACAGTGTGTCAAAGGCAGAGCTGGGATTCAAACCCAGTTCTCTTTGATGCCTGAACCTACAGTCTTTATTGTAATGTTGCTTTTCAAGAATTCTGCAGGTATGACACTTTGTGCAGACAGATCTTTATAAGAAAGCAGGCTCTCCAGGGATAGGTAGGAGGAAGAGAGAAGGAGGGGAGGAGAAAACAAATTCTAAGGTTTAATGGGTGCTTATTACGTACCAGGCCTGTTCTAGGGACATCAGATGTATTAATTCACTTAATCCCCAAAACAACCCTAAAGGTTGGGTACTGCAGGTATTAATATCCCAATTTCACAGATGAGGAAACTGAAACTCAGATGGGGTTATCAGAGAGCTGTAAAGACTGGCGGACTTCAGAGTCCATGTTCATAACTCCTGGCTATCCCGTGGGGAGAACCTTTGAAAAGTGGTAAGAGACTGGATAGAGTGAAGCTTCTAAAACCGGGGGTCACAAGCCTGCTGAGAATCTGAGGAATAACAGGGACAACTGCCCCAGTGTAACACAAGCCTGTGGGACACTTTCCTCACCATTTCCTGAGTCACAGATGCTGACTCACTGGAGAGAACCTTTAGGCGAAAGGGATTCTTTAGATCAGAACCGAGGTGGAAACGGGGACCCAAAAGAACTCTTTGGAGAAAGCACTTGGGGAGACCATATGTAAACAAAACCCCCCCAAAAGATTAGCGCTCAATAGAAAAGAAACTCTATGGGACTGCTGACACTATACACTAGGAACCCCATGAAAAAGAATCTGGGTCTGAAGATAGAAGAGCAACAGAACAAAATCCCGCTGCAAGAGGCACTATGAAAAAAGAGACGGGGCTCCTACAGAACTGGAATCAAACGGGAAAAATCCCAAGAAGATGGGAATCTTGTAACTACAGGAACTTCACAGAGGAATCCGGTGGGAAGGGATCCTACATCTCAGGACTCTCGATGAATCTGTGGCAAACCCTGGGAAGAAACACCCTGTTGATTAGAATCGCTATTTAGTCAGTCTATAATCGGAAACCCCACACACTGGCTCCTGACCGGCAGAGGGCAGGAAAGTCGGGCCAGACTCCGCCCTTCCCCGCCTGAGCGGAACCAAAAAGCTCCGGGAACTTGAGTCCGGACTTTTACTTCAGCCCGCGCAGCCGACTGACTACAATTCCCAGGAGGTCTCATGGATCCAGGCCCGCTTCCTGCTCCTTAGTGCGCACGCAATGCCTGCCGGAATACGTAGTCTTTCCGCGACACATCGACCGGTAAACCTACTCTACTCCCACTGTCAGCCCCACCTCCTTCCATGTCCTCCGTCCAGTTTCGACTACTACTCGTGGGAGAGTTAGGCGAGGTGTAGTAATCGCCGCCGGGGCTCGTGTCCACGTCTTCCTCCATTGAACCCGATTTGTGCCGCTTGCTCCTAAGAGGGGAGGGAAGAAGAGGGCAGGCCGGTTACCACGGAGACGCAGGCGGAGGCTTTGCCAACTTTCGGTTTTTAGGAGGCGGGGCGAGAAGGGTGCTCTCGCGAGACGTCATGGAAGCCGCAGTCTTTCAGCCAGTTCTGTTAACACCTGTTTCAACCTGCCTATTGCTTGAACGGGGGACATCTAGGTCCAGAAGCAGGGGTCACACAGCAAACTAGCATAGTGCTGACTAAAGCCCCGAGGTCTGGCTGGTCACTTGGCCTACTGTAATCCTCAAACAGTAAGATTATGATCCCATTTGCCAGATAAGCACAAGGTGACCAGCAGCTCATAGACCCAAAACATGTCAGCAAGAATCGGTGTCTTCATTCTCATGGAGTTTCAAGGGCTGAGCCTATAGGACACAAGCCCAGAGTGGGGTGTCAGAGCTGGGAAAGAGGCACTTGGGGCTGGGTTTTGAAGGATGACTAGGCATTTCCCAAAGTGGACCACGAAAAGAGGCATTCCAGGAAGAAGAATGAATCAGCTGGGGCCGGGTGATGGAGGGCAGGGGGTCGTGAAATGCCCAGAGATGGGGACCCAGGCACGTACCCACTGGAGGAAGTGCTGGGTAGCGTTCTTCTCATGCCAGTACTGGCTGGATTCAGGTCGTATGCCAAGTGCCCCTGCAGCTCCCCCAAGGAGAAGTTGGGTCCTGTTCCAGTCACCACAGGTGCTGCAGAGAGTGACAAGATAATGAGGGAAGGAGCAAAGTCCAGGGTTGCAATTTGCCCTGGAGGGGTGGGGAGACCCCCTTCCCAAATTGGCCCAGTTCTTTATTTCACTGAAACTGGCTTTATTCAATGGATCAAAAGACCAAGGCCAGCCCTGGCCGGTTGGCTCAGCGATAGAGCGTCGGCCTAGCGTGTGGAGGACCCGGGTTCGATTCCCGGCCAGGACACACAGGAGAAGCGCCCATTTGCTTCTCCACCCCTCCGCCGCGCTTTCCTCTCTGTCTCTCTCTTCCCCTCCCGCAGCCAAGGCTCCATTGGAGCAAAGATGGCCCGGGCGCTGGGGATGGCTCTGTGGCCTCTGCCTCAGGCGCTAGAGTGGCTCTGGTTGCAACATGGCGACGCCCAGGATGGGCAGAGCATCGCCCCCTGGTGGGCGTGCCGGGTGGATCCGGGTCGGGCGCATGCGGGAGTCTGTCTGACTGTCTCTCCCTGTTTCCAGCTTCAGAAAAATGAAAACAAACAAACAAACAAACAAACAAAAAAAACCAAGGCCATCAAGAAAGACCAAGGTAGTGCTGTAAAGCAGAGGCATAGCCAGAGCTGGAACCCAAGCTTTCCAGCACTCCCAGAGGCTGATCTGGATGGGAAGATGATGGTCAGGGTTAAGCAGAACTCCCTGGGATGGGATTCAAATGGGTGTGCCTGAGGGAGTGGGGTGAGTCCCCAGTAGGTTCAAAAGGAAGACGGGGGGGGGGGGCAGGAAGCAAAACGGGGAGATTGGGGCCCAATAGGGCCCCCTCCTGGGACAGGGTGGGGTAGGCTCCAGGAAGGAGGGTTACTGGGAATAAGGTTCTTTAGCCTCTCCACTCAGTATTTGGGGTCTATTTCTTGGGGAGGAGCATGCCACCTTCACTTTGGACTCTGGGAAGGGCCTCGATATTGCCCTTCCTAGGAACCTTGGCTTGGTGACGGGGTGTCTGGAGAACATAAGGGGGAAAGAGGGTGATGATGAGTTCCTGCCTCCCCCCTAAGCCCTTCCCCTCACCCTGAGATCCTTTCCCTCTAGGAGTGTCCATCCTGAAGCCAGTTCTACTTTTCAATGCCCCTTCCCCTGTACAAGCCCCTCCCTTCTCCCCGCTTCCCGCCCAGGGTGGGTGGGGACACTCACTCCGGGACACTTGGATGAGCTCAGTGACACTGAACACACCGGAGGTGACGAAGCTCTCCTGGAAGTCGGTTGTATCTGGAACAGAAAGAGAATGGGTGTCCGCGGGTGTTTCCCTCGTTGACACCCCCGCGCTTCCCAGACAACAGGGGCTGGACCCAGCCTGGGGAGTCACCCCCTCCACCCCTGCAGTGGTGGGGCTATCCAGCTAAGCCCTTCCAGTGGGATGGGGGATTGCCTCTGCTCTTACACAGCGGGAATGGACATTCTTTTCTTACTATCTGCAGCCAGTCTCCCCTTCACCTGGTGGGCCCCGGATCCAACCTCACCTTCATGCGGGGCTCCCCAAACTGCAGCAGGCTGCAAGCAGAGGCTGGACGTGGGTTCAAATCCTGACTCAGTTGCCCATTTGGTGGTGATCTTAGGCAAATCCCTTCCCCTCCATGCTCCCTAATCTTGAAAATGGGAACCATTATACCCTGTTGTCTGGGCAGTTGTGAGATAGGATTCAAACTACCTAGGAGGGACAGGCTTTCTCTCTCCCTTCCTCCCTTCCCTCCCTTCCTTCCTTCCCTCCCTTCTTCCTCCTCTCTCTCTTTCTCCTTTTCCTTTCTTTCTTTAGTGAGAGGAGGGGAGATAGTGAGACAGACTCCCACATGCTCCTCAACCAGGATCCACCTGGCAACCCCTATCTTGGGCCCATGCTTGAGTCAGCTGAGCTATCCTTAGTGCCTGGGGTGGATGCTTGAACCAATCAAGCCACTAGCTGCCAGAGGGGAAGGGAAAGAGAAGGGGAGAGGGAGGGGAAGAGAGGAAGATGGTCGCCTTTCATGTGCCCTGACCGGGAATCAAACCCTGGATGGATGCCAGGCCAACACTCTATCCACTGAGCCAACCTGCCAGGGCCAGGCTTGCTTTCTTTGCATCAATCATCACTCCAGGCAATGCTGTTGTTTAGTATTCTTCTTCTTCCAGACTGGGAGCTTCACGAAGGCAGGGATTTCTCTGCCCAGGCTCTGATTTGTCCCCAGTGCCTAGACCATAGCCCAGTAAAAACGCTCAGAATCACAGGCTGAGTGGAGAGTCTATAGGCAGCAGTTAAAATTCTGTGTCCCCAGAACCACTCCCACGCAATGTTAAAGGAAGATGGATTTTCCTCTCCAGGATGGGGTGGTTTGTACACAAATGTTCAGAACAGCATGATTCATGACAGCCCAAACTGGAGACAACCCTGTGTCCACTGATGGATAAATGGATAAACACAATATGGTTCATCCAGACAATGGGATATTTTTCAATCCTAAAAAAGGATGAAGCCACCAACACTCGCTACAACATGGATGGACCTTGAAAACATGATGCTCAGTGAGAGAAGCCAGACACAAAAGACCACACTGTGTGTGATTCCATTTATGTGAAATGTCCGGAACAGGCAAGTCCACAGAGACAAGAGTTAGTCTGTGGTTGCCAGGGGCTGGGGAAGCGGTATGGGGAGTGACTACTAAGGGGGAATGAGGTTTCTTTTGGAGTGATGGAATGTTCTGGAACTAGATAGTGGTGATGGTTACACAACATTGTGAATGTACTTAATGTCACTGAATTTTACATTTTAATATGGTTAGAATGATAAAATTTATCTTAGTATATTTTTATCACAATACAAAATATTTTTTAATATCACAAAGTCCAATGTGAGGTGTGGCAGGCAGGGGTAAAGCAGGCAAGGTTGGGGGAGCTTACTGGGACCTATCTTACACAAAGAGCTCAGAGAAAGTCTCTCTGAGAGGGTTACATTTTATCAAGACCTCAGGGTACCTACCAGTGAATAATAGGTATACAGGAGTTAAAATTTGTGAAGTGCCAAGAACAGCATGTGGCATAGGGTATCCACCTTGTAAGTGTTGGTTACTCTGATTAGGATGATCATAAAGGTGATGTTTCACCATTTCCCTGGGGGCCACAAAGTTCCTGGCAGCAAGAACAGCCTGTGCAAAGGCCCTATGGTTAGAACACACTTGGTAAGTTGGAGGCCAACAGGGCTGGAGCTGGACTTTCCAAATCCTTTCCATTCTTCAAGGTTCTGCTCCCAGCCCTGCCTCAGGGAGAGTGGTCAGAGAGGACAATGGACTGGCAGGCCTGAATCTCTAGGCTTTAGGGTAGGGGTCTCAAACTCGTGGCCCGCGGGCCGCATGCGGCCCACTGAACAATTTTGTGCGGCCCGCAGACTAATCCACGAAGTTCAAAATATTTTGGATAAAATTAAGTAAGCCTAGGGGCCTACTTGTATTTTTCATTTCTCTAGCATCCTAGCTAGATATTAGCTTAGTTAACAGCAGTTGTGATGCGAACTACAGTTTCTGGTCGTTTTGTGACACTGAGTAAACTGCATGTACGATTGTGCTTGTTGTACTGATTTTTTTTTGTTTTCAACTGCAGTGAGAAAAGTGTTGCGTAACAGTTGCCTTTTGTAGACCTAGTGCGGCCCGCCAAACGGCTGTGATCTTACTCTGCGGCCCACATGCTGAGTTGAGTTTGAGACCCCTGCTTTAGGGGGTGTACTGTATGTGCTGGGAATAGTTCTCTTGGCCCCCAGGGGGCAGCACCAGCCGCAGGCAGCTCACCTTGGTGCTCTAACTGTCTAATACCCTGGATAGGCCAGGAACCCCAGTCTTCCGGGTTGTAAGTTTTGTGCCCACCATTTATTGAGCACTTACTATCTTCCAGGCTCATGCTGGGAAGCACAGGGTCACAATATCCCAGAGAATACAGGGCAGTGGACCCCCAGTGTTAAGGACAAATGGCCGAGGCTGCTTCCTGCCAACCAAACTGGCCAGCTGGTGTCAGCACGCCCTTCTGCCCTCCCCCACCGGGGTTTCCTGTTTGTGCAGCACTCGCCCAGCTCCATCTCCAGGGGACTCCCTAGCGGGTGGGGAGGAAGTGATTTCCTCCACTAGACGCTGGAGCTCCTCTGAGGACCAGGCCAACCAAGTACAGCTGCCCCGGTCTGCCTTGAACATCTGGCTTAGAGGGAGGCTCCGGGGATCTCAGGAAGCCAAGGAGGACTCCTCACAGATGGCCAGTAAGGAGCAGCCTGGGGGCCTGTGAACCTCCTGGAGCCAGCCAGCCTCCCTGGGTATGGCTGTGCCGGTCCATCCAACAGAATGCCCTCACACACTGGCTGTTCCTTCCTTTTCATCTCTCCTCCTTATCCCTGATGTACCATTCTCTAGTTTCTATTCTCTCTGCTTCTTGCCTCCTTTTTCTCTCTCTACAAATATTTATTCAGCACCCTCTGTGTACCAGGTTCTATTCTAGGCACTGAGGATACAACAATAATCAAGACAGACAAAAACCTCTGCCCTCGAGGAGGTGATGTTCCAGTAGGGGAGATAAGCAAACATATGCAATCACCAACTTTCTCTGAAGGAGATACAACAGAGGGAGGTGATCAATCCAGAGTGGCTGAGGCTGCTTGAGCTGAGGAGCTCAGGGAAGGTCTCTCTGAGGAGTGGGCATTTGAGCTGAGACCTAGGAGATCTGGAGAGAGAAAGCAGATAGCTATCCAGGCAGAGATCAGAGCACATGCAAAGGCCCTGAATCAGGACCATGCCTGGCATGTTGGAGGAACAAAGAGGAGCCCCATGTAGCTGGAACAGAGGGAGTGAGCAGAGTGAGAGAGTGGGGAAGAGGGGAGAGCAGGGAGGGGAAGGGTGGGCAGGTTGTTCAAGATCTTATGGGACAGACTTCGATACCCCCCCCACACACACACACACATACCCTGGAGGGCTTAGGGCAGAGGAAGGATGGAACCTGACTCAGGTGCTCCCAGGCACCTTTTGGCTACTTTTGGAAGGACAGACTGAGGGTGTCTGGATGGGGAGAGGGCAGGGCAGAAGCAGCTTCCAAATCCTTTCCATTCTTTAGGGCTCTGCTCCTAGTCCTGCTTCAGATAAATTCTCACTTCCCACCTCCCAACATAGAACTGACTTGTCCTACTTATTGTTAAATGTCCCATGGGGCTGCAAGGCCCTTTAGGGCCTCTCTTGTGGGATGAGAATCTTGGAGTCCGAATGCTCCCTGGGTGGCTACTTAACCTGTCTGAGCCTCAGTTTCCTCATCTGAAAAATGAAGCAATGACCCTGGCCAATTGGCTCAGTGGATAGGGCACTGGCCCAGAGTGTGGCCATCCCAGGTTTGATCCCCAGTCAGGGAACACATGAGAAGTGGCTATCTGCTTCTCTTCCCCTCCCTCTCCCCCTTTTTCTTTTCCCCTCCTGCAGCCAATGGCTTGATTGGTTTGACTGTTGACCCCATGGGCTGAGGATAGCTCAATTGGTCCAAGTGTTGGCCTCAGGCGCTGAGGATAGTTCGGTTGATTCGAGCACTGGCCCCAAATGGGGGTTGCTGGATGGATCCTGGTCAGGGTGCATGCAGGAGTCTATTTCCTCTCCTATCACTTAAAAAAAAAAATAAAACAACACAGCAGCTACCCCATAGCATAGCTATGAGGAATGAACCATTCATATATGTGAAGCACACACACAGAGCCACCAGAGCACACAACGGGTAGAGGTGGTCAGAAAATGACTCCCATATAAAAGATGGGGACAGGGCCATGCACTCTACCCCTCGCCTTCCCCAGACTCACCCAGAGTGATGGGCTTGCTATCCTCCTGATCAGAGCCTATCCCAGTCCGGGGACTGCCACTCTGTTCCGCATCTGCAAAGAAAGGCAAGAGTTGGTAACACAGGATGGCCCCTGAACATGCAAGGCCTAGGGGTCTCTGCTTGGCCCTTCCCCTGGCTGCTGCCCCAGAAAGTCATGGATGTCTAGTCAGTCACCTGCAGATACCAGGTGCAGGTCCCTGGGGCTCACGTGTACCCACAGGCTGAAATGTGGCCTCACACACAGGGCGAGAAGCCATGTGCAAGGGCTAGCTCAGTTGTGGGTTAGAGCTCTTCCCCTCTGAGCCTCAGTCCCCTCATCCATGAAACAGGGTAGCTCATTTAATCCTGCCTCAGTCCCAGGAGGTAGAAGCTATCTTCCCATCTTACAGATGGGGAAACTGAGGGCCAGGAAGATGAGTCCTTGAGCCCTTGGGCCCCTTCCCCTAGGCCTCTGCCTTTGAAGTCCTGAGGGCTCAGCCCTTGGCCTTGGGGTGCTAATCAGGGCCCCCAAGGAGGGGGCGGAAGGGTGTTCCTCTGTAACTGCAATGCCCCCACCCACCTGCCTGGCTTGGGGGCTCCCTCCTGCCCCAGCACCCACCTATCCATCTTATCTAAAAATAATCAGGCTCGCCTGACCAGGTGGTGGTGCAGTAGACAGAGCATTGGACTGGGATACTGAGGACCCAGGTTTGAAACCCCAAGGTCACCAGGTTGAGCATGGGCTCATCACCTTGAGTGCAGGGTCGCTGGCTTGAGTGTGTGATCATAGACATGACCCCATGGTTGCTGGCTTGAAGTCCAAGGCCACTGGCTTGAGCCCAAGGTCTCTGTCTGAGCAAGGGGTCACTCTGCTGTAGCCCCCCAGTCAAAGCACATATGAGAAAACAATCCATGAACAACTAAGGAGCCACAATGAAGAATTGATGCTTTTCATCTCTCTCCTTTCCTGGTTGTCTGTCCCTATCTGTCCCTCTCTCAGTCTCACTCTGTCTCTGTCACACACACACACAAAAATAAATAAATATAAAAATAAAAATAGAAATAATCAGGCTCCTTGGAAGACGGTGAGCTCAGCTTTTATTGGTTCCAGTGGCCTGGGTGTTGGGTGATCATGCAAGCTTCCCCTGCAGCCTCCACATCCACCCAGGACCAGGCTGATGGGGCACAGGGCCAGGCCTGACCAGACAGAAGCCAGGACCTACCTGTTTATCAGAAAGGTAGTGGTCACCATCAAATGCCAGAGAGAGAGAGAGAAAGAAAATCTGCCTCTCTCCCCTGCACCTGCCATGCCCCAGAGCTGAGAGTTATTGCTGTGTGACCTCAAATAAGTCATTTAACTGTTATGAGCTGCAGTATTCTCCTTCAAATGGGTATGAGCATCACCCAAGCCTGACTGGATTGCCAGAAGTTGACAAGGAGATAATAAATATGAGTCACTTGGGCTTACATGGTAATGTCCATCACATTGTTAGTATTATCACTAAAGTCCCTAAGATGACCACAGATATGACACCTTATTGTTCCTAGTTTATATGTTCCCTTAAATCTTTAAGCTATTCACAAAGCTGGCATTGTTATTGTACCCATTTTATAGGGAAGGCAAGCAGGGTTAGAATGATGAAAAGGTTCCTACCCCATGCTACTTGTGCTCTGTTATGAGAGTCACAGTTAAACCCTGAATAACACGAAGATTAGGAGCTCTGTTAGAAATCCTTATATAATTTGGCCCAGACGGGCACAGCATTGGCCTCATGGGGGTTGCCAGGTAGATCCCGGTCAGGGGGCATGCGGGAATCTGTCTCTTTATCTCCCCTCCTCTCACTTAAAAAAAATACCCTATATAATTTGACTTCCTCAAAACTTAATAGCCTACTGTTGACCAGAAGATTTACTGATAATGTAAATAGTTGATAACACACAATTTTATATGTTATATGTATTATATACTGTATTCTTACAATAAAGTAAGCTAAAGAAAAAAAAGTTATTCAAAAAAGCATAAGGAAAAGAAAATACATTTACAATATTTATTTTTTAAAAATCTGCGTATAAGTGGATCCACAGAGTTCAAACCCATGTTTTTCAAGGGTCAACTGTATTTCGTTCATTCTCCTGGGCAGGCAGCCAGACATCCAACACTCTGCGCGTGCGTGAGCCATCTGGCTTCTGGGATCAGATGTTTGCATTCCCATCCGTCTGGGATCCTCAAAGGAGGTGTGGTCGTGGGGAGGTCACTTCCCCTCTGGGAACCTCAGTTCCCTTGGTGTTGTCATGGAGATAATAATAATGATTATACTTCCTAAAACAGTCACAAGCCTTTGCTGTTTGCTTGGCACTACATTGGTGGCTTTGCACACATTGTGTGTTGTACACCTACTGGCTGCCAAGATTAAGGGTGCCATAAACAGCACAGGAGCAGGACCCATACAAGGTCCTGTGCCTCAGTTTCCTATCCAGGAGCAGATGGGGGAAGCCACTTCCTGATTTGACTTTGCAGCCTCAGCCGTGGCTGACTGGGCTAGGCATGGCTGGGCAGCAGCCGAGGGAGTGTGCCCGGCTCGGCCCTGAGCCCTTTGGCCACTCCAAGGTTGGGCAGCCAGCAGCCCCTCGGAGTCAGCCAGTCCCTCTTGGATGGCCCTACAGCTGGGCACGGGTGGCCACTCTGTTGGGAAGTGCCCAGCCTGGGCAATCATCCGTTCGGCTCCAGGCCCCAGCCACAGGACCCTCTTCTGGAACCAGTGCCCACATGGACTCAGCAGGCAGCAGTGCCCAGCTGGCACTCAGGAAGGGGGTATGTTTCTTGAGCACTGTCTCTGCGCTTGTGGCTTTGGAACTAGGCAGACAAGGCTGTGGGCCTCAGATGCAATGCCTCATTTCTCTCTTGTGCCTCATTCTCTTGATCTGTGAGATGGGCACAAACACAGCACCTCCCTCAAAGGCTGCTTATCAGGGAAAAGCTGATAATGCATGCAATAAAGTACCTGAAACAAGGGCTGGGCTGTAATAAGTATTTTACCAATTGGAGGAGGGGCCTTATTACTATTTTTACGAGCTCTGCTGTTTGTGCCTCAGTTGCTTGGTATCCATTAAAAGCAATTATTACACTAGTAGGCTATGGCTGGCTCTAGGAACCCTTGTCTCATTGTTCACTCTGTGACTTCAGGCCAGCCAAACCACCTTCCTAAGCCTTAGTTTCCTCATCTGTAAAATTGGGAAGATAATAAATCCCACCTCCCAGGATTTGTTGAGTTGCCAAAGTCAGCCAATATTAAGTGGAAAAGGGTTGCCACCAACTTGACAATCAATATATGGTAAGTTTGGGGACAGGCTATACACAATACTGGGTTTTTTTGTTTGTTTTTTTAAATTTTATTTATTTATTTTTTACAGAGACAGAGAGTGAGTCAGAGAGAGGGATAGACAGGGACAGACAGACAGGAACGGAGAGAGATGAGAAGTATCAATCATTAGTATTCTTTTTTGTTTTTTTGTTTTTTTACTTTTCTGAAGTTAAAAACGGGGAGGCAGTCAGACAGACTCCCGCATGCGCCCGAACGGGATCCACCCGGCACGCCCACTAGGGGGCGATGCTCTGCCCATCTGGGGCGTCGCTCTATTGCAACCAGGGCCATTCTAGCGCCTGAGGCAGAGGCCATGGAGCCATCCTCAGTGCCCGGGCCAACTTTGCTCCAATGGAGCCTTGGCTGCGGGAGGGGAAGAGAGAGACAGAGAGGAAGGAGAGGGGGAGGGGTGGAGAAGCAGATGGGTGCTTCTCCTGTGTGCCCTGGCCGGAAATCGAACCTGGGACTCCCACACACCAGGCCAACGCTCTACCACTGAGCAAACCGGCCAGGGCAATTATTAGTTTTTCATTGCGTGGTGCAACACCTTAGTTGTTCACTGATTGCTTTCTCATATGTGCCTTGACTGCGGGCCTTCAACAGACGAAGTAACCCCTTGCTGGAGCCAGTGACCTTGGGTTCAAGCTGGTGGGCTTTTTGCTCAAACCAGATGAGCCCGTGCTCAAGCTGGTGACCTTGGGGTCTCCAACCTGGGTCTTTCGCATTCCAGTCTGATGCTCTATCTACTGCGCCACTGCCTGGTCAGGCCACAATACTGTTTTTTAATTTAATTTTTGTTTCTATTGTTCATTGCTAGCATTTAGAAATGTGATTGGTTTTTTGTGTGTTAATCTTGTATTTTCCAACCTTTGCTGAACTTATTTCTTAGTTCTAAGAGCTTTTTTCTTTCTGAATTCCTCAGGATTTTCTATGTAGACCATGGTTTTTGCAAATAAAATAGGAAGTTTGCCAGACCTGTGGTAATGCAGTGGATAAAAACATCAATCTGTAATGCTGAAGTCGTTGGTTTGAAACCTAGCCTGGTCAAGGCACATATGAGAAGCAACTACTATGAGTTGATGCTTCCCACTCCTCCCCTTTATTTCTCTCTCTCTCTCATCCCTCTTTCTAAAAATATTAATAAATAAAATCTTTTTTTAAAAAAGAAGAGTTTTATTTCTTTCTTTCCAATCTGTATGCCTTTGATTTCCTTTTCTTGCCTTACTGCACTGGCTAGGATTTTCAGGGCAATGTTAAATAGAAGTGTCCTTGCCTTGCTTCTGATCTTAGGGAACGGATTCAATCTCTCACCAGGAAGTATGACATTAGCTGTGAGATTCTGTATCCCTTTATTGGATTGAAAAGGATCTCTTCCACCCTGGCCAGTTAGCTCAGTCAGTTAGGGCATGGTCTGAAAACACCAAGGCTATGGCTTTGATCCCCGGTCAGGGCACATACAGGAAGCGACCAATGAATGCACAACTAAATGGAACAACAAATGAATGTTTCTCTCTCTCTCTCTCTCTCTTTCTCTCTTTTGTCTCTCCCTTCTTCTCTCTAAAAAATCCATCAAGCCCTGGCCGGTTGGCTCAGCGGTAGAGCATCGGCCTAGCGTGCGGAGGACCCGGGTTTGATTCCTGGCCAGGGCACACAGGAGAAGCGCCCATTTGCTTCTCCACCCCTCCGCCGCGCCTTCCTCTCTGTCTCTCTCTTCCCCTCCCGCAGCCAAGGCTCCATTGGAGCAAAGATGGCCCGGGCACTGGGGATGGCTCTGTGGCCTCTGCCTCAGGCGCTAGAGTGGCTCTGGTCGCAACATGGCGACGCCCAGGATGGGCAGAGCATCGCCCCCTGGTGGGCAGAGCGTCGCCCCTGGTGGGCGTGCCGGGTGGATCCCGGTCGGGCGCATGCGGGAGTCTGTCTGACTGTCTCTCCCTGTTTCCAGCTTCAGAAAAATGAAAAAAAATAAATAAATAAAATAAAAAATCCATCAATAATAATAAAAAAGATCTCTTCCTTTTCCATAGTCCTAGGAAGTACCTTTTCTTTTTTAAATTTTTGCTAAGTTAGAAGCAGCAAGGCAGTCAGACTCCCGCATGTGCCCGACTGGAATAAACCCGGCATGCCCACCAGGGGGCGATGCTCTGCCTATCTGGGGTGTTGCTCCGTTGTGGCCGGAGCCATTCTAGCACCTGAGGTGGAGGCCATGGAGCCGTCCTCAGTGCCTGGGCCAACTTTTTCCAATGGAGCCTTTAGTTGTGGGAGGGGAAGAGAAAAATAGAGAGGAAGGAGAGGGGGAAGGATGGAGAAGCAGATGGGTGCTTCTCCTGTGTGCCCTGACTGGGAATTGAATCCAGGACTTCCACACACCGGGCTGACGCTCTACTGCTGAGCCGTCCGGCCAGGGCCGGGAAATACTTTGTAATTTGAATAAGTATAGTTTTTAAGTAATATGATACTGTACTTATATGCCATCTCATTAAATTTTTTTAATTTAATTTTTAGATTGTGGTTAAATATATAACATAAAATTGACCATTTAACCATTTCTAAGTGCATAGCTCAGTGGCATTAAATACATTCACATTTTTGTGCAACCATGCCCACTGTCCATCTCCAGAACTTTCTCATTTTCCCAAACTAGAACTCTGTCCCCATTAAAGACTAACTGCCACCTCTCCCCCAGCCCCTGGCACCCACCATCTACTTTCTGTTTCTATGAATCTAACTCCTCTAAGGACCACATATGAGTAGAGTCACACAGTATTGTCCTTTTGTGACTGGCTTATGCCACTGAGCATAATGTCCTTCAAAGTCTCTCCATGTTGTAACCTGTGTCAGAATTTCCTTCCTTTTTACTATGCCATCTTATTTTTAATCATCTCTAAAACCTCAAGATATTTCTCATTCACTTGCTGACCACCTGCCTGTCATTTGGCTCCTGAAAACTCCCAGCTTCTAGAGCTGTCTAGTGTGGGAGCCACTAGTCACACATGACTTGGCATTAAAATAAACTGAATTGAAATTAAATTAACTTTCAAGACATTAGCCACACTGGTCACCTTTCAATACTCAATAGCCCTACATGGCTGGTGGCGCCCTAACTGGACAGTGTTGAATGCTGCCATCATCACCGAACATTCCACTGGGCTGAGCTGCTCTGGATGTTCCATGCAAAATCGGGGTAGGGTAGGGTGGGGTGGGGAACAGATAATTCCTCCTCCTCCATGTACTCATACATCCAGCCCTAAAACGGATCTTCCTTTATTCTGAATAGATGTGGCCACAGTAGATGATGTCAAAAGGCCGGCTAATGTCCAATGCCCCAAATGCCCCAGCCTCCAAGTGGGCAGCTTTCAGTTGCTGAGTTCTTACTGTGTTAAGAGCTCCAAGGCACCATCTGATTAAATCCGCCCACTTGATGAGGTTGGTTAACTGTGGCCCAGCTCAGAGAGTCTATTTCCCAAAGCTGATGTCAATTAAAAGTTGCCTGCTTAGCACAGAGGCATCCTGTCCCCAGGATGATGTCTGGGAATATCTGTGCTTGTCACACTGGGGATATTCAGCACCCCTCAGGGTCCAGGATGACCCCCCATGGAGAATGACCTAGCCCAAATTTCAGCAGTGCCATGGGGAGAGACCTGATCTAAATCTATCCATTCTTAGAGGGGACAAAAATTGGTTCTTGGTGGTGAAAGAACCAAACTTGGTTTATTCCCAAGTTCAGATGGTCCCAAACTCATCTGAACTTGGGAATAAACGGACTAAAGAATTTTGCTTTTTTATATATAAAACATACACACACACACACACACTACACAAATAGTTATATAATATACCCATGACATTAAAATTTCATGGGTAAAGGGATTAGGGAATAAATGTCTAAAAAGGCTCTTTAGGGGCAGGCAATAAAGAAAAAAAGGGTCATGTACATTTTTAAAGGGTTGTAAAACAAGGACAGAAACCATATGTGACCTTACAGGTCTAAAACATTCTCTATCTGGCCCTTTACTGTGTGTTCTTGGGCAAGTACTTCTACATCGATGAGCCTCCGTTTCCTCATCCATAAACTGTAGTGGACTTACACTACCATTTACCTCTCTCCTTTGATCACTCTGTGCCTCCTGGGTGCCAAATGCTTAGGGGATACAGCAGTGACTAAGATGGTCAAAAATCTCTGCCCTTGTGGCACTGACATCCTAATGGAGGGAGCAACAGTCAATGAACAAGTAATCATATAAACCGGGAGGATAATTTTAGGCCTTGCCAAGTGCAAGGGAGGTCTCACAACCCTGAGATGCAAACGGCAGCTCCTGGTGTGTGAGGGGTTGAGACTGGCTTCCAAGAAGGTTGACAAGTTCACTCCTTTTCAGATGGCAAATCCAATAGTTAACACTTAGTGAGTTATTCCTTTGACTATGTAAGGCTGCAAGTTTCACCTCCATTGACTCATTAATTTTCAAAACTTCCCCTAGGAGAGACATGTGATTATCATGCCCATTTTCCAGATTGGGAACCTGACACACCCAACTCCCTTGTAGTAGTCCTGACTGAGGCTGACAACCTTGTTGTACCAGAGAGAGTAAGTAAGTTACCCAAGGCCACACAGCAAAGAAAATAAATAAGCCGAGCTGGTTTTATTTGCTTCTCTCTTAAAAACATAAAAATGACACCTATGGAACTTAACCATTGCTTGTTCATGAGCTTTCTCCTGAATTGGTCAACCTTATCCCCCACTCTGAATCCATTTTGCAGACCAGCTTGCTCATTTTGGCCCTTGGTGCTGCTCAGAACATATTCTCAATAGCATGAGGAAAACGTGGATGGACATACTGTAAAAACTAAAGCAGGACCGCAAAAGCCAGTGAACCGAAGTTTATGCTGTCAGCAGTCGAGCTGGGGAATTCCTAAAAGGTGCCCAGAGATGCGAATACATATTACATGAGCATGGGGTTCCATGGTTGAAAGGAATCGCTGTGGAGTTCCCAGGGCAAGTGTGGGACTTTCAGAGTCTGTAAAACGCATAGGGTTTTGAAGAAGAGGCAGCAGGTCCCAAACTCATCTGAACTTGGGGCATCTTCTGGAAACTACAGCCATACCCCAAAACCTGGGTCTGAGTCCCAGCTCTGGCACAGCCTGGCGCTGAATCTTGGACTACTCATGTCTCTCTGCCCTCGGAGCCTTGGTTTTCCCTATCTGTAAAATGGGCATTCTTAATTGTTCCCTATTTATGGGTTTGAGATTTTTAGAACTCAGAGAGGGGAGGGGCTGATCACAGATAAGGGGATAAAAACTGTTTTGGTAGAGCATTTTGCCAAACTCAGAAGTTAAATAAACTTTGTCCATCCTCTGCTCACAGCCTTCCAGAGCTCCCACCTCCCTCAGAGAAAGAGCCCAACCCCTCCCTGTGGCCCATAAGGCCCTGCATGACTTTGCCCCATCCCCACCCAGCCCTCACCTCCTTCCTCACTCACTCTGCTCCAGTCGCATGGGCCTCCTCACTATTTCTCCAACACACCCGGTACGGCCCTGCATGAGGACATTTGCACAGGCTGTTCCCTCTGCACGGAACACTGTTTCCTCAACACCTACATGGCTCAGATTCTCCCCTCATCCCAGGACCCTCCCCAAAGATCTCCTTGGAAAGATACACAAGGTTCTTTAGCACCATGCATGAAGCATAGCTAACCACACTCACGCTAGTATAAGAAAGAGCCTGGCCCTCAACAGCTGCTGCATTTCAAGTGACACCCTCATTTGGCTGGGGACCAGTTCTCTCTACTTCCCAGGTCCGTGGGGTGTTCATGTGCAGCTAGAATGTCACCACCCCCTGTAGCCTTTTGCTCAAACAAACACATGATCATGGTGACAATAGAAATGGAACCTGGATCCTGTTGACAGAGTGTACAAACTGTTCTTTCCTGTCCATGGCCATGAGCCCAAATTTGGTCTGTCTCAGCCCATGACAAAGGTGCTGTCATGGCCTCCAGTGCTGCCTTCCTGTCCTGGAGCACCCACCCCCTTCGCACCTGACAACTCCTTTCACCCTGGTGGCTAAAACTTCCACTGTTTGTAACAGGGAGCTCAATATGCCACCCAGAATTCATGTAACAAATGTTTGTTGACCACCTACTACTTGCCAGGCATTGGGTAAATGGCAGAGAGCCAAGGGAGGAGAGACAGACAGGAAAAGAACAAACAGAAGAAGGCTGAGATAATTTCATATGGTTCTAAGTTCCACAGAGGCAATAAAACTTGGTGAGGGGACAGAGAAAGGCTCTGGGGGTGACTTTCAAAATAGAAGTCAGGCAGAACCTCTCTGAGTAGGTGAAATTAACACTGAGGATTTAGAAATGGAAAGAAGTCAGCCATGGGGAGAGCTGCAGCAGGTGGCACAGTAAGTGCAAAGGTCCTGGGGCAGGAATAAACATGGGATGTTTGAAGAACAGACAGACCATGTGGCTCAAACATGGTGAGCAAAGGGGATCAAAGGGTGAAGAAGCTGGACTACTCAGGGCCATGTGGACTGCAGGGAGAAGCTTGGTTGTTATTCTCAAGCACAATGAGGAGTAATATGACTTGATCTATGTTGTATTTTTAAATGTCTGTTTACAAGGATGTAGAGAAAGTGGAACCCTCATATGCCATCAATGAGAATGTAAAATGGTGCAGCCACTGTGGAAAACAGCTTGGAAGTTGCTCAAAAGTTAAACATAGGATTTCCCTATGATCCAATTATCCCACTCCTATATACATACGCCGAAGAATTGAAAGCAAGGACTCAAACAGATATTTGACACCTGTGTTCATAGCATGCATTATTCACAACAGCCAAAAGGTAGAAACAACTCAGGTATCCATTGATAGATGAGTGGATAAACACAATGTGGTCAATTCAAACTATGGAATATTATTCAGCCTTAAAAAGTACAAAAATTCTGACACCGGCTACAAGGTGGATGAACCTCAGTGACATAAACAAGACAAGGACAAATACTGTGTGATTACACTCATAGGAGGTCCTTAGAGTCAGATCCATAGAGACAGAAAGTAGATGGTAGTTGCCAAGAGTTGGGGGAGGGGATGGGGATCGGGAGGGGAAAGGGGAAGGGGAAGGGAGGAGTATGGGGAGGATATGGGGATTGGGAGGGGATGGGGGAAGGGGAGAGGATGGGGAGGGGAGGAGGAGAATAGGGAGGGGAGGGGGAAGGGGAAGGGAGGAGGATGGGGATGGGGAAGAGATGGGGATGGGGGTGAGGAGGGGATGGGGGAGGGGGAGAGGATGGGGAGGGGAGGAGGAGGATAGGGAGGGGAGGGGGAGGATGGGGAGGGGAGGGGGAAGGGGAAGGGAGGAGGATGGGGATGGGGAGGAGATGGGGATGGGGAGGGGATGGGGAGGGGGAGAGGATGGAGAGGGGAGGAGGATGGGGAGGGGAGGGGGAGGGGAGGGGGGAGGGGGAGAGGATGGAGAGGGGAGGAGGATGGGGAGGGGAGGGGGAGGATGGGGAGGGGAGGGGGAAGGGGAAGGGAGGAGGATGGGGATGGGGAGGAGATGGGGATGGGGAGGGGATGGGGGAGGGGGAGAGGATGGGGAGGGGAGGAGGATGGGGAGCGGAGGAGGAGGATAGGGAGGGGAGGGGGAGGATGGGGAGGGGAGGGGGAAGGGGAAGGGAAGAGGATGGGGATGGGGATGGGGATGGGGATGGGGATGGGGATGGGGATGGGGATGGGGATGGGGAGCTAGTGTTTAATGGGGACAGAGTTTCAGTTTGGGAAGATGAGAAAGTTTTAAGGATGTATGGTGGTGATTCCTGCACAACAATGTGAGTGTGCTGACCTGTACACATACACAAACACACACAGTCTCTGGCTGTTGAATAAATTCTGGATTTTGGGGTGCTAGGAGAGCAGGGAGGAGGTATGGGCATGCATCCCAGTTGGCATAATAGCCTGGCTAAGGGTGATGGCCTGGGGATGGACAGGGGTCATATTTATTTAATCTTTGGGATGTAGAAAGGACAGAACTTGCTGAAACCATAATTACACTTATTTAAAACCTGGCAGGATATGGGAGAACCTAGCATTCCCACTAGGGCCCAGCAGCTTGTCTGCTGGACCAGCATTGGCTGCCATGGTGAGCTCACCTGGTTTATTTTCCAACCTTAGCAGCCTTCCAAATGTAGCTGACTTTGCTGGGCTGCCACGTCTGCCTCCCAACACCAGCCAGCTAGAGAGAGAACCAAAGCCAGGCCCAGGAATTTCCAGCTCCTGGTGTCACCAGCCATTTTTAAACATTAGCCAGCTAAGGTTCAACTTTCTTTGTCCTGGAAGGCCATACTTTACACGCGACCCTGGCCTCATTCCCCCCCCACCCCACGTTCCTCCCAGGCACCTTCCCTGCCCCTCTCCCAAGAGTTGAGGCAAATTCTAGCCACCTTTCCCAGCCTACTTTAACATCTTTTCTGGAACATCCTCCCCCGGCCCCTTGTCTAAATCTTTGTCCTGGCCCCTATCACACTGGACTGAGTCTGGGTCTATAATTATGTGAAAGTCCAAACCCCTCTCCATGGCCCACATGGCCTGCATGACCCGCCCCTGTACCCTCCCTGCCCTTACTTCCTCCCTCTCTCCCTCTCAACTCACTCTGTTCCAACCATAGGAGCCTTCTCACTGTTTCTCCAACACACCAGGCATAGTTCTGCCCCAAGGCCTTTGCATGTGCTATTCCCTCTAACTGGAATAACTTTCTTGAAAATGCCTGCCTAGATCACTCCCTCATTTACTCACGTGTCTGCTCAAACGTGGTTTGTGTCCACAGGACCCAGCTCTGGATATGAGCTTGCCATTGGGGAAGTTCAGTAATTTACTATCTCATATCCCTTCCAAGAAATATGGCAACAGATTCTGTGTACGTCCAGTTATGTTACAAACTGCTTTGTGTCCCTGAGCCTCCACCCCAATCTGATCGTAGTGTCTGTGCAAACCCAAGCATAAGGGGAAACTGAGATTCTTTCAGCTAACATGTTTTGTGTGCCTATTGTATACCAGGCCCTGTCCTAGGCTCCAGGGACACAGCAATGAACAAAACAGACACAAAGTCCTGCCCTATGAAGTTCACAGTCATAGGTTGTCTCCCAAACCCCGGGGAGGGCCAGGGGTTGATCCATGGAATAAAGACTTTGGGCTAGACTGAACTTGGAGTTCCCTGGTAGTGTGGTAGGTAGACCAGAACCAAATGCCCTGGGCTTCAAGGAATTCCCTGGAGACACCTCATCTTGCCCCCACAGGCTAAACAGCATGAGCCCCCAGGGCCAGCAACAATGAGAACTGGCTGCAAGTATCCCCAGTGGTGTATAACCTCAGCAAAAGTCCTCTCCCTCTCTGAGTCTGAATATCTCAGTACAGAGGATCTCAATCTCCCGCCCAGCCCTTCTCCAGGAGCTGTTTGGACAAATCAAAGGGAAAAAGGCCAGATGCTAGACATTCATGGCACCAATCTGCCCCTAGGGAACAGTCTGGGAAATCTGGACAAGAAGTGGTGAACCCAAGAGGCAAAAGGGCATGGCTGGGGTGACCTCCTGGACACCAGCCTCTACCAGGGCCTCCCCCGCCTTGTCCTTCCTGACCTGCTACGTTCCTTGAGTCTGGACCACACTTTCCACCCCCCCCCACCCCCCCCCACCCCCCCCCCACCCCCGCCTCTGGCCGCCTGGGCCAGAGCCAACCTGCTTTGGAATCACTTTCAAAGAAGTTTCTTTTTTCTTCCCACCCAGCCAGCTCTCGCCCCCCCACCCCCCCACCCCAGCCTGCTCCGTGGCCTGGCTACGGTCCCCATGGCCTGACTACAGTCCCCACAGTGTGCTCGTGGACAGTGCTGACCAGTGGGTCAGGGCAACAGCTCTCCACAGCCCCCAGAGTCCCCAAACTCTGGGCTTGGGCTGTGCCAACTGGTGGCTTTGGGCTGGACCTGGGTGTCTGGGAGGCTCCAAGGGGAGCGTGGCTATAGTTCTTTCGGGATGTCCGGCCTGAGAATCCGGTGGGTAGGCCCCTGTAGACCGCAGGGCCCACTTTGAGGCCTGCAGGCACAGACTCGTCCCATCCCACGACGCTTTTGGCGGCCACACCACCTTATGACATCATCGCTCTGGCGGCCATTTTCTCAACTCTCCTTCCCCTGGGTTCCAGATGCTTCTCCTAGCCTTGGCGGCCATTTTGTGCACGCAGGAGGAGCGGGCTGGCAGAGCCTGGAGCGCCAGTCCCACCCCTCCTGGGTGGGGTGAAGGGGGGCTCCCTGCATACTGCTCGACTGTCCTGCCTTCCCTTCCTCCAGCTTCCTCTGCAGTCTTGAAGGGGTTAAACACGTTTGTGCCAACAGGGCGGTGGCCGTGCCAAGCAGCCTGGTGGTGCATGCCCGCTGCCAGCCCGGGCCTCCCGGCGCCCCTGCATAAGTCTCCACACCACCACAGCCCCCTTCACTGCCACTCGGTGCAAACCAAACTCCGGGTGGCACCAAGGATGTGAAAAACAAGGTTAAAAATATCCACACGAGCACCCTCACCCCCCCCCCCAATGTCAAATGTGTCAACACCCCCCGGGAAGGGGGGGCTGACTTAAAATAACTCGCTGTTTACATTTGGAGCAAATTCTTGGCTTCTCCAGCAGCTAAGCCAAGGCCTCCTCCTGCTTCCCTGGCAGCCCCGCCTGGTTCAGCTGCTGCTGAGGGGGAGACGGGGCAAGCCTGGGGGAACTCCAGGAGCCACATGTGCCCATGGGCTGAACACATATGTGCAGGCCCACAGGAGGGGGACAGGCCAGTCCCGGAAGCCATTTGTGGCCACATGGTGGACAAACCAGGCGGAAGCGCCAGAGAACAACCTCTGCCAAGTACGGCACAGGGTGGGGGGGCCTGGAGGGGGGTGAGGCGGCCCCTCCCGGCTTCCCCTTCCTTCTGATGTTTCTGGGGCTTTGTCACTGACCCAGCAGCCCCAGGGCAGCTGGGAGGTTGGAGCCTGGCAGCCTGGTCAAGGGAGGCAGGCAACCAAGAGGAGGCTCCAGGGACAGGGCAGAGTCGGCCCCCTACTCTGTGGCTTTAGGCAAACCTTGCCCCTCTCTGGGCCTGGTTTTGGAGTGGGGTCAGTAGAAGGGATCCTATGCCAGTTTTGATTGTAAAGGTAGGGGGAACAGATTCATTGTGGCCCCTCTCTGTGCCTCAGTTTCCCTTTCTGCAGAAAGTAGATGTTGAACTGCACACACATAAGATTGCTGGATGCTTTATTCTACAAAAGGAGAAATTAAGGGTCAGGTATGGAGGGGCTTACCCCAGGTCTCGGGGGCAGTATATGGACAAGTGGACTGGAGTCCTGAGGCTGTGGTTCTAGCGCCCACATTTTTAACTTGCTACCTCAAATGCAGCAGGAGGTTGGACACTAGAAGGGACCAAACCTGAAGGAAGGGGAGTAGTGGGAGATCCTTTCCACCCCACTACCCCATGGCCTCTTTTCCTGGAGCCTGGCATAGAGTTAGTGCTCCATAAATGCTTGCACATAGCTGGTGCTTCAAGCACCTGGATGCTTGAAGACAAATGAGTGTGATTATTTCAGCAGAGCCTGGTAACAGTAGGCACCGAATATATGCTCACTGAATGAATAATTGGGATATCCTGATATGGCCTGGCATATAACATGAAAAATAAATGCCTGTCAAAGGAATCTGAGGAACGGTGGAAAAATCAGGGGCTATTCAGCGGGAAAGACCAGGTTTAGAGGGATGTAGACGCTAACCAATGGTGACACAAGGGATTTCTGACAACAGCCCAAGGCAAGGTGTGAAGTGTAACCCAAGTATTTCCCATCTCTGTTCCTTGGTCCTTTAAGGATCAGCAGAAATACTCTTTTGAGAAGCTCAACCAACTGCTCCAGGTCCTGGATATTAGAGGGCCGGGCCTATGGTAAGAGGAGCCCAAGGAAGTAACAGGAACCTGGCCTGGGGAACCAGGAGGACTTCCTAGAGGAGAGGACATTTGAGTTGGGGCACTGATGTATAAATAAGAGTTTTCCAGGCACAGAATGGGCTTGTGGGTAAAGAGAATAGTGTATGAAAATAATAATAATAATTACAATTTCCATTTACTGAATGATTACATGCCAGGACCTACACACAATCCCAGAAGCTATATACAGACTTAGAGAAGGGCAGATTAAGCCCTGGGAAAGTTAGGATATTAGTCTGAGTGCACGCAGAGAGCTGCACTGCCTGCTGCCTGGCTAAATGTGTCTGAGTTTAACAGGGGTTGGGCAGTGCACAATGACTGTGCAGCAAAGGTGTGAGGTGGGACAGACTGTCCACTCCAGCTCATCTACTGGGCAGGTGAAGCCAGGCCTGCTTCCCCAGAGCCAGACACGGGCTGCAGTTCCTGGGCTGAGGGGCTTGGCTACAGAAGGGGCCCAGCTAACCCAGGATCCCCCAGGAATCTGCTTTCATCTCCTCCGCCAATGCCAAAGGGAAACTGGGGGTGGCCTCCCCAAATGTCTCCCCAGTACTCCAGGAGTATGGCATCCAGGCAGGATGGCAGGCTGTCCAAATAAACCCTTGCAACTTCTTTCTGGGTGTCTAGTGATTCATAACAACCCCAGCCATATGCCCATTTCAAGGATTTGGAAACTGAGGCACAGTGAACAGCATAAAACCAGGCCATCTGTTTCAGGGGTTTCTTATTCCTGGGGCAAAAGAACCATGTGGTGAGACTGCTCATGGCTTCCCTTCGTCTGTGATTGGCTGTGCGACTCCAGGACAATCTTCAGCTCTCTCTGGGTTTCAGTCTCCTCAGCTGTCACATGGGGCTGAGACGGCAATATATCTGCTTAGACACCTTTCTAAACAGGAATTTAATCTGGTACCACAAGAGTTCTGTAGCTGTGATCCTCATTTTACAGAAACAAAAGAGGGGCTCAGAGAGGGGAAGCCAGTCACCCAGTGGCCCATTTCAGTGAATATTGTGGGTTCCTACTTGCATGCCTCCCATGACAGGGACTCTCTCCTCCAGCCTCCTACTTTATTGCTGCTAATCACTGAATTGGCACTTACTGTTTCTAGATGCTCATTGTACAAACTGAACAGTTACAGACTATCACTCCCATTTCACAGATGGGGAAACAGAGGGGCAGGGTGGAGGCAGGAGCTGGCCCAAGCTCACCTGACAAGGTTGGGAATAATAGTGCCTGTGCAGGTGGAACACCCAGCTTAGGGCTGGGCAGCTGGCAGCTGCCTGGTTGGCCCGCCCAGAGCCCTGCAGGCCGCCTGGGCACCAGAGCCACATCCCAACTTGCCCGCTAACAATGTTCTAATTCCAGGAGTGGTCCTGGGTGTGTCTGGGGTGCCATGCCCTCACCTTGCCCCTTCCTTGCATATTCCCAAGCAGGTGCTGCTACAGCAAGAAGCAAAGGGGCCAATGCCAGCTTCAGAAGGAGTTGTGTGATTTGGATAACTTGCACTCTCCCACTAGAACCAGGCTGACAATTGCCACCAAATTCTCACACCTCTGGAATCTGCCTCTGCCTGGCAGGCCCCATTATTGCTGGCCTGAATCAGTGCAGGGAACTCTGCCTGGTTCTCTCAACTCCCATCCTCACCCCCCAGAGTCTGTCCTTTCTGCTGTGGCCAGAGGGCGCCTGTGAGCCCCTAAGTCAGGTCCAGTCCCTCATGGGCCACAGCCCTCCTCCCTCCATGTTAGAGCCCAAGTTATCCCTGGCCCCATCACTTCTCGGCCCTAAACTAACTCCTTCTTTTCTTCTCGCTCACTCTCCTCCAGCTACACAGGCTTCCTTGCTGTTCCTCCGATATGTCACACTGGGTCCTTCCTGCCTTAGGGCCTTTGCACTGGCTATACCCTTTGCCTGGAGTGAACTTCCCCTAGATCTTCACATAACTGGTTTCTCCTCAACCCTCGAGTCTCAGCTCAAATGTCAAGTGCGCAGACAGACCTCCCCCAAATAACCCATCACTCTATTCCCTTGCCTATCTTTATATTTCTCCACAGCCCTTATTCTGAATTGATGTTAGTTTCTTATTCTTTATTTCTTGCTCTTTATCCAGTTTCCCCAGTAGACTGTGAGCCCCATGAAGGCTGGACCTAGAAATGTGCTTGGCACACAGTAAGTGCATAATAAATGTTTGACAACAAAGTAGATCTGCTGGTTGAGCACTGAGCATGTGTGTGCAATGCTGTCCTAATCCCTAATCACATCTCCTTCAGCAGCTCCATGAGGCAGGCATATGTTACAGATGAGGAAACTGAGGCCCAGAGAGGGATGCCACTTGCCTGAGGTCACATTGTGAGCAGGTGGCAGGGGCAAACCCCCATTATGCCCCACTGCTTTTCTTCACTCACATCCTATGTTGTCCAAATGGGGAAACTGAGGCTTAGGGAGAGAAGGGATTAACTGAGCTTCAGAAGCAGAGTGGGCCAAGCTAGGACTTTGTGCCCCACTCTACTGATACACTGCCATTGGGAAAAAACAGTGTGACAATAAACAACATCAATGATGATAATAGTAACAATGACAGTGATGGCATCGACAAGTGCAGAATTGGCCAAGGTTTACAGGCTTCATTCTGTGGGTTCATGCAGGGCCCTAGTGGGACACTGTGGGTTCATGCAGGGCCCTTTAAGAGCCTCCCCTTCCCCAGCTGGGCTCTGGCCCGCCTCCCTTTATGTAAGCAGGCCAGCTGCCCTTGCATAACCTGATTACATAAGAAAGCAGGGAACAGGCTTGTCCATCCAGCAGCAACCTGTCCTGGGCTGTCTGTGGGGCTGGCCGGGGGGTGCTGGAGATCCAAGGCCACCCAGAGTCACCACTAGGTGCAGGTCCAGCCTGGGAGACACCCTGACACCCAGACACAGCATCCTCTGGGTGGGAGAAAGTGCAAAGAAAGTGAAAGGTTTCTAGTATGCAAGTGCACAGGGGCTATTCCCATTGCTTTGAAGGTGAAACTGAGGTCCCGAGAGGGAAAGTGAGCAACCTAGAGCTGCACAGCCTGGAGTGGAGGCTGGAGGTGTCACAGCTGGGGTGAAATCTGGGCTGTGTATGTAGCTTTAGCCCAAGGCTTAATCTCTCAGTTCTTCCCTCTAAAACAGGGCTGCAAATAGGACTTTTTTCAGTGTTTTCCAGCTGCCGACACAACATCAGAGTGGTTAACCCTTTTGCGGGTCAGCACGAAATTTCCAGCGGACTGGCAGTGGTCTGCGGACCAGCAGTTGAAAGATACTGCAACAGGCTCTTAATGAATGAAGCCTCAAACTTGGTGCTGGGCCCTGCTCTCAAACCTTTTTCATTCTATTAACTGGCTTAATCCTTGCTAGTTGAATTCATTTTACACTTGAGGAAACTGAGGCACGAGAAAGGTGAAGTAATTGCCCTGTCCACAGGGCAGGTGAATGCGTGCTCATGAGACACCCAGGCAGCAGGTGCTGTCTAGCTGCACAGGGGGCACGGGAAGAATGCGGACTGTGTACTAAATCCTGGCCCAGATACTACTCCATCTGCCCCAATCCCTGGGGGTGGGCACAAGGAGCCCTAGTCATAGACAGGGAAACCAAGGCACAGAGTGGAGAAGGGATATGTCCAAGGTCAAACCTAAGCCCTACCTTGTGTGTACTGTCTTCTCCCATAGGTAGGCCTCTCCAGCCTGGGGGTATCTCTCTGGCCACATGGGGTTGGGGGTTATCTGGGTATGGTGCCCTCCCATCCCACCATGCATATCAGTTCTTCTGTCTTTGGAAGGGGTGGAGCTTGGGAGTAGAGGTGGTCCCTCTTCTCCCCCTTCTCTCTGGATGCTGGCCCTTTAAGGCAGCAGGCTGCTAGGGCTTGTCCCGGGGTGACCCTGAGGGGCGGGTGTGGTCAGGAACAAGAGGCCCATTCAGCTGCTGCTGCTGCCTCCGGGCAGCCCACAGGCTGGCCTGGGGTGGGAGGCTGGGAGGAGAGTGACAAAGGCAGAAAGAGACTAGGAGTGATCATAGCAGAGACAGGGACTAGAAGGAAAACAGAGACAGAGAGACTCAGAAACAGAGAGATAGAAAGGGAGACAGATGGCCTAGGCTGCACCTTCGCCTCCCTGGTTTCCCCAGTTTGAGAGTTTGAGCCTCACCCAACCCCTTAGCCAGGCTGCAGCCCCCTAAGGTGTTCCTTGATCCAACTGAGCTCTAGTCTCGAAGGGGGACTTCTATGACATTCTGAGGAGGTCCCTGGTGCACCCCAAAAAGCCCCTTTCTGGAGGAATGTTGTAGAACCTCAGAGATACCAGATCTGGGTTCGAATCCTGACTCTGTCTCTTGGCTGTGCAATCTGGGCTAGTGGCTTTGTCTCTCTGGGCCTCAATTTCCCCATCTGATAAATGCAGTTAATGATAGTCCCTGCATTGGTAGAATTAAGGTAAAATAAAATGATGCTAATAATTCCTGATATTTACTAAGTGTTTAATTAGGTAAGCCTTCAATATACCTGCAGTTCCCTATAAGCACTCCTGGCAGCCCAAATGCACAGGCACACAACCGGTCTCCCACCAGATGTCACCACCACTTATTACAGCTACTTCCTTTGAATGAGGACCTACTAAGCACCCATGGATGGCCTCATGACAGTCTATGGAAACACAGCTAGGATTTCATGTCCCACATCCAATAAACAACAGACAGTTACCAGGAATTAAATAAAGTCTTAACTTATTCCAGGTTCTCACAGCCACATATCCCCACCACCTGCTCCCAACACCTCATCCCACAGGGCAGCCCTATCCATCTGGCTGCCCCCATGAGGGCAGCACTTACCTCAGCCAGTTGATGCAGAGCCTCAGAGAAACTAAGATCTACCTCCTTCCCCCTGTGAAAGCATCTTTTCTGGAATATTCTGTTCAGTCACAAATGTCTGAGGACAGGTTTGTTCGACTCTGACCTGAACTTTCTGCATCCCTGACTCTGAAAAATCTAGAACCTGTCCCTGGATGTTCTAAAAATCAGCTGAAGAAAATTCCAGAGCCTGTCCTCAGGCATGTAAAAACCCAGCATGAGGAAGTCTGCAACTAGCCATCAGTAAAGCAGAGACACCTAAGGGTTTCTTGGGTATTGGTAAAACCAATACTGGATTAGATCACTGATGACAGACTAGGGAGTTTTACAATTTATCCTCACATTCTCGAGAACCCTGTGTGGGAGATGTGAGAGCTGTTCCCAGATACTGTCAAAACTCACCTTGAAGAATGCTAGAAACCAACCAGTATGTTCTAGAACCCAGCTCATGAAAATCTGGAGCTTGTCCACAGGTAAGCAAAAAAACAATGTGTGTGGCCAGTATGCACGGCCATCATCACAGCCGACTGACCCATGCAGGTTCGCATTGGATTCGGACAGTCGGTAATGAAACAATGGAGCCAAAAACTGGTGGGCCATCATCTTTAATCCTAGCTTGCACCCGGCGGGCAAGTAAAAACACACACTGGGCTCCAAAACCCACTCATTCAGTGCTCACAAAGCTACTGACTTACCCGAGTTTCCTAGAATCAAAGGTTTTTACCTCACCAGCTTTATTCACCTCTGTTCCCCATCTCCTTCTCTCTGCACAAACTCTACATAAACTGGCTTCTCCTTCAGCACTCCACCATCTTGGCTGCTTCTCCTGGCCTTCTCCACATGGCCTCTTTCTGCTCTCCTCTCTGCTCTCTCCTCTAATGCTAATCTCAGGAACCGAGAGAGAGCAAGCTCCCGGTCTGCCCCACTTTATAGTGCAGAAATCAAAACCTTTAATCCAATATACAAAATAGGGAAGTCTCTGATACAAAGTCCATCCCACATCAAAAAGGGCTGGAAAGGTTTAGTCCTAAAACCAGGTCCCAGGCTACAAGGATCCTGCCTGCCCACAGCCCGCCCCCAACACACATTAATATCACCTGGGCGACTGGCCTCCACGTGGGTAGCGCCATCTTTAACAAAGTGAGCATAATATATTTTATCTGCCCAACACAATGTAAAAATTCTGGACTTTGCTTCTGGACACCAAGAAACCCAATTTTAGGAAGTTCAAGATCTTGCTCCTGGATGGTCAAGAATACACTTGAGGAGTTCCAGCTTGCAGGATTCGAGGACCATTTCTTGAGTGGCAAAATAACCGAACTTCAGAGCTTTCTAAGGTTTCCCTTAGTACAGTGGTTCTCACTGGAGTGATGCTGCTCACGAAGGAAGCTGGGGGATGCTCCTGACATTGAGCCAAGAACACTGCTTAATACCACACTGTGCCTAAGACATCCCCAGCAGCGACGACCCCACCCACTGTCAGCAGTGCTGAGGGGGAGACTCTGTCCTTCTGTACTCAAAAGCCCCAAAGTGAGACCTAGAACCCACTCCTTGCATTCTCATAACCCAATTTAGGAGATTAGAACTCTGTCTAAGAATACTCTAGAACTCAGATGTTCTAGAGCTGAGCTGCCTAGCAGGCAGTTGCTGGCCACACGTGGAGCTGAATGCCTGAAATGTGTGGTCGGGATGGAGATGTGACTGTGAAGCACATGCTGAGTTCCACAGACTCAAGACAAAAAAGGAATGTACAACATCTCAATAGCTGTTTCATTCTGATACATCATCAAAATGAACATTATTTGATTATGTATCAAAATGACACTATTTTGGATGTCCTGGGTTAAATAGAATAGGTTGCTAAAATTAATTTCCCCTGTAGATTCACACTTTTAAGTATAGATATCAGAAAAATTGTAAGTTATGTGGCTCTCATTGTAATTCAGTTTGGTTTTTTTTTTCTCATTGTATTTCTATTGGACCATGCTGTTCTGAAACTCATCTAAGCAAATCATTTGAAGGGTAAAGACCCCAGCACTGGAAACTCTAGAACTCAGACCTTGGGAATTACAAAACTCTCCCCCTGGAGGGTCTAGAAGCCACCTCAGCTCTGGTATCCTATAGTCTCCCCCACGCCAGCCTTGAAATCGCTTCTGACTTGCAAGTCATTTACTCTGAGTTATGAGGGGCCCCTTTCCCTGCCCTGGTACCCTAGAAGTTGGCCTGAAACAGAAGATGGGTCAGAATGAACCAGAGGAAAGGCCCTTATTGGGTAACCCTGGGCAATGCCCCACCCCTCTCTGGGCCTCAGTTTCCCCATGTGGACAAGACATCCATGTCCCTAAGTGCCCCCTCCCTAATCCTCACCAACTCTGACCATCTGTGACTTCCTGCCCACACCCAGCTGAAGGGAGAGGGGCTGGCCTGGCAGCTGGCTGGGGAGGGGTAGCCCGGAGATGTCCCTAGCTGCCCTCAGCCACCCCTTAGCTCCCTGGGCATAGGGCCAGGGTGCCAACTGTAGCCCTGCCATGCCAGGATGGCCGCCACAGGTGCAATGTGATGCCTTCCGCTTCTGCTGGCTCCTCGGAGGGCTGGGCCCTGCCTGGGTGGTCAAGGCACCCTCGTGGGCTGCCCGGCACCCTTGGACAGGCGTGTGTGCACGTGTATCCCAGGCACATGTGCAGGGGTGTCCACAGTGGGTAGGACCTATTCACCAAGAGCTCCCACGTCTGAGCATAGTCAACACATGTTAAGAGGTTTCTTTCTCTTAGGTGTTATCTGGATTGCCTTTGCTGGCTATGGATATCCCCTGTGCTGACTGTGTAAAAGTAAAAGCCCAGAGATGGGCATTAACTTGTCCAAGGCTGCCCAGTGGGCAAGAAGGCAGAGCTAGGCCTAGAACCACAGTATGATGATGACAGTGGTAGTGATAATAGTAACTATTATTATATTACCATTACTGATATTACATTTATGAATTATTTTGCTACATAATACATATATAAGGCATCACTACTTATTATTTTTATTAATAATAAATAACTTTAAAAATTGTGGCACAATAATGATAACATAAAATTTACCACTTTAACCATTTTTAAGTGCACAGTTCAGTGGCGTTAAGTACACTTATATGCCCTTAATTTCCCAACATTGTGTGCTCTGATTGTTAGCCTGCTGCGTTAGCAGTATCCTCACCTGTTAGACCCTCTTGGCCACTAACCATGAGCCCAGAGGCCTTCCGCCATTACTATAAATACACCGTCAGCTGGTGTCTGGGCCTCACACTCATGCAGCCACCTTCCCCGCATAGACAGATGGCTGGCCCACCTGGCTGCCCAGTCCTGGGAAAATCTAGGCTGCCAGGAGCCCCTCACCCCTCCGCCACCCAGAGACCTGGAGAAGCGACAAGGTGCCCATCTTGAGTCATAGGTGCTTCTGTGAGTTTTCTGTGGGCAGAATGAGGCTCAGGGTCTCAGAGGAGAACTGGGGTCTCCCCACTGCCTCCCGCGGCTGGGGAGAGGATCCGGGAATGGACTGCGCATTTATTCTGGACCTCCTGTGTGCTGTTCTGGAATCACTGACTCCCAGCCCTCAATTCAGTGGACATAGTTCATAGTCACCCCATTTTGCATATGAAAAAACTGAGACTCAGAAGGGGGATGGAGCTCACAGACTGGAGCAAGCATGGACATGAACTGTGTCCATTACATAACTGTGTCCATGTACCCTCCTGTCCACTCTGTTTCCTCAGTAGAGCACCCAGTGCTGGAATGAAGATTAAAAGGGACCAGAAGACAGGGGGATCCTCAGTCAGGGCCCATTTCGCTTCCCTCTGTGGCCTACAGGCCCTACTTTCCTACCTTTGGCTCCGCCCCCACCAACCCTAGACCAGAGGGGGCAAGGCTTTGCCTTAAGTCACACAGCAGGCTAGGAGCAGAGCTGTGGCTGACATTTCCCCTCACCCCAGGCTGAGGGTCTTTCTCCTGCCATCCCAGCTCAAGGTACCCTTTATGGATAACCTTGGCCACCAGATTCAGGCAAAGCAGGCACTTTAATATGGTTTACCCCTCTTCATTCATTTAGTCACTGTACTCAGGGCCTGCTCTTTTTATTATCTGTACAACTGGGAGGGTGTAGATCCCACCTGATAACTTCAAAAGTCTTTAGTTTTTTTCTTTTAGGGGTTTTGAGAACTCAAAATCCCTGGGTTCTAATTTTGCTCTGCCTCTTTTGAATTGTGTGACTTTGGGCAAGTGCCTGACCATCCCTGGACCTCTGTTTCCTTATGGGAAATATGGTAAAAGGTCCGTCCTCCCAGGGCGGTAGAGAGAATTCAACCAGTTAAGATGTGGAATGGGCTCAGAACTGGGCACACACTGGGCATTCCATATGTGTTCACAGTTACTATTAACTTTGTTATTATTGCTTCCTGGTTCCATCCAGAAGGAGCTGGGCAGAAGAACCCCCCAGTTTCTTCTGCCCCCTCCTGGGTGCGCCCTGGGAAGCCCCTCTCCTCTACAAGCTTCCCAAACTGGCCTCTGCCCACAGCGCCATTCAGGGTGGTTGGCACAGCACAAGGCAAGAGCAGGAGGCCGGCCCATGGCAGCATCAGCAAATGGGCACCAGCTGGGCTGGTGGCTGGGGCGAGCTGGCAGCTGCCTGAAGCAAGCAGGCCTGGCAGCCCTTCCCCCGCCCACCCCTGGCACTGTGCCCACCAGCCTCAGGTTTCTCAGGCGGCCAGAGGGGGCAGGGAGGTCTGGCTGGGCTTCAGGGTTGGGCAGGCAGCTTTCATCTCTGGGCCCTGTTCCTTCCAGGTGCCTTCCCAAATGCAAGGCAGGTTGAAGAGCGCCAGGCTCACCCGCTCCTGGCCTCCCATGTAGCCTCTTCACCTCCCTCTCCAACACTCCCTGCAGCCTCTAGGCCATTCCAGCCCCAGGGCCTTTGCACTAGCTGTGCCCCTGCCTGGTACACTCTCACTCAATCCCTCCATGCCTCCTTCATCTCCTTTACGCCTCGTCTCAAAAGTCACCTCCTCCAAGAGTTCCTTCCTGTCTAGAGTACACCCCATTGGCCCCCTCCATTCCCTGCTTTGTTTCCCCGACAACACATTCTTATTAATTTAACTGTGACTTGTTTTCTCTTTTGTTTTTTTTTTTTTTTTTTTTTTTTTATGGGGGTTTTTTCTTCATTTTTAAACTGTGACTTGTTATTCTTCATCTTTTGCTCACGATAGCCCCCTATCTAAAGTACACTCATTTATTAGGCAGTCCCCAACATACCAAGAGTAAGCTCACATCACCTCCTCCTCCTCAGTCTCCCAGCTGTCCCCTAGGCTGGCCCTGGAGTACACACTGCATCCAGTCCCTGGAACCAGGCTCCTATGGCCATGGTGGCACCAGATGGATGCCCTGAGTAGCCAAATTCAGCTCCATGAGATGCCCTAGGCTCTGACAGCCCCAGTACATAAGGGAACTTCTCATGGCTAGTTCCCACCTCTACATCTCCCCAAATAAACCCAAGGGTGGAGGCCTGGGATTCCCCTTTGGGGTGTGGCCCCATCAGTCTACCTGACACCCCCTGGGAGAGATGGGAAGGCTGCGGGAGGGGGAGAGCCAGGCTTTGTCCAAAGACAGGGAAGGGCCAAGGGTGAGAGGGCAGGTATATGTGCTGCCTCTGATTCTCTCTGTGTCTCTCCATGTCTCTGGGTTCCTCTGTCTGCATCTCTGTTTGTGTGTGTCTGTCCTCTGTCAGTTCTGAGGCCCCACTCCTGATGTTGGAGGTGGTACCTCCTTTCAGCTGTACGGTGGGTGTTCTCCTCAACATCTACCCTGAACCCCTCCAGAGGTCAACTGAGGCCAGTCCTTACCTCTTCATCAATTCTACACCTCCCAGTAAGGCTGAGTGAAGTAGACACCTTGCTCTGGCCTAGGCTGGGACTCCCTCCAGCCCTAGAACTCACAGGGTGGGTACGGGGAGGTGATGGCCAGTTCTCTCTGCCATTGGACTGACATCTGCCTGGCCAAGAACAGACTTAACTTTAACCCAGAATAAGGACAAGGGTCCTGGGATAAATATCAGGAAGCTGGGGCTCAGCAGGGGGTCCTGGAGGGCAGTCTTGGCCTACGGACCCTGGATGAGGCTTTGGCTGCCGGAAGCTTAGAACACAGACTCAGCCTGGAGGTGGCTAAGCCATGCTGACTGCCTGTCCATACTGCAAACCACAATTTCCCCTCATCCCTTTTGGCCACTGAGTGTGAAGACTGGAGGAGGCGATGTCAGCTCAGAAGCTGCCTACATCCAAATCCCACTTCTCCTCTCTCTTGGCTGTGTGACCTTGGGAGTCCCTTCTTTGGGCTTCTGCTTCCTTTTCTGTGAAATAGATACAACAACAATTCCTGACTCATAGGGCTGCTGTGAGAAGGGAATAGAATTGCTAAGCCCTCAGAAAACAATGTCTGATACAGAAAGTGGAGCTAGGAACTGGAGTTTTGAAGCATAAATAGGAGTTTTCCACATGGGAAAAGCATTCCAGGCAGAAGGAACAGCATGGGCAAAGGCCTGGAGGTGGGAAATTGTAATCATAACAAAGATCTACAACAACCATCCAAGAAGCCCGAGCCCTGTGCCTGGTACTTGTCTTCAACAACCATGAGTATCCAATGTTCCTACAAGCAGCTATTTTTGAGCTCCATTTTATAGACAAGAAAATGAGGCACAGAGAGGGTAAGTGACTTGTCCCAGATCACCCAGCAGTAGGCAGCTGAGTCAGGGCTGGAATCCAGGTCCAGCTCTCACACACTACCCTCACTCTAGGCCAGCTGGGGCTGGGTCAGCTGGGCCCAGTATGAGCAGCGATTCCCCTGGGATGATGGAGTCGGCTGGAAGCAGGGGAGGGTGCAGCCATGACCTTTACTGGCACTCATTCAAGGAGGTTGACCAGACTGGCCAGCAAAGGCTAGCAGTGGGGCTTGATGGTGTCTGGGGAGGCTTGGAGGCCTAGCTTGCCTGCTGAACTGATGGGGGAGGGGGTCAAATGGGGGAGGGAAGACGCCCAGAGATTGTGCTGATGCTGGCAGAAAACTCTGCTTCAAAATTTTATCAGCTCAGCTCAGAGGAGGTGGGGGTGGGGCTGGGTGCAGAAGACGAATGTGGAGGGGGAAACCTGGCCCTGCATTGTAATGAGCCAAGGCAGCCCCTGCCCCCTGCCTAAGACAGGCACCTCCTCCATTTCTCTGCCTCCATGACCTGCCTCCAACATTGCTTCACTGTTGGCCCCAGTGGGCTTGTTGCTAATTGGTAGGGGTGGGTGGGGGTGGAGGTAGGGGGGGTAAATGGGGTCAAGGTCAATGAATCAAGGTCAAGACAGGGAAACTCTCCTGGCTCTCCTATCTACACACCCTGGAGACCTGGAGCTCCATGGCCTCATCTAATGCTTAAACCATTCCTATTAGTCAGCATGGCCCATTATGCCCATTGTACAGAGGGAGAAACTGAGGCGCAGAACAGTGATATGTCCAAAGTCACACAGGGGCTGCATTTGGAATATAGACACACAGATAGGAAGCAGTGGCCCTGGCTTTGGCTACCAGCACCCTATGACCTTGAGAGTCTGGACCACACATCTGGACTCCATATCTCAGCCTAGGCGGCTGACCACCTGGGATACTCTATGCCCATCACTGCTCAGCCATCCTACAGCGCTCAGCTCAGTCATACCTCCTCTTCCAGCAAGTTGCCATGGATTTTCCCCACTCTCAAAAACCCTGCCAGTCTCAACCTCAGGCATTTGACCACAGAACCAGTAAACACCCAGCTGGAAGGGCCAGAGCTAGGGACACTGACAACCAGAGAGGGTGGTGACCTAGCCAAAGTCACATAGCACCCCAGCTTCCCACTCATAGCACAAATGTGTGCCCCATCAGGCCTTTGCTGGAGATCTGAGAGTCAATCAACCGGTGTTCACAGTGCACACACCAGCATTCTTATCCCTGTTCCCAACAAGGCCATATCTTGCCCTTCAGACCTTCTGGGACAGGGTCTCATCTGAGACCCCAAGGGTCTGCCACCTCCTCAGACATCAAAGCCAAGCTTGTCTCTGCCTTTAGGTCTTCAGGATGCACCGGACCCTCCTCTCAGACTCTCTTTGCACCATATCTCCTTCCTTTAGACCTTCACATCGCATGAGCCTAACCCCTCTGACCCCAGTGTAGGCCACTTCCCCCCTTAGCCCTCCCATTTGCACCCACCTCCCCCTTATAGTGTATGGGCGCCTTTTCCCTCTGACCTTGGAAAGGTCAGCCTCCCCATTCCGACCTAGTATAGGTTGCCTCTTCCTTTGGACCTTGCTTGGGTCTGCCTACTCCATCTTCCGCCTCCTCCCATGGACCTTGCCACAACCCACCAACCCCCCAGAACCTCCCATAAATTCATCTTCCCCTTCAGACCTCTTGTTGGTCTGCCTCCTCCCTTCGACTATGCCTGGACCCACCTACCACATCAGACCTTACATATGCCGCCTCCTCCTTTGGACCTTGCAGCCTTGTGAGAGCCCACCTTCCCCCTTGGACACTGGAGCACTCCATCTCCTCCCAGCTCACCTCTCTCCCGCACGAAGTAGGCCAGGTAGAGGTCAAGCTCCTTGACTGCCACTCCGATGTGGTGCGGCTGCACACAGAGCACTGGGTGGCCGCACTGCGCCGCCTTGACCAGGCGTTCGCCATCGGTGCTCTCCAAGGGGATGCCCTTGAAGAGGATGACCATGACCAAGTCCAGCCGCCACACTTTGTCAGCCTGGCGCAGGCAGTCGATGCGACGCATCTTGCCCTTCTGGTCAGGGTTGGAGAGCACGCAGCCCGGCGCTTTCTTGCCAGTGATGGCCAACACAAAGTCCTCGCGGCACTCAGGCCGGATGTCCTTGCGCAGCTTGGCCAGCAGACGCGAAGCCCACTTCTGCTTCACCTCAGCCTTCTCACCCAGCAGCTCATCCTTCACTGCACGCTCTTCATCCTTGGACATCCGCTTCTCGTGCTTCTTAAAGTACTTGCGCTTCCGCGCCTGCAGGTTGAACCAGGTGTAGGCAAAGGCGCGTACATGAGGCAGCAGCGCCTCAATGAACGGGTGGAACTCATCCTGTGGGTGAGAGAGGAGGAAAATCAGGAGGCGATGGGGACCAGGGACCCATTACCTGGACCAGAAGCCTAGGGCTCAGACCCCCAGGCAAACTCAGTGAGCAGGGCAGTGATGTGGGCAGGGGGCCACTGTAGACCCCTCCACTTCCTGGAGAGAGCTGAAGGAACCCAGCAGGAGTTTGTGGAAGACAGGTGAGAACCCACTGCCCATATGGAGAAACTGAGGTTTGCACTAGGTGGAAAGCCCAGGCCAACGAAGACATTTATGGAAGACTGTCTTGAACCGCAAAACAGGACTAGCTGAGGGTCCCAGGAGGAAACCGGTGGGGAGCCATTGTACAGATGGGAAAACTGAGGTCAAGAGAATGAGGATGTCCTAGATCCATTCTCTGCCTTCTAGCACTGAGGTTTGAAAGTATGATAAAGAGAGCTCTGGCTGCCTGACCTCTGGTGGCACAGTGGATAAAGCATCGACCTGGGAACACTAAAGTCGCTGGTTCGAAACCCTGCACTTGTCTGGTCAAGGCATATATGGGAGTTGATGCTTCCTGCTCCTCCCCCCTTTCTCTCTTCCTCTCTCTCCCCCTCCCTCCTCTCTAAAATGAATAAATAAATTTAAAATTAAAAAGAGAGCTCTGGCTGGGTGGCTTAACCGATTAGAGCACTGTCCTGGTACACCAAGGTTGGGGGTTCAATCCCTGGTCAGGGCACATACAAGAATCAACCAGTGAATGCATAAATAAGTAGAACAATAAAATCTCTTTCTCTAAAATCAATAAGTAAAAAATTTAAATTAAAAACAGTACCATAAAAAACAAGACAGTGAATATTTTAGTTGCCACTACTCTACTCTGCACTGTAAATGCAACAAAGGTGAGATATAAATGATGAGTATAGCACTATTCTAATAAAACTTTATTGACAAGAACAGATGGTTGGCATCATGTCCCTAGGCTATAGTGTGAGCTCTAATGTCGAGAGCAGGGCCAAGCATAGAGTGGTGCCCAATGACTGCAGTCAACCAGGCTTGGAAGATAGTGTTTGGGCTCCTTTCTCAGACTCACTGCTCAGCAGAGAAAGTTGACAGCAGATGGGGGTCCATGGCTGTTTCTATTGGCCCTTGGCACTGATGGAAAAAATGAGAACAAGGGGCTGTTTCTAAAGACCACATGTACAGACAAGACTCTCTGAGGCCCACAGGCCAAGACTATGACCTCTGGATGTCAGGGGCTGATAGAAGGGTGGGGCTCCTACATAGGCCCATTGATGTGACCAGGAAAGCTGAGGCCTGAGACACCAGGTCAGAATACATTAGAGACAGGGGAGCTCAGCCATGGAGGTTCAGAGCTAGAGAGAGGGAAACCTGGGGGCCAGTTCACCTTACCCTGTCCCCCACAGAGCCATTCCACTGAGGCCTGAAATGGCTGAGAAAAAATGAAAAAACTGAGGCCTGGGGAGGCTGAGACTACCCAAACCTGTGACTACAATACCTCCCTCCCATTGCGCCTAATTGGTGCTGCTGGACCCACAATGAGAAAACAGAGGCCCCAAGAGGGGACCCAGTCATGAGGGTCTGGGACTGGACCCACACCCATCTGACTTTCCCCACAAAAGCAGCAGCCCCAGTAGCACCCCTTCGAGAGCCACATGGGAAGCATCTTCCCCTTCTAAGGGGATAGGAGGACTGCATCATTCTCTCCATTTCTTAGCAAGGGAACAGTCTGCAGAACACCCAGGACCTGGTTTCTCAGCCTCAAGGAGTGAGACATTCAAGGAGAAAGGAAGACAAGAAAGACATTGGTCCCACCTCCCCACTCTTGCCTGGACGAGGCTTCTTAAATGGAATGATAGCTCTTCCTGGCTTATGAACTTCACTATCTGCCCAGCTCTCAAAAGGCTGAATTAGCTATTACTATTATTATTGACATAGTTGTTATGATTATTTTGGTTGCTTGCAATCTTTCAGGGGGCAGGAAAAGGCCTAAGGCTTTGCTATACATTTCGTGATGGCAAAACAGGCTCAGAGAGGGGTGGAGACCTGGCCTAGGTCCCATACTCAGGGTCTGTGTGATGCTAAGAACCCAGGACGCCCAGCGCCTGCAAAGGCCATCAGGCCCCTTTCTCAGAACAGCCTGCTCTCCACCAGGATGGGGTCTCAGAGAGAGAGAGAAACAGCTGCTCTGGGCTCTTGGTTTGCTTTCTAGATGGGCACTGCTGGGCTCAGTCCCACCTCTAGACCTGGAGGCTCTTGGCATCCCCCTGACCAGCACACCCTCCCTGCTCTGTTTCATCTCCCTGTGAGCCATCTCTGGCCATGGGGTGCTTGGGGGAGGAGGATGACCTCAGATTTCACCTATTACTGAGGCTCTGAAAATAGCCTCCCGCCCTCACCAGGGGCTTGTGCGCCCAGCTCCCCACTCCAATGTGCCCCGAAGCGTGAGTCACTGGAACAACTGTTGTAGAGACTGGACTTGAGCCCTTTTCTGCTGCCCCCACTGCACTGGCCTGCTGAGGCAAAGGGAAGATTGAGGGGCCCATCTCCTGCCAGTCTCTGTCCAGCCTGAGTTGCCGGTCCTGTGCCTGAATACCACCCAGCCTGCCAGCTCCGGAGATGGGGAGCCACTGGCGCAGAGTCACACAGCCGCCGGTCAGCAGAGCTGGGACCAGAGCCCAGGCCATCTGGCTCGAGAAATGGGTGGTGGGGGTGGGGAATCAATAGAGGCACAGGTCGCTGTCCTGTGGAGGGGATGCCAAGGCAATGGTGTGGATGTTGGGCTGTGGCTGCTACCCAAGTTCTGGTGACTACTGGGGCCCTGATAAGAGGGAGCTGGGAACAGGCAGCTGGAGTGTCAGCTAGCAGGGGCAAGCCACAGTCCCCAGACTCCTCTCCTCTCCTTGACCACCTTCCTCTCAGCACCTCCCCACTTCTGAGCCCCTCTTCCTCAATCCCTTTCTTGGTCTGGGCTCCTCCTTCTGAGCCCCCACACCTTTTCCAGCTCCTTTCTTCTCCTCCCCCACCCCTTCTCTAACCTCTCCACCCCCCAGGGGAAATGTGCCAGGTAGGCAAGCAGGGGTGGGAGCCCACGTCACCAGTGACCCTAACTGGTCCTGGAGGAAGGAAGACAAACAGTCTGTAACTGGGTCATGGACCTGCTGCCCCATCCTCCCTTGTCCTCTCTGGGAGGTCAGGCCAGAGGTAAGGCAGGCCTGTCACTGTCTTTGTCCAACAAGACTTGCAACAACTAAGGCCTCTTCCACAGGCACCTCCCAATGCCCTCACTGGCTGACAGGGCAAAGGAGACAGCCAAGGCAAGCTAGATGCTGAAAATCCTCCCAAACTCCTACACATCCCTCAAAGCCCCATCTCTAGTGTTCTTTACTTCAGGCAACCTTTCCTGCGCTCTTCAGGGTTCCCTCAGACCTAGCTTGGACCACACAAACCGTGGGGTCTGAGTCCAGCTCTTGCTCCTCCTACACCCTAAGTCCCAGAGCTGAGGCCCTCATTGCCAGGCAGACCCCGTGAGGGAATGAGGCTGGGTGTTATCAGCCTCCATTTCACCTTCTGTATGACCCAGGAACAAATAACTGCTCCATTTTGGGCCTCAGTTTCTCATGTTGTACAATGGGCAAAAAGGGACATTGTGATCTGTAGGGGATTAGAGGGTACTTGTCTATTGCCCTGGTAACCAGGGAGGGGAGGGGGTAGAGTAGGATTAGGCATTTCTCAGAAATCCCGCTGGGACTTCAAGGCCAAGGAGGTTAGCAGCTTTGAGACAGGCATCGGGGTCCCAGCCCTTGCTGGGCCCTATGGATTGGACAACTATACACTGGCCTGTGCCCCTCCCTGTGCCTCTCTATATCCCTCCCACCCTGACAGTTCAGGGCAGCAAACCAGCACAAGCACATGGAACTCCAATTCCCACCCCAAAAGTGTTCCAGGAAGGATTCTCTTTTCTTTATTCACTCAATGAACAACAAACATTATTGAGAATCTATCTTATTCACCTCCTAAGTGCTTATCCCAAATTCCTTAGCATCCTTCAAAGCCCTGATTCCAATGTCCCCTTCTCCAGGTTAAGCCCAGGTGTGAAATGGCAAACAGCAGAGCCCATATGCAAACACAGACCCATCTGGCAGTAGTTAGAGTTCCTAACCTAGGGTTGCTCCTGCCTCCAACTCCAGAGCATCATCGCTTATGAACAGCTCTTATCTAATGAGGGAGAGAGTCATTCAGTTGTTCAACAAACATTTACTGAGTACCTACTATGTGCCAGCTCCATGCACAGTGCTGGGGAGCTGCAGTGACTTGGCCTCAGCCCCCACCCAGATCCTGATCTGGGGCAGTGATGTACATTAAACAAGCCAACAAGAATGTAATAAAACACCAGATTGAATAAGTGGTTTGAAGAAATTTAAAGAAGTTTGAGGGGGTCAGAGAATCCCTTGGGTGTTTTTTTTAACTGGAGGTGGTCAGGGAGAGCCTCTCATAGGAGAAGACACTTGAACAAAGACCTGAAAGATGACAATCCAGGGTAGGAGCTTTCCAGGTGGAGAAAACAGCACCAGCACATGCAAAGGTCTGAAGAAAGGACCATGCCTAATGTTTTATGGTAACAGCGAGGAAGTGGGTGAACAAGAGAGAGAGAGTGGAGGGGTGAAGGCAGAGAAGAAATTGAGATTTGCTGTGAAGGGCCTTTTGGGCCACAGGGTAAACAGACTAGACAGTGAAAACTCCCCACCAAATTGACAAGTGAGTATGAGCCCTGGATGTCTGAATTCCCTCTCTGGGAAGAGGGTGGGGACTGAGCAAGAGGGCCATGGTGTTCAAGAGAGACAAAAGGGGCAAGGTTGTGCCTTTTGGAGGCTGAGCATTTATTGTGCTCACTGTCCGGAAGAAAGACTGAGGCACTGAGAATTAAAGCCACTGGCCCAAAGTCACAGAACCAGGAAGGAGTATAGCTAGGACTTCAACCCAAGTCTGTGACTGTGGACCTCATCAGCCCCACTGCTGGGCCCCTTGAGCATGGGGCCTGACACCATCCTTGGGGCCCCCAACAATGTCCACTCTGTGCTCTGTATGTTCTCTCTGAATTCTGTGTGGTTCCTATCCCTCCCTCCATCCTGGGCCACATGTTGACACCAGCTCCTTTTTGGGGAAGCCCATCCCAGCCAAAGTGGCAGCCTGGTCCTGCCTGGTACCTTGTTTCCTGCCCATCCCCTTGCCTAAACTGTAGCCCCTCTAGGGGATGGACTTGAACTTTTTTGTTCATTGCTGTGTCTCCAGGATCCAGATCAGTGATGGGACAATCTCATTCTTTATCTGTTGACCCCATTCACACACCTGTGACAAAGGCTGCTGGTACCCACTTGGTCCAGCCAAACTTGGGAAGACCCTGGACAGGGATGGGCCGGGAGGAAAGGTCAACAGAAAAACCCTCGTGGGGTATCTGCTTTTGTGGGGCAACTGCTATCCACAATTATTTGGTGCCTACTGTATACCAGGCACTGTGTGAAGGGGGAAGAATTGGAGGAAAGCATGATTGTGTTCCCCATTGGGGGACACAGAAGGAGACTCAGTGTCTTCTCTCAACTGGCAGAGTCATCCATCCATTTACTCATCCATCTATCCATTCATGCAATAAATATTTATGAGCACTAACTGTGTGCCAGGCTCTGTGCCTCAGAGGTGTCCTGCTTCCCTGAATCCTTGGGCAGTCTGAGTAGGTGAGGGTTACCAGTCACTTCATGGCACTGGGAGGACACAGAAGCATGGGAGGGCTAGATCACCTGCCCAGAGTCACACAGTTGGAAAAAACTCCATTCTGAGGCTCCTGAACCAGATTTGAATGCAGATCTGAGGCTACCCTCAGTTTCTGCTACCCACTCCCCACCCTTAGGGTACATCTGAGGTGGATGGAGCCAACTCATAGATGAGGTCTCATGAGTGTGCATGGGAGTGTGGGGGTGCCCCTGCACTACTGACGGCAAGTCAACATGGACCCAAGTGCCTGAATGCGGGTAGGGGCTGCATGTGGCAGGAGGCCCCAGGGCTTAGTATTTCACATTTATTGTCATGAGACAGGAAGGGAGGAAAGCTCAGGCAGAGAGACAAAAGAGAGACATAGAGATAGAGGGAGAAAGAGGGAGAAGAGAGACAGACAGAGGGAGGAGGTAGAGAGAGAGATAGAGGGAGAGAAAGACAAAGAGTGACAGAGACACAGACAAGATAGGAGGGAGGGAGAAAGAGGAAGAGGAAGAAGGAGAGAGAGAGAGAGAAGGAGGAAGAGAGAGAGAGAGAGAGAGGGAGGAGGAGCTGAGAGAGGGAGGAAGGGAGTGAAGGAGGGAAGGAGGGAGAGAGAGAGAGAGAGAACGCTGACTAGGCCAGAATTCCAGCTTTGAGATTTACAAGGCTACAAGGCACTGGGCCCTGTGCTGAGGCACCTCTGCCCGGAGGGAAGGAAGGGGGAGAGATACAGAGACAGACATGGAGCAAGGCTGTACCTTTTACAGGATCTAATCAGAGGCCATCAGACCCTGGGTGGGGCACACAGGGAGTGCCCACCTGCCCAGGTATGGCCAACCAACCCGGTGTGAAGTGGCCCAAACCCCCAGTCTCATCAGCCATGCTGTGCTGCAGTGGGCAGGCCTCGGCTGTCTCTGGTCTTGGCCCCTTTCCCAGCCCAAATGTGCTGAGGAAGCCTGACCCCAGCATAGCCCACACCAGGCCTAAAACTCATTGCCTTCTACCTCTCCCCAACCCCCATGAGAAGTGCTTAATGAAGATCAACTGAAATCAAACAAACGTTGGGGTCCTCTCCCAGCCTCAGTCTCCCTGCTGAAGAAATGGCATTGAAAAGAGTACCTCCCTGAGAAGGACTGAGGTGAAGGAATGAAGGAAAAAATGAATGAATGAGGGAGGGGGCCCTGGTGACTGCACTGGCTGTGGCCCTGGGGAATCCTGGGCACTGCAGCCAAGAGGGATTTGGCCCCAAACCCGGAATAACTAACGTGGCGGTGGCCGCATGCAGGAGGGAGGCAGGGAGGGAGGCCCAGAGCGGGGCAAGCGCAGGGAGGCCGGCCTTCCTGCCGGCAGGATTTATGGAAGTAACGGCTGCTCCACACAGTTCCTCTTAAGAGTAAAAGTGAAAAAGTGCTTGAGTCACCACCATTGAAACAAGGACAGGGCTCCCAGAATCCTTCAGGGCCAACCCCCCTCAGGTGGGCAGGGCCAGGGGGCACAGGGTGGTTGGCACCAGAGCTGCCCCCACCCCCACCCTAGGCAAATCTCAGCTCCTAGGAGGATCCGGGTCGGATCAGCTAAAAGGGAGCTATTTTAGGCTGAACTCAGGTTGTAAAATTAGTCAAGTCAAGGGGGGTGATGGAGGCCCAGAGACAGCAATACAGGGAGAGACAGATGAGATGAGAGAGAGACACAAAGAGGGGAAAGAGATGATGAGAAACAGAAATGGAGAGAGAGACAACAGAGACAAAGACAGAGATAGACAGATGGAATGACAAGGAGAATCAGAGAAAGACAGGGAGAAACAGAGGAGAGACAGAGACAGGGAGAGGAGAGATAAAGAGAGAGAAATGGGATGGGTCAGAGAGGGAGACTGAGCCAGAGAGTCAGAGGTCCTGCAAGGGCAGTCAGGGTCCTCCCAGGTCCCCTAGCTGGAGACTTCAGACCCTGCTGAGCCTGCAAAGAGCTGAAGGGATTAAACTGAGGCTGGAGGGGCATGACCTGGAGGGCGGTTAGGGCAACTCCCCTCCAGAGTAGAAGCACGTGGGAGAATAAATAGAGGCAGGGGAGCTCCCTGTGTTTGGGCTACTCCCTCCCCACTCCAGTGGGGAGCGCTCTAGTTCCCTCTGCCTGTTTCAGTCTCATTGTCTCCCTGTTTGCACCCACCAACCTCTGATTTTTGTGATTTCACATTTCTACCCGCCTGGCTAATCCTTGCCCTGCTCCTGGGGAAAGCCAGGCCCAGTGAGTGCCCAAGTTTACGAATACTCTAATGCCAGGGCTCTGGTTCTCCCCGCCACCCCCTCTCTGCAACGTGGATGGAGGCCTGTCTCCCGAGGCTTCGTGATGGGGGAATTCCAGGGCGCAGTGACAACAGGCGGCCTTCCAACCTCCTAGCCTGGAATAGCCTTGCTCTGCCTGCACCCCCCTTCCATTGCTCTAGAGAGTATGCAGGAAGGGCAGAGGGGGCAGAGGCACCCAGCGCCACTCAGGCCACCCACCCGCTAAGGCTGGAGAGAGGGAGGCCCAAGGTCATGCAGCAACTGGACTAGAACCCTGGTTTTTATTGGGGAACTTCAGGATAACTGGGAGACTGGGGTGGGTCAGCGATGACTACTTTGAGAGACTCCCCCCAAAGTTGCTCAGAGTGGGAAACTGAGGCCTAGAGAGGGGCAAGGACTTGCCCAAGGTCGCTCAGGTGATCATGGGTAGGACAAACTTGAGACCCCTTCAGCAGCAGCCCTCACTGTCTGTGCCTGTAGACAGGAGCCCCTCAGTGTGTGCTGAAGGGGGCCAGTAATAAAGATCCTACTGTGAATGAGGGGGACCCCTGGCAGAAACTGACCGTCTCTGGGGGCCCAAGCTGGGCATCAGTGTACTTCCACACAGTGCTCCTCAGGACATGCAGGACCACACTTCAGTTTGGAGGCCATGTTCTCCCTCTCTCCAGAACCTGCCTTAGCCCCATGTCAACTCAGGGGAAACTGAGGCCAGAATGTCAACGGCCTACAGACACACAAGGACACGGTGGGGGAGGGGGCAAAGCTGGAAGGTAAAACCAGCAGAAGCGGGGGTGTTGTCCAAGAGGGAGCTGGGACGTCCCCGGGTGCAGCGTGGGGAAGGGCAGCTCCCTCACCCGGTCATTGCACCAGGGCTCAGCCTGGGAGCGCGGCCAGGGGTGAGAGGCTACGAAGGGGCAGGTGCCGGCGGGCGAGGGCGTGAGCAGCGCCGCAGTGCCCGCCAGACCCCAAAGCGCCGGCCTCCCGGCTACTCCCGACTCCTCCCGGCAGCGGCGGCTCAATAATCCCTAAATCGATGCGGCGAGAACATCGGGATGGTGTGGGGGGCCGGGCTCGGGATTGGAAGGGTAGCGGGAGACCGAGCCGGGACGTCGAACACCCCTCCCCCTACCGTTGGTGCCTCCAAGTTCGCGCGCCCCCTCCCCCTCCACGCACACGTGGGCCAATAATGGGGGAAAAGGCGGCCCAGGCTAGAGTGACGGGGCGCAACCTTGGTTGCGGGGAATACATCAAGAGTGCTGAGGAGCCCAGGGGCTAGCCAGAACCCCCTCAAATCCTCTTAGAGGCAGACCCCTGTCCAGGCACGGGGTTCACGCAGAGCCCAGTATTTGGGGGTGCCCCTCAGACCTTCCCGAGTGGGTGGGGGAGCTCGTCCTGCATCGGGGGCGAACCTGCAGCCAGAGCCTCAAGCCCGGGAGGGGGGAGGTCCTAGGCATCGGAGGGGACTGAAGGAGCCGCGGAGCAGAAGTCCCAGGTGAGTGTCGGGTCTAGGAGGGGGTCCCGAACCAGCCCATCCCCCACTGGCCCCTGGTCCTTGTTCTGGGCATTCCGGCCGGGACGGCCAGAGGGACGCGTGCCTTTTTCGTCCCGCCTCCTCAGGCTTCCAAACTCCGGGGCTGGCATGCGGGGGACGCGGGGCCGAGGCGCGGGCGGCGCGGGCGGCAGGGGGGCGTACCTGGGTCAGGCAGAGCGGGGACGAATACATCCCGGGCGCGGCGGGAGGCGCAGGGCCGGCCGGAGCGGGCGCGCTGAACTTACTGAGTCATTTTTCCAACCCCCCCCCCCCCCCACCGCGGCCGCTGCCGGCGCGCGCTCCTCGCCGCCTCCTCCCTCGGTCTCCCTCCCTCTTCCCTCCCGCTCTCTCCCTCCCTCTCTCCTGCGTCTTTCTCTCCCTTTCTCTTCTTTTCCTGCCCCCCACCTTCTCTCCCTGTCCCCTCCTCCGTCTCTGTATCTCTGTCTCTCCTCCCTCTGGCACTGGCAACCTCCCCCCTCTCCCCCAATTTCTCTCTCCTCCCACTGCTCAACATCCAACTTTGAAAGAAACGAGGGAAAAAAAGAGCGCGAACAAGGAAGGAGAGCCTCTCCCCTTATGCCTCATGAACCCCATTATTGCTATTATTACGAATTTCTAGCGGCTTGGCTCCGGACACAGGACGGGGGACGGGGACCCGTGGCCGTACTCAATGAGACCGCAGAGGGTCCCCCAGGACCGCCTGCCCAAGTCAAGTGGGGTGGGGGAGCTGGGCTGTTGCTGGACATTTGGGGACCGAACGTGAATTTTTAAGATCCCCCCTCAACCCGCCTGGAGCTGGCCGGGAAGTTGGAGAAACGAGCCGGGGGTGGGGGTGGGGGGTGGAGAATGAAGCAGTGACGTGTGCAGAGGCCTCGCTTTCCTCTTAAAGATGTACTTCCCGGGGTGTATAGACGGGGTCCCCTGCACCACCTCCCCCTGGTCCCTGTGTAGACAGACAGGGGCTTCAGTGCAGCTCCTCCCCCCCGACAGAAGGGCTTAGCTACCACTGAGACCCCACTGGCAAGAGGAGCGGTGGCTAACCCAGGAGCCTCCAGGAATCTATTCTTTCCACCTTCGCCAGAACCAAAGGGGAACTGGGGAGGAGGGAGGCCAAAGCCACCCCCCTATTCTCCCCAGTACCCCAGAAGTAAGATGTACAAACAGAACTTCAGGCTGGCCACATAAATCCTTACAGCCTCTTCTGGGGTATGCACTGATTTCCACATACCCCAACCATGTGCCCATTTCACAGATCTGGAAACTGAGGCACAGTGAATGGCTTGGAGCCAGGCCATCTGGCCCAGTAGCCCACATTCTTCAAGGTCCATTGTTCTCTAAGCACAGAACTGCCCTCCCCCATCTTGAGCTCCCAGGGTGTCTGGTGACCTTGGCCCCAACTCCTGACCTCAACTCTCCCACTCCTGGATTCACTCCCTGCATCCTCCCAATCTGTCTCAGAGGCTGCCTAAACTCTCCTTCCCACCTTGAAGACTAGGGTGGCTTGGATCCTCGCTTGTATCCCTTGGTGTCTTGCTCTATAAAGTGGCCCACCCTATAAGGTTAGTTGACATAAGGATGTTACTTAGTAGAGCCTTGACTTCCTATCAAATGTGCAAGGAGACATTGTTTAAAAGTTTGGCCATTTTGACTAGTCTCTCTGAACATCTTGAGGCCAATGACACACTGTTACCAATTTGGGGCAGCTATCCCATGCCCAGGGGCATGAAGTATGTCAACAACCCTGATATTTCCCTGTATTACTGGAGAGAAAACCGAGTCCCACAGAAGAGAGGCCACTTGTCCAGGTCCCCACTGCTGGATGAAGAGGAAGCAGGATTCATACGAAGCACATATTCCCTGGTCACCCTGTGCTCCTCACTGCGTGTGGCTGACAGTTATTCAAACAGTGCTTAGCACATCCTGAGCACTTCACAAATGTTAAAAAAGAAACCCATTGTGCAGCTGTGGTGGGCATTTCAAACTCCAAGAGGAAATAGGGAAAGCAGGTGTCTAGGAGCCCAAACATCAACATAACACAAAACAATATTTTATTATTTTTAAAACTCTAGGAACACGTAGATGACCAAATCCCCAATTCACAGACATCTAAAAATTAAAGTGGATTTCTCCTCAGACTGCCACCCCATCTCTGCCCTGCCTGCAACCTTCACATAGCAGTTGAGGTTCCTTTCCAAGGAAAAGTTTCAGGAGCACAGACTGCTCTCTTGGAACCTCAATTTCCATATCTATGAAATGGCAACATTAGGATGCATCTTGGAAGGTTGGGAAGATTGGAGTCTTTGAGATAATGTGTGTGAGAACTGTGTTAATATTAGTTGTGGTAGACAGTAGAACCTTCTGCAAATTCACTAATAGCAACTACCAGCATATATGTGTGTATATGTTGGCCAAAGTAGGTTTACAGTTATAATACAGGAATACATACATAAGAATAAAGTGTTTCACTACTCACAAGTGTAAACCTACTCTTGCCACCCTTTTTTTATATATATATCCCACAGTTCAGGAAGGAGAGGCCCCTTCAGTGCACTTAGCAGGTCCACAGCAGGCCAGTTATGTTGCATGTTGCAGGGTTACAGCCTGAATCTGCATCTCCAGCCAGCAGCTGTGCCTCAGTTTCCCCCTCTGTGAAATGAGGTGATCAATGATAGTTCCTAACCCCTGGGTTGTGGTTAAATCAGTGAGAGCTTGGACTGGAGTTAGCGCAGTGCCTTCACATAGTGGTTTCTTAACAAAGCAACTGGTGGATTTGGATCTGTGTGTGGATTGGGGGGAATGCATGATTTAGTTCCTGGCATTTTAGAGGACAATTTAGCTCACTTGTTAAAAAATTAAAATGCGCTCTCTCTAGAAATTGCTCTTAGGCTTCTCTGTAACTGTTCCAGATACAGGTGCACAGTAGTGTTGATAGCAACCATATAATACTAATGCCAATAATTTGGAGCCAGCCACATGTGAATGTCCGTGGGAGGCTAGTTCAACACTGCCAATGTGGGCACAGGCTGGAATATTATACAGCTCCATAGAAGAACAGGGGCTTCCACATAGAGACCTCTCCAAGAGACATGCTGGGGAAAGTAATGTCTGGACCAGATTCCTCCTCCCACTACATGCCAGGAATACCCCCAGTCATGACAACCACAAATGTCCCCAAACATTGCCCAGTGACCCTGAGGGCAGAACCACCCCTCATTGAGAATCTCTGCTATAATAGACTCAGCCAAAAGACTCAAGATCTCATTTGAGATTTTTTTAAAAAGAATATACATGTATCCTTTATAAGAATATACATGTGTCGTTTACAAAAATGTATATCTGTTTCACCTGAAATTGCTAAAACAAAGCTGGATGAAGACAGGGCCTCCCTGGATAGAAGTCTCACTGGGATAAGGAAAATGAGAGAGGCTCCATTTTTTACTTTGTACTCTCCTTAGATATTTATGAATGACTTGTGTAATTAAAAAGTAAACTTTGATAAAGTGAGTGGCATTCACAAAGTATCTCATAGTTGCCACACCCGCAAAACAGAAGACACAGCATGGGGTCAGGCCTCTTGAATGGTTTGTCCTGACCTGCCAATCCTCCCTGGCCTTCAAGGGGGAAGTGCTGTGCATTTCCATTTTACAGATGAGAAACTGAGGCTCTAAAAGGGGACATTCAGATCCTCAGCCAGGAGCAGTGAAGATGTAGTATGACAGTAGGGCTGACACAATCACAAAGACACACAATATACCACAAAGGGTCACAGATTCACACAGACACACAAACATGCCACACAGACATAGATTTTCAGACTCAGATACAGGCATACAGATCCAATAAGATACACAGACACAGTCACACATGGACACATAAACAGTAACACAGCTCAGACATTCACATGAAGACAGACCCACAAAGGTATACACACAGACCCATATATAATATATGCACACACATACAGACCAACACATACACAGACCCATACAAGTGCACACACAACCCCAAGCATAACACACTTACACTTACCCATAATTATACACTCACACTCAAATATGATACATGTTACAAGTACACACAGCCACAACAGTATCCTGTATTCATAGCCAGGCACATGCATGCACTTGCATGCAATGACACATAGCACACCACATCCCTGTTCCTCCCTCCTGGTGGTCCCCACCAACTCCCCCACATCTGAGACCTTCCCTCTCCCACAAATGCAGGTGCCTGTCTGTGAGTGTATGTGCATTTGTAACTGTGTGTCAGTGTGGGTCCCAGTGGTTATGTGTGTACCTCTGTGGGTGCACAAACTTATGTACACGTGTAACTGTGACGGGGCGCCTCTTGAGGGTGTGTCATGGGTGTATGCTTGTGAAGGTGATAATGAATGTGTCCCCCTGGGCACCTGAAGACAAGTGGGGATGTTGAGTGTGATGTAGGGCAGACCAGGTATGTGTCACTTCACAGGAGTGTGCTGGGAGAAGGCTGTGTCCTAGTGCGAGCAGCTGGTGTAGGGAAGGGCGAGTATGCAGTAGAAGAGCCTGAGTGTGGAGAGCTGATGGGAGCATGTGACCCTGAGTGCTGTGTGTATGCATCCCTGTGTCAAGCAAGGTACACTCCTTTTCATTCTCATTCCCAAACAGCCCTTCCAAAATGGGATGCAGGTTTAAAGTAAAAAGCAGAAACTTGGCCTGGCCTTTGGGCTTTGATATTTAGAAAATTATATTGAGGACCTGGGGACTCCCCTGGAAGGTAGAAAACAACACTTTGGACCCCCAACCCAGGGCCTGGTCTGGGGGAAGTGCTGGGAAATGGGACTGGGGGGATGCCCCCAGCCTGAGGGGTGAGGGGGTCGCACTGGCCACACCCTTGGGGCCCCGCACTAACCCCTGTGCTACTATAACCAACCCTGTTTCAGGACCTCCACCGCAGTAGAGGTGGTAACCCCCACCACAGTCCCCCTCGCAGTCCCTGGTGGGAAACATCATTGCCACCCAGTAATTGCATCCCAGCACCATCTCAAGCTTGAACCCGAAGCTGGGACCACTTGGGTCCAAGCCCACTGGAGACCTCGAAGGAAGGGGGAATTAGAGGGGATAGAGTGGAGGTGAGATGAGGGGACAGGGTTTTGACCAGGTATAGAAAGCACCCGCCCTCCACTGAACAGCCCCATGGCAGGGAAAAGAGAACTGGAAGGGCAGGAAGGAGAGTGTAGACCCATCCCCAAGGTAGACACTCAGCAGCAGTCACCTGCACACAGAGACACCCAACTGTCCCCTACAATACAGGCACACGACACTGTTCCCAACTCACTGCTAACCTCCTGTCACACACACAGGGAGACCCCACACAGTCCACCAGGGACATCACACTCCCGAAGACACACTGGCACCCACACAGCTTCACAGCACCATTCCACAGGGACACACGGCAGTCTCCCAGTTACCCAAACATACGCACACTGTCCCAGAGCTGCACAATGTTCAACACACGCAAGCAACACAACACACCCAGCCACGTGGATGCGCAGACACATAAAGAAGAGGACCCGACGCATCGGGACCAATGGACTTATGGACAGGGACGCACCACCTAACTACACAGACCCGTGAACGCATCCCCGGATTCCCGTGCTGCCTCGTTTGGAAGCACTGGAGCCCCCAAACGCACCACTCGAATGCGGATGCCACCAACACCCGCGGACCAGACACCAGAAACCTCAAGTGCAGGCACCGACGCTCGCCGGCCTGAGGCGCTCGGGACCGAAACCTGGTGACCCCTCCCGATTGAGACTCGGAGTGCGCTGCGGCGGGGCCGGGGTCGGCCTGTGGGCGGGGCTCAGGCGGCGTGAGGGCAGGCCCCGGGGCTGCCCCTGCGTGGCGCCAAGCGCGGTCGCCCGCCCGGCTCCAAGTTCAAGGCGCCCGGCGGCGACCGTGGCGCGCTCTCCGCCCCTCTCCGCAGCGGCCATTTTCCGCTAGCTGGCTCGCAGCGCTCGCCCTAGCCCAGGAACCCCTGGGGGCCGCCGCGACCCCCGCCCCGCCTGGCGACCCCTACCCGGCCGCGCTTCCCTAAGAGCTGCGCACTCTGGGGTCGTGCGCCCCGAGCCGCACCCTCTTGCCTTGCCGGACAGGGGGCGGGGGCTTGGCTTGATTGGGGGGGACCTTTTCTTGGGAGCCCCGCCCTCCCCGCCAATTTCACGGCGCCCGCGAGGGGCCCCCCACTTAGGATCCCCTGCTGCGCCCTGTGCGCCAGCTCCGCCCCCAGCCGCGAGGGGGGGCATCGGCGGGCGGGGGTCCTGCGGCGGTGGGCGGGATGGGGTCCTTTCTGGGGCGGCACCCCCCAGACCTGGCAACTTTCTCCCGGAGCCCACGCACCACCCCAAAAACTCCCCGAGCGAAAACGAAAGTGGGGGTGGCGACGTACCATGGCGCTGCTGCGAGGAGGCGAGGCCCGCGCCGGAGCGAGCGCGCTCGGTCCCCGGCGAGGGGGGGCCGGAGGCGGGGGGAGGAGGCGGCGAGGGAGGGCGCGCGGGGGAGGGAGCGAGCGAGGGAGGGGGTGCGCCGTGCCCGCCCCCCGGGTCCGCAGGACCCTCCCCTCGGCCCGCCTCCCCCGTCTCCGCGCGCCGCCGGCTCCTCAGGCTGCTGGGCTCCCGGGCCCCGGCTGCGGCAGCTCCATCCCTGGCCCGGCCCGCGCCAAGGGAGGCCGGGCGAGGGGCCGCGATCACGGCTCGTGGAGCCCGGGACGAGCTCGCGGCGGACCGAGTGGATCCACCTTCTCCGCGGCGCGCGCGCGCTCACACACGCGCACACACACACACACACACCACACACCCGCAGACGACTGGGGACACTTGCGGCCTGGGCCTCCTCGGCTCCGACTCGGTCACTACTCACACCGACGCGCGCAGACCTGTACACTGGGCGCTTGCAACGTGTTACAGACAGCCTACGGGTGTCACCTAGGCACACGGGGACCCACGCACACAGTCGATAAGGTATCTAGGATGCACACCTCTTACAGGATGCCACCAACACAGACTCACACTGACAGGCTGCGACTGTCACCCAGACAGACACACGGGGGCCCACATGCTCACAGCCTTTGGGGTGTCACCTAGATACCCAGAACCTAACACGGACTCAGCCTGCAGGGTGTCACATCAACACAGAGGTTGACAATCATAGAAAGACACTCCATACCTGTGGGCCCACACACGGGTCCCCAAGACCCCTCCTCTAGGCCACCGCGCCAGCCACCCTGCCCCGTGAGTGCAGGTGTCCTGGATACACAGTCACAAACGCGTAGCGGGGAGAAGGGACAGATGGGGACACAGAGACTTGGACACCGAGGGCGACAGACCTGAGGGGGTGGGGGTCCCCTGGCTGTCATGCAGGGGCTTCAGGCGGGGCGGTAGACGGGGAGCGCTCACGGGGGCTCCATAGGTGGAGGGGGGATACCGCGCCCCTTCCCTGGGGTTAGGATTAATGGCGAAGTTCCAGCAGCGGGAGGAAGGGACGGGCGGAGGAGGGTCAGTGCCCCGCCCCTGCCGCTTAGGCTGCTGCGGGCTGGGACGCAGTGCCGCAGTGTACCCCCCCAAGCGCTCTCCCGCAGTCCCCCCTCCTCAGGCAGCCGCAGAGTAGGCGCCGCCCCTTTCCCCCCTCCCGACTCTGCGTCTAGCGCTGCTGGGGGAAAATGGGAGGTGGGCTTTACTGAGCCTAGTGGGGTGGAGAAGATTCTGTATAGTACTTATGTCTGGGTTTCCCTCTCCTGCGACCACAGTTCCCTCCAGGAATTCAGGGACCCCTTTGGGGAAGTGGTTCCCAGCTCCCCCATGGAGGACGTCAGGATTCACGGTGGGGGTAGGTAGCACTCTAAGAGAAGAAAATCTGACCCTGGACCGCCCTTCTGGAGCCATGGCTGACTCTGGGGGCTTCTGGAAGTTGATTCTGTGGTTCTGTGTGCGATGCTGGCTCCCCTCAGGGACTGGGAAATCTCAGACAAATAGTGCTGACAACAGCCCTACCAACATAGTAGATGCTCAATTAAGTATTGGCTCTGGGTAACCAATCTCAACAATCCAGGGGCATTCACTCTAGGACGCAGAGGTTTTCTGTTTCATCTGCACATTCTTCTGCCCATTTTTCAGAAGAGAATAGTGAGGCACAGAGAGGGAAACTCATTTAAGTCCAGGTCTAGCAGCATGTCAGAAGCCCAAGACACCTAATCATAACGCCTTCTTTAGGGTCCTCCGCTGGTGGGAGTGGAGGAGGTTCTGGAGGCGGCCTCCCCCCTCCCAAACTCAAAGTCAAAGGAAGCAGTGTGGGTATTTTACTCTAGCTCTGGCGAAGGAAGGGTTAGGGAGATAGAGACCCCTTCTCTCAATGCACCTCTAATCTGCCTCTGTTCATCTCCAGCAGGAATCATCTGTCCCACCCCTGCCTCAGGGAATTAGGTACCAAGGAAGAGAGGAGGGGAGGGGAGGGGAGGGAAAGTTTGATAGCAGCTAGACAGGGATTGAGGTCCAAAGGGCACTAAGTGGAGATGCAGAAGCAGTCCTGCACCCATCATTTTCCCTAGGAGGCCACCTCTAGGCCTGCAGGCATCCTGTTAAGCACTTTACACAAGTCTACTAATTCACCTCTTACATCCCTATGTGGTGGGTGCTGTTATCTCTGTCCCCATTTCACAAATGAGGAAAGTATGTTCAGAGAGGTTAGACACTTGACCAAGGTCACCTCGTAAGCGACGATGGACTGGAAGATGCTTTCCTGACAGTGGATCTCCTAATTTTAGCTTCATTTGTGATCTGAATAGACTGAGCATTTCCCAAATCATCAAATCCTGCTTTCTTTTTGCTTAACAGTCCCTCCTGCCATTTTAGTACGAGCAGCAAGAAGAAACCAGGAAATCCTCCTCTGCTAAATATCCAAGTTCATCACTTACTTATAAGTTTTGCTTCCCATATAACTGTGGAACACAACTCAGTTAAATTTCTGCCCCTCTAGAATAAGGATCCCATTTCCTCCAGATGTGTTGGCCTGCAGTCATTCCATTCTAGGAAATTCCCCAAAGACAAACTGATTAGCAGACATATAAAAAAATCTCCGGCTTTACAGAGACCAAAGAAATGATAACAAAAAATAAGAACATTAAAATCGGCAGCGATTTTTAAAATTAATAAAATCCAGTGCTGGTGAGATGTAGTGAAACAAGCATTTTCATAAATTGCTTGGAGTGAATGTACATATGGATTAGAAAAGCAGTTTGGCAAGTATGGCAGAGGCCTAAGACAAGTTCAGATCAAATGGTCCAACTTCTAGGAGTCTATCCTGAACTTGGGAAAAGGTATATATGCTCTTATTTTAATTAATTAATTAATTTTGTTTTTTTCTGAAGCTGGAAACGGGGAGAGACAGTCAGACTCCCGCATGCGCCCGACCGGGATCCACCCGGCACGCCCACCAGGGGGCGATGCTCTGCCCCTCCGGGGCGTCGCTCTGCCACGACCAGAGCCACTCTAGCGCCTGGGGCAGAGGCCAAGGAGCCATCCCCAGCGCCCGGGCCATCTTTGCTCCAATGGAGCCTTGGCTGCGGGAGGGGAAGAGAGAGAGAGGAAGGAGGGGGTGGGGGTGGAGAAGCAAATGGGCACTTCTCCTATGTGCCCTGGCCGGGAATCGAACCCGGGTCCCCCGCACGCCAGGCCGATGCTCTGCCGCTGAGCCAACCGGCCAGGGCCAGTATATACACTCTTAAATACCTCCATTGCCATATACTTGTGAAAATTGCTATAAATCAAAGTTTCTCACCTTTTTTTTATTATCACTCCCCCAGAGCAGTTTTAGATACTTTTCCACCACTCATGAACATTTAATGCTATAAAAGTATTGCATATTAGTTTACATACTGTATGTATATCTGTGTTTCATACATTAAAAGAGCAAGATTTTTTTCACTCCGCAAGAACAAATGTTTGCCCAGTTAAAATTCATGCAATGAATTATAGCCTTCTGATGGAATATGATAGAATTCTTTAAAAAGAGTAAAGTTCTGCCTGACCAGGTGGTGGCGCAGTGGATAGAGCATTGGACTGGGATGTGGAGGACCCAGGTTCGAGACCCCGAGGTTGCCAGCTTGAGCGCGGGCTCATCTGGCTTGAGCAAAAGGCTCACCAGCTTGGACCCAAGGTCGCTGGCTTGAACAAGGGGTTACTCGGTCTGCTGAAGGCCCACGGTCAAGGCACATATGAGAAAGCAATCAATTAACAACTAAGGTGTTGCAACGGGAAACTGATGATTGATGCTTCTCATCTCTCTCCATTCCTTTCTGTCTGTCCCTATCTGTCCCTCTCTCTGACTCTCTCTGTCCCTGTAAAAAAAAGAAAATAAAGAAAAAAAATAGAAAGAGTAAAGTTCCAATAAGAAAAAGACAATTACTTAAGAAGAAAACGTGCAAAAAGCATGAACAGGCATATTGAGAACAATGAAACATGGGTGGCCAACAAGTACATGGAGAAATGTCCATCTCTTTAGGGGTCATGCAAATGCATGACAAGGCCACAATGAGGCCCCATCTTACACCTGTATCACCTGTATCATTGCCCCAAATATAAAATGTCCAACATTACCAAATGTCGGAGAGGCGGTAAATACACAGAATGCTTTCACATTGCAACCACTTTGAAAGACAGACTAACATTAATCACAACACTGAACATTCCTGTGTCACATAACATAGCCTTTCCTTTCCCAGATACATAGTCACAAGAAACCCTTGCTTATCAACCAGTGTCAGCCCAATAAATTCAATAAAAATAAAAAAAGAGAAATCCTTGCTTGTTGCCTTATGAAACATCCGAGAATGTCCATCACTGTACTGTGAAGAAGACCCCAAACCTAGAAACAACCCAAATGCCCATCCTTGAGAGAATGGAGAAGTGCTTTGTGGGAAACTCGCCCAAGGGTTTATTAACCAGCAGCCACAGTGGTGTTCTCAGCTACAGGCAAACAGTATTGATGGATTTAGCAACATAACATGGAGTGGAACAAGAAGCTATAAATATTTCACACAGCATGATGCCCTCTTTATGAAGTTACAGTAACTAAAGTGAAACAACATTTTTGGGGAAATACAAATTGGACATACAATTATTTTCAAGAAAGGAAAAGATAAATTTCAGTTTCAGAAGTATGGTTAACTTTGGGAAGAGAATCCCAGAGAGCAGGATGGAGGAAAAGTATTTTAGGGTGTGGGCTATTGCTAAAGTTCAGTTTTCCTGGTGATGTTGAGTTTTGGGGTATTTATTTTATTAGCAAACTTTTACATTTACTAATAAGTGAAACAATGATGAAAGTAAGTTGTGAATCAGACAAGAGATTACACTCATTCCAACATCTAAAGCCTAAATACATAACTAAATCATTAACTCAAAATTAGAATGTGCCAAGAATAGAGTGTCAGTTCCATTAGGGGTATGGTGGGGAGAATCTTTCTTGTTCACAGCTCTCCTGGACACTGAAAACAATGTGTGGTACATAGTAGATTAGATGCTCAATAAATATTTGTGGAATCAATAAAAGTCTCAGAGGAACCAAAGGCTTTGTAAATCTGATTTTAAAAGAATCATATATGTGTGTATATCTATATATTAAATATACATATAAAATGTATTATATAAAATGTATATCTATTAAATATGTATTGTGATACATATAATATGTACACATAGAAAATGTATTATGAATTATTAAATATATATTATGTTATACATGATATATAAAATGTATGTATGTCAGATATGCCACATGTATATTTTATATACATATATAATTATATAGTATATAGTATAATATATGTGCTATATAATATATGTATACATTAAGTATATAAAATATGTAAATATACATATTTAATTTTTTTTAATTTTTCTAATTTTTTTTTTCTTTCTGAAGTTGGAAACAGGGAGGCAGTCAGACTCCTGCATGCGTCCGACCGGGATCCATCCGGCATGCCCACCAGGGGGCGATGCTCTGCCCATCTGGGGCATCGTTCTGTTGCAACTAGAGCCATTCTAGCACCTCAGGCAGAGGCTATGGAGCCATCCTCAGCGCCCGGGCCAACTTTGCTCCAATGGAGCCTGGGCTGCAGGAGGGGAAGAGAGAGACAGAGAGGAAGGAAAGGGGCAGGGGTGGAGAAGCAGATGGGCACTTCTCCTGTGTGCCCTGACCGGGAATCGAACCTGCACGCCAGGCCGACGCTCTACCACTGAGCCAACCGGCCAGGGTAAATATACATATTTAAAAGAATCATACATACATACACACACACACACACACACGCACGCGCGTGCACACACAAACACTCCAGGCTTCCTTAAACATAGCATTGATATGAATCGATCTCTAAGATACTTTGTTTTGGAGGGGAAAAAAAAAGAAAACCCAAATCACTGAATGATAACGCTTCCAGCATTTATGTAAGAAAACACATAGCCACACAGGACAAAGTAGCAGACATCTAGCCCCATTTTGAATATGGGGGACTGAGGCCCAGAGTTACCTATTAACTACCCAAAGTACTCACTACTATGCTTTGCCTTGGTAGCACACAAGTGGACATAGTAAGTAAAGGAACGGGTGTGGCTGTGTCTCCATCACATTCTTTCTATCTGGTTTCTTCCAGTCGGCATACTTACTTTGCGGTTCATCCATGTTGTGGCAGTGTGTACCAATAATTCACGTCTTTTTATGGCTGTGTAATATGGCAGCCATACTGTTACAACTAAAGCGGCTCTGAGCCTCCTTGCACAACCTTTGTAGGAACAGTTGCTTTTATTCCTCTTGGGTGAATTTCCAGCATGGGAATAGCTAAATGCCTTTATGTAAAAGTCTTTGAGTGGCCATAGCCTTTAATTCCTCTTGGGTAAAGACCTAGGAGTAAAAGGTTGGATCCCATGTGATGGGTGTGTGTTTAACTTTTTAAGAACCTGTCAGACTGTTTTCCAAGGTGGTTGCACCATTTGACACGCCCACCAGCAGAGACTGGGAGTTCCAGCTGCACCACATCAGTGGCCCAAACTGAACAAATGGAGAAACAGACACATCGCATCGTTAGAGTGAGTGATGGAAAGAGTGCCAATCAAATGGCAGCGAGGGTGAGGGAGTGGGTCAAGTGAGGGACCTGCAGCAGCTGGATTATGCAGAGACTTGCTGGCCACGCTCCCCAGGCCCAGGGAAAAGGAATGACTACAGATTTGGGGCAGAGCTACTACACCTAAATTCTAACCAGGGTTTGCCACTTAACAATCTTGGCAGGGATGTTCAATTCTAATGGTGACTGAGTCCAGGGCTTGCCCTTGGGAGGCTGTAGTTGAGTCTCGAGTATCAAACTTCAAGTTGGCCCTAAATGATCTTTATATATTATGTCCAGTGGGGGCAGTTTCCTAGTGATTGAATCCTTGAATCTTTCTCATTTGATATAAGGATTCAGCTTTCAGGTCTTTACCTCAAGGAATGAGGAGAGTGGCCCAAAATGAAGACAGAAGCCATCCAGCCTGGGTTCAAATCCCAGTGGTGTGACCCTGGGAAAATCTCCTTAACTCTCTAGGCCTCAGTTTGCCCATCTGTAAAATAGGGGGTTCATGGTAGTTATGGGGAGGATCAAATAACTTATTTGCAAAATTCCTAGAACAGGACCATTACCCAGTGAGTGACAGAGAAGTGTTTGTTACATTAAAAAAAAGAAAAAGAAAAAAAAATGCCTGAACAGGTGGTGGTGCAGTGGGTAGAACACTGGACTGGGACGTGAAGGACCCAGGTTTGAGACCCTGAGGTCACCAGCTTGAGCACAGGCTCATCTGGTTTGAGCAAGGCCTGCCAGCTTGAGCCCAAGGTCGCTGGCTCGAGCAAGGGGTCACTTGGTCTGCTGTAGCCCCCTGGTCAAGGCACATATGAGAAAGCAATCAATGAACAACTAAGATGCAGCAACAAAGAACTGATGCTTCTCATCTCTCTCCTTTCCTGTCTGTCTGTCCCTATCTGTCTCTCTCTCTCTCTGACTCTCTCTGTGTCTGTCACAAAAAACCCCAAAACAGAAAAAAAAACCCAGCTGGAGAAGTTGAAGCTGTTCACCACACTTCTGCCACTAGGAACAACCTAAGTACCCAACACGGTGGGACTGGAGATTTCACATTTGAGGAGTAAGGTAGGCTTCTAAGAATCATTAACCCTGTGGAAGAAATTCTAGTGATGCGATGGTTACAGGGGAAAAATAGCATGTGACTTTTGTACGAACTATACATTTAACAATAATAGCAAGCACACTTACACCAAGCTCATCTGGTGCCCAGCTCTGTTCAAAGTAACTCAGGAATTGCAGTTTTTCAGTAAAAAGCCACAGAGTACATATTTTAGCTTTGCCAGCCAGATAATCTCTACCCCACCTATTCAACTCTGCCCTTGTAGTTCGAAAGCCAAAAACTTCCAAAAATGGCATGTTAACCAACAAGTGGGCCCTGGGCCAATAAAACTTTATTTGGGCCTGACCAGGTGGTGGCGCAGTGGATAGAGCGTCGGACTGGGATGCAGAGGACCCAGGTTCGAGACCCCGAGGTCGCCAGCTTGAGCGCAGGCTCATCTGGTATGAGCTAGGCTCACCAGCTTGAACCCAAGGTCACTGGCTCCAGCAAGGGGTTACTCGGTCTGCTGAAGGCCCGCGGTCAAGGCACATATAAGAAAGCAATCAGCCTGACCAGGCGGTGGCGCAGTGGATAGAGCATTGGACTGGGATGCAGAGGACCCAGGTTCAAGACCCTGAGGTCACCAGATTGAGCGTGGGCTCGTCTGGTTTGAGCAAAAAGCTCACCAGCTTGAACCCAAGGTTGCTGGCTCCAGCAAGGGGTTACTCGGTCTGCTGAAGGCCCGCAGTCAAGGCACATATGAGAAAGCAATCAATGAACAACTAAGGTGTTGCAACGCGCAATGAAAAACTAATGATTGATGCTTCTCATCTCTCTCCGTTCCTGTCTGTCTGTCCCTGTCTATCCCTCTCTCTCTCTGAAAAATAAAAAATAAAAAAAATTAAAAATTAAAAATTAAAAAAAAAGAAAAAAAAAGAAAGCAATCAATGAACAACTAAGGTGTTGCAACGTGCAATGAAAAACTAATGATTGATGCTTCTCATCTCTCTCTGTTCCTGTCTGTCTGTCCCTGTCTATCCCTATCTCTGACTCACTCTCTGTCTCTGTAAAAAATAAAAAAAAATTAAAAACCCCAAAACTTTATTTGACTTCACACAATTTTTTCAGGTCACAAAATATTCTTTTGATTTTCTCCAACCATTAAAAAATATAAAAACAATTCTTAGCTCACATGCTGAACAAAAGAAATCCAGCTCCTGTAACATAGTTTGCTGATCCCTAAGTTAACTGATTACCACAGCTCTTGTGAAAGTTACTGTCATCATTCCCATTTACAGAGGAGGAAGCTGAGGCACAGAGAGTTTGAGGGAGTTGCCCAAGGTCACCTGGGCAGCCTGGGTCACAGGGCCAATCTTTCTAACCCCAGACAGTCTCACCTTCTAGTTCTTAGCTGTACAAAAGGGCAGGAAAAATAGGGGTGTGGGGAGGGATGGACAAGGAGGAAAGAGGTCAAAATTGCAACATGGTGTTGGCCATTTTTCCTTTTTTTCAATGTTTCTGCAGGAGGTATTATTGTAATTGGAATGCGGTGAGGAGGGTCTGAACTTTCTTAGCCTTCAGATCTCCCCTCTGCAAAGCATCATTACCCCTTGAATTCTCCAGAGCCCTGGGAGGTTAGCAGCAGCAGGTATCATTATGCCCATTTTATAGATGAGGAAATTGAGGCCCATGGGTGGCCCTGAAGCCCTAATAACAGCTTACATTGTATAAGCAGCCATTTAGAGCTGTTATCCCATTTGATGGACACACTGCCCTCAGGACAGGCAGGAAGATGAAACCTTATTAGCTTGTTTGATAGACAAGGCATCAGCTCAGGTCCAGAGAAGGAAATGACTGACCTAAGGTCACATAGTGGGTAAGTTGGTGTGATCAGGTCTGCTGGGTCATAGCCCCAAGAGTCTGTCTCCAGGAGTGGGGCCAGACCTTTCCATCTTCCTATTTCTTACCTTGTATCCCTCCCCTCATTCCAGCTTTGGATTGACCCTGACACTAACTAGTTCCCCAGTGCTGAAATGAAGGGGTGCAAATGAGGCACTCACTGTGGAGGGTGCAACATTTAAGGGAGTGCCAAAACCTCAGTTATCAAGATAATGAGTCTTTTAATGCATATATTAAAGAATCCAAATGAATGCAGAAAATCCATGAAGAACACAATATCATGTTTAAATAAAGACATGATTGGTATTACTAATTCTTTTTTTTTTTTTTTACCTTAGGCTCCACCCTGGCACCCATTGGCTCTGTAGGTTCACGGGGATGGAAGATCAGATCCAAGGTGGCCTGGGGGATGTTGAGATAAATGGGACAAGCATCCCAGGCAGAAGGGAACAGACTACGAAAAGATCTGCAGGCAGTTAAGACTGTGGGAGAGAGGATGCAGCCACCGCCAGAGGGCCTTGAAGGCTGTGCCTGGTGTCCTTCAAGGAGGCCACCCCTTTTCTGCAAAATGCGGGGATGCTGATGGAAGATGAGCCTCTCCATCCTCTTTTCCTGCCACCCCTCTCCCAGCCACTGAGCTCTGAGGGAGAGGCCAGGAGAGAGCCCCCCTAGGCTTGGCTCAATACCTTCTTCCTGCCAACAGTTCTCTCTCTCTCTTTCTCTCTCCCGCTCTCTTTTTGATTCTGTTGGGGAAAACAAAACAAAACAAAACAAAAACCCTCTCCCTCTACCTCCGCTGCTGCTGGGAGGAATTTGACATGGCAGCAGGCCCAGGTCTCCGCCCTCCCCCACGCTGTGGTCTGCCAAGTGCTACGTGGCCAAACCTTGGGACCCTGAGAGAGTGGCACCTTCCCCCCGACCTGGGCACAGTGGCACAGGGATGCTCCCTGCCTTGATTTCTACTCTGGAAGGGCAGCAGACTTGCTACAGGGACCTCTGGTCCTCTCCAGGGCTCAGCTCAACACCCCACCCCCCTCGGCCTGAGGCCATCTGTTTGTTCATCATGGAAAACCTCAGCACTGGGGTTTTGTTGGCAGAGAGATTCTGGAGCTAATGGCAGGGCCTCTGGGTCTGAAATGGAGGAGGAGAGGGCTGGCCTAGACCTCAGTGGCCCCTGATGATCCAAGGTGGGCGTCTGGCCTGGGTGGAAGGTTGAGACCCCTACACACATCTGTGCACATCCACATGGGTCTGTCTCCTCAGTTCCCCTGAGAACCAGGCAACACCTTCTAATATGGCCAGAACTGAGGCCCAGCCAACTGCTTAGCAAGGCCTGGCCAGGCCATAGAAACTTCCCACAAACACAAACATGGTCACTACCTCTTTTACTCCCCTTTTAATTCAGAAAGAGAATCATGTGGACATATAAGTGGCTGTCAGCGTGACAGAGCAATTGAGGGCTGCTAGAGGTGAGTATAACTGAGAAAAATAAAGCTAGGGAGAGAAGGGGAGGGGAGGTGTGGATCAGTGTTGGGGGTACAATTTTAAGGAGTTGAGACCTAAAGAAGGAGAAGGAGGAGCCATGTGGGTCTTTGGGGGGAGAATGTCCCAGAGGAAGCTAGCCTATGCAAAGGCCCTGGGGCAGGAACAGGCTTGTCATGTTGGAAGAAGAGTAAGAAGGCCCATGTGGCTGGAGCAGAGTAAGTGAGGAAGAGAGAGGGAGGAAATGAGGGCAAGGAGGGGATGGACACAGGTTGTGCAGTGCAAGACTTCGTGGATGACAAGGGGTTGAGTTTTTATCCAGAGGAAGGTGAGAGCCCTGGAGGTCTGTGGACAGAGGGAGGGGTGGGACCTGACTTTGGTGCTCACAGTTGTCCTTTGGCTAGTGTGGAGAGGATAGACTACGAGGGGTGAGGACGTGAACGGGGGGGACCAAGACTGGGAGGACTATACTGGTCCAGGAGGACGATGATAAGGGCTGAATCAGATGAAGATAGTACATCTACTACTATGTCCAACCACCTTGCTGGACTTTTTTTTTTTTTTTTAACTTTTGTAAACCTTTATTCATTTTTAGGGAGGGGAGAGCGAGAAGGGGGGAGGAGCAGAAAGCATCAACTCCTACATGTGCCTTGACCAGGCAAGCCTAGGGTTTTGAACCGGCAACCTCAGCGTTTCCAGGTTGACACTTTATCCACTGCGCCACCACAGGTCAGGCTGGACCTTTTCTTTATATCAGTTTCCCCATTTGATGGATGAGGAAATTATGGCTCAGAGAAGGAAAGGACCTTGCCCCAAATCCCACAGTGTTTAGGAGACACATCACATCACATCTCCCCACTAAAACCCTCCAAGGCTCCCCATTGGCCCCGATAACATTCATTCTCCTCCAAGCTGCCTACAAAACTCTGCCCAAACTGCCCCCATCTCCACCCTGCCCCTCACTTCCTCCCTTTCTCTCCCTTGCTCACTCTGCTCCAGCCACACGGGCCTCCTCACCATTTCTTTAACATACTAGGGCCTGGTCTTCCCCCAGGCCTTTGCATAGACCAGGGGTCCCCAAACTTTTTACACAGGGGGCCAGTTCACTGTCCCTCAGACCGTTGGAGGGCCGGACTATAAAAAAACTATGAGCCCTGGCCGGTTGGCTCAGCGGTAGAGCGTCGGCCTAGCGTGCGGAGGACCCGGGTTCGATTCCCGGCCAGGGCACACAGGAGAAGCGCCCATTTGCTTCTCCACCCCTCCGCCGCGCTTTCCTCTCTGTCTCTCTCTTCCCCTCCCGCAGCCAAGGCTCCATTGGAGCAGAGATGGCCCGGGCGCTGGGCATGGCTCTGTGGCCTCTGCCTCAGGCGCTAGAGTGGCTCTGGTCGCAATATGGCGACGCCCAGGATGGGCAGAGCATCGCCTTCTGGGGGGCAGAGCACCGCCCCTGGTGGGCGGGCCGGGTGGATCCCGGTCGGGCGCATGCGGGAGTCTGTCTGACTGTCTCTCCCTGTTTCCAGCTTCAGAAAAATGAAAAAACAAAACAAAACAAAAAAAAACTATGAACAAATCCCTAATGCACACTGCACATATCTTATTTTAAAGTAAAAAAATATAACGGGAACAAATACAATATTTAAAATAAAGAACAAATAAATTTAAATCAACAAACTGACCAGTATTTCAATAGGAACTATGCTCCTCTCACTGACCACCAATGAAAGAGGTGCCCCTTCCGGAAGTGCGGCGGGGGCCGGATAAATGGCCTCAGGGGGCCATATGCAGCCTTCAGGCAGTAGTTTGAGGACCCCTGGCATAGACTGTGCCCTCTGCCTGGAAATCTTTCCCTCCAATCAGCTTCACATCTTTAATGAATGTTTAGTGAATGACTTACTGACCTTTTAAGCATAATATTGCTCTGATAAGATAATAACAGCTCAAGGGCACATATCTGAGCTGGGAGCTCTCAAACCAGTCTTTTAAGCACTAGCAGAGAATCCTAGTAAGGGACCAAGAGGGCTAGATTTGGGGTACCTAAGGGACCTATCCTCAACCCTATCATTGGGCCAATGGGTTTCACCTGGAGGTGTGGCCTGACTGGCTGGGGCTGTCTCATTGGCCAGGACATAACTCAGCTATGTCCTACTAGACCACGAAACAAGGCGTAGTCTCTAACTAGGCACTTCTCCAGCGGCCACCCGCAGGTCTGGGGTTCCACCATTTGTCCTGGTGCCCAATTTTGAGTTGCTTTCTCTTTCCTGGCAGTGCCTACAAGGCCGAGGTGGTGGCACTGCCCAGGCATGCCAGCATGCCGCCCTCGGATGTTGCAACTGTGGCATGCCCTGAGTTCCTTCTGCCAGTTCCTGGAACCCTGGCATGGCTGGGGGTGTGGACTGCCCACCCCATCCCACGTGGCTCAAAGTCATGCGCAGTGAGGGAGCCTGGGGCAGGGGCGGGATCCACACTATGGGCTGTGTGCCCCAGCAAGTCCTGCTCCTCTCTGAGCCTTAATTCTATCCTCTGCTAGAGAACTTCGACCTGTTGCAGTAGATGTTAATGAGGCCATAAAGCAGGAATTCTAGGGAGGGCAGTTCTGCCCCCCAGGGTACATTGGATGACATCTGTGGTTTTCCCAATGGGGGTGCTCCTGGCCTCCAGTGGGTGGGGCCAGAGATGCTCATCCACACTGCACAGTATCCAGGACAGCCCCACAGAGAGTGACCCAGGCCCCAATGTCAGTGCAGAGGGGGAGAAACTCTGCAGTTTGGAAATTAGAGAACATTGTGTGTAAGAAAGGGGCTGGCTGCCTGATCCGGCAGTGGCACAGTGGATAGAGCATGGCTCTGGGACACAGAGGACCCAGGTTCGAAACCCTGAGGTCCCGTGCTTGAGTGCAAGGTCGCTGGCTTGAGCAAAGGGTCACTAGATGCTTCTCATCTCTCTTCCTTCCTGTATGTCTGTCCCTATCTGTCCCTCTCTCTGTCTCTGTCACAAAAAAGGGGGGTGGGGCTTCCTGGTTATTTTGTTATTTACTCAGCAAGGATTTATCAGCCTGCTGTCATGGGCCAGGTCCTTCAAGGGCAAGCTTCATTTATCCTCATGGCAGCTTTGGGAGGTGAGGACAGTGAAAGTATGGCAGGTTTATTGTGCACCTACTGTGTGCCAGGCACCACCTGTGCCTTTTTTACATATGAATCTCTCACAACCCAGATGTGGCCATTGCTTCTCACTCCATTTCACAGATGTGCAAACTGAGGCATGTGCCCCTGGTCACACACTGAGCCTGAGATCAACTCAGGCTCCCTTCACCCCAATGCCTGACCCTACACAGAGCTCTCTGTCCTCTCCGCCTCTGCAGGCTGCCCTGGTTTGACAAGAGCGCACAGTAGGTGGTGTTCCTGTGGCCCAGGCTTCCAATGCTTGCCTGGGACAAAGAGATGAGAATTGAGACTTGCTCATGCACCCAGAGGCTGTTCTCAGGGTCCACAATCAGCATCTATTCTCAGTCTAGGTTTTGGTTGTTAAATGCTTTGGTGGCACATCTGCATATGGTGTAGAGAGACTCTCTCATATCATAATAGGAATAGATAATAGCAAGGAGAGCTTGCTGGATGCCATACCCTGTGCTAATCCTAGCACACTCAATGCATGGATCCTCAAAGCTGACTGTGAGGGGGGAGCACTACTGTCCTCATTTTACAGATGGGGAAACTGAGGCTCAGAGAGGTACATGTCTCTTCCAGGGCTCCATGGCCTCATGCAACATGTAGGTTCACAGATCACCTCAGACTTGCACCCAGGTATCTTGATGTGACCCAGTCCCAGGCTTAGAGGCTGCTGGGGGGGGGGGGATGTACTGCTGTTGACATACTCAGGGGTCCTCTGGGCTCCTCCTTGCAGCCCTTTAAACAGCTGGGAGGAAAGCAAAGCAGCAAGAGACCTGTTAGCACTTCCCAGGATTGGAGATCTGTGGAGCAGGAAACTTACCCACTCTTTCTCCCCCCTATGGATAAATTTCATGTCCTTGAAGTGAACCTGAGCCAAGAGCAGGTGAGTGATTACCCTTTTAGAGGAAACAGAGCAATTGCAGCTTGGGAAGCTTCAGCCACTTGCTCGTGGGCAGCAGGACCCTTGGCTCTCAGGGGACCTGGTGCCCTTGAATCCTTTAAAAGTCTCCAGATGTCATGGGTTTGGAGCTGGGCTGAGCTGGGATGGAATCCTGGTCTTGGCACTTGCTGTGTGACTTTCGGCAGAGGTCTGGAGGTGGGATTAAGCTTGGCATGTTCGAGGACAGCAAGACCATGGAGTGTGGTGGCCAGAACCAAATCCAGTCTCCACAGGAGTGATGAGGAGGCCTCCTCCCAGCCCCTTGCCCACGGGCCTGGCGCGAGCACCTGGGTGTGGGCTTGGTCCCCGCCTGGAACTCAGGAGCCTGCCCACACATGCTAGTCCCCAGGGCTGGCCTCCCAAATCCTGTTCCCATCTCTCTGAAGTCTTTCTCTTCAGATGGAGAAACTGAGGCCCAAGGGTGCCAGAATCTCACAGCAGCCCACAAACCAATCCAGGAGGATGTGCTACTGCCACGGGGTGGGGAAAGTGGGAGCCTCAGGGTGAGAGGTTGCAACCCTCTGCCCCTGTGGGACCAGGGTAGAGGGGTGGGGAGTGGGTGGCTGGTACCCAAGGTAGGTGGGTAACGGCAGGAAGTCAGTTGGAGAGGGAGGGAGTTGTTGGCACTGCGATTTCCGGCTGTGCTGCTGCTGGGTTATGCAAAGAGGCAGAGTGGCAAGGTGGGGAGGGTTGCACCCTGACATTGCTGCCCACCTCAGTTGTCTGACCGAGGTGGGAAATGGAGGTTCAGAGAAGGGTGGCCACTAGTTTGAGGCAACTAGGTGGGGATTTGAATCCAGGCTCACTGGGACTGGACACCCTCCCCCCATTTCCCCATCTGCCCTAGACACCCCTCCACTGGGCACCATGGGGGTGCAGTGGTGGTGGGGCTTTCCACTTGGTTTCTTGACTCACAGCCTTGTCCTTGATACACCATGTGAAAACCCCAGCCTAGATTTGTTCATTTGTGCAATGGGCCTGGATTATTTATTTACCTCTTTTTTTAGTTCTAGTTTTTTCTTATTTAGTAGACGTATCTTCCCCTGTGCCAACACTCATTCTAAATGCTTTATACAGAGGAATGAGCTTAATCTTCTCAGAGACCCAGGAGGAAGAGGGGACACTAGTATGATCCCCACTTTACAGATAGGGAAACTGAGGCACAGAGCATCAAAGTGACTGTGATGGCACAGCTAGCAGAGGAGGAGCTGGGATGTGAACCAGGCCTCTCTGTGGGGGCTTCCTTGAGGTTTAGATGAGGGAGAAGGTGCTCTCAAATCTTGGTGAGGGTCACCAGGATCATAGTGTCCCAAGGCCAAACTTGGGGATTATCTGTGCTTGGGTGCCCCATGTGCGCGGGGGGGGGGGTACGCAGAAGCACCTCTGGGAGTTCATCTTAACAGCAAATAATCCACGATAACTGAACACTTACTATACACTGCCCTCTTTTTTGTGTGGCCTTCTCAATGACCTGGAGGCTGGGACCACCAGGGCCCACTTTCTGGAGGAGGAAACTGAGGTGCAGAGCAAGGAGGTGACATGCCTGAGGTGAGAGCGGGCCAGAGCCTGACTGGTGCTCTCGGTCTTGGCCCACACCCCATCAGACATGCCAGCTTCCTGCTCCTTCCCCCAGCTGGACCCACTGGATCTTCATGGATTTGGAAGGGGTTAGCTGAGGCACAGGGGATAGGGACAACTGAGCTGAAGATGCCCCTTCTTGAGAATGCCTGGCCCTAAGCGCCCCACCCCCAGCCCCGTTAACAGGGAGATTAAGGAGTGACAGATGAGGGGAAGCCTGCAAGAATTAAACAAACATAGGGAGAGGTTGGTTTATATAATCTCTAGTACAACGTGTCCTCCTGAGCCAGGATTAGGCACTTGCATTTCCCAGGCAGCCCTGGGGGTGGGTGGCAGGCATCCTGCTCACACCTGCCCTGCCCAAGTGCCTGCCTTAGCTACATCCCTCCTGAGGCCCAGCCCTCCTGGACCCCTGTTTGGGGAAGATTGGAGTGAGGGGGTGGTGGTAGGTGCAGCTGAGAGGGTGCCAGCACTGCCGGGGGGGGGGGGTCCAAAACCATAGCATCTGGCAGATCCACTCCCAGGCTCTGCCTGCACAGCAGGCTTGTGACCTTAGACAAACCAAAGACCTTGCTTTCTTCTCTGGGAAATGGGCTAGTGGGTTGTGGTTTTGAAGCATGGTATACAATTGGCACTAAATACTTATGCACCTTGGAAAGCTTTGGAAGCTGGAGTGTGGGCTATTCATATTGTTGATGGGGTGTTGACAACAGTAATCACAATAAAAAATTCTCATAATCATTTCAATTTTCTTTATGGTGCTCAGCACTCCTTGACATGACACGCTGTTTTTTCGTTTGTTGTCTGTCTGTTTCCCTGGAAGGCCAGCTCTGCAGGAAGGGTATCTTTGTTTTGTTCACCATTGTATCACCGGCATCTAGGACAGGACCTGGCCCTGGAAGACACCCTGCATGTGTTTTGGGAATGGGCAGCTGAGCCATTTATGTGTATTGCATAGCCACTCAGGACCCTGCTCGGTGCTCAGAAAGTCAGTATCACATTTGAGTCTCAAAACCAGGAAGGGGGAAGGTTTCATCGCTCCTATTTTACAAAGGAGGAAACTGAGGCTCAGAAAGGAGGATCACCGTCTTAAGGTAACCCTGAAAGAAAGCAACAGAGCTGAGGTTCAAACTCAGCCCTGCTCCCAACCAAGTTGCTAACTTGTTCCTTCTGGCCACACTTGGTCCTCTGGGACCAGCATGCAAGGGAAAACATGAGATAGCCAAGGAGGGACTTCAGCCCTGTCACACATCAGTGGCCATGGCACCGTTGTCTCTAGCGGTCAGGCTGGGGACCAAGCCTGAGGGCCTAAAACACACACATATAGGAGGATGTGCTGCAGCCACTAGGCTGGCTGTTATTTTTCCGGTAACAATTACTCAGCTCTGGGATCTGAGAGAAAGGTCACAGCCTTGGCCAAGTAGCAGCAGTGGGACTAGACAAGGGAGCTGCTGGAAAAACCACTCCCCCCAACCCCTGGCCTAGCTGCCCACTTTCCCTTTCAGGTGTCTGGTCTGCAGAGGTGAGAGAGAAGCAATAGAGGTGTCCTGACCCCAGATATGCCCCAGACTGTCCCACAGGGTGGCCCATGTGTGTTACACCTCACAATCCATTCAGTCCCGTCTTAGCCACCTGTCCCCAGCCTTCAGAGTCCACATTCTCTGATAGTGATTGAATCCACCCAGCAACTTCTCTTGGGGAGCCCGCTCCATGACCGGTACGGAACAGGGAGAGTGGGCAGGAGGGGTTTCTGCCCCCATGGTCTTGCCAAGCAGGGCACAGCTTTCCTGGCCCTTTCAACTGTCAGTCTTCTGCCCTCTCACTAGTCTATTCCTCCATCTTCTCTGACAGGCACCAACCAGGCACTTGACATATGTTAACACCCCCCATCCACCTATCAAATGGAGACTGTAAGAATCCTAATCTCGCAAACAGCATCTGGTGGGGCAACATGTTTATAATAATCAAATGGACCAACTAGATCAATAATAAAATTTGAGAGCCCAGTTAAAAAAATTTTTTTGAGAGATGCATCTTTGAATAGCTATATGTAAAGACAGTGGTTTGGTCAGTGGCATCAGCGAAAACTGGCTCTCATGAGAAACTCAAACTGGTTCCCTGGCTGAATCACCTGTACAGGTGGATGCCACCTGAATTAGAGACCTTAATGTGAAAGATCAAACGGGAATGTTAATAGAAGAAAGTATAGAAGAGTTTTATGACCTGGGGGGCGAGAAAGAACTTCTCAAACAAAACTTCTGAAGCACAGCCAGAAGGCAAAAGATGTGTGAAAGTGCTGACATTAAAATTAAAGATTTCTGTTCAATGGAAGAACAGACTGATGGTTGCCAGAGGGGAGAGGGTTGGGCGACTGGATGGAAAAGGTGAAGGGATTACGAACTACAAATGCGCTGTTACAAAGCAGTTACAAGGATGTAAAGAACAGCATAGGAAATATAGTCAGTCAATAATGTTGTAATAACTATGCATGGTAAGGGGCAAGTACTGGAAATATCAGGGGGGGAACTTTATAAAGTATATGATTGTCTAACCACTGTGCTGTATACCCAAAACTAATACAAAATAATATCGACTAAAAATTGTAATTAAAAAATAAAATTTAGGCCTGACCTGTGATGGCGCAGTGGGATAAGCGTCGACCTGGAACACTGAGGTCGCTAGTTCGAAACCCTGGGCTTGCCTGGTCAAGGCACATATGGGAGTTGATGCTTCCTGCTCCTCTCCCCTCCTCTCTCCTCTCTCTCCCCTTCTCTCTCCCTTTCTCTCTCTCTCTCCTCTCTGAAAATTGAATAAAGTCTTAAAAAAATAAAATAAAATAAAATTTAAATTAAAAAAAAGAATGTGTATGAGACTATATTACATAACTAGGCTTCTGCACTTACCTTTACCAGATTAATACCTTGGTGATTGTGCCTCGTTACCTACTTTTACTATTTATTTATTCATATAGCCAAATCTAGTATGGTCAGGTCAGACAGAGTTATTGTTAGGATGTTTGAAATATGTATTTTAATTGGCTTATACTGGGTGGGGGGGTTATTTCTGTTTACAAATCATTTCATCGACATGCCCAAGTTTAATATGTGTGTTTGTTTCTAAAATGTGTATATTTATGCTGTTTTTCTTTTCCTGTTTAATGATCCCAACTTTCATGTCAAAACGGTAACTTGAAGGGTATTTATCTTTACTTGTAAGTTGTACAATTAAAGTTCATTCTTATCTATTTTCAACAACTAAGAAAAAGATTTCTGTCCAATAAAGGACACTATGAACAGAGTGAATAGAGAGATGACAGGGTAGAAGCAATGGCAGGGCTGATAGCTGGAGTATACAAGAAACTCTTACCCAGGGCTGCTGTATTGCATATTGCAGGGGGAGTCATTCTCACTCTAGTCTAATTGAGTTTCAAGATGTCCCAATGGGAATGATTACCCTGGAGGTATGCTGTATGGTGACCCTGCTTCGCAAAACTGCAAAAACGATAGCACCACTAGAGCAAAGCAGACAACATGTATGAACATGCAATTTTCAGAGGACAGAAGCCTAAAGACCACCAGGCTGGAAAAGAAATGCAGGGCTCCCTGAGTAATGCAAATTAGCACAGCAGTCAGGCATAACTTTACATCTACAAGAAAGACAAAACTGAGAAAGATAGATGGTTGTGGGGATGCGAGGATCTGGAGCGTGTGTGTGTGTGTGTGTGTGTGTGCGCGCGCGCGCACGCGCGAGTTTGAACTGTGGCATCCTTTCTGGGGAGCTGTCTGTCGCAGAAAGGTCGCATCTGTCCACCAGAAGGCAAGCACCAGAATGTTCACAGAAGCTTCATTCCTAAAAACCTCAAACGAGAGACTACATAAATGCCCATACATACTAGAACAGATGGAAAAATAAGGTATAGTCATAAGATAGAGTATTATACAGCAATGAGAACCATCCACATTTATAACAGTGTATTATGAGTTAAATTGCGTCCCCCAAAATCCATGATGAAGCCCTAAGCCACAGGACCTTTGTATTTGGAGATAGGGGTCTTTACAGAGGTGATTAAGCTAAAAGTGAAGTCATTAGAGTGTGCCCTAATGATCAATATGACTGGTGTTTCTGTATAAAGGAGGTATTTGAACAGGGATGTGCACACGTGGAGAATGCCACGTAAACATGTAGATGGCCATCTACAAGCCAAGTAGAGAGGCCTGAGTCAGGTTTTCCCTCATGGCTCTCAGAAGGAACTAGTGTTGTGGACCTTGATTTTACACTTCTAGCCACTAGAACAGTGTTACAGTCCACTTCTATTTTTTAAGCCACAGTTTGTGGTCTTTGCTATAGCAGCTCCGGTAAACTAATACGTCAGGTATGACAAGTTATGGCCTGTGGATCAAATCCAGCCTGTGATGGTTAAATTTTGTGTCCACTTAGCCAGGCCATGGTGTCCAGCTATTTGGTCCAACACTCATCTAGATGTTGCTTTGCAGGTGTTTTACAGGTGCAATTCACATTTACAATCAGTTGACTTCAAGTGAAGCAGACAGCCTTCTTTTATGTGGGTGGCCTCATCCAATCAGTCAGAGGACTTAAGAGCAAAATGGAGATTTCCTGGTGAAGAAGAAATTAAGCCTCAAGATCGTGATATAGAAATATTGCTTGAGTTTCCAGCCTGTTTGTCTGCCCTACAGATGTCAAGACTTAAAACTACAACATCGACTCTTACCTGAATTTTCAGCATACTGACCTGTCTTAAAAATTTGGAGCTTACCAAAAGTTTTGGCTCATCTTTATCTATTTATATCCATATTTCTTAAACATTTTAGAGACTTTATTCATTTTAGAGAGGAGAGAGAGAGAGAGAGAGAGAGAGAGAGAGAGAGAGAGAGATGGGGGAGGACTCCTGTATGTGCCTTGACCAGGCAAGTGCCCCAGGTTTCTAACCTGCAACCTCAGCATTTCAGGTTGACACTTTATCCACTGTGCCACCACAGGTCAGGCCTATATCTATATTTCAATATCTATTTATCCACCCACATACACATTATATGTATATGCACACATACATCCCTATTAGTTCCATTTCTCTGAGGAACCCTGACCCATACTCAGCCCATCAACTGCTTTTATAAATAAAATGTTATTGGCACACAGACATACCCATTTACCTATGTATCACCTTTTCAGGAATATTAGGAGCATGTGCAACCTGCAACAATAAAATACATTTTTCGAAGATACATGGAAACTAAAAGGACACACACGGAGCCACTGAAACGTTCGTCTATGGAGGGAAGGTAATGGGAAAAAATGGTAGAACTACTTAGGTAAATAGCCGCCCCCCCCAAAAAAAAAGCGGGGTTGGGGGTAGGAACCGGAGAAAAAAACCTTCGATTACGGGCAAAAGGAAGATCAAAGCTTGAAGGCGGGTCTCCCGCTCGTGTGCTTCCCTCTAGCGGCACTGATAAGTATCGCAGCTCTTTCCTTTGATTTATTTTACAGGTGGTTTGTTTGCCCATCAGAACAGGTAAAACTCAAGCCCGTTAATGGCTGCAGTGGCCTACGGCATGGATACACCACAGCATTTTTAAAAATTGTGACTAAATATATGTAACCTAAAGTTTACCACCGTAGCCATTTTAAATTGTACAATTCAGTGGTATGAAGTACATTCTCATTGTTGTGCAGCCATCACACCATCCGTTTGCAGATCTTTTTATCTTCCCTAACTGAAACTCTGTCCCCATTAACGCTAATTCCCCATCCTCCACACCCAGCTTCTGGCATCCACCATTCTGTGTTCAGTCTCTGAATTTGACTCCTCTAGGGACCTCAGATGAGTGGGGAAGATCGTGCAGAGCCTTAGGGGCTGGGGAGCTTTGACCCCACTGAGGTGGGAGCCCTGGAGGGCTGTGGGCAGAAGAGGGGCAGGACCTGACTTAGGTACTTGCAGGTGCCTTCTGGTAACTTCAGGGAGGACAGACTGGGGGGCTCAGGGTGGGAGTGAGGGACCAGGGCAGAAGGAATTGCACGAGTCCAGGCACACAACGATGCTATCAGATCAATTTTTCTAAATTCTGGGAGTCTCAGTGACCCCATTTCTAAAGTGGAATTGCAAGGGTTTGGTAACTAGACAGTCCTAAACCAGGCACATCACAAATGCTCAGCAAATAGCAGTTTGTCCTGAATAGCTCACTTATTTCCTCCAAAAGCCCTATGAGGAAGGGATTATTATTATCCATCTTTTAGAACAAGAAAAACAAGGCACAGGGAGGGAAAGTGACTTGCCCAAGGACACACAACTGGTGAGTGGCAAAGTGGGGTTCTTGCTCATAATCCCTGTGTATCTAGGAGGTTGATACTGTAGGTGGGCAGGGCAAATGCCTCTGAGAGTAAATGATTGGAGAATTTGACCTAGTCTGGAGGGTGCTTCCTGGAGGTGGTGACATTGGAGATGAGACCAAAAAGATGACTCATGTAAATTAGGGAAGAAAGAGCACCTCCAGCAGGAGGAATTGCATGAGCAAAAGACCTGAGGGAGGACCCACAGAAATGCAGGGGCACAAGTGGGTCCATCCCCAGAGCCCAGGGTCATCTTTTTGACTGACCCTCCTCACCAGTCAGGACCACCTTTAGGATCTCCCCAGCAGCACTGTTTTCCTCCCTCTCCCTGCAGATTGGGTGGCTTGGCGCTGACCCCCTCCCCCAACTACCTCCAGCTGGTAACAATCCCCAGAAAGGGGTCATTAAGTGGCCCAGCTGAAGCCGCCGATCACCAGCACACAGGGACTATTTTAATTTTCCACTGATTTGTCTGCGGTGAGCCCCCCACAGCTGAGCCATGTGTGTGTGCAGAGGAACATCAAGTTCCAATGCCGTTTATGAGGAGTGAGGGCAGAGGAAAGGACTTGGGTGAAGAGAACTCACTGAGGGGCAGTTATGGGGGGGGGGCAACCGGCATGGATTCTGGGGCTCCCAAATCTCCCCTGCCTGGCCCTGAAGTGGGGGATTCCTGGGACTGTGCTGGACCCTGTGCCCTTTACACTCAGAGCTAGCACTCCTATCTTCATCACCCACCTACCCATCTACCCACCCATCCATCCATCCACCCACCTTCCCACCAATCCATCCATTATTCATCTGTTCACCTGTCCATCTATCCATTCATCCATCTATCTGTCCATCTGTTTATCTGTCCATCTATCCATCCACTCATCCCTCTACTATCCACACATTCCTCCCTCCATTCCATTGACAAGCATTTATTGATCACATAGGCGGTATCAGGCACTGTTCTAAGCCCAGTGGTCTTCTCCATACTTACTCAGTATTCCCCCACCACATTCCCCAGGGGCCCTGAATTCAGAATCTTCCTCATGAAACCCACTCTTCCCTGTGTCCCCATCTCAGAGACAATTCTACCATCGCTCTCTATCCCTGAGGCAGGGCCCAAGCACTGGCCTCATTTCCTCCCTCCCCCTCACTCCCCACAGCCTGTCAGTTCCCATGTTCTGCCCACTCTCCCCCTGACCCACCCGGTCTCAGCTCATGTCTCTTCTCCTTCCATCTGGATCATAGCTTCTATCTCCTCCTGGCCCCCGTTCAAATTCCCACACCTGCCTTAGATCTGCCCATGCCACTTCCTGCTCAGGCACCTCCCATGACTCCCTATTTCCCTGGGGAGAAAGTCCCTGCTCTACAGTCTGGCATTCAAGGACCTCATGGTCTGGCTTGGCACGTCTCTTTCACCTCCTCCCTATTGTAGCTGTTACACCCAGGACATTCCTACTTTCCCACTTTAGAGCAGTTCCTTCTCCAGAAAGCCAGCAGCTCCCTGCTTGTGACTTTCTATCAAAAGATCAGGGCCCTGGCCGGTTGGCTCAGTGGTAGAGCGTCGGCCTGGCGTGCGGGAGTCCCGGGTTCGATTCCCGGCCAGGGCACACAGGAGAAGCGCCCATCTGCTTCTCCACCCCTCCCCCTCTCCTTCCTCTCTGTCTCTCTCTTCCCCTCCTGCAGCCAAGGCTCCATTGGAGCAAAGTTGGCCTGGGCACTGAGGATGGCTCTGTGGCCTCTGCCTCAGGCGCTAGAATGGCTCTGGTTGCAACAGAGCGACACCCCAGAGGGGCAGAGCATCGCCCCCTGGTGGGCGTGCCGGGTGGATCCTGGTCGGGTGCATGCGGGAGTCTGTCTGACTGCCTCCCCATTTCCAACTTCAGAAAAATACAAAAAAAAAAAAAAAATCAGGTGCCTCCACCCTGCCCATGGCTCTGCTCTTCAGGCTCTCAGAGGCTTGCAAGGCCACCAGGTGCAAAGTTGGACAAAAGCACTGTATCATGAAAATCATGAGTGCTTGGTATGAAACTAGGGTGTGACATACACTGCCTGTGTGATCCAATCTCCCAGAATATCATCCATTGGCAGATGGCAAAGCCAGATGCTAATACCTCTGTTCACTCTGATCCAGCAGGTGAACTCTGAACCATCATGTTACCCTGCAACCTAGCACAGGCCCATCGACTGCCCCCTATGGGCCTCAGTTTCCCTATCCATAAGATAATAACAGTTCCTTCTTCATAAGCTTGTTGTGAAGATGAAACAAAACATAAGGTAGGAGGCTCAGTTGGCTGTGACTACAACTGGTTATTATCTGAGGTCTCAGCTCAGAACTGTGAACTTACAGATATTTGCTGTTTGATCTTATAAAATGTGTTGTCATTCTCTATGCCTTGGCTTTCTCTTCTCTGATGACTTCTAGAATGAACAGCAGGGCCTTGACTGGGTTGCTCAATGGATAGAGCGTCATTCTGGCACACCAAAGTTGTAGGTTCAATCCCCAGTCAGAGCACATACGAGAAGCAACCAATGAGTGCACAATGAAATGGAACAACTAAGTAGAACAACGAATTGATGGCTCTCCCCCCCCTCCTCCCTCTCTCTCTCTCTCTCTCTCTCTCTCTCATCAATGGAAAAATTAGAATGAGCAGCAGAGCCCGTTTCTACCCTTCTTTTGGAGGAAGAACCTCAAGAGCCCCCGGGGAAGGTCTGAACAACCCACGTTTGTCTGCCCTGGAGAAAAACGAATCAAAAAGAGGCTGAGGTCGGATATGAGAAAGGACTTCCGAAGGTAGAAGTGCCAGGAACTGAAGAATTGAGGTCTGATGGGTGCCATCAGGATTTTAGTTTGTGTCAGGTTGAAGTGAGCGGCTGAGCTAGCTGGTGTTTTTTGCTTTCATTCACTTGCTTATATCATTCATTCACCCATTCATTCATTCATTCACTGAAATAACTACACTGACTCCTTTACTATAGGTTAGCAGTTAAGTCCCTAAGCTCTGCAGCCGAGTGGTCTGGGTTTGAATCCCAGTGCTGCCTCTCCCCATATCTGTGAACAAGTCCATTTGCCACTCCATGCCTCAGTTTCTTCAGCTTTAAAGAGGGAGCATCATGGTGACAATAACTGCATGTTGGCCCGTGGTACTGCCTGGGCCCACCCCCTGCCCTGTCCTGCTTTCTGTGTCTCCCCGACTCTCTTCTTGGGGCTCCCCACCCTTCCCCTCCTCACCACTGACATTCCCAGCCCAGGCGCTCCGGGAAACATTCCGTGGTTTGCAGCAGACTGTCCGGCTCCTCGGTGCCTCAGATGTGGGCAGAGTGGGCGGCGGCCAGGCGGGCGCAGGCCGGGGGCTGGGGAGACTGCGCACCCCCGACCCCCCACTCCAGCACCGGGCACCCGGTGGGGGAGGCGGTGGGTGGCACTCCTGGAGGGGCAGAGGGACCTGCTTGTGTAGATGGGGGAGAACTGCTCCTGCTTACAGCCCTCCCAGGGCTCCCTAGTACCCCTTGAATAAAACCCAAGTCCTCACTGCAGCCCACAAAGCCCTGCCCTGATGTATTCTCACCTCCTCCCTCTCCTCTTTTTGCTCACTCTGCTCCAGCCACATGGGCCTCCTCACTGTTCCTCCCACATGCCAAGCACATCCTATGCCAGGGCCTTTGCACGTGCTATTCTCTCTGCCCCCAGAACTTTTGGTCCATGGAGATGATGTAGGCTGCAATGTCACCTCCTCAGAGAGGCCTTCCCTGCCCACCTGGCTTCCATCACCCTCTTCTAAAGTTTCTGCAGCCTTTCTCTCAATTTGAAATTATCTCATGCACTTATTCATTTTCTCTTTTATTGTTCCCCACGCTGGGCTGTGAGCCCAGGAAGGGCAAGGCTGGGTTGGTCTCATTCACCACAGATACATAACAGGCACTCACTGAATAGATGGAGCAACCACGGAAGTCCTCCTGGAATCTGACCACAATCTCTTCTGCTTTAGCTCCGTGAATATCACACAGTTTCCGACTTGGGCACAGTCCTTAACAGTTTGCAAGATACCTCCACAGTTCATTGGATTCCCCCTAGCTGGGCAGGGGGAGGTTCTCTTATTAATGACCCCTTGTTTTAGAGATCAGGAAACTGAGGCACAGAGAGGTGGTGAGATAACTTGCTCTTTGAATGAATGAACAGAGATTAAATGAATTTAGAGCTGCACTATGACTTTTTAAGAAACATTTTTAAAATGTTTATTTCATTGATTTTAGAGGGAGAGGAAGAGAGGGAGAGAGGAACATCAATCTGTTTTTGTATGTGCCCTGACCAGGGATCAAACCAGCAACCTCTGTGCTTCAGGATGATGCTCTAATCAACCAAGCTATCCGGCCAGGGCTGCACTAGGACTTTTGAGGGCCTGATATGCTCTTGTCTTCCTTAGTGAAAATAAAATAGTTTACATTGTCTTTTCAGGCTGCATTGGTATACAGATGAATGTAATCTAGGCTGGATTCATTTCTATATATTCATTATATCATATTTACTGCTTTCCTCTGATTGCAAAACAAGTAAAAATTAAAATATTTACAAGGACCTTGAATGTCTTGCAGACCCCAGTCCCATGCCTCCCGTGGCTTGGGAAGCGTTAGTCTGTCTAGGATTCGGGAGCTGAGGCTGCAGTCTCTGACCCCCTACCTTCTCTCCCCCATTTTAAATGCTGCCTGGACCCTTCAACCCCCTGGGATCTTTGATGTTCTGAGCACTTTTCAGAATCACCTGGTTTATTCTACTTAAGAGAATGAAATTCCCAGCACCTGGGGCTTGGATGCCTCCTGTGATGAATACCTCATTACCTTTCAGCCAGTTAGGAAGTCCTCAGGGAATTTGAACTGACTCTGCAGAGTCTAAGCTCTGACCTCTGGTGTTGAACAGATTCCTCCCCCACCCACCTCATCAGCTTCCTCTGCCCACGGCAACCCTGCTGGGAAGATTTGAGACCTATCTTGTGTCTGGCTCTTTCAGTCCTTATGATTGGGGGCTCTTTGTGTGTGGTGCTAGAACTGATATGTGGAGAACCCAGATGACTCAACTCAGTCAGAGCTGAACCCAGAGAAAGGTCAGGGTCAGGAAGAACATGGTGAATTAAACCAAATTCCCCCAGGCATCTTTTTGGGGCCGAAGCTCAAGTCTCTCATTTTTTTCCCTGCAGGCTGTTGAACTCCATCCTCTTTCCTCTTCTTGATATGCCCCAGTTTGACATCTGCTCTTGAATGATTGATTAGTGGCTCCGTAACCTCCCTTGTATTGGCTTCTACCTCTATTGATAAGGCCTCAAGTTTGCTCTGAAACAATCTCCTTTTTTCAAATTGCCAATTCTGCTGGACTCTCCTGAGCCCCTGGAGATGGTAGGTGGGGAATTGCTACTCTCACCTCTAACCCCAGGCTTTTTCTCCCATTCCCAGCTCTACCCTTTGCTTGCTGTATGAGTTTGAGCAAGTCACTCTGTTATCTGAGCTTCCAATAGAAGCACCAAGTCCCCACCATTCCTCATCTGAAACCCATTCTCATCATTATCATTGGCCTGGGCACTGCCTCAGCCTTCTCCTGGTCTCTGGCTGCCACGTCAGCCCCAGACTATCCCTTCTACCCACAGAAGCCCAAAGGAGCTTTTAAAAATGTAAAACAGGTCTCATCCCTCCTTTGCTCATACCCCTCCTGGGCCCCCCTAGGGTAAAAGCCCATGTTCCTACAGTCTATACGGTCCTACAGAACCTGTCACCCCTTCCCTTCTTTCCCTTACCTCCTTCCTTTCGCCCTCACTCACACTGCTTCAGCTACATTGGCCTCCTCATTGCTCTTCCAACAGGCCAGGCATGGTCCTGCCTCAGGGCCTTTGCATATGCTGTTCATGGGTCCTAGAACACCTTACCCCTTCTCTTCTGGTAAATTATGCCAGAGATAGAGAGAGGGAGTGAGACAGGAACACCGATCTGCTCCTGTATGTGCCCTGATCGGGGATTGAACCAGCAACTTCCGTGCTTTGAGACAATGCTTAACCAACCAAGCTATCTGGCCAGGGCAGTGAAGCCCTTCTTGATTGCCCAGTCTCAAATCCCCCAGTTCCTTGTAACCTCTTACACAATCATAACTAACTTCTACTTTGTGCACCAATATTTTTATTTTCTATCTCCTCCACCGGAACATCAGCCCCAAGAGGACAGGGATCTTTGTCAGTCTGGGTCACTCTTGTGTCCCCAACATGAGAACAGGAGACACAATAGGTGTTCAATGAATGCTGGCTAAATAAAGAATGAAAAATAAACATAACTCATGATACTCCCTAGGAATGTTAGGAAAATCTCTGTCCTTGGGGACCCTGAGACCACAATACTCAGAGACTGGGGGGACAAGTCCCACTGTCCCCAGCATGCCGAGTCAGATGAATCCAAGAAGTGTCAGCTATTAGGGGTTGCAGAAGGTCATAAGGTGCTGTCTCCTACCCTGAGGCACAACTGTCCTCAGGGACTCATAGAGCAACTGGCCACATAGCCCAAGACATTCAGTCTCCACACTATTTCTTGATGGGGAAACCAAACACCAGAGAGAGTAAGCCCCTGGTTCAAGGTCACACAGCACACCCAGGTTCAAACCCGGCTATGTGTGATGGAGAACCATGTTGACAGAAGTTTCAGAGTTCCACTATGGGTGACCGGTCAATGCCTAGGTGGACGAATGGATAGCAGCAGGGCAGACACTAGTACATTGCTGGCCTGAGAGACAGAGCTTCCAGCCCAGGCTCCATGGCTTGCCCTGCTCTGGCTTCTCCCCTCATTGGCTGGGTCTGGGAAGCTTCGGAAAGAGTGCTGAGTCTTAGGGGTGGATGCTGCGGGGTGCCCACTCCCTCCTTGTAGTCAGAAGGCACAGAAATGGCTACGGTCCCACAACAGCTCGGACCCTGAGCCTCCTGCTTCCTAGCCAGTTAACCTGGGTGCTCCCCAGCACCCCTCAATCCCCAGACCTCACTGCACTCACAAGTTCCTATTGCAGACCCTGGGGCCACAGGAGTTGCAGTGACGCCATTGCAAGTTCTCCAGGTCCGGCTAACTCACTGCCAATCTTCCAAGAGAGAGGCTGCCCTTGGTGCCCTCCCTGGCCACACAGACACTGGCATACTTGGACCCTAAGTCACATCTGGGGAGTCTCGGCTATGCTTTCAAGTGCAAGATTCAGGAATTGCTTTTCTCTCTATTGTCTGGTCTCGGTTTCTCCACTTCGGACCACCTTTCCCATTTTCAAATGCCCAGGGCAGGGTCGCTGCCACAGCCAACGACGCCTGACACCCCACCACCAATGCTCAAGTGTCCACACATCTGAGAGGCCTCCTTGCTGCCCGCTCTCCCCTCCTGCCCCTAGGATGGCCGCCTGAGTCCCCGCTCGGGTGCTGGTGGGCACCTCCCCACTCACCATCCACCACATTTTGGCCGTCATATCGTAGCAGAGCTGCCATTTGATGGAGGTCTCTCCAGGTTTGCTGGACACCGGGGCCCCGGCAACTTCCATGCTTGGATGGAGGGGGAGGGCAGCCCCACGTCGCCTTATTCAGATAGAACTGAAGGCTGGGCCAGCTGCCTGGGGTGCAGGGATCCTGCTTCCATGGCCCTGGGCAAGGGGGCTTTCTTCGGGGAGTAGGAAAAGGGTGCCTGGGACGTTCAGAGCTGGAGATCATAGGAGAGAGAGAGAGAGAAAGAAAGAGAGAGGGAGAGAGAGAGGAAGGGAGGGAGAGGCGGAGGAATGGAGATACGTTAATCTGAGACACACCAGGCCACCAGTCTCATGCAAGTGGCCACCCACAGCCCAAGGAAGCTGTCAAAGGCCGTGTGTGTGTGTGTGTGTGTGTGTGTGTGTGTGTGTGTGTGTGCAGTCAGTATGATCATACCAAAACATGGATATGTGAATGAGACTCTGATTGGGAATACCCCCCTCCAGCTCTGGAAGGAGTGTTGTTTGTCCCATCTCCCCCTGACACCCCCACCAAGTTGCCTCCCATCAACTCCATCAGGGCAAGCCTGGGGCTGAAACTCACCCACCACCCTATGCTAGGTGCCAGCGGGGGAAAGCACCTCTGAACATTCCCCAGGGCCCTGACAGTTTCAGGTGGAGCCCTGAGCTAAACCAGTATGTTTTGAGAAGTAAAAAGGTGCTGTGAGTGTGCAAAGAGAGTTGGGGCAAGGGCCCTGGATTTGCAAAGAGATGGAGTGTTGGGTTCTGGCTGTGTAATCTAGGACAAGTTGCTGTGCCTCTCTGGGCTTCACTCTACCCACCCTAAAAGCGTGCAGATAATTGCCCTGACCAGGTAGTTCAGTTGGTTAGAGCATCATCTCGATAAACCAGGGTTGTGAGTTTGATCCCCTGTCAGGGCACATACAGGAATCAGATAATGAGTACATGAATAGGTGGAACAACAAATCAATGTTTCTCTCTCTCTTTCTCTTTCTTCCTCTCTCTCTAAAATAAAAAAAAAATTTTTTAATGACAGATAATCACCAAGAATGGTGTGGGGGTAGGGGATGAGACAGAATGCAAAGCCCATAGAAGGGGATGTAATTGTCATGATTTAATTTTCTTTCCTTCTTCCAACCTCTGAGCAGAGGCAAGCCAGGGGGATTCTTTTGTTTTCATGAACTAATCATGAAATCGTGAATTAATGGAGCGCTGAGTATGTGTCTAAGCTAGATGGGAAGGGGCTAGTCACTGTTCTTTGTGGGTTGGATGTCCTGGCCCCACACTGGCAGTAGGAAGGACTGAAGATAGACAGCAGGAAGAACTTCCCAGAGAGAGGTTGCCATGAACTCTGAAATGGCTGACAGGGTCTGGCTGTAAAGCATTTGGCCTCTGTTTTTGCACATGGCCCTACAGGCTATGAACTAGCAGTAGACAGAGGAAGTGGGAGATGTTGAGCAGCAGGTGCTGGACATAAATGGGGAAATCAGGGAGTGAAGACAGAGTGGCAGGTAGGCATGTGGCTGCTGCAGGCTTGCCTCCTCTTCTGTGTCCCAAAACAACCAGGAGAAATCTTTCTAAAACACAATTCTTACTAGTTCCCTCCCTTGCTTTATCCCCAATGTTGCCAGGGTAAAGGCCCCACTGGGATTAGGGCTGGCTTTTCTCTCATGCCCTCTGCCTAGTACACCCTTTCTCTTCCATCACCTGGAGACTCCTACGCATCCTTTAAAACCCAGCCCAACATTCCACACCCATCCCCAGAGTGAGAGAGTTAGATAGAGACAAAAGGAAACAGATACAGAGATGAAGAGACAGAGATGGAAAGACAGAGAAAGTGAGAGAGACAGTGAGAGAGTTAGAAACAGCCATGTCCATTGTCCAGGTCACACACTCCTAACCCACCCAAGAGGCCTTGATTATCAGCCATATTTTCCTTGAGAAAATATGTGTGTGTAGCACACACCCTCCCAGCCACAAGCCCCAGCCCTGAGCACACAAGGGCTCCTGGAAAACAGGCCCCAGGTCTGAGCCCTCTCTGGGACTCCCAGTCACCCAGTACAGGACTGGACTGTGCACACATTAGGCTCCAAAAATCACTGACAAAGGGCAAGCATGTGGATTAGACCCAGTCATTTGAATCATGGTATTAACAGCAACTGTTGATCAACCACCTACTATGTGCCAACTGTTGATCAAACCCAACCCTCCCAAGAGCCATGCGAGGTCAGTACTTCAATTGTTCCTCTTTTACAGATAGGGAAATAGGCTCAGAAATATTTAGTAAGAGGCCGAGGAACACATAGTAAGTAGAATTCACCCTTGTGATGCAGGAGAACCAAATATTCACCCAGCTCCCCCCTTACCTCCGAGAGGTCTCAGCCCAGGTGTAACTCTCTTATGGAAGCTTTCTCTGACCCCCATTTAAAATAGGTCTCTCTCCTCTCAGCATTTTCAGCTCCCCACCAGCTTTATTTTTCTTATCACTATTATTTATTTCTTGTCTGTGTACCCCAGTGGAGTGAAGCTTTTGTCTGTCTTATTTACTGCTTTGTCCTCAGTACCCAGAACAGCACCTGGCACAGAGTAGGTGCTCATTAATATATCTGTTGAATGAATGAACAAATGAATGAATAATGGGTTCAGGGTTTTGCAAACATTGGCATTTCCTGCTGACTTTTACAAAAGGCATTTACATCTTGGCAAAGATGCAGGTTTGGCAAAGGAGGTGGGGAGGGGCAAGAAGCCAGGCATTGCTCCTATGGCCAGAGTGGGGCCACGCCTTGGCCATCTCACCCAGCTGAGGCCAACAGAGCCCAGCCCAGCGGACGCGGTTCGCCCACATGGAGGCCCCCGCCCCATAACTATAATTTGCCTCAGTACCTTGTGGTCTAGGAGACAATTACCCCACAGATGTGCGGTTGGAGTGAGGCATTCAGATGGCGGGTCAGAGCCTGGGCCTTGGCAGAAGGCAGATGTGGGAGGCAGCCTTCAAACGTGAAGGAAGGGAGGGAAAGGGAGAAAAAAAGGGAGAAGGAGAAGGGGAGAGGGAGGAAGGGAGAGAGGGGGGGAAAACTATGAGAGAGATAGAGACAGGGAAGAAAGAAATGGAGAGACAGAGAGATTGGCAGGAGAGGGGAAAACAGAGAGGGAGGAGAGACAGATAAGAGACATACACAAAGAAACAGAGAAATTAAGAAATTATACACATAGAAGACAAGTAGAAACTAAGAGAAAGAGAAGGAGAATAAGAGAGAAGGAAGGAGGGAGAGAAAGTGAGAGACATACATTAAAATAGAGATAGAGACATGTACAAAGAGATAAAGACAGACACACAGAGGGACCAAGAGATGTAAAGAGGGTAAGAGGGAGACAGAGGAGGGAGATATACACAGAGTGAAATAGAGGCAAGGAAAGACAAAGAGACAAATCTAAACAGAGAAGACAGAGACACATAGAAAGACAGAACAAGAAAGGTCAAGAGACCCAGACATACTCCATCCCATGGTGCAGGTTGTGGGGTTTCTGGATCACACCCCCTATACTCCCACCATGAGAGGCCTGGTTTATCAGCTACATTTTCCACTCAAGTAAACTGAGACCCCTGAGGGGCAGCTCAACGCCCAAACCTCTAGCAGCAGCTGAGCTGGGCCAGGGCCTGGATCTCTGTGAGGGCTTCCCAGTTCCTCTCCCACTTTCCATCCCCCAGTACTAAGGGAAGAGGGCCCCATTCCATTCTGTGCCTCAGTTTCCTCAGCTTTAAAATGATGAAGCTACATAGAGAAGCCTCTCTCAACCTTCTGTCACTCGTAGACCATCATCCCCATTTTGTCCAGGTATTACTGAAAATTTTCTTTCAATTGAACCCTTTATATAAAAAGGCTTGGATGCATTCAAAGAGAAAAGTTCAACTACAGGTTGCCATGAATCAAGGTCAGCTGTAAAGATAAATGCAATAAGAACCTCCTCAATCTTATCCAATTCTACCCAGAGATCAAGCCTGAAGCTTTCTATCTTTGTTAAAAAGATACAAATTAGAGGCCCTGGCCGGTTGGCTCAGTGGTAGAGTGTAGGCCTGACGTGCAGGAGTCCCGGGTTCGATTCCCGGCCAGGGCACACAGGAGAAGTGCCCATCTGCTTCTCCACCCCTCCCCCTCTCCTTCCTCTCTGTCTCTCTCTTCCCCTCCCGCAGCCAAGGCTCCATTGGAGCAAAGTTGGCCCGGGCGCTGAGGATGGCTCTGTGGCCTCTGCCTCAGGTGCTAGAATGGCTCTGGATGCAACAGAGCGATGCCCCAGAAGGGCATCGCCCCCTGGTGGGCATGCTGGGCCGATCCCGGTCGGGCACATGTGGGAGTCTTTCTGACTGCCTCCCCATTTCCAACTTCAGAAAAATAAAAATAAATAAAAAATAAAAAAATTTAAAAAATGATACAAATTAGAGAGGTGTCACAGACAGGTTAGGAGAACCCAAGTGCTGTGGGACAAGATCAGATGGTCTAACATATGTGTAATCAGAATCCTAGAATGAGAAGAAAGAGACGAGAGCAGAATATTTTAAGAGAGAATGGCCAATAATTTTCCAAAATTAAAGACATCAAGTCACAGATCCAAGAAGTTCAGAAAATACCAACTGGAACAAATATCGCCACAAACACATACCCAGACATATAATATTCAAAATGCAGAAAATTAAAGAGAAAGAGAAAATTCTTGAAAGCAGCCAGAAAAAAAAAAAGAAAGAAAGGAAGAAATAAATAAAGAAAAGACATTATGTAGAGGAACAAAGACAAGAATAACAGCAGACTTCCCATTGGAAACTGTAAGCAAGGAGACAGTGGAGTGACATCTTCAAAGTGCTGATAGGAAGACTCTCAACCCAGAATTTTATAGTCTGAAAATGTTATTTAAAAATGAAAGAGAAACAAAGGCTTTTTCAGCAAACAAAAGCTGAAAAATAATTGATTAGCAAGATACTCACTTTCAATAAAAGATATAGATAAGTTACAACTCAAAGGGTGAGGAAAATATACCAAGAAAACACTAATTCAAAAAATGCTGGAGTGGACACATTTTATCAGACAAAGCAATTATATGTCAACTGTAATTAAAAATTAAAATAAAAAAATCAGACAGAGCAGACCTTACGGCAAGTAACATGATAAAAGGGTCAGTTCACTGACTGTGAATGCATATGCATCTAATCACTGCAATCCAATCAAATATACAATCAAAACACACAAAGCTGACACTGATAGAGCTTAAAAGAGAAACTAGCAAATCTGTAGTTTTGTGGAAGACTTCAACACTATTCTCAGCAATTGATGAAAAAAGTAATGGAAACTTTGTAAGGATATAGAAGACCTAAACAACACTACAGACCAACTTGAAATGACATTTATAGAACACTCCATCCAACAACAGTAGAGTATACTTTTTTTAAGTTACCAAGATAGACAATACTCTTTAGTCATATTCACCAAGATAGGCCAAAAAAGAAACTTAATAAATTTAAGAAAATGCAAATCATCCAAATTATGTTCTCTGACCATAACAAAATTAAACAAGATATTTAATTACAAAAATACATGGAAAAAAATCTCCAAATATCTGGAAATTAAACAAACTTTGTAATAACCTAGATCAAGAGAAATCTTTAAGAGATCTGAGAAAATACTTTTAATTCAATGAAAATGAAAATGGCAACATATCAAACTTTGTGAGATGCAGCTAAAAATAGTGCTTAGGAGGAAAAGTATAACTTTTACTATTATTTATATTATTTTCTATATAAATGCTTATATTACAGCATTTTATATTTATATTGCATATAATATACATGCTTAATTATAAATTATGTAAATGTACTTTAATGCTGCTGAAAAAAGAGTTAAAATGATAAATTTTATATTTCATATATTTTACCACAATAGATAACACAAGGGGGGAGGAAACAGACCATAAGAGTGACATTATCGCCTGACCTGTGGTGGCGCAGTGGATAAAGCGTCGACCTGGAAATGCTGGGGTCGCCGGTTCAAAACCCTGGGCTTGCCTGGTCAAGGCACATATGGGAGCTGATGCTTTCAGCTCCTCCCCCCTGTCTCTCTCTCCTCTCTCTCTCCCCCTCCCTCTCTTCTCTCTAAAATGAATAAAATAAATAAATAAATAAATAATTTAAAAAAGAGTGACATTATCACCTTTACCAGACTCTATTGGTTAGAGCAAGTCACAGGTCTCGCCTCCACTCAAACATGTGGGCTGACCCAAGGGTGGTGTTGAGCATATATCCTGATAGTAGGCAGTCCACAGCATTCTTCTCTGTGGCCCATAAACTTCCCAGCTCAGAACCATCTTTCTGAGCCTCAAGCCCCACATGGTCTGCTCCTCAGGTTTCCAGCTGAATTTCATCCTCCTACAATCGCATAACTTGACTCTTGCTTACTCCCTTCTCGTTAGCAGGAGTGACCTCCTCTGTCCCTTGACCTTCATCCCTACTCTTCTATTCCCCACCCAAATGCCACCTTCTTCTGGAAACCTTCCATGACCACCAGAGGACTTTCTTGCATGGCCTGGGTTTGCTCAGGCAAATCCCTTCCCCTCTTTGAGCCTCAAATTTCCCATCTGTAGAGTAGGTCCAATGACACCCTCTTTGCAGCTTTGGTGTGAGATTTAATGTGATGTCAGATGTCTCCAAGGCAGGGCTCTGAGCATGAGACATTCATTCATTAGACTTTTACTGAGCACCTGCTCTATGCCAAGTCCTATACTGAGCTCTGGGGAACATGGCAGAACCAAGGCAGACCCCAATCTTGCCCTTAGGAAGCTCACAGAATGCTAGAGGATATAAACATTAGTAAATAATTATATATATATTCTTTTTTTGTGTGTGGCAGAGACAGAGAGAGTCAGAGAGAGGGAGAGATAGGGACAGACAGACAGGAAGGGAGAGAGATGAGAAGCATCAATTCTCTGTTGTGGTTCCCTAGTTGTCCACCTAGTTGTCCATTGATTGATTTCCTCATATGTGTCTTGACGGGGGAAGGGGGGGCTATAGCAGATGAAGTGACCCCTTGCTCGAGCCAGCAACCTTGGGCTCAAGCTGGTGAGTTTTTGCTCAAACCCGGTGAGCTTGTGTTCAAGCTGGCGACCTTGGGGTCTCGAACCCGAGTCCTTCACATCCCAGTCCGATGCTCTATCCACTGCACCACCGCCTGGTCAGGCAACATTCATATTTAAATGACAGAGAAGGCAGATTCTGGGGGAATTCTGGAGGGCTCTGGTCTCATCTAAACCACACCCTTGCTTGCCTAAAATCCAGCACAAGCCTCTTCTTTTTACTTAGTCTTTCCTGCATCATGTTCTCCACACAGAAGCTAGGGGGAGACTTAAAAAAGCAGATGTGACTTCTGACATCTACCCCACATAAAACCCTCCCATGGCTCTCTATTGCCTTTGGGATAGAGATCAATATCTTCACTGGGTCTTCCGGGCATGGGATGCCTTCATAGTTAGCTCCCTGCTAACTTCTCTCACCTCCAGTGAGTGAGAAGGAGGTGAGAACAAGTTTGTAGGTGAGTTTCTGAGGGAAGTGGGTTCCAGGCAAAGGGCCTAGCCCATGCAAAGGCCCTGAGGCAGTATCATGCCTAGCTTGTGGAAGGAACAGCAAGGAGGCCTGTAAGGCTGGAGCAGACTGAGCGAGGTGGAGTAAGGGAGGAGATGAAGCCTGTGAGAAGATGGGACAGGTCATGCAGGGCCTTGTGGTTGGAGGGGAGGACTTAGTCTTTTACCCCCGGGGAGATAGGAGCCCTGAAGCAGTGTGGGCCAAGGGTCAGGGGAGGTTGCTCACACGTGTCCTCTGGTAGCTGCTTTGGGGAGATGCACTAAAGTGGTGCAAAGAAAGGAGCCTGGGGTCCAGAAGGGAGGATTGCACAGGTGTAGGTGGGAGATGATGGGGCTGCACCAGGTGAAGGCAGAGGAGTAGGAAGAAGTGAGCAGATCCAGTGTAGAATGTTGAAGGCAGTGGCAACAGGACTTGCTAATAGATTGGATAGGAAGTGAACAAGAAAGAAAGGTGCTGTTTGGCTCCAGCACCTGGAAGGATAGAACAGTCATCTGCTGAGGTAAAGACGATGTGGAGAAGCAGGATTGGGGACCAGGAACAGTTTCAATCTGAGTAACATCTGCTTGGAAATGTTAGGTGGGTTGGTAGATTCAGGCAAGGCTCACTGGAGGCTTCGATGGGGGGTAGACAGGCAGAGAAAGATTAAGCCCTTGTCCCCATGGGCGGGCTAAGGGTCTGGGTTTCCTTCTGGACCCTTCCCCTAGAACTGCCTATGCACCCACTCACCACCAACACAACTAGCAGCCCTTGGGCCAGACCCTGGAGCTGTCCACGACCCCCGGTGCTGAAACTCCAGCTCTCTGCTGCAACCTGGAGGCCCAGCTGGTGGAAGCGAGCGCTCAAAATGTATCCCTGGACTTCACCCAGGATGACAAAACTAGTCAGTGCCGTTACTCTGTGCTGGTTTCTATGCCTCGCATTCCCAGCTTGAATTGCACTGACCTCCCCAAAGAGAGGCAGGTATGTCTCTAAGTTGGTTCCAAACTCCCTTCTCTATAGGGAAGTTTGGAACCGACTTACCACTTACTGCTTCTTTAAGGAGCACTGAATGTATCACTCCTGTCATCACAATCACCCGGGCTCTGAAGTCAAGCCTAATTTCAGACTGTGGATTTGCTGATGGACTCATGAATATGTAGATCACCCTCACATCCAACTTGCTCTGGTAGGCTCAGTAAAAGGGGACAGAGAAAAGGCAGGGCTGGGGGCAGGGCTCTGGGGGGGGGAGTGGTCAAGGAATCCTGAATATTTTGGTCCCTTGATCTGTCTCCAATACCTACCGCAGTGCCTGGCACATGGCAGGCAGGCGCTCAATAAATGCTTTGTTGCTACTTGAATTCAGTAAGAATGATGTCTAATATTCACTTTATGGTTTTTAAAGAGTTCTTATTCTGCCTTATCAAAATATTATATGATAATAACAAGGCTGTTATTCTGTGTGCATTAATTAACCTTCCTGGTTGGTTCAACTGACAGTGCATACTCTCATGAGTCCCATTTTACATATGAGGAGACTGAGGCTTGGAGAGAAAACAAGATTGTTCAAGGACATGCAAACCTTGAATCGAATCGCTCAACAAAGACTGAAAACCCAGAAGGCATGTCAGTCTCTGTCCTCCTAGGCCTCATGTCTAATTTCAATCTCAGTTTGACCTCCACATACCCTGCTTCCATCCTCTGTGCAGCCTTGAGGCCAACCAGGCTGATGGCCTCCTGTTCCCAGACTAGGACCTAGATCATTCCTACCTCTATATCTTGGCTAGTACTGTTCTCTGTGCCTGAAATATCATGTGTGCCTCTATCCCAACTTAGCATCTCAGAACTCTGGAGCTTGGGGAGGAGGGAGAGTGTTCAGACTACATTCAATCTGGTGAGAGAAGGGGAGAGAAGGGAGGTGAGAAAGTATTTGAGATGAGCTAAGAAATTTGCTTTTGTAGCTTTTTGTGTCCCAGGTGAGAGACGTCCCCTCATAACCTCACCCAGCTACACAGCAGGTGGCACACGCTGGGTGCCCAATAACTGATTGAGGCATTCAAATGAAGGCTGCAATACTAATTGAAGGCATGAGTCTCTGCTGGCCCCTGCTGGTGGTCAGGGGAGAAGTCTTTGGAAAGTACATTTTTTACTTTTCAAACTGATTATTCTGACACTTTGGAAGCTTATGCCGTAACTCTCATAACATCCCTCAGAAGCTTGTGCCCTATTAGCCTCATTTTTCAGAAGGGGGGTGGGGTGGGGAGACTGAACTGCAGAGAGATCAGCCACTGGTCTGATGAATATCATAACCGGGATTCAGATGCTGGGAACTCGACCTCCAGACTTAACTACTGTACTTTTAGGGCATTTAGTAAACAGCGACTATATATATGGACTCTAGGGAATAGAAAAGTAAATAAGACACAACAGGCACTGATGGCATGCTACTTAGTTACTATAGCTTCATAATGTGTCTTAGTATTTTATAGAGAAGTATGGCATAGAGGTTAAGTGGGCAGGTTCTGTGGTCAACCAGCTAACCTCTCTGTATTTTCTCATCTGTGAGCTAGATCCTACCTCCTAGGACTGCTGTGGTGATTAAATGAGACATGACACACTGGGAACTGTGACTGGTACATAGTACATGCTCAATAAACAATCATTCATTTTGGCCCATTCAGTTTTGTTCTCCCTTATCTAATAATCCACATGAATTTGGGAACCAGTTTGTCCAGTTCTGTAGAAAGTACTGTGGGGATGATCAGAACTTGAAGAAATTCAAGGTTCATCCAGAAGAGAACTGACCCTTTAAAACTGTGAGTTGCCCTGGATACCAATGACCAGTTCTTTTGTTTTATGTGTTTCTACAAAATGTTACCGTGTTTTCCTGAGTCATATTCCAGGTTTAGAATTTTTGTCATTGTAGCTGATGAGGTTTTGCTAATGTGTTGGTTATCATTGCTACATAATGAATTACCTTAAAACTAAAGACTTAAATCATTTATCTCATATTCCTGTGAGTCAGGAATCTGGTAGTACTTAGCTTGGTTCTCTTCTTCAGGGTCCCTCAGAGGCTGCAATCAAGGTGTTAGCTGGGCTGGTCTCATCTGAAAGCCTGACTGGGGAAGGGTCTACTTCCAAGCTCATGTGGTTGTTGACAAGAGTCAGTTCTTGGCTGGCTGTTGACCCTTGCCACATGGGTCTCTATAGGGCAGTGGGGGTAGTTGTGTTAAATGTACTTTGCCCCAAATGTTTTTCATACCTGCATTTTCCATTCATCCTTTGAAAATAAAAATGTATTTAAAATGAATTGTTAATTTCCTGAATAATACCCGAATATATTCACCTTGTAAGGATTGCATCTAAGGCTCAACTCTGCTTCATCTGTGCCCCCAGTTTCTCACTCCCCAAAGTTACCACCTTTATCGTTCTGGTGAATATACTTCCAGCCCTTCCTTCTCATTCTTATAATCATATACGTGGCTCCAGAGAGAATGAATATCTTTTTGAAAAATACACACACACTCCTCATGGATTATTTCCTACTGTATTTTTCTGCATCTCTCGCTTTCATCTCACAGTGTGACCTAGAGATGATTTCACTCTCTAACAGCCACATGGGATTGCACAGTGGGAGTGCTCCCTGTGGGGGCCATCCTCCAAAGTGACCCCAAATGTCCCTACCTTCTGGTATTCATTCCTGTGATTCCCTAGTGACTGCTAGGGGGATGAGATTGCTTTTGGGGTGATGGAACAACCTAAAATTAGAAGTGATGGCTGCACAATCGTATGAATGTATAGAATACTATTGTACACTTGAAAATGGTAAAAATGGTGAATTTTAGGTTATGTAAATTTTACCCCATTAAAAAAATGTGTATAGTGCTTCCTCTCCTGGGCTGCCTCTGTGAGGGCAGAGACCAAAGCCATCTGGCCACTGATGTGTCTGTGGTGGCCAATAAAGAGACAGATGAGCAGTTGGTGCTCAAGAAATATTTGTGGACTGAATAAATGAATGAATATGGGAACCAAGAAACATAGGCACCTGCTTTTCCTGTGAAAGAACACTCAATTTCTTCAAATTCTGGGTCAATCAGATAAAATCTTGGCTACAGGAATTTTGGACTTGCCTTCTCAGAATATCTCCTCCCACGTCTCTCAACTTTAAATCTGGATTTTTCTCAAGGCTGGGAACTCAGTGGGGTCAGATATACTTGGTCTTTATTGACATGAAAGGGCAAATAATGGAGGATTGTCTTTTAGCAAGTAAAACTTTTATTAAATAAACTTTCAGTTATTCCAGACCAAAGAGAGGCATTTTGGACATAAAGATGATGCTTGCAGCTTCTCACCTGAAACACGCCACAGTGACAAAGACCTCTCCAGCCACGAAATTCATCAACCCAGAGTTTCTTCTAAGTCCTTTTCTTGTCTTTCGTGTGTGTGTGTGTGTAAATCTGTTTTCAAAAGTCGGTTTGCAAGTTGAAACTTCATGAAATTACTAGTAGCAGAAATAAAGTACATTGTACAAATCATGTAGATCTTCAGTGTGGGGTATAAAAATGGTATTTACAGCCAGTAAACATGGACCAGAAGGGCACACACCACTGCACGCCAGGCCTGGCGGGAGCTTGGTGGGTGCCAGAGACACAGACGAGGCCTCCTCTCGGCCCCTGAGCACACGCTTGCACACGCAGACACACAGGACACAGGCACACTAGAGAATGTCTTGAAACAATTATCAAACTCTGGAATATCGAAACAAGTTGGTCAGATTTTTTTTTCTTTTCCTTTTTGTTTTGTTTTTTACTATGTGTTTTGTTTTTTTTTTCCTGGGTCAGTCAACACATTTTGGTAGAAACAAATGGGAATGCTGTTTTTTTTTTCCAAAAATTATTTTTCTTAAGCTTCTTAAGTTCTCTGGCACCTTGTTTGGCAATAGGCCCCACTGGACGACCAAACAAACTTGATTCTGTGCTTCAAGGTGGGTTTTCACGGTTTGGGTAGGTATACAGAGGCACCCCACATGATCTCCCTCCCAGCCCCAGCTAGGAAACAAAAATCCATTGTTGTTTGATCCCCCCCCCCTTTTCTTTTCTATTCTTCTTTGTACCTGCTCAGAAAGATCAAAATTTAAAAAAAAAATTTCTTTGAAGAGGTATCTTCGGCAAAGGGGTGCTTGGCCAGTGCAAGTTGGGCTTGTCCAACGAGCGTGGCAATCTTGGTTATGAGATCGTGAATTCCAGGCTGGTGATCTGAAGGCAGGGAGGACTGGCTGCCTGCCCTTGGGAGGGGGCAAGAGGAGTGGGGGCTCCCACAGACCCCATCTACCCCCAACGGAAAGCTAAGGGCTATTGGTCACATGAGTAAGGCTATGATGGGGGAGGGGGAAGCGCTGAGGGAGGAGGCCGGGGAGTCTCTTTTGCACTGGGGAAGGTAGGGTCCTGGGACAAGGAAGGGGGTTAAGGGGTCCCGGAAGCTGCAGCTAGGACCAGGAACACTCAAGCCGGCTAAGCCCATAGGCCCAAGAGAATCATCGGTGTCAGCGGCCCAAAGTCCTGGAGGTATATCGGTTGGCTGATGACTCCCAGTGCTTCCTCCGGCATTCTGGTATGACATGACAGCCGGGAGGTGGGGAGACACTGGGCTGCCCGGCCAGCCTCAGCCCTTCTTATGTCCCTGCTGAGTGACCAGCCTAGGGTCACCTTCTCTTGGATGGAAGGAAGTCAGAAAAGTTTGGTCCCATGATCTATACTCAAAAATATATATATATACTGTCTATAGCTCTCTATATATATATGCATATATATATATAGGAAAAGTTGTGATTTCATTTGGGGAAGCCACCAAGTTGTGGGGGGGGGAGTGAGGAAATCTCCCAGGAGGAAGCAGTGAACTCCTCAGCCCCCAACTCAGGAACTCCCACTCCGTCCCCTTCAGTAGCAATTCACATTTTAGGAAGGAGGCTAAGGGGAGACAGGAGAGGAGAGGGAGGGCTGGTGTCCAAACTCAGGTGTAATTTACGGAAAAGTCCTGGATCAGTTGGAAGCGGGGAAACCCTCCTGGGGTGGAAGGCCCCTCACCTGGCGGAGAAGGGAGGGGCGTTAGGGAGCTCTGAGCCAGGGCACACAGGCAGACAACTTCACCTCCTATCTGCTCCCTTGCCCTGGCCAGGCTGGGGTCTGGGACTGCAAGGCCTCTAATATTTTTAGAAAGAGTCCATTTTGGGGTCTGGAAGCTGATAAACCCGGCTTGGAACAAATTTAGGGTCACCAAGCCTGTGTCTTTATCTGGCAGTTGGGACAAACATTCCTGTTTATTTGTGTCTCCTCTCACCGGCTGCCTGCCACTGAAGCTCCAGGAAGGTAGTTCCTCTCCCCACACACCCACCAGTTTGTGTGCATTCACAGCTATGTCCCCTAGCCCTGGAAACAGTGCCCAGCATATAGTAGATGCTCAGGAAGGATGTGCTATTCAGGCGTGTGAGCTGGTTTCCAAACGTGGCAGGTTTTCAAATGTGCACTCCAAGATTCAGCACTCTGACCACACACCGTCAAATCTGTGGGTGCTGACCTGACAGGGTCTGAAAGGTACCACCATCCCCTAACTGAGCACCTACTTTGCACCAGACCCCAGGCGAGGTTCTCTGATGACAACTGCAATAGTGATTAAAGATGAAAAAATCAAAAGAAATTATTGAGAACCTTATAGGTGGTGGGTCCTGAACTCAATGGGAAAACACTGCATCACCTGTGTGAGTCCCCCACTGCCTCTGAGGAAGATGACTTTTATGAGCATGTTTCACAGATGAGGCCCATGGAAGCTTGAGGTCAGCAGTTAGTTTCCTTATTGGCCCCTAAAGCTTACTATTCATTCCCTGAAGAAGGTGGTTAGTTGATAAAGTGGTTCGCTCTGATGGCAAAATACACTCTTGGGGATTTGTTTGGGGAGTGGGACATTTTTTCCGGCATGCTGGTGGGCAAGGCAAAATCCCACTTTCCCATCAATTCATTAGGTATGAATTATACCAAATAAGGGAGCTGTTAGAGGGGCCCAGCTGGAAGAATAACAGGACAGGACAGAAGCCGTCCCAGAACATTCCCCACCCCAGACAGAACCTGGCCCCTTGGGCAAATTTCTGCTCATCCTTAAAAGCCTTCTGAAAGGATTCCCTAACCACCATGGGTGGGCACTGGTTTCTCCCACCTTCCCACCCCAATCCTGCCCTCCCATCCATGACAGGAATTGGGGGTGTCTTCATCCAACCCTGTCCCTACCAATCCAACCTGGGGGTCCTGTAGCCTCCTGCAGCAACCTTACCCTGCCCTCCCTCCCCCTGATCTGGCCTGGAGAGGGTTGGAGAATCGGGAGAGGCACAGACAACACTAGGCAGGGCAGGGTTGGGGTGGTGGGGCCGCCTGGCGGCTCACCTGGGCCAAGCCCACAGCCTCTGGGTGGCTGTGGGCGTGGTCAGTAGGGGTGTCCCGGGTCTTTGGGCCGCTTCAGCTGCACTTTCAGCCTCTTCATGCCGATCTGAAAGCCATTCATGGCCTGGATGGCGGTCTGCGCGCTGGCCGGGTTGTCAAAGCTCACGAAGCCTGCAGAGACCAGGGTGGGCCCGTGATGGTGGGCAATGTGGGCATCTTCCACTTGGCTTCCTGGCTCACAGGGCCCTAGGGGCAGGATGTGCACTCACAAGGGCAGCAGCCCATAGATGTGGCATGGCAAAGCTTTCCAGAGAACACACAGCAACCCTAGCCTGGTTCTGACACCCCTAGACTTGCATATCTCTGGGGACAGGGCACTCACTCCTTACCTGGGTTCTGCTCTGCTGAGACTTCCTATCTAGAGTTGCGGACAGGTAGGACCTCTGGAGGTCGCAGGAGGGCCACTTTCTCTCTCCCACCATGATGCCTGCCTCTTCTGGCAACCTTTGCCTCCTCTGAGAGCTCTATCCACCTGACTATCTTTGTGTGACATGTCTTCATCTCTTCTCTGCCTTTTTCCATCTCTCCCTCCTTCTATCTTTCTTCTCTCTCTCCCTCTCTCTCTTTATCTCTGTCAATCTCTCTACTCCTAGTCTCCCCTGAGACCATCAGAAACATTTAAGCCTCCTCCTCCTTAAACTGTCACCAGCCCAAACTCCCTCCTCCTGCCACCTCAAGGCCACCTGGCCCTACCACTTACCTCTCAGTCCTCACAGGCTTCGCAGGGGACTGTTGGAGGCTACAGGGGCAGGGGCCTTCCAGGGGGAGGGGACCACATGTGCAAGCATTTGGAATTGGGTTCACCTAAGCTCTGTGTGTGAGAGGCCAAGTCGGGGGTCAAGCAGAGGATTGAGGATCAGGGTTGAAGGATATTAATGGGCTCCATCCATGAAGAGCCATGGCGGAATTTAAAGCTGGGGGGTTGATACCATATTTATCTCCTCTCTAATTACTCCCCTTATATAGATGAGCAAACTGACTCAGAGAATCAATATGACCCCCTGATTGTTGAAAGTGATTGTTGTTTTCCTCCAGAAATTTCCCCTTCCTCTTGGAAGCAGGATACAGAAGAGTGGGCCTGGGCACTGGTGGGAGTCCCTTACTTGCTGTGTGACTTCAAATGTGTCACTTGACCATTCCGTTCCTTTATTTCCTCCCTCAGCAAAATGATAGTGAGTACATACAGAAGGGACTTAATAAACAGTCAAGAGTTATACTTTCAAAGAGAATAAAGTGGGGTTAACAGTCTAGATTCTCTAGTAAGACTGGTTCCAATCTAGGTTCTATCTCTTTGCTGCTGTGTGACTTTCAACAAGTGTCAGTGCCACCCTGAACACCAATTGCCTCTGTTTCTTGGGACAAAGAAGTCCTCCCAAGGTTCACAAGGCCCTGTAGGATCTCTCCCTATTTGTCATGTGCCCTTTCCTCCTCCCTCTCTCCCCAACACTCACTCTGTTCCATTCACATGGGCTTCCTCGCTGTTTTTCCAACAATGTATGGTCCAGCCTCAGGGCCTTTGCACATGCTATTCCCTCTTCTTAGATTACTTTTCCTGCAGATTTCCCTATGCTGGCTTATCATCAGTCAGGTTTATTTTTCTTCATACCATTTATAATTCCCTGGCCTATAACTTATGTTTCTTTATTTCCATCTCCTCTCCCTAAATCTGTACTTTTCAATTCAGTAGCAACTGGCTACAATGGTTATCTAAATTTAAATTAATTAAAATAAATAAAATTTAAAAGTCTTTTGGTCACACTGACCACATTTCAAGTGCTTGGTAGTCACTTGGGACTGTAGAAACATTGCATCATCAGAGAAAGTTCTGTCAGACGGCACAGGTGGACTGAGAGCTTTCTGAGCACAGGGGTTTGTTGGCTTCCTTCACTGCTATATGCTCAGTACCAAGTACAGAACCTAGCACACAGCAGAGACACAGTATATCTATTTGTGGAATGAATGAATGAATGATGAGTCTTAGAAAGAATGTGTGGCAAGTGTCTGGTACACTTCACTTGGTGCTTAATAAGTGCTCACTCTGATTATGAATAGGATCCTCTCTTTTTTTTTAATGTGATTCTTTTGGACCAGGCCTATCTTATGTCTGACCAACCCCTTCCACCCATGACCAGCAGGAAGGGGCACCCTTCACATGTACTTACCAAAACATTTGCTCTGGTTGGTGGCCCGATCCATAAACACCTTGGAGGAGATGATATTGCCGAAGGGCAGGAACATCTGCGTCAGCTCCGTGTCTCCAAACTCCTGGGGGAGGTGGTAGATAAACAGGTTACAGCCTTCGGGACCTGCAGGTAGGGGAGAGAAAGACATAAAGCCCCCAAGGAGAGGAGGCGGACCGCCCCCCTCCTGTGGGAGAGATGGGTCCAGACCCATATCTGGCACCTCCAGCTATTAGGAGAGGGGTGCCCTATGATATCCAGAAAGAAGGGGTGTGGAGTGGAGGGGAAAGGAAGCAAGGCGCTCTGACCCCTGCTCTACATAATCCCATAGGTAGATACTCCAAACTCTAATGATACTCAGGCCCCAGATAATTTACAAAATTAACATGATCTTTACCCCTCCCCTCAAACCAAGATAAATCTTGGGAACTCCAAACTCCCAGAAAATTCCTAAACTTCAAACTCCAGATTATTTATAAAAGTCAGGTTAACTAGGTATGAGGTATATGGAAACTTAATCTATCTTTGTGATTATTCTTTAAGTCTAAAATTGATTCTAATATAAAATGTTTGGTGTTTTTTTTTTTTCATTTTTTCTGAAGCTGGAAACAGGGAGAGACAGTCAGACAGACTCCCGCATGCGCCCGACCGGGATCCACCCGGCACGCCCACCATGGGGCGACACTCTGCCCACCAGGGGGCGATGCTCTGCCCATCCTGGGCGTCGCCATGTTGCGACCAGAGCCACTCTAGCGCCTGAGGCAGAGGCCACAGAGACATCCTCAGCGCCCGGGCCATCCTTGCTCCAATGGAGCCTTGGCTGCGGGAGGGGAAGAGAGAGACAGAGAGGAAAGCGCGGCGGAGGGGTGGAGAAGCAAATGGGCGCTTCTCCTGTGTGCCCTGGCCGGGAATCGAACCCGGGTCCTCCGCACGCTAGGCCGACGCTCTACCGCTGAGCCAACCGGCCAGGGCTGGTTTTTTTTTTTTTTTTTTTTTTTTTTTTTTTTTTTTTTTTAAAGGTTTGAAGAGGCCCTGGCCAGTGGCTCAGTTGAATAGAACATTGGTCTGGGGTATGGACGTCAGGGTTCAATTATAGTCGGGGAACACAGGAGAAGCGACTATCTGCTTCTCCCCCTTTCTCTCCCCCTTCTCTTCCTCTTTCCCTCATGCAGCCAGTGGCTTGATTGGTTTGAGTGTGGCCCCAGGCACTGAGATAGCTCTGTTGGAGCACATCAGCCTCAGGTGCTAAAAAATAGCTCAGTACTCAAACATCAGCCCCAGATGGGGTTGCTGGGTGGATTCTGGTCAGGTTGCATGCAAGAATATGCTTCACTATCTCCTCTCCTCTCATCTTAAAAATGATGATTGCATAATAAAACAAGACAAGTAATTCTCTGGTTCCAAACTCCAAATATTCAGACATATTTTCCATAATAGCATGACTAACTCTGAAAATATCCCTTCCTGATATAATCCCCGGTGCATAGCTTATGTACAAACTGTAAATAATACCATTTAAAAACCTGATTAACTGGTAAACACAAAATACAATATACAGATGATGTATCATAGAATTGCTCATCTAAAACCTATATAATTTTATTAACCAATGTTACTCTAATAAATTCAATACAAGATAAAATAAATAACAAAATAATAAAAACCTGTTTATCTGAAGCCATGAACAGTTCCCAAACCATCACTCATGTTCCCCAAAACAAAGGTAATGGTCAAACCATCAGGAATTGCTCCCACCCTTGCAATGAATATTCTCCACCTCAGAATTTACAAAATTCAAGATCACACAATTACACCTGCCCCTTACCTTTCTGATTAGGACTACAGTTGTTATAATGCTTATTTTTAAAATGCAAGTGTGTCCTGACTTGTGTTGGCGCAGTGGACGAAGCATCAACCTGGAGTGCTGAGGTCGCTGGTTCAAAACACTGGGCTTGCTGGGTCAAGGCACATATGAGAAGCAACTACTAGAAGTTGATGCTTCCCACTTCTACCCACCCCCTTTCTTTCTCTTTCTCTCTCTCCTCTTTCTAAAATCAATAAATAAAATCTTTATTACAAAATAAAACGCAAGTGTGTTCTAATGTGATTGATATGTTACAGAACAATTTTGAGCATGAAACAAATTCTATGTTTGCTTATGGGCTATCTTGTATCCAGGAAACACTGGGTGAATACAGAAAACCTGTACTCAGCTGAACCAAGCCTCATAAGAAAACAAAACTGCTCACACACAAGGCTCAAACACCTAGCAACTTCCTCAGTTCCCCAAGTGTGTTATGAGCCACATCTGTCCCCATCCAGGGTTACAACTTTCTGGCTGATTTTGAACAAACCTGCTTCCATTATTTTACTGTAACTCACATGCAGCAACTCTGCCGATGTCACTCCAACATACACATCTTAGCTCTTTTCCAAGATAAAGTGTCATATTTATTGTAGCATCCACCTATTTCCTAGCCACCTAACATTGATAAAACTGCTACCATTTTTATTAGGCTTCTATCTTTCTTTTTTTTTCTTTGACATGTTTGTGGGCCAGGCTCAGAGCTTCCCTAGTCATGCCCACCGTCCCCGCCTCCACTAGCTGGATTAAAGACAGAAGGGGCTCCCCGGTGATGAGCACTCATTATGTGTCAGGAACGGCCACTTTTCACTGCCCAGTAACGCCTCTAGGCAGAGATAGCCGCCTGTGTTACAGATGAGAAACTGAGGCACAGGGCAGTGACGTGTCTTCTTTTTGTCACAAGTCAGAACTGGGTGGGTCTGAATTTCAGTTGTTCAACTCCAGAATCTAACTCTTACATTCCTCGATTCTACTGGGGAGGCCTCAGTTTACTCGAAATACCCCCTCACCCCATCCCCAACCTCAAAACAAGTTTCTTCTCCAAAAATTTGGAGAATCGTTCAGTTTTGGAGAGGGCCCCTCTATTAATACGGGGTGGGGCTAGCATGTCTCCCACTTTCCGGAAGAGGTAACTGAGGCTCAGTCAGGGAAATTCACTAGGCCACCAAACACCCCGGGGCTGCGTCAGGGCTTGACGTTCTTAGCCGCGCGGTTCCCAGAGGCCTTGCCAGGTGTGGGGTTCTGGAGGTGGAGGGGGCAGTCACGGGGCGGGGCTGGCGCCCAGGGGAGGTTGCGGCCCCCTCACCTTCTCGCTGCTGCTGCTGCAGGAGGGGCGGCGGTTGTGGGACGCTGTGCGCGATGGGCGCGATGGCCGCACTGGGGTACATGGCTGTGGAGACCCGGAGCGGAAGCGGGCGTGAGGCCGGTGGGCGCTCGGTGTGAGGCCGGTGGGCGCCCGGCGTGAGCCAAACGGGACTGATTCGAGAAGCTGGGCCAAGGATGAGGGCGGGGCCAAACTGGGTCTTGGGATGTAGGAGGGGCGAGGCCACAACGAAGAAACGGCAGAACGCAGAACGGTGGGGCCAACGCATCAGGGAAGAGGGGCGGGGCCAGAACTTGGGGGTGGGGCCAGAGTTTGGGGGGCAGGCCATGAGCTAAGGGAGGAGCCAAGGCAGGCCTTGGAAGAGCCAGAGATGGGGTGGGACCTTGGTAGAGGCAGGCGGGACGTGAAGGGAGGGACCAGACGCAGAAGAGAGGGGACTGGGCCAGAAGTAGGAAGCTTGGCTAGAAAAGAAAGATACGGGTCCTGGGGGCGGGGCTTCTTAAAGGGTGGGACCACTTGCGGGGCGGGCCCGACTGCCTCCCTACCTGTATACTGCTGGATTCCGGAGAAGGCAGGATGGAGGGTCTCAGCCATGGTCGGGCTCTGAGCTGCGGGCAGACGGACAGGATGAATGGGACGGGGCATCACAAGATTTCTATCCATCCCCAATTCTTAAGAAGCGGAAGGCGCCTGACCAGGCGGTGGCGCAGTGGATAGAGCGTCGGACTGGGACGCGGAGAACCCAGATTCTAAACCCGGAGGTCGCCGGCTTAAGCATGATTTTACCAGCTTGAGCCCAAGGTCGCTGGTTTGAGTCCAAAGTCGCTGGCTTGACCGAAGGGTCACTCGCTCTGCTGCAGCCCCCCCCCCCCCCCCCCCCCCCCCCCCCGCCAAGGCACTTATGAGAAAGCAATTAATGAACAACTAAGGAGACTAAAGAGCCGCAACGAAAGGAATTGATGCGTCAGGCCTGACCAGGAGTTGGCGCAGTGGGTAGAGCGTGGAACTGGGATGTGGAGGACCTGGGTTTGAGACTCCGAGGTCGCCAGCTTGAGCGCAAGCTCATCTGGTTTGAGCAAGACTAACCAGCCTGAGCCCAAGGTCGCTGGCTCGAGCAAGGGGTCACTCGCCCTGTTGTAACCCCCCCCCCCATCAAGGCACATGAGAAATTAATCAATGAACAACTAAGGAACCGCAACAAGGAATTGGTATTTCTCATCTCTCTCCCTTCTTGTCTGTCTCTATCTGTCCCTTTCTCTGACTCTCTCTCTGTCTCTGCCACAAAGAAAAATGAATTGGGCCCTGGCCAGTTGGCTCAGTGGTAGAGCATCGGCCTGGCGTGCAGGAGTCCCGGGTTCGATTTCCAGCCAGGGCACACAGGAGAAGCGCCCATCTGCTTCTCCACCCCTTCCCCTCTCTTTCCTCTCTGTCTCTCTCATCCCCTCCCGCAGCCAAGGCTCCATTGGAGCAAAGTTGGCCCCGGGCGCTGAGGATGGCTCTGTGGCCTCTGCCTCAGGCACTAGAATGGTCCTGGTTGCAACAGAGCAATGCCCCAGATGGGCAGAGCATCGCCCCCTGGTGGGCGTGCTGGGTGGATCCTGGTTGGGCGTATGCGGGAGTCTGTCTGCCTTCCTGTTTCCAACTTCAGAAAAATAAAAAAAATAAATAAAAATTGATACTTCTCATGTCTCTCCCTTCCTGCCTCTCTGTCTCTGTCATTAAAAAAAAAAGCGGAAGGAGAGCAAAAGACATCTGTCTTAGTTTCACCTCTGCGTAAACGGTTTACAGGCACGATTCCCATTTTACAGGTGAGGAAACTGAGGCTCAAAGAGGTGAAGTAACTGGCACAGGGCCATTCAAGGAATGGCAGAAGCTAAACTGGAATCTGGGTTTCTTGGACTCCAAAGAGGTTGAAACATCACCTCCATTTCTCTTTCCCCATCCTGGACCCCTTGCTCCTTCCCTTTATTTTCTAGATTCTCCAGGACTCTACACCTCTGCTCAGACCACCACTCACTCCCATCCCTTCCCCACTTTTGCTCCCCACACCTCATTCATCAAATACCCTATGAACCCTCTATGTGGCTGTGACATTCCAACTGCCTAGTGTAGAAGGTAAGAGAAGGGAGAGTTTGTCCAGGTCACCAGAGCTGATGAATTGAGAAAGTTCAGCCAAAAGATTCTGCTCAAATGGAGAAAGGTTGCTAGGGGATGGAATGGTGTGGGGAGATGACTGTAAAGGGGTTGCATGAACAAATTACTTTGTAGAACAGTTCTGTATCTTTTTTTTTTTTTTTAGAGAATTGTTTTTTTGTTGTTTTTTTTAAAATTTTATTTATTCATTTTAGAGAGGAGAGAGAGACAGAGAGAGAAGGTGGGGAGGAGCTGGAAGCATCAACTCCCATATGTGCCTTGACCAGGCAAGCCCAGGGTTTTTTTGAACCGGCGACCTCAGCATTTCCAGGTTGACGCTTTATCCACTGTGCCACCACAGGTCAGGCCAGTTCTGTATCTTGATTCTTGTGTTTGACTGTTGTGGTGATTACACGAATCTATATAGCTGTGGTTAAATGGTATAGAAACACACACACACACACACATACACAAAGTGGATGTAAAAATTGGCAAAATCTGAATAAGCTCTCCTACTCCAGTTGAGTTCATTGTACATATCATTATCAGTTTTCTGGTTTTGACAATATTGTATGATTATGTAAGATGTTAGCATTGGGGGGAGCTGGGTGAGGGGTACACAGGACTTCTCTGTATTATTTTGGCAACTCCTTATGAGCCTCTAATCATTTCAAAATGAAAATAAACAAATTCTCCTCAACGGTAGGAACAGATGACTTACTTCACTTCAGCATGGTGTTGGAAGATGTTTGATTTGAAATCATGGTCTAGGTTAGGGAAATGTAGGAATGCTGCTTCATGAGGCAGGGCCCAGCCCAAACCAGTGCATGGTCAATATTGAGTGAATGAATGAATGAATGTGGGTACTGATATCTTCCCAAAGAGTAATGATAAATAATTAAGATAGATGGTGCCATTCTTGGTGCTAGGTGACATGTTAAGCATTTACCTATGATTTTATTGTCTACACAACCTCATGAGATGACTGATGTTACCTACCTATTTCACAGATGAGCAAACTGAAACTCAAAGACTTAGAGGAATCACCCAGGGCCAGGGCCACTAAACTTGAACATGACCCAGAAATGTCTGGATACAAAGTTCCTATGTTTAACATTTTTCTCAGTGCTCACAGCACTTATCAGCTCAGCTGAGACTCCCTTTGTTGTGACCCTCTGTTCTGTGGCACCAAGACATAGGAAATTATGTTTGTCCTAAAGACACTGTCCCTGCCTCCTGACACTTTCCTAGGCCTAGAGGAGCCATATGAGTTACCTGGGTAGGGCATGAGGCCATTGGCATATACTGTCTCTAGGGCAGGGTGCCCACCAGGGAACGGCACGACACCAGCAAAGCTGTTGGTGATGGGAGCCACGAGGCCGGGCATGGCGGCAGTGCTGAGCAGTGGGGGTGAGTGCAGTCCTGTGGAGCAGAAGAATGTCATGGGGAGCCTGGTCAGGCCCCGGCCCTGCCCACCCATCCCTGGGCCTCTGGCAGGCTCTCACCAGAGGCAGGGGCGATGGGCGTGGCAGGCAGCCCATTAAGGCTGACAGCGCCGATCTGCTGGATGTGGCAGGGTGAGAAGGCCAAGCCAGGGCTCAGGTAGCTGCCTGAGGTGGATAGGACTGTTGTCTGCTGCTGCATGAGCTGGGGATGGAGAGTGAGTCAACACGCACAGTCAGGGTGGCACCTACCCTGAGATCATAGATCCTAGTTACTGGTCCTCTAGTAACTAGAAGGTCAGGTTGGATATCTTGGCTCAGGCCAGGGTCAGGGATCAGTCAGGAATTGGGGCTCAGCCTGTGGTTAGGACTCAGTCTAGGTTCAGGGCTTATAGGAATTAGGACTCTTTCAGGGATCTAGGTTCAGTTAAGAGTTTGGTCTTGGTCTGGGATCAGGGATCAGCCAACACTGAACTCAGCTAGCACTGGGACTTACTTTGGAGTTGGCCTGGATTTAGAGGCTGAGTCTCGGTTTGATCTCAGTTTAGGGCTAAGGCTCAGCCTAGATTTGGGGACTAAGCATGGGGTCATGTCAGTCCAGAGTTGTGGTTCAGCTTAAGCTTAGGGCTCAGTTTATGGCTTGGGGCTCAGCTGAGATCATAGCTCCCAGGGGGAGGCCTCGTCCTCAAGTAACCAGGGGGGTCAAGCTGGATATCTTGGCTCAGGCCAGGAGCTCAGGAATCAGAATCAGCCTGGATCTGTGGGCTTAGCCATGACCAGGATAGAACCCTGAGTCAGAGAGACTGGGCAAAAGATGGGAGAGAGGCAAAACCCCTTAACAGACTAGATGGAGAGAGAGACTGAGTTGGATCCTCAGAGTGGTCCTGGAAACCCTACTGGAGACAAAAGCATGTTTGCTGGGGTCACTCACAGCCTGCGCGTAGGCACTGTAGGGACTGAAGGGCAGTGTGAGAGATGGTGTCAGGATGCCCAGCTGGCCCACCATCTGTTGCATGCGCCGTAGTGTTCGCTCCTTGTCCGTGTCGGCGAACTTGACCACCAGGCTGGAGGAGGCACCCTGTAGTGGTAGCCGCAAAAAAGGAAGGGAAAAAATGGAGGGAGGTAACCAGGACTCGGGTCCCTACAACCACACTAGCTCGGGCCCTTGGGTGAGGGGTGTAGATGGCAACAGCTGTTGGCCCTATCCATGAGCCTCCAACTGTAGACCTCAGGCACTACAGCAAGACAACCTGAAAATCAGAGTCCTGGGTCTTGCACTTGGCCATGCAGCCAACCCTGCACTCAGGTGGAGTACTGGCACAGGGGGCTGTGTCTGGGGTACAGTGGGGGACCCTGGCTCTCAGTCACACTCTCAAAAACAGGAGAGGAGAATCCAACTGCTGGTGAGGAACAATGATGGTCAGGTGAAGGACCCTATAATTGTCACCCACACCTGAGAACAGGTGAAAATCCAGTCACCAGAGAGGAACAACAGGGCACAGATGGATAATTTGGCAAATGGCACCTTGCACCTAAGAACAGGTGAGATTCCAAACATCATAGTAGTTGACATGTCCCCTTTGATGGAGAGCTTACTCCCGACTATGCCTGCCAGCCCCAGCTCTGAGTAGGGGGAAGCTTGACCTGGTGATGAACTAAACCCTCCTTGTCCAGGGACTAAGACTGATGCCTGCTCTTCTGAGACTGCCCTGCACTTCACACCCATTTTCAAGAACAATTGAAAGGAGAGCTGTTTTCCAAGGCTCATCTTCCGCATGCAGATTTGACCCAGTGCCTGTGTGATCCTCCCCAGCCTCACCCACTTGACCCACAAGCTCCTGGATCCAGTATTGCCACTGCTCATCCCCTACTCTGGCCCCAAAGAGACATTTCCAACCAACCTGGCCCCTTCCCTTTCCTGTCAAACCACTCTGTAGCTCCTCATAGCCATAGGGGGAATCTGTGTGCCTCAGTCTTGAACCCCAGGCCTCTCTAACCCATATTACCCTCCTCCTCTGGGGCTGCCTATTCTCACTCACCTTTGATCCTGTCACTCCCACACCCTCATGTGTCCCTGCTGGCTTTGGCAAATCTCACCCACGCTCAGGTCTCACCCTTCCTGTATACTCACACACATACACAAATGCTCTCTACACATACACTCACCATGTAACTCACACTCATGCACAGCACTCACATACACACTTACTTGCACACATACATTCACATATTCATGCACAAAATCACACACATACACACATAAGCATATACAGTCACTCTGCACACATAGTCACATACCCTCAGCCATACACACATGTACTCATCCACACACATATTCACACACCCTCACACACACACCTACAGAGGCATAAGCATGCACTTGTTCCCTCCACATCACCCAAGCATACTTGTGCACTCGACATGCTTGCACACGTGCACTCACACAAATATGTATGCACTCCCATATGCTCTCTTAGACACGCATGCAGCCACCCACTGGCAGTAAGTACATTCTTACACACTCAAATCTACATTCACATACATGCACAATCACATATGCATACGCCCACTCATAGCACCATCAAAAACTGCTTCTTTTTCCATCTATGCTCTCTCTGAAAAAGAGCTCTGGACTATACTGGTTGGCCGGAATGTTAGGGGTAGGGTCCCCTCACCCAAGGTCCCCTCACCCCTTTCCCATGCCCACCACAATGGTCCAGGGCAGCTCCTACTCACCGGCATGGTCTGGCTGCCATGCAGGGCATGGATGGCCGCCTGAGCCTCTGTGTGGGAGGAGAACTTCACGAAGGCACAGCCTACTCCAAGAGAAGAACAGGTGAGAGGCAGTGGGGTCTTTCTGGGTAGGCAGGGGCTACCAGAGAGGGGTATCAAGGCCTGGATGGCCATCAGCATCAGACACAAGCAGCCAGAAAGTCAGAAATCCAGACAACAGAGCTAGCCAACCATTTGCTCAGACAGAGAGCTGGACAATGAAGGATCAGGCAGTAAATGAAGCATACAGCCAGCCATATCGTTGGACAGTAAGCCAATTGGCCATCCATTTAATCAGAAAGCCAGCCAGATAGCGGCTTGTCAAATGCACAATCAAGTGAAGGGGACAGGTTTAGAGAACATCCACCAGCCACCAACACCATGAGATCCAAAGTTGTAATCAGATGTGCAGAATTAAAGTGGCAACCATGAGACACAGATGCAGAGAGATACAGTCCTGTGTGCACACTCAGGCAGAGACGCAATCAGATGGATAGGCTCGTGTGACCAGAGTTGGAGAAATGGGGATAGTCACCAGACAAGTGCAGACCCAGCTGGTCAGTCACACAGGCAGAATCAGGTGGACAGATTGCCAGACACTACCAGACACATGAAGACCCAGACAGAAACAGTCATTTGGACACCCAGGCAGAAAGAGTCAGAGACTAATAGATGCAGAAGTGATAATCAGCCCTCTTCACATACAGCCACGTGGGCAGACAGGAAAATAAGTCTTTGGAGGTCATTAAATAATCATTCCTAGAGGGTACAGCCATATAGGAATGGTGGAGTAGGTAGGATCAAGCAGAGATACCGTCCACAGGCAAATCCAGGCGTAAACAGTTCCACATACAGAGTTAGGTAGAGACAGGCATCCCCAGATGGACTTATGCAGGTAGGTAGGACCAGTCTCCGCCCACCCGCCAAAAAAGCTGGCCCCGACCACTGGTGAGCCCCACCCACCAGTCCCTTTCCGCGCGAAGGAACTAAGCCCCGCCTCCAGAGCCGCCCCATCAAGGGATTCAACCCTCCCTCCTCGGGCCCCGCCCCCGGAGCCAGCCCAGACCCTGGCCTGTCACCTTTGCTGCTGCCATCAGGCCCCCGGAGCACCGTGCACTCGTCTATGACCCCGAAGGGCTGGAACAGCTGCAGCACATCCTCCTCCGATTGCTGCTTGTTCAGCATCCCTACAAACAGCTTCCGGTCCCCTGTGGGCGGAGACACCACCTCAGCCGAGTCCTGGCTTGAAAGCCTCTGGGAATTTCTCCATTGGGCCAGCCTGTTCTGCGCGTGCAAGGGAGATCACAGCCAGGCGCTTTCCCTGCCCTGGGTCTCTCCATCCTCCCACGTTCCTGCACGGTCCAATCTCCACGCCTTTGCTTACGCAGTATACCTTTTCTGGAATGCCCTCTCTTCAATTCTTTAGGGCCTCTGCTCCATTGCCCCCACTCTCTCGGAGGCAAAGATGGTCTCTCCCTCCTGTGGCCTTAGATAGCCCACACTTAGTACCAGGGTTAGGAACTGCCTTGCCTGGCATAGGTCCCTGTTGGTCTGTCTGTCTACCATCTATATTTTACAGGGAGGGGTGAGTCCTGATGGCCTCATAGTGTCCAGCAGAGCTCCCTGCCCAACCTTGCCAGGTATCAGGAGGGGCCTGACAATCAATGTTGAATGAGTGAGGGGCACATGTGTGCAGAAGACCAGGTGCCTAGGGAGCCTGCAGGCCCCATCGGGTGGGGTTGGAGTGGGTCCCTGGTTGAATGCCTGGCTGGGACCTGCCCAAGGCTAAGACTGAGAGTCAGTGTAGGCCAGCCTCTCCTGTGCAAGGCACCAAATCCTTGCCTTCTGGGCTAATTGTGCCGCTCCCCTGTAACCAGGAACGTGGCAGCTTCGTCTCCCAGAGATTGTAAGCTAGGTTACTATGGAGACCAGTTTTCTGGCAGCTGTCACTCATGGGGGTGGGAGGGAAGGAGAAACACAGAAGCAGAGAGATTGAAAATCAGGGAGAGACAGATGAGAATGAAAGAGAAAGAGGCAAAGAGAGACACAGAGAGCAGCAGAGAAAGAACCAAAAAGACAGGAGAGAAAAGATAAAAAGAGAGAAACAGATATGGAGGGAGAAAAGAGAATAAAGAAATGAAAACATGCAGGCCCCACCTCTAATTTCTGACCCACATTGGCAACGAAGTTGAACAGTATGAAAACAGGTTCCCAGACCATACGGGCTTTACCAGGTTCCTACATATACACAGGGTCCTAAGAGCCCTGCCCCACACACCATCCCCAAGGCTGGCTGTTCTCTTTCAGCCCCTAATCCACCTAAGATGGGAAGGGAGGACAAAAATCTCCAAGAGTTTTTGTATCCCATTGGGGATAGCCAAGCATCACCCACTATGGGCACACCCACCACACAGTCTGCCCCCACAAAGACACCAGGCCCCCAGCCTACATGCCCACATACCCAGGCTGTTACAGTCAAGTACACACACTTGAACATACATGCCCATGCATAGGCTGGGTGTGCAGTCGTGCACACACTCCCACCACACAAGTTGCAGGAACACACATGCATATGTGCACATACTAGCACATGCCTGCAAACAGATGTGTCCAAGTATGCATGCTTACATGCACACACATACGCACTTGTCCAGATGTGCAAACATGCACACACACACACACACACACACCAGAAATCAATCCACTGCCCTTCAGGGACTGCATCCCCCCTGCGTCTGAAGATCCCACTACTGCTCCCTGAGAGGTGTAGGGTATTTCAAGCTCCAGAGAAAAGCAGCTGCAACTGGCCTGTGGCTCTATGACTGGGAAGAGGGGACACGCCCCCCTGCTACCCTGTCCCTACTTTATTAGGTGTGTGAGCAGGCAGGACTGCTGCAGCCTTTTGTGAAGGGCTCTTCCCTCCCTTCCCCTTTCCTCTGTCAACCCCCAGCCTGGAGGTCATGGAGAGATGACAACTACCTCCACGACTTTCACTGTCAGCAGGTTTCACCTGGATTGGCCGCGCCATCTGTGAAGAGAGGGGGAGGGGGAGGTCAAGGTCAGCAGTGAGAGTAGCATGGGTAGGGACTTTGCCTGAGCTCTGCCAGGCAACCCTGCCTACCTCCCCAGCCTCAGCATCCCGCCAACCACCTGACAGCAACTAACATTCCACTCAAACCAAACAACACATGGTCCCGCCTACAGGGCTTTGCTCACACTGTCTGGAAAACTCTTACTTAGCCCTTTAAACTCAATAACAATATCCCTTCCTCCAGGAAGCTTTTCCTCCCCAAGTGCAATAGACTGTTTACAAAAATGGCCCGACTCCTCCAGTCTCTGTATGTGATGTGACTTTGTGGTTTCTCTCCTCAATAACTGGAGTCTATTTTCTTTTTGCATTTGAACTTGGCTTGCTCTGACCAAGAGAATATGATGGAAGTGAAGTTGTGGAAGTTCCAATCTTGGCCTCAAGAGACCTTGTCACTCTGGGATTACCAGCTGGACATGCCCAGGAAAGTTACTGGAGGAATGGTAGATCTCATGTACAGAGGCCCCACTGACACACTGGACTTAGGAGTGAGGTCATCCTGGCCCAGCTTGCCCTAGTCAAGACCCACCTGGCAGCAGCTGCATGAGTGACCCCTGAAGAGACCAGCAGAACCACCCAGCTGAGCAGGTCAGGAATACCAACCCACAGAATCATAAACAAATAAAATGGTTTGGGTGGTTTGTTACTCAGAAGTAGCTAATACACCAAGGCTGCTACTTTTAGTCAGCTCTCTGAGCCTTGGTGGGAGGACTGTCATACTTGAGTGGACTGGCCTGCAATCTGGACTCATTGTTCTGGATACTTCTATCTCCCTGGCACTGAAAATTATGTTTAATAGAAGAAATCCTCCGCTAGCCCCTATCTCTAAACTTACCCAGCCATGGGTATGATATAAGCTAATGTGAATATTTGACAACAGACTTGAGAGATATAGAATGAGGGTGGCATTTGCTTCTCCACTGGTCCTAGGACAGAATCCCCTTCCCAACCTGGTGTCTCTGGTGAGCTCCTACTCATTCTTCAAAACCCAACTCAAAAGCCCCCCACATAGGCAATTCTTCTACCCCTCTGTTCCCTCCTCCTTCTGCCTCAGGGCAGGACATGTCTATGTGTTGCTCTTCTTCCTCCAGTCTTGGGACTACAGCATCACCCCATAGAGGGCAGAGGACATGGGAAGATCAGAGGAACCTGGTGAACTGAGCTGACCAGAAGAAAGTAGCCAACATCTGCTAGCACAGAAAGGCACCTGTTTCTTCCCCAACAGGTCTGGGGTCAGCGAGTCCTGGTCCTATATCAGACAATTTTAAAGTAGATCCCTACCCATCCAGAGAAGGTGCTTGATAAATGTCAGTTTTCTAATCATAGTGCAGTTACACAGCAAGCTCAAGAGAGAGGCATGATTTTCACCCCATTGTTTTTATTCAGTGAGAGGAGGGAGGCAAAGAGAGACTCCCACATGTGCCCTAACTGGGATCCACCCGGCAAGCCCACTAGGGGGCAATGTTCTGCCCATCTGGGGCATTATTCTGTTGCTCAGCAACCAAGATCTTCTTAGTGCCAGAGGCGGAGGCTATGGAGCCATCCTCAGTGCCTGGAGCCAACTCACTCCATTAAAGCCATGGCTGCAGGAGGAGAAGAGATAGATAGAGAGAGGGAAGTGAGAGGGGGAGAGGAGGAGAAGCAGATGGCCACTTCTCTTGTGTGCCCTAACTGGGAATCAAACCCAGGACACCCATATGCTGGGCAGATGCTCTACAACTGAGCCAACCTGCCAGGGCCTCAGACCATTTTACAGATGTCTAAATCAAGGCCCAGGAGAAGTAATTTACTATATCCATCAAGGTCATGGGAGATGAGTTAAGGCACTAAGGATTCTTAGAGATCAAATTTGAATGAATAAAGACCTCTTTGCAACTTTGAAAATCATCACATGCTTCTCCTCTGAACTCCTTCCACTTCTCTCAGGCTGTATCCCAGCTCTGAACCTCTTTCCTGGCCCCCTCCATCACTCAGCACCCACTTTCCCTGAGCCTCTTCCCCTTGGAAATTCCCCTTTCTGTCTCTAGCTTCCCTCCCCTCTCGGAGTGCCCCTCCTTCTGAGTCCTTTCTGTCTCTCTGCACTCCCTGCCCTATCTGAGCCCTCCTACTTTGGATACCTCTCCCTCTCTCAGTGTGTGTCCCAGGCACATATGGGCCCAGCTGCCTCAATTTAAACTTAGCCTAGGGAACTTCAGAACCAGAGAGGCTTCAGTCTCCCCAACCCAGTGTCCTCAATTACTATAGCCACCCAGCCACACCCTCAAAGGAAAAGGGGAACCATGTCTCTCTCTCTCTCTCTCTCTATCTCTCTGAGGTTTCTCCACCTGGGTACCATACCCTGCTAGCCGGAGGCAGGAGTGGAGATTATTTCAACCAGCTGGGAGGGACCAGATTCTGGACTGGGGTCAGATTAAGGTGGTAAAGGGAGGTGGGGAGAAAGGGGGCACCTGAGTATCAGCCTCCTGCTCACCCACCCCTCCCACCTCACCTCCACTGGCCTGCACATCCTCCCTGCTACCAGCACCTTGGGCAGATGAGGATAGGGTTGCCGTGGCAACACTGATTCACCACATGGAAGCTGGCAATTGTTGTTACCATGGAAACCACCTCTTAGGGGTGAGCCTAGCTCCTGCCTTGCACAAAAGAGATATTTAAATATAATCTGCTATAGATGGATGAGCCAAGAGAGGGAACTTGGGAGGGGGCCACAGAGAGGGAACCTGCCCCCATCCCAGAACCCTCAACCCTCACCCCTTTCTTGTGGCCTGGGTACTTGCTTTTCACCTGCTCTGCCTGCTGTGCAACCTGGAACCTTTTGCCTCCTACTGGGAGACTCCTCCTTCCTCTTGGGTCAGCTTGACAGCAGGGAGAGGTCCTGATCTAGTCCCAGAAGCCAAGCAGGCAACCTCCTCCTCTCCAGCCCCCTACTTGAAAGCCAAGGCTCAGAGACGCAGCTGTCTGTACCCCACAGCCCTGTACCCCATCTTACCCGCTGGCCTGGAGACCCATACCAGACCGGCATCCATGTGATGTGGTCTGCAAGGCCATCCCAGGACTCACAGGGATACACCACACAAACGCTGAGGCTCACCGCCTCACTCCTTGTGTCTGATGTTGAGGAGCTCCACCAGCCACTGGCCAGGCCCTGCCTGTCTATGGAGCCCGGAGGAGATGAGTCATGGAGGGAGGCAGGCCTCCCCACAACCCACCTCTCCAGTTGTCCCTACCCACCCAACTGGCTCTTCCCACCCCCTTCTATCTCCCTCTCTCCATCTGTCCCACTAAGGTCTCTGCCAAGGGCTCTTCCTACCCCTCCACTTTCTCTAGCTCCCCAATGCTGCATCTCTTCTCTCCCTGCCCTCTCTTCCTCTTTTCATTTACGTATTCCTCAACATTCCCAGTGTGCCCCATATTGAGTGATTCTGCAGTCCCAAGGAGGATCTTACTTGTCTGGTAAAGGGAGAGACAGAGGCAGATATAGATACTCCCAAACTCATAGGTTCAGGGTTGGGGAAGAGGGCAGAATCAAAGGCTGGAGGAGCCTAGAGCAAAGATCACTGAAGAGGCAAAGGCTATCCTGGGACTGCACTGAAGATGGAAAGTCTGCCGTGAGTTTTGAAGTGTATAGAGTTTTGAATAGGAGTTTGACGGGGAGACAATTTCTCATGTTGGAACAATATGTATAGCCACTGTCTCATTTAATCTCCAACTTTGTGAGATGGAAACATTCCCATTTTATGGATGGGGAAATCAGAAAGTGAAATAAGAAAGTCAGAATCAGAGGCCTAATCCTGCTGATTTCCTCAGTGTCTCCAGCCAAGGGTCCTGTGGGCTGGAACTCCAGGAGTGTTTGTCTTTGGGGTGGGCACACATGAAGTGCCTGGGATCCAGTCCTCGCTCCGCCCATCACCCCTCCAGCTTCTGCTGGGTGACTTCAACTAAGCCATACACCATTGGAAAATAGGGTCCCTTAAGTCTGACCTATATATATTACAGATGGAGAAACTGAGGCCAGTGGGGGGGAGAGACTGCAAGAAGAGTCTCTAGTGGTCAGACCAGGGCTCCAAAGAGTGTCCTGGATTTGCAAAGTTGTGCCGCTAGAAGATGTAGGGACCCCAGGAAAAGCCCCAAATGTGTTGTTTCCAAGGGGTGTGGAGAGGAAGGAAGCAAGGTAGACTCCCACTCTGAGATGCCTAGGCCACCATTTCAGCCTCCTCTTTTCCCACCTGGGCCCAGGCCAAGCCCCTCTCCTGGTCTAGATGCTGCCATGGCTCCCTATTGCCTTTGGAGTAGCATGTTAGCTCCTCATCCTGGCATTAGAGCCAAATTCACTGCTCAGCCCCAGGCGTTCCTCCCAAGCCCCCAGGACACTGGTGTTGTATTAACTGGGCTAGAATACACCCCTCTGTACCCTATCCTTGCCTTGAAGGAGGCCCCTCAAATGCTACCTCTTACTGAAGCCTTCCCATTGCTATCCATTTGCTTTGGTTGCTTTGCCCAGACCCTGCTTTGATCATGGCACATCCCCCAACACACACACACACACACACACACACACACGCACACACACACGAGCACACACATACACACATACTGTTGCTCTTTTGAGTGAGCTCCTTGGGGCAGTGGCTGAGGAAGCTATGCCTCTTTACCCAAAAAACCCAGCACAGGGTCCACAACTAACAACTGAAATGAAATGAAGCAAGATCTATGGTTTTTATAGAAAGCGAAACCCAGTCCCTGTCCCCATGGGCACAGAGCAAGCTGAATATGTGCTGGGCACAGTGCTTATCAGGAGAGGTAACCCAAGAGTTCGTGCCAGGTCGTGCCTACACTATCCCTCTTACATGGGAGCAAACAGGCTCAGAAGGATAACACGACTAGCCATGAATCCTGAAGCTTGACTTGCCTTGGATGGTCCATTCATTCATTCAGCATAGATTTCCCAAGTTCCCATTGTGTGTTTAGCACCTGGCATGTATGACCTCACAGAATCCTAAAAACTTTCCTACAGTCCCATTTCACAGGTAATAAAACTGAGGCCCAGGAAGGTCAACTCAGTAGATTTTGGCACCTTGGGGCCCCTGATTCATTTGCAGGTTTGGCTTGACCCTGAGCCAAGTCATGGGGCGTGGGCATGAGTCCTGCAAGGGGCAACCTCAGAGAACCTTGTGTGTATGAAGAGGTTTTCAAGAAGGGTCTATGGTGGGACCCAAAGTCGAACAGACAGACACATCAAGTTCTGGGGTGCTTAGGTGGGCAGAAGTGTGGCTGTCAGATCTGGGGTGTCCCTTGCCCCCAGGTCTTTCATGATGAAAGAGATGGTGTTGCCTTAAACAGTTCAGCCCCTTATTGTCCAAGAGACAGTGGCCCACTGGCCTCCACTGTCCCCATGGGACCCATTCCACCACCAGGATCTTAGCCCAGCTGAGATCTTCCACTGGGATCTGAGGCACTTGCCCAATCTGAATTCAGGGTCCTGGGTCCATTCCAGACTCTATTCTGAGATTCTGTTATTCAATTTAGAATGTTACTCCAGAATGCTGAGATTTGATTAAACTGTGTCCCCCATGGACCCCACTGGCACACTTGAGGAGGAGTGAAAAGGGCGTCATTCTCACTTCAGAAGCAGCATTAAGGGAGGGGGAGCTCGGCTGTGCCATGAGGGGGCGGGGTAGGGGGGACACAAGACAAGCAAATGACTCAGGTCACTCCCTTCCTGGTTTATCAAGAGATAAAAAGACAGAAATGTCCACTCTTCACTGCCTTCCCCAACACACACATGCACATGGGTTTTTGGGAGGGAGGGGTGTGCAAGGGACAGGAGAGATGATGGCTGTCTTGATCTCTAGAGCGACTCAGCTCTGGCCCCTAACTCCCTGGCTGTGCATGTAAGCATGTGCAGGCACAAGAGCAGGTGAGGGGGTGGGGGTGGGGTTCTCCAGCACGAGGTGAACCTCATGCAGCTCCATCTTCTGGTGAAGATGCCTTGGGCAGGGGGTGAAGTGGGGTTCAGACATGGGTGCTCAGCTGCAGCTGACAGGCGAGGGGTGCCTTCTGCCCAACAGCCACACACACACTCTGTGCAACCTGAAAATGAGCTTCCAGCTCTGGTTCTGAAAGGTTGATCCCACATCTGTAGTGTCCTTGGAAGACGGTGGTTTAACCAGAAAATCAACCCCTTCACCAACCAGAAGCTAAAGGTACACACACTTAGGGGTCAGAACTCCTGAGTACGTGCCTGATGGGACCATGGCACACTCCCACCAGAACCAAAACACAGACAAGGGTCTCTGTTTGGAACAGCAGAAACTGGAAATAACCCAAATGTCCACCAACAGGAAGATGAACAAATAGGTTATGTATTCATGCCGTGGAATACTACATGGCAACAAAAAAGCACCGATTAGGGATGCACGTAGTGCTGACTCTCATGCAAAGTGGGAAAAAATGCAGGTGGAAAAGCCTGAGTAGAATATGATTCCATTCATATTGGGTTAAAAGGAAAACAGGCAAAAGCTATCTAATGTTTCAGGAATGTATTTATAAGTGCTGAGACCATGGAGAAAAACAGGGATGGGTACCATAAAAGTCAGAATAGTGGCTTCTCCAACAGGAAGAGAGAGGCTGTGACTCGAGGACATGGGGTGGAGGGTTCTGGTGTCTGACTGTGTAGTAATAATGGGGGTGCTTGTTTTATTGTTATTTGTGTGACTGCACTTTTCTCTTTGTGCGTTCTTTTATCTCTATGGTATTTTGCAAACTTTAAGAAATATTTTTTAAAAATCAGGCTGTACTTACTCCCACAAAATGCTGCTCAGGCCTGGAGGGAGGTTTCCAGGGGTCCCTCCTTCCCCAGGGTGTCCTGAGCCACCGCCCCTTATTTATCAAACATCAACCTTCACCCCCAGGAGGGCAGGGACCAGCTTGCAGGGAACTGAAGCAGACGAGCCAGAGGTTCAAAGCCTGCAGAGTGGGGTGGGTGTAGCTGCAGTCCTCACCTGCTGGGTAACCTCGCATGAGTCCCTTCTGTCTTACCCACAGTCTCCCCCTCTGTCGAATAGGACTGGCAGCAGCCCTAGCCCCTGTAGTGGACATGGCATCTAGATGAGGGACCCTAGCAGTGCCCAACAATGGTGACAATTTACTCTTCAGGCCTTGTGTGGAGGCTGGGGAAACTGAGGCCCAGAGAGGCAAGGGCCTGAGACTCCTCACCACCCAACTGTAAGCTGGTATCAAAGAGAGACCTTGAACTCTGCTATCTACATTTTATTTTATTTTTTTATTTATTATTTATTTATTTATTTTTGTATTTTTCTGAAGCTGGAAACGGGGAGAGACAGACAGACTCCTGCATGCACCCGACCGGGATCCACCCAGCACGCCCACCAGGGGTGAGGCTCTGCCCACCAGGGGGCGATGCTCTGCCCCTCTGGGGGGTCGCTCTGCCGCAACCAGAGCCACTCTAGCGCCTGGGGCAGAGTCCAAGGAGCCATCCCCAGTGCCCGGGCCACCTTTGCTCCAATGGAGCCTTGGCTGCGGGAGGGGAAGAGAGAGACAGAGAGGAAGGAGGGGGGGGTGGAGAAGCAAATGGGCGCTTCTCCTATGTGCCCTGGCCAGGAATCGAACCATGGTCCCCCGCACACCAGGCCGACGCTCTACGGCTGAGCCAACCAGCCAGGGCTGAACTCTGCTATCTAGACATATGATGACACTGCATCATGTTCCTGGGTCTAGAACATTCTAGGTCTGTGCTGTCTAACATGGTAGCTGACTCTTGATGTAGAACATTCTAGATTTGAGCTGTCCAATGTGGTAACCACTAGCCATACATAGCTATTTAAGTTTAAATTTATTAAAATTAAATAACATTAAAATTCAGTTCCTGAGTCATACTTGCTGCATTTTTTAAAATTAAGTGAAAGATAGCGAGGCAGAGATAAACTCTCGCATGCATCCTGACAGGGGATCCACCCAGCAAGCCCCTACAACGTGATGATCTGCCCAGCTGCGCTGTTGCCGAGTAACAGAGCTATTTTAGTACCTGAGGCTGAGGCCATGTAGCCATCCTCAGCACCCAGGGCTAATTTTGCTAGAACCATTCGAACCATGGCTGCCAGAGAAGAAGAGAGAGAGAGAGGTGAGGGAGGGGTGGAGAAGCAGATGGTTGTTTCTCCTGTGTGCCCTGACTCAAAATCGAACCCAGGGCTTCCACATGCTAGGCTGACATTCTACCACTGAGCCAACCAGCCAGGGCTATTTGCTGCATTGTAAAGGCTTAAAAGCCACATATAACTAGTGAACAACACAGACAGGACATGTCCATCATTGGAGAAAGTTCTATTGGATAGCAATGGTCTAGAATGAGGTTTGGCAAATTATAGCCTGATTATTCTGATCCCCTGTCTGGTTTTGTAAATAAAGTTTTATTAGCACACAGCCATACCCATTCATTTATATGTTGTCTGAGGCTTTATGTTGCCATCTGGCTGCTAAAGCCAAAAAGATATACTTTTTGATCCTTTAAATGAAAAATTTTGCAGATCCTGCCCAACCTGTGGCGGCACAGTGGATAAAATGTCAACCTGGGCCCTGGCCAGTTGGCTCAGCGGTAGAGCGTCGGCTTGGCGTGTGGGGGACCCGGGTTCGATTCCCGGCCAGGGCACATGGGGGAAGCGCCCATTTACTTCTCCACCACCACCCCCTCCTTCCTCTCTGTCTCTCTCTTCCCCTCCCGCAGCCAAGGCTCCATTGGAGCAAAGATGGCCCGGGCGCTGGGGATGGCTCCTTGGCCTCTGCCCCAGGCGCTAGAGTGGCTCTGGTCTCGGCAGAGCGACGCCCCAGAGGGGCAGAGCATCGCCCCCTGGTGGGCAGAGCCTCGCCCCTGGTGGGCGTGCTGGGTGGATCCCCGTCGGGCGCATGCGGGAGTCAGTCTGACTGTCTCTCCCCGTTTCCAGCTTCAGAAAAGTACAAAAAAAAAAAAAGTCAACCTGCAATGCTAAAGTCCCTGGTTTTAAAACGTGGGCTTGCCCAGTCAAGGAACATATGACAAGCAATCAATGAACAACTAAAGTGAAGCTTTACTTTAGTTGAGCTTATGCTTCTTGCTCCCCACCCCACCTTTCTCTCTATAAAATAAACAAACAAACAAACAAACAAATAATTAAATAAATAAATAACTTTGCTGATCCTGGACTCAGAACATTTTGGAACTATACTGTTCAATATAGTGGCTACCAGCCACATATGGCTGCTGAGCCCTTGAAATGGGGCTTGTGTGACTAGGGAATGGAATTTTAAATTTTGTTTAATTCTAATTAATAAACTATGTTGACTGTTGAAATGGTAAGATTTCACAGATGTGTTAAAATAAAATATGGTGTTAAAATTCACTTTAGCTGTTCCTTCTTCCTTTTTCCTTTTTTTTTCCTTTTTTTCTGTATTTTTCTGAAGCCGGAAATGGGGAGAGACAGACAGACTCCCGCATGCGCCCGACCAGGATCCACCCAGCACGCCCACCAGGGGGCGACGCTCTGCCCACCAGGGGGCGATGCTCTGCCCCTCCCGGGCGTCACTCTGCCCCTCCGGGGCGTCGCTCTGTTGTGACCAGAGCCACTCTAGCGCCTGGGGCAGAGGCCGAGGAGCCATCTCCAGCATCTGGGCCATCTTTGCTCCAGTGGAACCTCGGCTGCGGGAGGGGAAAAGAGAGACAGAGAGGAAGGAGAGGGGGAGAGGTGGAGAAGCAGATGGGCGCCTCTCCTGTGTGCCCTGGCCGGGAATCGAACCCAGGACTTCTGCACGCCAGGCCGACGCTCTACCGCTGAGCCAACCGGCCAGGGCCCTTCTTCCTTTTTAAATGTTGCTGGAAGAAATTTTAACTACTCTAAGTGGTTTGCATTGTATTTCTATTAGTGCTGCTCACCAGCTCCTTAGTCTCCTGATGAGGATTTATCCACCCGGGCACTATTGATTTGGGGTGGATAATTCTTTGTTGCGGGGGACTGTCTTGTGCCCTATAGAGTGTTGAGCAGCATCCCTGGCCTCTACCCACAGCATCTTCCAGTTTTGACAATGACAAATGTCCCCCTGGGAACAGAAGTGCCCTGAGTTGTAAACTCCTCCTAACCTAATGTAAACTCTTCCATTAGATGACAGAGACTCTTGTGTGTTCTCAACAACACGCCAGGCAAGTTTCCAAGTCTTGGTACACTCTGTCCTCACACCACCCCCATCTTCATCTCCACCTGCTATCTTCCCCATCTCTCAAGACTCAGCTCAAATGAACCCTTTCCCAAGAAGCCATCCTGTTTGCTCTCTACTAAGTCCTCCATGCAGGCCAGCTGGTTCTCCCTGGCGATGCTGACCCGGGTCGGCCTTACATCTGGCCATTCATTTTGTGGTAGCCCTTTGTAGTGGGTTGAATGGTGGCTCCTCTAAAATATGTCCAAGTCCTAACCTCTGTAATCTGTGAATGAAACAGGACCTTATTTCGAAAGGGGGTCTTTATGGGTGGAATTAAGCAATGGATATCGAGATGACGTCATCCTGGAATTAGGGTGATCCTTAAATCTAATGATAGATGTCCTTATAAGAGAAAGGTAGAGGGATATTGGAAAGATGTAGACACAGAGGAGACAGCCACGTGACAGTGGAGGCAAGAGTTAGTGAAATGATGAATCAATCTCCAAGCCAAGGAACTTCTGGCAGCCACCAGAAGCCAGGAGAGAGTCATCGAAAAGATTCTCCCAGAGGGAGTGCAGCCCTGCTGTCACCTTGATTTCAGACTTCTGGCCTACAGAACTGTGAGATAATATGTTTCTGTTGCTTTAAACCCCCAGCTTGCAGTTCTTTGTTAAGCAGCCCCGGGACTCCAGTAGTTGGAAGGGGGTTTTGAAAATGAAAATCAGACCAGGTCATTCCTCTGCCTGCCACCCTCCCATGGTTCAGCCACCCTTGGAATAAAATCTAAACTCCTCACGTGGTCCTGCCCTTTTCTCCTTCCCCATCCTCCTTCCACCTTTCCCTACTCCCATGGCTTTACTCTTCACTCTGCTGACCTCCTCGCTGCTCCTCAAATGTATCGAGCTTGGTCCAGCCTCAAGGCTTTTGTACTGCTGTGTCCTCTGTCAGGAATGCCCTTCCTGCAGATAGTGCTTGGCTCCCTCCCATCAGGTCACCTCCTCAGAGAGGAAGGCCTTCCCTAACCACCCGGTTTATCTATAACCCACTTGGCAGGCACACCCCAGACTTCCCACTATCGGCTGTGCTGTGCTCATGTTCCCAGCATTGATGGCCACAGATGCCCCAAGCAGTACCTGAATGCTTTTGATGCTGACGAGTCCCTGAGAATTCCAGAAGGAATTGCCCACTCCCAGTGCCACAAATCTCATTATGGTTCCTTCACTTTCCATCAGAAGGCGCTGCCTGGGGGCCAAGCCTCACTTGGTTTAGGCGACCCCTATTCTTCACTGGGGTAGGGACCTCTTGCTTACCTAAAGAGGACAGGGCTGGCAAGAAACACCTGGCAGGAGCACAGCCTGTGCTGGCCTCCCCTGGAGATGGAAATATTTCCAAGCAACCCCTGCATCAAGGTGCTGTAGCTCTATTTGGTTCTATGTTCCTGCAACACACCAGGCATAGTTCTGTCTCAGGGCCTTTGCACATGTTACTCCTTCTACCTGCTTATGCTTCCTCATCTTCATGTCTCAGGCCAATGACATTCATACCCTGGGCCAGTTGCCATCTGCATTACCACTCACAACCGCTCTGGTATGATGCATAGGGCCAGATATTCAGTAAGCACTCAATGAATACTCACTCTGGTGATCATTTCTGTCCCTCTGAACCTTATGCCTCTTTTTGAGTCCAGAGACAATGGCCTTCACAACTGATTCCAAAAAAGCCTTCAGCCTTCCAGGGCTGAGAGAAGCCCCTTTATTCCCCCAGCCCCCTGGACAGCATCCAGACTCACCCCGGGCAAGGTCTTCTGTTCGTGTAGAGCAGTCTGAGCTTTGATGGCAGAATCCCTGGCACAGTAAGTGAGAAAGGCACAGCCTGGAGGTGAGAGAATGGAGGTGTTAAAAGCAGAGGATTCTGTATACCCATGGTTACAGCAGCATAATTTACAATAGCCAAGAGGTGAAACACCCCAAGTGCCCATGGATGGATGGATGGATAAACACAATGTAGTCCAGCCATACAGTGGAATATTATTCAGTCTGTAAAGAAGAAATTCTGACACCTGCTACAGCATTGATGGACATTGAGGATATTTTGCTCAGTGAAATAAACCAACCACAAATAGACAAATAATGTATAATTCCACTCATAGGAGGTGGCCAGAGGAGTCAAATCCATGGAGATAGAAATTAGAATGGTGGGTGCCACGGCTGAGGGAGGAGGCTGAAGAGTTAGTGTTTAATGGGGAGAGAGTATCAGTTTGGGAAGGTGGGAAAGTCCTGGAGATGGATGGTGGTGATGGCTGCACACAATGTGACTGTGCCAAATGCCACCAAGCTGTGCACTTAACAATGGTTAAGATGGTCAATTTAATATTGTGCAGTTTACTATAGTAAAAAAAAAATAGAAAGGAGAAAAATGGTTAAAATGGTAGGCTTTATGTTGTGTGTAATTTACTACAATTAAAATAATAAAAAGAGGACCCTGAGACCACCTTTTGGGGAGGTAGTAGCAGTGATTCAGTGCCCCCTACTGCCTCTTCTCATAGAGTGAAACAGGGAAGGTATGAGAGGAGCCCCAGCTATTAATGAAGTCCATGGCTCACACTGATAAAGAGATGCTCAGACTGTGGGCTGGGTGATGTGGGGTCAGGGGAGTGGGCAGAGCTGTGTCCTGGGGGAGGGGTGGTGGGAAGACAGTGGGGAGGGCACCAGCAGCTCCCAGAAGCCAGAAGAGGTCCCAGCACTGGGATGAGAAGCAATGGGCACTGCTACTGATTTGCTTTTGATCTTGAATGGGACACTGCTCCATCTTTGCCTCAGTTTCCCCAATCATAGAGAATGATCTGAGAGCACCATGAAGTGGACCAACCAAAAGGCATCAGCGGAGTGAGATGGTATGTAGGTCGGTGGCAAAAAGCAGGGTCCATCAGGAGAGGCAGGGGTCAGGGCTAGCCCTGAAGGGGTCCAAAGCCAGGGTGTGAATGGATGACCACCTGGGATTGGGGCAGGGGGTGGAGTATAAGGGTGGGAGGCAGTGTGAGGCATTGGAAGTGACAGAGGCAAGAAACACTGAGAGACAGAAACAAAAATAAGCAATGAGAAAGAAGCACCCAGAGAAAGACCAATAGACCAAAGGTATTTTGAAAGATGTTTGCAGGAGGAGGGGGTGGGGGTTGCAGGCAGGTGTCAGGTACCCTGGGATGGACACAGAAGTCTGGGCCCAGAGCTGGGTTTTACCTCTCTAACATCTGTGGGCCTTGTTTTCAATGCCTGTGAAATAAGACCATCATTTGCTGCTCTGATGCTTTTGGTCTCTGAGTCCCTCATCCCCACCTCCTCCCATTCATGGTCCCTATCTCTCTGCCTCCCTTCACTCCTGGCCTCCTGTGCAGAGGACCTCTAGGGTGCCCACTTCTGTCCCAGGCAGGAGCTAATTAAAGCTGAGTTGTTGTTTTTTGTTTTTGGTTGTTTTTTTTTTTGCATTTTTCTGAAGCTGGAAACAGGGAGAGACAGTCAGACAAACTCCCGCATGCGCCCAACCGGGATCCACCCGGCACGCCCACCAGGGGGCGATGCTCTGCCCATCCTGGGCATCTCCATGTTGCGACCAGAGCCACTCTAGCGCCTGAGGCAGAGGCCACAGAGCCATCCCCAGCGCCCGGGCCATCTTTGCTCCAACGGAGTCTTGGCTGCGGGAGGGGAAGAGAGAGACAGAGAGGAAGGTACGGCGGAGGGGTGGAGAAGCAAATGGGCACCTCTCCTGTGTGCCCTGGCCGGGAATCGAACCCGGGTCCTCCGCACGCTAGGCCGACGCTCTACTGCTGAGCCAACTGGCCAGGGCTAAAGCTGAGTTTTGATAGGCTATGCTCACCACAATGGCTGCTCCTACCAGCTGGGCTGGGTGATGGGGGGGGGGTCCCTGCCCCAGGCCTGAGACATCTACCAGAATCCTGAGGAGGGGGGCACCAGGAGAGCTGATGAGAGTTCATAGCATTTTTAAAAACATTTGTAAAATGTAAAATACTACAGCCACTGTGAAGAACAGTTTGGTGGTTCTTCAAAAAGAACTTAGATGTAGAATTATCATATGATCCAGCAATTCTACTTCTGGATAGATACCCAAAAGAACTGAAAGCAGGGACTCAAGAAATATTTGCACACACATGCTCACAGCACCATTATTCACAATAGCCAAAAGGTAGAAACAACCCAAATATTGATCAACAGATGAATGGATAAATGAAATGTGAAATGTATGTACAATAAAGTATTATTCAACCTTAGAAAAGAAGGAAATTCTTTTTTTTTTCTGTATTTTTCTGAAATTGGAAACGAGGAGGCAGTCAGACTCCCGCATGCGCCCGACCCAGCTCCACCCGGCATGCCCACCAGGGGGCGATGCTCTGCCCATCTGCGGCATTGCTCCGCTGCAACCAGAGCCATTCTAGCACCTGAGGCAGAGGCCACAGAGCCATCCCCAGTTCCTGGGCCAACTTTGCTTCAATGGAGCCTCAGCTGTGGGAGGGGAAGAGAGAGACAGAGAGGAAGGAGGGGTGGAGAAACAGATGGGCTCTTCTCCTGTGTGCCCTGGCCGGGAATCGAACCCGGGACTCCTGCACGCCAGGCCAACGCTCTACCACTGAGCCAACTGGCCAGGGCCAAGAAGGAAATTCTGACCCATGTTACAACTTGAATGAACCTAGGGACATTATATTCAGTGAAATAAGCCAGACACAAAAGGCCAAATACTATATAATATCACTTTCTGAGGTTCCAAAAGGAATCAGATCCACAGAGACAGACAGCAGAATGGTGGGAGCCAGGGGGAGGAGGGTGGGGAATCCATGTTTAAAGGGACAGAGTGTCAGTTTGGGAAGATGAGAATGTTCTGGAGATGGATGGTGGTGATGGTTGCACAACAATATGAGTGTACTTAATGCCACTGAGCTGTACACTGTAAAATGGTGAATTTTACCACAATAAAAAATCATAATTGATATATATATATTACAAACCTCCTCTCTCCCCCCCCCCAAAAAGAAGTTCAGAACATATAAGGATACAATGTAACAAATAATTATAAAGTCATGTGACCATTTCACAGGTCCAGAAATAGAACATACCAGAAGCCCCAATGTTCCTCCTACTCTACGACAGGAGTAGAGTTCTTCTCCCAAAAGTGACCATTCCCCTGGCCCTTGTGATAACCAGGTTATTGCTTTCATATGGCTTTCCACACCACATGCATCACTACTCAATGTAGTTGAGTGCTTCCCTGTGTTGAACTTACATAAATGGAATCAGAGCCCATGTTCTCTTTTGTGTCTGGTTTCTTCCATTCAACAAGGGGTTGTTGTGTGTCTCAGGGATTAATTTCTTTTTGTTTCTATGTAATATTTTATCTCATGAATACACTAAAAATGGTTATCCATTGTCCGTGGAAGGCATTTAGCCTGTTCATTGTTTGGGACTATCATGAATAAAGCTGCTATGGAACATTCTTGCATATATACATATTTTGATGCACAAATGCATATCCAATAATGGGATTGCTGGTTATAGGTTGGTGTATGTTTAACTTTAATTCATTCTTTCAGTTTTCCAAAGTGGGTTGCACCCATGTATAATGTATACTTCCACCAACAGGGTCTGAGAATCTTATTAGTGCTTCTTTCTCACCAAATTGGTTTTTCCAGGCTTTTAAATGTTAGTCATTATGATGCGTGTGCCATTGCATTTCCTTGAAATTTTAACATACATTCCTAGAGTTATTAATGAAGCCAGGCACATTGTTGCTCTGTAAAAGTTCTTTATATATTGTGTGTATTTATTCGTTTTTGGTTATGGATGATGCAAACATTTTCTCTCAATCCATTATCTTTCTATTCTTTTTCTGTATGTATGTTTCTATTTTCTGAATTTACTCCCCCAAGGTTCCTCCTTGGGTCCATTTTTGCTTGTGGAGTCCTCCCTGCAGAACATGAAATGTGCTGACTCTGGGAGGGTAGAGAAAGACCCTGGAGCACCTTCCCATATAAACCATCAGCCTTTACATTCTGAAGTTTTGTTGCAGGAGGAACAATCAAATCGCGGGCCGCTATCCCTGGTGCTGAAACGTTTCCCACTTCTCTTTGTCCAACTTCTTCTGGGACTCTTAGTTTTTCTCTCCTAGTTGGTGAAAATGTGTGATGTTTACCCGTGTCTGGGTAAATAGAACCTTCTGGGTAAACAGAGTTTTCAGTTCCTAGTAGGATTGGATTCCTCCCCCCCACCCAATTCATACGTTGCTTTCCTAACTCCCAGGACCTCAGAATGTGCCCTTATTTGGAAATAGAGCCATTGCAGATGTAATTAGTTAAGAAGAGGTCATACTAGATTAAGATGAGCCTAATGCAATAGAATTGTTGTACTCAGAAGAGAGAAGGAATCTGGACACAGAGACATACACACAGGGAGAAGGCCATGTGAAAACAAAGGCATGTATCATCAAGCCAAGGAACAGTGAGGATTGCCAGCAGCACTGGAAGCTGGAAGAGGGGCCTGGACCAGGTTCTCCCCCACAGTCTCAGAAGGAACCAACTCAACTGATATCATGATATCACACTTCCAACCTCCATAACTGTACTCTCTGTGGGAAACCTTACCCCACCCGATGCCCACATCAGGCAAGTCTCTCATCCTGATTCCACACCACACCACACACCAGCCCCATTGATAACATGGGAGCTTGGGTTGGGTATCCATAAGCTCCTCCCCAAACTGGCTGAACCCTGAGGGGTTAACTGATGGGTGGGGCAAGTAGAGAGGGCAGTCCTTCCTTCAAGAACCAGTAGACAGAATGCTTAGCACTCAACAATCCTATGGTTTCCTTTACATCTAAAGTTCAGACCAGGACTTAGCTTGGGGGTGGACAGTGCCCACAGATATCTCGAGACCCAAAGACAGAGTGGCACTAATGGGGGGATCTCTGGGGAGCAAGAGATTTCTCCATGTATGAAAGTTTCCTAATAACTAGATCTGCCTCATTACGGCTCTCTTGATGAGGAGAGGGCTCCCCATTCCTGAATGTAAGTAAGCAGCTCCGCATAGAGGAAATTTATATGCCAGGGAATTTTTAGGGTCCCTCCTCATGTCAAGATCCTCTGCTCTCTGCTCTGGGGTCATTTGGGATTTCATGTTGAAATTGTAATAACAATAATAGTCTATGTCCACTGAGCATCAGGCATCTTACGGGGGCATGTCACCCATATCAACTGAATCCTGAGACTAGCCTAAGAAAATGATATTATTATTATTATCCCCATTTTACAGATGGGAAAACTGAGACATCAGCTATTGAGTCATCTGTTTGATGTCACAGAGCTAAAGGGGCCAGCAGTTTCCGAGTTACAGAAAATTCCAACACACTGGGGACTACTTAAGTTGCTGAAGCTTGTTACATTGATTAGATGGCCTAAAAATTTTTTTTAATGAATAAAAAAACATTGGCTTTTCCTTCTTAATATTTATAATATTTATTCTCATGCATAAGTCTGGAATTGTTGTCACTTATTGGGAAGCTTGGGGACTCGCCCTGGCTGGCCATGTCCCTGGCTGCACTGACCCTGGCCACACCCATGCTCGGTTTTTCACTGACCATCTTTGAAAACCATATTTCCTTGGTCCACACACCTTAATTCTCAGCTGTGGTTCACTTCTCCTGAACCTTAGGTCCCATCTAAGTTGACCCCTTCTCTGGGAAGCCTTTCCACCCCCAACCAATGATGGATAAGGCATCTCATGGGCTTTTTCTGTGCCTGTATTTCCCCCACCACAGTTATGCTTACTCGGGCTGTAGCTGCCTAGTCATGTGTTATTTGCCCCCTCAGTACCTGAGGATCAGAACAGGGTGTATCCTAGTCACTGACATGTCCCCAGTGCCCAGCATTGGGCCCAGAACACAGTGTGTGCTCAGTAAGAATCTGGCCACTGATCATGGCCATCATCCTGATCCAGCTCCATCATCTCTCACCTGGACCAGGGCAGTTGCTTCTGCCCTAGTCTGCCAACTTCTATCTGAACCCCCAGAGTGTCCTCCCCTCTGAAGCCACAAGAAGGCAACTGTGTACACCTGAGTCAGGTTCTGTCCCCCGCTGCCCACAGCCCTCCAGGGCTCCCACCTCCTTCAAGGTAAAAGGCCAAGTCCTCTCTAAGCCCCCATGGCCTTACACAACCTTCCACCGCCCACTCCCAGCCCTCATCCCCTCCCTTGCTCCCTCACTTACTCTGCTCAAGCCACACGGGCCTCCTCATTACTCCACCAGGCCAGGCATGGTCCTGCCCCACAACCTTTGTACATGCTGTTCTGAAATGTGCTCCTCACCAGGTCTCCTCACTCTCGCTTCCTTCAGGTATTGACTCAAATGTCATCCCCTTAGTGAAACCCTGTTTGAGTACCTCAACCATCTCCCACCATGTTCTTTTTTTTCTAGTACCCTTATAACCATCTCACATGCCATATATTCTATTTGTTTATCTCTGTCTCCCCCACTGAAATGTAGCTTCCACAATGACAGAAGTTTTTACGTTTTTCAGCATCCCCAAGACCTATATACTGCTGGGTATGCAGCAGGTGCTCAATAAATGCTTTTTGACTAACTGAATGGATTTATTTTGTTTCTGAACTGATCTGCTAATATCAAAACCATCTCCTTGAGGTCAATGACCACATTTGATTCATTTTTATCCCTTACCTTCCCCCCGCCGGTCACTATTTTTTGAGCACCTATTGTGTGCCAGCTTTGCTGGGGTAACAAATGCAGGAAAGAACCTTGTTCATCTTTTCTTTGATCCCCAACATCTCCTTCTCTCCCAGGCCAGGACCTCAACCATAACCAATCATGTGAACCCCTCATTCTAAACCCCTTTGATCCAAAACCCCCTGCACACTGATACCTCACATTTTTGGTCCTTAACTTCAGCTCTGTAATCTAGTGGCTAATCTAGGCCCAATGCCTTTCTACTGTGTGATCTTTGGCCAACCACTTAACCTCTCTGAGCCCCCACTTTCTCATTCATAAAACATGAGTCACAATACTATCTATTTAGGATTATAAGAGACATCCCTTCTGCTGTGGGACTACCTCTCCATCACCCAAATGCCCCTGGCCACCCTCTCCACTACTCCTCTCATCCTCAGGCTGTCACCCACTTCACAGAAAACAATGGGGCTGATGAGCCCTCTCCCCTATTCACTATTCCTCCCTACATTTGTAAACTCACCAGTTCCTGTCCAAGAGGGCAATGCCCTAGGCTCAGAGATTACACTCCTGGACCCTCCATTGGGTGCACTGTTTCCAGGCTGTCCTCTCACCTCCCTGGCTACCACTTCTCAAACTTTTTTGTTGCCTTCTCCTCTGCCCCAGCCTTCCATATCGGGGTTTCTCAGAGCTCTTCTGGCCCCCCCCCTTCCCCAATCTCCTGCCCACAGTCATCTTGAGTCCTCCCAGGTTTTAGTCATCATTGCTGCACCAGTGATTCATCCATCCTTGCACCCACCCTTTCACTTGTCCAGCCAGCCAGCCAGCCAGCGAGCCATCCACCCAGCCACCCACGCACCCATGCATGTATGCATACATCTATTCGTCCATCTATCTGCTACTCATTCATCCTAGAGCAGGGTCTCTCCCCTTGGCACTGCTAACACTGGGGCTAGCTCACTTCTGTGGGGCCATCCGGAGCACTTCAGAGTGTTGAGCAGCATCCCTAGCCCCACCCACTCAATGCCAGGAGCATCCTATGTTGTGACAATCACAGATGTCTCCAGACATCATCCAGTGACCCTTGGGAGCAGGGTCAGCCTAGGTGATATCCACTTCACAAGAACCCTCCCTCTTCCTCATCTCCCACCCTCCCCTGCCAAGAACTAATAATTTGACATCTTAAATATGTCTCCAGCAATCCCCTCTCTCCATGCCTAAAGCCCAGGTCCAGCTCAGGCCTCAACCTATCCCATCTGAGTGGCTTGGCTGCCTCTCTGATCTTTGGCCTCCCATCCTCCCTCCATCCTTCTTCCACACAAGCCACCAAAGGAATATCCCCGCAGTCAGCTGTGAACTATGTTCCTCCCTAACTCTCAGTCATGTCATGGCTTCCCAGTGCCCTCAGGTCAAAGCCAAGATTGTCAGTCCTTACAGCCCTCCCAACCTAATTACTGTTGTCTTCTGACCTGTTTTCTCAACACTTCCCTCCAATGCCCTTAAATTCAATCCTCTTGTAATTTCCCAGACACACTGGTTGCCCCCTTCATGCCTCTAGATGCCTGATATCTAGCCATGTTCTAGGACTCTGTGCCTTAATTTTCCCATCTAGTAAATGGAAGATCAGTAATCTACATTCTAAAGATTCTGAGGAATGATCTCCCTAAGGGATCCTATCTTTCCCTTGCCCACAGCCCTCCACGGTTCCCACTCACTTACTTGTTCATCCATCCATCCATCCATCCATCCATCCATCCATCCATTATTCATCCATCTTTCCATCTATTTATCCATTAGTTCATCCATCCATATATTCCTCCAACCATCCATTTATATATATATTCATCCACCCATTCATCCACTCACTGACCCATCCATCAATCTATTCAGCATTCTATTCATCCACCTACTTTTTTCACCCAATTCATTTATACATCCACTGAGTCATTGTTATCCATCCATTCATTCATGCCTACATTCATCTACTCACTTATCTATCTATCTATCTATGTGTTAGCCAGTCCACCCTCCCACATTTCATATCTTCCCCATACCCCCATCCTTTCATGTCCTCATTCATCCACATGCTCCACTTCAACATGGCAAACAAGATGCAGTCTCTGCCCCCTTCTGTCTCAGTGATGATTACCACAACTTCAGACCAACAAGACTATTGCTAGGTCAGTGTCTCTCAAATCTAGCAGCCCTTCCCTCTGGCTTTGGTCACCCTCAGTCAAAGGACAACCAGCCTCTCTGGATGGCTTTCAACCTGAGTCTACATCTCACAATCACATCTTTCTCTACCTCCTCTATTATTCTTCCAAAGTGGGTCAAGACTCAGGCTGGGAGGTGTGATTGCTGTGTGACTTGGGGCTGGGTGTTGGCACTCTCTGAGCCCCAATTCTTCACCTGATCAATGTGGCCAAGCGAAATCTGGTTGTCTATGAACTACTGTAACCTGAACACATGACTGCTCCTTTTCATGCCTCTCTTCCCATGCTGTGGACCTCATGCCATGGAGAAGCTCCCACTTCATCCATGCGGGTGAGTAGGAAATGGGTCTTTTCTGAATAATCCTGGGAGGCTAGAAAGAGGCTGGTGGTGACAATGGCAGGTAACAAGACATAAAGTTCCCTTTCCATGGAGGTCTAACTGAGATCCTCTCTTGCTCTAAATTCTTTAATGGCTCCCAACTGCTCTCAGTCTAGCCTCAGAGGATCTTCATGCTCTAGTTCCTGCTGATTCACTGGGCTCATCTCCCATGTCTCACCTAATTCTTTATCAACTTCAGCTGTGCCCCTTCATACCTCCAGGACTTTGCAAACCCAGTGCCTTCTGCCCATATCTATAAAGTCAGAGACATCCATCTAGCTGAATCACTGCTGCATTTCACACCCATCATAGGGCCCATAACACAGAAAATACTTCTGTTAACAAATAAATGAAATGTTTTCTCCACCTGCCAAGCTCCTATTCATCCTTCAGAGCCCCAGTGCTAATGCTCCTCTTCTATGCAGCAGGATTCCCCAAGCAGAATCCCTGATTCCTTATCTAGTTCTCTCAACATTGCATCCCTTCCTCAGATCCAACACTGAGCACTATGGCTATAGATGCCGATGTCTGCCTCTATCCATTAGAGGACCCTTGAACCTCACTACTACTATAAGGCAAGTCTTCAAAAGGCTTTCAGGAAGTGTTGATTGACTGGATGAGTGAATTAATAAGTGTGGTCTTACTGTTTCTTTTCTTTTCTTTTTTTTTTTTTTGTATTTTTCTGAAGCTGGAAACGGGGAGAGACAGTCAGACAAACTCCCGCATGCACCCGACCGGGATCCACCAGCATGCCCACCAGGGGCGACGCTCTGCCCACCAGGGGGCGATGCTCTGCCCCTCCAGGGCGTCGCTCTGCCGCGACCAGAGCCACTCTAGTGCCTGGGGCAGAGGCTAAGGAGCCATCCCCAGTGCCCGGGCCATCCCTGCTCCAATGGAGCCTCAGCTGAGGGAGGGGAAGAGAGAGACAGAGAGGAAGGAGGGGGTGGGGGTGGAGAAGCAAATGGGCGCTTCTCCTATGTGCCCTGGCTGGGAATCGAACCCGGGTCCCCCGCACGCCAGGCCGACGCTCTACCGCTGAGCCAACCGGCCAGGGCCGGTCTTACTGTTTCTTTAAAAAAAATTTTTAATTAATTATTTATTTATTTTAGCAATTGAGGAAGGGAGAGACAGAGAGAGGAACATCGAACCACCCCTGCATGTGCCCCACCCGGGGACCGAATCTGGCAATCTCTATGCTTCAGGATAGTGCTCCAACCAACCAAGCTCTCCAACCAGAGCCTTACTGAGTGTTTCTTATGGCCAGGTTCTCATCTGCCAATATCAGGGGTGAAAGAGAGAGACATGAGCCTAATTCAGAGATAGTTCCAAGTTCCAACTACAATGCCAGAAATTCTCAAACAGATCTGTCAGATAAGCCCCACATCAGAAGGGGACTGGGGCTTCCAAGACCCTTCGATCTTTTTCTGTCAGGGCAAAAGCTCTATCCTCCCTTAACTGAAGCTTCCAACATTAGCACTCCTTTGGGCCTTCACACATGCTATTCTCTCCACCAGAAATACCTTCCCCTGACAACAAATCCTTCTTACCCTCAGGTCTCAGCTTAGTCACATAGTAGACCCAACTCCCACTGACCAAGCAGGAACTCTGTGCCAAAAACTTGAACTTCTAACCCCATCCTCACCTTCCCCTACCCCCTCTGAGATGGGAGGCTCCTCTGGCCTCCTGATTCTATAGCTGACAACACTGGGGCTTGGAGAGATGAAGGTGCCTGCCCAAGTCCACATAGCCAATAAGGTGCAGAGAAACCAAACTCATATCAACACTAAGCTCTTAACCACTCTCCCACACTGTCCGCCTCTTCCAGGAAAGCCCTCTTGGCCTCCACACATGCAAGGACAAAGCCTCCTCTAGGTTGTCTTTGCCAGTATGTGTTTCTGCCATCATAGTCTTGACATTAATACCTGTAACCTTCTGGTTTGTCACTGTGTCTCCCCACCAGACAGGATCTGGACTTAGAAGGGTCTGGGGGTGGGGGGAATGTATCTATCTGTTTTGTCCATCATTGTATCCCAGGCCTAGACCAGGGCTTGGTACACAGCAGGAGTTCAATAAATGTTGGTCATATTGGAATATGGATTCACATATTGCTCACTCTCACAGAGCTTCCTGATTGCATGACATTTCAGCTCTGCTCAAATGCAGGCACACAGTAGGTGTTCAATCAATGTCCTCTGCCTAAAGGAGGGCAGAAGAGATGTCACAGTTACTTTTAAGGCTCCAGGGACCTCATAAAAGCCTGAAAAAAATCAATGAATGGGCATCTGGGGAAACTGAGGCACACAGCAGTGTGTCTGGCTCAAAGCCACAGAGCCAACCACAGTGGCTCCTGCTCAACCTCTGCCCCCAGCCACTGTCCTCTCTGACGCCTCAGGGAGACTGACTCCTCCCTCAGTCCCCTGCCCCAGGCAGTGCCTGCCGGCTGCCCAGCCCTTGTCTCCCTGGGCCTGGCACATCACACTCGGAATCTCATGCCTCAGAGCTCAGTGTGCTCCAGCCTCCCCTCCTGCCACTGAGTGGAGCAGCTGGTGCTCCCATGGAAACCACAGCACCCCCAACCCCCCACCTGCACCAGCTCCAGGCCCCCCTCACAATCTCAGCTTTAAGATAAATATTGTCATTAACATGCAAATGCATATACGATTACAGCGAACCCTAACGGCAGAATGGGCATTAATATTCAGCCTTGATCAGGGGATAGGGCACCTCAGGGTCCTTATAGGAACCCAGTCACCTCAGAGCAAGGGTCCTTGGAGAGCCTGTCCCCCAGCAGAGGACTGGAAGGAGAAATGACTAGCCACTGGCCACTGTAAGCCCCACCCCAGCCCTCAGTTGCTGGCCTGAGCTGCTGGCTGCTCTGGGGGCACTGGAGGAGGTCCCCTTCCTCTGAATGGGGCACAGATCTGGGGGATGGGGTTGGAAGCAGCCTTGTGGCCTCCTACTCCCCCTTCTCCATCTCTCTCCCTGACTCCCATCCTCTCTCTGCCTCTGTGTGTGTGTGTGTGTGTGTGTGTGTGTGTGTGGTGGAGGATAGGGCTCCCTCTCTCTCCCTCTCTCCTTCTCTCCCCCTCTCTGTCTCTATCGCCATCTCTCTCTCTCTTTTTTGTCTCCATCTCTCTTAAAAGAAAAAAACTCAGCACCCATAGGCCTGTCCTCTTTCTGAGGACCCTTCACTTTCTGCCCTCCCCCCTAAGCCCTGTTCAATTCCTAGAGCCTGGGGATCTGCTGACCTCCCTGCCTTTCTCTTGGTCCCAGCAAGATCCCGTACTGCATAGGCCCTTAGGAATTGGAATGCCCTGTCCCACCACTGGCTGTGACCGTCAAATGTCACAGCCACCTCCCCCATGCCATCTTTGGGGAGTCTTATTCTCAGCTTGGGGGAACCTGTCACCTCTTCATCACTGACATATGCTTCTGCTTCCCCAGCCTAGGAGCAAGACAGGTGGGTGATGGTGGGGAGGGCAGTCCCGGTTGGTTCTTATGACCAAGTAGTTGGCCCTCTGAGCTTCATTTTCCCCTTTTATATAAAATGTGATGATGTTCATAAGCCTTTCTCACTGGAAATCCCTTTGGTGAAAAATCAAACAGGCCCCTGAATATAACAATTAAGGATGAGGTGGTCATGAGGATAATGACAATTCTGAGGAGGGAAGCACAATGACCACATGGTGTTTTTACTTTACCCAATTATGGTCCTTTCAGCTGCCTTGGTGCCCAGCCTCATGGGATTTTCCCCAGCACCCAGGGGCCCAGAAGGCTCTGGGGGGGTTCTCTCCACCCCTGGGACCCAGACCTCCCACCCTTCCACTCTCCTTAACTCCTTAAGCACCAACAGCAGCCACCCTGTTTAGTTGGCTCCCCAGAAATTACATCAGATAAGTGTTGTCCAGGAGGTACCTGCCCCCCACTTTCTATTTATCATTCCACCTCCTTTTGCTTAAGGCCCAGAGAGGGCAACTACTGGCCAGAGGTCACACAGGCTTCTATCCAGCTGCTGGCCCTCATGACACCCCTATTCCAGCTTGCCTCCCACAGGTGAGGTCCCTCCAGGCCCGGCAAAGGTAAGACTAGGAGGGGAATCTATTCTTGACCTGAGGGTTTCGAGTGAAAGCAGACACAAGGAAAGCCCCTCACTCCCTTGTTGCTCTCAGGCCCTGATTCCAGGGTTCAGACCAGCCCAGGGCCCCTGCAAAGAGGAGGGTGAGGACTGAGTGTCATGGACATGCTGCTTTCTAATTTTAAGCCTCCAATGAAAGATGCGAAGTGGGAAAGACTCTGAGACATCTCCCCATCTCAACATTCTCCAGCTATAAAACAATAACCCTCCATTCATAGGGTCCTGGTTTGCTGACAATGGGGAAACTGAGGTTCTGGCCCAGGTGAACACTCAGCCACAGTCCTTGTAATCTCTTCTCCTTTGGGCGGAAATATCCAAGGGAAATTTAAAAATGGGGAAGGGGGCACCTCTGCAACCCATTTTATTCCCTGACCCAGAGCTCACCAGCAGCGTTCCAGTTCAACGTTTGGCAGGCCACATGGACACCCTGACTCCCATCAGAATATCTCTAGGCCTTAAGACATACCAAAGGTTGGGGGTGTGTAGGCAGAGCTCTCAGAACAGCCATGGATACCTGAGCTGGATTCATGGGCAAGAGTGAGCCCTCTGCCTTCCTAGGCCACATGGAGGAGTTAGATTTTCCAGGCTCCACCTCCCCCCCCTTTTTTTTTGTAGTGGTAGAATTTTTAAAAACTGGTTAAGGGTGGGAGAGGTTTCTTTCCTCCCAAGAATACCAGCTGAGAATCTAGCTGAAGTGACTGGCCTGAGCTCCACCCTACCAGACTCTTATTCATTCATTCATTCATTCATTCATTCGACAAACGTGTATTAATTACCATGCCTACAACACTGACGGGAGGATGGGAATAAATGGGTCTGAAATAGGTCATGGGCCCTGGCCCACCCCTAAGGCCCTTCCAGGGTCTTTCCATGGGTGTCCAATGCAATGCCTTTGCCATCTCCAGCCCCAGTCTCCAACACCCAACAGGAGAGCTGTCAAAGCAACCCCAATTCAGACTGGGCTCAAGATCAGAGCCCAGGGCTGGGGCCACAGTCCCTGGGCACCTGCTCCCAGCATGCCATCAGAGAAAACCAAGTGGGAGGGGGACAGGCAGGCCTCTCCACCCCACCTGCTTCCCTGCTGGGTTTGCAGGACACCCACGCCTCCCCTGTCCACCTCAGGATCTGGGCTCTACCAGATGGACAGCCCAGGCTCATCATCATTGGCCTCAGACCTCAACACATTGCTAACAGGATCGGCCAGTTTTAACTTGAGCCAAGGTGGAGGCAGGGAGGGGGAGTACCGAGAAATGGAGGGGGGATGCTAATCCAAACAATCCAAACAGAGAGGGTGGGCAGGGGGAAGGGTGAATGGTAGCATTTGAGCCACCCAAGGCTGGTGCTCCCCCCTCAGCCTGGCTCAGCTCCCTGCGCCCCCCAACCCCCCTCCTGCTTTCTTTGTAGTTACCGATTAGCCCGGGGTCCTGGGCATCCGTGTGTCCCCGGAGGCCAGCTGGACCTGCCCCCACCGGCCTGGCTTTGTGAAAATGACCAAAGCAATGGAGTCCAGAGGTGCAAAATTCCCCGACGGGGCCTGGGGGAGCCAAATGAATTGGGGGGGGGCACAGGGAGGGTAGCAGTGTTCAGGTAGCTACCCCAGCAAAGGGGCAGGAAAGTGGGTGAGGGAGGGAGGAAGGGGTGAGGGTCTGGAGGAATGGGAGAGAAGGGGGAGAGAGAGAGAGAGATGCTGGGGGGGTGGAGAATAGGAGGTAAAGGGAGATGGGAGAGTAGAGAAAGGGAGAGGGGGAGAGAGAGAGAGAGAGAGAATGCCTGAAGGTGGAGAGAGAGAGAGAGTGGGGGCGGAGGAGGGGAGGGGGCCAGATCGGATCTGTCAGCTGCACCCCCAGAGGGGGGAGGAGAGGGTGGGTGGAAAGGGGGGGGGAAATGATGCAGTAGCAGAGGCAAGTAGAGGGAGGAGGTTAGGAGAGGAGGGTTGGGGGAGAGAAGATGCCAGAAGGTGGGATGGGGAAGAGAGGAGAGGGGAGGGAGGGGGTCGGGGCGCCCACCTTTGTGCATGCCCGTGTAGGGATCTTTGAGCACCGTGAGCTCATAGATGCGGCCGAACTGCTCGAATAGCGGCTTGAGGTCCTTCTCGTCCAGGTTGCGCGGGATCTGGCCCACGAAGAGCTTGATGGCGTCCAGGTCTTTCATGCCGTCGGGCTGTCCCCCGGGGGGCTCGGGCCCGCTGCTGCCCACCGGTGAGGGCCGCGGCTGCAGGAGCTGCTGCTGCTGCCGACGCGCCTCGCTCTCCGTGAGGCGGGCCATGGTGGGCGAAGGCGGGCGGCGGGCGCGGGACCGAGCCGGCGGCGGCGGGCGGCGGGCTGACTCGCAGCTAGAGCGACGGACGCCGCCTCCCGCTTCCCTCCCGCCGGGTCCCCGCGCCCTCCTCCCTCCTCCGCGCCCGCTCGCTCCAGCATCAGGACCACAAAAGGGCGGCTCCGCAGCGGCCCCTGGCGACCGGCGCTCTCATAACCATCCTGCTTCTCGCCTCCTGCACGCATTCTGCACTCTTCATTCCTCATTCCACATCCGTGTCCAGCGCCCAGTCCAGGCGGGGAAACTGAGGCCAACGAGCCCTCAAACCCCACCTTTTGGGTAGGTGACGGTGGAGCCTGGAGCAAAACAGACCTGACTTCTAGGTGTCACTGGCTCCTCCCACTGATGACAACAGGAAAATCACTAAAAGCAGAGCCAGGCATTTACAGGGCTGCTCTTGGCACTTTAAGAATACAACTCGGCCCTGCCGGGTTAGCTCAGTCGATTAAGAGCATGGTAGGAAATGACAAAGTTGTGGGTTCGATCCCCCATCAGGGCACACATGAGAAGCAACCAATGAATGCATGACTGAGTGGAACAACAAATGAATGCTTCCCTTCTCCCTCCCCTCTCTCTCCCTTCCTCTCTCTGTCTCTATGAATAAAGTAAGCCCTAGCTGGATGGCTCGTTTAGTTGGAGCGTTGTCCCAGAGTGAGGAGGTTGCTGGTTTGATTCCCCAGTCAGGGCACATACAGAAGCAGCTAAATATTCCTGTCTCTGTCTTCCTGCCTCTCTCACAAAAACAAACAAAAAACCTCATCAGTAGTAGTAGTAACAACAACAAAAGAGCACTTGATAATACTATGTACCAAGTACTGTGCTCAGCACTTTTAAATTTATAACTTACTGAATAGAAATAGCAATTGTGTTACATCAATATCAACCAGAAGTAACATTTTTTGGTCATATTTGTTATGTGCACACAGTGTTCGAAATATTTCAGAGGATATTGATGCATTTGGACCAAGAACTCTATGGACATCATGTCACCTCTGTTTAAAACTCTCCAAAATTTTTCTAAAATTAAATCTGGGTTCTCTGTGCAGTCCCCAATGTCCTACACAACCTGCCTCCATCTCCTCTCTGCCTTCATGTCCTCCCTCTCTCCCCCTTGCTCACTCTGCTGCAGTCACACAGGCCTCCTGACCTTCCCTCCAACATACCAGGCGTCATCCTGCCCCAGAGCCTTTGCACAAGCTGTGCCCTCTGCCTTGGATACCCTTCCTCCAAGTGGTGCATTGCTTACTCCTTCCATTGCCCAACATTTTCTCTGTCTATCTGATCTGAAATCATTCAGCCACCAGTACTTCCTTCCTCGGGCTTCCCTTTTCCCTCCACAATAATTGTACCCATTTAGATGTAATTTATTCCTAATATGCTGTATATTTACTGATAAATCACATGGCTTTTTCCAGGCACTAGGCTCTGTGCTAAGTTTTTGACATGTACAAACTCATTCAATCCACACAACAACCCCCTAGGGTGGTTACAAATAAACAAACAAGATACTTTTAGACTGTGACAAATGCTATGAAGGAAACACAGCTAGATGAGGGGAGGGAAGGCTTTAGGAGGCCAATTCAAGGAAGGCTGATAACAGAGTGACCTTTGAGCTGAGATAAAACTGGGTCAGCAAGTGCAAAGGCCCTGAGGCAGAAAGCATCCTGAACTGTAGCAGGGAGAGTGCCCTACTGAGTCACTGCAGTACAGTCTACCAATTCTGAATTTAATTTTTAATTTATTTTCTTCATTTTAAAACAAAGACAGGATCAGTGACGATGATCCTTGCTGAGCCAAGGGTGGAAAACTCAGTAATACTGATTTATTTAAAATGTTGAGGCCCTGGCCGGTTGGCTCAGCGGTAGAGCGTCGGCCTAGCGTGCGGAGGACCCGGGTTCGATTCCCGGCCAGGGCACACAGGAGAAGCGCCCATTTGCTTCTCCACCCCTCCGCCGCGCTTTCCTCTCTGTCTCTCTCTTCCCCTCCCGCAGCTAAGGTTCCATTGGAGCAAAGATGGCCCGGGCGCTGGGGATGGCTCCTTGGCCTCTGCCCCAGGCGCTAGAGTGGCTCTGGTCACAACATGGCGACGCCCAGGATGGGCAGAGCATCGCCCCCTGGTGGGCAGAGCCTCGCCCCTGGTGGGCGTGCCGGGTGGATCCCGGTCGGGCGCATGCAGGAGTCTGTCTGACTGTCTCTCCCTGTTTCCAGCTTCAGAAAAATGCAAAAAAAGAATAATAATAAATTTAAAAAAATTTAAAAAAATAAAATGTTGACATTTTACTCCTCATGAATTTTTTAGGTATTAACTTTTAAAAAATATTGTGTTAAAATATTCTTTATCTTGATGATAAAGTTTTTTGGTGCCCTCTTAAACTTTGCTCCCTGGGTGAACTCACCCTCATCCCTGCCCATTCCTCATAGCCACTGTTAAAAGGTGAGTACTGTTTTATACATATATTACAGAAAGGCAAACTGAGAACCAAGTCACTTTTGCAAGGTCACACAGTGAGACTGTCAGGACTGGAGCCCAGCCAGCCCAACTCCAGAGCCCACACACTTTACACAATCCCACGCTGTCTTTCCTACACTTTAGGCAGCCAAGCCTTGGTTTCCTTATTTGCCAAGTGAACTAAAGAGTGAATAGGATGAAGCCTTTGGCAGGGATTTGGTGAACTGATAGGTGAGGCTTAGAATAGCGCCCGGGACATCCTTAGTGCTCAATAAATGATCACTATCATGACTGTTATAGGCCACCTACCCACCCCCAGACAGGAGCAGGGTGTCAGGGTTAGGTAAGGAGCAGAGCCACCCCTCATCCCTGGTTTTCAGCTTGCAGCCCCAGGCTAGGCTGGTAGAGCTGGGCTGGGGATGGCTCTGTCTCCATGGAGACCCAATCAGGATGCTGATGCCCTGTGAGCCTCTGATGTGCTGGATAGTTGTAAAAAGAATAAAAATTAAAACCCACCAGCTCTACTGTGAGTCAAAGGTTAATTTTCTCAGACTCTTACTTAACATCCAAAATAAATTGGGGGGAAGGGCAAAGAGGATCCCAGTCTAGCTCCAGTGTGATCTCCAGGAATGAAAATCCAGCATTCTACCTCCTGAATGATACTCATCTCTGGAGTTTATTTTCTAGCTTCAACTCAGCAGAAAACTTTCAGGGTTGTGTGCCTGAAAGTATTTGGAGCCCAGAAGGCCGATTTTCTGACTTCTTATTAGGCAGAGGAACCCTGATCATATGGGCATCATTGCAGGAAACTCATAGTTTGGGCTGCTGTTACTGAAAAAGCAGTGAGGGTGGGAGCAGAGCCTGTGGTGAGAGCCAAGGGCTGGGAGGCTCTGAAAGTCATTGGTTCTCTGAACCCATTTCCTCGTTAACCTGCCCCAGAGCCTTTGCACTTGTCTAGTGTTCATCTCCCAGGATAGGCTTTCTCAAAACACTTAAACTTGAATAAACTTATCTTAAAGCAAAACTGTGGACATTTGGGAGTCATATTGTTCTTTGTGGGGGCCCCCTGGGTGAACTTAACACTTGGGGGTGTTAAGAAGCATCCCTGGCTCCACCCACTTGGGGATAGAAGCTCCCCCAGTCGGTCGTGACAACCTCAGATATCCACAGACATGTCCCAGTGTTCTTTTTTTTCTTTTTTTTTTCTTTTTTCTGAAGCTGGAAACAGGGAGAGACAGTCAGACAGACTCCCGCATGCGCCCGACCGGGATCCACCCGGCACGCCCACCAGGGGCGACGCTCTGCCCACCAGGGGGCGATGCTCTGCCCCTCCGGGGCGTCGCTCTGCCGAGACCAGAGCCACTCTAGCGCCTGAGGCAGAGGCCACAGAGCCATCCCCAGCGCCCGGGCCATCTTTGCTTCAATGGAACCTTAGCTGCGGGAGGGGAAGAGAGAGACAGAGAGGAAAGCGCGGCGGAGGGGTGGAGAAGCAAATGGGCGCTTCTCCTGTGTGCCCTGGCCGGGAATCGAACCCGGGTCCTCCGCACGCTAGGCCGACGCTCTACCGCTGAACCAACCGGCCAGGGCTCCAGTGTTCTTGTGGGGAAGAACCTTTCCAGGTGAGAACTGCTGATGTGGAGAGGTAAGGCACTTCCCTCAGCAGACGGGTTGCGGTGAGTCGGTTGCCGTGGGTCCTCACCGCAGTGCTCAGATGTGCATGTATCCTCCTTGGCATTCTGCTAAGAGTGCAGAGCCTGATCTGGCAGGTCCAAAGTGGGGCCGGGGACTACATTTTCTAACAAGTCTTCAGGTGACAGGCAGCAAATATCTGGGGAGATGTCTACCATGTTCTCATTCTGACTGTCCACAGCATGATCCTTATTTCATAGGTTGTGGGTGTGAAAAGGGCTAAGCCCTGCGGGAAGAAACAAGAAATAACTTCTGGTCTTTCTGGGTCCCCCTAACCTCTGCATCCCTCTGCCAACATCCTAGCTTTCTGCTTGGTGGGATAGGTGGCAGAGTCAGCAGGGGGGGTCAGGATCATCAGTGGGACAGGGTCAGCAGGTGGGGCCCAGTGTGGAGCTGCCCTGTGTTGGGGCTTCTGCTCTTTGGTGACCTCTGCATAGCCAGCCTGAGTGTCTTCCTGAGTGATGGTCAGCCTCACTGTGACCCCTCAACCCTGGTGCCCTTTGGCCCTGCCCTCTCTGTGCATCCAAGTTCCTTGTTGCCCAGGCTGCCCACAGCTCTTTTAGCACATTCCCAGGTGTTGAAATACTCCCACCCTACCAAGGTCTAGAGACTCAAGATGTGACCCTTGGGAAAACTATCCCACAGTTCCCACCTGCCCCAGATGTCTTGTGCCTTCACACATCTACAGACACAAAGCAGACAGAGATCTTTCGTTGCCAAACCATCAACTCCACCACTTTCCCTCCACTGGGCAGGAACTGCCCATTCATCCTCCTGCCAGAAGCCAAATTTTTACCAGGATCCTCAAGGTCCTTGGCCCTACCCTTTGGCTTTAAGAATGGGAAGGGACTCCTCATTGGGCCAACTCTTTATTGCTTCCTCTTGCAACAACGCCACTCCCTGGATAGGGTGGGGTTGTGTGGGGTCAGTTGGCCATCCTTAAGCCAGACTGGGGGGACGGGGGAGGAAGAGAGGGAGGGAGAAGGAAAGGGTCCAAGCCCCCCTGGTCAAGGCACATATGAGAAAGCAATAAATGAACAACTAAAGGTGCCATAACAAAGAATTTATGCTTCTCATCTCTCTCCCTTCCTGTCTGTTTGTCCCTATCTGTTTCTCTATCTCTATCTCTGTCACACAAACTAAACAAACAAACAAACAAAACTGCATGGGTTCATGTATTGTAGGACTCCATTTATGTGAAATGTGCAGAACAGGCACATCTACGGACACGAAGTGGGTCAGTGGTTGTTGGGGGTTGGAGGAGTGACTGACTACTGATGGGAATGAGGCTTCTTTTTGAAGTAATGGAATTTTCTGGAACTAGATAGAGGTGATGGTTGTGCAACTCTATGAATGTACTAAAAACCACTGAGTGATATACCTAAAAGGGTTAATTTTATGGCATGTGAATATATCCCAATAAAGCTGGGTTTTTTTAAAAGCAAGAACTGTTTGAATGTCAGCTATGTCTCCTTTTTGCCACAAGACCTCAATACAAGATAGTTCACCTGTCTGAATGTCCCTTTCATCCTCTGTAAGTTGGAAATAAAAGCAGACGTATAATTCCAACATGGGACAGAATGAGGAAAATCCCTGCATGGCAACCACCAGTGTGATCACAGTTTTGCAGGAATCACCAGTGGCTCTGAAAACTACAGGGTGACGTTTAAGGAATGACAGGGTATTTGCAACACCTGAAAGTATCTTCCTCCCAAGTTGCTTATTGGGAGAAGATAGTGACTCCAGTGGAGAAAGCCAGCAGACAAGGTTGCAAGACATGAAGATGGAAAACTATTCCAGGGTAATGATGGCTAGAAAGACAAGACCTCAGGATGCAGCATGTAATCTAGAATATTTTCTGTGTGCTGTTGGGGACAAGGGTCAACATGTGAGCAAGTCTGTAATGTGTTAACACTGTTGTATCGGTGTCAATTTTCTGATCTGGATAATTGTTTTGTAAGGAGAGAGAAGAACACTTTGGATTTTAGGAAATAGACTTTGGCACATTTGGAAGTGAAGGGCTGAAGAAACAGACAGAGAGACACAAAGGGAGAGGAGACAGAGACAAACAGAAGAGAGAGAAAAGGGCCCTGGCCGGTTGGCTCAGAGGTAGAGTGTCAGCCTGGCGTGCAGGAGTCCCAGGTTCGATTCCCGGCCAGGGCACACAGGAAAAGCGCCCATCTGCTTCTCCACCACTCCCCCTCTCCTTCCTCTCTGTCTCTCTCTTCCCCTCCCGCAGTGGAGGCTCCATTGGAGCAAAGATGGCCCGGGCGCTGGGGATGGCTCTGTGGCCTCTGCCTCAGGCACTAGAATGGCTCTGGGTGCAACAGAGCACACCCCAGAGGGGCAGAACATCGCCCCCTGGTGGGCATGGCTGGTGGATCCCAGTCGGGCGCATGCGGGAGTCTGTCTGACTGCCTCCCCGTTTCCAGCTTCGGAAAAATAAATAAATAAATAAATAAAGAAGAGAGAGAAAAGAACAAAACAAAGGTGGTAAAATGGTAATATTTGTAGGTTACATGAAAGGCTTAGGAAGTTTTTGTACTATTTCTGTAAATCTGGAATTATGTCAAAACAAAACGTTAGAACACGGAAATAAAATGAAGTTTGTGGAGTGTTGGGCAACATACCCAATTTCTCTGCTTTTAAAGCCATCAGGTAAGCTGGCCTGTGGCCCAGTTGCCCTGCTGCCCTGCTACGGGCTGGCATCTGTCTCGGATCCAGCTGCAAGCATCACCATCACTTTCCTCTTCCCTGAGCCTGGAACTCTCTGGTTCCTGGCAGGTGTCAGGCATGGATTAAGGATGCCCTTGCAATTTGGGCCAGTAGTGGAGAATCGTGTGCAGCCCCACAGAACCACATTTCTTTTAGGCCCCTGTTCAATTTGCTCTGGACCTTTTGTAGGTCAGGAGGATGGTTAAAAATCATTAGTAACTCAGAACTGAAACTAAACCCTGGCTGGTTTGTTCAGTGGTAGAACGTCAGCACAGCGTGTGGATGCCCTGGGTTCAATTCCCAGTCAGGGCACACAGGAGAAGTGGCCATCTGCTTCTCCCCCCTCCCCCTCCCCTTCTCTCTCTCTCTCTCTCTCTCTCTCTCTCTCTCTCTCTTCCTCTCTCCCAGCTATGGCTCAATTTGTTCAAGCACATTGGCCCTGGGAGCTGAGAATAGCTCCATAGAGCCTCTGCCTCAGGCACTAAGAATAGCTGGGTTGCAATCATGGCCCTATATGGGCAGAACATTGGCCCCAGACAGATGTAGCCAGGTGGATCCCATCAGGGTGCATGCAGGAGTCTGTCTCTCTCCTCTCCTATTTGAAACAAACAAACAAATAAAAACAGAACAAACAAACAAAGAACTGAAACAAATGTCAAAAGAAGCCAAGAATATTTGTTCATTGCAAAATGGATTTATTTTGCTGTCTGGTAGTGGCCAAAAGCTTATCCACTATGAAAGAGAAGGAAAACCAGAGGAGAATTTTACTGTAAAGAGCTAAACAGTAAGCATTTTGCCCCCCACCCTCGTCTCTGCTACAAGTATTAAGCTCTGCCCTTGCAGTGTGAAAGTGGACATAGAAGATACACAACCAAGTAGGCATGGGCATGTGCCAATAAAACTTTATTTACAACAGGCAGAGGGCCAGACTAGGCCATGTGTGGCAGTTTGCTGACCTCTGGTTAAACACACTCCTTCCTGGTGTGCTAAGAGGTACCTATAAAGTTTATAGTGGTGGAAAGTTGGGTACAAGCAGTATGTCCATCAGCAGGGTACCGGGTGGATAACTCAAGGTACCTTCTGAGGGCAGAATACTATACAGCAGTGAGAAGGAGTGTGTATGTGTAAGTGCAACATATGAAAACAAGAGTTGGGATCCCCCAGAGGACATGCTGTGTGGACTGGGGTGGTGGAGCCCACACTGCCAGGTAGAAGTCTGGCATGCTGCACACATGCCAGAGGGTCTCCTCCTCTCAGGTTGGCTCTCTTCCTAGCCATAAAAATGTATTGGAAGACTCAATATTGCTGTGCTAATCAAGATTCTCCTAGGAAACAGAACCAATAGGGTGTGTATTTATAGAGAGCAGTTGTGGGGACTGGAAAGTCTGAAATCCACAGGGCAAGCCCCCAGACTGGAAATTCCAGGACGAGTCAATGTTGTAGTCAGAATGCAATCTGAGGCAGAAGTCCTTCCTCCTGGTGGAACCTCAGTCTTTTCTCTTCAACTGATTGAATGAGACCCACCCATGTTACCAAGAGTGATGTTTATTCAAAGTCAACTGTTTTAAATTTAATCACATATAAAAATGCCTTCATAGCAATATCCAGACTGATGTTTGACCAAACTACTGGGTACCGCAGCTTAGTCAAGTTGACACAGAAAATTAATCATTACAATTGGTAACTTGCCAGTTCTTTTCAAACTGACTTACAGAGTCACTGTAATCCCAATTAAAATCCAAGGCTTTAAAATAAAACAATTGACAGGCTGATTCCAAAATTCATATGGAAGTATGCAGAAACTAGAATAATCAAAACAACTTTGAAAAAGATTAAAGTTGAAGGATTCACACTACCTGATTTCAAGACTTAAAAGGAAGCCCTGGCTGGTTGGCTCAACAGTAGAGCATCAGCCTGGAATGTGGAAGTCCCGGGTTTGATTCCCAGTCAGGGCACATAGGAGAGACGATCATCTGCTTCTCCACCTCTCTTTCCCCCTCTTTCTCTCTTTTCCCCTCCTGTAGGCATGGCTCAAATGGCTCGAGCAAAGTGGCCTGCAACATATATTTTTAAATACCACAAAATGGATCATAGGTCTAAATGTATATCTAAAACTATATCCCTTTTAGAAGAATACAGAAAGTTTTTGTAACCCTGGGTTAGGAAAACAGTTCTTAGGTATGATGCTGGAAGCATAATTCATATAAGAACAAATTGATACATTATACTTGATAAAAATTAAGAACATTTGCTCTTTAAAAGATATGTAACTGAATGAAAGATAAGCCACAGATTGGGAGAAAATATTTACATAGATATAGCTGGAAAGGGGCTTGTGTCCATCATATATAAAGAACTCTCAAAACTCAATAAAAGGAAACCCACAAAAAAATAGGCAAAAGCTTTCAGCAGGCATGTCACGAAAGATGTGAATGACAAATACAAACATGAAAACATTAGTCAATAGGAAGATGCAAAGTAAAGCTACAATGAGATATCACTACACACCTGTAAGAATGACTAAAATTTTTTTTTTTTTTACAGAGACAGAGAGAGGGATAGACAGACAGGAACAGAGAGATCGGGAGCATCAATCATTAGTTTTTTGTTGCGCATTGCAACACCTTAATTGTTCATTGATTGCTTTCTCATATGTGCCTTGACCATGGGCCTTCAGCAGACTGAGTAACCCCTTGCTGGAGCCAGCGACCTTGGGCTCAAGCTGGTGAGCTTTTGCTCAAACCAGATGAGCCTGTGCTCAAGCTGGTGACCTCAGGGTCTCGAACCTGGGACTTCCGCATCCCAGTCCGACGCTCTATCCACTGCGCCACCGCCTGGTCAGGCAGAATGACTAAAATTTAAAATACCGACCACACCAAGCATTGGCAAGGATGTACAGAAACTGGTGGTGGGAACATAAAATGATTCAATCATCTTCAAAAAAAAAAAAGTTAGACACCATGATGTGACCCAACCATTCCACTCCTAGGTATTTACCCAAGAGAAATGAAAGCATGTGTCCATACATTTACTTGTATATGAATGTTTATAGCAGCTGATTGATAATAGCCAAAACTTGGAAATAAGCTAAATGTCTCTCAACAGGTGAATTGATAACAAATTGTAGTACAGTTAAATCCTTACTTAATGTTGTAAGTTCTGTGACTTTAAGAGTAACGAAACCAGTTTACCAGAGGCTGATTGATATAAACAAGGGTTAAGTCCCTATGTCATCTCAATGTCACAAGAAAATGTTGAACAAAATGACATCACTCGAGTATCTGCCATATGTCCACACACTAGAATACTACTCAGAATAAAAAGGAATGAACTACTGATACATGCAACAACATGAATAAATCTCAGAATAATTACACTGAGTGAAAGGAGCCAGAGAGAAAGGACAGATACAAGCATGATCCCATTTATATAAAAATCTAGGAAATGCCAACTGATGTGTAGTGACCACAGCCCAGTGGTTGCCTAGGAAGGGATAGAGGGACCATGACAGGAAAATCTGAGTGTGAGAAATCTGTTCATCACTTTGATTGTATCCGATTAGAGGTCAATAAAGCTGTTTTAGAGGTTTAAAAAAGAGACAATGCAAGATAAGGACAGTATGATGTTTCATATATAAAATGTTTAAGCCATTAAAAAAATGCTGAGTATTATCTGTGTATTCATAAATATGTATGTAAAAATTGTTTTAAAGAATGAAAAGGACATGACAGTGGATTATGCCTTTGGGGAGAAGGGGAAAAGGCTATGATAGTTATGGGCTTGTGTTTTATTGCCTTAAAACAAAGACTCTCCCTAGAAGAGGTCAAAGTCACCGGTTAAGACCCCTTTAGTGTCCTGGTGGAGGCTGCAGTACCCTCCTTGGAAAATGCCTTTGCTCAAACTGTTTGCTGCCAACCAGCGTTGATGGATGGGGGACCTAAGGTGATGTTCATGGGCACCAAGAGAGCCCAAGGAATGATCCCTCACGTGTTTGGCACAGGCAGCCTGATCTCATTTCACCTTCATGACTGTCCTTGGGAAGCTAGTGACCTCTCCAAATGCAAGTCAAGCCCCATCCTCCTCTTCCTGAGCCACCCCCTCTGATGGTTCTCCATCACACTGAGAATAAAATGCAAACACCTCATCAAGGCCTCTTTTTTTTTTTTTTTTAATTATTTTTTTTACAAAGACAGAGAGTCAGAGAGAGGGATAGATGGGGACAGACAGACAGGAACAGAGAGAGATGAGAAGCATCAATCATCAGTCTTTTGTTGCGACACCTTAGCTGTTCATTGATTGCTTTCCCATATGTGCCTTGACCGTGGGCCTTCAGCAGACCGAGTAACCTCTTGCTGGAGCCGGTGACCTTGGACTGAAGCTGGTGAGCTTTGCTCAATCCAGATGAGCCCACGCTCAAGCTGGCGACCTCAGGGTCTCGAACCTGGGTCCTCTGCATCCCAGTCCAATGCTCTATCCACTGTGCCACCGCCTGGTCAGGCTCAAGGCCTCTTTAAGTAGCCTGCCACCTTCTCCTCTCTGCTCCAGCCACATGGGCTCCCCCTCACTATTCCTCCAACACACCAGGCACCATCCTGCCCCAAGGCCTTTGCATGGGCTATGCCCTATGCCTGGACCACTGACTCAGATTTCCACAGCTTAATCCTTTTTGTCATTACTATTTCACTCAAAACCCCACTCCCAAAGGGAGCCATCACTGCCCACAACCCCTACCCCCAGCTATTTTTGTTACCTGTCTTCCCGGGTAAACTGCAGGCCCCAGGACTGCTGGGGCAGGGTCTCTTGACATGTGGTGGTGGTGGTGGGGCTAATATTGGTCGACTTCACAGTTGAATAAGACTAATCTGGACTGACCAGGCGGTGGCGCAGTGGATAGAGCGTCGGACTGGGATGTGGATGGACCCAGGTTCGAGACCCTGAGGTCGCCAGCTTGAGCACGGGCTCATCTGGTGTGAGCAAAAAGCTCGCCAGGTTGGACCCAAGGTCGCTGACTCGAGCAAGGGGTTACTCGGTCTGCTGAAGGCCCGTGGTCAAGGCACATATGAGAAAGCAATCAATGAACAACTAAGATGTTGCAACAAAAAACTGATGATTGATGCTTCTCATCTCTTTCCGTCCCTGTCTATCCCTCTCTCTGACTCTCGCTCTGTCTCTGAAATAAGAAATAAAAAAAAAAAAAAAAAGACTAATCTGTAGTGACATGATCAGTGATCACCTGGGCACAAGGAGGGCATAGAAAGAGGCTACAAAGGGGAGCGAGGAAATGTTCACCACCTTGCTGTGGGGACAGCTTCCAAGTGCATCCGTGACACCAACACCCTACATGTGCACCTCACTGCATTCCCATTATGTCTGCAAAGAGCTGCTTAAAAAATACTTAATTTATATGGGAATCCTGTTTCCAAAATGAGATTGCATGTACTTATGTACATCCACATACACTGGGGAGCAGGACGAGAGCACACAAGCACATCAAAGGCAGCCATCTCTGCCAGCTGGGCTCCTGGTGGCTTTTGTTTTCTTGGTTACAAGCAGTGGAACTTTTTGTGTAAAAAAAAGAAAAAGGAAACATTAGCCCATGTTATCGTGAGGAGGTGACGGGCAGGCCTTCCGTGAAACGCAGGGTTTTACCCTGGTCCATGCTGAGGGCAAAGCCACTTTCCAGCCTTAGTGCTGGCCGGGCAGGGCACACAGCACGATCCTCCTCCATGCCCAAAGCAACCACAGCCCGTAAGCCCAGAATGAGCTGCACCATGCATCCCAGAGGCTGTGCCCAACCAGAGTCTCCAGAACCTTGGCTAGGGTGTGACTGGTGGGAGGGACCTCCACACAGCCTGTTGTCCCCAACCCCACACTGGGTTGCATGGTGTCCCCTCAAATCTGTCCTCTGGGAACCTCAGAATAAAACTTTATTTGGGGAGAGGGTCTTTGCAGATATTAGTTGAGATGAGGCAGTGCTGGGAGTAGGGTGAGCCCTGAATCCAATGACCAGTATCCTTATTAGAGACACACACAGAGGACTCCAAAGGAAGGTGAAGGCAGATGGGAGCCATGTGTCCACAAACCAAGGAACCCCAGAAGCTGGGAGAGCATGGAACACACCCCCTCCACAGCCTCAGAAGCAATCAGTTCTGCCCACACCCCCAGAAGCCCCCAAACAGGACACTCAAGGCTGATTGTTCAATATGGCTTTATTTTTTGATCGTCCAGCTGCATCCTGCAACCAGCCTGAGCTCTGAACAGTCAGTGGTCCTGACCATCCGCTCTGGGGAGGGAGGACACTGGCTGGGCAACCCCAGATGGTGCAACCATTGCTGTCACATGCGGGGAAGGATGAGCACCCCCCCGCCCCGCCCTGTGGTATTAGCCCCCAGAGGTTGCTGGCCATTCGGTGAATGGTCTCTGGAGAGAGTTGATCCACCAGAAAGGGTGGAGAAGGGGGAACAAGGCCCCCATGCTGACCTCTCCCTAGGCCTGGCTTGGCCAACATCTGGAGCCTGGAAGACTAGAAGTCAGAACAGATGTGCCCAGGAGGGAACCATAATGGAAGGCTGGAGGTGGAGGCAGAGACAAAGCCCACAGGGGAGCCCAGTCTCTCCTGCTGGTGGGCTTTGGGGAGGGGCAGCAACAGCCTGGGTGGGGGGAGGGAGGGCCAGTCCTCCTGCCCCTTTAAGCTGCTTCGACCTCCCTGGAGTGCCTGAATCCCCTCCTGCCCTGACCCTCCCCTTAGCACTTACACTTGGTTGATTATATTGCTCATGAATAGGTACACCTGCACCTCCCTGAGGCCCACCCAGTACTGGACGTGTTTTTCCCACCCGAGAAGCTCAAGCCCCATTAGGCACCTGGTTTGTGGAGTGAGGGCTCAGTCAAGGCTCCCAGGGAGCCCACACCTTCCCCCCTCTAGATCCCACAGTTGCATCTTCAACAAACATTCTCCCTTGACCCCTCACCTCTAAAAGGGTCAGTGCTCGCCCAGGACACATCCTCCTCTTCACAGATGAGAAAACAGGCCCAGGGAGATGGGCTAAGAAGTGTGTTCGCAGCGGGGCCAGGGGGTCTCCAGCCCAGGGCCTCTCCTCTGGGGACTCCTCTAGGACTGCCTCTGGTCTTGGGCCCTCCACAGGCACCCAGCTCCCCCTTGAGAGTTAGGAGTTGGGAGTCCAGGAGCCGACAGAGAAAACAGCCTAGGGGAGATGCTGGCGCTCCCCAGGGTGCAGCAAGAGGGAGCAGAGGCTAGAGAGGCTCCAGTGAGGGGGAACAATGCAGGGGCTAGACAGAGGTAGCAGAATGGGGGTGACTGCCAGGTCTTCAGGATACCCACTGTCCAACAGGGGTTCAGGGGAGACACGTCCCTCAGCCCTAGCCTGGGGAAGAGCTACAACCTAGGGACCCAGGGCTGGTGCTCTCTTCAGACAAACAGGAAGAGAGTATCTGAGTCACTGAGGGGGCTGGAGACAGTGTGAAGGACAGATGCAGAGCCAGTGCCAGCCATGGTCAGTGTCACAAGCAGAAGTGACCCCAAGGCTGTGCCGGGTAAGTTTCCTTTCGTTGCACGGCATAGCGCCCTGTGGACTACACTGCTGTCTCCAGGGCCAGGGGCTCAGCCATGGCTTACTCCCAAGTCAGTGGCCTGGCCCCAGAACTCCACCAAATGTTCCTCCAAGGGAGTTTAAAGGACAAAAAAGAGAAAGAATCCCCCAAACCCTCAAGAGCAACACAGTAAAGCTCTGTAATTAGGGGTTTCGGTGAGCCCTTGCAGGCCGAAGACGGTGAGGGTGGCAGGCGGGGCCTGTGGTGCTGGCTGGGCCACGTCACTGTGTCTTGGCCTTCAGGAGTAGTCTCTGAACTGTTCTGTACAGGAGGTCGAAGTGCTGGGGGCAGTGGGAGGGCACGAGGAAGGTCATGAGTGAGGCCAGGGATAAACCCCATCAAGGAAGGCCCAGGGACCTATGTAGCCACCCGTTTCTAGGCAGGACAGGGGCAAGAACTTGCCTGGCCGGGCCAACCCTGTGTGCTCACCTGGACTGCTGTGTAGGCCATGCCTAGGTAGGCGCCAATGCCAACTGCCAGGAGCAGGTCGAAAATAGCTGGTTTGACCCTGGAGGGCGGGGAGCCAGGGGTCAGGGGAGGGTGTAGGACTTGCCATTCCCTGGCTGTCCTGTGGACCAGTCCCCTGGATGGCAACCCAGGGGAACTCGGGCTCCTGGTCCAGAGCAGCTCACCTGTAAGCATTCATCACCTGCTTCAGCTGGTCGTAGAAGACAAACTCGGGGTCCCTGGGAGAGAGTGTGTTCTCAGTGGATTCACCTCGACAGCTGGGCCAGGTCCAGTGGCCCCCAGACACCAGACCACCCAGAGGTCCCACCAGCCCAGGATCAAGGCAGGGAGCACCCCATGTGTGTGTCTCCTTGAGGCTGCCATTGCCCTTTATTCTAAAGTACTATCTTTACTATTTCTTTTTTGGAGTTAAAATATACTCTTGAAAAACGAAATATGATGCCTGATCTGTGGTGGTGCAATACATAAAGCGTCGACCTGGAATGCTGAGGTCGCTCGTTCAAAACCCTGGGCTTGCCTGGTCAAGGCACACATGAGAAGCAACTACAAAGAGTTGATGCTTCTCACTCCTCCCCCAACCCCACCCCACGTTTCTCTCTCTCTTTCCTCTCTCTAAGATCAATAAAAAAGAAAAATCTTAAAAAAAAAAAAATGATGACTATAGAAACTTTCCTGGTCTAGAAAGCATTTCTACAGAGGGTGGGTGACCAGGGCTTGGGATTCAAAGGCCCTGGCTCCATGGCTGTGGATCCACTTTGAGCCTCACTTTCTCCTGTCTAAGCGCTCTGTCTCCCAGGAGTACCATGAGTCGGGAGGAAAGTGGAGGCCAGCAAGGTAATGAACAGTCTGGGGAACATCTCCTGCCCATGGACACACACCGAGAGTGGCCCGTCAGCCCAACTGAGGAGTTGGGAGTCCTAAGCAGATAAAAGACAAAACCTAAGGGGCCTGCAGTAGGGAGGAGCACCCCAGAGGCTGACAGGGACCTGGGTACAAGCCACCTGATGCACAGAGCACGACAGGACCAGAGGGTTGATGGAGGTATAGGGGTGCCAGATAAAACAAAGGACATCAGTTCTCTGTGGATTCAGATAAATGAGGAATAGGCTTTTAGTATATCCCAAACATTACATGGGATATACTTATACTAACAACTTGTTTATCTGAAGCTCAAATTTAAATGGCACCCTGTACTTCATATTTATTGTTTTATTTTTCATCCAATATTTTATTTGCTCAATCTGGCACGAGGGGAGGTGTAGAAGATTCTAGAAAAGCATGCTCACTGGGCAGCTCCACTTCTCCCGAGCCTGTGACAGGGTGGGGGCTGTCTGCGCCTCACCGTTTGTCAGCCTTGATGTGGTGCTGCTTCACCTCCTTCAGGTAGCGGCTCAGGTAGTGCTCCAGTGTGTTGAGGAACGTGCCATCTTTGTCCACCAACTGGGCAGCCCGGGGCTGGTTGGTGAGCCAGTCCATCACCGAGTCCAGCTGTTCCTGCTGGATCTGCTGTGAGGGACGTGGTCATGGTCATGGGACCCCTGTCTACCACTAGCCCCAGGACTGCTGCCCACCTGGCCCAATGGTTACCATCTGCTCTGTGAAGACAGGCATGTCTGGGGGGGTCCCCTGCAAAGAGAGGAAGGGACAGGCCCTCAGTCCAGACCCTCCTGGTACTCTGGGATGGAGGGCTTGAGGCCACGGTGGGGAGTGGGGGGGAGGGCGGGGATGTCTCACCTTCTCGGTCAGGTTGTAGATGACTCGAGTCAGGGCCTCTGCAATGAGCCTCGTGTTGCGGGTCAGGGTTTTAGAATCAACCCGGGACCTTCAAGGGCAAATTTGAAAAATATCTATATATATTTGGAATCCGCACCATTTATAATCACCAAAAGCAAGAACAATCACATATCTAATGAAAATAAAAATAAGAAAAGTCGCAGCCTCCTTGGGCAGGGCGGGCACCTCTCCATACCTAAGATTCCAATTTTTTTTTTTTAAGAAAGAGGAACGAAGAGAGTGAGACAGACTCCCCACAAGCGCCCCAACTGGGATCCACCTGGCAGCCCCCGTCTGGGGCTAATGCTCGAATCAACTGAGCTACCTTCAGAGCCTGAGGCCAGTGTTTGAACCAATCGAGTCACTGGCTGTGAGAGGGGAAAAGATAAAGAAGGGGAGAGGGAGGGGAAGAGAAGCAGATGGTCACTTCTCATGTGTGCCCTGACCGGGGACTAAACCCAGGACTTCCGCACGCCAGGCCAATGCTCTATCCACTGACTAAACTGGCAGGGTCCAGATTCCACTTTAAAATGAAGGGCTCTGGCTGGGGAGCTCCAATGATAAGAGCATAGTCCCAACATGCTGAGGTTGCGGATTTGGTCCCCAGTCAGGGCACAGACAAGAATCAACCAATGATGGCATGAATGAGTAGATTAGAACATCAAATCAATGTTTCTTTCTCCGTCTCTCTCCCTTTCTTTCTAAGAATCAATACATTTTTTTAAAAAAACACCTTTTTTTTCTTTCTTTCCAGTGAGAGAGAGAGAGAGGAAGAGAGGTGAAAAGAATCAACTCATAGTTGTGGCAATTTAGCTGTTCACTGCTTCTCGTATGTGCCTTGACCCGGAATGGGGCTCCAGCTGAGCCAGAAGTCCCTTGCTCAAGCCCATGACCTTGGGCTCAAGCCAGTGACCTTGAGATCGCATCAATGATCCCATGCTCAAGTTGGATGAGCCTGTGCTCCAGCCACTGACCTCAGGGTTTTGAACCTGGGACTTCAGTGTCCCAGGTCAATGCTCTATCCACTGGGCCACTGGTCAGGCAAAAAACTATTTTTAAAAAAAGGGGGACTCTGCCCTCCTAGAAAGGCTACCCAGCATCCTCAGAGCTATTTGCAGGTGTAGAGAAGCAGGCCTGGCTCCTTGTGTCTGCCTGAAATGACTAGACCCCTCTGAGCCTCAGTTTCCTCAACTGGAACATGGGATAGAGGTGATCAGGGCAACTGCCTCAATTGGTTGTTGAGGGTAGAGTCAATGTTAACACCCAGTAGTAGGGTAAAATGGCCCCCCAAATTCACACCCACCCAAACATGGGAACATAGCCTGATTTGGAAGTAGAATCTATGCAGATGTGGTTAGGATAAAGTCACACTAAAGTAGGGTGGCCCTACATTCAATACCTGGTATCCTTATAGGAGAGAAATCTGTGACAACAGAGACAGACTGGGGTGATGCAGACACAAGCCAAGGGACACCAAGGATTGGCAACACGGACCCGAAAAGAAGAGCTTTGGAGGCAAAATGTCACTGATCCAAGGGGGTGAGATGCTGGGACCTTCCTCAGAGGGGTCAGAGAAGGGGAAGGGGAGGAGGTCTGGCACATCCTCTGGGCTCTGTTCCTCTTTCCCTCCAACTCTTCTTTGCGCTCAGCTTTTTCTGCCTGTGAACGCCCTTCTCCTGACTCATGTCTCTTGGTTTCAGTGCCACGTCTTCCAAGAAGCCCTTCAGCGCCAGCACCAGCTGATTCTCCCGCTGGGCCTGTTCTCTCTCTCTGGGTCTTGCTTGTCATCAGTCTACAGGACCACCTTCTCATCCCTTCAGCTGACATATGTCCAGGAGCTAGGCTGTTGCTAATGAGACAGCACAGGCAGACTGTCCCAGGCTCAGGGTCTGGCAGCCACCACCACCACCATAAAGTCCTAGCCCCAATAAGGGCTGTCATGCCAGCAAGGGGAACTAAGGGGATGTGAGAGATGAAATCCAGAGGTACTGTGTCACACAGACAGAAAGTGAGAAGGGGGTGCATGAGGAGGGCTCCCAAGGAGGTATGGGGGCCCAGAGAGACAGGGCACAGCTCTCAAGGCCACAGCACAGCCATGCATAGGCCTAGGGGCAGAAGCCACAGGGTGAACTCCGGTGCTTAGGGTCCAAAGGTCACGCACAGGAGGTGGGGGTGGAGGAAGGTCACACGCTTTGTCCTCTCCCTCCCCAGCACCCCCTTGCTGAGTTAGCACCCTCCTATTTCTTGAGCTGCCACACCAGTGCCAGTCCCTCCCCTAGCACCCACATGGTGTTTATTCCCTCCAGGTACCCAGATCTACCGCCAGCACCCCACTCTGGAAGAAACACTTCTGTCTGTAGGATCCCGCTGGCAGAGAGAGAGCTGAGTCAAGGGGGAGGCCTTGGGGCCGCACTCACCGCACGTCCATAATGCTGCTGCGCTGGCCATCACGGTGGCTCTCCAGGTGGGACAGCGTGAAGGCAGGCAGCCTGCGGATGGCAAAGCGCTCGTGCTCCCAGGCCAGGATGTCCTCCGCCAGGTTGATCTTCTTGTGCACCATCGAGAAGCGCACCTCTGGGAACTGGTGAGCGGCCACCTGTGTGGGGTGACGCAATCAGGGAGTCCACTCACACCCCACCAATTCTGTGAAGGGACCCCTCATACCAATCTCATTGCACAAATGTTTACACAGGGCCCTGAGAGCTGAGAGGACCCCATGGCCCTCCCTCAGCCTCCCGCCCTCAGAAACGAAGAGAAACCCACCTGCCTCCCAGAAACCCCCTGAGGCTCACACAAGGCCCCAGTGTTTGCAGAATGTGCGGTTGACGCCTGGGCAATGGTGAACACTAGCTAATGAGGGATACAGGGCAGATATCCCAGCCTGGTCTCCGAGTCCCTTGTGACAGGCTGCCACCCTTCTCGGAGCTTCATAAGGCTTGTCTGTGAAATGGGCATGTGCCTGGCACTGGGTCAAGCTAGTAGCTGGTACCTGGAAGGCTCCCTTGCCCCTGGGGCACCTACCATCTCCAACTCCCGCAGGAAGGCATGCTGCAGTGTCCCTTCCCTGGGTGGCTTGGACACATGTAAGTGGAGGCTGTCCCCCCGGCCCAAGGTGTCCAGGCAGAGGACGAAAGCCACATTGTCCTGGAGCAGGCTGGAATCTGTGGGAGCAGTAGGAGATGACCAAGGGTGGGAAACCAGGGACCCCTGATCCCATGTCTTGAGCCAGCTGGGGGTCACTAACCTGTGTGGTCTAGATTGTCTTCTAACCAGCGCTTGGTCCCCTGATAGTTAAACTTGCCCCCTCCAGAGGCAAAGAACAAGAGATTATACCTGATGGGGAGAGTGGAGGTGTCAGTTTTGACAGGTGAGTGTCCACAAAGAGGAGGTAGTCTCCCCCAAGTACAAAATCCTCACCAGCCCTTAGGGTAGGGTCTCCCCATTGCCCACTGCTAACAGGACCGGGTCGTCCCTGTGTGGGGGCCGTCCTTGGCACTGTGGTGAAATAAACCACATCCCTGGATCTCACCCACTTGATGTCAGGAGCATGCCCAGTTGTGACCACCACAGAGGTCTCCAGACATGGTCCAGTGTCCCCTAGTGCAGTCACCCCTAGGTGAGAACTGAGTTCCAGAGGCTTCACCAAGCTCTCAAAACCAGGAATCAACCTGGTTTCAAACAACCAGGAAACAGCCCCAGAAAGATCAACAACAGTGAAAGGAATTCAGTGCTGCTTTTTCCTGAAGCGGGACTGAAACTGGGGCTCTCACACAGGACGACAGTGGGCCCCCCTTGTCTTCTACCTCACCCGTCCTACCAGGGCCCAGCAGTCCTTACAGGATAGAAGACACAGACAGAGGACCATGTGAGGACGGAGGCAGAGATTGCAGTTACACAGCCACAGGCAAGGTCTTCTGAGGGCTATCTGTAACTCCTAGAAGGAGTTACATACAGGAGAAGGACCCTGCCCCAGAGCCATAGTGAGGAACATGGCCCTATGACACTGATCTTGGCCTTCTGGCCTCCAAAACTAGGAATATAAATGTCTGTTTCAGCTACCCTGCATGTGGCGCTTGGTGACAACAGGTCTAGGAGACTGATACTCTCACTGAGCCCCTTTCTGACCCAGGGCAGCATGGTGTGTGAACAAACCAAGGATGACCCGGCCCAGTGCCCACAGTGTCGACAAGGAAACTAGTTTAAGTGACTATTTTTTAAGTGTTTCTATTACTTACAGCTGAAAGCATCCCCAACGCTTGCCAGGACTAACAGCAGCCGGGCCTTCTGGGCAGGATTCCAGGGGGTAAATGTGGGAGGGGCCTGGCCCATGATAGCCCTCAATACACAGACACTGTTATTCCTGGGGTTGGAACTGCATCTGGACCACAAGGCTCACATGTAATCAGTGTGACCCTGTCAGCCTGTGGCCCCCCTGGCCCTCGGCCCCTTCTGCCTGGCCATCACTTACGCGGCGTGAGTGCGCTTGTAGGTGTACAGCCTGGAGAAGAGGCGAGCAAGCTCCAGCAGCACAGAGATGCCACTCCCGTTGGAGTTCGCGCCATGTGACAGCCACTGTGGGTAGAGAAGACAGGTCCAGGAGTCACCCCCCAACCACAGGCCACACACAACACCTCGTTACTGCCCTCTCACAGCATCTGGGCCTACTCTGCCCGCCTCCAATCTTGTCCTCAGTCCACACTTAGAGCACACCTGGGATAGCTGTCCTCCTCTGCTTAGAATCCTAGTCTGACAGCACCTTGATGTCCACAGGGATGAGCCTCTGGACAGGGATGAGCCAAAGGCTCTTCTGAGTTTCCTTGCTCTGAGCTGTGCCGGGCAGGTAGCTCTGCCACCAAGGCAGCCTTCACCCAGCACCAGTTTTACACCTGGACCCTCCCATCCTTCACTGTTGGCGGAGTCAGCACGGGTTCCCTTCAGCCTTCCGAGCCTTCAAGGCTGCCCCCCCAACCCATCTGGGTTCTACACCGAGAACAGTGCTCCCAATGGGGCAATGATGATTTCTAGGGAAAGAAAAAATCTTGGATTCCATAATTGCTTGGGACCCTCCCAAGGTCACAATCCATACACCGACATACAGTGTATTGATAGCATGAAAATTCATGGGGAAGGGGCAACGTGACACTCAGTAAGAGAAGCCAGACACCAAAGGCCACAATGTGTGATTTCATTTATGTGACATATCCAGATTGCTAATGAAAATGGGGCTTCTTTTGGGGATGATGGGAACGTTCTGGAATTAGATAGTGTTGATGGTTATACAATTGTGTGACCATATTAAAAACCACTTAGCCTGACAGGTGGTGGCACAGTGAATAAAATCTCAATCTGGAATGCTGAGGTTGCTGGGCCCCAAGGTCACTGGCTCTGACCACAGGTGTTTCGGCACAGGGTCACTAGCTTGAGCAATGGACCTGCCACACAATCCCAAAGCTTCCCAGCATGAGTTCAAAGGTCAGTGGCATGAAAAGCCCAGGGTTGCTGGCTTGAGCAAGGGGACACTGGCTTGGCCCTGGTGAAGGCACATATGAGAAATAATCAATGTACAACTAGTGAAAGCAACTATAAGTTGATGCTTCTCACTCTCTTGCCCCCTTCCTATCTCTCACTCTCTCAAAAATAAAAAAATTAGCCTGACCAGGTAGTAGCGCAGTGGACAGGGAATCAGCCTGGGACGCTAAGGACCCAGGTTTGAAACCCTGAGGTTGCCAGCTTGAGCATGGGATCACAGACATGACCCCATGGTCACTGATTGAGCCCAAGGTCACTGGTTTGAGCCTAAAGTTGCTGGCTCGAGCAATGGGTCACAAGCTCAGCTAGAGCCCCCTGGTCAAGGCACATATGAGAAGCAATCAATGAACAACTAAGTTGTCACAATGATGAGCTGATGTTTCTCATCTCTTTCCCTTTCTGTCTGCTATCTCTTTCTCACCTAAAAAAATTTTTTAATTAAAAAAATTAAAACCACTAAATTTTATGCTTTACAAGGGTGAATTTTTACATTATGGGAATTACATCTGTTCAAAGACAGTGAGAAATTAGAACAAAAATGTCTAAAAAGGAATAATGAACAAGTTGAGAAGCGTTGTTCTCAGCTGACTGTTCAGTGCCTGTCCCTGGCCCCAGCTGGTCTAGGTGCTCTCAAAGATAGCGCTGGCTTTCCAGGCAGTGTGGCCTCTGGAACAGCCGTTGGTTTGTGGCATAGCCAGGAGCTCACACCAGGCTGCAGGGCCACCACAATCAGCACCTGTTTGGTTCAGCTGGTTGTCCTTTCAAAGTAAGGCTTTCTTGACAAAGGAAGCAGGTTCACACTCTGGCATAAGCCCGAGCTTGCTGTGCTGGAGGCTGGGAGGGCACGGCCCCAGGGATACCTGCAACCTGGGGCAGGCTAAGTGCACCTCAGACTTCTGTCCTCGGAGGGGCCAGCCTGCAAGGCGGGCCCTCAGTGGTTTCTGCAACTGGACTCTGGGGGCTCATGCCACCCTCACTGACAGGGGGTTCCCTGGCCCCAAATTGCTATTCCCCTGGAGTCTAGGATCTCAGATGTGCCAGGAAGAAGGCCTGCATGATGAGCCCCTAGTGAGAACTCTGGGCACTGGGTCTCTAAGTCCCCTGGGAATGGGACCTCACATAATTGTTAGATCTCATTTTGGGAGAATTAAGTGAGTCCTGTGGGCTCCACCAACAGAGGACTCTGGTCCCCACCCTGATATGCCCTATGCACCTTTTTCCTCAGCGTATCCTGCTCTGTTCTGTCTCTGCACAAACCACAGCCATGAGGACAATCATCTGCTGAGTCCTGAGACCCTTCTGTTGAATCATCAACCAAGGGTCTTGGAGACCCCCACATCCTGGCTCTCTCCCTGGCCTGGCACCCTATCTGTAATGGGAGCCTGGCCAGGAGACCTGCCCTGGCTTAGCCTCTGTCCCAGCTTCACAATGACACCCACCCTGCACGGTCCTCATGGGGAGCTGAGGTGATAGCTAAAGGGCCCTCGGAATGGGTGCTGCTCTTCTGAGCGCAGCTGCTGTCCACAGACAGCTGCTTCTGCCCGAGTGGGCCGAGCAGTGTGGGAGGAGAGGCCCACCTCCCCTCCTCCAAGGCAAGCAGATACGTACAGGGGCCACTCCAAAGGCATCATAGTGAGCCACAATGACGATGGTGGGAAGGTCCTCTCCACCCAGCCCCGTCAGCCGCCCCTGTGGAGAGACAGTCTTTGAAGGGAAAGCCGGCTGGGGTCCTGACCCCACCCAGGCTGCCCCCATCCGGCAGGAGTGGGGTGGAGGGAATATTTTTAGCTTTGCTGGCTCTATGGTCTGTCATGACTAGTCAGTCGTGGGTGATATGTGAATAAATGGGCGTGGCCAGGTGCCAATAAAATTTTATTTATAGTAATAGGCTGAGGGCTGGACTTGGCTGAGGGCCGCAGTTTGCTGATCACAGCTCTAGCTATAGGAATCTGCTCGCTCTTCTTACAGTGAGCTCACCCTCCAAAGGCTGAACTCCAAGCCACTGATCTGGAGGGCACAGACTCTGCCGACAAGGAGAAACGGTGTCATCGGGAATGGAGCCTTAAGAGCTCTGTGCTCCGTGAGGTCCAGGTCCCAGCACTGGGTGGGGACAGTGGGAGGGAGGCCGAGCACCCCCACTTCCTCCCTGCCTCCTGTTTACTAAGTGAATAACAAAGATGGCAGCGGACTCACGGCAGCAGTTATTTCCAGAACCAAAAGTCATGGCAGCCAGACAGGCAGGTTGGAACAGTGGTCCCCATGGTAAGAAGGGTCTACCAGATGCTCAGTGGCTCTATGTGCTGTGACTCCCTTGGGAAACCAGACCAACTGCAGGTGAACCTAACCTCTGAAAGTCTGATAACAAGGACTCTGGCCAGTGTAGGTTTTCCTGCCCAAATCACTATCATCTCTTATGCAATTAAAAAAACCAGACATTCATTTGATTATTGTATCCATTGCTCAGAGGCCACAGTGACCTCCCCTCACCCTGAATCAGCCTGTCCAACCCTGTGGGTGCCCTGACTCCTCCACCCAGAATCCCAGTCCTCTCCTCACTGCCACTTTGCTCAGCTCCAAGCCTCTCAGCCCAGACATCCTTGAGTGCCCCTCTGAAAATGGAGGAGAAATTCAAGGGAGGGAAGATACCACATTCACTGCTGCCTCCTGCATACAAATTTTACTCAAAAATTACTCATAGAAAAGCATGGGATTCTCAGTTGGCTTTGTGTGTTTAACAGCCCTGAGGGCAGACTCACTTAGTCCTGGAGGAATAACGGTGGCTGACAATGTGGCTGTACCCAACTTCTACCAGACTCCACACAGTGACATGGGGGGGGGCGGGCTAAGCAGACTCGCACCATCTGGGTTAAGCCCCTGGGGATCTGGGCCCAGAGATGCCCCGTGAACCCCATGTCTCAGTTTTGGAGCAGCCTCCCGTGGTCTCCTCTTCAAATGGGCTGTGGTCTAGCGCCCCAGTTCCAGCCACCTGTGATCATCCACCAAGGCCCACAAGGGGTCATTGCCAAGGTTCCGACGAATCCACAAGCAACAGAATAGCAGCCATCCCCTCCAGCAGCTCACTTGTGACCACCGACAACTACTACTGGTGCCACCTGGATTCTACTTCCAGCAATAGTTCCTGTAGAGGGGCGAGTACCCTGGGGAAGCCATCCCCCACGACCCTGGTCTCTCCAAGGTGAACCCAGGTCACTGGTGGGCGAGCTTCTTTTTCGGGAAGTCTACTCTCCTGTTCATGACCACAGTATCCGAGTCCCCAGAGCACTCGGAATCTCCCCAGGTCTCCAGCAGCACGATCACCTGTGACCTGGCTCAGGAAGCCACAAGGAAGCAGCCTGACAGTCAGCATGGCAAAGCCAGCAGTGAGCCCCATCCCGAGTGGCCACCACCAGCCACCAGACTTCCAGAGGCACTAGACTCATTTGAGCCCCTTCCCTCACCCCTCCTGCTCTACCACCTTCCCCCGCCTTACCCCACCCCACTGACTAGGCAGACTGCAGCCAGTAGAAGGAGTTGGGGTTTTTTCTATCAAAACAGCAAAATACTAAAAAGGAAGTTGAGAGAGCCCCGTTCTTTCCTCTATGTGAGCCTTTCTGACACCCCATAACCGTATGCTTTGTACTAAGTGGAAAATAACAAGCAGTCAGAAAAAATAATAAAAAGCAGCAGTAGCAGCCCCATTAATACTGAGGGCAGTGTCTGGCCCAAGAAGAGGGCTGAGAAGACTAGCATGCTCAGGTACAAGTGAGTACTATGGCCTACTGGGCACTGGGCACAAGGGTAGGCTCTGAGAACGTGACAATGGTCTCAGCACAGCAACAGGGCTGGCACTCACCTCCACACTCGTGATGAGCCAGTCACTCACAGCCTTGCTCTGGACCCCACTGGTGACCATCTGGAAGCCATTGGCAGTGGCAGTGTGGAGCAGAACTAGGGACAGAGCAGGGAGGGATCAGCTGAGGGTTCCCCAACCAGTGCTGCCAGCATCCTCATCCCAACACCCTGGACCCTAATGCAGAACTGACCATACGAACTAGAATGCAAGGTGATGACCGGACATGGGAAAGAGCCTGGGTGTCCAAGATAAGAGCTGGTGAGCCTGACCAGTGGTGGTGCAGTGGATAAAGCATTGACCTGGGATGCTGAGGTCCCAGATTTGAAACCCCAAAGCCGCCAGTTGAGCATGGGATCAACATGATCCCATAGTCGCTGGCTTGAAGCACAAGGTCGCTGGTTTAAGCAAGGGGTCACTGGCTTGGCTAGAGCCCCCTACCCCCAATCAAGGCATGTATGAGAAGCAATCAATGAATAACTTAACTGCTGATGCAACTATGAGTTGATGCTTCTCATCTCTCTCCCTTCTTCTCTCTCTTGCAAAAAAAAAAAAAAAAGATGGTGAAACAGTCACCCTGACTCCAGGCAAGCAGGAGGGTTCTCACTCTGCAGGAGCCTTAGGCATCCATTCCAAAGTTACAGAGGTTCGTGCACTCTGACCCAGCCTCCCAAGGACCAGCTCAGCATCCACAAGACAGTCACTTTAGAGGTGACCCAGAAACAGGAGTCTCCCATTGGGTGGCCCACGATCCACTAACCCAGCCCCAAAGGCCAAAACAGCCTGAGTTCCCAACAGTTTGTAACCTGCTTGTGACCAGACATGAGGCAGTGCTCACCCACCTTGCTCAGTGTGAACAAATGAACCACTGTGGACACTACTTTTTCACTTCAGGTTAAAAACACCCATGAGTATGCCAAGTCTTAAGTCTGCTTCTGTTCTTTACACTTTTCTTTTTTTTATTTCTAGTGAGAGGGGAGGCAGAGAGACAGACTACCACATACACCCCAACCAGGATCCACCGGCAAGCCCACTAGGGGGCAATGTTCTGTCCATCTGGGGCATTGCTCCGTGGCTCAGCAACTGAGGTCTTCTAAGCACCTGAGGCAGAGGCCATGGAGCTATCCTCAGCACCCAGGGCCAACTCACTCTAATCGAGCCATGGTAGCAGGAGAGGAGAAAGTGAGAGAAAGGTGACGGGGGGGGGGGGGGGGGGGGGAGAAGCAGGAAGCAGGTGGGCGCTTCTCCTGTGTGCCCCGACTGGGAATTGAACCTGGGACATCCACACACTAACGTTCTACCACTGAGTCAACCGGCCAGGGCCTCTTTACACATTTAAAAATATAATTTTAATGAGTATGTAAGATATTATCACTGGAGGAAACTGGGAGAAAAGTGCCACCAGGAACTGTAATATTTCTTCTTTTAAGTCTTAACATATCCCAAAACAAATGTTATTTCTAAGAAAGCAGTTGTAACCAATATTTGATGGTATATTCTGGTTTTTTTTCTACTTAACAATATAAAATAAGTATTTTCCCATTATGCTAAAATTCTATCTTGATGTCATTTTTTAGTGGCTGCATAATATTCCACTAAATAACTGATTCCTCCTCTCTTTTGCTCTAACTGGAAATTCAGGTCTTACAGAAAATTCACTCTTCTGCTGCCACAATGCAGATGGACATTGTTAAGACTTTAACCTAGACCAGGGGTTGACAGATTTTTTCTAAAAAGAGCTAGATGCAATATTTTCTGCTAGGTTCTGCCAGTCATTCAGCTGTACTGCTGTAGCGGGAAAGCCACCACAGACAATACATAAATGATTGGACACAGCCGAGTGACAATAAAACGTGACTTACACGAACAGGCAGTTGGGGCTGTAGTTTACCAACCCCAGATCTAGCTACATATTTAGCTAACCATCTGGCCAGGAGGATTGAACCTTTTGTCCATAGCTTAAACACATATTGCTAAACTGTTTTCCCAAGGAACTGCGCTAAGTCTCCCAGCGTGGACAAGCCCACCTGCCTTGTCCACTCCTGTCAGCTCTGAATACTTTCTTGTTACACTTGCCATCTCAATAGGTGGGAACAGAGCGCCAGGGGGGTCCCTTTCAGCAGCAGTTTTCTTAGTTTATTGCCTCACCCCCAACAGTAACCCACGCATGCTCCCAGTTCACCAAGCATTCCCAATCCATGCAGTAGGAGGAAGGTTTTCTTCTCTCCCTGATCATGCTGCAGCCCCACCCTGATGCATTCAGCACGTAGAACAGATAGATTAGACCAAATAGATGCCACGTTTTTCATAAACATACAGAAGACAGAAAACACCTCTCTCCAACCTCCAAATTAGTGACTCTCAAACTTCTGTTTGTAAAAATCAGCGGTGGGGTGAGGGGTGGTGATAAAATGCAGAGTTCTGGCTCGTAGCCCTGAGACTGACGTGGCAGGTCTGGTCACCTGCACTGTTAAATATGTGTGATGTGTGAAGGGTCTCAGAAGTGGCAAAGCGTGACCCCGGCCGTCAACCGGGAAGGCTCCCCATGAACCAGCTCTGCTCCTACAGCTCCCAACACACCTTCGGCGGCAGAGGCAGAGCCCTGGGAGGCGGATGCGGCCTGAGTCTGCTCGTAGATGGAGAGCAGGGCCTCATCTTCCACAGCAAAGTACACGGGAACAATGGTCTCCATGGCCAGCATCTCAGGCTCAATCTCCATGAATTGCTGGGGAAAAGACACACATTTAGGTGACTTGTGGCCTGGTGGGGGACCAATGTCTGTCCCAGGAGAGCAGGCAGGCCATGTCCTAAAAGAATGCCTCCTCCTCTGAGGCTAGAATTGCTCTAGAGAAGAGGAAGGGGCAGGAGGATGACGGGGGAGTGTGACAAAGAGGAATGGGTGAGGTGTGGTGATGCCCTGGGGCCCCTAGCAGGAAGTAGGCTGAGCAAACAGGCATTGGAGCCAGCCAGACTGGGGTTAGGTCTAGTGTTACTGTGGGCCAGTTCTGCCCTCACTGACCCTCACATCCTCAGCTGTAAGTGGGAAATGGGTGCTGGCTCCCCAAGCTGATGGTAGGGACCCACAGGGACAGTGGGCATGAACTGCCTGCTCAGCACTCAGCTGGCTGTCAGGAAGCATGGGCACCCCCACTGCCCCACCCCCCTTCTCATCTGCACAAGCATCTTTACTACTAAATCTTGGGGGATCCTATCAGACCCTGTTCATTCAAAGCTGATCTCTGCATTGCTGACATAGGGGCTAGATCAGCTAGATCACTTTCTGTGGGGCTGTCCTGGGCACTGTGGGGTGCTAAGCAGCATCCCAAACTCCACCCACTTAATGTCAAGAGCACCCCCAGTTGTGATGACCACAGATGTCCCCAGACACCACCCAGTGTCCCTGAAGAGTCACTTTGGGGTACAGGGGCCAATGATGAAGGGGAACAGGCACCATTCACTTTCTTAAGTGCAAAGACTCCAGGAAGTGAAATGACTCGCCATGGAGCTGAATCCAAACCCAGTGTTCCTTTTTCCACAGAAGCTTGAATGCTGGCCTGTACAAAAGGTGGAGGGCTGCGGGCTTACCCGGATGACGTCCTGGGGCACAGCGGCCATGGCCCGTGGCAGGATGATGACCACAGCACCAGCTGACTGCCGCAGAGCCTTCTGGTACTGCTCATAGGAGAAGTCTAGCAGCCGCATAAGCACACAGCGGCGGCTAAGCACATCAGCATCAATGGTGCGCGCCTCCGTGTTGAGCACTGCATTTCGTGTGCCTGTAGGAGGGAGATGAGAAGGGACACTTCCTCAGTAGGGTCCAAGACCTTTGCCCACAGAACACAGGTTCAGAAATCTCTAGAGCCCCACCAGCCCTTCTGCTCACACCCCCAACATGTGTCCACCATGGCCAGCATCCCATTGACCACGAATGCAGAGCCCACCTGAACCCTGGAAAGTTGCGAGGTCTTTTGAGAACCAAATGAAAGCTGAGACCCTCCCCCTACACAAATCCACAGGCCCGCATTCCAAAGCTCCCAGAACGCTGGGACAAACCCAAATCCCAGGCCCTGAGCCCAGTGGCCTTGTCCTGCCCTCTGGCATCCTCCATGCCAGGGCTTTAATGTTGCCTTCATCACTTCCTTGGGGCCTCAGTACCACCTAGAATGTCTATGGCTACTTATCCCTCTAATTAAACTGGGGCTTTGCTGTCAGAAACCTCGTTCACTGCAGGGTAAAACTAGTACTGACAGCCGCTCCTGGCCCACCCAGTTCTTGATGAACACCTGCCAGAGCATATGAACTAACCCTAACTTGCCCCAGGGACCCTCAGAAAGCTCCACACTGCAGTGGCCATTAGGGTTGGGTCATTCTCTATCTTGGGCACTGTGGGGGGGCTGAGTAGCATCCCTGGTCCCCACTTTCTCAATGCCAGGAGTACCCCCAATTGTGACAACCACAGATGTCCATAGACATCACCAAGTATCCCCTGATGGCAGAGTCACCCCAGGTAGAAACTTATTGCTGCTCTATACCCAAGTGCCATCCTCCATCCTCTCCTAAGAACATGAGAAAGACCCAGAGATGGAGGGATGGACAGAGGGAGGGAAAGAGAGGTTGAGTCCCAGCCTGAAGCCCAGCCCCTCACAAACTTCCTCCAGGCAACTGAGTCCCCCCACCCCACCCCCACCTGACCAAAGTGGTGGGTCAGGACCAGGATGTCACAGAGCTTTTCTAAGGCCCAGCAGGGTCTCCTGGGGTATACAGCACGCAACCACCGCCACCTGTGAGTTCTTCTTGAGAAAGGCATCCCAAAGGAGCCCTGTGATGTTATACACAGGACTGTGAAGTGGGCAATAATGTCTACGTGTCTCCCACAGGTACATGGAACACAGTGATGGGCCCTTGGAGGCCAAATGTTTCAATGGACTGATGGGTAAGGGGGCTCAGGCAGCAGCCCCCCCCCCCTCAGGGCCACTTGCCATACTGCTGGCAAGCTTCCAGAAATTCTGATTCTTGTGTCAAATCACCCCAACTGCAAAGGCAAGCCAGAAGTCCAGCACATTTCACCTGCTGCAGGCTGACACAGGCTGAAGCAAGCAAGCAAACCCTAACCACATGAGGGCTGGATGGAGTCCTCAGGAACTCCAATTTGAGAGCCAGGCAGTGAGCACAGAGAACACAGAGGAGAGAGATCTGGCTTCCCCATGGGAGCCAGTCCTTAAGCCATCCTAGTGGTGGAAGCTCAGGAAGGTGCCACACATGTACTCATAGACGCAGACCTATGGTAGGCTCCACCAAGCCTCAGGCTCAGGGCCAGGGCCTAGGTCCCTGCCTCTGCTTTCCAGGAACGAGCTCTCCGGGGAAGTGAGCAGACAGCAGAAGGCCTGCTTCCAATGGAGTGCCCTGAGGAGATGGTGGGAAGAGGAGGCCTGCAGGACACAGAAGGGAAAGCGTCCCTGGTGGAAATAGGGTCATCTCTGGGCTGGGTACACCCTGCCTTCACCCCCAATTCTCCAGGAAACCTTTCTTTGCCTTAGGCAGGGGGAAAGGAGCAAAGACCTTCAGAATGTCCTTGAAGGTCTTGGAATGCTGGAAGGCCCTTCCTCCATGTCCCACCTGTTCCAGGCCCTCAGCTTCCCAAGGGCCCACAGCCTCCCAGGGGTGGCTCAAATGTCACCTCAGAGGTGGGGATGTGGAGGGCAGCCTGTGTAGCCTACTGTGTTCATCTTCTCACTGGGCCTGGTGCTCCTGCAGGGCAGGAGTCCGGACCCTGATTTCCAGGAAGAAGCCAAGCCAGAGAAGGAAGGAGGGGGATAAGACCAAAGCCAGGGACTGGGCTCCAGACTCTGGGAGCCCCATGTGAAGTTGGCACAGCCTCTCACACCCCTACTCTAGACCAGCAGAGGTCATGCTTGATGGATGGCACTGGACACCTGGACAGAAGTCACCGGTTCCCACAATGGGCCCAGATCTGAGCAGAGCTTGCACACTTTTCTATTGAGGGCCAAAGAATCAGTCTTCTTGCCTGACTGGGCACCACTGGCTCTGTCATGACTACTCAGCTCTGCTGTCAGACACGTCAACCAGTAGGTGTTGTTGTGCGCCCGCCCATAAAACTTTACTTACAACAATGGCTGAAGGGCCAATCCCAGATGAAGAAGCCCTGACAAGTGTGCCCAGCTTGGACGCTAAACCACCCCCCACCACTTTCTAGGACCTTGTTTAGCCTAGGATGTTGACTGAGATGAGCATGAATGAGCTGCCAACCACAGTGCACAAGTACGCGGTGGCAAGCACTGTTAATGCAGCAGTTACCTCAGGAAGGCCAGAGTCCACCTGGTAGTGGGGTGAGACCACACCTATGGCCGTGTACCTGGCATCTCCCTGGCACCATTCACAGTGCAGCATGAAGAACACACGCCTTTCCTTCCTGGGCAGCTGCCCAGCCCCGTTTCTCAACAGGAGAGAACAGGAAGTTGGGAAACGAGAGACCCAGAGCTGGGATTGCACCAGAGGTGGGGAGCCTGGAGTGTGCGCTCTAGGAGAGGGTGTGAAAGACACTGAGGAGACTACAATCGGCAGTGACCTAGCAGACCGGCTCTCAGAGGCACTGCCAGCAGGGTGAGACCTGGGACTTCTGGCCACACCGGGTCTTTCTAATGCTAGAGAACAAATAACCTCAGACCTCTGCGGGACCTCCCCTCCAACAACCAACTCCCCTACACAGCACCAACTATCCATCCCGCAAGCTTCTCTCCAGGCAGCAATAGTCCACCTGACATCTGCACCAGGGACATCACTTGGTGTGACCAGCATTGGGGTGTGGACATGCAAGCCCCGCTCACGGGGCCTCGTCTAGTTCCTCAAGCCAGGCCTCTGTCTCCTTGCTCTGCAGACAAGAAATAGTTGGCTAAGAAGGTGGAAGCCCCACTAGGCTCCCTCCAATCACCTCTGGAACCTACAGTCTATAAATGTTCCATGTAGGGCAGGCAGTGTCTGGGTTTCTCACTAGGAGCAACAAAGACAGGGGGCCAGAAAGGACAGCATTTAAGGGGAGACGCCAAGTCAGAAAAAAGAATGGAAAGGAATCCCAGGATCAGAAGCAAAGGTTGCAGAGAAGGAAAAGAAAGGAAAAGGAAAAGGAAAAGAAAGTTGAGGGAAAGAAGAGGCCAGGGAGAGAAGGTTCCCAAGGATCTGCAATGGAGAGAGATGGAGAGTATGGCTCTGCACTCAGAAAGACGGTGGCACCTGTGTGCTCCACAAATTCAGCCAGCATTTCCTAAGTGGGTTTGGAGGGAAGACAGGAGGCCACATTAGGTGCTAGCAGGACAGTTTTGAGGGGGTTAAAGGGGACCCAGGGCACCCAGGCTGCTAGATTACAGCTGTCCACAGGGCCAGAGAGAGAATCTGGGTGTGTTGGGAGGGGAAGAACAGGAGGCTCTTAGGAAGGATCCTGAATGTGAGTCCGTGAGTTGGGACAGAATGACAGAGGTGAGGGGATGGAACTGAGACTCAGGATGTAGAGAAACTGGTTATATAGAGTTTTGATATCTAGGCCTTCTGGACTATAGATTCCTCTAGGAAACCAACAAAAACTCTAGACCAGCATGGCAGCCACCGTCACATGTGACTATCTGATTTTATTACAATTGAATAATGCTACAAGTTCCCCCCTTCTGTTGCATGAGTCACATCTCAAGCACCTAGTGTCCACCTATGGCTGGTGGCTCCCGTATCAGCAAAAGTACAGACCCTATCAATAGTCACAGCATGTTCCACTGCACAGTGGTCAAGACCCTTCCTCCAGGAAAATGTCAACACACAGAAATGTGCCCACACATTAGGGTTCTGGCTTCCCACGTCAATCCCTCCAGAGCCTGAGGGTTCAGAATCACCACTGTACCCCAAGTTTCTCCCCTCAGTACTGGAGCTGGACTGTTTTCTGTGTGGGGCTGACCTAGGCTCTGTGAGGTGATGAGTAGTATCCCTGGCTACCACCCACTCAAAGCCAGAGCACCCCCAGAATGATAATCCCAAAGTCATCATCCAACGACCCCTAGGTTGACAACCACTGCTCTGAACAGAAACAACATTAACTTTGTGCAGAGAAAAGAGCTGAGAGGAAGAAGTCTGGACACGTGCCGAGCCTAAGGCTCTCCAAAGGACTGGCGCGGGGGGGGGGGGGGGGTGTCCACTGGTCTCAGGTTGGGCACGAGGTGGTCTAAAAGGACAAGAAAGAAAGTCTAAGAGAACTGAGGCAGAGCCATCAGAGATGAGGGGACAAGGAGAACTGGAGATGGAGGATCCTTTATGAGGAAATTAGGCTTTGACTTGAGGGGACTTAAGGTACCAGGCTAGAAGAGAAACCAGAGGCCAGAAGGTTCTGGAACAGATACAGCTATATAGCTGGGAGAACACAAGGGAATTTAGGATGACTGAGGCACTGAAGTCAGAACCATCACAGGCAGGTAGAAGCACGAGTGGGGAGCAAGGAGCTGCGCCAGATCCAGGCCCAGGGGTCAAAAGAAATAGAGAAATCCTGAGGAGGGGGAGCAAAGTGGGGTTCCAGGAAGCTGGGGGTAAGGAAGGTGAGCTGAGGCGGGAAAGCACCAAAGGAGAGGACAAGGCATGGAGTCCAAGGGAACCTCAGGAATCTAAAGATGGGGGGGGGTTATGCTGGGGAGTGGAGATGCGGAAAAGTCTGCCCAGGGAATTCTGAGGGATCTGCCTCATAAGCTGGGATCAGGGAGAGCTGAGAACCTGAAGAGAGATGGGTCCAATGTAGGGCCAGGCTTTTGTTTGTGATGTGGGCTTGGGAACCCAAGAGGAGCAGACTGTGGCCACTACCCAGTGGCTGTGGAGAGTGGGGCTTCAGTGGGACACCAAGTTGGGCAGCTGGCCTGGCAGACCCTCATCAGGGAGGCTCACCTCCAGTCAACCAGGCCAGGCCAGAGGCTGAAGCTCTGGGCACAAAGCATGACCAAGTGAGGACGGGCACCAGGGTGTTGTCCCGGGGAAAAGGACCTGGGCAATGAGACTCTGGCCCAGCTGGGAATTGGAGAGGGAACCCAGGGGCCCAGGAGCAGGGGGAGAGTGGCCTGAGAGTTGGAGCGACAGGTTCTGGGGCATGTAGTCCTTGTTAGGGACAGGGGGATGTGGGAATGAGTGCGGGAGTTCCTGGGGCACTGGGCGGAGAGCGGTGGGCCTAGAAGAGGTCCAGACACCAGGGATCTAACTTGCCTGGGACTGGGTAAGGATCTGGCGGCTGGACTCCAGGTAGATAGGCTGAAGTGGCAGGTTTCAGGGTCACTACTAGGGTAAGGGGAGCAGAGCCCAGGCTAAGGGAAGGAGGCATCTCGGCTCGGGGAGGCAGGGCCCGGGGGAGGCTGGGAGTAGGCCGACTGGGCCAGGGGTCGAGTTGGGGGGGGGGGGGGTGAGAGGCGTGGGGGGGGGGCGCAAATGCAGAGGGAAGCGGGGACCCGGGGAAAGCCCAGAAGGGAGGCCACGCACCATAGGGCTGCCCCTGCAGGTCGTATTGCTGCATGCGGTAGACAGTGAACTCGTGAGCCGCATCGGCGGCGGGCAGCGGCGGCGCCACCAGCAGCAACACGGCGGGCAGGAAGACGATAAAGCCGAGCGGCAGGCACGATGCCTTCAGCATGTTCTCCAGCACCTCGCCCGCTTCCTCCAGCATCCTGGCCGGCAGGGGAGCCGCGCAGGGCGGCAGCAGGAACGGGACGGCGGCGGCGGCGACAGCTCCCGCAAACTCACCTCAGCATGGGTAGCCGCTGGGGTCCTGCGGACGCTGCGCCGGACAGCCTGCTCCTGCCCCGGGGTCCTACGGGCACTGCTGCGGACCGCCCATAGACCGCACTGCCTCCTGGGAAATGTAGTTCTCGCGCCGCACGCGGAACCATCTGGGAGTTGTAGGCCCATTCGTTTATTCCCCACTGCAACCCGTAATGGGCTGTTTGGCTTAAGCTGCTAGAGTTTCACTTAAACGCCAAGTTAGAAAGTATGGAGACTTAAAATATAACTATTTGCAGTGTAACTTACTAAAACCCTATATTGTTAAGGAGGAGGGGGAAGCGACTGCGGATATAGGACTTTACCTTGCAACCGGGCAAAAAGTTGGGAATGAAGGGAGGAGCCCGCTTGGTGCGCTTGTTTTCCCGGGAATTGTAGTCCTATTAAGCAAACACAGGGCATAATGGGAGCTGTAGTCTTCCTGATAGAAAACTGAGAAAGTCGTTTAAAACTTACGAGGAATGTAGATATTAAACTCCTTAAGGGCAGAGACTTTGGTCTGCCTTGTGAATTGTTGTATCCCCGGGACCTAATACAAAGCTTGACACACAGTGGATGGGACATACAATTTTGAGATGAATGAATGAAGAAATCATTATAGAGGGTTCCTAAAGGTAATGACGCAATAGATTATGGGACTTGTAGTCTGGAGCCTGGAGTTCGTTCAGGCGTTGGTGGCATATATATAGTACTTATTTATGCTTATTCATTTTGGGGTCATATCCATAGTAAAAAAAAATATTCGTTATTCATCAGAAATTAAAATTTAACTGGGTATCCCAAATTTTTATTTCCTAATCTGGCCACCCTAAGAACCCCCTGTCTCAGGGCCAGGAATCTTGAGAAGCATGAGTAACTCACACCCCCTTGTACAGATAGGAAGACTGAGGTCACAAGGTGAATGTACAACAGCCCTGGGCCACAATGAGTTGATATCCCAGGCTCCAATATGGTGGCATCTGTGCTGATTAACAGCACTGGTTTCAAGTCCCAGCTCTTCCACTTCCCAACAGTGTAACCTTGGTCAAGTCACTTCACCTCTCTGACCTTCAGTTTCCTCAGCTGCCAATCAATTAATAAAACACTCTCCTGTTCCCCAGAGGTATGTAAGAATCAATCAGATAATCCACAAGAGCCTGACCAGGCGGTGGCACAGTGGATAGAGCATCAGACTGGGATGCTGAGGACCCAGGTTCGAGATCCCGAGGTCGCCAGCTTGAGCGCAGGCTCATCTGGTTTGAGCAAAAGCTCACCAGCTTGGACCCAAGGTCGCTGGTTCAAGCAAGGGGTTACTCGGTCTGCTGAAGGCCTGTGGTCAGGGCACATAGGAGAAAGCAATCGATGAACAACTAAGGTGTTGCAATGTGCAATGAAAAACTAATGATTGATGCTTCTCATCTCTCTGTTCCTGTCTGTCTGTCCCTGTCTATCCCTCACTCTGACTCTCTTTCTCTGTCTCTGTAAAAAAAAAATTTTTTTTTAATCCACAAGAGCCTGACCAGGTGGTAGCGCAGTGGATAGAACATTGGACTGGGACGTGTAGGACCCAGGTTTGAAACCCTGAGGTCACTGGCTTGAGCACAGGCTCATCTGGCTTGAACACGGGCTCACCAGCTTGAGCAGGGGGTCGCTGGCTTGAGTGTGGGATCATAGACGTGATCCCATGGTTGCTAGCTTGAGCCCAAACGTCACTGGCTTGAGCCTAAGGTTGCTGGCTTGAGCAAGGGGTTACTGGCTGTGCTGTAGCCCCCAGGTCAAAGCACATATGAGAAAGCAATCAGTGAACATCTAAGGTGCCACAACGAAGAATTGATGCTTTTCATCTTCCCTTACTGTCTGTATGTCCCTATCTGTCCCTTTCTCTGACTCTCTTTCTGTCTCTGTAAAAAATTTAAAAAAAAAAAAAAGATAATCCACACAAACTGACTCAGAAAGAGGAAGGCACATATTAAGTTCTCATAGTGTTGGTATTATGAGAATGCACCCACTTGCGCAGCCCCAGGACTGTTGCATCTGCTCTGCTTGCAGGAAACTCTCCCCCACTTTTATGGTTAGCTCCTTACTAAAATGCTGTTGAGCATTTCTTAGCTCCATGTTTATCACCCCCACCAGAGTGAGACCTTTATGAGGGCAGAAACAAGATTGTTACTTGCTGGAACCTCAGTGCCCAGAATAGAGCCTAACAAACAGTGTTAAGTGAATGAATGAGTGAGTGAATGGACGAATGAGTAGTGAAAGCTCCAACACACCAGCCCACCCTTCCTAGCCATTCTTCTTCTTCCCCTGCCTCCAGTCATTCCCCAGGCCTCTTCAGGGAGGTCCTAGGCCCAAGGAGTCAGGAGTGCCCTGGCAGGGAGGAAAAGAGACAAGAAGTCATTCTAGCCCACATGCCCTTCTTCACCAAACATTTATTACTTGCTTCTTCCATTCACCCCCCATTCTCCCAGGCCAGGCTGTGAACACACAAGATACATATACACACTCACCCAGAGATAAGCCAAGACAGGGACCTGAACATGGCTCAGACAATGAGACTTGGACCCTAGAGTTGCCCATGCTGCCTACTCTCCTGAGCCTTGGATTTTCTGTCTAAAATGTGGAGGGTCAACTAATCCTGCTCTGTGGAAATGAAACCATGGGCATCCCAAAGAATGAAATGGAACATTTTTTCTGAGTTTTGCAAGGAGGAAAGGAATTGTTATTTATTCAATCATTCATTCATCCATTCATTCATTCAAGAAGCAGTAACATGCAGGGATCAAGAAGGCACCTGCCTGGGTTTGAATCTCAGCTCTGCTGCTTCCCAGCAGTATGACCTTGAATAAGTTACCCAGCCTCTCTGGGCCTCAGTTTCTCCATCTGTAAAATCAAGCTAATGGAGAAGTTTTGTGAGGATTAGATAAGTTAATACAAAGATGATTACAGAACACCAGGCACCAAGTGACTTATAAGGCATTGTTGTTATTATTATTCATTTTAAAGCATACACATAATAGTTTGAGGGCCTTTTTATGGCTTGTGCTGTCAACATCCCAGGAGGGCAATGGCTATCGGTATCCTTATTTGACAGATGAAGAAGCTGAGGCTCATGGTGTTCGGCAGAGCTGGGGAATGGTAATGGGTTATAGATACCTGAGACATCTAACAGGCAGAAGACAAGGATTCTTGGAGACAATTCTGCCACTGTCAGGGAGGAGGGTGAGGTAGGGAAGGAGGAGGGGAAAAGATTCCTGAGAGTCAGCAGAAGGTATGCTTCTGAGTCCAGTGCTTCCAAAGCTCTGGGTCCCTGAGTACCTTTCATATGCTGGACCCTGTTCCAGGTGCTGGGGACACAGTGGTGACCCAGTCACTACCACAATCTCCATCAACACAGAACTCGCAGTTGAGGGGAGGAGATGGATCTATGACCAGATGATCGAAGCTATAAAGGCACTCACAAGCAGCTGTGGGAATTGAGAAGAAGCCAAGGTGGGAGGGAGAAATCAGGGTAGACTTCCTGGGGGAGATGATGCTAAAGCTGAAACCCAAAGGGTGGGCAAGGTAGACGGTGCAACTAAGCCAGCTCAACGTAGGCTTAGAATGCAGGCTGAGAGCTTTGATGGCGGCCCAAGCTCCAGTCATCCCAAAGTCTACCAAGTCCCCACCCTGCCTACTCTCATCCCAGATAAACACATCCAGAACAGGCGTCAGGAAAATATAAGAATTATTCAGCTTATTGTGCACCCAAATACATTCCAGGAACTCTTTCCAGCCATGTCCAATAGAACTTCTCATGATGATGAAAACATTCTGCTTCTACAGTGTCCAAAACAGTTGCCATGAGCCACATCTCTATTGAGTAATGTAAATGTAGTAGCTTGACTGCTCTGGGTTGAATTTATATGTTGGATTCCTAACGCCCAGGATCTTCTAATGTGGCTTTATTTCAAAAATAAGATCATCGTAAATATAATCAACTAATGTGAGATCATACACAAGTAGGCTGGTCCTAATCCAATATTATTAGTATCCTTATAAAAAAAAAGATGGGAGGAATGGGAAAATTAGGACACAGACACACACACACACACACACACACACACACACACACACACACTGGGAGAATGCCTTGTGAACATGAAGGCAGAGATGAGGGTGATGTGTCTATGGACACCAAAGATTGCTAGCAAACAGCACAATCTAGGAACAGATTCTTTCTTCTTCATGGCCTCAGAAAGAAACAACCCTGCTGGCATATTAAATTTTTCCATTGATTTGAGAAAGAGAGAGAGAGAGAGAGGAAGGGAGGAGGAGACACAGAGAGAGAAGCATCAACTCATTGTTCCACTTAGTTGTTCCATTTAGTTATGCACTCATTGGTTGCTTCTTGTATGTGCCCTGACTCACAACCACAGTGCTCCAGGATGATGCTTTATCCATTGAGTCACCTGGCCAGGGCCCTGGCTGACATCTTGATCTCAGACTTTCAGCCTCCAGAACTGGGAGAGAATAAATACATGTCTGCTGTTTAAGCCCTCTCATCTATGGTACTTTGATAGAGCAGCTCCAGCCAACCAATAACCCAAGAAACTGAATTTTTAATTTTCATTTCATTTTAGTTCATGATAAATAGCCACATGTGGCTAATGGCTGCTATACTGAACAGTTCAATAAATGGTTTCAAGTCACCACATACACACCCTCATTGTGCAGAGGGAAAACAGAATTAGGGGGCTGTCCCAAGAACTTGGCAAGACAGAGACAGGAAGTACCATAGGCATTGCTTGGTCCTGGGAGGTCGGAGAAAGAGAACATTCTACCACCCAAAGGTGGCCACGTATTGAGGGTGTGCACCTGTGCTCTCCAATATGGCTGCCACAAGTCCCATGGGTTATTTTTTTTCTTTTTTAAACTATTTTGCCAGATACTGTGTTAGGCAATTTACATGGTTATCTAATTTATTTATTAATAACATTTTTTTTTGTGACAGAGACAGAGAGAGTCTGAGAGAGGGACAGATAGGGACAGACAGACAGGAAGGGAGAGAGATGAGAAGCATCAATTCTTTGTTGTGGCACTTTAGTTGTTAATTGATTGCTTTCTCATATGTGCCTTGACCCGGGGGCGAAAGCAGAGTGAGTAACCCCTTGCTTGAGCCAGTGACCTTGGGCTCAAACTGGTGATCCTTGCTCAAACCAGATGAGCCCGCGCTCAAACTGGCGACCTCGGGGTCTTGAACCTGGGTCTTCTGTGTCCCAGTCTAACGCTCTATCCACTGCGCCACCGCCTGGTCAGGCCCACGGGCTATTTAAATTTATTGAGTGCTCAATAGCCACATGGGACTCCTGTACTGGTAGGCACTGGCGTAGAACCTTTAACCATTGCCAGACGTTTTATGGGACACATGAATGCCACTCACTGTGGCAAGCACTGAGCATGTAACTACAATTTTATTCTGTGGGTTCTGTGTGTTATCAGCCCATTTTACAGATGGAGAAGGGCTATGTATGCTGTTAGTACTAAAGATAACTCTAGAGAGTAGGCAAGTTTCTTGAGGCCAGGAGAACCAGACAGCTGCCCCTCTGCTGGACCCCAGACTCGAGCCCGGAGGTGGAGGAAGGAGGCTGCTAGGGGACCAAGATGAGAGTTGGGGCAGGAAAGGGGAAGTGAGCAAGTAGGGGCGATGTCAACTGTCCCTGCTCCCCACCCTGATAGCCTCATAATGCTCAAATACTTTCAGCAGAGTGGCCCGGTCACACACAGGTATGCATGTGCACGTGCACGCGCGCACACACACACACACACATACACACCTCAGACAAAAGGCCTGTCACACACAGAAATGTCTATGCACATGCAGAGGCACATCATGTGCTCACCGGCACAACTCATTCTGCCCCCACCCCACCCCCCTCTCTCTCTTCCTCACACACACACACACAGACATCCACACACCACCTGCCCTCACAACCACTCCCCCGATCAAGCACACAGGCCCAAAGACCTTCCCTGGTCACAGACATGCCTCCTTTAGAATCCCAGGAGACGCACAGCCCCTGTGCCATCATCCCTATGCAAAACTGTAAATAAGAGGGAGGCTGAGACATCTCATACCATCATTGAGCTTCCATGTTGCCAGGGCATCAAGCCTACAGCCTGCTCCTCGTTGCCTGGGAGCTCCACTGAAGCCCAGAGAGGAGCCGGGACTTCCCCAGAATCACACAGACAGGAACTGGGGCATACATAGTAACTCCATTTATCCCCATTCCAAGGTACTCTCTGTTCCAATGAGCGAACCCCTCCTTCTCTGAGGAGACCATGAAGCATCCACGTGGCATCAGCAGACCTGGGAGCTGCAGGGAGGACCACAGCACCTTGAGACACCTGGTGGCTAATTGCCCGGTTCCATACTCTCCGTCTGGGCCTGACTGCTGCCTCCCTGCATGTTCCCAGGCCCCTGGCCCACCCTTCCTGGGCCTCCTCCGGGCCGAAAGGAGGGTTTGCATGGGCAGGTACCCAGCAGTTGACACACAGTGGCTCAAACACTTCTCACGCTGGAGATGCTAGTCAAGGGCTCCCGCATCCGAAAGCTGAACGACCGAGATCCCCGAAAGCTGTCCCTGGGCCTCAGAGAGCTGTCAGTGGTGGAGACTCCTGAGTGGGCCTCTGCGGCCCGTGCCAGGCAGTCTCCAGGCCCTCGCAGGCCCAGCTTGAGACATCCGCAGCAGAGGAAGCCCAGCACAGCCCGGCACACTTCCCGGCTGCGGAAGGAGTAGATGAGCGGGTTGAGAGCTGAGTTCAGCACGGCCAGTGCCAGGATCCAGTCCATACCCCTCAGGTACTCCTGCGCCCAGATGTTGGAGCCAAAGATGTCAGCCAGCAGCAGACCGAAGAGTGGACCCCAGCAGACCACGAAAGCCACCAGGATCATGAGCACGGTATTGAGCAGTCGGCGGGCCTTGCGGCGGAATGGGGGGCGCGAGGCCATCTGCCCGTTGGCCCGCACCACCCGGAAGATGGCCCCATAGAGCACTGTGATGGTGGCCAGGATAAGGGCAAAGATGACCACGCAGAAGAGGATGTAGGCTTTGGAGTAGAGCGGGAGCAGGCTGGAACATCTCTGGAAAGAGCACATGCAGTTCCAGCCCAGCAGGGGCAGCAGGCCCAATAGGGCAGCCAGCAGCCAGCACAGCCCAATAAAGCCCAGGACGCGGCCCTTCTTCGTGTCCCCACTCTCAGCCACGGGCCGCACCATGGTAGCAAAGCGCTCAGCAGCAGTAAAAAGCAGGCTGAAGGTGGATGCAGCCAGGGCCATGAAGAGTATGCCCTCCCGCAAGAACCAGGAGGCTGGTGCCAGGGAGAAGGTGCGGGCCCCGGACAGCAGGACGTTGACCAGGTAGGCCAAGCCAGTGAGCAGGTCACTCAGTGTGATGTTGACCAGGCAGTAGTAGACCCAACGCCGGGACCGCATGCGAGTCACGATGGCCACCAGCACCAGAAAGTTCTCCAGCACCACCAGGCAGCTCACAGCCACGAAGAGCCCCTGCAGGACCCCGAGGCCCCTGTCCTCAGGCTCGGCCCGCCCCACCAGCCGGCCTGAGTGGTTGTAGTGCAGAATAATGAGCCGGCTGCTCCCACTGTCCACCAGCTGCTGACAGGCATCAGGGGCCTCCACTGAGGACCCTGTGGTATTCATGGCAGTCCCCCAGGGCAGACTGAGGACCAGGCTGGCTGGGCCCAGGCAGGGTGGAGCCGCTGCCTTGCTTGGTCTTGGTTTCCTGTTATTTGAAATTTCCTGTTATGTTTGAGGTACCCCTGGGTAGGGGTGAGGCCCAGGCGGGGAGGGGCATCCCAACGGTCCGCTCCCACCCGGGGCCCCAGGAGGGCGCTGCAGAGGCCTCTGCTGTGAGACACCCTCCACCTCTGTCTCTTTCTATTCCTCGAAAGTCCAGGGGGTGGGGGCCCCAAAGGGAGGGAAAATGTGTCCCTCCAAAAACACTTGCCACCCCTCTTGGCTAGGTGACTCCCTCCAGAACCCAGCTATTCCATCCCTGTCTTCCCAACTACTCCAACTGTGCCATCTTCCCTCTGCAAAACACCACAAGAGGAACAGGTGTGCCCATGAGAGGCAGAGTGGGCAGGAGATAGGGGAGGGCAGCCAAGCAACTGCGGCCTCTGACCAGCGCTCCTCCCTTTGTTCACTACGCAGTTGTGGGAGCAGGACCGTTATAAGGAAGCTCAGATTAAGGCGCTGCTTGAGGAGGTGGTAGCATCTTGTCACTGGAGGTGACCAAGCAAACACGGATCTGAAGGGGCGGTTTGGGAGGAGGGGCCATGCAGGCAGCTGTGCAGGCGGCTGGGGTTTGAGGCTGGGGGCTGGGGGTGGGGGTGGAAACGCAGTCAAGTCTTTCCCAGGTGCTACCCTGTGCAGCGAGACAGTTGGTTCTCCGTGCTGGGCTCACAAGGGCCCACCTGACCCGGGCACATTAACAGAGAGACACATTGCATGTTCTGAGGCTACACCTGTATCCTGGATTGAGTTCTGGTTCCAGGCTAAATGTGGACCTTATACAGAGCTCTAATCCCAGGCTGAGCCCAGATCCCGGGCTGAGACTGTGATCATAAACTGATCATGACCCTGACACATGGCCCTGGAGGAGACCTAGCCCTGGACTGAGCCCTTATCCCAAGCTGAGTCCCAGCTCTAGTTGAGCCCTAACCTCAACTAAACCCCAACCCCAGCTGACGTCCTGACCCCTGGCCCGGAGAGCAAATTCAGGACTAAAGGACAACGCTAGTGGGGAGCAGTGTGACTGATGAGGCAGAGCTGTCCAACAGTGATCTCTCCCGTGAACCACTTGCTGACTGGGAGAAAGGCCATACACGCATCATATTTTACTTAATCTCACAATTACCTCTGTGCTTCTGAAAAACAAGCCCCCTTTAGAATCTTCCCTGAAGACATAGCTCTAACAATATACAAGTTCACACACAAAAGGTCATTATTGTTGTTTGTAAATGAAAAATATTAGCACCTTCAATGTCTGCACACAGGAGAGAGGCTGATAAATTATGCTGCCTCTAGAGTGGAGTGATTTCCAGGTCATGTTAAGGGGGGGAAAAAGTACAAAAGAGCTTAGGTCATATAGTAACTTTGGTGGAGTAAAGAAAGGGGATAAAATATGCACATATCTGCTTGTTTTTGCAAAACAAACACAGGAAAGATAAACCAGAAACCAAAAGGAGGTTACCTACAGAGGCAGGGGTAGTGGTGTGGTGTGGTGTGGTGGTGGTGGTGGTGGTGGTGGTGGTGGGTGGGATTGAAATTTAAAATAAGGCCTGACCTGTGGTGGCGCAGTGGGTAAAGTGTCGACCTGAGATGCTGAGACTTTGGGTTTGAAACCCCAGGCTTACCCAGTCAAAGCACATATTAGAAACAACTACTATAAGTTTATGCTTCCTTTTCCTCCCCCCTTCTCTCTCTTTCCCCTCTCTAAAATCAATAAATAAAAATCTTAAAAAAAAAATTGAAAAGAAGGATTGACATCCTCTGAATGTCCCTCTTTGCATAGTTTTTTTTTTAACTCTCTCTTTTTTTTTTTACAGAGACACAGAGAGAGTCAGATAGATAGGGACAGACAGGAACAGAGAGAGATGAGAAGCATCAATTTTTCATTGTGACACCTTAGTTGTTCATTGATTGCTTTCTCATATGTGCCTTAACCATGAGCCTTCAGCAGACCAACCCCTTTCAAGCCAGCGACCTCGGGTCCAAGCTGGTGAGCTTTTTGCTCAAAGCAGATGAGCCCTTGCTCAAACTGGCAACCTCGGGGTCTCAAACCTGGGTCCTCGGCATCCCAGTTTGATGCTCTATCCACTGCGCCAGTGCCTGGTCAGGCTCTTTGCATAGTTTTGAACTTAGTTAATGCTTCCTATAGTCAAAGATTAATAAAATTAAATCAACAAGGATGGAGAAAAAGAGCTTTCAGATGAAATAGAAAAGAAATTAATGTAATTGCATTTCAAATGAAAATATAACCACACAAAAATAGAAAAGAACCAGCCCATGTGACTTTGGATACAGTACTTACTCTAAAGACAAGAGGAACTGCAATGAGATTTTGCACTTTGTTGAGGAGATTTGTTTGCAGGAGTGGCATGGGGAGAGTAATTCTGAAACTATCATGTGCATTTTGAGACTGAGCATAGTAGCAAATGTATTGATATTAAGAGTCAGATTTTCACTGTAAATATGGAATAGGAGAATGCAGAGCAAATCCCATAGGAACAGAATAGGAGTGAAAGTGTCAGTGTGGACTTGTGATTTAAACAAAATTCTGGGCCCTGGTTAGTTGGTAGAGCGTCAGCCCGGCATGTGGATGTCCTGGGTTTGATTCCCAGTCAGGGCATTCAAAAGAAGCAACTATCTGCTTCTCCACCCCTCCCCCCTCCCCCTTCTGTCTCTCTCCCTCCCTCCCCCACCTCCCATAGCCATGGCTCAATTGGTTCAAACAAGTTGGCCTCCACCGCTGAGGATGGTTCGGTGGCCTCCACCTCAGGTACTAAAAATAAAAATGGGCCCTGGCCGGTTGGCTCAGCGGTAGAGCGTCGGACTGGCATGTGGGGGACCCGGGTTCGATTCCCGGCCAGGGCACATAGGAGAAGCGCCCATTTGCTTCTCCACCCCTCCTTCCTCTCTGTCTCTCTCTTCCCCTCCCGCAGCCAAGGCTCCATTGGAGCAAAGATGGCCCGGGCGCTGGGGATGGCTCCTCGGTCTCTGCCCCAGGTGCTAGAGTGGCTCTGGTCACAGCAGAGTGACACCCCGGAGGGGCAGAGCATCGACCCCTAGTGGGCAGAGCATCGCCCCTGGTGGGCGTGCCGGGTGGATCCCGGTCGGGCGCATGCGGGAGTCTGTTTGACTGTCTCTCCCCGTTTCCAGCTTCAGAAAAATACAAAAAAAAAAAAAAAAAAGGCTCGGTTGCTGAGCAACTGAGCAAGGGCCCCAGATATGCAGATCATCGCCCCCTAGTGGGCTTGTGGGTGGAACCCTCTGGGTGCATGCAGGAGTCTATGTCTCTCTGCCTCTCCTCTCACTAAAAATAAAAAATTAAAATAAAATAAACAAAAATCTGGCTGTCAGGTAGCTCAAGTGGTTGGAACATTGTCCCAGTGCACCAGAGTTGTGTGTTTGATCCTCAGTCAGGATATGACGAAAAGAACAACGAAAAGAAATATAAACAAAAACCTGTTTCCTGATCCTATCCACTGAAACTTCCCAATAGCAATGAGAGCATCAAACACGCAGATCTTGGCTTCTGAATATCATCCCCTTCAAAAAAAAAAAAAAAAAGAGTGAAGCAGGGAGAGTGCAAGATGAGCCTGGAACATGTAGGTGTGTCAGAAAGTGAGAAAGTGCTGCAAGGCGGACGGCGACCTGTCACAGAGATGCCGGAGCCTGAGGGGCTGCTGCTGGCCAAATTGAAACTGTGTGAGCACCAGCAATGAATGACCTTAAAATCAGAGAGAGAGGAAGTAGATGGTGGGGGACAGGGGGTGGGAAGTTAGTGTTTAATGGGGACAGTTTCAGTTTTACAAGATGAAAAGTTATGAAGATGGATGGTTGCACAACAACCTGAATGTGCTTAATGCTCCTGAAATGTACACTTACAATGGTTAAAATGATCGATGTTATATTGTGTGTATTTTACCACAATCAAAAAAATTAGAAAAAAAGAATCCTTCCAAATGATCCAGCAATTCCACTCATAGGCATCCACCCAATAACAATTAGAAAAATCAGGCCCTGGCCGGTTGGCTCAGTGGTAGAGCGTCGGCCAGGCGTGCAGGAGTCCCAGGTTTGATTCCCGGCCAGGGCACACAGGAAAAGCGCCCGTCTGCTTCTCCACCCCTCCCCCTCTCCTTCCTCTCTGTCTCTCTCTTCCCCTCCCGCAGCCGAGGCTCCATTGGAGCAAAGTTCACCCAGGTGCTGAGGATGGCTCCATGGCCTCTGCCTCAGGTGCTAGAATGGCCCTGGTTGCAATAGAGCAATGTCCCAGGTGGGCAGAGCATCACCCCCTGGTGGGCATGCTGGATGGATCCCAGTCGGGCGCATGTAGGAGTCTGTCTGACTGCCTCCCCGTTTTCAACTTCAGAAAAATACAAAAAAAGAAAACCAATTAGAAAAATCACTCTTTATAACCACCATAGTATTAATTGATCCAGGCAAGAATCAACAATAAACGCTGAAATTATTCGATGGAATTTTGTTGGGGAGCAAGATACTTACATAGTCTCAAAGTAGCTTTCTACAGAGTACATATTAATTACAAGAGAAAAATACCTTACTCTGGAAGCCTGGTGAATGTCACCTTAACCAAGAGACCCAAGTTAACATCACCGAAATTATATACAATAAATAAATATGGCTGGCCTCCTGATAGGACACACTGAGGAGGACACATCACTTCTGTGATATTCCCACCAAAGTATACAACCTGCATCAGATCATGTGGATGCATTAGACAAATCCACACTGAGGACATCCCACAGAATAACTGGCACATACTCTTTGAAAGAGTCAAGGTCATGAAAGGTTATGGAAAACAAAGGCTGTCTTGGATGAAAGGAGACCCAAGACACATGAAACTAAATGCAGTGAGTGGTCCCTGATTGGATACTAGAATGGGGGAAAAGTTGTAGGTAAAGACAATATTGAGGCCCTGGCCAGTTGGCTCAGTGGTAGAGCATCAGCCTGGCGTGTAAAAGTCCCAGGTTCAATTCCGAGTCAGGGCACACAGAGGAAGTGAACATCTGCTTCTCTACCCTTCTCCCTCCCTCCTCTCTCTCTATCTCTTCTTCTCTCACAGCCATAGCTCGAATGAGCAAGTTGACCCCAGGCACTGAGGATGGTTCCATGGCTTCACCTCTGGCACTAGAATAGCTCAGTTGCTGAGCAATGGAGCAGCGGCCCCAGATGGGCAGAACATTAGCCCCAGACGGGGGTTGTCAGGTGGATCTCAGTTGGGGCATATGCAGGAGTCTCTCTCTCCACCTCCCTGTGTCTCACTTGATTTAAAAAAACAAACAAACAAACAATATTGAGCCCTGGCCTGTTAGCTCATTTGGTTACAGCATCATCCAAAAGCAGAGGCTGCTCTTTCAATTCCCAGTCAAGGCACATACAAGAACAGTTGGATGTTCCTGTCTCTCTCTTTCTCCCTTCCTTTCTCACTAAAATCAATTTTAAAAAATAATAACCTGACCAGGCAGTGGCGCAATGGACAGAGTGTTAGACTGGGATGCAGAGGATCCAGGTTTGAAACCGCAAGGTCACAAGTTTAAGCACAGGCTCATCCAGCTTGAGTGCGGGCTCACCAGCTTGAGCATGGGGTCACTGGCTTGAGCATGGGACCATAGACATGACCCCATGGTTGCTGGCTAGAGCCCAAAGGTTGCTGGCTTGAGCAAGGAGTCACTCACTCTGCTGTAGCCCCCACCACCACCCATCAAGGCATATATGAGAAAGCAATCAATGAACAACTAAGGTGCCACAACAAAGACTTGATGCTTCTAATCTCTCTCCCTTCCTGTCTGTCCCTATTTGTCCCTCTCTCTGTCTCTGTTGCAAAAAGAAAAAAAAAAGACAATATTGAGGAAATTCTCATATGGGCTGTACATTAGATAATATTATTGTATCAATGCTAGATTCCCTGAATTTGACTATCACCTGTTTATATAACAGTAGATTTTTTTTTCATAAGAAATAGATGGAGCCTGACCAGGTGGTGGCGCAGTGGATAGAGCGTCGGACTGGGATGCGGAAGGACCCAGGTTCAAGACCCCGAGGTCGCCAGCTTGAGCACGGGCTCATCTGGCTTGAGCAAAGAGCTCACCAGCTTGGATCCAAGGTAGCTGGCTCCAGCAGGGGGTTACTCGGTCTGCTGAAGGCCCACGGTCAAGGCACATGTGAGAAAGCAATCAATGAACAACTAAGGTGTCGCAACGCACAACGAGAAACTGATAATTGATGCTTCTCATCTCTCTCCATTCCTGTCTGTCTGTCCCTGTCTATCTCTGCCTCTGTAAAAAAAAAAAAAAAAAAAAAAAATAGATGGAAAAAAAAAGAAATAATGTTCTGGAGCAATGGTAAACAATATCTCCAGCTTACTCTGAAAAGTTTTAGAAAATTAAGAAAAAGAATTTGTCTATCGAAACACATAGGAAAAGCTGCCAGATATAACATATAAATGAATGTGTGTGGCCGTGTACCAATAAAACTTTATTTACAAAAGCAGGCATAGAGCAGATGGTTTGCTGAACCCTAACCTAGATAAATGGTAGATGGGAGTTCATTGCAATAGTTTTGCAACTTCTGTAGGTTTGAAGTATTTTCAAAATAAAAAGATGAGTGAAGAAAATATGGATTGGCCCTGGCCAGTTGGTTCAGTGGTAGAGTGTTGGCCGAGAATGTGAATGTCCTGGGTTCGATTCCCAGTCAGGGCACACAAAAGAAGCGTCCACCAGCTTTCTGCTACTCCACCCCTTCTCCTCTCACCTCTCTCTCTCTCTCATTATCTCTCCTCTCCTGCTGCTATGGCTTGATTGGAGTGAGTTGGCCCCAGGCACTGAGGATGGCTCCATGGCTTCTTCCTCAGGCATTAAGAAGAGCTCAGTTGCTGAACAACTAAGCAATGACCCAGATGGGCAGAGCATCACCCCCTAGTGGGCTTGTGGGTGGATCCTGGTCAGGGTGCATGGAGGAGTCTGTCTTTCTGCCTCCCCTCCTCTCACTGAATAAAAATGAATGAATGAATAAAAATATGGATTTTCTAACTTCGTGGTCAGGGTGTGATCTCTAAATATGTCCAATTAAAAGGAATCAGGGCTCCTTGGAGAGAAATGGCCCAATGCAGGGCTGGGGCTGGGAAAGTATCAGACAAGCCAAAAGCATCTCACTGTACCAGAACTGTGAACTCTTAAGACCATCGAAGTCATATCAATGGGAATTAGGAGCCCACTCAAAGAGGCCACAAGCCAAGGAACACCTGAAACTATCAGAAGCCGAAAGAGCCCTCAGAGGGAGTGTGGCCTTGCTGATGCCTTGATCTCAAACTCTTGGCCTTCAGAATTGAGAGACTACATTTCTGTTGTTTTAAGCTACCCAGGCTGTGGTCCTTTGTTACAGCAATCCGAGGAAAAATCCCTGACCAGCACTCCTCAAACTGTCAAGGTCATCAAAAACAGGAGAAGTCAGAGAAACCATCACAGCCAAGAGGAGCTTAAGAAAATGTGATAACTATATGTCATGTGGCATCTGAAGGGGTACTGGAACCAAAAAAAAAAAAAAACATTGGGGAAAAACTGAGGAAATATGAATAGAGTATAAATTTCAGTTACTAGTGTGTCAACATCGGTTCGCTAATTATAAAAAAAAATGTACTGTATTAATGTAAGATGTTAATAATAGGGGAAATTTGGTACAGTTTTATAGGCAACACTCTGTACTACCCTCACAATTTTTCTGTAAATCTATTCTAAAACAAATTTTTTAAGTTAAAAAACAAAGTGCTAAATGAATAGATTCTTGGCTCTATGACCTCCCAGGCATGTGACCTTTCTCTCCAGAGAAAGGTGTTGGACTCCTACTCCTGGCTCATTGTACACAGACCATGCCGGAAAGCCTTGGGTACTGTGCCCAGCATAGGTGGGTGAAGAAGTAGAACTTTTTTCCTTCCTTTACCATGTTTCTACCCCACCTAGGACAAGAAACCTGAGAAGAAACTGTGGGGGGATAAACAGGACACCCCTAAGAAATCACAGTTCTCCAGAATATTATTGCTTTAATATCAATTTGCAAGGGGCCTGCAGGTGAGGGAATAAATACAGTAGGTTTTATGCAGTGCACCCGGCTCCCAGCCTGAGAAGGAAGGACCTTAGTTTCCGTCGTCTGAAAACAGGTACAGGACACATTTTGAGCCACGAGGCTCTTACAGGGACAGTTTTCCAGGGTTCTCTTCCCCCCATCCCCAGACAAGATTTGGTGAGCCAGACCTCAGGCTGGGAGATACCGCCTTCTTTCCACTAGGGGGCGCTAGAGTCCGGTTCCTGGACCTGAAGGACCAGTGCCCCATGCCTGGGGGTGTGCATTGCCCCCAGGGGGTTCCAGATTCCTGCCCAGGAGGGAACACACCTGTAGGTGAGGATCCTGAGAGAGCCCCAATTACCCAACTCCTCCATCCCCTGCTCTCTTCACCTTTTCTTCCACCCTGGCACCCCCAATGGCCATTGTGCTCCCTTTCCGAGAAGGTAAAGTGAGTCTAGAGAGGGGATCCCAAGGGCTGTTCTGACGAGGGGCAGAGGAGAGGCAGCGACTGGTCTTCCATCCCCAACTCACTTGTGGCCCTCTTGCCACCTGGGCTTGGAATGACAAGGCGGATATCTGGGCTCTCTGAGCGCAGGCCCGCCCGCGGGTCCTGCCTGACACACGCGGTCCAAGCCCGGGGGAGGTGGGGCCTGGGTCACAGCAGGTTGATCTCGTCGAGGTAGCGAGCCAGGACTGAGTCCCGCACGTCCTTGAAGACTTTGCGGATGTTCTGCGTGTCCGTGGCGCACGTGTAGTGGCTGAAGAGGTGCCGGGAGCGCGAGTCCTTCCTGCCGCCTTCAGCGCTGTCCACGCAGCCGACGTACATGCTGGTGTACATGTCCAGGATGAACTTCTTGGCCGCCTCCGTGTCCTGCTTCGGGCCTAGGGGGCAGGGGTGAGGGCAGTCAGGGCACAAGGCTCCTGAGGCAGGCGGGGACCTCTTTCTCCTGGGACCAAAGAGGAACTCTGGAGACCCTCTTCCCCATATGGCCAACTTAGGGCTACAGGGACCCCAGTGACCACCCACTACCGTTCCAGCAGGTGGACACCAGCTTTTGACTCCTGCCCAACCATTGGGAGCATGAGGCTGGATGGGTCACATGATCTGGGATGGACCAGTGAGCCTCAGTTCTGGGACTCTGGTCAGAGTTTATGTTGAAGGGATACCCTCTCTCTTGGCTGGGTTTGGAGAAGGGATGAGAACTGGAGCTGCAGAGACAGAAGTTAGTGCAGATAGGGAAATCAAGACCAGCAGAAGGGGAGGGATGGCCACTCTGGTGAGGCACATGGGCAGCTGTGTTGAAAGCACAACTGAGTTAAGGCCCAATGCCTGATTCGCTACTTACTCATTTGGTTACATGTTAGTCTATGTAACCTCTGTGAGCCCTCAGTTTCCTCATTTGTAAACTCGGGGTCTGAAGAGTCCAGGCTTCCCAGAGTTGTGAGGATACAATACAATCATGTCCAGAGCTCCATGCTTAGTGATCAGAAGGCTTCATAAGTGTATGCTATCATCATCTTTCAGAAAGGCAGATTAACATAGTGGGTAAGACCTGCCAGCTCTGAATCTGGGTTGGAATCCTGCCTCTGTCACCCAATGGCTGTATGACTTCTGGTAGTGACTATACCTCTCTGTGCCTCAGTTTTCCTCTCTAGAGTGGTGAGAAGAATGAGTCCTACTACACAGGGTTTTTTAATGAGGATTAAACAAATCAATACCTAAGAGTGCTTCCATCAGTGTTAGAGGTAACTGTAGTGGTTATTGGTTTATTACTGTCATGAGTAGACATTTAGTATACAGGAGGGAAGGGCCAAGAGTGAGAATTTAGTATATGGGGTGCTCCAGCCTCTTTGGCTGGGTGAAAAGGATGAGTTGTGGGGGTTGGACCCTAGATTCAATGACTCGTGTCCTTATAAAAAGAGGAGAGACAGAGAGAAAGCTATGTGATAATGCAGAAAGAGATAAGAGTGATGCATCTGTAAATAAAGGAATGCTGAGGATTGCAGGCAACCACCAGACACCAGGGAGACGCCTGGAATTGACCTCCCTCAGAGTCTCCCGAAGGAACTGACCCTGCTCTGTCACTAACTGGCTAACACCTTGGTTTCAGACTTCTAGCCCCCTGGACTGTGAAGGAATAAATGTCTGTTGTTTTCAGCCCTCCAGTCTGTGGCCATTTGTCACAGCAGCCCAAGGAAACAAAGATGGCTTGTCTCCAAGATGGCTACCATTGCTTCCTTCCCTCTCTGTAGGCACATGCCCTTTGGCCATCATGAGGTAGACTCTGTTTGCCTCCATTTGAGTATGGGCTGGCCTCAGAGTGATTTTCTTGACCAATAGAATGAGGCAGATGTAACCATCTGGGACTTCTGAGTCTAGGTTATGAGCAGAGGCTTCCACATGGGCTGAAGTCTGACCATCCTGAGACAGCGATGTTGTGAGCTAGCCCTGGATTAGGAGACACCAGATTGGGGGGGGGGGGGCGGTTGGGGGAGATAAAGAGAAGGAGAGATAAAGAGGGAGAGGGAGGGAAGGAGAGAGGGAGAGAAAGAGAGAAAGAGAGAGAGTAAACGGAGGAGGAGGAGGAGGAGGAGGAGGAGGAGGAAGGGAGAGGAGGAGCATACAGTCACCATACACATGCAAAAAGCTATCTTGGAAATAAATGCATTTCAACCCCAGCCACCCCAGCTGATGCCACTTGGATCACAGGTGAACTTACCCACTTCAACCTTTCCAAATTCCTAACCCCCACAGTTGTGAGCAAAGTGAAATGCTGGTTTAAGCCCCTAACTTTGGGGGGGAGGCATTTGTTACTCAGTCAGCATACTTCTAGCAGCTCCCTTTATCCTCTCAGTGGCACTCTGGTGAAAGTGCTAACTAATACTTCCCTTCCCTGCACTCACCACACCCTAGGTCCCCTCTAGAAAATACACTACATGGTGCCCAACACTTACTATACTTTGCCCTAGTTGGCCTGGGCCCTGTACGCCTCGGGTGGCACCATAGGCTTATTGCCAAACCTGCTGTATTCCTCCTGGTTAATATGCACTTAATGAGACACTACACAAATCTATTAGTTACAAGCGCAGCAGAAAATAGGGTTGTTCCATCTATGAAAACTGAGCTGTGTGCTTTGGAAAGACTTATTCAGAGGTAATTCACAGATTTAAAAATAAAATTGCTATTCAATTAAGTATAGATGAGGCAACTACAAAAGTTAGAAAAAGAAAAGTTTCAAAAATCTAAGCAGATTCTGGAAATAGCGGTCAAGGTCTTTCAGATATGCTTTATAACAATGTACTCTAGCCAGCAGACCCACCCTCACAAGATCTATAATACATGTCTTAAGAGAATCCTTCACTTTAAGCAATTACATCAAGTATGAAGGCATCTGTTATTTTAGCACCATTCTCCAGATGGGAAATCTGAGAACAGAAAGAGGTTGGGCAGTGGAAATCTGGGGCTGGGACTCGGGTTTGTCCCATGGTATTTGAAAATCCATGACTCCAGGCTGGAGTAGGGCCTGGATGAGCTTCTTCTCTCTTGAGAGCTGCTATTAGGAGGTAGTGTATAGAAAGTTCTAGAACACTCACCCTTGAAACTGGGGAAGTAGGTAGCCAGGTGGGAGGTGGGGATCTTCTCCTCCAGTATGTCGGTTTTGTTGAGGAAAAGGATGACAGATGTGCTTTTGAACCAGGGCAACTCCAGGATAGTGCCAAACAGGGCCAGACTCTCCTTCATTCGGTTCTGGGGTGGGGAACACAGGCAGGCAGTTCATTGTTCAAGTCCGCCAGCTTCTCCCAAGCAGGAGCCCTGCCCCCATGTGGAGATGGGTGTGAGGGGGTGTGGCCAGCTGCCTCTGTGTGCCCAGCATGGTTTTGTGCTTCAACTGGTTTGACTAGTGTCCCCTCAAATTCATGTCCACCTGGACTTCAGAATGTAACCTCATTTGGAAATAAGGTCTTGAAATATGTAATTCGTTAAAAAGAGGTCATATTGGCACTGGGTGGCCCTAAGTCCAATGACTGGTGTCCTTACAAAAAGGGGAAATTAGGACACAGATATGCAAATGAGGAGGATGCTATGTGCCGATGGAAGCAGACATGGTCTGGTGCACCCACAAGCCAAGGGATGCCAAGGATTACCAGAGTCACCAGGAGATGGGAGAGCACAGAACAGATTCTTCCTTATGGCCTTGAAAGGAACCCTGCAGCACTTTGATCTTAGACTTCAGCCTCCAGAACCAAGAGAGAATACTTTTCTGTGTCTCAGCCCTCCAGTTTGTGGTCATTTTTACAGCCACCCAAGCAAACTAGGCCATTTCACGTTGCTGGATTCGAGCACAAGCCATGTCAGAATGACCTCAAACTCGTTCTGTCTGATTCAGTCTGAAAGTAAAAAATTATAGCATCTCCCTCTCATATGTCCAAACTGTCTATGTGATACTTTACCCACTAGAAGTGCACATGTCAGAGATAACAGTGTGCCTGACCTTCATGCTGGGTGTTAATTAGGAGAAGAGTTCACAAAAGAAGTTTGATTCTACAGTATTTCTGAATAAAAATGTGACAGTATTTCCAGGACAGTTTGGGAGGCCAAGTCTCAGGATGTGAGTGTTCGTGTGTGTGTGTGTGTGTGTGTGAACACACATGCCACATATGAGTGTAGCTGGCAACACAACGCTTGTGGATCTGAGTCTTGGGACTCAATGGTCTGATCACAAAAGAGTGGAAGGTGAGGCTCAAAGCCACACCAGACACTGGGGCTTCCTGCCTAGCTCTAGGTTCCTGGACCAATGAGAGAAGAACAGGGAAGATAGCGCTCCTGCATCCACAGTGGACCCCTCACCTCTTGGTTGTTCTCCTCCAGGCACTGGTCATATTCACTCAGCGAGGCCAGGTAGATGAGGGCGATCACATTTTCAAAGCAGTGGATCCACTTCTTACGTTCTGACCTCTGGCCCCCAACATCGACGATCCTACCAGAATTGCCCTCTTTCAGAGCTCAGGCTTAATCAGGACCTGAACCGTGGCATCCTAGACCCCAGTCACATCTGAGACATGCCAAGATCAAGATGACCAGAAAGCAAGAATAGGGGCCAGCCACTAGGTCCATGCCTCTTGTGTGTTACTGCATTTCACCCCAACAACATCACTATTATGCCCATTATACAGATAAAGAAACTGAGGTGCGGCCCTGGCCGGTTGGCTCAGTGGTAGAGCGTCGGCCTGGCGTGTGGAAGTCCCAGGTTTGATTCCCGGCCAGGGCACACAGGAGAAGCGCCCATTTGCTTCCTCACCCCTCCCCCTCTCCTTCCTCTCTGTCTCTCTCTTTCCCTCCCGCAGCCGAGGCTCCATTGGAGCAAAGATGGCCCGGGCACTGGGGATGGCTCCTTGGCCTCTGCCCCAGGCACTAGAGTGGCTCTGGTCGGCAGAGCGACGCCCCAGAGGGGCAGAGCATCGCCCTCTGGTGAGCATGCCTGTGGATCCCGGTCGGGCGCATGCGGGAGTCTGTCTGACTGCCTCCCCGTTTCCAACTTCAGAAAAATACAAAAAAAAAAAAAAAAAAAAAGATTTATTCTGCCAAACTTAGCGAAAATCCGACATAAAGTACTTGGTAGGTAATTATTATTATATGCTTTAACTTGCTGTAACTCTGCTTTATAAATTTTATAAAGTAAAGTTACTTCCCTACTTTATAAATCACAATTACTGTGGAACCGGTGGGCAGTTAGAAAATTTTTACTACTAACAGAGATACAAAAGTGGGCAGTAGATATAAAAAGTTGACTACCCCTGCTTTAGTGTGTGGTCCAAGGCCAGGGCTGGGCCTCCGCCCCAACACACCACAACAGAAGCCTGAGCCCTCTTGCCTTCCTGTGCTGTCTTCTAAGAAATGTGGGTCACCGATAACAAGCCCTGCGTCATTTCCCCGGGGACACAGCCGTTACTCAGACAGGCAACAGGAAATGCCAGAAACCTCAGAGCAAGAAGGGACTTGCCCCCTATACAGGAGGGAAGAGAGGCTAGTAGTGCCTGTGGCTCCTGATCCCAGAGACCAACTGGTCTCATGCATCAGACTCCTTCAAACCCTCACATCCAGAATGGGATGTGGGCTCAGCGGTTGAGAACGGGGCTTTGGAGACTGAGACAAAGCTGGGGTACCTACTCACCAGTCTCAGGTTCCTCTGCACCCTCACTCCACTGATTAACCTCCCTCCCTAGCCTAACACCATACTCAAATCTCCCACCTAAAAATTTATCCCCTCCCCAGCCAAGCCTTCCCTGTGAATGTCCCTAACCTCTACCTTCACTCCTAAACTTTTACCCATCCATCCACCCATCTATATATCTATCCACCCACATACCCATCCATTCACTGATCTATTTATCTACCCACCTACCCACCTATCCATCCATCCACCTACCCATGCATGCAGCCATCCATCCATCCACACATTCATTCTCCCATCTTTCCAGCCATTCTCTCACATTTACCAGCTTCCACCCAGACCTTGATCTGATCATCCTCATGAAGCAGGCAGCTCAAACTCAACCCCTCACCTTGTGGGACCCTCCATCTAATAGAGGAGAGCCATGGCAAACAGCCAAATTATAAACCTTCCTAGAAAGGACTATTGCAGAGGCCAGAATAGCATGTTTGGGATGGAGAAGGGTTGGCCAGGAAAATGAGAGGCTCAACAGGGTGGGTTGAGTACAGCCCCTGTCTCTAAGCTTCACCCTGCACACCGTCAGACCCCAGACACGGAGCTACTGAGCTTGTTAAGGTCACTGATGGCCTTCTAAGTGCCAATTCCAGAAGTTGCTTTCTCCCACTGTATTCTTCCTAACCATTCCGTGGCTTTTGACATTGGCCATCACCCTACCTGGCTGCCGCCTGGCTGCATTGGCCACCCGCAATTCTGTCTTCCAGCTCAGGCCTGTTTGTGTCCAGCCACCTCCCAAGATGCCTAGATGCTTCATACTCAATGTGCCCCAAGACTTCATGGTCTTATCTAACACCTCCCATTCTGCTGCCACCATGGTGATGCCATATTTTACCCTGTCACCTTGATGGGAAAACTGGGAGTCAGTGTCAATTCCCTACTCTAAGTTCCATACTCACCTAGTCCTTCCCATTCTGCATCAGAAACATTTCTTGTACCATCCCCTCATTTCCACCACCATGGCCACTGCCCTGGCTCTTACCAACCCTTCCTGCCTGGACCGTGGCTCTTGCCTCCTCCTGACTCTCCAGATCTCTAGTCTCACCCCCTTATTGACCACTAGAGGGACCACCCTCTGAGCTTCCCAATCCCCAAATCCATCCCTCTGGCATAACTCTGACTGCACATTCTCTGTCTTTTCCTGCACAAAGCCCCTCAAGGATTGGCACTAGTAAACTCTCATCCTTCAATGCCCTAATACCAATGGCACCTCCTCCAGGAAGACCTCCCTTCCCTGAGTTCTGGTGCCTCACTCTGGGCTTTTCCAGGTTCAAGTCCTGACGGCATGGGAAATGAAGGTGTCTATGTCCATCTCTACTTCCTTCAGCCTGGAAGGTCCTTGACAGCTGGGCCTAGGAAACTCCTACTCATCCCTCAAGGCCCCACCTGCTTTGCCCCTCCTCCAGGAAACTCTCTCCACCATGCAGGCAGTGCGCTCACCGCAAGTTGGTTTTCTGCACAGAGAAGCAATACTCGTTGATGCCAGTGGTGGGCATACGGCTGCGAAGCACGTCCTGGGCCGTCGGGACATAGCCTTCCTCAGTGATGCGCTCCAGGTGTGACAGGTAGCTGAGGAACAAGAAGCCCTGAACTCTGCCCTGCAGCCTCCCTTGGCTTCTCAGATCTACCACCCAGGGCCCAGTGAGGACCCTGCTGGGCGAGAGGGCCCTCTGGGAGGGGCCCAGTAGCACCACCATGAGGCTGTGGGAGCATTGGGAGGAGCAGCTTCACCCTTAGAACAGGGTGACCCCAAGGACAAGTGAGCTCAAGAAGAGCAACACTGCAGAGGGGTGTCACTTTGAGGGACTGTCACTCAGAGTGGCAATACCCCCATAATTGTGATGGTTTGGGAGCAAGTCAACCTAAGCATGGCCCAGTATAACATCGTGCTCAGGATAACATCACCATGTGGTGAGCAGCATCACCCTAGAAATAATGTCACCTGAGGCAGTATCACCCCAGGAGCTGTGTCACCCCCAAATCAGGGTCACTCCAGGGACAATGTCACCCCAGGGGCAGTGTTACCCCAGGAACATCCTCACTGCAAGAACAACGTCACTCCAAAACAACCTCACCCCAGGAACAATGTCACCCCAAGGACAACGCAACCCTAGGGCATGACCATCCCACAGCCAGTTCATGCCCAACAGCATGTCCCCAGCGGCACGTCCCCAGGGTGGGAGTTGGCCACCTGAGATCTCCTCTGTCCAGGTGCAATCCTAGGACTGGGTCTCAACTGGCTGCATCTCAGCCTGTAGCATCTCGGCCCCCAGCCCTGCCCCCTGCACCCACCACCGCGACCCCAGACTCACTACACTGCCGAGTCGAGCAGGTGGAACTCGCGCCGTCGCTCATAGCAGGACCGGATGCCGGCGTCCCTCCACAGACACTGAATGGCCACTGCATAGTGTTTCTCAAAAGCGGTCACTTTGTAGGGGTCCTGGCTCATGACTAGGCTGGCGTGGTGCTAGTGGGATAGACGAGGCAGGTCAGAGTGGCCTCCAGACATCCCAGCAAGCCTCTGTCCCCTCCTTTCTCGGCCGCCACTGCAGTTCCAAGCACGCCCCTGCACATTCTTACCTCCTCTGTCTCTTCTGATGTGTTCCTTCCTTTATTCATGCATTTACCCATGGAGGGTGCACAGCGGGAAAGTGCCCGCCCCAATACCAGGGGCAGCAGAGAAACGCATTCTGAAGGACAATGGAGGATACAGACCATGGCCTGTGTGCACTGATGGCCTCCTAAGTGCAGGGCAGGCACCCTTCCTGTTCTTTACCAGCACTGGTCCCTTGACTCATAGGAGACAAGTCCTTACAGGTGCCCCCACTTTACAGATGAGGCTACTGAAGCATAAGAAGTAACTTGCCTAAGTCTCACACTGAGATAGGGCACGTGACAGACTCACAGGTGTGTAATGGGTAGGCCTGTGTGTTTGTGAATAACCCTTGTGTAGGATCAATTAAACAGTTTGCAGACTTTATGGCTTGAATTTTGTCCACCACCCCTGTTCTCTACAAATTTATATGTTTAAGTCTTAAGCCCAAGGACCTTCGGATGTGACCATATTTGGGGATGGGGAACTTTACAGAGGTGATTAAGTTAAAATGAGGCCATTAGGTTGGGCCCTGATCTAATATATGACTGGTGTCCTTTTATGAAAAGAAGAGGATGACCATGTGAGGACACAGGGAGAAGACAGACATCTGCAACCCAAGGAGAGAAGACTTAAGAGACATCAGGCCTGCTGACACCTGTATTTCAGACTTCCAGCCTCGAGAATTGTGAAAAAATACATTTCTGTTGTATAAGCTCCCCAGACAGTGGCACTTTGTTATGGCAGCCTGAGCAAGCTAATACACAGCCTGAAAATATATTGACTCCAAAGTTTTCAAAAACATAAAATGAATAATCATTTTAAAAGCAATAATTAAGAGAAACATCCTTCTAAAAATTCAAGTAATATTATATTCAGCAAAGGCCCTGAATGTGCTTTACTGTGCTTTGAATGAAGTGAATATGGGTCCTTTGCTCTTAAAAGACAGGAAACTGGAAATGAGGCAATGATGTTCCCTCACACCATTTCTCTTTTTTTCTTTTTTTTTTTTTTTATTCAATGAGGAGGGGAGGCAGAGAGATAGACTCTCTCATGCGCCCAGACTGGGATCCACCTTGCAAGCCCACTAGGGGGCACTGATTTGTCCATCTGGGGTGTTGCTCCATTGCCCAGCAATCGAGCTCTTTTTAGTGCCTGAGGTGGAGGCTTTGGAGCCATCCTCAGTGCCCAGGGCCAATTCACTCCAATTGAGCCATAGCTGCAGGAGGGGAAGAGAGAGAGAGGGAAGCAAGAGGTAGAGGGATGGAGAAGCAGATGGGCACTTCTCCTATGTGCCCTGACCGGGAATTGAACCTGGGACATCCACATGCCATGCTGATACTCTATTCCTGAGTCAACCAGCCAGGGCCCCTCATACCATTTCCAATTAACACTGTTCTGAGGTCCCAGCCAGGGAAAAGAAATGAAGGGTTGAGTTTGGAAATGAATAAATTATACTGTGATTATTCACAGATGACATGACTATATGTAGAAAATCCAAAATAGTCTATAGATAAACTATGAGAATAAACAAGTGAACTTAACAAGGTCCCTGAATGCAAGAAATCAATAAACAAAAATCAAAGGTGCATCTACATACTAACTACTAACTAGTGGAAATTTTAAAATTTTCAAATCCCACTTACAGTAGCATCAAAAGAGAGCAAATACTTAGGAATAAGTCTAACAATAGATGTGAAACTAACAAAGAATATACAAAGAATTTGCTACAAATCAGTAAAGAAAAAACTAAGGAACTATACTTCTTTAGGAAAAAAAATGGGCAAAAGATTTGAACAGCTACTTCACAAAAAAGAATATTTAAATGTCCATAAAACATATGAAAAGGTACACAAGGCCATTATTAGTGATTATTAATCTGAGCAATGAGAACCAAAACCACAGTGAAATGTCACCAAGTATCCACCAGAATGGCTCAGATAAAGTGACAGACAACATCAAGTGTTGACTAGGTGAAGGAGCAACCAGAACTCTGCATGTACTACTGGTGGGAGTGTGAATTGCTACAATTACTTGGAAAACAGTTTGATGTCTCTTACAAGTCCCTTCTAGTAGATAACTGACAGAAATATGCAGATGACTCAAATGTCAACAACATTAGAATGGACAAGTAAATAAACCATGGCATACTCTTATGGTGGAAATAAACACAATTATACCCCCCAAAGATTGCTGAATCACACACATACTGTACTGCACAAGAAGTCAGACACAAAAGATCATTCCAGAAAATTAGAGAATTTTAAAAATAGGCAACTAGCCCGGCCAGGTTGCTCAGTAGATAGAGCATCGTCCCGGAGCTCTGAGGTTGCAGGTTTGATCCCTGGTCAGGGCATATACAAGAAGCAACCAACGAGTGCACAACTAAATGGAACGGCTAAGTGGAACAAGGAGTTGATGCTTCTCTCTCTCTCCCTCTTTCTCCTTCTCTCTCTCTCTCCCAAATCGATCAAGGAATTTAAAAAAAGGCAACCCATGTATGGCAATGGAAATGGGATAGCGGTTATCCTTAGGGGGAGTCTCTGTTTCATCTACAAAATGGAATAATAGCTTAAAGAGGTTATTATAAGGATTTTAAAAATCCTATCACCCATGCTGAGCCCATACTACATTTCAGACACTATTTTAAGAGTTTCAGGCCCTGGCCAGTTGGCTCAGCGGTAGAGCGTCGGCCTGGCGTGCGGGGGACCAGGGTTCGATTCCTGGCCAGGGCACATAGGAGAAGCGCCCATTTGCTTCTCCACCACCACCCCCCCTCCTTCCTCTCTGTCTCTCTCTTCCCCTCCCGCAGCCAAGGCTCCACTGGAGCAAAGATGGCCCGGGCGCTGGGGATGGCTCCTTGGCCTCTGCCCCAGGCGCTAGAGTGGCTCTGGTCGCGGCAGAGCGACGCCCCGGAGGGGCAGAGCATCACCCCCTGGTGGGCAGAGCGTCGCCCCTGGTGGGCGTGCCGGGTGGATCCCGGTCAGGCGCATGCGGGAGTCTGTCTGTCTCTCCCCGTTTCCAGCTTCAGAAAAATACAAAAAAAAAAAAAAAGAGTTTCAGGCACTTTTAATTCATCACATCCTTACATCAGCCCTGTGAGGAGGAACCACCAATCCCCAATCACTCTTCCAAAGTTTTTGGACCATCTCAGATTCACAAATAGGATGCTTTCAGATTTTAGAAAGGTACTGTGACCTTACATCTGTTAGGACAGACATTGTAAACAAACAAACAAAAAACAGCAAGTGTTGGTTAGGATGTGGAGAAACTGGAACCCTGTGCACTGTTGGTTGGAATGCAAAATAGTGCAGCCGCTATGGAAAACAGTATGGAGGTTCCTCAAAAAATTAAAAAGAATCACCATAGCCTGACCTAGAGTGGCACAGTGGATAAAGCATCGACCTGGAACACTGAGGTCGCCAGTTCGAAACCCTGCACTTGTCTGGTCAAGGCACATATGGGAGTTGATACTTCCTGCTCCTTCCTCCTTCTCTCTGTCTGTCTGTCTCTCTCTCTCTCTCTCTCTCACTCTCTCTCCTATCTAAAATGAATAAATAAAAAAATAAATAAAAAACTTTAAAAAAAATTATCATCATATGATCCAGCAATCCCACTTCTGGGAATTTATCAAAAAAAAAATCAAAACCATATCTCAAAAATGATATGAGCACTCCCATGTTCATTGTAGTGCTATTCTCAATAGCCAACACTATTCTCAAAAAACCCGAATGTCCATCGACAGATAACTAGATAAAGAAAATGCACCTATCCATACAGTAGAACAGTATTCAGCCTTTAAATAGAAGAAAGCCTCTTGGTCCTAGCCAGTTGGCTCAGTGGTAGAGCATCAGCCTGGCATAACGATGTCCCAGGTTTGATTCTGGGTCAGGGCACACAGGAGAAGTGCATATCTGCTTCTTCACCCCTCCCCCTGTTGCTTCTCTCTCTCTCTTTTCCTCCCACAGCCATGGCTCAATTGGAGCAAGTTGGCCCCAGATACTGAGGATGGCTCCATGGCCTCTGCCTCAGGCACTAAGAAGAGCTCAGTTGCTGAGCAACAGAGCAATGCCCCAGATGGGCAGAGCATCCTCTTTAGTGGGCTTACTGGGTGGATCCTAGTCAGGGTACATGAGAGAGTCTGTCTGCCTCCCCTCCTCTCAAATAAGAAGAAATAAAAAAGAAAAGAAAAAGAATGAATTCTTGTAATGTATATGATTGTCAAGCACTATGCTGTATACCTAAAACTTTCTGAATGTTAACTGTAATTGAAAAATAAAATATAAATAAAAAGGAAATTCTACAATAGGTGACAATGAGGATTAATCTTGAGGACATCACGTGAAGTGAGATAAGCCAGTCACAGAAAGACAAATACTGCATGACCTCACCTACATGAGGGACCCAGAACAGGCAGACTGAAGGGAACAGAGCAGAATGGGCTGTGGAAGGGGACACGCGGAGTGGCTATTTCATGGGCGGGAGTTTCGGTTAGGTAAGATGGATAGATCTGGAGCTCTGCTGCACATGTTCTCTCCAGTTAATACAGCACTGTGCACTTAAAATTTGAGAGGGTAGATCTCATGATAAGTGCTCTTACCACAATAAAATACTTTTTAAAAAATTAAAAGGTGTAAAGCATGAACTGCAAGCATACTCTCTTGCAATAATCAGTCCATTGTATTAGTACAGGTATTTCCACCAGGGAACAGGCTGCTGACTGAGGAACCCCACACCCAACATCATGGGGTCCAAAGGGGAGCCCTAGGGTGCACGGGGACAAGTTACGGGGGAGCATGCTGCCTGGAATGCACATCAGGACCCCAAGAAACCCCTGGAGAGGCTGTTCTTTTTTTGTTTGTTTGGTTGGTTTTTTGGGGTTTTTTTTAAATTCTAATTTATTGTGTTTACATAGATTCTAGTGTCCCCCCGAATGCATCCCCCTCCCCCATGTTCCCATCACCATCCCCCTTCCCCTCCTCCCCACAATGCCCTCCCCCTTTCCCTCCAGGATTTGCTTTTCTGCTCTCTATAACGTTATGTTATGTGTGTATAATTTCACCAATCTCTTTCCCTTTTCTGATCCCTTCCTATCATCCTCTTTCCCTCTGTCTGCTTTCCTTCTGGATCCTTTGATCCCGCCTCTGTCTCTATTCTGCTCCTCAGTTCATATTGTTCGTCGGATTCCTCAGATGAGTGAGGTCATATGATATTTTTCTTTCTCTGCCTGGCTTATTTCACTTAACATAATAGTTTCCAGGTCCATCCATGTTGTCACAAAAGGTAAGATTTCCTTCTTTTTCATGGCCCCATAGTATTCCATTGTGTATATGTACCACAGCTTTTTAATCCACTCGTCCACTGATGGGCACTTGGGCTGTTTCCAGATCTTGGCTATTGTAAACAATGCTGCCATAAACATGTGGGTGCATTTCTTCTTTTGAATCATTGATGTGGTGTTCTTGGGATATATTCCTAAAAGTGGGATGGCTGGATCAAAAGGCAGTTCCATTTTTAATTTTTTGAGGAATCTCCAAGAGGCTGTTCTTTTTTATTTTTTAAATTTATTTATTTATTTATTCAGTTTAGAGAAGAGAGACAGAGAGAAGAGGGGCAAGAAGCAGGAAGCATCAATTACCACACATGCCTTGACCAGGCAAGCCCAGGGTTTTGAACCGGTGACCTCAGCATTCCAGGTCGACACTTGACCCACTGCACCACCACAGGTCAGGCTCCAAGAAGCTGTTCTTAATAAGAACCTGAGGTCCTAAGGGATCCACCCCACAGTGTGGCATTCACATGACAGCCCCAGGATGCTCACCTTGCTCTCTGGCCTACTGAACGGAATCTGCAGCTGGTCCATGGCCTCGATCATGGCCCGCATGGACGCGAAGATATTCTGGTAGACAAGTGGCCGGAAGCCCCTGCGGTCCTCCTCAGAGTAGCCAGTCCCATGGATAATGCGCATCTGCTTGATGAACGTGCTCTTCCCACTCTCACCTGGGCCTGCGGGGACATGCCATGGCTCAGCCTCAGATCCGACCTCCTGGGTTCAAGGCCCCCTGGGCCAAGGCTGCACTGTGGGACCTTGGCAGTGTCTTCACTGCCCTTTGCCTCAGTCTCCTTACCTATAAACCATGGCTTGAGATATGCCCTGCCTGTTCAATGTCGAGGCGAAATAGTTCATTGTGAGGGGCTCCTAGGAGGGGTTTGCCAAATCTAGCTGCTACCTGCTTTTGCACAGCCATGGATTTTTATAGTCTGTGTGTTTTTTCATTTCTGATACTTTTCATGGTTCTGGTTTTTACATTTTAAATGGTTGAAAAGAATCAAAAGAAAGTTGTTTCATATCACGTGAAAATTATATGAATTCAGGTTTCGATGTCTATCATTAAAATTTTACTGGTACCTGACCACACCCATTTGTCTGTGGCTATTTTCTCCCAACAATGGCAGAGTTGAGTAGTCAGACAGAAACTCTCTGACCCACAAAGCTGAAAATATACATATTTTCTAGCAGTCTCTATGCAGAAAAAGTTTGTGGATTATGTCTTAAAGCATGCTTAGATGTAGTAAGAGCTACATTAGTGTTCACTATTATTAGTAATATCAGTGTTTATTATAATTATAATTAATATCATTTGCTATGTTAATCTCAGTTAGAGAAACTTTTATGAAGTAAATAAAATGGAACAAAGAGTGGTTAGGTGACTACTAGCGCTGAATGTTAAGGAAGTCTCTCAAAGGAGGTGACTTGTGGGGTTGAGAGCTGAAGGTTGGGGAGGATGCTTTGTACCAAGATTTGGAGGAAGGACATACCATGCAGAGGGCATGGCCTGTGCAAAAGTCCTGGAGCAGAACTGTGCCTGGCATGTTAGAAGAACCCTGAGGAGGCCTGTGAGGCTGGAGGTGGAAAGAGGGAGGAGGTGCTGGTAGGGAGGGGAGGGGCAGGTTGTGCAGGGCCTTGTGGGAGGACTCGGGCTTTCACCCCAAGGAGGTGGGAGCTCTGGAGGGCTATGAACAGAAGGACAGAACCCAACTCAGGTACTCACATGCACCCTCGTGCGGCTACTGCAGGGGAGGACCATCTGTTGGGGTACCAGGGCAGAGGCGCTGTACTGGTCAAGGTAGGAGATGATGGGGGGGACCCAAGAGCTGGCAAGAAGGGGACATATTTGTGAGATATTTGAGAGACAGAATCAACAGGGCCTTGCTAGGGAAACAAAGTGCAGTCAGGGGCCCTTGCAGGGCCAGCTGCAGAATCAACAGGGCTGAGTGCAAGAGGAAACCACAGGGCCCTCTGGGAGAGGGTGCTGGGTCAGACTGCTCAGGGTGTGTGCACACAAAGCCAGCCCTGGGTTTGTGATATCAATTCTGGAATCTTCAAGGGCCCAGGATCAGAAGCTCAAAGCTCAGCTTCCTGCTGTCTGAGCTCCAGAGCCTCCCTCCCTCTTTTTGCTTCTGTTTTCTGTCTGTAAAATGGGTGTGATAGCCAGACAGGAGGTACAAGGCTTGTAGTAGCGTTCTCCAACATTTGGTCACCCTGCCTGACTCCTGAGGCACACAGGTGTGGGGCTTTTTTAGTGACAGGAGTGAGTATCACTGCAGGAGGAACTGGGAAAGCAGCAAAAAGGGAAGGGGTGGCCTGGTTGGAGCCCAGAAAAAGGAAATGGGAACAGAGGAAAGGGAGCAGGGAGGAGCGTGGAGTGTGAGAGGCAAAGAGAGGAGGGCGCTACCTTGCATCACCCCTCAGAGAATCCTGTCCCCTGCCCACTCCCAGCACATCTGAGGGTAAGTAGAGCAGATCTGAAGTGGCACCAAGTCCACTGGAATTGAGGTCTAAGAAGGAGATGCTTTTGGCCCTGGCCAGTTGGCTCAGTGGTAGAGCGTTGACCTGGTGTGCAAGTCCTGGGTTTGATTCCCAGCCAGGGCACACAGGAGAAGTGCCCATTTGCTTCTCTACCCCTCCCTCTCTCCTTCTTCTCTGTCTCTCTCTTCTCCTCCCACAGCCAAGACTCCATTGGAGCAAATTTGGCCCGGGCGCTGAGGATGGCTCCATGGCTTCTGCCTCAGGTGCTAGAATGGCTCTGGTTGCAACAGAGCAATGCCTCAGATGGGCAGAGCATCACCCCCTGGTGGGCATGCCGGGTGGATCCCGGCCAGGCACATGCGGGAGTCTGTCTGACTGCCTCCCCGTTTCTAACTTCAGAAACAAAAAAGAAAGAAAGAAAGAAAGAAAGAAAGAAAGAAAGAAAGAAAGAAAGAAAGAAAGAAAGAAAGAAAGAAAGAGATGCTTTTGTGTTGCAGTAAAGGACATTAGTGGGGAAACTGGGAAGGCGAGAAGGTGTGAGGCAGGTATGCTGTGCTGAAAGCATCATGTGTGCTCATTGCCAGCTTTTGGTCGTGGTCCTGGGGGTCCTGCTTTGTAGTGAGACTCAAACCCACTCAAGTATTTTTTTTTTTTTGTATTTTTCTGAAGCTGGAAACAGGGAGGCAGTCAGACAGACTCCCGCATGTGCCCGACCAGGATCCACCCGGCACGCCCACCAGGGCGCGATGCTCTGCCCATCCGGGGCATCGCTCCTTTGCGACCAGAGCCACTCTAGCACCTGAGGCAGAGGCCACAGAGCCATCCTCAGCGCCCGGGCCAACTTTGCTCCAATGGAGCCCTGGCTGCGGGAGGGGAAGAGACAGACAGAGAGGAAGGAGAGAGGGAGGGATGGAGAAGCAGATGGGCGCCTCTCCTGTGTGCCCTGGCTGGGAATCAAACCCGGGACTTCCACATGCCAGGCTGATGCTCTATCACTGAGCCAACCGGCCAGGGCCCCACTCAAGTATTTAGAGATAAAAAAGCCATCTGGTGGTTCTGGCTGGTTGGCTCAGCAGTAGAGCATCAGCCCAGTGTGTGGAAGTCCTGGGTTCGATTCCTGGCCAGGGTACACAGAAGAAGCGACCATCTGTTTTTCCACACCTTCCCCTTCTCTCATTCTCTCTTCTCTTCCCACAGCGATGGCTCAGTTTGAGCAAGTTGGCTCTGGGCAGTGAGGATGGCTCCGTGGCCTCACCTCAGGCACTAAAATTGCTAGTTGCCAAGCAACAGAGCAGCTGCCCCAGATGGGCAGAGCATTGCCCTTAAGGGGCTTGCCAGGTGGATCCTGGTCAGGGGTATGTGGGAGTCTGTCTCTGCCTCCCTGCCTCTCACTTAATAATGATAATTTTTTAAAAAGGCATCCAATCTGCAACAAAATGGTTCAGAAAAAATGAATATGTATGTATTCAATATATAAATGTATAGTAAATAAATTATAGCTATAATCATGCATAAATTATAAGTAGGTACACAAATACTTACATGTAGCATATACAAGTGTGTACACATTTGGGGGTAGAAGAATAAAAGAAATGTGGTAAAATGTTAATCATTGCAGAAGAATCCAAGCACAATTTTTCTGTAAGTCTGAACACATTTCAAAATAAGTTAAGAGGCCCTGACCAATTGGCTCAGCAGAGTGTTGGCCCGGTGTGTGGATGTCCTGGGTTCGATTCTCTGTCAGGGCACACAGGAGAAGTGACCATCTGCTTCTCCCACCTCCCCCTTTCTCCCCCTCTACCCTCCCACAGCCATGGCTCCATTGGTTTCAGTGCATCAGCCCCAGGTGCTGAGGATAGCTCCAAGAAGCCTCCACCTCAGGTGCTAAAAATAGCTTGGTTGCAAGAATGGCCCGGATGGGTAGATAATCGGCCCCAGACAGGGATTGCCAGGTGGATCCTGGTTGGAGTGCATGTGGGAATCTGTCTCTCTATCTTCCCTCCTCTCACTTGGAAAAGAAGGAAAAAAAAGAAAGACAAAAGACAACTCTAAATGCAATGTGAAGTGCTGGATTGGATACTGGAACCAAAAAAAGGGCCTTCATGGAAAAGACAGTCAAATCATCCAATCCACTGTCTGGAATTTAGTCAACAGTGATGTGACAGGAAGCATCCCATGACAATGATGCTGCATGGTCCTATGAGACATGAACGTGAGGGTAAGCTGTTTAGCAGTAGGGTAACTCTGTGTACTATCTTTACAACTTTTCTGTACATCTAAAATTGTTCCCAAATAAACCCTGGCCGGATGGCTCAGTTAATTAGAGCGTCGTCCCAATACACCGAGGTTGCAAGTTTGATCCCCATTTAGGGCACATACAAGACTCAACCAGTGAGTGTATAGATAAGTGGAACAACAAATTGATGTTTTTCTCTCTCCCTTCCACTCTATCATCAATAAAAAAGTTTTAATAAAATAAAATTATTTCCAAATGAAAAGTTTTCTTAAAAAAAAAACAACAACAAAGACCGTGACCAGGTGGCTCAGTGGATAAAGAAAGCATTGTCCTAGTGTACCAAGGTCACAGGTTCAATCCCCAGTCAGGGCACATAGGAGAAGCAATCAGTAAGTAAACAACTAAATGGAACAATTAAGTGGAATGAGTTGATGCATCTCTCTCCCTTTCCTTTTTCTCTATCTCTATCTCTCCCTTCCTCTCCATCTCTCTCTCTCTCTTTCTCAAATAAATGGGGGGGAAAAACCCTACAAGTCTCCCAGGTCCATAATCTAAAGCTTTCCAAATTGGGGTCATATGTGTCTCAGATTCAGGAATTTCTTAGATTTCAGGAAGAGAACATGCCAAGCTCACTAAATATTCCGGAAGTGAAACATCTGAATGTCAGAGTCAGCAATATAAACCCACAGCCTTGCTTCCCACTTAGAAACCTGGGGAGACATCCCATCTTCAAAAGTTTGGCAATTAGGGGATGGCAGAAGTGGCTGAGACCACGTGCCCTTGAGAGTTGACAGCATGAAGCACCAGCTCACCTGATCCTCACGCAAGAGAAGGATGACCTTTGGCCCCACTTTTCAGGTAGGAAAATTGAGTTCCAGATCTGTTGAGGGGACTGCCTTGGGTCATGCAGCTGGTGAGTGGCCAAGCTGAGACTCAGACCCAGTTCTGTCTGAGTCCAGAGCTCATGGGCTTTTTAATTACCATATTGAAAGTTTCCCAGGTGCTGCCTAAATAATAATGATGATAATAATAATAACAATGGCATCATCATCATCACAGCAACCATAATTTAACTCTTGGCATCTTCCAGGATGGAGGCCAAGGTGCTCTGTGCATGTCTTTAGTCAATCCACGTAAAATTCCTGCTGTTTTCCCATGTACAGAGGAGACATGGGCTCAGAGAGGTGAAGTGCCTTTCCCAGGGTAACACAGCTAGTGGAGAAGCAGAAGATTAAAGTCAAGACCTTATGAGTCCTTCACCCACAGAATGGGACATGGTGAGTCTGGTAAGTCAGACATCATCAAAATATCAGTTAACATGACAATTCTACAGATGCTCAGAAGCTGAATTACACCACTGGGTGCTGCTGGAGACAGTACTGAGACCTATGTGGTAGGGGACTGTATACTTTAACCCCTCTCTCGGTTGCATTCCTACTCTCAGACCTCAGGTCTCAACCAAAAGTATAGAGAACAGAAGTCTCAGGAGGCAACAGTTAACTATGTTGCGATGCACTGATTTTTTTTCTCTTCTCTTCTGTTTTATTAAAGAAAAAAAAATTCTGGTCTCCACCCACACTATGAATTTGGTGACTCATGAATGAGTCACAACCTGAATTCTGAATAACTCAATGGGTGAAAACCTGTATTTGCAACCCATGCATGTCCTGAAGCCACTAAGGGACCTAGGACCTCTCCAGCCCATGGCTCCTGGTCTGCATCAAAAACCCCCCAACATGCGGCTGGGGGCTGGGGGCTGGGGGACAGCTGCATCCATCTAGGGAGGCCTCACAGCCCAGACAGGAAGTGATACTTCTGCTTGGATGGATGAGGAAGCGGAACCCAGCAGACACCCAGAGGAGTTGGGCCAAACCCCGGGCATCACAAGACAGCATGTGGCTCCTGCCATTGGGATGGCAGCCTCAGTCCCTGACCGCCCTTGGAGACAGGGTTCCTGGGGTATAGGAGCCAGTCTGGGCAGCAGGGGGTGAGGGCAGGTGGCTTAGCTTTTATACTCAGCTCCGGCTCAGGCTGGCCCCGACCCAGACCAATGCTGCCACCTCCCTGGGCCTAAGTTTCCCCATCTGTCATTGGGATTCTGTGGCTTTTCTCTCCTGAGGCATGTTCACAGGGTAGTCAAACACACAGACTTGGCAGTAGAACTCTAGGTTCTGATCCTGGCTGTGTGAACTTGGGCAAGTCACTTCACCTCTCTAGGCCTTTGTTTCTCTAGGGTTATAGACAGAGTTGGTGTCATTCTGACATTTCCCCCTCCCCAACATGGTGATCATTTCCTGTCAGGGACAGGTACCGCCACCCAACCCTCCAGCCCCTTGGCATTCATCCTCAAAAGGCTCAGCAAATCTCCAAGAAAACAAAACTTTTGGATTTAATTCCTGTTTTCAAGAAGGGAGAAAGGTGTGGAGGAAGATGTGTTCTCAGAACAGGGATGGGGGTGGTCGAAACCAGTCCACAGGGCTGTCCACAGGATGACCATCAGTACTTGGGTACACAGACAACCTTCTCTCCCTACTCCTTTCCCTATACCAGCAGAAGGGGCTAGCTGTGCAGTGGTCAGAGTGGTGTGGGGCAAGGGACCTTCTCAGCTCCAGAAAGAGAAATCACCCCTGAATCAGGATTGATTGATTCATTCACTCACTGAGGCATCTACCATATGTCAGATTCATTGTCCTTCTCGGCTAGATGCTGGGGGCACAGGAGTGTCTCCACCCTTGTCTTGTTAGCTGTATAACTATAGAGGCAGACAATAAACAAGTAAACACCTAAGAGTGTCAGCGAGTGAGTGCTATGAAGAAAAGTCAAGCAGAGGATAGAGAAAGATGGGGTTGTCTGTGTAGCAAAGGAATTCAGAAAAAACTTCTCTGAGGAGGTAATAGTTGAGCTTAGACCTGCCTTGAGTGAGTGTGCCATTCATGCAAAGGCTTGGGAGACAATGAGAGCTCTTGGCAGGGAGAATAGGAAGTGCAAAGGCCCTGAGGTTCAGATAAATGAACTTAAATGTGCAAGGAATGCAAGCAATGAATTACTAACATTGATAAACCCTGAGTCTGATGAATGAAGAAAAAAATCTGAAGATAAAGAATTAAAGAGGGGATATCACTACAGACCCTGCACATACAAAAAAGATGTCAAAGGAATGTTATAAACAATGTTATGCCCATAAATGTAACTTTTTTGAAGAAATGGACAAATTCTTCAAAAGGTATCAATAACCAAAGCTCACTTAAGAATAAATAGATAGCTTAAATAGCCCTATTTATTAAAAAATAATAGAGGGGAGGAGGAGGGAAGTGAAGAGGGACAAATATACCATGATAGAAAATGATTTGACTTTGGGTGACAGGCACACAATGCAATCAACAGTTCAAATGCTACAGAGATGTTCACCTGAAACCTATATACTCTTATTGATCAGTGTCACCCCATTAAATTTAACTTTAAAAAAATTAAATAATGTTAATATATTACATATTATTATTAATATATAATAACCTATTTGTTAAAGAAATAAAATAGCGATAACTATTAAATTCTTTTTAATATTATTTATCAATTGGTTTTAGAGAGAGAGGAAGGGAGAGAGAGAGAGAAACATTGATTTGATGTTCCACTTATTTATGCATTCTTTTGGTTGATTCTGTATGTGCCCTGACCGGGGATCAAACCTGCAATTTGGTGTATCAGGATGATGCTCTAACCAACTGAGCTACTTGGCCAGGACAAAACAATTAAATTCTTATTAAAAACTTTCCAGGCTCACTGATGATTTTACCACATGTTTAAGGAAAACATGAAAATATTCAATGAAGAGCAGAGAAGCCAGGTGGCTGCAGCTGAAATACATTGCTCACAAAAATTAGGGGATCAGGAAACATGCAGATTCTAGTACTTTCAGCCTTTTGTATAGTGCATTTTCACCAATGAAATAAAAGTTGGTTTTGCATCTCATTTGCATAATTGAACAACTTTCTTTGACTTGTCGTTTGCTTTTCTGATGTTCTTGTTTAATTTAAAAAACCAAATGCTTCTTTCTTTTTATTACTTCATATCCATTTTGAAATATCCCCTAATTTTTGTGAGCAGTATATTATGGCCAGTAGACAAAGCTGGGGTCTGAGAGGTCAAGGGTGGCCAGAATTTGAATTTTATGTGATGCTAGCTCTTCTTGGAAAAATAAACGGGGGGGGGATTTTTTTTACCTAGTTCAGCAAGAGGGAGCAATGTTAGAAGTTAGAAGGCCCCTCTATTAAGGTGCAATTCCTGGGGGTTTAGGGTTCCCACTTTCTTTCTTCTCTCCACACCTTGGGGCTTCACACTGAGCAAGGGAAGAAACAGGTGACTATATAGACAACCAGCCTCTCTGACCTGAGCCAGGCAGATGTGACTTCAGGATACCTGAGACCTTTCCCAGCCCCCAACCCGTGGCTTGGGGAGCCCTGGAAGGCCCTTGAAGCCTGGCATTCCTGGGGCCATACACAGGGCAAAGTGGTTGGAGGAGTGGACACATGTGAACGACAAGACTTGAGGTTTCAGAGGTCACAATCTGCTGCCCTTCAAGTCACCCCTACTTTATCTGGTTTAATTTTTCTCTTTGATCTTCTAGCTGCCAGAAATTATTTTATCTGCTTATTAGTTTATAGGCTTAATGTCTATCTCCTTCACCAGAAGATAAGGTCCATGGAAGTAGGGACAATTTTCATCTCCTTTGCCACTGTGTCCCAGGAGTTATTCAATATACCTTGAATGTATGAATGAATGAATCAATCAATGAATCAATCAATCAATCAGAACCAGTTAACAATGCTCTGCCCACAAAACTCATACTAATAAACCTCCAGAACCTGGGTCAAGCCCTCCTGCTGGCTGATGTGGCAGGGAGAGAGGAACTGGAGGGCCATCTGGAGATGAAAGGAGAGGCCAGGGCTCACTGGCTTGGGCTGGCGGCAGACCTGAGCTTATGGTTCCCTTCCCATGACACAGAGCCGGTAGGGCGGGGTGGGCTGCCAAGCTGGAGCCAGCCCAGCCAGGCTGCTCTGCCAGGCTACCTCTGTTCTTGTAGATGCTCTGCAAGGTGGCTGGGCCCATGTTTGGACTAAAGAGGACCTCTTTGTGCCTCAGTCTTCTCATCCGGCAAGTGAGTTCCCAGGTTCTCCCACCCATGGGGGCAAGGACCCTCTCCTCCAGCCTTCTTTCCTCTGCCTACCTGCCAGGTCCTTGACTCACCCAGAAGCAGCAGCTTCAGCTCCCCTCGGTCCCGCTTCTTCTGTTCCAGGAGGATCTTGTTGATCTCCTGGTCAATTCGGGCAGCCGTCTTCTCATCCTCTGTCAGGCACCAGGGGCAGCAGTGCCAGGTCAGCGACCGGGCCATGATGCGGGGCCTCAGAAGGCACAAGGCAGCATGGTCCCAGCCCCCTGGGAGGGCACCCCCACCTGGCCAGCTCCGGGCAGCCAAGTGCTAGGAGATTGCCCTCTTCTCTTCTCGGGGGTCCCCTCCCTGCCCCGGAACCCTCTACTTCCTGGCCTCAGGCACCCAGGCAGCCCAGCTCTGAGAGGCCTGAGTGCCAGACACAGGGCAGTGAGGGAGGAGAGGGAGGAGCAGAAGAAGGGGTGCAGAAGCTCAGGGCACCCCGCCCATCTTCAGACCTGCCTGGCCCGGCCTAACAGGTTAACTGTGGCAGAAAGGAGGATAGGTAAGTGCCCCTGGGGAGGGCGGGGCAGCTTGAGGAAGGGCCCTATGCAGTCTGGGTCTCGAAGCTGGCTGGGCCTTCTTCCTCATTCTGGAGAAGGAGTGGACGCCATCCTCCCTGGGCCCCTGACCCCGCCCCAGACTGTCCCCAGGCCCATCCCCCAGCAAACCTGCTCTGAGCCAATTAGGAGCCATCCTGAGTACCAACAATGAAGGAAGGGCGGCACCTACTGTTTGAACTGTTTGCCTGTGTCATCTTGTTTCACAAGCACTTCACCCCAGAGTTACTGCTATCTCCCCCATGTACAGATGAGTAAACTGAGGCACAGACTATGATGGGACCAGACAGGGCCCAGAGCTGGCTCTCACCCATGGGTCCCCGGGTCTAAACACTAACCAGGCAGCTTTGGGGAGAGCCATTTATTCTTCTGGCAAACACTGAGCACCTACTGTGTGCCAGGCATTCTAGGCGCTACAGGAAACGAAATTACAAAACCCCTGAGCCTTTTGCCTAGCATTCTAGTTAGAGAAACAAGTAAGGAAAGTCATTAAAAATATATATATATATTTGAGCCTGTTGGATAGCAATGCATTCTGAGCAAAAAAATTAAGGGGGTCTGGAGAAGAGATGGTGGGCTCGAGCTCCGGCTTTACAGGGGGCGTCAAGGAAGGTCACACTGACCAGATGGCCTCGGGAACCAGGAGGAGACACTGAATGGGCAGCCTAAGCAAGGGAGGACCTTGTGAGTTGACCAGCGGGTCAAGGCCTCCTGCCCTTGGGATATACAAAATAGGACAAGGACGCAGGGGTAAACATATGTCTGCTTCCTGACTCGCACAGCAAAGGGAGGATTACAATTTATCTTCTGTCCAGAAGATCTTGACTGTTTCTGGGCGCAGAATCCTCTTTGAGAGGTTCTTGAAAGTTCTGGAACACCGCTCCACTAAAGATACATAATTCAAGGGCCTCTGGAGCCCTCACAGATGGTATTAGCAAGGCTCAGAAAGGATGAGGAGTGCCCGAGGTCACATAGTAGCAACTGTCACCCTCCCCTAAGCCCCAGTCATCACAAAGGTGAAGTTTTCTTTGCCGTTGAATTATAATGAATGGCAGATGGGAAATTTGATAAGGCCCCCACCACCCACCTCAGTCAGGTCACTGGGGCAGGCAGGAACTATCATTCCAATCCAGCTGCTCACCCCCAGCCCAATGGCCCTGAGAGGTCAAGGTGACTTCCCTGCCAGGCAGGTGAAAGAAAGCAGAGATCAGTCTGAGCTGCACAGCGCCCAGGAGGATAGCACGGAACAGGAACAGAAATAACCAGCTCTGCAAAACCAGGAGACCAGGCTGAGTCAGAGGCCAGAGAGCGGACAGAAATGCAGAGAGGCCCAAGAACATGAAGGCCACCCTCTCTGGGCATCTCCCAAAGAGGCACCAGTCCCAGCACATCACAACAGGATCAGATGTGAGGCCCTGGTCTAACACCTTCCGTGGTCCTTACTGGTCTCAGAGAAACGACCCGTCCTGACCTGTGGTGTCACAGTGCATAAAGCATCGACCTAGAATGCTGAGATCATCGGTTTGAAACCCTGAGCTCACTCACTTGGTCAAGGCACATATGTCAAGCAACTACTACGAGCTGATGCTTCCCACTCCTCCTCACCGTTCTCTCTCTCTCTCTCTCCTCTTGCTAAAATGAAGAAGAAAGAGAAAGAGAAGAAGTTAGACCCCTGCTAGGGCTGAGCCTCTGTGAATTTCTCCAGTTTCAAAACAAATCTTCCTTCCAGTTCCCTGAAAAGGGGAGCTGGTTCCTCTCCACATACAGTACCAGGTGCCAGTGGGGACATTTGTCACACATTATTAGTTCATTAGAGAGTAGCAGGGTGAGCTTGCGTGCATGTTTGAAACACACACACACACACACACACACACACACAATGCATGAAACATGAGTATATAACCTAATCAGTTCTTGTGAATCCAATAGCCATGTGAGCCCCAGCCAGGACAAGACCAAGGGCATCAAATGCATGAGGGTTCCCAGATACCCTTTCCAACAGAAACTGTCTCCTTCCACCCGGCTCACAACTGCTCTGACTACTAGTGTTTTTATATTTGGGGGTTACTTTTCTGGAGTAAGACTCTTTTTTATTTTTTATTTTATTTTATTTTATTTGTATTTTTCCACAGTGAGAAGGGGTGGGCGGCAGACTGATAAGACTCCCGCATGTACCCAACCAGGATCCACCCGGCATGCCCATCAGGGAGCAATGCTTAGCCCCTCTGAGGCGTTGCTCCTCTGCAACCAGAGCCATTCTAGCGCCTGAGGCAGAGGCCATAGAGCCATCCTCAGCGTCCAGGCCAACTTTGCTCCCATGGAGCCTTGGCTGCAGGAGGGGAAGAGAGAGACAGAGAGGAAGGAGAGGAAGAAGGGTGGAGAAGCAGGTGGGCGCTTCTCTTGTGTGCCCTGGCCAGGAATCGAACCTGGGACTTCCACACGCTGGGCTGATGCTTTACCTCTGAGCCAACCTGCCAGGGCTTTATTTTGTTTTTTATTTTTTAATTTTAATTTTTTTATTTATTTATTTTTTGGCAGAGACAGAAAGAGTGACAGATAGGGACAGACAGACAGGAAGGGAGAGAGATGAGAAACATCAATTCTTCGTTGCGGTTCCTTAGTCGTTCATTGATTGCTTTCTCATATGTGCCTTGACCACCAGGGCTACAGCAGACCTAGTGACCCCTTGCTCAAGCCAGCGACCTTGGGCTTGAGCTGGAGCCTTGCTCCAGATGAGTCCGCACTCAAGCTGGAGAGCTTGGGATATCGAACCTGGGTCCTTCCGCATCCCAGTTTGACGCTCTATTCACTGCGCCACCGCCTGGTCAGGCTATTTTTTAACTCTACATGGTGTTGTCTTTGCTTTCTTTGGTGTTTGGTTCTGTGAGTTTTAACACATGTACAGAGTCATGTAAATTATCAGCAAAAGAGTGGACAGAATATAGTCCCTCCCTCTGAAAAAACTCCCTTCTTTGTAGTGTTAGACCCTCACTCACCCCACCCCTAGCCCTGGAGCTCATTGATCTGCTCTTTGTTGCTATGATTTTTTAACTCTTTTTGAGAATGTCATGCAAATGGAATCATACATGATGTGGCCTTTAAGACTGGCTTCTTTCACTTAGCATTTGGAACTTGTCTATGCAGCTGGGTGCATGAGGTGCCTATCCCTGCTGAATAGTTTTTTGTTGTGTGTGTGCATCACCATTCAACCACAAAAGGACGTCTGGGTTGTCTCCAGAAGCTATTGTGACTAGTGCTGTTGTAAACACACATGTTCAAGTCTTGTACAAACAACCATTTCTCTTGGTTAAATTCCTACAAATGGGATTGTTGGGTCCTTGGATAACTGTATGTTTAACTTGGTAAGAAACTGCTGAACAGCTTCTCAAATTGGCTCCATCATTTTGCATCCCACCAGTGATGTTTGAGAGTTCTGGCCTGCTGCATCCTCACCAGCACTTGGTGTTGTCCATATTTTCTACTTTAGCCAGTGGTGTCTTATTGTGGATTTAGTCAGCATCTCCCAATTAATGATGTTCACATGCTATCCATATTTTCTTTAGTGAAGTGTCTACTTCACCACTTAACTTTTACCATTTCTTTTGTACATTGTTTCCCCATTATTGTATTGTGAGAATTCTTTATACAGTATATTCTGAATACAAGTCCTTTAACTGGGTATGTTGTTTGAAAATATTCTCTCTCGGCCTATAACTTGGCTTTTCATCCTCTCAACTGTGTCTTTTGTGAAACAAAAGATTTTTAATTAAAAAAAAATTTTGTTTCCATTGCTCTGGCCTGATAGCTTGGTCAGTTAGAGCATTGTCCCAAAGTGCAGATGTTGCTTGTTCGATCCCTGGTCAGGGCACATACAGGAACAGATCGATGTTCCTATTTTTTAGCTTCCTCTCTTGCTAAAATCAATGAAAAAAATTTTTTCCATTGATTTGAAAGGAAAAGAAAGAGGAGAGGAGAAGAGAGAGAGGAAGAGAGAGGGAAAGAGGGACAGACAGGGATAGACAGATAGGAAGGGAGAGAGATGAGAAGCATCATCTCATAGTTGTGGCACCTTAGTTGTTCATTGACTGCTTTCTCATACTTCTTTGACTGGGGGGGGGTTCCAGCCAAGCCAGTGACCCCTTGCTCAAGCCAACGACCTTGGGCTCAAGCCAGCGACCATGAGATCACGTCTATGATCCCACGCTCAAGCCAGTGACCCAGCGTTCATGTTGGTGAGCCCACACTCAAGCCGGCAACCTCAGGGCTTTGAACCTGGGTCCTCAGCACCCCAGGCCAACGCTCTAGCCACTGTACTACTGCCTTGTCAGATGTTCCTATATACTTTTTTTTTTCTTAAGTGAGAAGTGAGGAGGTAGAGAGACAGATTCCCTCATGTGCCCTTACTAGGATCCACCCAGCAAGCCCACTACTGAGTGATGCTCTGCCCATCTGGAGCCTCTGTTCTGTTACTGGGCAACCAACCTATTTTAGCACCTGAGGTGAGGCCATGGAGCCATCCGCAGTGCGCAGGCCAACTTGCTCCATGGCTGCAGAAGGGGAAGAGAGGGATATGAAGTGGGGAGAAGCAAATGGTTGCTTCTCCTGTGTACCCTGACCGAGAATCAAACCCAGGATATCCACATACCAGGCTAACATTCTACCACTGAACCAACTGGCCAGGGCAGATGTTCTATATTCTTGCTAATATTCTGTCTGCTCATCCCATTGAGTGCTGTGGGGAGTGCTGAAGAATAATTGTAGATTTGTCTATTTCTCTTTTCAGTTTTACTATATTTTGCTTCATACATTTTGTGGATACACATTTAGGTCTCGGTGAATTGATTCTCTTGTTTTGTTTTGTGTTTTGTATTTTTCTGAAGTGAGAAGCAGGGAGGCAAAGAGACAGACTCCTGTGTGCACCAACCAGGATCCACCTGGCAAGCCCACTAGGAGGCAATGTTCCACCCATCTGGAGTGTTGCTCTGTTGCAACGATAGCCTTTCTAGCGCCTGAGGCGGAGGCCATGGAGCCATCCTCAGTGTCCGGGCCAACATTGCTCCAGTGGAGCCTTGGCTGCTGGAGGGGAAGAGAGAGGTAGAGAGAAAGGAGAGGGGAAAGGGTGGAGAAGCGGATGGGCGTTTCTGTATGCCCTGGCTGGGAATCGAACCCAGGACTTCCACACGCTGGGCCGACCCTCTACTCTGAGCTGAGTCAACCGGCCAGGGCCTAATTGATTCTCTTATTTACTGTCCCTCTTTACTTTTTTGCTTTTCTTTATAAATTTGCAACCAAACTAAGTAAACCTAAACATAGTATTTAATTTCTGCCATTTAAAAATTTTTTATTTATTTATTTATTTTTACAGGGACAAAGAAAGAGTCAGAGAGAGGGATAGATAGGGACAGACAGACAGGAATGGAGACAGATGAGAAGCATCAATCATCACTTTTTTGTTGTGACACCTTAGTTGTTCATTGATTGCTTTCTCATATGTGCCTTGATCACAGACCTTCAGCAGACTGAGTAACCCCTTGCTCGAGCCAGCAACCTTGGGTCCAAGCTGGCGAGCTTTTTGCTCAAGCCAGATGATCCCATGCTCAAGCTGGCAACCTCAGGGTCTCGAACCTGAGTCCTTCTGCATCCCAGTCTGACGCTCTATCCACTGCACAACCACCTGGTCAGGCGTAATTTCTATCATTTTTAAACTTGATATAAATGGAACTGCGCAAGATGAATTCTGGTGTGTTTGGTTTCTGCCTATCACTTATTGCAATTGTACAATAAATCCACACTGGTGTACATGGTTGTAGTTCATTTATTCTCATTGCGTTATCACTATTTTCTAAAATTAGATATAATTCACATATTTATCTATTCACCCATTCTTTTTTCTTATTAGTACTTTTGTTTATTTTTTAATTACATATAATTGACATATATTAGTTTTAGGTGTACAACACAATGGTTCAATATTTGTATACACTGTGAAATGATCACCACAGACCACACAGTTACAATCTTTTTTCTTGTGATGAACTTTCTTGCAACCTTCAAAAGTTACAGTATTATTACCTCCTGTCACCGTGCTGTACTAGTTGTCCACTCGGCTGTTGAGGGGCACTTGGTTAAACATCAGTTTAAGGCAGAAATGAGCAGGACAGCTATGAACTTTTGGTCCATGCTTTTTGGTGACCATATGTGACCTTCTGTGGATGAATAGTCAATTGTGAAACTGCTGGGTTATAAGGTATTTCCCAGATATTAGCTATCTTTTGCCAAAATGCATACGCTAATTTACAACCCAATTAGCTCTGGGGAGTTCTTATAAAACTAGATTTTTTCCAACCCAAAGACTCTCTTTTATTCAGAAGAGATGCACTCTTTGCAGCTTCTCTGTTATTAAATATGTCCCTTCTGTTTAATGAAGAATAGGATATTTACATTTTTTTTCAAAGTACCTCCCACTCTTCAGCTGATGGGATTGTTTTCCACTGACGGCCATAGCTGTGTCTCTCCCTGGACCCTGCCCTTGGCCACTCCAGGGGTGGCCCAAGGCTGGAGTACAAAGGCCCGCCCTCTTCCTCTTATTAATTGATGAATTATTTATTTGGATGAGGCAAAAAAGTCTCCATCCAGTAATTCCACCTCTGTGTATATATCCAAATGAATAGAAAGCAGGGACTCAGACAAGTATTTGATTGTATACCATGCTCACAGCAGCATGATCCACAGTAGCCAAAAGACGGAAGAGACTAAGTGTCCATCACTGGCCAGCAGGGCCAGATTCCTAAATATAAGTCCCTGGCTCAAAAGATTTTTTGTCTTGAAATTCTCCTAATTTGAAATAAGGACCTGTGTTTTCTTTTTGCCCAGACCCCACCTGGCTGGACAGGTCACAGCTAATGCTAATACCCAGGAAGCTCTGGCATCCCATTAGGGCAAGGGGCTGATTTCTCCCTGCCTCAGTTTCTGATATGAAACTGAAGTGATGACAGGACCTCCCTCCACCCTTGCAGATGTCTGGTAGAGCAAGCAGGTGGGTGGGACACATGTCCAGCCCTAGCTAGACATAAAGGGTATGAAGTCTAGCTGACATCCTGGTGCACAGGCAGTCTCAGCCAGTTTCCCTTCCCAAATCGATTGCTCAAATCCAGCTTTTTCCTACTGAGGCTTCACTAACTTCAGCCCCCATCATTTCCCACCTGGAACAGATGAGTATCCTTCAACCTCTTTCCAAGTTCCCATCCTCGCCCCCCACACTGTTCTCCCCACTTCAACCACCAGAGGGCACCTGTGAACACCGAAGCCAGGTCCTGTCCTGTTCTGTGCACAGCCCTCCAGCCCACCTATCTCCCTCAGACTAAAACCCTAAGTCCTCTCCATGACTCACAAGGTCCTGCACGACCTGCCCCATCTCCTCCCTGCCCTCACTACCTCCCTCTCTCCCCTTTGCTCACTCTGTGCCAGCCGCATGGATATTTTTTCAACATGCTAGACACAGTCCTGCTCCCCGGCTTCTGCATGGGCTATTTCCTCTGCCTGGAAAAGCTCTTCCTTCAGGTCACACAGCATGGGTTCCTTCCCTTCATGTCTTCCAGGATCCTACTAGTATGCCACCTTCTCAGAAAGGTCTTTCCTGAAAAGCCTGACTAGCCACTATTGCTCATCCCACTTCCCTGCTCTTTTTCTTCAGAGTAAGTCATGGAGACAAGGACTGTTCCCCCCCCCCCAGGCCTGCTGTATCTGTAGGCCTAGGACAATGTCCGGCACACAGGGGGACTTCAAGGCACATCCCGCTGGTGAACGAGTAAATAAAACTGGAGGATGGGGAGAAGTTGGGATCCTTGTACACGGCTGTGGGGATGGGAAATGGGGCAGCTGCTGTGAAAACAGGAGAGCAGTCCCTCAAAAAGTTAAACATAAGGGTTTCCATATGACCCAGAAACTTCCCTTGAGTATTTATCCAATAGAATTGAAAGCAGGAACTCAGAGGTGTGCACGCCCATGTTCACAGCAGCATTATCCACATCGGCCAAAAGGTGGAAACCACCCAAGTTTCTATGGACTATGGATGGACAGTGTGGTCCATCCAGACAAGGGGCTACTGTTTAGCCTTAAAAAGGAAGGACAGCCTGACCTGTGTGGTGCAGTGGATGGTGTCGACCTGGAACACAGAGGTTGTCAGTTTGAAACCCCAGGCTGGCCCAGTCAAGGCACGTACGAGACTATGAGTTCATGCTTCCTGCTCCTGCCCCCTTTCTCTTTCTCTCTCAAAGCAATAAATAAAATCTATTTTAAAAAATGACATGCTGTCACCTGCTACAACATGGATGAATCTTGAGGACATTATGCTGAATAAGTCAGACAGAGGACAGTGTAATTTCAATCACACGAGGTCCCTGGAGGAATCAGATTTATAGAAAGTAGATGGTGGGTGCCAGGAGACTAGTATTTAATGGGACAGTTTCAGTTTGGGAAAATGAGGAAGTTCTGGAGATGGATGGTGTGGATGGTAACACCACAATTTGAATATACTTAATGCCACTGAATTGTGCACTTACAAATGGTTAAGATGGTCAATTTTATGCTGTATTTACTTAATATTCTTAGAAAAGAAAAAAATAACAAGACTGCAGAGAGCCTGCTGTCCAACATCTTCAGTTTACAGAAAGGTGAGGCTTTGTCTTCTCAACATCTGACTTTGAGTGGCATGCTGGTCCCTGCCCCAAAAAGGAGATGCTTCTCTTGCAGGATGCTCCAGGCCTCAAGACAAATGAACCTGAAGTCAAGGGTCAGATAGGACCTCAGAGCAGAAACTCAGGGACCCTGGTCCCAGCCCAGGGCAGACCTCCCCAAGGAACCTATGGCCATGATTCCTGTGAGCTCAGACCCCAGCCTGAAAGTGCCAGGATCCAGGCTAGCCACGGGGAGACCAGGCAACACCCTGGGGGCTTTCTGGGCCCCTCTGCTATCCTCACCCATCCCTGTAGTCAGCAAGAGGAAATAAGGCAGAGGGGCCACAGCGTTTAGGAACGAGGTTTATTCCAATTTAAAACAATTCATTTCAGAAGAAAGATATGAAAAGTCAGTTTCCATCAGGTATCTCTGGATTAAGGGGTCAGGGCCCCGACACACTGAACAGAGCCTGCCATCCCACTTGCCTGGGCGGGACAGCCTCTGTCACAAGTTGGTATCAAGCTAGTCGTGCCCAACCCCCAGCACGCGCAACAATACATGCATTTCAAATGACAAAAGGTTTAAAAACAGCATTTTTATATAATATTCTTTTTTAAATAGGTTAAGGTTTAAATCGTCTGAAATCAGAACTGTGTAATATACAAGTATAACGAAGTGTTCACCCCACCAGCCAGGACAGTCCCCACACCACCGCTAGGGGTCATTGGCACTAGGACGTCTCTCAGGGCATGGGGTGCAGGGGGTGGGGTGTACTGCAGGGGGATGGCACAGTGGGAGGAGCTGGGAGGTTGGCACATAAGAAAAAGCATTAGGAGTTCATCAGGATAAAAATCAAAGACACTGACCAACCTCGCATGGGACCAGAGAGACCTCCCGCTCCCGCTGGCACAGAACTAGTTTCAGATCCCCCCAGGACACTGGTGGCCCTGCCCTCAGCTCCTGGGGTGGGGCCAGGCCCGTGGGGTTCCAGAAACCTGGAGCAGGGGTGGTTTGGCATTCCAGCCAGCCCTGGGTGGTGGGATGCTTGGCACACTGCCCCCTCTAAAAGTTCATTCTTCGGGTGCCCCCTCAAATTCAGGCCACCCCTCCAGTCCAATCCAGTTCCCTTTTTGAAATCTGGACCCTTGAGAGGTGCTAGGACATCAAAATGCCTACCCTGCAAGGCCCCGAGTCCTCGCATGGGCTCATGACCAGCAGCACCACCTGCTCCCCCCACCCGCCAAGGGCAGGAATGAGGAATTAATGTTCAAACCTCTCAAATAGACACATGGCACAAAAAGGACCCATTTGGGAAAACTGGCCGAGAAGGTGGGGCTCCCCAGCTTGTTCTGCCCCCAGATGGAGCTGATCACCAGGAATGTAGCCACCCCCAACCTCTGCCTATCTTCTGCTCCCCATTACCCTGAGGCCCTCCATTGTCCTGCTGGTGGATGGGAGAGGCGGAAGTGGGGGTCAGCCACCCCAGACTGGCTGTCTAGGTGCTCATTTTTGTGTTTCTTTTGTATTTGTCAATGGCCTCCAAAAGAAGCTGCCACACAGACTACTCTAGAGTCCAGGTGTAGTGTGGGCAGGGCCAGAACATGGTTGGCGGTCCATTCCCCTTACATTTGTGCAAAACAAAATAAACACTGTAGTGTTCAGTCTACATCAGATGAAAGCCACCTCCCTTCCCCCAAAAGACCAACCCCCTGCTTGTGACCTCCCTCAAGTCCCTCTGGGAGAGGGAACCAGGCCAGGCAGCCCATGACTCTGGCTCGGTGTGTGGCCATGGCCTGGAGGCTGCCCAGGGTTGAGGTGCCAGCTGCTGGCTCCCACGCAACCCTCGACAGCTCTGGGCACAGTGCCCCCCCGTTGCCTGCTTGCTTCCCAGTGGCTCAGGGAATAGGGGTCAGCAAGTACATGCAATGGAGGCCACCACACCTAGGAACCATTGCAGGACCTTCCCTCAATCTCTCTGCCTAGTGGGGACAGACCTGAGAATATTCTGAAAAAGTCCCCAGCCCACTGTCATCACTGTTTCCAAACTGGTTACAAAATGGAATAAAAGCAAAAGTGACTCCCATCCAAGTGAGCCCTCCCCGGCTCCCAGGCCGTGTGAACTCCCGCCAGCGCCCTCCAGCCTGGGTGGTGAGCACGGGACCCTCGGATGCACATGGACTGGGTGGGGGAGAGGTCCGAGCAGGCCAGCCAGGTGGCCCTGAAGACAGCCCAGAGCACTCCAGAGACCCCAGGGCTCTCAGAGGATGCTGGGGACCGGACAACCACCCAGCTGAGAGACAGGGTCTGGAGATCCTTCACTGCAGAGGAACTCATATACTTTTTTTCCTTTTAAAAAAAAAAAAAAAGGAAAGAAAGAGAAAGAAAATGGTTAGGCACTTCCCAGGGTGGGCAACAGGGGGAGCCACCCACCCCCACTTCTTGGAGTCCAGTGAGCAAAAACACAGCGAAGTTGTGAGGATGGCAATAACTTAAAAAAAAGGAAGAAAGAACAGTCACAGTCTCCACATCTCCACGTCAAGAGACCAGGGCCGGCTGGGCAGCTGTGTCCCGCAGTGGCCTGAAGGTGCAGCTCGGAGGGGAGAGGGGACAGCCGAGGGAGCCTGGAGGCACTGGGGGCAGGGCTCTTGTTTCTCATCTCCACTTGTCTCACTTTTCCTTTTTTTTTTTCTTTTTCCATTTTTTTTTTTTCTAGAAAAAGGCGAGCCACAGTCAAGGCCAGAAAAAGGCAGCCGGTGCTGCTGACAAAAGGTGAGAAGGTGCACGAAGAATATAGAAAGAAAGATGTACATCCCCTGATAACTGTGAAATAAAAACCATTTGTTAAAAATATGAAAAAAAAATCAGCTCCTCCGTGGGCAGAGCCACTGTCATATCATCACACAGAAGGGTCTGTCCCGTGGGCTCTCTGCTGGGTCACACTAGGTTGTACTCCTTCAGGTTGAGCTGCAGGATGGTGTCCTTGACAGCTGCGAAGACAAAGCGGATATTCTCCGTGTCGGTGGCGCAAGTGAAGTGTGAGTAGATGATTTTGTCGCTGTCAGGGTTCAGGTCCACAAACATCTTCAGGATGAACTCCCGAGCAGCCTGCGCGTCCCGCTGCGGCCCTGGGGGAGGGGAGGTGGGTGCGTCAGGACTGCTGAGACCCATGCAAGGGACAAGGACTAGGGTGCCAGCCAAGCGGGGCAGCTTACACAACAGGTTCCCGGACTGAGATGTGCCTGCAAAGAGGCAGCTTTCTGTGTGTGGGCATGCATGGGGTCTGCACTGCCCCTAGCCCATCTAGACCCCCTCAGCCCTTGGCCCTGCCAGCCGGGACCACTACTGCTGCACACACCAAATGCTCCCCTTACCTCCAAACTGGGGCCTACCTTCCTTCCCAGCCTCACTTTACCCATTCCATTCACACTGTACCACAAATACCTACATCCAAACATGGGCGTGCATCTACACACATACACACATGCCCAACCCTACATGCACAAGCCCTGTGCACACCCACACACTCGATCAGCTGCCTCTCCAGCCACTACCCAACAGGGCAGTGCCGGCTATCCATGGAATTGTCGGCACTCCTGCCAGAGGCTCCTGCCTGCACTGTGTCCTTCCCCATCCATGGTCGGCACTCACCCTCAAGTCGGTCCCCATTAGCTCCTCACTGTTCCCTCTCAGTAAAGCTTTTGCTCTCCCCCCACCAGGAGTCTCTGTTTGCCCCACCCAGTATCACCCCCTCCTAAGGGACTCCGAGGGCTGAGCTCAGAGCCCAGCACCCTAACCCCTGCCAGGCCTCACTCAGGTCTTTAGAGCAGGAGCCAACAACTCAGATTACAAGGCCCCTCTCATGACTAGTAGAGACGAGCCTGTCACCGCCAACTCACAGGCTGGGCACTGTTTCACAAGCAGCAGTCCCCACAAAGATCTCCCATCTATAATCCCTGCTCTCCTAACAAGCCTGGCCGGCATGAGCACCCAGCACAGGTGCCACCACCTGCCTAAGAGGGAGGGAGGGACCAAGCAGCCCTGGGGTGCACAGCTATAGCTCATGCATGACAGAGTGGGGGTGCCACAAGGTGGGTAGGATGGTCCACACATAAGCTATCTGCCTTCCATTAGGAGCTCAGCTGATCCAGGGAGGGGTCAGTCACTTTTTTTTTTTTTGTAACAGAGACAGAGAGAGGGACAGATAGACAGGAAAGATGAGAGATGAAAAGCATCTATTCTTAGTTGTGGCACCCGAGTTGTTTATTGACTGCTTTCTCGTATGTGCTTTGACCGGGGGTTGGGGGGGAGCTACAGCAGAGGAATGATCCCTTGCTCAAGCCAGTGACCTTGGGCTCAAGCTGGTGAGCCTGTGCTCAAGCTGGATGAGCCCGTACTCAGGAGCCCAGCAACCTCAGTGTTTCAAACCTGGGTCCTGCATGTCCCAGTCCAATGTTCTGTCCACTGCACCACTGCCTGGTCAGGCCTGAGTCACCCTTTATTCCCAGCATCATGCTCCTCTTTATGGTGGGGCCACGGAGTCCACATAAACTCCTCACTCAGCATGGGCAATTAGGGACAGGCCACTGAATTGGGGATTAGGAGCCAAGCATTCTAACATGTCCCTCCCACTGTCTTGTACTGACTGCAGGGTCCCCTTCCTGCAGACAATGCTACCTGTGGAGACACAAGGCATTTCTGGCCATCAAACACTTGGGAGGATCCTGGAGGAAGCAATGAGACTAGAGCACTGGGGCCCCACTAACCATGCACAAGCCCCAGGTAACCAGCCCTGGCTGTCAGGTGAGGACACCACAGCTCAGAGAAGAGAAGAGATGCACTGGAGACACTCATCTTGCTTTCCTAACAGACCCAGTAAGGCTCGTGGGCTCCAGAATGTCTCCCAGTTGTGCAGGAGCCACACACCATGCAGGGAGCATGAGGCACAGGGGCGATGACCCTCCCAGAGCTCACCATCAAACTCAGGGAAGTAGTCCACTAGGTGGGAGTATAGGATCTTGTCCTCCAGCAGGTCCTTCTTGTTGAGGAAGAGGATGACCGATGAATTCTGGAACCAGGGGTAGGTGATGATGGTCCGGAACAGGGCTTTGCTCTCCTCCATGCGGTTCTGCAGAGGGAAAAAGCTCCAGGATCAACAAGGCCCTGGGGTGCACCCTTGGCTGGAGCCCTCACAAAGGCGGGGGCGGTAGATGGGGACGGGGAAACCCTCACCTCTGCCCAGAGTTTCCCTCCACCTGGGGGGCTGAGAGCTGGGAGGGGTGCCTCACCTCGTTGTCCGACTCCACCAGGACTTGGTCATATTCACTAAGGGCCACGAGGAACATGATGGACGTCACATTCTCAAAACAGTGGATCCACTTCCTTCGCTCAGACCTCTGTCCTCCCACATCTACCATCCTGCAGGGGACGGGAGTGCCACAGGGTCAGGGCTGGACTATACAGACAGCACTACTTCCCCCAGCAAGCCACTCCCCACTAGCATGGCTGTATCTGCTAAAGCCTTAAGGGACGCCAATATCTGCAAGAGCCAAGGGGGCTCCTAATACTCATTAGAGACCCAAACGTCTCCCAATTCCTATCAGAGATACAAGAGCCCCCAATATCCATTAGAGCCACAAGGGCCCCTCAATACCTATTGGATCCCCAATAGCCCCCTAATGCCCATTAGAGCCCAATACATGTTAGAGCCATGAGGATTGCCAGATCTGTGGGAGCCAGGAGAGCACTGCATAGGCCTCACATCTGGCCTCTAAGAGTTACTGATTCCTGCCCTAACGAAAGCCCTTGGTGTAAACAGCCCAGTGACAGGCACATGTAGTAGGTGTGGGGTGTGAACCCAGTAGGACCTACAATAGGCCCACCCTCAGACCCCAGGCTCTGTGTCTGGAAACCCCTCCACTCATCGGTTATCATGCAGCATTGTCTGTAAAACACCAGTCTCAGCCTCCCCACTGGAAGACCCAGATAGACTGAGGGGCGTTCAGCTGATAGACATGTGTCAGCCACTGCAAGGGAACAAAAGAGGACAGTTGCAGAGAGCGAAGCTGCATGTCCTGTTACTGGGTGAACATAGTGGGCTGTGAAGTTCACCATGTAGTGTAAGAAGCAGGTAAGAAACAATAGGCCCAGAAACAAAAGGGTGGTGGGGACTGGGGATGGTATTTGAGACAGGGTGAGTTACAGGGGCTTCCTTCTACTGCCTGTGAACTCCCTAGGTTTTCAATAATGAGGAAAGACACTCTACTTTTAAAAAGGATGACAGGCTGTAAGGTAGAGCAGCCCTCAAGACCCCCAACCTGAACAGTGGGTCCCCACACACACACACACACACACTGCTGTGTGGACAGCAGGACTCAGACAGAAATGGCTCCAGGGCAGGGCTGAGATACAGGCTGTGTCCCCACAGCTAGCAGAGGCAAATCCACCTGGCAGGGCTTTCACAGAGGAGACTCCAGCAAGCACAGGTGGACAGCAGACATGCCAGGGTGACTGTGAAGAAACAGGAGGGTGGTGACAGGCCAAGAGCCCTGTGCTTGGATGCCAGGCACACACTGGCAGCTGCAGCCAGTCTGGGGAACACCATCAGGGACAACGGTGTTTGGGCCACAGCCTTTCTGAACCATGAGCCTCTCCAGTACAGTTGGGCTAAAACTTGGGTCCCCAGGGATCAGGTCTCTACACGAGGTCCCCGCTTTGGGACCAGGCTCATCTCACACATCAGGGCAATCAGGCCATCATTCATTGATGTCTGAGATCCGACTGGGGCCAGGCCATGAGCTTAGTACCAGGGTCTCTGGTCTGCATTCTGTAATCAAACAAGAGCATAGCTGGACAGGGCACAGCTGGACAAGGGGCAAAACTGAATGGAGGGGGCAGCTGCACAAGAGGCTGTCAGGATCCCCCAGTTGCCCACACCACCCCTGTTCTGGCAGGAGCTGCAGCTCACCCACTACCCCTACAAGTCAGCATCCTCCCTCACCCACAGCCCCATCGCAAAGGCCCCACCAGAAGACCATCTCCCCCAGGCTGTGTCTGGCCAGCCCCCAACAGTCACTGGGTCCTGGCTCACTCACTCTGAAACTTGAGGACAGTAACTTATTCATAAATCTCATCTCTCGTCCTGGATCAGATTCTCCCCGAGGGCAAAGACCAGGATCCAATGCATCTTTGCTGTCCCCACAGTGGAGGCTCCAGGTCTGGGAAGGAGCAGCCCTCACAGCAGCCTATAGAGCCCCAGGCCTCCCAGAATGCCACCACTCTCAGGAAGTCGGGACATAGGCACCTGAAGATGATGTTCTCCAGGTCGAAAGGATACTCGATGATGCCGGTGGTGGGCACACGGACCCGCAGCACGTCCTGTTGGGTGGGCAGGTAGCCCGAGGTGGCAATGCGGTCTACATCAGTCAGGTAGCTGCAACAGAGAAGGGACAGAGCTGCTCAGGCCAGGCTGTGAGGGAAGTCCCCCAAGCAGCTGGGAGGGGCTTACAGAGGCCTCACCTGCAGGAGCTGAAGCAGCCAGGAATACTTGGGACAAGATAGGACAAGGCCTCCCCACCCCTGACTTGGACAGAAAGGAGCAGGTCATTTGCTGGATCTCAAAGGACAGAAATGCTAACCAGGGAAAGACTCAGGAGGAACTCTCCAATAGAGCTGCCCCAGAATGGCCACTCTAGAAGGAGCAAGGGGACCAGCACCAGGGTTTCCAAGAGAAGCTGAATGCTGGAGGGGTGACTTTTCAGAAATAAACTTACTATTTTAGGATCATTTTAGATCCACAGGAAAGTTGTAGAAAAACAACAAACCTCCAGCAAACACCCAGTTTCCCCACTATAAACTTCTTCCATTAGTCAGTGCATCTGTCATAACTAACCAGCCAATATTCATTGTCATTAACTGAGTCCACCCATGTTCCAGGTTGTCTCAGTTTCCCCTAATGTCCTTTCTCTTTCCTAGGACCCCAACCAGGACCCATGTGACCCTTAGCCCATTCTCCGGCCGTGGCCTACTCACTATTTGGCAGAGTCAGAGAGCTGATACTCCCGCCTCCGGTCATAGCACTCCTGGATGCCGGGGTCATTCCACAGGGTCTTGATGGCATTGACGTACCGATGCTCAAATGTTGTTACCTTTTCCACATCCACTTCCCGGATCAGGAGCGCATTGGCCTGAGAGGGCAGGACAGGAAATGCCATGGGCTTGTTAGGGGCCTGGACACATGGGGCACACTCCTCATCTCGGGATATGCCAGACAATCAGCACCCAGTCAACCAGAGTTGGACCCATCAACTCCAGTTTCATGTGAACACGAGAAGGAAAGAAGCAAGGATGATGGGCTGCAACTGTCCCTCAGTGCCAGACCCCAAAGCAAACCCAGATTGAGGGACCTTGAAGCAGGGACTGCCTGGCCACCCTGTCTCCTTTTGTTGGAAGGGGCTTTGGCAGGTGGGGGAGGCATGTGCCAATGAAGCTGTATTTACAGGAACAAGCAACAGTTTGCCCCTATCTGTCCAGACGTTGATGGCTATTTATGATCCAAGTGTGACCTGGACTCTGAACTGGGCCTCAGCTGAGGCTAGAAGAGATTCTACAAACCAAGACCCAGCAGGCAGGCCAGGACACATGTGGTCCCACAGCCAGGATGGCGGGGCTGGTAGGAGTCCCTGACAACCTGTGAATTGGGGTAAAAGTAAGAACACATCCATCACAGACATATCAAAAATTTGGTTACCTGACCTTCTTAAGCCTAAAAGTAAGTGGATTAATTTAAGCCACATTTGGACAGATGTGGACTCCATGCCAGTTTACCCAGGGTAAACTTCTGGATATGTGAGAAGCCCCTGAAAACAAATCTATGAAAGCAAAGCCAAGGGAGGTCACCAGTGAGAGCCATGGTGTGCAGCTGGTGGAGCCACCACTGAGGAGAGCAGCCGGTCAGTAGATACACACTCAGGAGAAATGAGAGAAGGTGTGCAAATAAAAATCTGCTCATGAATATCATAGCACCAAAATTCACAAAGGCCAAAAAGTGGGGACAGCCTGACTGGTGGTGGTGCAGTGCATACAGCATTAACCTGGGACACTAAGGACCCAGGTTCAAAACCCTGAGGTCTCCAGCTTAAGTGCGGGATCATCAAAATGATCCCGGGGTCAGTGGCTTGAGCCCAAAGGTCACTGGCTTGAGTAAGGGGTTACTGGCTCGGCTTGAGCCCCTCAGTCAAGGCACATATGAGAAGCAATCAGTGAATAACTAAGGTGATGCAACTCATCTCTCTCCCTTCCTGCCCCTCTCTCTTTCTCTAAAGGAAAAAAAAAACCTATAAAAAATAAATAAAATTAAAAAGTGGGGACAACCAAATGCCCATTGATGGGTAAATGCGGTCCAATCCACACACTAGAATATTACTCAGCCATGAAAAGGATGAAGCACTGACACTCGCTACAACATGTATGAACCTTGTTAACACATGTTCATTGAGAGAAGCCAGACACAAAGGCCACATAGTGTGTGATTCCATTTATGTGACATGTCCAGAACAGGCACATCCACAGAGTTAGGAGTAGGTTCATGGTTGCCAGAGGCTGGGTAGTGAGATGGGAAGTGACTGCTAATGAGGACAGGGTATCTTTTCGGGGGGATGGAAATGTTCTGGAATTAAATAAAGGTAATGGTGCCTGGCTCTCTGAATATGCTAAAAATGAGTTGATGCCTGACCTGTGGAGGCACGGTGGATAAAGCACTGACCTGGAGTACTGAGGTCATTGTTCAAAACCCTGGGCTTGCTGGGTCAAGGCACATATGAGAAGCAATTGATGCTTCCCACTTCTCCCTCACCTTTCTCTCTATCCTTTCTCTAAAAGCAATAAATAAAATTTTAAAAAAACGAAAACAAATTGCATACTTTAAATGTACAGTACGTGAAGTCCATCTCAACAGAGCTGTTACTAAAGAAAGCAAGACAAAAATGCTATCCCCAGGGGGTCACCAAAACAGCTACATCACATGGTGCGTGATGCACTTGGTAGGACAAGAGGCCCTCTGAGGAGCCAGGAAACAATTCACATAGCCCATCCCAGGGCAGCGTACCTGCCAGCTGGCTTCCCAGTCCAAAGAACGGGTGTGCTAACAGCTACCTGCTAGGAGAACCTGGGGCTCCACCAGGATGCATCAGCTGAGCAGTGGCCCCCACCACACCCTGCAGCCCATGTGCTGCCCAGTGGCACCTCCCACAGCCTATGGCCTCACCTTGTTCTGCTCATACTTGTACAGGATCTTCAGAGTCTCCATGGCCCGAATCATGGCCTGCATGGCAGTGAAGATGTTCTGGTAGACCAGCTTGGTGAAGCCCCGCTTGTCCTCCTCCGAGTAGCCAGCCCCGTGGATGATGCGCATCTGCTTGATGAACGTGCTCTTCCCGCTCTCACCCGTGCCTGCCATGTGCAACACAGCCCAGTGAGACAGCACAGGACCAAGACCAAGACCCACACGCTAAAAGTCTGTACGTTCACAACGATCCCATCGTGTGTCCCCCCAGCCCGGCACACCAAGAACTGAGCCTCTGAGACACATACTTCTGGCCCCAGGTGGCTCGTCAGCCCTCAGAGGGTACAGGGGACACACCTGACCAACAGGTGACCACTCCTTGATGCACATCCCTAAGATTTACCTTGGTCATCCTCCCAGCTGCACTCATCCTACATGAGAGGAAACTGAGGCTCAGAAAAAGGACAATGTCTGCAGGGTGTTTAGCACCCAGGCACACAACAGGCAAGTCGGTCCCCCAGGTGCCCTGTCCAATCACAGTGACCGGCAGTGAGTGATCACCAGACGGTATGCGTCAGGGCAGCATCCGAATTTAACATGGTTGCAGAGGAGGCCATGGAGGCCATGGAAGTTCCATGTCTCTTCACTAGGTGCCGCCACCTCCTTTCCTAGTGGGTTTGTGGCAGGTGGGTATTTGGTCTCTTATACATTTTGTGGCTGAGGTGATTGTCTGACGTAGAATGGGTACAGGATGGTGTGAGGGTAATTATGACTTGATGACAGAGCCAAAGTCATTTATTTATTCCAGAAAGTTTCTAAGGTGGTTGATAAAAGTACCAGGGAGAGGCAACTACAGCCAAGGTCCCTGCTTTGTGATGTGTTTCATTTATGACTTGGGTCTCACCCAGTGAGCTCAGGCACCTGTGGTCAGTTACTTGGATGCTGGTTGAGGGCCTCCTGGCTGCAGGGCAGTGTGGTCACTGTGTGACCCATAGGATCTGTCGCTTCTCCAGGAGCTCCTGGTCAGGCTGACCTAGGGCCCTCTCCCTTGGAGTTCACTCAGCCCTTTCCCAAGCCCCACCTTGGACCCCATTCTAACCTGACAGTATCTGTCCACCTCCTACCACTCCTCTTCCATGAGCACCCCCAGAACAGTCCTCTTTTGGGCAGAAGTTTGGTATCTGCATCCAAAGCCACAACAGTGACGGCCAAATCAAGTCACAGGGTATAGGATCATCACCCCAAGGTCCCCAGAAACTCCATTTTTATTTTTTAAAAAATTTATTTATTCATTTTAGAGAGGGAGGGGGGAAAGAGAGGAGGGAGAGAGGAGGGAGAGAGAAGGGAGAGAGAAGGGGGGAGGAGCAGGAAGGATTAACTCCCATATGTGCCTTGACCAGGCAAGTGGGGTTTTGAACCGGTGACCTCAGCATTCGAGGTTGACGCTTTATCCACTGCGCCACCACAGGCCAGGCCAGAAACTCCTTTTTCATTAACCCCAAATATGTAACTCAAGCCAACACCAAGCCATTTCAGAGTGCTACCCTGCTCTACCCCGTGTGACCACAGCACTGTGTCTCATGTACACCCCAAGGGCTGGGTGTCACCCCTCTGCCCTCCTACCACCACATCCGCTCTCTTATCTCTGTTCCATCGCGTTCATCAGCGTGTCACCAAGCCCCTTTGTGTCTCATTTCTTCTCAGTAAGTATGAGGGGATACGGCCACCTTACCGGGCTCTTCCAGGTTGAGCCTTCTGACCCCATGCTTCTACCTCAGAGAAGGGCACACTGAGGCTCTGCTGCCTACGAGGATCAAAAAGTCAGGAAAACCATCTGAAAGGGGGCTCCTAAGCCAGCTGTGTCTTCACTCCAGCCTCAGATGAGGCCCCAGTCTCAGTACATGCCATTCAACCAGGAGTCCTCCATGCCTCCAATCCCTCCAGCTCCACCCCAGCACCAACGCAACTCTGGGTCCCTCTCCTGCTTCAGCCTCTTACCGCCCTGGTCACCCCACTTTGGTGTACCCCCAACACACACAGGGACAGCAACTGCAGTGGTTTCAGCGTGTCCACAAATCTCCGAGGAGCTAAGGTGAGGAAGCCATCCTGGAAGGGACTTCTCTAGCCCTGGTCAGATGAGGCAGCCCCACCAATGGCTTGACTGCAGCTTCATGAGAGACTCTTAGCCAGACCACTCAGATTCCTGACCCTCAGAATCTTCAGAGATAATAAATGTTTGTGGTTTTCAACTACTAAGTTTTGGGGTGATTTTATTACATAGCAAAAGAGAACTTCTAAATTCTAAGAATGCACCTTCTCAGATCCCTACTTTAGTAACACAGGTCCCCTCTCAAGGACTAAACCCCTATAGCCCCTTCTGCGGACTCTAAATATCCCAAAACTGTCTGAATCCACATTTCTAGGCTCATCTTCAGCACTCTCTGGAATCTGCCTTGCATTTGCCCACCTCCTTGCATTTGCAAGAGCTGTGCCTCTGTCCATGGTGCCATCTGCTCACCTGTGCCCCAGGCAGGCAGCTCCCCCCTCAATTACCACCACTGTAGTGGGGAGTCTCTGCAGGGTCTATCACCAGCCTCTGTGACCAGGAGCTCCTGGAGAAGCGACAGATCCTATGGGTCACACAGTGACCACACTGCCCTGCAGCCAGGAGGCCCTCAACCAGCATCCAAGTAACTGACCACAGGTGCCTGAGCTCACTGGGTGAGACCCAAGTCATAAATGAAACACATCACAAAGCAGGGACCTTGGCTGTAGTTGCCTCTCCCTGGTACTTTTATCAACCACCTTAGAAACTTTCTGGAATAAATAAATGACTTTGGCTCTGTCATCAAGTCATAATTACCCTCACACCATCCTGTACCCATTCTACGTCAGACAATCACCTCAGCCACAAAATGTATAAGAGACCAAATACCCACCTGCCACAAACCCACTTGAGTTCCAGGGGCAGGAAGGGGTGGAGAGGGGTCCATGTAGGTGATGCCATATCTCCCCAGAGGGATCTATGCTGTCCCTCCCTCACCACACACTGCAAGGAGGGGAGGGGTGGTATGCTAGGAATGTGATTTCTAATGCATTTTCTTTGACCAGGGTCCCCCCTCAGCACTGCTGACAAGTCATTCTCTTTGGGGGGCATCCTGGGCATTGTAGGGTGTTAAGCAGCATCCTTGGCTCCCACCCACTCAATGCCAGGAGCACCCAAGTCGTGACAACCACAAATGTCCCCAGATACCATCCAGTGTCCTGTGGGAACAGAATCAGCCCCATTTTTGACAAAATGCTATTATACAAAGGTAACTTCCCTGCTGGTCTATCTGGAAGGGTCTATCACAGGAAACAAACAAGTCCAAGAATCAAAGCCAAACACCCAGATGCAGCCACAAAGGTCAATCTGAAGCTGAGCTAGGTGGAGCCCATGATCAGTCCACAAGGTCCCTCAGACTGCCAATGCCTCAAATACAGAAGGAAAAGCAGCCTTGGCTTTCACGTGAGGATGCTGGGAGGATAAGTCAAGAGTCTGAAAACCAGCCCTGGTCAGTGGTGCAATGGACAGAACATCATCCCAGAGTGTGGAGGTCACCAGTTCGATCCCAGGATCGCTGACTTGATCCTGGGGTGCTGGCTCGATCCCGAGGACAACAGCTTGACTCTGAGGTCGCTGGTTCAAGCCCCGGACAGGGCACATATGAGAAGCAATCAATGAGTGCATAACTAAGTGAAACAATGAGCTAATGCTTCTCTCTCTATCCTCCCTCTCTCCATCTCAATAACAACAAAAGAATCTGAAAACCAGATCACTGCCCAGACGAGACAGGAACTGGCCTCACTGGCTTTTTTAAAATGGAGGTAAAAATGACAATGAGAACCCCCACCTCTGGAGCTCTTGAGAGACAGTGGCAGTGGAGGCACACTGCAGGTGGAGGGGTGTCACACCCCCATGCAAGCACACACGCCTACAGCCCACATCAATCAGCATGCAATGCTGCTCGGGCCCCAGGAGAGAATGGGAAGTGCAGGGGGCCAGTGGTCCCCAACCCCTGGGCCACGAACAGGTACTGGTCCGTGGGCCATTTGGTACCGGTCCGCAGAGAAAGAATAAATAACTTACATTATTTCCATTTTATTTATATTTAAGTCTGAACGATGTTTTATTTTTAAAAAATGACCAGATTCCCTCTGTTACATCAGTCTAAGACTCACTCTTGACGGTTGTCTCGGTCACGTGATACATTTATCCGTCCCACCCTAAAGGCTGGTCCGTGAAAATATTTTCTGACATTAAACCGGTCCGTGGCCCAAAAAAGGTTGGGGACCACTGGGGGGGCATGTCTGTGGAGAGGCTCTGAATGCCACTTTACAATTGGCAAATGGTGGCCAGACCCTGGAGACATCAGGGGTCCTGGATGAGGCATGGCTGACGTCAGGTAGGTCCCTCCAAACCCTGTTATCATCCAGACCCAGTCTGCAAGTCCCCTCATACTGCAAAAACAGCAGTCATGAATGACCTCCAGGCAAAAGGCACAAAAAGAGCTCAAGTATAGCCCTGGCCGGTTGGCTCAGTGGTAGAGCGTCAGCCTGGCGTGCAGAAGTCCCGGGTTCGATTCCCGGCCAGGGCACTCAGGAGAGGCGCCCGTCTGCTTCTCCACCCCTCCCCCTCTCCTTCCTCTCTGTCTCTCTCTTCCCCTCTCGCAGCCGAGGCTCCATTGGAGCAAAGATGGCCCGGGCGCTGGGGATGGCTCCTTGGCCTCTGCCCCAGGCGCTAGAGTGGCTCTGGTCGTGGCAGAGCGACGCCCCGGAGGGGCAGAGCATCGCCCCCTGGTGGGCGTGCCGGGTGGATCCCGGTCGGGCGCATGCGGGAGTCTGTCTGACTGTCTCTCCCGGTTTCTAGCTTCAGAAAAATAAAAAAATAAAAAAAAAAAAAAGAGCTCAAGTATGTGAGGTGGTAGAAGTGTTAACTCAAAATGATGTGACATTTTGCCATTCATACCTGCATCAAACCATGTACACCTTAAACATGTTACATGTCAACTGTTTCTCGATAAAGCTGGGGGAAAAAGAAAAAGGGATACCCCAAGGGCAATGTGGCTTGAAATGTGGCCTTCAGTGACCTTGGCCAGGTTGGCCATCACTTTTCAAGGAAGGACAGAAAATGGAGTACGTGGAGGTGGCAGCTGTAAAGAGGGAAGTCCACTAAAGAGAGTACTACATGTCATATGTCACCTGTGTTCAGAAACTGTAAGGAGACATCAGCACCAGCTCTGAGCATGAGCCTCCAAGCCAGGAGTAGTAGCATGGGAAGCAGGCGCCAGCAGGGCACTCAGCCCTGGAACGTGGGTCAGGCCCAGCTGGCCTGAGAGGTGCTTAGCCACCACTATGCCCAGAGGGGAGGGAGGGGTAGGCTCTGGGCCACAGAATGTTGGGAAAGTAACCTGTTTCAGATGCTCTGGCTGCAACCTTTGTTTTGAGTGCCCTGTATCCTGGCCAACTCAGCCACTGCCACATCCTGTCAGCACATGTCACCTGTGAAAGAATCTCTGGCCCCAGGATCCCCCACACACTTTACCCAATGTCTACCTGCCAAGAGAAGTCTCTGGGTGTGAAGCCCACCTAGACCTCATGGTCGCTCACCCAGTCTACTGCAGACTCCCCAGGTCCTGGCCAGCTCCACTCTCCTGGCCTTCAATCATCCTGCCCAGCCCTCAGTCATGTTCCTTCTAGGAGATCTTGTCACACACACCCTTCCAGTTTAAAAACCTTCAACAGCTGCCCGCCTTGGAAAAAAGCAAGCCTCCTCCTCAGGCAAAACTGTGCAAGACACCCATCATCAGGACTCATTCTGTCTACATGGACTGGTCCACAGTACCCACTGCACCCCCAACCATGCAGAGAGTGGCTGCTCTGAACCCACACTAGCGTTCCAGGCAGCTTTATTCATAATGGCCCAAGAGTGGCATTGACCTGACATCCTTCACCAGGCGGGTGGTCACAAACAGTGGTCTACCATACCATGGACTCTACTCAGCATTGAAAAGGAAACCCTGACCCTGGCCAGTTAGTTCAGTCGATTAAGAGCATCATCCCGAAATGACAAGGTTGCAGGTTTGATCCCAGTCAGGGCACACATGGGAAGCAACCAATGAATGCACGATTGAGTGGAACAACAAATGAATGCTTCCCTTTCCCCTCCCCTCTCTCTCCCTTCTCCTGTCTCTAAAAACCAATTAAAAAATAATATTTAAGCCCTGGTTGGATAGCTCAGTTGACTGGAGTGTCGTCCAGAAGCACAGAGGTTGCTGGTTCGATCCCCAGTCAAGGCACATACTGTTTCTGTCTCTGTCTTTCAAAAAAAGAAGAGGAGGAGGAGGAGGAGGAGGAGGAGGAGGAGGAGGAAAAGAAGGAGGAAGAAGAGAAGAAAAGGAAGCCTCATGGACAGACCCAATGACTGATGGGCTCCACAGAATTATGCCAAGTGGGAAAAAACTCAACCCCAGGAGGCTATGTCTTCTGATTCTATTAATGGAACATTTCTGAGATGACACAACTAAAGGATGGATGGGTGGTTTTCAGGAATGGGGGTGGGGTGGTAGAAAAAACTAACATAAGGCCCTGGCCAGTAGCTCAATGGATAGAGCGTTGGGGCGGCATATGCACATCCCAGGTTTGATTCTTGGTCAGGGTAAGCAACCGGAGAAGCAGTCAGGAGAAGCAACCATCTGCTTCTCTCCCCCTCCCTTTTTCCCTTCTCTCCCACTTCTCCTGCTGCAACCAATGGCTCCGATTGGTTTGAGCGTGGCCTCAGGCACTGAGGATAGCTTGGTACTCAAGCATTGGTCCCAGATGGGGTTGCCAAGTGGATCCCAGTTGGGACACATGCAAGAGTCTGCCTCACTATCTCCCCTCAAGGAAAGAAGGAAGGATGGAGGAAGGGAAGGAGGGCAGGAGGGAGGGAGGGAGGGAGGAAAAGGTAACACGAGGGTCTCTGTGGTGGTGGTGGATTCAGGCACTTGCACAGGTGATGACACTGTGGGGAAGTAATGCACGTGAACAATCTCCCCATAAGGAAGCCAAGCAGCTCCAGGTCCTCGCTGCAGTGGTTTTCAACTGCCAGTCCAATTTCACATCGGCCCACAAAAGAGTTAGCCACCCTAATATTGTATTAAAGTTATGGACTCAACAGTTGAAAACCACTGGGTTAGACTTCAATTTCATGTCTGTGGGTCCTCTTTACCCCACCTTCCCACGGTTTCTCGGTAACACAACAAGCCCAGTGTTTTGAAAGGACATCTGTGGGTGCGCCTGCAGTTGTGTACCAGAGTTCCCACCCCTGTTAAATACAAACTGCCCCCGAGGGCCTTTCCCCTCCAATCATACTGAGCTCCTGGCACAGAAACCCAAATTCATGGTTTCTAAGAAATGCCCAGCACCCCGACACCCCAGCTGTTCTTTCCAGAGGCCATCCCTGCTGCTTACTCTGTATCTGTGAGTTCTACAGGTCCCCATTTACAGTGTTCTGGGGACTAGCTCCCTAAGAGCGAGGGTCTGCCTGTGGCCTCCTGCCCCCAGCCTGTAGCATAGACCTGCAGGACGCCCCCTAGGCACACTCAGTCCTTCCACCTCCAGGCGCACAGAGTGCTGCCTCAGCTGAGACTAACTGAAGAGGAAAGGAAAAAAAGCACCTCTGTGAGGGGAGGAGGCTGCCAACCCGCCTTCACTAATTGGTGGACATCTAGGGTGGCATATTGGATTGATCGAAGTGAGTCTGAGCCCCAACACCTGGCAAACACCCCCAAATGTGGGAGAGACAAGGGGTTCAACTCCCCTGCTGGCTACAGCCTACACAGCAAGAAGAAGAGTACTTACTTGATATCATTGACTCAGGTACACAGGCAAATATACCCACAGCCCCAGGGGCAAGCAACCACAATCTGGCAGCAGAACCTGAGTGCTGGGAGTCAGAAGCTGGGGTTCAGGGCTGCCACTTGGCTGTCCACCACTCTGGGACATGGGTAGTGAAGCCAGGAACCCCCAGAGCCACAGGGAGGCCCAGGCAATAGCACTGCTGGGGACCTGGGCTCCTGGAAGCTGCCTAGAAATGCAACATGGACCTCGAGCTGTGTCAACAAGTCCAAGATCAAAGGGTGCCGACTGTATGCAGGGAAACACAGAAAACTGTAAAGTCCTCTTGCAGCTGAAGATTGCTATTACACGCTCCTGCACCCCTACTCACATGTTCGTTCATTCATTCATTTGCAATTACCATTCCACCTCCCACTGGACAGGTAAAGGAACTGAGGCACAGAGAGGTTAAGCAGCTTTGCTGAGCTGATAACTATGGGACCTCAAAAGACTCGGGTCTTCTGCATGTGCACCCTGATGTTCATCACAGCATTATTCATGGTAGCCAAGACATGGAAACAACCAAAGTGTCCCTCAGTAGAGAACTGAATAAAGAAAATGTGGTACACATAAACAATGGAATACTACTCAACCATAACAAATGATAAAATACTGCCATTTGCAACAACATGGATGGACCTTGAGAATAACACACTAAGAGAAATAAGTAAATCAGAAAAAGCTAAGAACTGTATGATTTCACACATAGGTGGCATATAAAAGTGAAGTGGTACCTGGCCTACGGTGGCACAGTGGATAGAGCGTCAACCTGGAACACTGAGGTCGCTGGTTTGAAACGCTGCCCTTGCCCAGTCAAGGCACATACAACAAGCAATCAATGAACAACTAAGTGAAGCAAATATGAGTTGATACTTCTCGTCCCCCCCCTCCTCTTTCTTAAAAAAAAAAATCAATAAAGTCTTAAAAAACAATGAAGTGGTTACCAGGGAGTGGGGGTAGAGAGGGATGGGAGTAGTAAAGGGCCAAATATACAGTGACAGAAAGTGTTTTGACTTTGGCTTATAAGCGCACAACACAATGAATAGTCCACATGCTATGGAGATATCTACCTGAAACCCATGTGTTTCTATGGACCAATGTCATCCCATTAATTTTAATTTCTAAAATTAAGAAAATAATAATTCAGGTCTTCTAGCCTTGCCGGATGGCTTGGTTGGTTAGAGCATAAACCCGAGGTGCAGAGGTTGTCAGTTCAATCCCCAGTCATGGCACATACAGGAACAAATCGATGTTCCTGTCTCTCTCCACCACCACCCCTTCCTCTCGCTCACTTAAAAAAAAAAAAAATCAAGTCTTCTCGTTTCACAACCACAGCGTGTCCCCCATCCCAGGACTTCCATCTTTCCTGTTCTACCACTGCTGCCACAGGGAAGTGAGAAAACGTAAGCACACTGGGGGAAGTGCTCTGTGGCCAGCCACAGGGCCACCAGAGAGAGAACACACCAGTGGGCACCTGTACTGATAAAAGACAGGAAGTAGGACAGAAAGCGTGAACCCCTGGACTCATCACATCTTATCTCTATACCAAGGCAAACATGGTGGGGCTGACTTCCCCGGCCCAGGGGGCCTCCAATGTGAGACACCCTTTGGTCAGGACACGCTGCCTGCTGTAACTGAGGTCACTGTGGAGTAGCCCAAGGGTGGCACTGGTCCTCCCCACCATTTCGGTTGGTGTCTTCTGAGCCCCCACTTTATCCCCACATACTGGGTTTTATTGCAGCCCTTTCTGAAGCTCCTGAAAGTTGGGACACCTGTCCCTCATTCCCACTGTCTAGCCCAAATGTGGGTGCATGGGCAGGGCTCAGGGCCAGGGGGAACAGGGACGGGATGGAACCAACCCACCCAGTCTAGAGTTCACTGACATCCCCATTGATTAGATGAGAGGAACAATGGGGTAGAGATGGACAACCTGCCTCCCGTTCATCCTCCTACCCCCTAGGGTCTCCCTGAGGAGTCTGACCTATCAACATTTTTTTAAATTTATTGATTGATTTTAAAGAGACAGAGAAAGGGAGGGTGGGAGGGAAACATTCATTTGTTGTTCCACTTAGTTGTACATTCATTGGTCACTTCCTATGTGTGCCCTGACCAGGGATCGAACCCACAGATTTGGTATTCTGAGACGACGCGCTAACTGGCTGAGCTAACTGGCAAGGGCAACCTGTCAACTCTTATCCCTTCTAACTCTGCACCCCAATCAAGGCCCATGAGCAAACAGACATGACAACAGGAAAGGCAGCTTCCATCAGTCTCAGCTGGAGCCGCTCCTTCGAAGGTGCTTCCAGGGCACCGCCTTGTGCAGCACCATCCAGGTGCTGGGGATCAGAAAAGGTACTGAGATGGCTGAATCCCTGATAGCCAAGCGCCAGGAACCCTGCTCTAAGACAGGAAAGCCCTGCTCAGTGGCAGGGAGACCAGCTGACCAGTGTGGACACCGCAAATAAAAATAACATCAATGAGCCCTGGCCGATTGGCTCAGCGGTAGAGCGTCGGCCTGGCGTGCGGGGGACCCAGGTTCGATTCCCGGCCAGGGCACATAGGAGAAGCGCCCATTTGCTTCTCCACACACCCCCCCTCCTTCCTCTCTGTCTCTCTCTTCCCCTCCCGCAGCCAAGGCTCCATTGGAGCAAAGATGGCCCGGGCGCTGGGGATGGCTCCTTGGCCTCTGCCCCAGGCGCTAGAGTGGCTCTGGTCGCTGCAGAGCGATGCCCCGGAGGGGCAGAACATCATCCCCTGGTGGGCATGCCGGGTAGATCCCGGTCGGGCGCATGCGGGAGTCTGTCTGACTGTCTCTCCCCGTTTCCAGCTTCAGAAAAATACAAAAAAAAAAACAAACAAAAAAAAAAAAAAAATAACATCAATGACATTCCCTAGCTTAATAGCCATCACCCCACTTTATCCTTGCAATAATCCTACATTTTTGCCATTTCACAGAAGAGAAAACTGAGACTCGGGTCACACAGGGCCAGAAACCCCACTCCAGCACTTTCCCAGCATGGTCCTAGTACAGACCACCTCCCAAAGTTATTCCCACAGCTTTTTTTTTTATCTCTTTTTTTTAGAGAGAGAGAAACAGGAAGAGATAGAGACAGAAAGACAGAAACATTTAACATTGATTTGTTGTTTCATTTATTCATACATCAATGGTCAATTTTGTATGTGCCGTGACCAGGGACCAAACCTGCAATCTCAGCATGTGGGGACAATGCTCTAACAACTGAGCAACCCGGACAGGGCCCCAAGCTTTTAAAGGGAACTTATACAAAGTATCAAGTGGAAACAATAGTGACAACAGGACAAAGCTGTTTCTGTTTGCTGAGCACCTACTGTGTGCAATTTCATCCTATCACAGTGCTGCAGGGGCACCATTCCCATCCAACAGATGAGGAAACCAAGCCTGGGAAATATGACTGAGTTACTATGGTCTCACACCAAAGCAAGCACTACCCTGCTTTCCTGGCCTGGCTGGCATGGGGGGGGGGGTTGGGGGGATGAATGAGCCCAGCCTACTCAAGGGGGCCCTCAGTCAGACAGCTGTGACCTTTGACCTGGAGTTCCTGTGTGTCCACAGGCAGGTAGCACTGTGGCTTCCTGAACAGGGAGCCTCGTGTCAAGGAAAGTTTGGGCATCAGAGGGTACCAGATGACTCCCATTCCACTCCCCCGGGGGCACTGAATTCAATTACAAATCAGTCACTCAGAACATGTTTCTGAGACCTTCAGGGCTCTGCGCTATACGGCCTTGGGGTAGTGAGGACCTGGATATGGAGGGCAATGAAGGGAATGAGGAGGAGTCACACACTAGCATGGTGATGTACCCATGACCGGCCCAGTACCCTAAGGCCGAGAGGCACAGGGAGTCCACCAGGCTAGGGGCACAGAAATTATTAACACCCTCTGTCATGAGCCAACCATCTGAGGTCTAGGGTCCTAGTTCTGTGAGTAGCCTGAGTTCCACCAAAAAATAATCCTGCACCTGGGCACCCCCAAAGCCTATGAAGATGCCCTGAATCACACCCACTGCACACACACCTGGGGGCAGGCCATCAAGACTAACTATCCCCACTGAATGGGTAGCAGCTGCGAGCTGGAAAAGGAGCACCCTTTTGGTACCAGAGATGGGACCACTCCTCCCCACTGCTGTCCAGGTCTGTCCAGCCCACGTGGCTCAGAGTCCCATACCAGATGCACCCATCCCAGGGCCTTAACAGAGACAAGCACACCCCTCTGCCAGGTGTCCTCATCTGAGCTCTGTCTGGTTTCCTGCACACCACTCCGAACGCCAGGGCCACATGCAGCCACGACTGCAGCGTGCTATGGAGCTGCACCTGGGGGGGGGGGGTTCTGCCACAGGAAGCAGAGAGTGAAACCCGTGGTTACACGCCTAGGCCGAGCACTTCCTCTGTCTCACCGCAGCGACCAGCACAGCCCGGCGCACACACAGCCGCATCCGGAAGCACGGGCGTCTGTGAAAATGGATGGAGTTCAGTGCCAATCTGGCCCCAGAGCCTGGTGACACACCTGGTAAGGCCATGCTCCAAGTGCCCGCAACATCAACTGTCCCTTGCAGGGAGTCATTCCAGGGCAGTCTGGACTCCTGAGGCACTTCCAGGGACTGCACCAGGGAAGATAGACCCTTTTAGCCAAATACATTTAATTTTAATTTAAAGTACATTAAGACTCCCAGGGTGAGTTGAGGTCCTTCCACAGCCCCAGGGGAATCAAGGGGCGAACAAGAGGACACCCAATGGTGCTTCCCGCTCTCTCGGTCTGCGAGGACATGTCAGGCCTCTCTGCCAGCAGCCAGTGGCCACACTCCACTCTGTACCTCAAAGCACTGGGAGGTGCGCCCTTCCCGCCGGACCTACCACACCCCACACCAGATTCCGAGCCTTTTCACCGCCCTGTGGGGCCCAAAGCTGGCCGACAGGAAGCCTGCGGAACTGACCGCCCTGCTTTATTTAGAAATCCGTGGAGCCACTAGGCTCAGCCTGGCCAGGACTCTGGGCCTCTGAGCCTCCAGTACGGGGCTTTCACAGAAGGCCTCAAGTTTCAAATGGGAAACCTGCCTGAAGGAACAGATAAGGGAACCCCAAATGACAGAAACACCAAGGCAATGGACTATGCTAGAAGCCAGTGGACCTACCTGGGACCCCTGCCCCAGAGCTCTAAGCCTCAGGGTTCTGGTCCACAGGACGGGAGAATTGGGACTTGCAGCGTAGATATACTCGCCAACCTGCTCCCAACCACAGACAGACAGGACGAACATCAAGGACACAGCCTGGAACACCAAAGCAATGGCACCAAAGACCTGTATCCATATATTCACATGTACACTGCATGCCGAGTGTACAGCCTCACATACACACATAGCTTTGGATCGTATAAACAAAAATATGCCATTTGAGCACTCATGAACTATCTGACAAAAGAATTTACTCTGATAATACACCAGCTCTGAGATATGCATTTTATATTGTGTACTACTATGAAGCAAGGGCTCTCAAACAGCAGTGGTCCCACCTCCAGGACACACTAGGCCATGTCTGGGGATAGCTATGCTTGTCAGACTGGGGGTACTCCTGGCATCAAGTGGGTGGGGCCAGATGCTGCTCAACTCCCCACAGTGCTTAGGATGGCCCCCCTCACAGAGACTGACCTGGCCCCAATGTCCCCAGTGCTGAGGGAGAGACCTTGATGTATGGAAAAGAGATGTCTCTTTGAGAAGTTAAAAGTCAATTTTAAAAAGGAGCCGTGAGTCCTGGTCTGTAGTGGTACAGTGGATAGAGCAACAATCTGGAACACTGAGGTCACTGGTTCAAAACCTTGGGCTTGCCGGGTCAAACTACATACACACACAACAAGCAATCAATGAACAACTAAAGTAAAGCAGCTATGAATTGATACTTCTCATTCCCCTCCAACCCCCACGCACCCTCCTCTCTCTGTAAAATCAATAAATAAAATCTTAAAAAAAAAAAAAAAAAAAAAAAAAGGAGCCATGAGGTCCTAGCCAGTTAACCCAGAGTGTTGTCCTGAAATACAAAAGTTGAAGATTTGATTCCCAACCAGGACACATGTAGGAAGCAACCAATGAATATATAACTAAGTGGAACAACAAATGAATGTCCCCCACTCCCTCCCTTCCTCTCTCTGTCTAAAATCAATCAATTTAAAAAATAAAAAAATTCGCCCTAGCCCAATGGCTCAGTTGGTTGGAGCATCATCCCGTAGCATAGAGGTTGCTGGTTCGGTCCCAGTCAGGGCACATACAGGAGCAAATTGATGTTCCTGCCTCTCTCTTTCTCTCTCACTAAAATTAATCAATTAAAAAAAACACACACACATTTTAAAAATAAATAAATAAAATTTAAAAAGTTTTTAAAAAGGAGCCTTGGAGGTAAACAAGAACAGAGGACATGAGGTTCCCCAAGTCTGAGGGCCAGAATCCAGCTCCAGGAGTTCCAAAGGTCGGTCACTCTCACCACCAGAATGAAACATTAAAACTCCCGCCGGGCTGAGAGACCCCACAGGTCATGTGCATACAGGTCCAGGGAGACAGTGGACCAACACAGTAAAGTGGGCAAGGGCTTCTCCAGTGACTGAATTTGCTCCACCTGGTTCCAGACCCAGGTGCCAGGGTAACAACCACCAGAGCCTCACAGAAACAAGAGATGCCACAGAGATGTGAAAGCTGGCACCCCACTCTGAGCTACTAAGGGGTGGAAGGCCCTCAGCCCGGACTGCAGCTGGGAGGCTCAGTCTGCCCCTCCATTTTCTCCGTGCAAAATGGGGATAGTCCCCAACTAGTGGCTGGCTTGCTGAGAATTAGGGGGTGGGGGTAAAATGGGTCCTATAAGATTGGTCAGCAGGCACAGGGGACTCAGTAAGGATGCCCTCCCGGCATCCTCACACCCCACCCGGTCCTCTGGTCATCAAAGTAAGGATGTCCTCAATCTAGGAAAACAGGCTACCTTGTGGTAACTGTTCCCAGGGTTCCCCACACGTCTCGAGCCCAAAGCTTGCCAGGATCACTGAGCAAGGAGCACCTCAGGATCAGCCCCCAACCCTGCACATCCCCTGGACCCCCGCCTGGCACTGATGACTATCCTCCTCATGGCAGAATACTTCACCTTGGACCTGTGAGCTCACATCACCCTCACTATCTTTTCTGCCCCCCATTCCTAGGACCTTAAGAGACAGGTACCCTATCCCCCATCGTGCAGGCTGGAAGTGACAGGCTGGGTGCCCCTCCAGGGTCGCACAGGAAGGGAGAGGTGGGACTGCAGACACAGGTGCCCCTGTAGCTGACTCTCTAGATCCAGCAGGGCTCCTGCGGGGAACCTCCAGGCCCAGAGAGAATGCAGAGGCACACCAAGGCTGCAGGAGCACAGGCTGCTGACTTGTGGCCTTGACCCCCACATCAATCTGAATCCTGGACATGCTCAGGACAGGCTGCGGAGTGCCTGAAGGCTCACACAGCCCCCAATCAATGCCAGCTGATAATAATATTAAGACATCTCTAATTTCTAACCCCTCCTCTCATAATAAACTTCTGACTACTTCAAAAGCCACCTACCACAATGTCCTCCCAAGTGTCGCTCAACAAATACCACTACAAGTTTCCTCCAGACTTTAAGGTTACTCTCTGCCTGTGTTTTCTGTAAAGATGGCCCATTTTATAGTCTTTAAATAAACTGGTATACTTGGGGGGGGAGGGAAGGGAAGTTATTTCATCAAAGGGAGGACCCTGCAGGCAGAAGAAATTCATTCCAACCAAGATCCACTACTTCTCAAGGGCCACCAACGCCATTATTCACCATCGGGAGCTCCACACCACTTCTAAACCCTTCCCTCTCCTCCTGCCCCAGGCCCATCAAAGCTACCTCTGCACAGCTTACAAGCATTTCCAACTTTCCCCGAAGTCCAGAAATGAAAATGAAGCAGGGCTCATAAAGGGCAGGGCCCTGGTTTCTGTTTTGTAAATGACCTTCTTGCCTTTGATGGCAGAGGTAAGTCCTTCAACAGCCCTTATTTGGGATAACAACACTTTGCTGACAGCTGGGCCAACTCACTCCCTGCAACAGGTGTGCTCTGGAGAAATAGGGCCTAGAACAGGAATCCTCCCCAGAGGAAGAGCAGGACCCAGGAGAACCAGCTCCCACCAAAACAAAAGGAAAAGACTCGGGAAATGTTGATGAGTTGGCCAATTCTGAAAACCTGCAAAGGCTCCTTCAGGGCTCCATTGCCCCCAGCCTCCAGCCAAAACAGAAACACCCAGAAGAGAAGAAAGGCTGTTTTTTCCCCCATGGTGTGTACCCCTATGTGAACTCCTTTCGGGAGGGAAACCGTTTTCACGCAGAGATGGAGAGCGGCACCCAACGGATTGAGGGAATGGGGGGTGGGTGGGGGACAGGCCCTGAGTGCAGGGAACAGGGCTCCACCTGGTGGGAAGAGTGGAGACGGGATCCTGGGAGATGAGGGGCGCCTCTGTGGATTACAGCCCAAAGGTCTGGGCCTGAACAGAGTTGCTGGGGGCGGCGATGGAGGTCACTCAGTGGGGTAGAAACAGAGGGCCAGCCCTATGCAGGGGAGAAGCTCATTTCGTGAGAAGGGACAGAGGGCAGACCCTCCACCTAAACAACAGAGGTAGGGCTGACCCAGCAGGAATCAGGGACCTCTAGTAGATAGCACAGGCTGACCCTGAGGCTCCAGGATACGGACGTAAACAGCAAAGGCTGGGGCTGACCCCTAGGGTTTCAAAAATTCAACATGGAAAGCAGAGATAGAGGTTAGCTCTGAAGAAACCTGGAACCTCATGTGGACAGCACAGGCAGGGGCTGACCCCACAGTGGACAGGATAGATAGGGACAGACTCCGAAAACCGGGATCTCCGCCATGCACAACACAGGCAGAGGTTGACCCCAAAGCCAAGGATCCGGCTGTGGACAACTCGGGTACTGACTCCGAGGCCCAAGCTTCAACCGTGGGCTGTACCGGCAGGGGCTAAGCTCAAGGCCCCAAACCCCCCGCATGGACGGCACTGGCAGGGGCCGACGCCGAGGTCCCAGGCTCCCGCGGTGGACAGCACCGGCGGCGTCAGCCTCGTCCGACAGAACGCGACGGTCTGCTGCGGACCCCGCAGGCCCGGCCCCACTCACCGAGCAGCAGCAGCTTGAGCTCGCGGCGGGCGTCGCGCTTATCCCGCCGCAGCTGCTTCTCAATCTCGGCGTTGATCCGCTTGGACTCCTTCACCTCATCGCTGAGGCAACACGCCATCATGGACTCCAGAGTCATCGTCCCGGCCCGGGCCGCCCGCCGGCCGCCCCCGCCGCCGCCGCCCCCCCGGCCCGGCCCGGCCTTCGCCTGGAACCGCCCTGGCCGCGCCCGCCTGGCCCTCGGCGCTGGACCCCGGGCCGGCCGGTCCGCTCCGCTGCCTGCGAACGCCGGTCCCGCTCGGCCGCGCACTCCAGCCCGGAGGCCCTGCCCCCGCGCCGCCGCCGCTACTGCCGCCGCCAACTGCAGCTGCCGCGACCGAGCAACAGCGCCGCACAACCTAGCCCCCGCGGAGAGCCGACTGGCGGGAGGCACGGCCAATGGAAGGGGTTACGGCCCGCGCGCCAGCAGCGGGCTCAGGGATACAGGCCGGGGTGGGCCTGTGGGGCGGGGCGAGGCGGGCGCGCCCTCGAGTTTGGTTGCGCCAACATGGGAAGGGGGACGCTTAGCCGGAGCCAGGCGGGGCCGCCCGGGATTATGGGAATGTGGCGGACTCCGCTGGCGGGTTCGGTTGCCCTCGGCTCAACTCGGCCTGGTTCGGCCCCGCTCTGTTGGAGAGCTGGAGGGACGGAGTCCGCCAATGCTATTACGCAGGCCATAGGGGTCCTAGCCTTCACGGTCTCTCGTGAAGCGCCCTGGCATTGCCTAACCGAGAAGAACCTTCCACTCATCAAGAGGCATTAATGGAACGCCTCTTGTATACTGGGCCTGGGGGTGGGGGTTGGAGGCCATTAATGCATTGCCTGTTACCTACCAGGCACACACCAGGCATTAATTTAGCACTTTCCATATACCAGGTATGGGCCAGATATGTCCAACCAGGAATGAACCAAGCATTAATGTAATGCCTGCTATATACCAGAAAGAGCAAAAGCATTACAGACCACTGTAAACCAGACATTAGTGCAGTGCCTGCTATATTACAGGCAGCAAAAAAAACTTAATGAAGTGCCTACTGTATACCAAACGTCGCTTTAAACCCCTTAAACCAACACTACTACCCCGTTGATATTCTTGGGAAGCCCCTTCATTTGCATATGGAGCTCAGCTGGTTCCACCCTGCACTAGCAGACTTGGGTAGCAGCAACAGTCCTAAAATATTTACTATTTGGCCTCTCACAGAACGAGACCTAGAAGAAGGCCCAAACACACAGGAGATGTTCAATCAATGCCTTATGAATGATAGAAAAAATAAGTCTGAAGTGTCCCTAGTACTGGAAACCCATTTTACAGATGAGAAAGCCAAGGTGCCATTATGCTGAGTTCCCTGGCTACAGTACCTCTCTACCAGCTCTGACCTGGCTGGACCCACCCATCTCCTCTCATCTCCTCTCCCCACCTGGCTCTGCCTGGATCCCATCACACTCCTTCCCAGCTGCACCTTGACACACTGTACTCTCCTGTCTTGAGATAAGAGGTGAGAGGAGGGTCAAAGTCTCCATTTATTAGTTGATTGGGAGGGTGGGAAGATTAGCTCCCTGAAACTCTTATCTTGGGGGGCTTCCATCCCCACCTCAGCCCGGTTCCTCCCACAAATAGATGAGAGCTGCACTTGAACAAGGAATCTACAACAGGGAAACAAGAGAAATGTCCATGGGTGGGGGTCAAGCAGGTCTTCCTAATACTACCCTATCCCTGTTGGATCTGCCCCCCAGCCCTTTCATGGCCTAAAAGATCCTTTTTATTTATCTCTTTACTCCTTTATCCCAACCCCCATAATATAATGTAGTATCTGTGTCTGTCTTGATCTTGATCACTGCTATATTTAGAGCCCCACTGGGTACACAATAGGTGCCCAATAAATATTGAAGGAAAGAATGAATGAGTTGTTTATTGTTTGCAAACATGGTTTGCTACCCATATCCACCATCAGACTGTGAGCTCTAGGTGGGCAGTCACCACATGTGCCTTGGTCACCATGAGGCCCACCATATCCAGTATAGAACCTTGGGACCTTCCCCTCCTCCAATAACATTTCTGTGTGCCAGGTGCTATACTGGATAGTGATGAGTGGACTCAGTCACCCAAGTGTGTGAGTTCCATGTGTCCAGGGAACTTTGTCTATCTTGTTCTCTGTGGAATCCCCTGGGCTTGAATCAGCACCTGGCATACAATAGGTGCTTGATAAAAGTTTATGAAATCAATGAAGGAACCAGCTCTCCTGGGTGCTTATTCTCTTTCTCTGGAGTAAAAAATAATAATAATTGTGCTTTATTCCCTTCTTCCCTTCTCTACTCCTGCTCTTTGCTGTGGTCAGCCTTCACCTCACACAGGACTTAAAGCTCAGGATTGAATCTTGTTTTGACTGCTGATTCTGGTGTGAATAGTAGTCTGTGACTTAACTTCCCTGAGACTGTTTTCCCATCTGTAAAGTAGACATAATATAGTCTTTGTTTTTGGTTTTCTTCTTTTTCTTCTTCTTCTTTTTATTTGTTTGCAGAGAGCTGTTGTAAATAGCCCAGGGGTCAGTTCTTGTGAAGTATACAGTAGAAGCTTAATGTTTGCTTAAATATGTATTTAAATACTAGGGGACAGTATTAGATGATCTCTAGGATGGCTCACAGTGAGGTCCTCTGCCTGGCATTCATGGCCTTATGTAATTTGCCTCCTGTATAGAATATATGTTGAATTTAGTGTTATACTTCTAACAATTAGGATATGGCAGTTATGACTTTAGAGATTCAGTTATGAAATATCTTTAGTGGCCCTGGCCAGTTAGCTCAGTCGGTTAAGAGCATTGTCCCAAAATGATAAGGTGGCAGGTTTGATCCCCAGTTAGGGAAATAAAAATAAATACATACATACATACATATATACCTTCATATATACTTAAGCCTTTAAAAGGACACTGAAACAGGGACTATATTTAAGGGCAGGGAAACATCAGATGGGAGAAGAGTTGGTGGGTTCACTTATTTCCCTAAGTACTTATTTATTTATTAAATGTCATTTGTAACACCCCCTCTCAGCAGCAGCTCTGCACTAGGCATTGGGGAAAGGAAGTGAGGGGAGCAGCAGGGGTGTCTTGTCATTCTCAACCATTCACTAAGTGCCTACTATGAGCCAGGAGCTGAGTGGGCACAGGGAAGTTCCCTAGTGAGTAATACAGGGAAACTGAGGCCCACAGAGAGACGGTGAACTGGCCCCAGGGCCCAGTTGCTAAATGCTGACTCTGCCTTCCCCACCCAAAGGCCCAGAGAGACAAAGTTCACCCACCTGCCACACCTTGATTTCTGGAAAGCCTTACCTCCTAGCTCCCTGGATCTCCTTGCCTTCTCCCAAGGACACTGGCCTCCATGCCTTGAGGAGTTTGATTTTATGAGAGGGTCCAGGAGCCAGGGAACAATGCCATTTTCTGGCACAGAGCTGAGAGCAAAGGTGAGTGGGGTCTAGGCCTGGAGGCAGGCAGGGCAGAGGGGCACCTGGGTCAAAGTGCCAGCCCTGGAGTCAGGTGGCAGATTGCACAGCACTCAAGTTCAGGCCTCATGGCTGAAAACGGAAAGCTCAGGGCCTTCCCCTGTAAAGAAAAAAAGGTGATACCTAGTGGACACAGTATCAGGAAAACTGGAAAGGGAGCTCATACCCTGATCCTGCTTTGCCCTCAGCCCTGTCCCCAACCTGCACTCAGAGAGAATATTCATCTGTTTCCTTTTATTTTTAGTATCTCAAAGAAGTTATGATCCAAGAAGACTGAGAGGGTCTGGGTCTGTCTGGGTCATGGTTGTGTTCTCAGCATCCAGCCCTGGGCTTGAACTAGAGTAGGCACTCATGAAGGTTTGTCACACAGCTTCATAAATATCAGCTATTACTCTTTCCAAAAAACACATGCAGATGGCCAAGAAGCACTGAGGAATAAATGAATTAAAAGCACAGTAAGCTCTGGCCGGATAGCTCAGTTGATTAGAGCATCGTTCTGATCGCAGAGGTTGCCAGTTCGTCTCTCTCTCTCTCCCTGCCTCTCTAAGAAAAAAATGCAGTGAGATATGGTTAAACCAGAATGACTAACATGAAAAAGTCTGATCATACTAAGTGTTGATAAAAATGGGGCAACTGGAATCCTTATCCCTAGCTGTATGAATGGAAAATGGTGCAACCACGTTGGAAAATGGTGTGTCAGATTTTCAAAAGATTAAACACCTACCTGCCATTAGATATAGCCATTTCATTCCTAAGCATTTATCCAAAAAAATGAAAATGTTTGTCCACACAAGATTTGCACAGATACTCAGGGCAGTCTCATTTTGAACAGCTAGTAAACTATCTGGTTCTCATCCTACACACACTTGCCCTCCGCCCACTATGTGACTTTCAGGAAGTGGCTGTCCCCTCTCTTAGCCCCTGTTTCTTCATCCATTAAAATGGAGGTGATGATAAAAATTTCCATGTACCAATAAGCACATGAAAATATGTTCTGAACATAGTAGACACCCAGTAAATGTTGGTTTGTGTGAATAAACAAGATGACCAACATTATTAGTCATCAGGAAAATACAAATCAGAACCACAGTGAGATACCACTAAATATTCACTAGAATGGCTAGAATAAAAAAGACAGACTAGTCTGACCTGTGGTGGCGCAGTGGATGAAGCGTTGACCTGGAAATGCTGAGGTCGCTGGTTCGAAACCCTGGGCTTGCCTGATCAAGGCACATATGGGAGTTGATGCTTCCAACTCCTCCCCCCTTCTCTCTCTCTGTCTCTCTCTCCCTCTCTGTCTTCCTCTCTCTCTCTCCTCTCTAAAAATGAATAAACAAAATAAAAATAAAATTTAATAAAAAAAATTAAAAATTAAAAAAAAAAGACAGACTATAACAAGCAAGGACATGAAGAAACACGGGTATTCAAACAAAAAGCTTGCACATGAATGTTCCCAGCAACATTATTCATAACAGCCAAAAAGTGGGAACAACCCAAGTGTCTATTGATGGATTAATAAAATAAATACAATGTGTGCATCCTCAATGAACTCAGAATTCACTGGAATATTAGACAGCCATGAAAAGTAGGAAAACACTGACACATATTCACTGTGGATGAACCTTGAACATGTGATGCTCAGTGAGAGAAGCCAGATACAAAATTCTATACAATGTGTGATTCCATTTATGCAAAATGTCCAGAACAGGTAAATCCACAAAGACAGAAAGTGCGTTAGTGGTTTCCAGGGACTTGGGGAGGGGATAGTATTTTGCTGCTAACAAGGGCAGGGTTTCTTTTTAGGGTTGATGGAATATGCTGGAATGCATATACCTCAAAAAATAAGCAAATGATTAAAAAAAATCCCATATAGCTTGGCCTATAAAAAGCACTCAATAAATGTTCAGGATTATCATTATAATGAGCTGAATGGATATAATAGAGCCAGCTTTTTATTCAACAAACACTTATTGAGCACCTCTGTGTGTCCGGCATGGTTCTAGGCACTGGGGACACAGCAATGAGAAATTAGTAAAAAATTCCTGCATTCATGGAGCTAACATTCTAAATGGGGGCAGACAGATAACAAATAAATATAAATAATTAAAATATACAGGGTATTAGATATACTCGATAAGCTAAAGAGAAGAAAATAGCAGAGTAGGAGGTTTGGAAAGGGGGTGGAATTTTAGAAATAGGGATTAGGAAGGGACTCCATTAGAAAGTGAGTGAGGCCCTGGCCGGTTGGCTCAGCAGTAGAGCGTTGGCCTGGCATGCGGGGGACCCGGGTTCGATTCCCAGCCAGGGCACATAGGAGAAGCGCCCATTTGCTTCTCCACCCCACCCCCCTCCTTCCTCTCTGTCTCTCTCTTCCCCTCCCGCAGCCAAGGCTCCACTGGAGCAAAGATGGCCCGGGAGCTGGGGATGGCTCTTTGGCCTCTGCCCCAGGCGCTAGAGTGGCTCTGGTCGTGGCAAAGCGACGCCCCAGAGGGGCAGAGCATCGCCCCCTGGTGGGCAGAGCGTCGCCCCTGGTGGGCGTGCTGGGTGGATCCCCGTCCGGCGCATGCAGGAGTCTGTCTAACTGTCTCTCCCCGTTTCCAGCTTCAGAAAAATACAAAAAAAAAAAAAAAGAAAGTGAGTGAGGCATCTATATATCTACAAGAAGAACAATCCAGAGCACATAGCTCATGCAAAGGTACTGGGGCAGGACAGGGTCTGGTATATTGAAGGGACATGTGTAAGGCTGGAGCAGACTGAATGAAGGGAAGAGAGAGAGGAGGTGAAGGCAGGAGTGGACAAGGGTGGGGACAAGTGCTGCAGACCAGCGCAGCTCCTAATAACGGTGTGGAATTAAAGAAACATACTCATCAAGAAAAAATGGGATCAGGAGGACTCTTCAAATGCTGATGACAATATCCGAGTGCCCCATAGACCCAGTGTGCTTTATTATACAGCCATATGCAAATCAAGGAAGTCCTTGATAAAAAGTTACACATCCAAGGCATAAACAAGATGCATTTGTGAAATCTACCAACATCTGAAAACAAACAAAGAGTCAGAGGAAGGGCATGTAAATTGCTTCCAGCAACTTAAGGAAGCAAGTGAAGTGGGTGCAAATACTCAGCATCATAGCCAATAAGAAGGTGGAGAGGGAAGAACTTAGCCTTTTGCTAAGCCTCGAATCTACAATGGCTTTCTGTCATTTATGGTCCACAACATATCCCCTTTACTTTTTTATTTTTAATTTGTGTGCTGAGATTTGCACTCATCTGATTTCCTAGTTTCCCAGATTCTAATTTGGAGGCAGACTAAAAAAATACAGAACAAACACAAAATTAGTATAACCAATGCTAAACAGATACCCAAACAAACATTCTAATACATTACAGTGATTAAAGCCTTTAAGCAAATTCTTAGCCAATATAACAAGAATCTATAAAAAAGTAATGTCCTTAACATGTTCACTAAGTCCAAGTTGGCACCAACACCATTCCAAATCTCTGCAAATGCAACCCAACCCCAGTTCAGTCCATCAAAAGCTGTCACAGGAGCAGGAGTCCAGGAAACACATCCAGGAAAAGTCCACATGGCACTGGAATTGCTGTCACACTTCCACACTGCAGCTAGCATCAAAGTACCAATGACCGCTGCTCCCAGCTGGCAATGACCCAGGTAGACTGGAAAAGCCATCCGCAGCACGCATAAAGACGGAGCTTCTGTTTTCTTTAAACTGGAAAGATGAACCCAGGGGTCCTATACTGGAGCTTTACAGCCATGGGGTGGTGAGGAGAACCTTGGGATACACTAAGCTGGGTGGCAGAGGTAAATTTATAAGTTGGCAAAAAAGGGGAAAAAAGGAGCTCTAAATTAGGAGTAGGTCCCAGCCTAAAATATGAATGGGGCATTGAGACAGGAGGAATAAAGGAAACACTATATATTAAACAAAGCAGCAGAAAATAGGATTATCAACACCCACAACAGAGATCTTCGAAGGAGGAGTAAAAACCCGAATATTCAGGCAAGACATAGTAAGTGGCCCTTGTGTAAATGAGATCAGTTTACCTGCTACTTGGAAGAAATACCCTAGGCTTGTCCATGGTGACGTAGATGGGGCCGACGGCCCTGGGCACCTTTAGCCTTCAGTGGCAAATCCCAGCACGCTGGGCAAGGTTAGGTCACAGATAGCTGGAGCAGGGCTGGAAGAGACTGAACCCTCCCTTAGAGTAGCGAGGGGAAGCCTACCTTCCAGTGTCCCTTTTTCCTCACAGCAAAGGCATGTAAGCCTGGCAGGCTTTGGCTCAATGACCTTCCTATTCACTATTGAAGCAGGACCCAGATGGAGTCCTATGAGACCCCTTTGGGGCACCGGAGCCTATAAGGGCATATCCCAAGAGCTGATATTTCACCTGATCTCTATTGGCTTTTTCTGCCTCTTGGTACCTTAAAAGCCATGCTCAGAAGATCTCGCTGAGGGGTTTGAGGATCCCCATCCGCCTATATAAACCTTTTCTGTATATCTGGAGCTATTTGGAAAAAGACACAACAGTGTTATTAGCTGGATCACATAAAAGAGGGTAGAAGTTTGCAGGAGAAAAGGATTTGGCGTCTCCTGTTCATCAGCATTCAACAGAAAAATTTTAAAGATAAGGTAGATTTGCAGGAGTTCCAAGATATGACTCCCCCTTTTATATTTTTTAAATTGACCTTAAATATTTGCTGGGTACACTTTAATAATACCTTGATTTTAAAGATTTTAAGAAATACCCGTAATTTGAAAGGTTTGACAAAATACAGTAAATGCTTTTGCTACATATACAGGAGCATTGTCAGTTTTAATCACATCAAGACGTCCAATAATAGAAAATGCATACAGACAATGAGCTATAACATGCTTAGCAGCCTCTCCTGTTCTGACAGAGGTTACTATAAATCCAGAATAAATATCCACTGTAACGTGGACAAAGGACTGTTTGCCAAATGAAGGTGTATGAGTAAACATCCATTTGCCAAAGTTGTCCTGGTAGGAGTCCTTGAGGGTTAACTCCAAATGAAGGGACAGATTTTAGTATAGGACACCTCGGACAGGATTTACCAATCTGCCGTGCTGCTTTCCGAGAAAGTTGAAACTGTTTACGCAGGGCTGCAGCGTTCTGGTGATGAATAGTATGAGACTGAATTGCTCGATCTGTCATGGTTGCTCCAATGATTTTCTTTTGGGTAGCTTGATCAACAAGGGCATTCCCTTGTGCTAAAGCTCCAGGGAGCATGGAGTGAGCTCGAATATGTCCTATAAAACATGGAGCTCTATGTTGACGTACAAGTCTTTTGAAGAAGGAGAAACTGCTGAAATAGTTCATCAGCAGTTGTCCCTAAGACAGCAGTCTCTATAGTGGAAACAACCATAAGTAAGTATCTCCTGTCTGTATACAGATTAAAGAAGGAACATGGCAAATGCTGAAAAGCCATGATAATGGCATATAATTCTACTCTTTGAGCTGATTTTAAGGTGACTGTTTCAGTATAAAGTTGTCCATTGATTGATTATTAAGCCTGCTATTCCTGAGCTGGACCCAGTAGTAAAGACTGTAGGTGCTTCAGGAATGGGCTCATTAACAATTGTTTTAGGAAATACAAATGTAGTAATTAATGAAAATTGAACTATTTTATCAACTGGGGTAGTGAGATTCAATTTTGCCTGTAAAATTTGCAAAAGCAATTTGCCATTTAGTGAAAGTTTCCCAGAGCCATTGTTGTTGATCCTTTGAAAAAAGAAACAACAATAATTTGAGGCTCAAAACCTATAAGCTGTAAGAGTCGCCTACACCCCTTGATAATCAAGGAGGCGACAAGATCAAAATACGGAGATAAAACTTTTTTAGGAGTAATAGCTAAATAAATCCATTCAATAGGACCTGAAGCTTGCCTGAAGCTTGCCACAATAGTCCCGTTGGAGTGTAACTCGAGGGGCAAATTAGTAAGGCAATTGATTCTTCAGGATTTATGCATTTTATTTTATTTTATATTTTGTATTTTTCTGAAGCTGGAAACGGGGAGGCAGTTGGACAGACTCCCGCATGTGCCCGACCGGGATTCACCCAGCATGCCCACCAGGGGGCGATGCTCCGCCCATCTGGGGCGTTGCTCTGTTGCATCCAGAGCCATTCTAGCACCTGAGGCAGAGGCCATAGAGCCATCCCCAGCTCCCAGGCCAACCCTGCTCCAATGGAGCCTTGGCTGCGGGAAGGGAAGAGAGAGACAGAGAGGAAGGAGAGGGGGAGGGGTGGAGAAGCAGATGGGCACTTCTCCTGTGTGCCCTGGCCGGGAATCGAACCCAGGACTCCTGCACACCAGGCCAATGCTCTACCACTGAGCAAACCGGCCAGGGCCCAGGATTTATGCATTTTAGTTGTGCTTGTTGCAAGGCTTTTTCTACAAGCTTTAAAGCTTGTTGTCCTGCAGCTGTAAGTAGCTGAGGAGAAGCTGGTTCAGCAAAGCCTTTAAGAATATCAAAAAGTGGCTTCAGGCCCTGGCCGGTTGGCTCAGAGGTAGAGCATCGGCCTAGCGTGCAGAGGACCCGGGTTCGATTCCCGGCCAGGGCACACAGGAGAAGCGCCCATTTGCTTCTCCACCCCTCCGCCGCGCCTTCCTCTCTGTCTCTCTCTTCCCTTCCTGCAGCCAAGGCTCCATTGGAGCAGAGATGGCCCGGGCGCTGGGGATGGCTCCTTGGCCTCTGCCTTAGGCGCTAGAGTGGCTCTGGTCGCAACATGGCGACGCCCAGGATGGGCAGAGCATCGCCCCCTGGTGGGCAGAGCGTAGCCCCTGGTGGGCGTGCCAGGTGGATCCCGGTCGGGCACATGCGGGAGTCTGTCTGACTGTCTCTCCCTGTTTCCAGCTTCAGAGGAAAGAAAAAAAAAAAAATGGCTTCAGTTCCCCAGTAGTTAATTTCAAAGAAGGTCTAAGCCAATTAATGTCTCCTAATAATTTCTGAAAATTGTTTAAAGTTTGCAAATGATCTGTATGTCTAATTTCTGTGGACAAATTTGTTGTCCCTCAATAATTTGTCCTAAATAAGAAAAAGGTAAAGATTGCTATACTTTTTCAAGAGCTATATAAAGTCTTGATTCTTTCAAAGAGTATTCTAGTTGTTGCAAAATTGTCAACACAGTGTCTTTATCTGGATAAGCAATAAGAATATCATCCATATAGTGCATTATGTATGCCTTAGGGTGCTGCCTTCATACTGGAGAGATAGCTTGAGCAACATATTTTTGGCACAAGGTAGGACTGTTAGCCACACCTTGAGGCAAAACTCTCCACTGGTATCGCTCCATTGGAGCCTGGAAATTAAGTGAAGGAACACTGAATGCAAAATGCTTGCAATCCTGAGGGCTTAAAGGAATAATAAAAAAGCAATCCTTCAAGTCAATAATTATAAGGTGAAAATTCCATGGAAAGGCAGTAGAAGAAGGGAGTCCTAGCTGGAGAGGACCCATAATTTCCAGTCTTATTTATTGCTCTCAAATCTTGTAATAGCCTCCAGTTTCCCGATTTCTTTTTAATGACAAATATAGGCATATTCCACAGGTTCAGTGTGCCCAAGATGTAACTGTTCCTGCACCAATTGAGCAGCCGCCTCAAGTTTCTCCTGAAAAAGGGGCCATTGGTCTACCCATTCAGGATTATCTGATTTCCAAGTAACTGGGTCTGCACAATGCATTATGGGGGTAGCAGGAACTACCAAAGCCCCTATGTTAAATTTTGATATCCTAATCCACGCCTTCTGGTATTGGGTGCCACTTTTATGGGGGTGAGAATTTCCCTGCTGTTTTTTCCCTAGTCCCTTAGTGGGCAAAAATTCCTGATCAAGCATTTGAGTGCTGACTAAATTATTAGGACTGACAAGTAATGCTCCCATATTTTTCAAAACATCTCTACCCCACAAATTAACTGGCAATCCAGGGAGCACATAAGGCTGAAAAAATCCAGAATGACCTTCTTTATCTTCCCATTGTAAAAAACTAGAGCTTTGTTGAGGGGAATTACTCTACCCTATACCTTGTAATTCTGTGGCTGCTGCATAAGTGGGCCAGGAAGGAGGGCAATGTGGCTTAGAAATAACAGATACATCAGCTCCAGTATCTAAAAGTCCTTTAAATTTATGCCCTTGTATTGTTAGTTCCATTTCAGGGCGTTCCTGACCTATTTTTTGAATCCAATAGGCAGCATCAGTGGAGCCAAATCACCAATTTCCTTGGGGCTCCTTTTGCAGGATGTGGCCTGAGAAGCAGAATTAGCATCCTTATACTATTCTTCTAACTGCCTGAATTAGCTGTGAGACAAATTCTTGAAATGATTTATTAGGACCCTGCTTAATTTTCCTTAATTCCTTTGTTTTGCCTGAGTATAACCTTACACATAAACAAGACAATTTACGTACAAAAAACACAAGTATAACATATAACTTTGATTAATCCTAATACTTAAATTGCTATTTGGCTCCTAACTCTCAACACACTTCACAATGCACTAACCAAATCAGTAAGTCTTAAGGATATACATTCTATTCTATTTAAATTTAAATGAGTGCTCCTTATAAATTCTAAAAACATTTTATTTTTTCTAAATATTAGAGCCAGCATTTTCAATTTTTGCATGCAAAAAGAAAACTTAATTCAGGCCTTAAAAACACACATTTTAGACAACATTAAACGAAAACTAAACAGAAACAAGAATTAGATGAACCAGAGAAACTAGAGAGAAACCCGGGATTTCAGAGCACATCCAGATTAGAAAGATGCCTGCCTGATATTAGTCAGAGCATTTTCAGACAGAGTAACTGAAGGATGTGACTAAACAAAATCTCCCCGAGAAAATTTGCTCTCGGCAGCTGCTGGGATATTTTCTATAGTCAGATCCAACACAGGTCCCCTGCCTCAATTTCCAGGCAAAGAATAAGAAAGAAACAAAATGATAGTTCAGAAGATTGTAGTTAAAACATTAAAGAAAATCAGACCATAACAGGAAAAGCTGTAATTTTCCTAATACCTGAGTCTCCTAGCCATTCTCAAGAAAGTCCAACTTCCACAGCAAATAATCACCCCCGGAGGGACAAGTACAAGCAATTGCCTTCCAGTCATTTGGGAGAAGAGCCTTTGCACTAATAGTATTAATAAAACCAAGTGAAAAAGGGGCAGTAGGCCCATACTGAACACAAACAAGTTTAAGCTCTTTCAGAGTTCTAAAAGGTACAGGTTCATGTTCTCGCACTAGTCTCCTTGTATCATCCTGTCTTTCTACAATAGGAAAATGGGTAAAGCTATTTATTGTTTCCCCTACATTTCAAGCCTGGTCTATAGATTGTTGGAGAGAGGATTTCCCAGGTTTTGAGCTATAGACTCCGCAATCAGCCCGATAAGGGAACGGAGAAGCAGACGGTTGAATGCAGGAAGGAGCCGAGGGCAGTGGAGGCCCCGCGGCTAAGGTAGCCATAGCCGCGGATTTTTTATCCCCCTTGTCATTCTCAGACTCCAAGGTATCCTCGTATTCACATCCCTCTGTTTTCAGCTCACCCTGATACTCTTCAGACAACAATTTGTCTTCATATGAAAACATCTCTACAAAAAAGGTCCCTTATTTTTTACCCTATAATCTTTTACTCCCGACTACACTTTCCCCAAAAACTTTCTTTACTCACTGTGCGCACTTCACTTTGGGGAATTCCGTCACCTTCCTTCAGTTTTAGTTTCCTCGTACTCATACTCAAGTCTTCTGTTCGGGCGGGTGCCACTTGCTGCGGACCAGCACGGCTCCAAATAACGGTGCGGAATTAAGGAAACATACTCATCAAGAAAAAATGGGGCCCTGGCCGGTTGGCTCAGCGGTAGAGCATCGGCCTGGCGTGCGGGGGACCCGGGTTCGATTCCCAGCCAGGGCACATAGGAGAAGCGCCCATTTGCTTCTCCACCCCCACCCCCTCCTTCCTCTCTGTCTCTCTCTTCCCCTCCCGCAGCCAAGGCTCCATTGGAGCAGAGATGGCCCGGGCGCTGAGGATGGCTCCTTGGCCTCTGCCCCAGGCACTAGAGTGGCTCTGGTCGCAGCAAAGCGACGCCCCGGAGGGGCAGAGCATCGCCCCCTGGTGGGCAGAGCGTCGCCCCTGGTGGGCGTGCTGGGTGGATCCCGGTCGGGCGTATGCGGGAGTCTGTCTGACTGTCTCTCCCCGTTTCCAGCTTCGGAAAAAGTACAAAAGAAAAAAAGATAAAATGGGATTGGGATTGGGAGGACTCTTCAAATGCTGATGGCAGTATCCGAGTGTCCCATAGACCCAGTTTGCTTTATTATATAGCCATATGCAAATCAAGGAAGTCCTTGATAAAAAGTTACACATCCAAGGCATAAACAAGATGCATTAGTTAAATCTACCAACATCTGAAAACAAACATAGAGTCAGAGGAAGGGCATGTAAATTGCTTCCAGCAACTTAAGGAAGCAAGTGAAGTGGGTGCAAATATTCAGTATCATAGCCAATATGGAGGTGGAGGGGGGAGAACAGCCTTTTGCTAAGCCTCGAATCTACAGTGGTTTTCTGTGATTTATGGTCCACAATAGGCAAGTGGTACAGGGCCTTGAAGGGAGCAGGGAGGCCTGGGACTTTTACCCCGAGGGAGATAGGAGCCCTGTAGGGCAGTGGACAGAGCAAGGACCTGTGAATCAGGTGCTCGCTGGCACCCTCTGATGGCCACCTCTGGAAGGACATGCTGTTTTGATGGGGCGAGGGTGGGAGCTGGATGGGGACTGTGCTGCCCCCCCCCAAGGCGGAGGGGACTGTACTGGTCCAGACAGTGCTGGACGAAGGTGGAGGGAGTGTGAATGGTGAGAAGTGGGCTGTCAGTAATAGTCCCGACTATGGGGCTAATTTCTGGGTTCAAATCCCAACTCCATGACGTTGAGCTATAAATTTGAGGCAGTAATTCAATGTGTCTTCATTTCATCTTTTGTAAAACAGAGCGATTGTGTAACAGTTTCCTCTCTCAGAGGGTTTAACTTATGCAAAATGCTGAAAACAAGGCATAGTACACAGTAAACAGTCCATGAGTGTTGTTTTTTGTTATAAAAAAAATGATTATTATCATTTATTATTCCAGTGAGGCAGCTGTCAGTGGTGATTCTCACCTGAGCATGATTATGCCCTACCAAAAGACAGTAATGTTGGTGACATTTCTGGTTGTCAATACTGGGGGTACTCCTGGAATTGCGTGGGTGGGGGCCAGGGATGCTGCTTAAACATCCCACAGTGCTCAGAATGTCCCCCCACAGAGAGGAACCCGGCCCCGATATTCAAATGCATTGGAGAGCCCCTGGACTAGACTGTCTGGGGCGCTGCGCATTGTCTGGCACAGTGCCTGGAGACTATGGTGGGTGCTTCCCAAGGACGTGCAAACAGAGAGGTGCGGTATCCTTTCCGCAGCTTGTGCCCAAATCTCTTAATCTTGGGATATGCTTCCCTCATGTGGACGGTCGTGGACTGCGCCCCTGGACCAGGGTAATCGCGCTGCCTGCACTGCATGACCTAGGGGAAGAGTCTCCACGCTGCGCTGCCCACCAGCACCTTCTACCAAGCTGCCACTATTCTAGCTTGGGGCTGTTGACATGACAGTGGCTTGTGGCCGCTGAGCCCTTGAATGTGTGTGCCAGGGCAACTAAGGAACTCTTTTTTTTTTCATTTCAATTAATTTACATTTAAATGCAAATAGCTATGCATGCCCCTCAGTGACCAGGCTGGACAGCCCAGTTTGCAGAGAAAGCAGCCACTCATCTTTGGGCAGCAGGGTTCCTCGTGTGTGTGTGTGTGTGTGTGTGTGTGTGTGTGTGTGTGTGTGTGTGTGTTGGTGGGCCTACTTGTTTTTATGACTGTTTTTTAAAATCCCCAGTCAGGGTATGTACAAGAAGAGTTGGATGCTCCTCTCTCTCTCTCTCTCTCTCCCTTCTTCTCACACTAAAATCAATTTTAAAAAATTAATACATATCAAGTGCTTACTGACTTCAGACCCTGTTCTAAGCTCTTTACTCCCATCCACTCAAGTCTTTTGACTCAAACATTTCACACAAGTAGGTATCAACATTATGCCCATTTTATAGAAGAAGAAACTGAGGGTCAGAGAGGACAGCTGCCCAAGTATTCTTTCTCTGTACTAAACCCCAGCTAAGGAACCATCATGCCTAATTTTTTTCCACCTTCACAACTTTCTGGAACTGTTAGGGCTCCTGTTTTGCAGATGAAGAAACTGAGGCCCGGACAGAGAATGCACCTTGGTCATTGTAACTCAGCAAGTAGAATGCCAGAGTAAGAATTTTTTTTTTAGAGAGAGAGAGAGACAGGAACATTGAGATGCTCCTGTATGTGACCTGACCAGGGAATTGAACCGGCAGCCTCCGTGCTCCAGGACTACGCTCCCACCAACCAAGCTATCTGGCCAGGGCTTTTTTTTTTTTTTAATTTTTAGAGAGAGAGAAAGGGAGAGAGAGGGGAGGGAGAATGGAAGCATTTATTCCACTCAGTTGTGCATTCATTGGTTGCTTCCCATGTGTGCCCTGACCAGGGAGCAAACCTTCAACTTCATTGTTTCAGGACAATGCCCTTAACCGACTGAGCTAACCAGCCAAGGCCCAGAGTAAGAATTTGAACCCACATTTCTCTATTACTCATGAACCTAAACTGCCTCCCTGGAGTGGTTTGCAGGGGTTCTGGGGAAGGCTGGGAAAATACATTCAGGATTGAGAACTAGTCAGACATGAGTCTGAATCTCATGTCTGTTAATTCCTGGCTCCTGGCTGTGTGATCTTAGGGGAGTATCTTGCCCTCCCTGGGCCCTTGGGTCTCCTTGGCTATATCAACTTCTTCCTGGGGCTATTCTGGGGATTAAATTACATAATTCTTTGTCCTAGTCTATTCAGGCTGCTCAGATCCATCTAAGTGCCATAGACTGGGTGGCTTAAACAACTTAAATTTATTTTCTCACAGTTCTAGAGACTGGAAGTCTAAGACCAAGGTGCCAGCAGGGTCAGTGCCTGGTGAGGGCCCTCTTCCTGGCCTGCGGATGCTTGGCTTCTTGCTGTGCCCTCAAATAGTGGAGAGAGAGCACTGGTCTCTTTTTTTATAAGGGCACTAATCCCACCTAGCACAGGCCCAGGGACAAACGGACACATGTACAGAACCACACAGTGCCCCAGCTGCAAAGCTGCTGTAGGCACTTGGCCCTTAGGTGTCTCAGGAGAAGCAGGGGACCCTCTGGAGGATAGGCCAGGTGGGCAGCCACGCCTTCCTGTTTCCTATAGTCCCCAAATGTCCCCAGATGCCCCCAGAGACACATCTACTGAAGATGGCCTCCTAATCACCATGCCTAATTATTGCACAGCACCAGGGAAATGCTGGGAACACCTTTTAAAGGTCTTTAAACCCCACAATAGCAGCTCCTGGCCCTGCCAATGCCAGGTTCCTAAGGGCACAGCCGGAAACTCCCAGGAGAAGAAACACCAAAACAAAGCACATTTATTGTCAAGCATGGCTGTGGGTGGGGGTGACAAGGCTCAAAGACTTGGGTGACCAACCCCTTCTAGGCTGGGGAGCCTCCAGCCAGGCTACCCTCTCTCCAAGCCTCTATTGAGCTCATTTGCAAAATAGGTTACTAGTAAATTAATGAATACATGAAGAAGACTTAGAACAGCTCCCAGCACATAGGAGGCCCCTGCCATCAGCATCATCATAGTTGCTGTTTATTTGTTTATCTTTCCTGGACTTTGCAAGTTATAGACAGAACATGCAAGGACTGTGGGAACAAGGGAGCTGCTCTCCCCACTGCAGGGCTGGACTCAGGAGAGATGAGTGAGGTGTTTACCTGGGGTTCAAGGTTTAAGGGGGCTAATCACTAGAGCTGGAGAGGACATGGAGAAACTAGAACCCTCAGGCGTTGCTGGTGAGAATGAAAAATGGTGCAGCCACTGTAGAAAACAGTCTTGCATTTCCTCAAATGGTGAAACATAAAGTTTCCATCTGACCCAGCAATTCCATTCCTAGGTAACCACCCAAGAGAAATAAAAATCTATATTCATATGAAAACTTGTACATAATTTTTTTTTTTCTGAAGCTGGAAACGGGGAGAGACAGTCAGACAGACTCCCGCGTGCGCCCGACCGGGATCCACACAGCACGCCCACCAGGGGGCAACGCTCTGCCCACCAGGGGGCAATGCTCTGCCCCTCCAGGGCGTTGCTCTGTTGCGACCAGAGCCACTCTAGTGCCTGGGGCAGAGGCCAAGGAGCCATCCCCAGCGCCCGGGCCATCTTTGCTCCAATGGAGCCTCGCTGCGGGAGGGGAAGAGAGAGACAGAGAGGAAGGAGAGAGGGAGGGGTCGAGAAGCAGATGGGCGCCTCTCCTGTGTGCCCTGGCCGGGAATCGAACCCAGGACTTCCGCACGCCAGGCCGACGCTCTACCACTGAGCCAACCGGCCACGGCCTGTACATAAATATTAATAGCAGCTTTTCATAATAGGCAAAATATGGAAACAACCCAAATATCTGTCAGCTTGTGAATTGATAAAATGTGATACATATATATAATGATATATATATATATATAATGGAATATTATGCAGACATTTAAGAGTGATGTACTGAGACTTCCTACAAACGTGGATGAATCTTGAACATATGACACTCAGTGTGAGAAGCCAGACACAACAGGCCACACAGTATGTGATTCCATCTATGTGAAATGTCCAGAACAGGCACATTCAGACAGAAAGCAGATTTCGTGACTGCCAGGAGCTGGGGAAAGGCTGGAGAGTGACTGTTATGATTGTTAATGGGGACAGGGTTTCTTTTTGGAGTGCTGAATGAATGCAATAAGCCAGTCACAAAGGGAAAAATACTGTGATTCAACTCATAGGATGTCTCTAGAGGAATCAGATGTATAGCGACAGAAAGTAGTGTAGATGGTGGGTGCCAGAAGCTGGAGGAAGAGGTTAGAACTAGTTTTTTGTTTGTTTGTTTGTTTGTTTGTTTTTAGCTGTTGTTGTTTTTGTATTTTTCTGAAGTTGGAAACGGAGGCAGTCAGACTCCTGCATGTGCTGGATGGGGATCTACCCAGCATGCCCACCAGGGGGCGATGCTCTGCCCATCCGGGGTGTCACTCTGTTGCTACCAGAGCCACTCTAGCGCCTGAGGCAGAGGCCATGGAGCCATCCCCAGCGACCAGGCCATCTTTGCTCCAATGGAGCCTTGGCTGCGGGAGGGGAAGAGAGAGACAGAGAGGAAGGAGAGGGGGAGGGGTGGAGAAGCAGATGGGTGCTTCTCCTGTGTGCCCTGGCTGGGAATCGAACCCGGGACTCCTGCACGCCAGGCCGATGCTCTACCACTGAGCCAACCGGCCAGGGCTAGAACTAGTTGTTTTGTTGTTGTTTTTTTTGTTTTTTTTTTCTGAAGCTGGAAATGGGAAGAGACAGTCAGACTCCCGCATGCGCCCGACCGGGATCCACCCGGCATGCCCACCAGGGGGCGACGCTCTGCCCACCAGGGGCCGATGCTCTGCCCCTCCAGGGCGTCGCTCTGCTGCGACCAGAGCCAGTCTAGCGCCTGGGGCAGAGGCCAAGGAGCCATCCCCAGCGCCCAGGCCATCTTTGCTCCAATGGAGCCTTGGCTGCGGGAGGGGAAGAGAGAGACAGAGAGGAAGGAGGGGGTGGGGGTGGAGAAGCAAATGGGTGCTTCTCCTGTGTGGCCTGGCCGGGAATCGAACCCAGGTCCCCCACACGCCAGACCGACACTCTACCGCTGAGCCAACCGGCCAGGGCCTAGAACTAGTTTTTAATGGAGACAGAATGTCAGTTTGGGAAGTCGAGAAAGTTCTGGAGACAAGTGTTGGGGATGGTCACACAACAGCGGGAATGTACTTAATGCCACAGAGCCATATACTTAGAAATGGCTGAGATGGCCTAACCTGTGGTGGCGCAGTGGATAAAGCGTTGACCTGGAAATGCTGAGGTCGCCAGTTCGAAACCCTGGGCTTGCCTGGTCAAGGCACATATGGGAGTTGATGCCTCCAGATCCTCCCTCGTCTCTCTCTCCTCTCTCTCTCTCTCCTCTCTAAAATGAATAAATAAAATTAAAAAAAAAAAAAAACAAAATAAAAAAGAAATGGCTGAGATGGTAAATTGTATTTATCTACTAATCCATCGACGGACACTTGTTTCCACTTTTGGTTGTTGTGAATCATGCTGCTACCAACATTGACATACAAATATCTGCTTGAGTTCCTGCTTTTTTTTTTTTATCAAAAGAGAGAGAGAGAAAGGGGAAGGAAAGAGAGACATGAGAAGCATCAACTTATAGTTGTGTCACTTTAGTTGTTCATCGATTTGCTTCTCAGACGTGCCTTGACTGAGGTCTCCAGCCGAGCCAGTGACCCCTCACTCAAGCCAGCAACCATGGGATCATGTTGATGATCCCTTGCTCAAGCCAGAGACCTCAGGATTTCAAACCTGGGACGTCAGAGTCCCCGGTTGACACTCTATCCACTGTACCACCATAGGTCAGGCTTGAGCTCCTGCTTTTAATTCTTCATGATATAAACCTAGGTGTGGAATTGCTGAGTCACACTGTAATTCTATGCTCAACTTTTTGAAGACCCACCATTCTGTTTCCCATAGCGACTGCCGCATTTTCCATTCCCACCAGCTGTGCCCAAGGACCTCAATTTCTCCACAAAAAATAGTATTTTCCATTTTTGATAATACCATGCATATGAAGTGGCATCTCATTGTGGCTTTGATCTGCACCTGCCTAATAATTAGTGATGTTGAGTGTCTTTTCACGTGCTTCTTGGCCATACGTATATCTTTTTTTGGAGAACTGTTCAAGTATTTTGCCCATTCTTGAACTGGGCGGTTTGTGTGGCTGTTGTTGAGATGTAGGAATTCTTTATATGTTCCAGATAACAGACTGCTCAGATACAGCCACCCCTCTGTCTGTCTTCCCAGCCCCATCAGTGCTTACCACCACCCCGCTGAATCCTACGTGTGTCCGACCCCTTCCCTCCCCACCTACCCCCCTGCTTCGTCCAGCCTCCACCCCATCTCCACCTTCCCCACTTCCTCTCTGCTCTCTGAGGTTTTTCCTACCAGGGCTAATGTATCCACTGGGCACAGTGCCCAGGACCCATGGTACCTTTAGCAGTCTGTAACATATTTAAATTTTCTTTAAAGTCAGAAGAAAACAATGGATATAATAATCACAAATATATCATCATACAACCAGTCTAGATGATATCTGGCTGTATACCAACACCATGGTAAAATATCTCAAATTTTTTTTTTTTTTGGAAGAAAGGACCCATGAAACTCATAATGCCACCCTGCTTCCCACTCTCCTGGAGGCAGCCAGAGGGAAGTTTTGAAAGTCAAATCAGATCATGTTGCCTTCTTTTGATACTCACAAACCTGTGACTCCCAGCACCCTCTGAATGAATGCGGAGTCCAAGGCCCTGGTGGTCTGCCCTCCTGCACTCCCCATCTCCCCTCTTCTCTGCCCCTTGCCCCTCCCCTCCAGCCTCCTCCTGCTCCCCAGTCTCAGCAGCTTTGTCCCCTCCTCTGGGCGTTTGCACACACACAGTCTTCTCCAACTGAATCCATTGTCACCTAGGTAACCCCTCCCTACATTATTCATTTTAGGGGAAGCCCCCAGGACAAACCTCCAGGCCCCAGCCAAGGTCAGGTTCATTGTCATAAACTCTCCTGGAAAGGGACTCTCCACCTTCTTCTCCCCATTTGTCATTTGGCTCTTATTACAGCATCAAGGCCTCTCCTTCTTTGTAATGGTGACAGTGGGGCTGGGTCACTCTCTGTGGGTACTGTCCTGGGCACTGTGGGTTGTTGAGCAGCATCCATAGCCCCCGCCCACTGGATGCCAGGAGCACTGCCTCAGAGTGACAAACACAGATGTCCCCAGATCTTGTGAAATGTCTTCTGGGGGCAAAGTCACCCCTGGTTGAGAACCACATTAGGGTGGCAATCAGAGAAATGCTGCCTCCCCAGCTATGCTTGCACCAAGCGGACTGGGAATCTTTCCTTCTTGCTCCTTCCAGAGGCTTCAAGGCACATACTCTGGGCAAAACGGACAGCACTAGTCAGTCATGTCCCAGGAATGGGGCTGCATCCAGCTGAAGGAGCGGGTCTCGGAGCTGTGCCAGGGACAGAGGTGGATTAAGATTGGTTGAGGCCCTGGGCACAGAAAAAAATATTGAGCCCCTTAAAAAAAGAGAGAGACAGGGAAAATAAAAATACACGTTAATTATATATTTTTTCATGTTAACTATATTTTTAAATAAATAAAAAATATTATGTACTATCAATGTTAAAATTGCACATATGAAACCAAACTTGGTGTCATTAGAAAGAAGTGTAAAGTTGGAGTTTTGGAGTTTTGTGGGGCCCTTCAGAAGTCAGGGCCCAGGGCACACGCCCTATGCACCGGCCGTTAAATCCGCCTCTGGCCAGGGACTGAATTATGTCCACCCAAAGCTCTGTGTTGAAGCCCAATATGACTGTGTCTGGAGATGGGGCTTTTAGGAGGTAAGGTTAAATGAGGTCATAAAGGTGGAGCCCTGATCTGATGGCACTAGTGTCTTTATAAAAAGAGGAAGCTAGAGATCTCTCCATAGCACTCACCAAAAAAAGGCCACAGGAGGACAGCAAGAACGCAGCCATCAGGGCCTGACCTGTGGTGGCGCAGTGGGATAAAGCGTCGACCTGGAACACTGAGGTTGCCGGTTCGAAACCCTGGGCTTGCCTGGTCAAGGCACATATGGGAGTTGATGCTTCCTGCTCCTCCCCCTTCTCTCTCTCTCCCCTCTCTCTAAAAATCAATTAAAAAATCAATTAAAAAAAAAAAAAAAAGAACGCAGCCATCTGCAAGCCAGGAAGAGTTCTCACCAGAAACAGAATCAGCTGGCACCTTGATCTTGAACTTCCCAGCCTCCAGAACTGTGGGAAATAAATGTTTATTGTTTAGAAACCGCCAGGTCTGTGGTGTTTGGTTACAGCAGCCTGGGCTGACTCAGCTGCATTCTGCTTTGATTGGGCAGCCCAATCCTGACAAAGGTAATTTTCATATTGAACAAGATTCATTGAGCACCTACCATGTGACAAGCGCTGTGCAGGGAATGAAAAAGACTAAATCTCTGCCTTGAAGAGGTGATACACAAATGGGGACAATAAACACATGAGTAGAAATATAAAGACAGAGATATTACTATAAAGGAAAACATAGATGGGCGAATGAATGGGTGTTGGGAAATTTTAGGGAGGTTCAGAATGGCCTAAGGTAGTGATAGCTAAGTTGAGACCTAGAGGAAGCGAGGTGAAATCTAAAGGAAGATCTTGCAAGGCAATGAGCACAGCCCATGCAAAGGTCCTGAGGCAGGGTAAAGCCTGGCATGTTGGAGGAACAGAGGAGAGGCCTATTTGGCTGGAGCAGAGTGAGTGAGGGGGAGAGAATGAGGAAGTGAGGACAGCAAGGGGATGGCGGAAGGTTGTACAGGGCTATGTGGGCCAAGGGGAGGACCTGGGCTTTTACCACAAGGGAAATGGGAGCCCTGGAGGGCTGTGGGCAGAGGAGGGATGGGATCTGAGTCAAGTTTTAAAAGCCTGTCAGCTCTGTAAGGGAGGGGTTTTGGTTCTCCTTGGTCACTGCTGTTAGCTTCCATTTAGAATCATGCTTGGCACACAGTAGGTGCAATAAATATTTACTAAAAGAATGAATGAATAATAGCTCCACTGGGGGTGGGGATGGAGGGTAAAAATCATATGACCCCAGGTCACCCAGCCAGGTAACTGCAGGCCAGAGGCTGAACCCAGAGCTGGACAGCTGAGGCCCCAGCTCCGCCAGACCTATCAGAGGGAGTCCCTGTGCCCAAGTGGTGGCCACCTGTTTCTTCCCCTGCCTTGTGTGATTAATGGCCATGCAGCCCCATCCATCACTTGCCAGCCAGTGCCTGGCTCTGCCCGGGAGGCTGTGGGGCCCAGCACTCATTTGTAAGCAGGCGGCCAGACTGGTCTCAGATGGTTGGTGACATGAGACAGATCCCTGCTCCAATTTGGCCCCAGATGCGGCCCTAAGAACCCTAGGGAGAGGGAAGACCAGGATGTGGACCCAAGGGGTTGGGGATGAGTGGCGGCTAAGGGGTGTGGAATGGCAGCCACCTAGACAGTAAGATTTTCAAAAGCCCCAATTCTACCCCCAATTAATTAACTAAAACTGTTTCCTCCTTGGTTGCAGCATTCCATCCTGCCTTTCCCTCCCCTGCTGAGTTCTGTTCTTTCTACCCACTCAGAAAAGCTCCTTGGCTCGGTGGACCCAGCCAGCCTACCCCTCTCCTGAACCTCGGTTTAGTGTCCCCCTCATCTACTCTCTTTGCTTTCTCCCATTCCCACTACCAGCAAAACCTTCTATCCTTCGGGGATGGTGGTCTCTCGGCCGTTCTAAGTCAGGGCTTCTCAGCTGGGGACAAATTTGTTCCCACCCCCATCCCAATCGACAAAATGTCTGCACATGTTTCTGCTTCTCAAGACTGGACAGGGAGCCTAACCTGTGGTGGCGCAGTGGATAAAGTGTTGACCTGGAAGGCTGAGGTTGCTGCTTCGAAACCCTGGGCTTCCCTGGTCAACGTACATATGAGAGTTGATGCTTCCTGCTTCTCCCCCTTCTCTCTCTCTCCTCTCTAAAATGAATAAAGCCCTAAAAACTAATAATAACACATAAAAAAGACAAGACATGGAGGATAGGGAGGTGCTCCTGGCAAAGAGTGGGCAGGCCAGGGATGCTGCACAACACCCTACTGTGCCCAAGAGTCCCCCACAGAGAACAGTCTGAGCCAGCATGTCAGCAGTGAAGACAGAAACCCTGCTCCAGAACCTCCCACAGCGCTCGTGCCCTCCAGGCCAAACCCCATCTCCTCAGCCCAGGAGGCAGGTTCTGCATTGTTCTGGCCCCTGGGCCTCTCCTGCCTGTATCCCACCATGCCCTGCCTCATGAAATTATGGAAAGGCAATAATGCAGAGTCGAGTCTAAGTACCTGGGTTCACATCCTGGCTCTGCCACTTACTGGCTGTGAGATTTTGGCCAAGTCACTTAACCTATTAGTGCCTTAGTTTCCCCTTCTTTCAAATGTCATAATGGCAGTACAGGCAGTCCCCACGTTGTGAACAAGATAGGTTCTATAGGTTTGGAAATGTTTTAAGTATTTATAAGCACAGAAAGGTAAAAACAAATACTATGTTAAGACAAACTACTAAGTTGCATTTAATAGGTAAATGTACCTGTTCCAACTTACATACAAATTCATCTTAAGAACAAACCTTATAGAACCTATCTCATTTGTAACCTGGGGACTGCCTGTACCTAGGGTTAAAATACAGAGCCTTGTGTGTAGTAAAAACATACAGCTGGGTTATTTTATTATTATTCATCATTTGGGTCACACTTTTGGACTTTACTATGTGCCAAAATTTCCTTTTATCCTGAAAATTACTTTTTCATAAGTGTGCTCCTTCAAAGGCAAAGCCCTGAGTCCCTCCCTGTGGCCCAGTCCTGACCCCACTGTCCTGGGAGTGTCAGTGATCAGCTCTGGAGTCTGTTAAAATAAAAGTGTTTGGTGTCACTCGAGTGGCTTAATGTTGGGAGGCGCCTGCCGAGGTGAGGGTCAGATGCAGGTGGCCTTCCAGGAGAATGGTTGTCTGGTCCACATGGTGTGTAGGAGGTATGTACTGGGGGGCAGAGCTAGCTTCAAAACAGGCAGCTCATGCACTTAAACGAGCTCCTGTCTTCTCCAAGGAGGGATCCTGCCCTTGCTCTCATCATCTCGAAATTCCTAATCATTTTTATTTTTATTTATTTTTTTTTTATTTATTCATTTTTAGAGAGGAGAGAGAGACAGAGAGAGAGAAGGGGGTAGGAGCTGGAAGCATCAACTCTCACATGTGCCTTGACCAGGCAAGCCCAGGGTTTCGAACCGGCGACCTCAGCATTTCCAGGTCGACGCTTTATCCACTGCGCCACCACAGGTCAGGCAAAATTCCTAATCATTTTTGATCAAGAGGTTATACATCTTCATTTTTTCCTGGGATCCAAAAATTCTGTAGCCCATCCTAACTGGGGACCCTCATATGACATGAAATCTGTATTCCAGAACCAGATGGAAACATTGAAGAACTTTCCAAAAGTTTGCTTCTTTTCTCTGAAAGCATCAAGACTGGCTGCCCTACATTTTCACAGCTTGTCTCTGGCCCCATCAGATCCTGTCTCTATTTAATAGGTTGGAATTTTGCTCAACATGCATTTTTATTTCTTTATTCTTATTAAATTTATTTGGTTAACATTGGTTAACAACAGTATATGAATTTCAGATATACAATTTTATAATCTGACACTTGTATACTCCATTGTGCGCTCACCAACCAAAGTCTAATTTTCTTCCATCACCATGATTTTTGAGGGGGCATTAATTTTTTTTTTAATATTTTATTTATTCACTTTAGAGGTAGGGGAGAGAGAGAAAGTGTATAGGGGGAGGGAGCAGGAAACATCAATTCATAGTTGCTTCTGTTATGTGCCTTGACTGGGAAAGCCCTGGGTTTCAAACCAGTAACCTTAGCATTCCAGGTCAATGCTTTATCCACTGCACCACCACAGGTCAGGTAATTTTTATTTTTAAATTGCATTAAAGTATTATTTATCTTGAATGTTTGTTTTTATGGTGGGGGAGGGGTGCTTTAAATTTTGCTTATTCATTTCACCCTTATCCTAGCCCCTCATCTGCCCAGGAAAAGTGAAGGGGTCCTAACTTTCCATTTTACAGATGGGAAAACCCCAGCCTCATCGGTAGAGGGCAAGCTGCATAGTTGCTGGTGATGATATGAGAATTAATCTGTGTATTTAACACTTGCTGGGGTTGTAACATGCATTGATTCAACAGTTTCTCTGAGGCCTGATCTCCACATGGCAGGGAGAGGCATTCTATCAAAACCGAGTCAGGTCCCATCCCTCCTCTGCCCACACCCCTCCATGACTCCTACCTCCCTCAGAGTAAAATCTCAAGTCCTTACTGCATGCAGCCCACAAGGCCCTGCACCATCTATCCATCACCAGCCACAGAATTTGCAGGGCCCAATGAGAAATGAAACTTCAAGGCCCCTTGTTCAAAAATAATTAGGAATCTCCAGACTTCAACAGCAGATCATGAACCCAAGCAAAGACCCTTCTGGGAGCAGGGCTCTTGTTCCATGCTGGAAGATGCTAGCCTTGCCTCCCTGACCTCATTTCCTCCAAAGGTTCCCCAGCACCAAAAGTAGGGCTGCCTCTGGGTCTTTGCACTTGCTGTTACTACCTCCTTAAATAAGCCACCATACCCCATACTCCTAATGGCTCACTCTATCACCTTCAGGTCCTTTTTGCAGGCAAAGAGGCCCTCTTTGACTTCCCCGTTTAAAATTGCACCTTCCTGCACATCCCCCCCTCCCCCCACACGTTTATGTCCCCCATAGCGGCTACCACCACCTGACCTACCAGACTGTTTGTCTGTTTCAAGTCATCTCCACCAGGGTTGGGACTTTGTACTACCCTACCCCCAACCCGATGTCCTAGGGTAGAGCCTGGCACACAGTAGGTCCTATACACGTTGTTGCAGCTATGATCCCTAACTTTCTACAGATGAGGAAAATGAGGTTCAGAGAGAAAAGCCAGAGAGCCAAGGTTAGGGAACATGTCTCTGGCACGAATCCAGGTATCCCCGAGAGCACCTGTGGTTTTAGATGGGGGCCACGGAGTCCCTTTTTTGACATGTAAACCGAGGCCAAGTTGGCTGCCAGGGCCACCTAGGCCGGAGGGGCGGCGGCCGGGGGCTGGGGCTCGGGGCAGAGGCCGAGACCGGCCCAAGGTCACCGCGCCAGCGGCCCGTGGGCAGCGGGCTGGGTGGGGATCCGCAGGCCTCCCCGGGCGCGCGCCCCCCCCTCGGCGGCGCGCACGGGGCCCGGGCGGCAGCAGCAGGTGGAGTCGGAGCCTCCGCGCAGCCGAGGCCGCGGCCACTGCCGACGTCGCCGCCATTAGACAATAGGAGCGGCGGCCCGGCGTGCGAGGAGGCGGGCGGCGGGAGGGGCGCCGGGCGCGCAGGAAGCGGGGCCCGGGTCGTGCCGAGGCCGGGCTCACGGAGAGGGGGCGCAGGAAGCGGTCGAGGCCGGGCGCGGGAGGCGGCGGCGGCGGCCCCGAGAGCTGCCGATCAGCGTCGGGACAAAGGCGCGGCCGCCCGGCGCCCCGAGGCGCCGGAGCCGGGGCGCACAGCCGGGGCGCAGCCCGCGCCCCCCGCAGCGACTGACATGATGTTTCCACAAAGCAGGCATTCGGTAAGTGGGGCCCGCGGCCCGGCTCCCCCACCCCCAGGTTCGGGCCCTGCGCACCCCCAAGCTCCCGGCCCGGCTATCCCCCCCTCCCCACTCCCGGCCCTAAGGCCCCCCAGGTCCTCGCCTGGCACCCCCCACCAGGCCGGGGCTTGCGCCCCCCAGATCCCCGCCGAACCATCCCCCTCCAGATCCTAGCCCTGCGTGTGTCCCCCTCACACACACCAGCTCCCTGCTCGGCGCCTCCCCCCAACTCCCGGGCCCGGTCCCCTCTAGCTCCGGGCCCAGTGCTAATTTACTCCCCCTCCCCCCGCTCCCCAGACTTTACCCCCCCCCTGTATCTCCTTGTCCCCCTCCCAGCTTCCGGGTCCGGAGTACCCCCAGCTCCCAGGCGGGGTCCTTTCCAGCTCCCCGCCGGGACCCCACCCCAGTCCTGAGCCCTGCGGTCCGCCCCACACTGAGCCAAGCAGGGCCTGGGCGGCCTTGGCCTCGGGCGCCCCGGGAGCCCCACCAGGCACTTCTAACGCCAGGCCTGCTTTCGGGGCCTGGGAGCGGGAGGGGACCCGAGGCGCACCCCTCCCGGAAGAGTGCAGCCTGGAGGAAGGGAATCTGGGGTGGGGGCCCCCAGTTAATTTTCAGGCTCTGAGAAAGGCCCCTCCCCCAATGAGACTTTGCAGGGAGGCCTTGCCCCCCCGCACTTGGGGAGGGAAATTCCCTAGGATGTGTTCTCCCCTCTTCTGAAGACAGTTGGGGCGCTCGGATGTGCACCCCCCTCTTGGCCATTTGGAGCGGCGGTAGAGGGCGCACTCTGCCCCCCACCAAGGGCGGGTCTTGAAACGCACCTCCACAGCCTGGGGGTGGCTAGGGACGGAGTGACTCCGGGCGCACCCACCCCGCCGGCTTCCCTGGAGAGGCGGGGGCAGGAAGCGAGGGCGGGGACCGCACCAGGGACAGTAAACACGAGCCGGGGAAGTGGGGCAGAGTCGAGGGGAGGAGGGTGCGTGCTGCAGCTGCGCCGGCCGCTGCTCGGAGCACCCGGGAGGGAAGTGAACGATAGCCCCACCCGCCTGGCCCTGACGCGGGTTGTCTCCTCCCCGTAGGGCTCGTCGCACCTACCCCAGCAACTCAAATTCACCACCTCGGACTCCTGCGACCGCATCAAAGACGAGTTTCAGCTGCTGCAGGCTCAGTACCACAGGTGAGCTGGGCCGCGGGTCCATGCCCGCGAGAGGTGGAACCCCCAGCGCAGGTGGCAAGAAGATGGCCTGGAGCAGAGCTAGTGGCTCTGCTATATACAAATACTTGAAAAAATAGAGGTGTAGAGTGTCTTATTGTAGGGCAGATGCTGCCCTGGGCACGTTACCGATATTAAACTAGTTAAGTCTTCAAAGCAGCCCATTTCACAGATGAGAAAACAGAGGCACAAAATCAAATCAGTTGCTCAGACTCAGCTATATGGCCTCAGGGACTCGCTCCCCACCCCTCCACCGCAATCCCCACTGTATTAAAAACCTCCCAACAACTGGAGTTGGTGGTGGACCCCCATCTCCCAAAAGAAAAAAGAATTTTAAAGTTTCCCTGAAAGAAAACATTCTGCAGCCTGTTATCTCTCTGCTCAGTTCTGAGGAGAGGGTTCCTGGCATCCAACAAATTTTCATTCTCCTTCCAGAATTTAAGCTTCTAACATTTGCCATATGCTGGGTGGGATATAAGGGGAAGGAACTACTATTTGTATCTTACATTTAGAGAAACCAAGCCTAGAGAGCTTAGGGATTTCTGAGGGGAAGCACAGGAAGGAAGTGGCAGAACTGAGATTTGCACCCAATATCTGGGTTGAAGAATGCAAGTTCTCAAGGACCCTGTTAAAGAAGAGAGCTTTGCCTTGGAATCAGAAGGGGTCCCCAGCCACATATTTCAGCAAGCTCTGTTTAAGAAAATTCCCTTTTATTGCTTTTAGAGTGACAGAGAAGTGGGGGGGGGAGAAAAAGAGAGAAAAGCATTTATTTATTATTCCACTTAGTTTGTGTATTCATTGATCGCTTCTTGAAGTCTTCTGACCTGGAATCAGCCAGCAACCTTAGTGTTTTGGGTGGTGCTCTAATGGTAACCAACCGAGATAACCAGCCAGGGCTTGGGCCCTCTCTAGACTTCAGTATACCCACACAAAAGGACCCTTGAGTTTGCTACAGGAAGAAAGGGGGAGTAGTAGTATATTCTTTCTTCTTTTCTTTTAATTTTTCCATTGATTGATAAGCATCAACTTATTCCAATTTATTGTTCCATTTAGTTGTGCACTCATTGATTGCTTCTCCTATGTTCCCTGACCCGGGACTGAACTCACTACTGTGGTGTAGTGGGACAGCCCAGCACATAATCAACCCACTGAGTCACCTGACTAGAGACCTCCCCCTTTTTTTTTTACTTTTTTTTTTTTTGTATTTTTCTGAAGCTAGAAACGGGGAGAGATAGTCAGACAGACTCCTGCATGCGCCCGACAGGGATCCACCTGGCACGCCCACCAGGGGCGATGCTCTGCCCCTCCAGGGCGTCGCTCTGCCGCGACCAGAGCCACTCTAGCGCCTGGGGCAGAGGCCAAGGAGCCATCCCCAGCGCGCCCGGGCCATCTTTGCTCCAATGGAGCCTTGGCTGCGGGAGGGGAAGAGAGAGACAGGGAGGAAGGAGGGGGGGTGGAGAAGCAAATGGGCGCTTCTCCTATGTGTCCTGGCCGGGAATCGAACCTGGGTCCCCCGCACGCCAGGCCAACGCTCTACCGCTGAGCCAGCCGGCCAGGGCTGACCTCCCCCTTTTTTAAACATGAACCTCTTGGGGTACTTCTCATGTTCCCCAAGTGCTAACTACTGAATATACATCATTTTGTTTAATCTTCCTTGCTGTTTTATTATGCTCATTTCAAAGATGACAAAACTGAGGCATTGATATTTGAAGGGCAGGCCCACTAACTTTGTTCTGGGCCCATGATATGAAAGGTTTAGGGGCTTTGCCTGGCAGGCCTGGGCTTTTTGAGCCCCTGCAGGGAGGGGGTCCTCCCCTCCTGTCTGGTCCATGCTCACTTTACAGTGAGCACTAGGACTGCCAGTCCCTGATACTGAGGGTCACAGTGCTGCTATAGTGCTGCTGTAGTGCTATGTGTCTTCCCATAAGCCAGATCCCTCTCTGAGCTTTGGGGACTCCATCCCACTGGGCCTGGGTTTCCCACTGTACAGTGAGGGGTTCTACCATGTTCATACACAGGATCAGCCAGGCCCTCAAGAAGAGCCCAAAATCCAGAATTTGGGGTGAAATTGCCATTTTTTTAATGGTGGAAACAAATGAGCTTTATTTATTTATTTATTTATTTATTTATTTTAAATTAGAGAAAGCAAACTCAAGGGGGCCACAACAACCCAAGCTATGCCTCATCCCCATCTCTGAACTGGGTTGTACAGTTATGTCAGACAGGCAGAGTGAAACACCAGGTTCCTGTGGTGACTGTGAGGTCAACAAATCTTTATTGGGTGCTTACTATATGCCAGGCATTATTCTAAGAACATTTCTAGTCTTAATCCATTTCATCCTCATCACCCCATCCGGGAGAGTTGGTACTGAGGTCCAGAGAAGTAGAAGGGTTTGCTCATAGTCACACAGCATCTAAGTTGCACAGCTGAACTTTGAACTCAGTTTGTCTAGATTGAGTCTGCTGTCAGTCTCTACCTGAGGCCCTCATGGGGGCTTTAAGAAATACCCACAGCTCCTCCTTGCTAGGGGAACCTAAGAGAGTCTGGGGCCATGGGTCACCATCTCTTATTACCCAACAATGGAACTTTTACCCTTCAGTGAAATGAAGGCCCATAAGAGGGGCTGGTCCTCATTAGAGATTCCTTGGTGAGTCCAACCCAGAGCCTTACCAGCCAGCCCCTGGCCCTCTTCTGGGTCTCTTCACAGTTTTTATTTGTCCTTCCCCCTTGTTGGAGAGTTTTCCCCAGTGGTTGAGAGTGTGGCTCTGAAGCCAGCTTCCTGGCTGTTTGACCTTGAGCCACTTATTCAACCTCTCTGGGCACCCATCGCTTTAACTGTGAAATGATTGATGCTCAGAGTACTGACCTCATCGGGTTTTGGGATTGGTAAAAGGTTGCTTGGGTCTTTGGCTGATCCAGAGTCAGGGTGTTATCATTTTTTATTCCACCACCAGATATGCAAGGCTGATTTCCTAATCTACATTTCACAGTTAGGGAACTTGAGCCCCCCACCCCACCCTGTCGTCCCAGCCCCTGTCAAAGTTCGGGGCTCAGCCCAGCCCCATTCCCTCTCCCCATGTTCTTCTTCAGCCTGAAACTCGAATGTGACAAACTGGCCAGCGAGAAGTCGGAGATGCAGCGTCATTATGTGATGGTGAGCCAGCTGAGGTCCAGTGGGTGGGGTTGGGGGACCCAGGCCCTCCTCCACTACCAGCAGCTGCTGCTCAAACCCTGGCCACCTCCTCTGGGAAGTGTGAGGATTCAGGGTCCACCTTGCTGGGCTGGCTGCTGGCCCAGGCGGTGGTGGAGGTGCCAAACCACCAGGTTGCAGCCTGGGCCTGCCAGGTCCCCTGGCTGTCCTTGGCAGCCAGCAGAGGAGGCAGTGGCTGTGGAAGCCAGGAACTGACGTGGGGGAGTAGCCGGATCCCCGCCCCCACAATCCAGGCATCCCAGTTCTTAACCCTTCCTCTCCCAAGTTTTGAGAAGAGGACTCCAGGGCTTCAATCTCCGCAGCCCTCATGCACACCTCAGGAGGCTGACACCCCTTGAGGTTGGTGGGAGGGAAGTGGTAACAAGGTATTCTTTGGACTGACATTTGAGACCCTGCCCCTCCACACTGCCAGAATCACTTGATGTTTCATACCCACCAGGTGGCGATTTCTGCATCACAAACCCTTGCTTTGGCTCAGTCCCTAGCCCAGCTCCCAGGCTGTGGAGGAGGCAGAGCCAGACTCTGAAGCTCCCAGCCCCAGAGGGAGGGGGCTGGGCAGAGAGGGACCCAGCAGGGACTAGAGAACTCTAGTGGGGAGCCACAGCCTGAGGAAGGCTGCTTTGAGAATGGGGCATTGTTCCTGGGGTCGTGAAGAATAAATAGGAGCTTACTGGGGTGGGGTTGGGGGTGGGGGGCTGGAGCAAAGGCCTAGGAGGGGCATCAAGCAAAGGCCTGGGAACCACTGACTTTGGGGGGGGGGGTCAGTGATGGGAAGTCATGAAAGGGTTTAGAACAGGGGCAGGGGCAGGGTTAGATCTGGGGTATGCGGAGGGGGGCTGCTAGCTCCAGAGCCAAACCCAGCAGGCTTTGTTTATCTTCCATTATTTATAAGCAGGAAGGCAAACTTCCCTGCAGTCTGGGGCCACCCGCAGACAAGACACATAAAGATAAAAGATTAGGAGCCCTGGAATGTGTGTGTGTTTGGGAGAGGTAGGGCTGGATAATCATTCCAGAAACCCGGGAGCCAGGCTGGGACTGAGGCCCTAGAGCTCCAGCTCTGAAAGCATCCCACCAATTACCTGGGCCCAGGCCTGGTGTGGGTGTCCCCCCCTCCTGCTATTTCCCTCCCACTTGCCTCCCTCCATCACTCCCTGATGCATGTCTCTCTTGCTTTTTCCCCATCTCTGCCTCCCCCTTTGTCTCTGTCACCCCCATCTCTTTGTTTCTTGAGCCCCCCATCCTTCACCTGCCCCCATTTCTTTTTCTCTGTCTCCCCTCACGCAGTACTACGAGATGTCCTATGGCTTGAACATTGAGATGCACAAGCAGGTACGCCCTCTCGCTCTCTCCATGGCACCCCCAGGCAGGTAGGAGCCCTCCCCTTGGCTGAACACCAAGTCTGCCCTTGTGATTCTGTTCCCTCCCACACACACCCCTACTTTCTCAGGCCTCCCTGGGAGCTTGTTCTGCCTGAGGAGGAGGGGTAGAGGCCTTCTCTAGATCTGCCACCCTGTTGTCTCCTTTTTGTGACAGTGGCATGAGGGTGACATGTACCCTCACTCTGTGCAACCCTCAGATTGCCACTCACACTTCGGCTGTGCTTTAGCCATCTTTGCCCTGAGGAGGCCTCTGTCAGGGATGTCATAGAATAATGATGCCACTATTCCCGCCCTTCCTCCCACTTAGTGCTCACTACCTACCAGGCACTGGGTGTCATCTTCCCAGGGCTACCCAGATCCTGAGTGGCTCAGTCTGGATTCAGCTTTTGCCTGCTCTGTTCGCTACAGGACAGAGTACCAGCAACAGATCCCACCTTTCCCACTGATTGGATGCCAGTGGGCCCCGTATGTCTGTCCCACCCTGGGCTGAGCTGATCCCTCTTAGATAGAACCCCAGGCCTCTTGGGCTGGTCTGCACCTGTGCCTGCAAGGGGGCTGGGGACTGAAGAATCTGTGTGTTTGTTTTAGGCTGAAATTGTCAAGAGGCTGAATGGGATCTGTGCCCAGGTCCTTCCCTACCTTTCCCAAGAGGTGAGTGCTACCCCAGGGGCTTCAGGTAGGAGGAGGTTGATGGACCATGAACTTACTCCCGAGCCACCCCACTGCTGTCATCTGGGGCAGCAGTGACCTAGGTCCCCAGGGCACATGCTTCCCCTCTCTGAACCTCCCAGCTACTAACCAGCCTGTGCAGAATAATCCCCAGGCTGGGAAACCTCCAGGGGTGCAGGGCAATAGAAGGAGGGGCCTCACCCTGCTGTGGCATTTCTAGCCTGAGTGAGTCAGTTCACTGTAAAAATGTCAGCTATGCCAACGGCTGCACTGGAAAAAATTTTTTCCTTGTTTTGCTTCTGCCTTTACACTCCAGACTTTCACCTGCCAGGCCCAGTGACCTGCTTCAGGCCAGGGACAAGGAGCATGTGTGGGGAGGGCACTCTGCACACATATGAAGACATACAAGCAGACATGGATAAACATAGATGCTGCACACAGTGCACACACATACAGATAGACACACAGGTTTGTGAAAACATGCAAAGACAGACATGCACAAATACAAATCTGGACACGGACAGATACACAAGCAGACACAGCTGCATACAGATATAGACGTACACACGTGGACACATGCACACATCCAGGGGAACCAAGTGTTCAGCTCTTCCTCTTCCACTTTTTGAGGTTCTCAGATTAGTTGTAAGGCCTGTTCCACAGACCCCACACCTGCACCCTGCCAGATCATGTAAGGCCCAGCTTCTGCTCTCTGCCAGGTTCACTGTTGATAACTCATCATTTTCTCTTTAATCCCTACCCATATCTCAGAGACCTTTGGGTGATGTGCATGCCTAGGGGTCACTCCAGAAGGATATCATGAAAGCCCCAGATAAGTGGGTTCTGGGGGCCTTGCAGATCTAGCCTTGTGCTTACCTTTCATGATGGGCTTCCCAGCAGCCAAGGCAAAAAGGAAGATAGCAGATTCTAGCTTCTGATAACAGGAGAGATTGACTTTCAGAGAGGGACAGGAAAAGGCGGGAGATATTCCCTGAACCTACCTTCATACCTCAGCCCTGCCAGAATTCACTAGATTTTCCCCAACTTCAGAAGAACGGAATCTTGAATTAGCAGATCTCACAGCAGCCTCCAAGCTCTTAAAGGAACAGAACTTTCCTGTACATGTGGCCCGGTTGTGCACTGCACTTTTCTCTGCTCGTAGCATCGGATAGGTCATGCATGATTCAAGGATTTTCTCCAACTCACTCAAAGGCCTTCTCCAAAGTATCTGGCCACAGCCCCTTTGGGTCTCCTATGCATCTCCATTTGTCTCCATTTTCCAGATGAAAATTGTGAGGCTTGGTGAAAGGGAGCAGCTGGAGAGGGGGCTTCCTGGTGGAATGGAAAGCCATGAGGGATGGGGGGTAGCACTAACAGGCCAGATGGAAGTAGGGCTTCTGAGCTCTGATACAAATCCCCTGTGTCCTCCCTGCTTCCAGCACCAGCAGCAAGTCTTGGGAGCCATCGAGAGAGCTAAGCAGGTCACAGCTCCAGAGCTGAACTCCATCATCCGAGTAAGTCTGGGGTCTGAGTTGGGCAGGAGGATGGCAGATGGCAAGTGGGCCTGAAGGGGCTAACATCCCCCACCCTCTGCCCTGCAGCAGCAGCTTCAAGCCCACCAGCTGTCCCAGTTGCAGGCTCTGGCCCTGCCCCTGACCCCACTGCCCGTGGGGCTGCAGCCGCCTTCTCTGCCCGCGGTCAGCGCAGGCACTGGCCTCCTCTCATTGTCTGCGCTTGGCTCCCAGGCCCACCTCTCTAAGGAAGACAAGAATGGGCATGACGGTGACACTCACCAGGAGGATGATGGCGAGAAGTCGGATTAGTGGGTGGCTGGGATGGGGAGGGTGGGGGGACAACGGGGAGACAAGACACAGAGAGAAATGTTCACCACAAGACAGTATAGCTCGGGATTGGCTTAACTCCGGTAGTATTTATGGTAGCTGCTGGGGCCTTAGCCCTGCTTGTGCTCCAGCTCCCGGCCTCCTTCCTCCCCTGCAGCCCGAATGGGTAAATACCTGCTTGTACCACAGATAAAGCAAACTGAGGCCTGGAGACAAAAATGGGAGCAAAACCTCAAGAAGTCTAATACCCCCTGCACTTCCCCATTTCGCACATATGTAACTGACAGTCTGCCCGCTGGGCCCCCTCAGGGCACACCCCAGCCTCCCATCCTGGCACTGCATGCAAACACAAGGCTAGCTGCCCCTTCCTGCCATGGGCACCCCTGTCTCTCCCTCCACCTCCCACCCACTCACCTCTGCTAGTTCCAGACACCAACGCCCACCTGGTCCTCTCTCCTCACCCACTAAGGGACACAAGTTCAGCCAGGATGAGCAGGGTAGGGGTGGGTGACCCAAGATTCCTCTTCTCCCTTTCCCAAATAAAGATGAGGGTACTCAAGTTGTCTTGTTTTTTTTTCTTCTTTTTCTTTTTCCAGTATACTAGCTTGTCTTTTAAGAAAGGGAATTAAAAAAAAAGAAAAATATTAAAAAAAAACACCCACATCTGTGTCTGTATATAGCCTTTTAGACTGTCAGCTTTTGTTGTGTTCAGTCATTTGAACTCTGCAGAGAAGTGCAAATGCTGTACCGAGGGTGGGCTTAGCTGTGCCTTTCAAATAAAGATGTGAGAAGGTTGCTGTGTTCCTGCCTCTATGTTGTGGGCTGCCTGTGGTTCCCACTTCCTGGGGAGGAGGGGACTTCTTTCATGTCGGGCTCCCTCCTCTGTTATAGGACCAAAAATGGAGAGACCTAAGTGAGTCTATCTTGTAAGTGTAGTGTATCTCCTAAACTTTATGCATAGACCAGAGAGGGTCAGCTGGAGGCTACAGGTCACACAGCCAGCCCAAGTGCTAGAAGTTTAGCAAAGCTGGTTTCTGAGCCGCGGGTTATAGGGCCCCTAAGTGACATTTTTTCCCTTAGAGACAGAAAATACTGAAACTGCAGAATCTACCCCCACTGTGAGCACACACATGGACCCTTTTTCCAGATCAGAAAATGCAGGCCCCTCAGCAGGTCTTTAATCCTTCAAGGACCATACTCTCCCCACCACACCCAAGCCAGATCACCCCTGGTAGAGCCAAAAGGAAAGGAGATATCTTGATATGGGCTTGGATGGGCATAGGGTGGTTAGGAGGGTGGGCAACCATTTTAACTAGGCAAGATCTTTGCAAGGACTGTACAGCACAGAAATCCCACTCTCAGGGAGCTGACACCCAGGGGACTTTTTAAAGTGCAAGAAACTCACCTGTCTCCCAGTGGATTCCCATGAGCAGGGGGCAAGGGCACAGAGGAGGGAGGGATGGGTGGGCAGTGATGGCCTGCTGGCCTCAGGAAATGTCTCGTGTAGCTAAGGAGAGAAAGAGGATACTGTGTGGTCACACCACCCTCCTGCTAGGTCCCACCTGTCTCCTCTGCAGCCCAAACACCTCTAAAAAACGCCAGTGTGATGGGGTAACTCCCTGCTTATTATTCATCCTTGTGTTGAAAACCAGAACTGACTGCACTTGGAAAGTGTAAATTGTTACATCTATTTTGGAAGGCTGTTTGGCACCCATCCATGACCCTTCTAGATCCATCCCCCAACAGACATGCCACTGATCCTGCCCAAAAAGACAAGAGCATTCTGAGCTCCTGTAGGTAGTTGTCATTGCCCTGAACTGGAAGCTACCAGCTGTCCAGTAACGGCAGCATGCATAAGTTGTGGCATAGTTGCATCATGGAATATTACACAGCCATGAAAGAGGTGCTGCTGCTACACACAACACCATGCAGCTCTCATACATAATGCTGAGCAAAAGAAGCTGGATATAAGAGTAAATATGGTGTGATTCCATCTATATAAAAAATAAAACCAGGCCCAAGTGACCACATCTGATTACCATTCATAGAGGGGTAAGGGTGAAGGGGCTTTCTAATGGGGCTGGTCACATTTTGTTTCTTAACTTGGGGGCTGAATGTGTTCACTTTGAGATAATTCATCGAATTGTTCATTTACAATCTGTGCTCTTTTGAGTATTGTATTTCACAATTTAAAAATATTTTAAAAATTAATTACCTTTGGCCTCCATAACCCTCAAAATACATTCTAAGTTCTTTACCTAGACCCACCAGACCCTGTAAACCCTGCAATTCATGCTCCTCAGCAGGCTGCAGTCAGGTTGCAACATCTTACTTTCCTTGCCTAGAGGCCTTTGCACATGCTGTTCCTCTGCCTAAGAAAAGTTCTCTTTTTTCCCCCTCCAGCATTCTAATGCTCCAAGATTCTCAGAAGTTACTTTTCTGAAGGCCTCCTGACTCTCTCTCAAAGTAGGGAGTGACCTCCCCCCCCCCCTTGGAAAGTGCTAGAGCAGAGCCTGGCACAGTCATTTAGAGACCCAACTATGAGCCCAGAGACACAGCAGGGAACAAAACAGACACAAATCCTTGCCCTCCGAGGCAGAATAAACAAATAAGGAAAATACAAAATGTGTCAGGAGGCTTGTTGATAGAGAACAAAGCAGAAAAGGGATGGGGACTGTCAGCTGCATTTTTATTTTTTTGAAATTTGCACACAGAAACAACTCAATACATGTTACCAAACATGTTGAGGACAGACCTAGGTTTGTACCCGGCTCCTACCCTAGGTAGTGATTTGAGGCAGGAAGTCACTGGTCTGATAGTAGTTTCTGGGAAACTGTTGGGAGAACTAGCAGAAAGCTTGCAAGGGCTCACTAGCTGTCAGTTGATATTATTATCACTGATGTTTCTGGCTGATGAAGAGCACGGGAGGCGGGGTCACAAGCCCGACAGCCCCCACCCAAGGGTCTTCTCTGAAGAAGGGGTCCTGCTCAATCAAGGTCAAGTGTGTGACCTCGTTTCTCGGAGCCCCTCATCGCCCTCATCCTTCCCGCAAGGCGGGTCTCCCGGGAGTTTAGGGACCCGAAGACCGCGGGGGCGGGGGTGGATACACGATGTCGGCCGGGAAGCCGGGCGAGCAGAGGTGCCATCTCCATCCAGAGCTTCCCCCCCGCCGCGGCCTCCCGTGCTTAACGACGCGCCGCTGGCGACCTCGGCTAATTGATCCGCTAATGGGCTCCGCGCCGCGGTCGCGCCTAATGAGGCGGGAGAAAGGAGAGGAGGGAGCGGTAGGAGGCGAGGAGGGAGGTTAGGGACAGGAGAAGGAGACTGAGAGAGAATGGAGGAGGAGGAGGGTGTTAAGCAGGGAAGGGGGAGCGAAGAGAGAGGAAGAGGGAGAGAAGGGATGGGTGGAGGGGGAGGGGAAGAGAATGGAGAGGAGGAGGCGGTTAGAGAAAAGAGGGGGGAGAGAAGGGAGGACAGAGAAGAAATGGAGGTGGGGTGGGATGGGGGACGGGAGAGAGGAAGGAGAGGAATAGAAGGGAGGGGGGAAGAGAGGAGGGTGGAGGGGCGTAGAAACTCGGGAGGAAGCTCTGGGAGATGGAGGGGGAAGGGGGAGCGATGCTCCCGGCTCCCTGAGCATGGGACTTGAGGGGAGGAGAGCAGCGGGGACTGGGGTGAACCGATTCCTTTCTTACTACACGCACCCCCTCTCAGACCCCGGTCCCTCAGGAAGGCTCCTCCCCTCAGCGGACCCTGACCCGTTCTCTCTCCCAGCCTCCTTCCCTTTCTGAGGATCTTCCCAGCAGGTTATCTGAGTATATCAAGGGTGCGAGGATCCACAGCTCTCTGTGCCTCGATTTCCCCATTCGTGCAATGGTTCTAATGTTCTTAGCGTTGGAGAATCCCACAGGTCCCAGTGGCCTGAGACTGACCCAGCCCGTTCCCACAGACCCCTCCAGCATGGGGTGGAGACTGAGAGTACCCCAGCCCCCTACAGCCAGGCCCACCTCCTCCGGGTTTGGCCTTCCCAGCTCAGCAGGGCCCAGAGGACTGCTGGATTCCCCAGCCCGGGGTGGGGGTGGGGGTGGGGAACACCCTCAGAATATGAACTATAACTAGGATGTGACACATTAAACATTCACATTCCAGGCTGGCCAGGTAGTCTGCTGCCTGAAAAATTTACATGGCCTTCCTCCTTCCCAAGTCATCGGAGTGTTTGTAGCCTGAACAAGAACTTGGAGAAGCAACAAAAAGGAGCTATGCTACAGTGACAGTGAAATCAGAGATCTTGATATGATCTCTCCCCTCATTGTGCAGAGGGAGAAACTGAGGCCCCAGGAAGGGCAGGAAAATGTCAAAGTCACAAAACAAAGCAGGCCACAGCTGGGTCTCCTGCCCTTGACTGGCAGAGCTCTTGGTCCCATTCAAGGCAACCAAAAGTAATCAGAAAGGGAAAGCAAGTCATCAAGATAACAAATAATGAACAGCTGTGATTTGCCAAGCACCTGTTATGTTCCGGCCTTGAAACTGCATCTCTCAATTCTTGAAAATACCCATGAAGGAAGGACTATGTCACAGATAAGGAAATTGGGGCTTGGAATTCAAAATGACTCATCCAAGGGCACACAGCCATGGAATCTGGCTTCTGATGCAGGAAGGTCTAAGCTGTGGGGTCCAGGGTCTTAGCCATTTTGTTTGAGAAGGCAGCCCAGTGCACATGGTCACAGCTGTATGTAATCCCCACCATCACCACCACCACCACCTCAGGGCCTTTCCCTCTGCGTGGAACAAACTGTCCCCAGAGCCACGACACTCTCTATCATCCTCCCCACCCCACCCCCACCTTTTATCTTCATAGCATTGACTGCTATGCACAACTTAAGTTAACAAAGATTCCCTTCTCCACTTTCCCCACTCTGATATAAGTTCTTCTGTGACAATAGAGATTTGGTCACTCCGGAATTCCCAGGGCCTAGCTTGGAACCAATGGCACACAGGTGTTCATTGAAGACTGAGGGAGAAAGTGAGGAAATGGCAGAGGAGCTAGTGAGATGGGTGGATCTGGCCCTGCCCTGCAGGACCCTGCCTGCCTGGCAGGAGATGGAGACAAGGCTGAGGCTTCTGTGAGCCATGAGAGGTATTTAAGCAAGGGAGGGGGCATACTTAGAGGTTTCATGATTTTTGGGGGATTCCAGCCAAGCTGGAGTGTAGACAGATGCAGGGGCTCAGAAAGAAGCCCCGTTGGGTGTTTAGATGTTTGCTGACATTTGGAGCTGCAGGAGGGAGCTACATGCACCCTCGCCCACTACTCACCACCACTACTATGGACACCCCCTTCTGAGGGTCTCTCCTGGGTCTCTGCCTTGCTCTACCTCTCCACCCCTCTGCCGCTGGGTGTTTTTGAATCTCTGCTTCCCTAGGTTTGCGTGTGTTCTCTCTCAGATCTGTTTCTCCTTCTGTCCTTCTAGATCTCTCTTTCCTCCCTCTATTTCTCCTTCCTATTCTCCCTGTGTGCCCCCCCCCACTCTGTGATGCCTTGCCTCCCATCCCCACCTCTCAACCAACCTAGCAAGACCTCCCTCCCTAACCCTTGCCATAACCCCTGCCACTGCCCCCTACCACCCTCTCCCCTCTCCCAGCCACCAGGACTTCTGAGCCCTGTTGCTGGGCGCCTGCAGGCCTGGAAGCCTGCCCCTCCCCCGCCCTTGACCCTCTGCCCTCTCTCCCCTCCCCCCTCCTCACCCTTCCCGCTGCCTCCTAGAGCTTAGCCCATTCAGTTTCCTCCTCCCCTCCTCTCACTCTCCCTTTCTGCCTGGGGGATCCTGGGGTGGAGCTTGCATTCTCGGTCCACTGCTGGGCCTGACCCGGCCTCTTGGGTTGTGCCTGGCCCCAAACGGGGTAGGTACTGGTGGGTTCCCCAAAAGCAGCGGCTTTGGGGGTGGGGTGGGAGACCTGGCACTTTGCCCAGTCCGGGTGTGGGACCCCGGAAGAGGTGGCCCCCAGGCTCTTGACTGTAGTGGCTGTGTGTGTGTGTGTGTGTGTGTGTGTATGACTTTGAACAGGTCCCTAGTGGTCTCTGGGCCTTTGCCCCCCACTCTAAGCCAGACTAATCTGGCAACCTGAATGTATTGGGCACATGCCTGCTGTGTGCCAGACACAGAGTTGGGTGCCCAGAGACCCTGACTTAGGCCCTCTCCACCCTCATGGAACCCACTGGATGGTGGGGAAGACAGATAAATAAATTAGTAAGTAAGATAATTTCAGAGAACAGTCAAGTGCTAGGACAAAAAGTCCAGCAGGGGCAGGAGACAGAATGACAGGATATAAGAGGCCCCTCTGAGGAGGTAACATTTGAGCTGAGACCTGAATGACAGGAGCCTGCCTTGCAAGGGGAGATGGCTGTCAGGTGGTAGGGTGTTCCAAGCAGAGGGAACCACCACAGCAAAACTTGGAGGCAGGGCTGAGTATCTGTTGCAGACCCTCAGCCCCTACTTTGCAAGGCCCAGTGATCACACACAAGGTCAAGTGAATAAACCAGCTAGCTCAAGAATAATAACAGCAGCAGGTAGCATTATCAAGGGCTAGTCCGCTTTTCCAGATGAGCAAGCTGAGGCCCTGGGAGGATGAAAGGTCTCAGCACAAACCAGAAGCTGGAGGAGTAAAATTCATATTGCGTCCCCTGGTTTGTTTCACCTACACCTGTGTAGTGCCTACTGGGGGCTGGGTCAGTCTGGGGTCAGGCAAGGAGGATGCCAGGACAAAGGGTGCAGAGGGTAAAGCCCAGACTTGGGATGGAGGGGGCATGGGTCATGTGGGTCTTAGACAGAAGCAATTAACAGGATGCCCCCAAGGCTTTAAAAACAGGGGATGCCTCCTCTACCTCCCAGACCACACACACACTCTCATAACAATAGCTAAACCTGGTTCATCTATTGAGTTATTTGATCCTATAACAATGGGATAAAGTTGTTTTTTATTATTGATTTTAGAGAGAGGAGAGAGAAACATTGACTTGCTGCTCTATTCATCTATGCCTTCTTAGATTGATTCCTGTATGTGCCCTGACCTAGGATTGAACCCACCACCTTGGCACATTGGGAGGATGATCCAACAGAGCTACCCAGCCAAGGCTAACAATGGGATACAGTTTCAATCATGATCTCCATTTTACAGATCAGTGACACAGCAGCCAAAGTAGGATTTGAACCCAGGCCATTAGGACAGTGTGACCTCAGATTGCAGAGGATGTCCGCAGGCTGGGTTGGCACGAAGCAGGTTTTCAGGGGCCCTGGGACCCTGCCCCACATGTTGGGTGACCTGGGACAAGGCTCTATCTGCCCCTCTTTAGGCTTGCCCCTTTATTCTCCCCACAAATATGTAGGACAGGTACTGTGTCAAACCTAGGCAGACCATAAACATACAAGCAAATACATAGTAAGTATTTGCTTACTATGAGGCTTCTGAAGGAAATGAAATGAGAGGCTGGCCAAGCAGAGAGGTGGGGACTGATAGGTAGGCCGACTAGGCCAGGAGTCATGTGGTGGTTTTCTTTTTTTTAGCTTATTAGGGTGACATTGGTTCACAAAACCATATAGGTTTCAAGTGCACAACTCACCACAACATCATCTGCACACTCTATCATGCACCCATTGCCCAAAGCAAAGTCTCTTTCTGTCCCCTATCCTCCCTTTGGCCACCTCCACCTACTCCTACCCCCCACTCCCTTTTAGGATGCGGTGTTTGATCCAAGACTGGAAGGAAGAGAAACCATGAACCAGGCAAAAACAGCACATGCAATGTCCAGAGGCAGGACTTGGTATGTTGGAAGATCAAGGAGGAGGTTCATGTAGCTGGAGAGGAGTGAAGGGGAGAGAGGGAGGAGGTAAGAGTAGGGAGGGGACAGGTCAGATCATGTAGACAATGGTGGGGAGTTTGCATTTTATTCTGAGAATGATAGGGAGCTACGGAAAGCTCTTAAGCAGAGGAGAGAATGGTATCTGATTCACATTTTAATGGTTGATCCAAGATATGGGAGGAGCCTGACCAGGCGGTGGCACAGTAGATAGAGTGTCCTACTGGGATGAGGAGGACCCAGGTTTGAAACCCCTAAGTTGCTGGGCTCACCAGTTTGAGCCTGGAATCATAGACATGACCCATGGTTGCTGGCTTGTCCCCAAAGGTCTCTGGCTTGAAGCCCAAGATCACTAGTTTGAGCCCAAGGTTGCTGGCTTGAGCAAGAGGTAACTCGCTTTGCTGTAGCCCCCCCATCAAGGCATATATGACAAAGTAATCAGGGAACAACTAAGGAGCTACAATGAAGAATTGATGCTTCTTATCTCTCTCCCTTCCTGTCTGTCCCTCTCTCTGACTCCCTCTGTCAAAAAAAAAAAAAAAAAAAGGAGGAATGGAGAATGAATGCCTACCCCAGCTGTGGGGTGGGAAAGAAGGGCCTTTTGGGGCATACTGGGAGTACAAATGGTTACCCCTTACTGAGAATTTACTATGAATTGTGTTAAGTACTTTATAGGCCTTAACTTATTTGAAGATTCTATTATCAACCTCATTTCCTCCAGCCAGGGTTCACACTGAGCTCCTTGTCACTCTTTTCTCCCCTGAACTGCCCAGTTCTTGCCCAGGGAGAGGCTGGAGTGCTTCCTGCCACTGAGACTATGGCAACTTTACAAACCCTGGTAGAAGTAGGGTACAGAGGCCTACAGTCCATGAGTGTGTCCACCTCCTCCCATTTCACAGCCAGATAATGTTGAGGTATACTCAGCAAGAACAAGAGAGTTCATAGCTCCTCAAACGAAGAAAGACTTAAGATTGCCCTATCTTGCCTCTGTCTACTTTGCATAAGGGCAGCGAGATTTTCAACCTTTTTCATCTCATGGCACACATTAACTACTAAAATTCTGTGGCACACCAAAAAATATACTTTTTGCCAATCTGACAAAAAAATATAGGTATAATTTTGATTTATTCACATCAAATGGCTACTGTTATGTTGGCTGTTGTCATTTTTATATTTGACAATCTGAGAGAAAATAGGTCAATTTCCCTGACTAAATAGTCAAGTATTACACATTTTTAAAATGTACGTGGTACACCAGTGTGCCTCTTGCACTGGTTGAAAGTCGCTGGGTTAGGATGATACAAATGCAATGTTTAAATGAGACATTCCTACGCATTCTGCAGAACCCAAGTTTAAACACCCCTACCTCACATCTAGGAAAACTCCCCAACTTCCCAAGCAGGGACCTCACTCCTGGCTGAGGCCTCACCCCCACCCTGGGTCCCTCCTTCTAGCTCAGACCTGACCACAGGGGCCTAGGAGAGTTCTGCTTAGCCCCCCCCCCCCACTTCCTCAAAGTTGGGAACTCTTCTTGAGTCCCTGGAATAACCTAGCACTGGCTACTCACAGGTAGGACAGCTGAAAACACTGGTTTCATGAATAAGTCTTGTCAAACTATGTCACTATAAGGTGAGTAAACTGAGGCCCAGAGAGAGGCCCTCAAGAATCTCAAGGTCACGTGAATCAGTGGGCGCTAGAACCGGCTGGAGGGCTCCCCATATTCCTGGATGGAAGGAAACGTGTGTGTGATTTTTTCCAGGGGGTGGGGGCTCACCGCCAACCGTGGCAGAGAGGGAATCGAGGCTCTGAGGTCACCCAAGAGCCCTAGCCTGCGGGAGGGGACAGGCCTGGCTGGTGGCCCAGCAGCTCTGCTGGGAGGGCGGTAGGCAGAGGTTGGCGATGTCGGAAGCCAAAGGCTTGGCCTCCCCAAGGGAGCCGCTTTCCCGGCCCGGGTCGGATCAATGGGCTGTAATTATACCGCGCCGGGCCCAGAGCCGGCGGGGAGGGAGCGGGAGCTGGCAGGAGCTAGGAGGCGGGAGGGAGAGCGCGGGCCGGAGTGGTACCCACGTTACTTTGATTGACAGCTCAAGAGGGCGCTGCGCGGGAGCTTCTGGGGATCGTAGTCTTTCCAAGAAGCCCTGCTCCAGTCTCCCCTTACGCTTGCGCTGGGGGAAACTGAGGCATGGGGGCGAGTAACATCCGCCTCCCTCTCCCACATCGGTCCATCTCTCCCCCATCTGACCTGGGGACAAAAACAAAGCGGTGCCAGAAACCTCTAGGCTCCCGAGATAGTCTCAGCTCTTCCCTGAGAGGCTTTAGTGTGACTTAACGTTTCTTTACCTCAGTTTACCTACCAGTGAAACTGGGCGAAAGGCGCCCAGTTGGCCCATCAGCTGGCCGGGTTTTTGCAAGGAAGCTGTTGAATAAGAGGCTATTGTTTTTAAAGGGAAACCCGTCAGACTCAGGGGATGGTTCCCTTCTTCGTTTTAGGAGACTAATCGAGCCGGATCCCCCTCCAACCTGGCCAGGCTAGACAGTCCACGAGGGTCTCAGCCTCTCACAGGGCGGGGGAGCCACACTCTTCACACCCCGCAGGGAGCATCTTGCCGCCTTCCAATTGGCCCAGCCAATTTCAGTTCCTGCTGCCATTGGTTGTCAGCTTCTCAATTCCCATTCGCCAGAGCCCATTGTGATGTCACGGACCCATGTGGGAGCGCCGCAGGCGGATTGGCTGGCGCAGCCAGCCAACCGCCGCAGAGAAAGGAATTTCCACAGTAGCCGAAGCGGCGAGGCTGATTTAAGGTGGTCTGAGCAATCCAGGGTCCCAGCGCTGCTTTTCTGCTTTTACACGCATACTCACACGCACCCGCACACTCACCCACCCACTACCACCACCACCAAAGCCACACACCACCAAAGCCCCCACACACACCAGCAGCTTTTCAGCTTTTACACACACACACACACACACTAGCACCAACAATAGCAGCAGCAGCAGCACTACTACCACCATGAAAACCCAACCAGGAGCCTGGACTGAACCTTTCTGTACAGTGAGAGGGAGAGATAACAAACTAAGCTCATTCCCTCATTTTGCAACTTTTTTTCTGAATTTTGCAGATGGGGAAACTGAGAGGTAGAGCTTGAAGCCCTCCTGGTGGCAAGTGAATTAGTTGGGGAAATGAGAAGGTTGTGCTACACAGTCCAGGCTGTAACTCACACCTGGCAAGGCCTTTCCCTGCCTTCTGCTCTGGCCGGATGTGGGATTTCAGCGAGTTATGGAGTAACAGGCTGTCTAGGGATCCTCCGATCTCACAGACAGTTCTCAATTGAGCCTCCCCAAATTCTCAAAATTGCTTCCAAGCTGAGGATGCTACTGCGTAGAGGAAAAAAAAAAAAGTCTGCTCCTTGTGTGTGGTCTTGTGGCTTCTCAGGCAATCCACAAATCTGTATTTACCATCCCCTGTAGAGTGTGCCTGGCTAAGAGATCTAAAGACTGGTGGGTAAAGGTCTGTCCTTTAGGAAACCCCCTGTGGACCCACCAGGCAGAGCCCCTGTTCTAGTGATAGGTCCCTCAGGCCCTGGGTCTGCCCCTGTGTCCTGGCATCAACTACATGGGCCCTGGAGTGTGTGTCCTCAGCTCCGTCTCTTGTCCCCTTCTCAACCGACCCTCTGAACCCTCTGGGCAAAGCTTGAGGCTGGGTCCTTTCTAGGGCCCCAGAAATCTATCATGAAGAGGTGGTTATAGAATAATTATCCACTTATCTCCAACTTTAGACAACCTGTGTTTAGTATGTGTGTGAGGAGAAGATGCCTTTTGGAGAAGATGTCTGGGGGAGGTGCCTTTAGGGCCTGGCTTGAAGAAATGGATTTTGTGCAGGCAGAAAAAGATCTAAGGGAATTTGAGGAAGAGATAAGCAAAGGCCCAGAGGTGGGAAAGAACACAGATTAGGTAATCTGGTTGGTGTAGCTGGAGCAGAGGGAGTGTTGAAAGTGGTGGAGGGAGGTGAAGCTGTGCCAGGCTGGGAGGTGAAGGGCATCTGTGCTAGCCTGAAGATCTGGGAATTTGTCCCAAGGTCAAGAGGAAACAATGAGAGGGCTTTGAGTGAGTGAGGGCCAGACTCAAATGGAAGGCGACAAGAGTGAAGGCTGCTCAGAGCCAGGGAGCCAGCTTGAGGTCCAGTGGGAGAGGATGAAGGGCCAATGCAGGCAGGGTGTTGTGGGGATGGGGAGCATTGGTTGCATGGCAGGTGATGGGGAGAGAAGAGGCTAGGTTGATGACTGGTGCTTTGTCTTGGGGGATAAGGGTAGATGGTAGAACCTAACAGGTCTGAGAAGATGCTTCATCTATAGCAGAGGTCTCAAACTCAACTCAGCATGTGGGCCGCAGAGCAAGATCACAGCTGTTCAGCAGGCCGCACTAGGTCTACAAAAGGCAACTGTTACGCAACACTTTTCTCACTGCAGTTGAAAACAAAAAAAAATCAGTACAACAAGCATAATCGTACATGCAGTTTACTCAGTGTCACAAAACGACCAGAAACTGTAGTTTGCATCACAACTGCTGTTAACTAAGTTAATATCTAGCTAGGATGCTAGAGAAATGAAAAATACAAGTAGGCCCCTAGGCTTACTTAATTTTATCCAAAATATTTTGAACTTTGTGGATTAGTCTGCGGGCCGCACAAAATTGTTCGGCGGGCTGCATGCAGCCCGCGGGCTGTGAGTTTGAGACCCCTGATCTATAGGCCTGGAGGACATCCAAGGGAGATGCTCAGTTGGTGGCTGGGTCTAAAGGTAGGGACCAGGGGTGGAACCAGAGCTTGGAGCCATCCTTGTGAAAGTAGTCTGAAGGGCATGGAGGTAGGGGGAGGAAAGGCTGCCTGCAAAAGTTTTCAAATGAGGACTTCACAAAACCCTCACCCCAACATGAACCATAAGCATTGTGGAATTGCGGAACTCCCTTTTTCTTAGTATTTCCCAACAAGAGTATGGTCAGTGATTGCTACCTTTAGCTACATCACTGTTTCTTCTCATCCCACTTCCTGTTAGTTTATTGAGTATTTACTATGTGCCATCTCTGCAGGGACCAAGACAGGCTTTGTCCCTAGTACTAGGAGGAGACAAATAATGACTAGAACAATACAGGAAGAAACATGATCATGTCAAAAACAAAACAAACTCTGTTAAGACCTAGAAAGAGAGAGAGAATAGGATGCAGTGTTTGAAAAATAACAGGGTCAGCGTTCTTTAAGTGGGTGGCCAGCAGGGGCCTTTCTGAGGAGGTGACATCTGAACTGAGACCTGAATAATCAGAAGCAAGGAAACAGTCCTTTCAAAGATCCTGAGGCAGGACTGTGCCTGGTGAGTTGAAGGAATAGTGAGGAAGGAGGCTAGTGTGGCTGGAGCAGAGTGACTAATGGTGAAAGTGAAGGGAGATGGGATCAGGGAGGGGAAGAAAGTGAGGAGGTTTGTACAGGGCTTTATGGGAACAAAGAGGAGTTTGGATTTTATTTTGACAGCACTAGGGAGCCATGTAATACGCCCTTTAAAACATACACACTCTAAAAAAAAACAAACAAAAAAACACATAGACACTCACAGGATCTCTCTTTTCCTCCCCACCCATGGCTTTCTGTTTTGTTTTGTTTTTAAGATTTTATTTATTCACTTTAGAGAGGAGAGACAGAGAGAGAAAGGTGGATAGGATCAGGAAGCATCGACTCCCATATATGCCTTGACCAAGTAAGCCCAGGGTTTTTGTTTGTTTTTTGTTGTTTTTTTTTTTGTATTTTTTTCTGAAGTTGGAAACAGGGAGGCAGTCAGACAGACTCCCGCATGCGCCCGACCAGGATCCACCCGGCACGCCCACCAGGGGGTGATGTTCTACCCATCTGGGGCGTTGCTCTGTTGCAACCAGAGCCATTTTAGCGCCTGAGGCAGAGACCACAGAGCCATCCTCAGCACCCAGACCAACTTTGCTCCAATGGAGCCTTGGCTGCGGGAGGGGAAGAGAGAGACAGAGAGGAAGGAGAGGGGGATGGGTGGAGAAGCAGATGGGCGCCTCTCCTGTATGTCCAGGCCGGGAATCAAACCCGGGACTCCTGCATGCCAGGCCGACGCTCTACCACTGAGCAAACCGGCCGGGGCCAAGTCCAGGGTTTTGAACTGGTGACCTCAGCGTTCCCGGTTGACACTTTATCTACTGTGCCACCACAGGTCAGGTGACTTTCTGTTTTTATCTTTCAGATCTCTTCTCCAAAGTTAACCTCCTCAAAGAGGTCTTTCCCAGATACCCCAGATAAGTAAGTTTTCTCTTGTTCACTTCTATCACTGCTCCCTAAACTCTTCCTTTGTGCAAATAATTCCATAATTACCATGTTGTGATCTTGTTGTCTGAACTCAAAGACAGAATCTGTTCTCCATCTACCATTGTATTCCTGGTGCCTAAAGGATGTCTGGCATATAGTAGATACTCAATAAATTTGTTGTCTGGAAAGAGATATTTTTAAGTTTGATAAGGACTTTTGTATGCCTTCACTCACCTATTAACATGAGTGCAGACATTAACAAGAGTCGAGAGTTTTTCTGTTTTGTTCCCTGCCGATCCCTAGTGCCTAGAGCAGTGTCTGGTCCAGAGTAGGCATTCAATACCTGTTTGTTGACTGACTTAATGAATGACCCTGAGGTTTCTCCTAAGCAAGATAGGAATGAGAATGACCCATGTGAGTGTGAGGGATGTTCACTGGATGTCTGAGGTCTGGGGGTGGGGTGGGAGGTGGAGCCCCTGCCCTTAGAGAGACCTCAGTCTGATGGCAGATTCAGCTTCTATTTTTAAAAATACTTTAAAATTTTTATTTATTGATTTTTAGAGCGAGAAGGGAAGGAGAGAGGCAGACAAAAATATTGATCTGTTCCTGTATATGCTCTGATATGGAATGGAACAGGCAACCTTTGTGTATCTGGTCCGTGCTCCAACCAACCAAACTATCAGGCCAGGGCAGAGATTCAGTTTCCATTTTCATTAGGACCTTTGCCTTCTAGGAGCCCATACATAGTCTGAGAGGGTAGACAGCCTAGTCTGCTGCTGGTGGCAATTGGAACACAAACTCCCATTCTGGGAGTTTACTGTGTGCCCCGCCAGGCTGAGGGCTGTTCATGTATCATCTCATTTAAAAATAGTCCTAGCCCCTGACTGCCATTTTCAGAGAATACTGAAACCCAGAGTGGGAATAAGCCTGGATCTTCCCAGCACCTCCTTTCCTCCTCTGGGCCTTTGCATGTGCTATTATTCCCTTTCCCCTGGGGGAAGGCTTCCCTACCAGCACTTGGCAAGGCTGCTTCTTCCAGATCCTTAAGTCTTAGCTCAGGTCCTCAAAAGGGCCATTTCTGACCACAAATAGCTCCCTTCCCACCAAGCAACTCCCCACCGTGGACCACCAGGTATTTATTTGTTTCCTTGCTTTTCTTTCTTGAGCTCTACGGGAGAGAGAGGGAGGTCGATGTTTGTGTGACTTTAGGCGAGTCTCAGTTTCTCCACTGGGCACTGGTCAAAAGAAGAGGGTGGGTTCCGGGGGCTACGGCTCGCGGTTGGGAGGGCGATGAGTGGACGGCTGGCGGACCGGGTGGGCGGCCCCGGGGGCGGCGGCGCCACCTTAAGGCGGCTCTGCCCGCAGCTCCCGGCCGAGCCCCGCCAGAGGGAGGCGGCTCGGAGCGGGGTCCGCCGCCCGCGCCTCCGACACCCGGACGCGGCTCGCCGACCTTCCGCGACCGTCGCCTCGCGCCCCTGCCCAGGGGAGTGGGCCTAAGCGCCGCTCTCAGTCCCCGCGACCCCTCGCGCTAGCTCGGGGGACGCGGGGGACTCCGAGGTCCCCTGCCCCACGCTGCCTCGGCTTCTTTCTCCTGGCAGACCCCCGCCCCCAGCCTCTCTACCCCCCCACATTGTCACATTCTGGCGCGAGGTGGGCTTCCTGAATCGGCAGGATGTATCCCCAGGGAAGGCACCCGGTGAGTGGGGTCCCGGGATGCAGGGGTGGGGGACCCGGGCACCCGGGAGCTCAGACCCTGACATTCCCGCTAGACCCCGCTTCAGTCCGGCCAGCCCTTCAAGTTCTCGATCTTGGAGATCTGCGACCGCATCAAAGAGGAATTCCAGTTCCTTCAGGCTCAGTACCACAGGTGAGGGGCGGCGGGACACCCCGCCCGGGAGACCCGGGATTTCACCCGCGAGCTCACCTAGGAGCCCGGGGAGAGGGGCGGGACGAAGGGGCGGGCCCAGGCCAGGCTGGGCCTCAAGGGTGAGGGGAAGAGGGAGGCCCCTTCCCGGGGCAAGGAGAGGGTTTCCTGGTGGAAGCGCAGGTGAGGTGGATGGGGACGCTTGGTGCTGGGGTATTGTGAGCCTAGGAAGATGTGGGAAGGACTGGGACGGGGTTGGGGGTAGTATAAGGAAGTGGGGAGGGCTGAATCAAACCCATGGCTTTGAAAACTGGCCCTGATAGAGGGTGCCCATGGTTCTCCCTTGGAGGAGGCAAGAGAGTAGGGCCCTCATGCCCTGTCTCTTTCCCAGCCTCAAGCTGGAATGTGAGAAGTTGGCCAGTGAGAAGACTGAAATGCAGCGACATTATGTCATGGTGAGGGGTTAGCATGCCAGGGTGGGGGGATTGGGAAGCAAGGCTCAGGATGTGAGTGCGGACTCACTGTGCCATTCTGGGGTATGTCCCTGCCCCTCTCAGTGCCTCATTTTCCTTATCTGTAAAGTGCTGGTTGGGATTCGAGGCTCTTTCTTCTGGGATTCTCCCAGCTTAAGAACAATAAGACAAGAATGTCCCCTGTTCTCATGGGCATCTCTGAGGGGTCAGGGTCTCTGTGTACCATCCTGAGAGAGAGTGGAGGGGGCACCTGCGTTCCTCTAGGGGGTTCTATGGGACTGGGACAATCTATATTCTGCTGTGAACCCCCCAGCCTGGGGGCTCCTGGAAGACCCAGAGTCACCCAGCCACCCAGGGCTGGGCATCCATCGGCACCGTGGACATTCCAACTGGCTTTTCCTTTGCAGTACTATGAGATGTCCTATGGGCTCAACGTTGAAATGCATAAGCAGGTAACCGTATTGGGGATAAAGGTGTTCAGTAGGGAGAATGGGGGTCAGGAAGCTGTGAGAAGGACCCCAGTGCTAGGGTAGTCTGCGGCAAGGCAGATCCAGGGAACAGGGGTCTTAACCCGAAATCTCTAGGACCAGGAGGCCAGATATTATTAGCCCTTGGGATAGAAAAATAATTCTGAACTTCTGGAGCCTTCGTCCAGTAGCTGGAGACATTGTCCAGCAGAGAGGGGATTAGTGAGCAGGGCCAGGTATCCCTGTTAAGGAAGGCTCGTAGCAGAGGCCTGCAGCCAGGTCAGGGAGGTTGTGAAGGTGACTTCTGTTCTGGGAGAGAGCCAGGTGGACAGTCTTGGAGCTCCCTTTTACCCTGGCAAATCTGACATTTGGAGATGTATCCTGAGGGTCTGAGATGACTTCAAGCTTCTGTTGCTGTTTTGAAGGGTCTGAGATTGAATCCTAGTACTCTGAGGTTGTGAGACTCTCCTACACTTCAAAGAGTGATCTTAAGGTTCTGAGTTAGAACCAAAGGTTCTGAAATTGACTTCAATTTTCTAAGATTAACCCTGAGATACTGAAACTGACCTCAAGGTTCTTTGATGACTTCTAATAAGATGAAGATTTTGAGATTGATGGAATTTTCGATTCTGTCCATCAGAATATTAGAGCCAATGGGCAGGGCCTAGTGTTGGGTCCTCTGGGTAGATGGGCTAGGAATGTAGAGTGCTGGGGGTGTTTGCCCTGGCATGCTTTTCTGGGTGTGTGTGGGCTCTGCTGGTTCTGGTGTGGGTGGAAGGGAAAGTGTCTTTCTGGAGCATGATGTGGTTCCATGGGTATATGAAATAGACCCCCTTATGGGGTGGCAGGCATGGGGTAGGGCTCAGGTGATGAGATCCTGGCTCCGCCTTCCTGGTGGGAACATTCCCACCCCTGATACACACAGCACACAAACACCCCTATAACCCAGGCAGAGGCAAAGCACAGGCTAGCTGCACACACAGCTGGATAAGCCACAGCCACCTCTTTCCCACCCACAAGGCTTCCCTTCTGTTCAGCCTTAATGGGTCCCCTCAACCTTGACCCTGCCTCCGATGAAGCCTACAGGTAAAGCCACACTGTTTTCACTCAACTCTATACTTCTTACACTAAGTGTGGGCTTTCCTCACACCAACCAACTCTTCATTTAACACCAGTGGGATGGTCTACAATTCAGCTCCATTCTGACACTCTCTGCCTAGAGTTAGTGCAGACGCCACAGGTTCAGGGATCAGCCCCACAAGGCTCCCCCTCTTCAGATGCCATTTGCAAGTCTGGGCCACCAGTACTTCTGACCAGTTGGCTATAAATTGAGGGGCTCCTACCACTCCCTCCATGAGTTTGATAATTTGCCAAAATGGCTCACAGAACTCAGGAAAGCTCTTACTTGCTATAACCTGTTTATTATAAGGGTTATAATTCAGGAACAGCTAGATGGGAAGATGCATAGGGCCAGGTATGATCACCTACCAAAAGCTCTCTAAACCCTGTTTTTAGAGTGTTTTTCTTTAAAAAAAACTTCAGTTATTTAATTTGCCCATGTTCTAGAAAATACCCTCAACCCCTTGGGTCCCCAAATCAGCCCAAGGAGCTATTAGGGACTAGAAGTGGCTGGGTCCTCAGCAGAACGCTAAACTGGGCCTAGGGGAGTGGCCCACTCTGCCAAGGGCCAAGAGAGTGACAGCAGATGCCCGACCCTGGGGGAGGGGCCAGAGGAGTGGCCTGTCAGTGGGGGCTGAGGGCCAGAAGCCCTGGGAGGTGGCCCCAAGCCATGGAGGTCACAGCGAGGAGCCTCTGCCTGTCCCTGGAGTGCTCTTCGCTGCAGTGCTGGCTCCAGGGTAGTAGGAAGAGGCCAGAGAAGTGGGTCTGGACAAACAGCAGCTCGCACCATGTCATGGGGAGTGAGGTCTGGAGAGGCCAGCCACATTGCCAAGAGTCTACAGAAGCACTATGAGCGGTACATGGCAGAGGCCAGGAGACTGAGGAGCAGGGTGAACCCAGCCAGACCCAGAGTGGTGGTCAGGGGGAGGAGAGCCGGCGCTGGGTCTGGCAATACTGCAGGGGCAGCAGCAGGCTGCCCGTTTCCAGCTGGAGGTGCCTGGCCCTGACCCTGGTGGGCAGATGGAGTAGGGGGGGGACATGTGATATTGAAGAATACAGTTTGGAGGGAAGTGAATGCTACCCAGGGTCTGGGTGTCATCTCCCAGCAGTTGCCCTTGGTAAATGAGTTGTGCCTACTGCTCCTGGCTGGGAAACTGGGTCCTTTTCAGGGAGCCAGTTGTGTCATGGGGCCAGGCCCTGGCCACTTGCTTTGAATTACTGAGTAATTTCAGCTGTAGTACAAGGGACTCCTAGGGGTAGGGGGCGACCCCAGGGGTCACAGCGTTGCTGGGAGCCCTGTGCCAGGCTCTGGTTGTATAGCCTGACCTCTGTGTCTCAGGCTGGGGGTCTTGGCTCCTGGGGCCTCCTCTCTGCTGCTGCTGGTGACCGCCATTGCTCCGCTGGTCTGTGCTGGTGTTGGGGTCCCTGATGCCTGGGGCAGTGGGTCAGTGCCCTGTGAGGTGTATGTTGAGACCCAGGCGAGAATCAACATCAGAAGGCAAGCACCCTGAAAAGGACCATCATCTCATAACCCAGCCCTTTAGCCAGGGTTATGGTATCTGCCTTTTCTACTACACTACCGAGTGCCCAGCTTAGCCAGCTCCATAGCAGACTTGGGCACTTCTAGGCCGGAGGCACTGTGGTGGCACATGTCTGAATGCACCCACTCCTCTGCTGTGTGGAGGCTCACTACATAGGCAGGATTGATTAGATTATTGGCCACTGGTGACTGACTCAATCCCAATCCTGCTCTCCTCCCTGGAGGTCAGTGGATGGGGCTAAAAGTTGCAACCCTTTAAGAAACTCGGGTGTGGTTGAAATGGGCTTGTTATAACTAACCAATGATACCTTCCTGCACTCAGAAATCCCAAGGGTTTGAGGGGCTCTATGCCAAGAACTGGGCACAAAGATCAAATACATATTTGTGATACCACACCACAACAACTTCCCTTGAGTGTGCCGCACTGAGATTTCTACCCTGGGTCGCAGAGGAGACCTAAAGAGGGACATGGGTTCAGCCAGAGCTCAAACCTGGGGCTCCCAGCGGAGGCTCCCCCTCCAAGTCCCCTCCCAATTGCTTCCTGCCAGGCCGAGATTGTGAAGCGCCTCAGTGGCATCTGTGCTCAGATTATCCCATTCCTGACCCAGGAGGTGAGTGGGCCTGGTGGGGGCGGGAGGAGAGCTGGAAGACTGAAGCGGGGTGGGTAGGGTTGGATGCTGCAGGCACTGGTTCTGCCGAGTGGTTTAGGGGCCTGGACACTGGCTGGGGCATGGGCTTCAGGAATGGCAGGTAGAGGCTGAGTGTGAGGAGTGGAGCTCAAGCTGCATAGGCTACCTGGGCCTGAATTCTGGCTATGTGCTGTGGCCTTGGGAAGAGCAAGCTGCTCGTCCTCTCTGTGCTTCTGTTGTGAAAAGCTAATACATACAAGGTGGTGGGGATGATGCTGGGTGCTTAGTAAGCACCCAATAAAAGTTAGTCCTTACATTATGCTCAGTGAAATAAGCCAGACACAGAAGGACAAATACTGTATGATGTCACTCATAAGAGGTCCCTAGAGGGGACAAACTCATGGAGATAGAATCGTGATGGGAGTTGTACCGGCTACATTTCAAGTGCTCAGTAGCCACACATAGCCAGTGGCTCTGTACCCAACAGCACAGATAGAGAAAATTTAATCATCACATCATAGAAAGTTCTATAGCATTGAACGTTGAATACAGCACAACCACCAACCACGTCATGGATGAGACTTAAAACAATGTTGAGTGAAGGAAGCCAGACACAAGAGAACATAGAAATTGAGACATGAAATAGTTCCACATGGGCAAATTCAGGCAAGTTTGGGATGGCAGTTGTAGGTGGGAACATGATACAGAAAAACAAAATAGTGCTTTCGCAAAGGTGAGGAGGGGCATTATGACAGGCAGGCAGGGTGTATGGGGCCACCTAGAGGCTTCCAGTTTCTATTTTCGGACCTGAGTGGTTGGTGTATGAGTGCTGATTTCTACAGTGGTTCTTTACTGAGGGTGATCCTGCCTCCAGGAGACACTGGGCAATGTCTGGGACATCTGTGGTTGTCACACTGGAGGTACTCCTGGCATTGAGTGAGTGGGATGCTGCTCAATCCCCTACAGTGCCCAGGATGGCCAGAGAATGGTCCGGTCCCAATGTCAGCAGTGCCGAGGAAAGACCCCAATTTATCATTAATAGTTTTAACTGTACTTACATGCTTTGTTTCTTTTTTTCTGTTTCATGATTTAATAAGGAAAGGGAGAGCTGGATAGAGGAAAAATAGCGAGAGCCAGGGCAAGGATGTGGGGAGAAGAGGAGAGCAGGCCCCAGAGGGCACTGCCTGGGCATACGGGGCTCCAAGCAGCCAGGGGGTTCTCCTGAGCGCCCCCTTTCCCACATTCCCCACCTCCCAGCATCAGCAGCAGGTGCTACAGGCCATGGAACGTGCCAAGCAGGTGACTGTCGGGGAGCTGAACAGCCTCATTGGGGTGAGTCATCCTGGCCCCTGCCCTGCCTGCCCTGGAGAGACCTCACTCCCAGATTTCCACAGCAGTAGATGCTAAGGCTGGGGTTGCTGTGTGGGCAACTGGCCTGGGTGGACCCTGTGCCCACTGTCCATGGCCTCTTGGGCTAGGAGTACTACTGGGCACCCAAATCCCCCCACTTGCCTCCGGCCCACCCCTCCTCCTCTCTAGCAGCAGCAGCTCCAGCCGCTGTCCCACCACGTACCCCCTGTGCCCCTCACCCCTCGCCCATCTGGGCTGGTGGGTGGCAGTGCTACAGGGCTGCTGGCCCTGTCTGGAGCACTGGCCGCCCAGGCTCAGCTGGCTGCCGCTGCCAAGGAGGACCGGGCAGGTGTGGAGGCCGAGGGGTCCAGAGGTAAGTGGGCAGCACAGGATGGCATTGGCTGGGGGATGTGTTTGGGGGTGAGGACTGGCAGGCTACTCTGCCCAGAGCACCAACTCATATAAGTGCGAGGAAATGAGTGAGGGGGCTGCAGGGCCCCTTTATTTCCGACTGGCTGTGTGTCCTTGGGCAAGTTACTTACCCTCTCTGGGCATTTATCTTATTGGAATGGGGAAGGGATAATCCACTCCTTACAAGGGTGTTGGAAGAAGAAGGGAGATTCTGAGCTGGGAAGAGGGCTTTGTAAATTGTATAGGGCTGTGCCACATCTGGCACCACGGGAGATGAAAGCCTCATTATTTTTCCTTCTCTCTCTCTCCTTTGTCCCCAACCCACCAGTGGAAAGAGCCCTGAGCAGGGTAAGTTGAGGGACTTCTGGGAACTTGCCCTCTTATATAGCATTTGCTTTGTATTCATGTGTGGCTAAAACTGCTTGTTCTGAGCTGATCAGGGCCACATCCAGCCTTCAAACTGTGTTGCTGGGGATCTGCCCATAGGCTAGAGTTTTATTTAAAATTTTCAATCATGAGCTATTTTTGCAATTGAATGAGTGAATGCATGCCCATGGTAGCATTCTATCCATCCTTTCACTCATTAATTGATCAGCCATTCAATATTATTATCTACAAGAGCACTGCCCAACAGAAATACTATGTTAACCCTGTAAGTAATTTATTTAAAAATTAATTTTGAAATAATTATAGATGCACAGGAGGTTGCAAAGAAATGTGCAGGGAGGTCCTATGCACCCCTTACCCAGCTTCTCCCAATGATAAAATCTTATAAAACTAAAATATAGTATCAAACCTAGGAAACTGACATAAGCACAACCCATGGAGCTTATTCGGATTTCAGTTTATAAGCATTCATTGTGTGTATGTGTGTTTGCAAATAGTTAGTTCTTTGTAGCTTTTTCAAGTTTAGCCTTGCACCAAAATCACCACAATCTCCTATGCAATTATAAATTTCCTAGTAGCTACATTAAAAAAAGTTAAACAGGTCAAATTAATTTCAGTAGTATATTTCATTTAATACAGTGTATCCAAAATGTTTCAACTTGTAATCAACATAAAAATTACTAGTTAGATATTTTACATTCTTTTTATTGAACTAGGACTCTAAGATCCAAATACATTTTGTACTTAGAGCTCATCTCAACTTGCACTAATGCCCCCTAGGGGACACTGGGTGATGTCTGGGGACATTTGGAAGGTCCCATTTCCCAGATGGGATGCTTGAGGCACAGATAGATCCTAATAACAGCGGTGAGGATGCTCAGTCTTGGCTGGGCCAGGATGCAGTCTAGGGGCCCAGGGCCCTGACCCTTCTCCCTGCCTGGCTTCTCTCTCTCTGCAGAGTTCATCCCCCTCTCCCCCTGAGAGTGTGGTGGAGGAGGAGCAACCAGGGGGCCCAGGTGGCAATGGGAAGCAGCAAGCTGAGGAAAAAGATCTGTCGGGACCTTATGTGAGTGGGGGCAAGAGGAGGATTGGGGTATGGCCTTGACCTGCCCCAAGCCTTCCAGAGCCCAGCTCTTGACTCCAGAGCCTTCCATAACTCCCCATTGCTCATGGAGCACTGGCCAATTAGTTGGGCCAGCCTTAATTCTTTAGTTGCTTAAGTCACTGCAGCCTCTGGACCACGCACTATTTTCCCACCTCCTGGCTTTTGCTCTGGCTGTTCTCTCCCCCTAGAACCCTTTTCCCCCTACCTTTCAGAGACCAGTTTCTCCATCAAGGTACAAAAGAACTGCTATCTCCTGCAGGAAGCTGTCCCTGACCGCCTCACTGGAAGGCAGGGACCTCCTCTCTCATTGTCAGAGTGACTGCCGCTCCTATAGTTTCAAATTCTAGTGCCCCAGGGATCATGCTGAAAATGTAGCTTGGGACTGAGGCCAGCTGCAGTGGGTGGGGTAGCGGTGGGGAGGGCACTTGTCCCATCTAGGTGAGCAGCTGTGACTTGGTCCTAGCTGACTAGTGGCCAATCCCGCTGTTTCTCTGAGAAGACTTTAATCTTTTTAAAAAATTTTATTAAACCTAATAGCTTGCTTTGTAAATGTCAGCGAATAATTTTGCTATAAAGAAGAAAACGGGGGATAGGAAATCAGAACAAACCCACCCACTGGGCAGATATGGCCTCCAGGCTGCAACCTTTGGTCTTCCCTTGGTTTCCAGCCAAACCAGAGGGCAGCCCAATGTATTTCTTCCGAGGGCAATGGGGAGCCATAAAAGGATGTATAGCAGATGTGGGGATAGGTCTTAGGAGCATCTCTCCGGGCCTAGCTTGGAGGGCTACCTGGAAGGGGCAAGGCTGCAGGCCAGGAGTCCAAGAAGGGGTAAATGTCTGTGTTGGGGCCTTGGGTATGGGGAGTGGGGTGGGCAGATGGATGGGTGAGAAGGAGCTATGGATGGCTCCTGGTCTCTGGCTCTGCTTCATCACTGCACAGAGGAGGAAACTGAGGTCCAAGGAGGGCTGGGAGGCGCCCAGGGGCCACCCAGCAAGTCTTGGCACCCAGCACTATCTCCCTTGTCCTTTTCCAGGAAGGACCCCCCTACCTCCCACTCCCCACCCCCAAGCCCTCCCTTGTGTTGAACAAATGCATCTTCCCTTCTGACTCAAGCAGATATGTTGCTGTAGCCCCAGAATTCCTATCCAACCCAGTGCTGGGTGTATGCTCTCCCTCCTCAGTAAATGTAAGGGGGTGTGGAGGCAGGGGTCTGGTCAGGGTGAGGTCTCTCCCCTATGTCCCTCCAGGAGAGCGATGAGGACAAGAGTGATTACAACCTGGTGGTGGATGAGGTGAGTTGAAGTCCAGCCTCCTTGACTCTGACCTCCAGAGACGGGGAACTAGATCTGGACACAGCAAATAGTGGGTTTTCTGAAGTATGGGGATCCCAGAGGGACTGGGGTTATTGGTTCCCTCTCTGTGGGGCCTGGGGCCAGGGGGAGTAGGGGTTTCTGACATCCTTTCCATGGCACAGTGGGGAAACTGAGGCCCAGGATACAATGGAGATGGGCAGCAGAAGTGGCTTCAAGCCTTGGCTTACTCTGTGACTTTGGGAGAATGACTCCCTCTTCCATGGTTGCTTCTTTCCTTATCTGTCTTGTGGGGGAAAACCTTTATTAGTTATTGCTGTTTGTGGTTATAGAGTAGGTCCTATCGTTAAACCCATTTTACAGATGAATAAACTGAGGCACCAGGAGGTTTCATGATCCTCCCAAGGTGGGTAGCAGGTGCCCTGTCTAGAGGTTAGAGTGGAGTTCAGGAGGGAAATAGAGGGTCTCTTTTCTCACCTACTTCATCCCCCATTCAACATCACCTCCTCAAACCCAGGACCAACCCTCAGAGCCCCCCAGCCCAACTACCACCCCATGTGGAAAGGTGCCCATCTGCGTCTCTGCACATCGGGACCTTGTGGAAAGTCCAGCCTCCTTGGCTTCCAGCCTCAGCTCACCACTCCCCAGAGCCAAGGAGCTTGTCTTGGTAAGGAGGAGTAGGGGAGGCCTTGAAACTTTATTTGGGGGCCTGGAAACAGATACTATCCCATTAGACATGGGGCCATGAGAAATTGGCCAGGCTAGTGTGATCCAGCATTATTCCAGATTATTTGGTCACCTTCCTAACCTACCCCTCTACCCTATCCAGGTGATATTTCCTTGATGGAGTCACTCTGTTGTACCTAAATAAATATTAAAAGGCAACTTTCGCCCTGGCCCGATAGCTCAGTTGGAGAGCATCATCAGGAAGTGCAGAGATTGCGTGTTCAATCCCCCACAGACAGCAGCAGATCAATGTTCCAGTCACTCTCTCCCTGTCTCCCTTTCTCTCTCTCCAAAATCAATACAATAAATATTTAAAAGGCAACTTTGCAAGTAAACTTTGTAAATACATATTAAGAGGCAACTCACTATCTTATGTGGAAGTCAAGTATCTCTTGCAATAAATAGGAAATTCCCCCAAAATAAACAGTGAAACTGTAGAATGGGCCACTCCCAAGGCAGACTTCACCCCTGCAAGTATTAAGGTCTTTGAGAGGCATTGAAGACACACCAACCCCATCTGAGATGCTGTCCCTGCCAGGAACCAGGATTAATATCAGAACAACTTTCTCCTTGTCTCCTTCTAGGTTTAATGCCAGGCATAGAGACCACCTAAGATTATTCCCCCTGGGGAATTCTTAAATCAGTTCCATTGTCTTTCCCCCTCCCCAAATCACCCTTGCCCTGAACCTACATCCGAGATTGCTTCAGTTTCTAGACTTACCCTCCCAGCAGGTTGCTATGGCAACCGTCAAGGTTGGGGCTCACTTTGCATCTCATGTCCCCTGCTCCTACCCCAGACCAGAGAGGGGGAGGGGCAGCTCTGTTCTAATGGAGAAGCCCCCTGTCCCCACGCTATCTCCATCCACTCCCTCCTAGTGGGTGTATAGGTGTGGCTGTCACAATACTTGTCGTTTTGTGATGAAAAGATAAGACGTAACCAACACAAGACAAAGATGTGAAGTCTCTAAAAAGGCAAAGTTGGTAATGGCAGAAAGCTGAGACAACCCAGCATGCTCCTATGTGGAGGTTTGGCTTCCCTCTTCTCCAGTGTCCCAATGGGGAGGAACAGCTGTGGGGGACAACCCCTTCCCCCTGGGTGGAAGGAAAAGTCCGCCAGTACTAAGTGCTCTTCCTTCATCTGGGAGAATGCTGTGTGGTCTCCAGTGTCATAAACCCACCCTAGACCTTCCCATTCCTTGTCCCCATAGGATCTAACAGCCCCCAACTTTGTCTCTTGCCTCCATCTGTGGTCCCCACTCCCTGCAGGATGTGCCCATGCTGTGGGCCCACCTGGCTTCATTCTGTCTACCCCACATCCCTGACCATGTACTCACACTACATATCATACGTATGCACAGTTCTTGACATACATGTGCCTGTTGGTTCCCTTCACTGTGCATGTGTGTGCATGTGTCCGGGTGCCCACTTGGCATTCCAATGTGTGCAGACACTCATGTGCCCCGTGTCCATGGGATCAGCTGCAGGGCCCATTCTCCTGCTATGTGCATGTCTGAAAGTATCTGAAATCACAGAGGTGCACTGCCAGGTGCAGCCAGCTCCCCTGAGCCCCGGCCTGCCACTCTACCTGCTCCCTTTTCCCACCCGTTTCTGACCAGATCCTTGGCCTACAAGGTGCCAAGTAGCTGGTGGTGTTCAGTACTGGCTTTTCTCCCCAGAATGATCTTCCCGCCAGCACTCCTGCCTCCAAGTCCTGCGACTCCTCACCGCCCCAGGATGCGTCCACTCCTGGGCCCAGCTCAGCCAGTCACCTCCGCCAGCTCGTTGCCAAGCCAACACCTTCCACAGACAGTATTGGTGAGCACCTACCGGTGACTGTTAGAGAGGGTCTCCTCTCTGGGGGGGGGGGTTCTAGAAAGTAGTAGGTGGTGGGGAGAGGCAGGAGGTTTGGATTCCAGCTTTAGCATTGCCTTGATCCTTTTCATGATTCCGAGTTAGACACTGGCTCACCCTGGGCTTCAGTTTTCTCTTTGTCTTGGCTTGACAGGTGGCGAAACTGAGGCCCAGAGAGAGGAAGTAACTTATCGGTGGCTTCAGCCTAGTGTACAGGAAAGACAAGCTTTAGAGTCAGATAGGCTTAGGTTTCAGGCCATACTTGGACACTGCCAGCTGCATGACCTTGAGCAAGGGACCAAATCTCTCTGAGCCTCAGACTCCCCATTAGTAATGTGGGGGTGACAGTGTTCTTCTTTTCTGTTTTATAGCCAGGTCCTGTACTGGTTTTGGGGTCCCAGAAAGAAATCATCCCTGGAACTTGCCCTTAAGGAGCTCCTAGATGATGGGGAGGAGACCCAGACCCCAAAACTCCCAGTCCTGTGTGATCATGGCTGGGGTAGAAGAAGGGCCCTAAGACAGGCCAAGATGGAGACTAAGAGTGAGCTGGAGAGGCTCAAGGATATCCTTAGATGTTGTTAGACATTGTGTCTATGTTTTGAGGGATGAGTAGAAGCTCAGAAACTGAAGGAGGAAGGGAAAGGAGTGTCATCCAGAGGGAACAACAGTTGCAAATGTCTAGAGATATGACAGGGTGTGGTGAAAGCTGGATTAGAGAGTAGGAGCCCTGAACCTCAAGGTGCTGGCCCAACCCCAAGGGAGTGGAAGCAGGATCTGGGTCCAGGGTGTCTGAAGACCTGTCTTTGTCTTTTCTCACTCAGCCCTGAGGAGCCCTCTAACCCTGTCCAGTCCCTTCACTGCGTCCTTCAGCCTGGGCTCCCACAGTGCACTTAATGGGGACCTCTCTCTGCCCAGCTCCTACGTCAGCCTCCACCTGTCCCCTCAGGTCAGCGGCTCTGTGGTGTATGGACGCTCACCCATGGTGAGTCCTCAGTGTGGGAGATGCCAGAAGGTGTCAGCAGGGCCTAAGAGCTGGAAACTGGAGGGAAAACCAGTTGTACAAAGAAAAACAAGGAGTTGGGAAAGGGAGGAGAGTCCTGGCCTGGCAAGTGTGAAGATAATGTGAGGGTGTTAGTAGTTCCACAAATAATACAAATCAGCACCTGTGACTGTGGAAAAAGCAACTATGACTATGCTGCATTCAGAGGAACAAAGATGCCTGACCAGGTGGTGGCACAGTGGGTAGAGTGTCAACCTGGGACCTGAGGACCCAGGCTCAAAAACCCCAAGGTCGCCAGCTTGAGCATAGGATCATAGACATGACCCCATGGTTGCTGGCTTGAGCCCAAAGTCGCTGGCTTGAGCAAGGGGTCACTGGCTTGGCTGGAGCCCCTGATCAAGGCACATATGAGAAAGCAATCAATGAACAACTGAAGTGCTGCAACTACGAGTTGATGTTTTTCATCTTTCTCCACTCTTGTCTGTCTCTGTCTCTCAGAAAGAAAAAGAAAAGGAACAGAGAGCTTTAGCCAAGAGAATTGAAGGTCCCTTCAGCCTCCTGGCAGATGCTGTCAGTTGTTAGTCCTTATTTTTTAAGGGACAGTGACAATTCTGGTAGATTGCAGAGGAAGGACTAGCCCGGGAGCAAATGGGAAGTGATATGTCACAAGGAGGAGTTGAAGGAGAGATGTGAGACCCTGATTTGCGGTGGGGGAGCAGAGAGGGTCTGCAGTGGCCCCGGAAAGCAGTACTGGGACTGATGGCTGACAGTGAGCCATCCCAAAGTGGGTCAGGATGCCTTCAGAGGGAATAAAATGCCTGTCACTGGAGAAACCCAGGGCAGAGGTTAGGTGGGCACTTGCAAGAGATGTCATAGAAAAGAAATCAGCAAATGTTTTCTGTAAGGGGTGGGATAGTAATTATTTTTGGCTTTGAAGACCAGTCGGTCTCTGTCACAACTTCTCAACTCTGCTTTATGTAGCTCAGAAACCACTGTAGACAACATATAAATGAATGAGTATGGCTGTGTGCCAATAAAACTATAAAAACAAGCAGGGCGCTGTAGTTTGCAGACTCCTGTTCTGAACATTGGATGGAAGATTCTTCAAGATCCTTCCAACTTTTGGGCTCTAGGATTCCCTGGACAGAGACCTTGGATTTCCCTTATGTGAAAAGCCTCCACTCTCCTATTTGTAGTATGGGAGAGGAGAGGGCATCTGTGCCTTCTTGGGGAGGGACTAATAAACACACTGAGGGTCCTCTGATGAACAGAGACGGATATGGCAGGCAGGGGAGCATGGGAGAGGCACACATGGGTTTGAGTCACCTGCTCTGTGACAGCCCCATTGGCATTTTGGCAGATGGCATTTGAATCTCATCCACATCTCCGAGGGTCATCCATCTCTTCCTCCTTGCCCACCATCCCTGGGGGAAAGCCGTGAGTACGAGGGTGGGGCTCCCTGCCTCCCCTAAAGGGACTTCCATGTGGGATGGTGGTTAGAGTTCCCTGCTGCCTTTCCAGAAAGTCTCTTCGGTAAGATAATGGGAGCTCCCATCTACCTTAGGTCTACCTGCTCCCTTTTCCCTTCTTCCTTCTCTCTGGAGAGTGGTAGGTAACCAGCAAAATTTTGACTAGTGGTTCTCAACAGAGGTACACTTTGTTGCTTCCCCACTTTAGGACATTTGATGATACCAGGTGATATATTTGGTTATCACAACCAAATGCTTCCAACCTCTAGCAGGTGGGGGCCAGGGATGCTGCTCAACACCCACAGTGCCAGGATGGCCCTCCACAGAGAAGGACCTGGCCCCAAGTATCTATAGACCTATCTCCCATGGTGGGAACATTCTCCACTGGCTGCTGTCCAATCTGATTACCATCAGCTACCTGTGGCTTTTGAGCACTTGAAATGTAGCCAGTGCATCCAAGGAACTGAAATTTTAAATTTAACTTGCCACTTGTGGCTGGTGGCCACTATTGGACAGCACTCTCTGGAACTCAAAGTATCTTTGTGGACATTTACTAAGTGCTTATTGACCCAGCACCAGGCCACCACCTGGACACCTTTCTTTTGTACGATGCTGACTGTCCCACATCTCCTTTGACCATATGGTTCCCTTCCCTAAATGCTGGGGCACTAGGCAGCCTTTCGGGGAGAGGGTGTGGAGGTACCCCCATATCCTTCCAGGCACCCTTTCCCAGTACATCATGCCCACCTCCTGTTCAGGGCCTACTCTTTCCATGTGTCTGCGGATGGGCAGATGCAGCCAGTACCCTTCCCATCGGATGCACTGGTGGGTGCAGGCATCCCACGGCACGCACGGCAGCTACATACACTGGCACACGGCGAGGTGGTCTGCGCAGTCACCATCAGCGGCTCCACGCAGCACGTGTACACGGGAGGCAAGGGCTGTGTGAAAGTGTGGGATGTGGGCCAACCCGGCGCCAAAACTCCAGTGGCTCAGCTGGACTGCCTGGTAAGGCGGGGCAGGGCCTGTAACATGGATGGGGGCAGGGCTAGCAGGCAAGTGGCCAACAGAAGGAGCACTTATAGGCCAAGCCCGCAGGGATTATCAATCAGTGGGTTGGAGTTTATAGGCAAACCAAGGGCGGAGTTTAAAGTCCAATGGGGCGAGGCTTATAGGCCAGTGGGGTTGGAGCTTATAGCCCACCAAGTGGGGCTTACAAGCCAACCTAGGGTAGGACTTCCAGGCTAAACAGTGGTGGGATGCGGCTTCTTCAGCCAGGCTCCTGGAGGCAAGGCTGGGGGGTCAACCCCAAGCCCTTGTTTCTGTTTTCTCCCAGAACCGGGATAATTACATTCGTTCCTGCAAGCTACTGCCAGATGGTCGGAGTCTGATCGTGGGTGGTGAAGCCAATACCTTGTCCATTTGGGACCTAGCAGCACCCACGCCCCGCATCAAGGCCGAGCTGACCTCCTCAGCCCCCGCCTGCTACGCCCTGGCAGTCAGCCCTGACGCCAAGGTCTGCTTTTCCTGTTGCAGTGATGGCAACATCGTGGTCTGGGACCTGCAGAACCAGACCATGGTCAGGTTGGTGGTGGGTGCCCTGGCACCTTGGGCAAGCCCCTGCCTCCTTTCCTTTTATGCTGTGGGGGCAGAGGAGTGGCCTTGGAAGATGCTGGAACAGCACCAACTCCAGGATGGATTCCCGGGCCCTTCTCCCTCTAGGCAGTTCCAGGGCCACACGGATGGTGCCAGCTGTATTGACATTTCTGACTATGGCACTCGGCTCTGGACAGGGGGCCTGGACAACACCGTGCGCTGCTGGGACCTTCGGGAAGGCCGCCAGCTGCAGCAGCATGACTTCAGCTCCCAGGTGCCCAAAGGGGTCCAGCAGGAGGGGGATAGAAGCTCCAGGAATCTGGCCTCCCTTCCTCTCCCCCTGAGGCACCCACTCCCAGGTGCTGGGCAGGACAAAATACCTGCTGTGTCACTTTTCTTGTCCTTCAGATACAGGCCTTCCCCTTTATTCTCCAAAGACAGACACAGGGAGCCACAAAAGAGCTGACTCATATTACACTGTGGGGCTGCTAAGACCCTCAGATTATCTTCCCAGGTGTTCTGGCCAAGCCATTCCTTCATTCCTTTGTTTCTCTTTGTGTAGCTGGTTTTTCTACCCAACCATCAACCTTTGACCCCACTGAGATCTTCTGACCACCACCCCTCCCCACCCCCCACCATCCTAGGACTCACCCTAGGGGAGCTGCTACCTGAGAGGAAAAGTAGAGGTTGACATAGGAGCTGGGCACAGGAAAGTCTTTGTTGATGACTCTGTGGAAATCCAGGCTGAAGGATGTGGTGAAGGAGCTGGACAGAATTAGGGGGCTTCTCAGTGCCGAATCAAGGGCAGGTCTTCAGGTACTCTGCACCCAGATCCTATCTCCCAGTGCTTTGAGGGCAGGGTGAAAGCTCCTTGGCCTGTCCTTAAAGGCCTCTGTTGTCTATCCTCAAACACACCATGCCCTGTGACATCTCTAGTCCTCCTTACTTATTGTTTTCTCTAGCTGACATGACTTTCTTTCCTTTCTCCAACTGGTAAACTCCTACTCATCCTTCAAAACCCATCCAATTTTCCCCCTCCTTGAAACTCCCAACTTTCTGTTCTATTTTTTCTTCTCTTTAGCTTGAATATTTTCTTGGTAGGGAAGTCAGGGTTGCAGGTAGATATAGTTGTCCATCCTCTATTGCTAAAACTTAGATGGGTTGTATACATATCAGCGGATCCCATGATGAGTGTCTCTTACCCCACCTGGGCACCTGGCTCTATACAGGAACATTTCAATATGGCCAGGGGAGAACATGTGAAACCTTCCAGTCTTCTCTCTGCTATATATTTATGTTTCTTTCTACACATCTTATTTGTAAGATTTTGCAAGGTTTAGGCTGGAACATGATCTTATTCCTCTCTGTACCTCATGTGGGGTGGGGCACAGAATGATGAGGCCACTAAATCCTTTCAAATCATAGTAAAAGGTATTGGCACGTAGGGAAAGTTCCACGTTGGGAGTCGCAAGGCCTGGTCCTTCACGAACTTGCTGGACTTGCTGCATGACTTTGAGACAGACTTGGCCTCAGCTTCCCTTCCGCCATCTGCTCAAGGGGAGCGACTGTCCTTTCCTGGCTTTACCCTCCACCCCCTTTCCCTCCCTTCCAAAGCTATGTTCATTCAGAGCAGATAATGGATGTGAGGCCCCAGGGTTCCATGTAATGTTGATTAATATTAATGATTTGACATGCAGTTGCCTGCTGCTTCTAGGCCCTGGGCCAGCTGCCTCTCCACGCAGGGGCCACAGCTAGAGAATGAGAGTGTTGGACCTCTCCCCTCCTCCCAACCCTTTTCTGGGCATCTCCCACCATCCTAAGGGGTTTTGACTCTACCTCTTCCTTTTTCATCCTCAGATTTTTTCCCTGGGCCACTGCCCCAACCAGGACTGGCTGGCCGTCGGCATGGAGAGCAGTAATGTTGAGATCTTGCACGTCCGCAAGCCAGAGAAATACCAGCTGCACCTTCATGAGAGCTGTGTGCTGTCCTTGAAATTTGCTTCCTGCGGTGTGTCTGTCTGGGGCTGGGGTGGGACTCGAGGGCACTGGGACAGGATTGCCAAAATGCAAAATGAAACAAATGCCCTACAACAAAAACACAGTTAATTTTTTTCTAATTGATTTTGGAGAAAGAGGAAGGGAGAAAGAGAGAAACATTGATTTGTTCCACTTATTTATGCATTCATTGGTTGATTTTTCTATTATATATGCCCTGACCAGGGATTGAACCTGCAACCTTGACATATTGGGAAACCACTCTAACCAACTGAGCTACCTGGCCAGGGCCAAAAAACTATTAAATTTGAATTTTAGATAAACAACAAATATTTTGTTGGCATAAGTATGTCCCAAGTAATGCACAGGATATACTAATACTAAAAAGCAACTAATTTTTTAGTACAAATATATCCCAAATATTGCATGGGCTGTACATATACTAAAAAAATGATGAAATACTTGGGACACATATGCACTAACAATGATTTGGGTTCATTGAGATTCAAATGTGACTAGGCACTGTGTATTTTACCTGACCAGCCCTCTCCTGGGGCACCCATTTCTTGACGACCAGATGGAGCCCCAGGGCCTTGACTTTACCATCTTGAAAATGGAAGGATCAAACTTCAGTTCTTTAAGGGGCCTCATGTTCCCCAAATGAGGGCAGAGGTCCCCTAAAGGGAGAGGACAGACCCACCTGTCCCACTGTGCCATCTCTGCCTGCAGTCCCAGGCTTTCTTTACTACTTCCCTCCTCGAGCCCTCCTGCTCTCCTTCCTCCAGGGCGGTGGTTCGTGAGCACTGGGAAGGACAACCTGCTCAATGCCTGGAGGACGCCGTATGGTGCCAGCATTTTTCAGGTATGTGGCAGTCTGGAGACCTGCCCCTGGCAGGATGCCATGTGCCCCAGGGTGGCTAAATTGGGAGTGAAACAGGAGCTGCAAACCTCAAGAGCTGGTAGCTACCAAAGCAGGGTTGGCAAACTTCAGTCCACCAGCCACATTGGCACACAGCCTGTTTTCCTTTTAACTGTGGTAGAATGCCGCGAACCAGCGGGGCTCCTAATAACGATGCAGAATTAAGGAAACACACTTATCAGAACAAAAACGATGGGACCAGGAAGACTCTTCAACATGCCTGGCAGTATCGGAGTGCCCCATAGCCCCAGTTTGCTTTATTATATAGCCATATGCAAATCAAGGACTTTGATACAAAGTTGCACATCCAAGGCTAAGACAGGAACTCTCCCAAGGCAAAAACAGGATACGTTAGTGAAATCTACCAACATCTGAAAACAAAGAGTCAGAGGAAGGGGATGTAAATTGCTTCCAGCAACCTAAGGAAGCAAGTGAAGTGGGTGCAAATACTCATCATCATAGCCAATATGGAGATGGAGGGGGGAGAACTTAGCCTTTTGCTAAGCCTCGAATCTACAATGGCTTTTTGCCATTTACGGTCCACAACAGTAAAATATAACAAAATTTACCATCTTAACCTTTTTTTTTTTTTTTCCGTATCTGGAAACGGGGAGGCAGTCAGACAGACTCCCGCACGCGCCTGACCGGGATCCACCCGGCATGCCCACCAGGGGGTGATGCTCTGCCCCTCCGGGGCGTTGCTTTGTTGCGTCCAGAGCCATTCTAGCGCCTGAGGCAGAGGCCACAGAGCCATCCCCAGCACCCGGGCCATCTTTGCTCCAATGGAGCCTCGCTGCGGAGGGGAAGAGAGAGACAGAGGAAGGAGAGGGGAAAGGGTGGAGAAGCAAATGGGCGCCTCTCCTGTGTGCCCTGGCCGGGAATCGAACCTGGGACTCCTGCATGCCAGGCCGACGCTCTACCGCTGAGCCAACCAGCCAGGGCCCATCTTAACCATTTTTAAGTGCATAGCTCAGTGGCATTAAATACATTCACACTGCTGTGTCACCATCACCACCATCCATCTGCAGAACTTTCTCGTCTTCCCAAACTGACATTCTATCCCCATTAAACACTAATGCCCCCTTCTGCTCTCCCAGCTTCCCCCAGCACCCACCAATCTACCTTCAGTCTCTATGAATCTGACTCTATTAGGGACCTCCTATGAGTGGAATCACATAGTATTTGTCCTTTTGTAACTGGCTTGTTTCACTGAGCACAATATTCTCAAGGTTTATCTAGTTTCTAACATGTGTCAGAATTTTCTTCCTTTTAGGCTGAATAACATTCCATTGTCTGGATGGACCACACTTTATCCATTCATCTGCTAATGGACACTTGGTTATTTCCACCTTTTGGCTTATTTTGAATCATGTTGCTGTATGCTGCTGTGAGCATTCACATGTTTTTATGTGGGCACATTTTCATTTCTTCTGGGCATATATGTAGGAATAGAATTGCTGATAATTATTTAATCATCATTGGAACTGCCAGACTTTTCTAAATTTTCCATTTCCATCAGCAGCACAGGAGGGTTCAAAATTCTCCCCATACTCAGCAACACATTATTGTCTTTTTTATTATACTTATCCTAGTGGGTATGGAGTGGTTTTTACATTTTTAAAGGGTTGCAAGAAAAAAAAAAAGTATATGAGGTTGATTTGTTTAGCCTCTGGACTTAATGGCTAACGTCATATTTGGACTTTAGGCAAAGCCTGAAAATGCACTATTGTGCCCTTAACAGAAAACGTTTGCTGAGCCCTGCTGTAGGTCATCATGCCCTTAGCATAGCCCTCTGCCCTGCTGTGGTCTGCCTGGTGCACATCCTCTCTGACTTCGCAGGGAAGGGTAGCATTCCAGTTCCATCTCTCTTGGTATTCAGATAACAGAGGTCCTGCCCTTGCCAGGAGCATTATTACTGTTACTGAAGGAAAGGGCCTTTCTCTGGAACAGGTGTTGCTTCCTTGCTCTTGGCTCCCACTCTGGGATCTCCTGAGCCCTGTTTTGGCCTGATCTTAACTATAGGCTCATCTATGGGGGGCCAGCAGAGGCTCCAGTCACCTTGCCTCTTCCTCTGAACACCATGCAGCTGGTCAGGAGCTTGCACCAGCCTGTGCCAGTGTCAGCTATGCCTCACCTCTGCCTTCTCTCCCTCTCCTCCCTTTTACAGTCCAAGGAATCGTCCTCCGTGCTGAGCTGTGACATCTCTGGAAATAACAAGTACATTGTGACGGGCTCAGGGGACAAGAAGGCCACCGTGTATGAGGTGGTCTACTGACAGAATCTCCTTCCTTGTACCCCTGGCCCTATTCCTGGGGGAAGGGCGTGCAGAACAGAGACCCCCAACACCCACCTCTCCGGTTGTACCTGTAGGCACCAAACCTCATCTGCTTTCTGGCCAGCCACTTCACATCTTACCCAGCTGGATGTGGGGATGGGCTGGCAGAAAGACGGGAAATAAATGTATTTATCACGCTTGCCTTCTGTCTTGGGCTGGGGAACTGGGTACCATTGCTTTTCTTGGACAACTGTTCTTTTTTTTGTGGCAGAGTCAGTGAGAGGGAAAGATAGGGACAGGAAGGAAGAGAGATGAGAAACATCAATTCTTTGTTGAGGTTCCTTAGTTGTTCATTGATTGATTTCTCATATGTGCCTTGACCATGGGGCTACAGCAGGCTACAGCAGACTGAGTGACCCCTTGCTCGAGCCAGCGACCTTAGGCTCAAGCTGGTGAGCCTTGCTCAAACTAGATGAGCCCGTGCTCAAGCTGGCGACCTCGGGGTCTTTTTTATTTATTATTATTTTTTATTTATTCATTTTAGAAAGGAGGGAGAGAGAGAGAGGAGGGGGGGAGGAGCAGGAAGCATCAACTCCCATATGTGCCTTGACCAGGCAAGCCCAGGGTTTCGAACCGGCAACCTCAGCATTTCCAGGTCGACGCTTTATCCACTGTGCCACCACAGGTCAGGCCGACCTCAGGGTCTTGAACCTGGGTCCTCCTACTGTGACACCACCTGGTCAGGCTGGACAACTGTTCTTGAAGGTCACCTTCTAGCTCTGTGACCATAGGTGCCTTTCCTTTTTCCTAATCTGGATGAGATCATTTATTATGCATGAAATACTGTGAGATCCACTATGAGAAATGAGTTGTATTGGGCAGTGTGGCTTAAGTCTTGCCATGTAACCTATCGTTCCCACATCTCAGTGGTTGAACACAATAGACATTTCTCAGTCAGGCCCATGTGGCATGTGGGACTTGACTCCAGGTAGACACTCAGGGGCTCCAGGCTGATGGAAGTTTAATGACCTCAGTATGTAACTTCAGGGTCCAACCTAGCAAGGAAACAGGTCAACTATGACTTAAATCCCAAGACCTGCTCTGGCTAGGTAGCTTGGTTGGTTAGAGTGTATTCTCAAAGCACAGAGGTTGCTGGTTCAGTCCCCAGTCAGGAACATACAGGAATAGATCCATGTTCCTGTTTCTCTCTCCCTTCCTCTCTCTCTCTCTCTCAAATCAATTAAAAAAAATTAAATCCCAAGCCCAAAAGTTTCACATACCACTTTTAAATGCCAGCCTTTTGAACAGAATCATCCCAAGATACTACCCATATACAAAGGGTTGGGAATTATCGTGGAGCATGTAGCTATTTGGGGTACAGTCACATTTCCTTTGAGACCCTGACATAACTCCTAAGAGCCTGGCACACGATGCCTGGCTCACTGTCATCATCAAAGCAAAAGTCAAAGTCCAAGAGTAGGTGGCAGCTAAACCAAGAAGAAACAGCCATTTGGAGGGGTCACAAAAGGCAGAGGGCACAGCATGTGCAGAGAATCAGCAGTAAGGAGCTTGGCCTGGTGAAAACTCTAGGGCAGGGGTGAGGAGGGTTCCTCAGCCATAGGGGAAGACAGGTCTCCAGATCAGACTTAAGCAGAGAAAGCTGTGAGTGGGAGCTAGAGAGCAACAGGGCTGGTAGGGGTGGTGACAATCAGAACTGGGTTCTGGAAATTCCTGTGGGCTGCCACAAGGACCATGGGTTAGAAGGGGCTAGGGGGCCAAGCAGGATGCTGCTGGGAACTTCTGGAGGGAGATCCCTGCTGGAAAAAGCCACACCTAGGTGGAGTTTATAAAGGTACTTTATGGAGAAAGAATTCTGTGGTTAAGGAAGCAAGCTAGACTTGTTGATACCATTTGGGGTGCTTTGTATTATGGAAGGCCAGGTGAGCAAATGGTGATCTTGGGAGTCTGACTGAGAGGGTCAGAACTCTCGCCTAACCAGACAGTTTCTTGGGAAGGACCAAGAACTCCATTACTGGAATTGTGCAGGAGGAAGTGGCAGAAAAACCTCTCCATGAGAGATTAGCTCAGGGGAGCAGGAAGAAGTGCTCCATATCCATTCCCCCAGCATTGGAGGTTAGTGGCTTTGATCAGATTCTCAAAAAATGCCGATTCAAAAGGTTCAGAGACCTAGGCTGGGCAAAGTACTTGCAAATCTTCACAAGATGGCCAGTGTACAAGACACAACCTGATCAGTCCTGCTTTTTCCAACTGCTTTATTACACACGACAAAGATCACTAGCATACCCATCATGCCCCTCCACTTACCCCCCTCATTAGGGGTGGGGGAGGACCCTGAGACGACAGTAGTGAGCCCCTTAGTATGTGATCTGGTATACTGAGGCATGGTCCCTGGACCCTGTGGCGATCAGGCGGTTGTTAGAAGACACGTCACAGCACATGACAGAGCTGGTTTCAGGTACCTGGGAGGATCAGGGAGCACAGCAAGGGGGGATCACTCACCCTTGCCCCTAACTATGCCTGTCAGTTCAGATGTGGTCTTTGTGGGGGCTTTGCTTTGGGACTCCCGGGCTCAGTCCCTGAGTGTCCAGGATATTAAGCACTGCCTGCCCCACCCTCAGCCCACCCCAGTACCTGTAACACCTTGGCTCCTGTGGGCATGCTGTAGATGCTGACCAGGTTGTCCATCCCAACGCTCACCCACCACTGGCCTTGAAGGAGGTCGAGGGGCACCAGGTCTCAGCTGGCAGCTGAGAGCCATACCCCTAAGGATCTGGGAAATGAAGGGAGTCCCCACCTCCCCCATGTCCCCAAGGACAGCGTCACTGAGAGTAATTCCTGCTGATGAAGGGTGGAGTAGAGGAAGGGGCTCAGGACATGTCTCAAAGGATTGGGCCCAGTCAATCTGAGTTGAGTGGGCCCTGTGGGAGGCTGGGGGCCACAGGGTACTCCTCTACTTACTGCTGGCCACTCACCGAGAGGACAGAACTTGAGACCGAGGATGGTGCTGTCCTTACAGCCCACCATGTATTTCTGGCCCCCAAGGGTGGGTTGCAGCCACTGCTGGCCATTGGCTGTGCCCACCAGAACCCAGTCCTCCCGGGGGTTGGGGGAGAGGCTTATTATCTGGGGGTAGGTGGCAGGAAAAAAACTGGTCAGGGCCCTGCCTGGCCTAGGAGGTGGGCAGGAGCACAGGGACCCATGCCAGGTTGCAAGGCCCCAACAAGCAACATTACATCTCTAGGCCTCAGAATGCTCATTTGTAGAATGGGTTGGTTCTCTCTACTTTATAGGATTATCAAGAGACTATAAAAGCATCCAATGCTATTTGGGCAACAGGAAAGAGCATTTCTAATGGTCCCTATTCCTCCCAGCATCACCGTACTTGGGATACCATTACCCTCCACTCTACCCTCCAGTGCCCCTCCTTCTTTAGCCTGAGGCACAGTTGCTACCTGGCCAAGCAGGCCCCATCCCAGCCTACACACCTGAGACTCAAACTGGTATTCCTGGGGCTCCCCGACAGTCCTCAGGTCCCAGCGCCGCAGGCAGGCATCCAGACCCCCTGTCCAGATGTTCCGGTCCTTGACAACAATGCTCTTGGCTCCATTCGGGGGGCCCTGCAGGTCCCTAGCCGGGCAGCATCAAGAGGGGGTTGGAACTAAGACTCTAAGCTTTGGGCCCAAGGAACATCACCCACCCAACCACCTCCAGTTGACAGATGGGGAAACAGATAGACAAAAAGTATTAGGACTGGGTTTTAGGAAACAGCCCAGCCAAAATTTGAACCCAGATCTTCAACTCTCTCAAATCTGAGTTCAAGCAGGCAAGGGGCTTTAGCCTTGAGACTGCTGAATCCCTGCTCAGCAGATGAGGTCAAACGGACTCGCAGGGTGACCCCATCCACCCTGGGGCCACACCTGACTACACCCTGGCTCCGCAGGTCCCAGATCCTGATGGTGCCATCAGTGAAGCTGCCGAAGGCCAGGTTGTCCTCCAGGTTGGCAGCCAGGGCCTGGCAGGTGAGACCTGCAGAGGGTAGCTCATCTCTAATGTGCAGGGAGGGTGCCATCAGGTCCCACACACTCACACCAGCCAAATTGTGGCCCCCGGTCAGCAGAGTAGTGCTGTTAGAAGCAAGTAGGCAGGTGAGCAGGTAGGCTCCGGGAGTCTGGAATGGGCAGAGGCACAGATGAGCTTCCTCCCCTGTAGGTAGCTCTTCCTGCTCCCACAGCCCCACCCCCTGGAGCCAGCCCCACCCTCACCTGTACCCGCAGGTAGCTGTCAGGGAGCTTGTCCTCCATCATCTGGCTGGCCAGGCTCCACACTCTGACTCCACCTCTGCCACAGGTGAACACATGCCTCGTGAAGCTGCTGACTGCTGTGGCTAATACAGGCTCCCTGTGTTTTAGTATCCGTATCACCTTCATTCTGTGTGGGACAGCGAACTTCTTGGATTGCCAGGGCAAGGCATCCGGCCTCTTCCATGTGTCTTCAAAGTCTTCGGGGTCCCAGCACCTTAGAAAGGGAGACCGCAGGGTCACCAGCCCACCTGTGACCTCTCTGCTCAAAGACAGGAACCCAGCAAGCCCTAGAGAGGCTTTGTTCTTTTTCAGATAAGGGTTTCTCTCAGGCCTCCTTTCCCCATTACTCTACACTTCTCCCAATCTCCTACCCATCCCCTCCAAGTATTCTCTCTCTCCCCTAACCAAATACCACTTCCTTCTGCCTGGAATGCTTTGTCCCATCCTAGAAAACTGCTCATCCTTCAAGGTCATAACCATTATGAACATCCCTCCAGGAAAGCCGTCTCTCCCACTTCTGGGCTCCCCACGATTCAGCTCACAAGGTTGGTACTGTCTGCATCCAGCTCCAACACAGTCCCTCTCCCTCCCCAAATCCTTAAACCTGGGCCAGTAATGTGGGGAGAGGCAGTGATGCTGGTGTAAAAGTAATTCAAATTGCATATCCCTACCCAGACCCCTCATCTCTACTTATTGAGGACTACACGTGATGATGGGAAAGGGTGAGCACACCCCTATACCTCTGGTCTCCTCTGCAGAAGTACAGATAGGAGGGACAGTTCCAACACTTACATGGGTTTCAGAAAGGGATATGCTCTCCTGGCAGGCTCCTGTGGGTGGACCAAGATCACAGCTAAGCCATGTTGGCTCTCTCTTTCCCAGACCCCAAGACTTGTGGTGTGTGGGGGAGGTACCAACTCAGGTCGAGGTCTCACCTGAGCCACACAGGAGAGCATCACTCCTGGTGCCATGCCTGGCCTTGTGCTCTCTTCTTGGACACCTGCATGGGAAATGTGGAGGGGCTCAGGTGGACTGCAAACTGGGCAGAGACAAGAGCAGATTAGCCGCAGGCATAGTCCCCTTGGAACAGGCTGCCTGTTCCCCTCTCACAGGGATTACCGAAAGCATCTTCGGTATAGGGTTCTGTTCCAAAGTAGCATGGATCTGGGTCCTGGCTATCCTGTACACAAGAAACGGGGATCTGGTCAGACCAGAGGGCCTGACCATGGTCAGTCTTAGAACCAGAAAATCTTAGGGAGGCCAGGCAGTGAGGACAGGACTAGTCAACTGCCCAAGCCCTCCCATCCAGGTGGGGCACAGTCCTGACTCCTTAGAGGGCTTGAAAGGACTGAGGGTGGAGGAGATAAACCAATCCCACAGAAACTTGAATGCCCCCATGTAGGGGCCCAGCCAGGATAACCACCTAGCCCATTTACTTACCAAGTTTGGCACCTGCTCTGTCACTATGACGATGGGAGGGGAAGAAAGTGATGAAGAGAGACAGGAGAAGGAGAAGGGTCAGCCTGTGCTGCCCTCCACTCCATCCAGGGCCACCCTCCCTGCCCTCAGAGAGACTCACACTTATGTGTTGGTTGGTCCACTTGATTGTGGGTCCCAGCAAAAATCTGCCAGAGTTGCTGGGTCAGAACATCCTGCCAAAACTGGGGCTCAGAGTCCCAGGATGGCCTTGTGTCTAGCTGGTAGACTTGGGAGTGGTCCTCTCCAGAGGGCTGCTGGAGCCAGTCAGAGGACCTTGTGGCCATGATGTGTTCGAATTTCGGCCCCTGAAGACTGGAGGGCTGTGGAGACTTGACCCCTGGGGGCTGGGAAGCCTTGGGGCTGGTGGGTCCCCAGGAGTCCTGGTCAGCCTGTTCAGAGGAGATCTGGCTTACATGGTGCTGTCAGCACCAGGTTGTGAGGGAGAGAAGCCTGTTCCCACCCCTCCCGGAGGACCCAGAAACCTACCTCTCCTGGCTGGAAGCCCAAGGATTTACTGTAGGTCTCCATGATCTGTAGGAAATTTTCTGCCTAGGAGGTAATGTTATTTCAGCTAAAGTTTTGTAATCAGACAGCCCTGGGTATGAACCCCCTCTTGCAAGCCAGTTTCCGTGTGTGTGAAACGAGGGTATATTTGGAGTAACTCTTGATAACAGAGCCCCCTGCACGACATCTAGCGTAAAGTAAGTTTGTGATACCCAGAAGCCAGCCTTACCAGTGGGTGATAACATCTAATCCTACAGGACAGTTGCTGTTGGGATGTGAACCTGAATCTGACTCCACTTTCTGACACATGGCAGAAAGTGGAGTCAGATTCAGGTTCACATCCCAACTGTTTTCTAGGGATGTTTGAAAACTAAAACCTGAATCCTTTTGTTTAAAAATGGCTTCAGGAAGCAAAAACAGTGTGTACATGTGTCTCCACGCGGGACAACATTTAAATTTGCTTAAATGTTGGAAAACCTGGCCAGTGGTGGCGCAGTGGGTAGTGTCAACCTGGGATGCAGAGGTCCCCCCGAGGTCACTGGCTTGAGTGAAGGGTCAGTCACATGATCCCAAGATTGCTGACTTGAGCCCAAAAATCATCGGCTGGAAGCCCAAGGTTGCTGGCTTGAGCAAGGGGTCATTGGCTCTGCTTGAGCCACCTGTCCCCCCTTCTAGGCACATACGAGAAGCAATCAATAAATGATTATGCAACTACAATTTGATGCTTCTCACTCTCCCTTCCTGTCTCTCTCTCTCTAAAACAAAAACAAAAAAAACAAAACTTTGGAAAGATACTAAGAAATTGGTGATTACCTTTTGGGGAGAAGGACTGGCAGTACGACAATCAAGAGACCTGGTGGGAGGGTCACTTACATTATTTTATATTTAAAATTACATGTGACCACAACCGATTCCAAATTTCAGTTAAAAGGTTGTATGGACATGGAAGGGACTGACTGATTTATCTCTAAGTTTCCTTCTTCCTACCCACAGTCTACCTGTCTGTTCTTTTAGGACATGCTCCTTCCTACCAAATAGCCTACTCCCTTTCTCTATGGCACTGATCTGACACAGATACCAGTTTTGTTTTTAACCTCTCCTTCCATAGGACTGTGCAGCCCTGCACAGTAGTTACCAGCCACCATGGCTATTAAAAAAAAAAAAAAGTTAAGTACAATTAAAAATGACACTCCTGCCTGACCAGTGGTGGCAAATGAATAGTGTCAACTTGGGATGTTGAGGTCCCAGGTTCAAAACCCCGATGTCATCAGCTAGAGCACAGGCTTATCTAGCTTGAGTGTGGGATCATTGCTGGCTTGAGCAAGGGGTCACTGGTTCAGCTGGAGCCCCCAAGTCAAGGCACGTATGAGAAGCAATCAGTGAACAACTAAAGTGATGCAACGAGTTAATCCTTCTCTCTCTCCCTCACTAAAAGAAACAAAACACCCAGATATTCTTGTCCTGGCTGGGTAGATCAGTTGGTTAGAGTGTTGTCCTGATACACCAAGGTTGTGGGTTCAACCCCCAGTCAGGTCACATACAAGAATCAACAAATGAATGCATAAATAGAACAACAAAATAAATACTCTCAAAAAAATTTTTTTTAAATTGATTTTAGGGGGAGAGGGAGGATGGGAGGTATTCATTTGTTGAAGTTCAACTTAGTTGTACACTCATCGGTGGCTTCCCAAATATGCCCTGACCAGGATTGAACCTGCAAACTTGGGATTTCTCGGTTGCCATATGACACTTTGACTGAGCTAACTGGCCAGGGCCAATAAAGCAAATTTTTTTAAAATTACATTTTACATTCCTGCAGTTCCAGCGGCCACATTTCAAGTGTTCAACAGCCCCTTGGGGCCAGTGGCTGCTGAATCAGATGGCACGGCACCTAGAACCAAGGGCAGCGATTCTTAGAACATGCCACCCTCCAGCTGAGGACACAGAGCAAACAAGCTTGGAGCCTCCCAGCCAGTGGTCCCAAGAATTCAGTGTGGAAATGTGTGTATGTGCAGCTATATTTAGTCTAGTACTAAACTAAACATAGTGACAGCAAATTGTTCTAGAGCTGCCTGTGTAATGGGGTAGCTGCTAGCTTTATGTGACTGTTGAGCACTAGAAATGTGACTGGTACCGCTTAAGTCAAGTTAAATAGCCACATGTGTCCCAAGGCTACCATTTAGGATAGCATGGACTTGTGTCTTGGCTGGCCTATGGCTCTGGAGGCGGATGCCCACTCCCCTCCAGGTAGACGCCTAGAAGCTCCCCAGAGTTGTCTGGCCCAGGGCAAACTCCAATGTACTGGGAAAATGCTCTGATTCACAAAGAAAGATAATTAAAGAAATGCAGCAGAAGCACCAATGGCAGTCAGTTCCGTTTAACAGGCACTCCTGGCATTCCCATTTTGCGGATGAGAAAACTAAGCCCTAGGAGAGCAGAGCCAATTTCTCAAATTCAGAGAAAGCATGTGGGCCAGGCAGTATTTACCTGCATCCACAAGATGTCTGGTCCCTCACCTGCCTGTTGGGCAAACAGGATGGTGGTGGGAGGGGCTGGATTATGGGAGCCCCTCTCTGAGCCCTCAGCACTCAAGGTTGCTGCCTCCTGGGGCCATCAGTGATGGATTTCCCAGCTGGGCCTCCCAGCAGCAGGAGGCCCAGGGGAGCCTTCCCCAATTCGCCCTGGCTCGTTAATGCGCAATTTACTGGCACTTTAATGCACTCAGCATGAAAAGTGCTGCTCCCTCCTGCCTGCTAGCTGGCCTTCCCTGGGGAGAGCTGTGTGAAGGCAAAGGGTGGGAAGCAGGGGGGCTTTGGTGCCAACTGCTGCTACTGCTTGGGATTTTAAATGCACAGCAAGGAGGCTGGGAAAACAAGGAGGGGGAAGCAGGGGAGAGGGAGGTGGTCTGCTCCAGGACACAAGGCAGTCAAGTCTGCTAGGGATCATCATTGCAGGTGGGAGGACCCTCCTGGATTAAGCAGCAACAGAAGTAGCCCATTTTAGAGCCTTGCCACCCTACTCCCATCTTGATCTTCAGTGCTGTCTGGTTCCTACCCAAAACATGGTCCACAATCTGATTACTTCTCACTACCTAACTGCTCTAAGTGACAAGCATCCCATACCTGGATGGTCCCAACTTGGTCCTCTGGCTCCAGCCCTGGCCTGCTATATATAGTCCATTCTCCCTGTAGCAGCCAAAGGGTGTGTGTGAGCACCTGAGTCAGGTCCTGTCCCTCTGGCTACAGCCCTCCAGGGCTCCCACCTCCCTGGAATAAAAGCCCAAGTCCTCATCATGGCCCACACAGTCCAGCCCAACGCGCCCTCATCGCCTCCCTCTCTCTGCTCCAGCCACACAAGCCTTTCTATTTCTCCAACCTGCATGGCATGGTCCTGCCCCAGGTCCTTTGCTTGTGTTTTTCAGATACTCTCATGGCTCCCTCTCCTCTCCTCTAGTTCTCTGTTCAAGTCACTTTTTAGTGAGCCTTTCCTGACCACTCAGAATTATAATCCACCCCCATTCTGGTCTCCCACATCCCCATGGAGCTGCTTGACTGATTCCATACCCACCTTGCCCAGCCCTCACCATCTGACATTTCTGTTTACCAAGCTCCTCTCACCCCAAGGGCAGGGGTTTGTCTGTTCTTCTTTGCTATTTCCCTGGCGCCTACAACAGCATTTGGCAAGGTGATGGATAAATATCTGTTGAATGAATAACTGTTCTGGTTGCTTCCTGCTCCCCTCCCCATCTGTCTCTCTTCCCTGAGCTGCCCACCCCAGCCCTTGCTAAATCGCAGACATGGCCCTGGCCCCATGCCAGTCACATCTGGCACAGGCAGAAAGTCCTCCCAGCACCCAGGAGAAAGGAGCCAGGTGGCAGGACAGGCAGGGATGGAAATCATGCTTCAGCCTGGGCAAGGCGCCCTGTGAGGGGAGCCAGGCCCCCAGTGCAGACCTGCTTCTGGCTCACATGTGAGCCAGGCCCTTGAGAACTCTCAGACACATGGAAGATGGTAATCCGGGTGTGTCTGGCACACATAACAGGCCCTTCAGAGTGGAAGCAACCGACCTGCAAAGTGCTGAAAACGCCCCTGGCCTCATCTGAGCCATGCAGGGATCCAGGGAGCAGGCCAGGAAGAGGTTATGAGAGGATGGGAAATACACTCCCAAGATGTGGGGAACTGCTGATGTCCTGGGGGAGAGAGTCCCAGGTCCTGCTTCTCCACTGATCACAGTCCTCCAGGGCTCCCACCTTCCTGGGGTAAAAGCTCAAGTCCTCCCAAGGCCCAAAAGATCTTAAACAATCTTCCCCCATCCCTACCCTGTCCTTATATCCTCCCCCTCTCCTCTGCTTTTCAAGGAGGGCCCACTGTACCCCAAACTCCTGGCAACTCACTCACCTGCCTGTGATGCTCCTGTAGACACTGCCGGATCTCCTGGAGCTACAAAGGAACAACAGGGATCATACTGGGCAATGGTCAGTGAAAGTGGGCAAGGGTCTGGAATTTGAATGCTGTGCATACTTCTCCCCAGCTGTGTGACCCTGAACAAGTCACTCTACCTCTCTGGTCTCTACTCTCATCAAATAGAATACCATCTCATACCCTCAGAATGGGAGCCAATTGGAGAGACCCCTGGATGTCATTCTAGATGTGAAGGTTAAAGGCCTTCCCAGAGACACCCTGCCCTCCTTGCTCATTCTGCTTTCGCCACAACTGGCCTCCTTACTGTTCCTCCACTCACCACACCATACCCGGGGCCTTTGTACATACTGTGCCCTCTGCCTGAACACCTTTCCCTGTTCTTTCTAGGGGTGGCATGAACCCTTTATCCTGTGAACATCACTTCTTCTGAGAAGCCCTTCCTGACTACCTTAGCTCAAAATTTTTACACATTTTCATCTCATTGCTTTTATTTTTCTTTTAGTTCTTACATTTTTTAAATCTTGTTTCTCTGTTTGCTTATTTGTCCCTCTCCTCCTCTTCCTTTAGAGCTGCCCTGTCCAATTAGGTAGCCACTTGTCAAGTGTGGCTATTTAAATTTAAACCAGTTAAAAAAATTCAGGTCCTTGCAAGTACTTTATTGGCACGTGTGGCTAGCAGCTGTGGACATTGTTGATATAGAATATCATGGAACCCTGGCGGGCTAGCTCAGTTAAGAGTGTTGTCCTGACATGCCAAGGTTGCGGGCAGGGTACACAAGAAACAACTAATAAATGCATAAATAAGTGGAACAGCAATCAATATTTCTCTCTCTCTCTCAAAATAATTTTTTTAGATTTTATTTATTCATTTTTATTAGAGAGGAGAGGTAGAGAGAGAGAGAAAAAAAAAAAGAGAGAGAAAGAGAAAGAGATAGAACAGGGGGAGGAGCAGGAAGCATCAACTCCCCATATTGACCTGGGGCTTCGAACTGGCAACCTCAGCATTCCAGGACGATGTCTTATCCACTGTGCCACCACAGGTCAGGCCTCAAAATCAACTTTTAAACATTTTAAAAGATCATAGAAAGTTCTAGAAGCCTGATCAGACATTGACCTGGGATGCTGAGGACCCACATTTGAAACCCCAAGGTAATGAAGGCTCATCCAGCTTGAGCGTGGAATCATAGACATGACCTCATGGTCACTGGCTTGAGCCCAAAGATCCCTGGTTTGAAGTCCAAGGTCGCTGGCTTGAGCAAGGGGTAGCTGCTTAGCTGAAGCTCCCCGGTCAAGGCACATATGAAAAAGCGGTCAATGAACAACTAAAGTGCCACAACAACGAGTTGATGCTTCTCATCTCTCTCCCTTTCTGTCTGTCTGTCCCTGTCTCTCTCTCTCTTTCTAGCTAAAACAAAACAAAAACAAAGTTCTAGAAGACATCAGCATACTAGAGAACATACACTCCTCAAGGGCAGGGACTCCAGTCATGTGCTGTGGGCTGAGGAAACACTTCCTTTAAATATGAAATTTCTAGTTTTCACAGCAAGATTATTATTAAGAAACACTCACACGAAGCTGGGGCGCAATGAATTTAAGTCATTTGCCAAAAGTTAGCAACATAAATAAAGAGGGTGTCTCAAAACCCTGTTCCTGAGGCCAAACAGAACAGCCTTTCCAGGTGCTGCCTGGTTTGTGGCTCACCAAGTAGTAAATGTTCTCCACCTGTGCTGGCAAGTGAGGGGGTATCCTGTGGAGAAGAAAGAACAGCTAGAAGTGGGAGGGCAGGACCCTTCCCCAGAATGAGCACAGTCCCCAGCCTCCTGGCTGGAAGGGAATGAGGGTCTCTTCAAGGGGCCACATTTAAGGTGATGTTGAGATAAATACAATTTTAATGCAGCATTTGTGGTCACATATATATACGTATATATTGAAATGCAAGCAAATTCACACTGAACAACAACAAAAAATAAATATTTAGGCCCTGGCCGGTTGGCTCAGTGGTAGAGCGCTGGCCTGGCGTGCGGGAGTCCCAGATTCGATTCCCGGCCAGGGCACACAGGAGAAGCGCCCATCTGCTTCTCCACCCCTTCCCCTCTCCTTCCTCTCTGTCTCTCTCTTCCCCTCCCGCAGCCAAGGCTCCATTGGATCAAAGTTGGCCCGGGTGCTGAGGATGGCTCTGTGGCCTCTGCCTCAGGCACTAGAATGGCTCTGGTTGCAATAGAGCAGCGCCCCAGATGCGGGAGTCTGTCTGGCCTTGACCGTTTCCAACTTCAGAAAAATACAAATAAATAAATAAATATTTCAATAAAAGCCAAGTTTAGTATTACTGGTTTTCTTTTTTATTTCAGGCTCCACCATTATTGGTTCTGTCTTTTGGGTCAGGGACTTCTGTCTGAGCCACCAAGAGACCAGATAGGATTCTTTCCCTCAGTGGGATTTAGGGCCACAGTGGGACCTCTGGACCCCCATGAACTGTCCTCACCTAGGGAACTGCTTCTTGAGCTGATCCAGGATGCCCTGATTATTCAGGGTGGGAAGGCTGGCCTCACGATGAGCCTGAAAAGGTCAGTGGAGGATGAGATGGGATACTAGGACCTAAAGGTAATTTGCCTTCTCTTTTGCTACTTAACTACCCATGGAGTATCTTCCATTTTGCATCATGCCTTAAAAATTTAAAGTATTCCCTTCTCTGGCCCTTAATGGAAGAAAATTTGCTCACTCCTGGCCTACACTGTTAGCAATGGTCATCTCTGTGAAATAAGATCTGGAGGAGGGGAATTTTGTTTGTAAAATATTGACAGAACAGATGATATATTCATGTGTTTTACATCTGGATCATAAGGAATAAGTTTAATTAAAAAATACAAGTGCCTTGCCTGACCTGTGGTGGTGCAGTGGATAAAGCGTCGACCTGGAAATGCTGAGGTCGCCGGTTCAAAACCCTGGGCTTGCCTGGTCAAGGCACATATGGGAGTTGATGCTTCCAGCTCCTCCCCCACTTCTCTCTCTCTGTCTCTCCTCTCTCTCTCTCCCTCTATCTCTCCCTCTCCTCTCTAAAAAAAAAAAAAAAAAAAAAGAATAAATAAATTAAAAAAAAAAAAAGATTGTTTAAAAAAAAAAAATACAAGTGCCTTGTTACCTGGCAAGTATGATGGGTTAGTGACCCCATTAAAGGCCTACCAAGCCACCCCACGTTCTTCTATTAGAAGCAGAATCATGCCTGACCCGGGGTGGCACAGTGGATAAAACATTGACTTGGAACACTGAGGTCGCTGGTTTGAAACCCAGGGCTTGCCCAGTCAAGGCACATATGGGAGTTGATGCTTCCTGCTTATCCCCCCTTCTCTCTCTCTTTCTCTCCCGTTCTCTCTCCTTTCTTAACTGAATAAAGTTTAAAAAAAATTGTTTTAATTAAAAGAAAAAAAGCAGGAAAATTATACATAAGCCCAGCCTCCAGGCTCTTGCCCCCTCCCCCAGGGGTTAACACCGTACTGCACTCTCCTCACCAAAGTTCCTGGGGGCCTCACCATCCTTGGAGGGTGCCCCTGAGGGCTAAGATGGCCACACAAGGACATCTTCAGGCAGTGCTCACAAGGACTCTACAAGTAAGAAGATGGCAAGTCCTGAGGGCAGAAGACTGGGCAGTGACATGGACAGATAAGCCCCACTCTTCCGCTCTACGCCATGTCTGGGCCTCCTGCAACACTTACCATGCCCCCCCCCCCCCGCTAGGATCTAGTCCTGAGCTCCCAACACTATCCTGATCACCAGCACCCCACTACATTCCCTCCAGCCTATGTTCATTCATCAAACAGTCTAGTGCTTGCAGCTGTACAGATTAATGGTGGGGACCCCTGGGGTCTCACCCTATGGGGTGAGGGGGAAGAGCAGTCAGGGTTTGGAGAGTCCAGAGTAGGGCACAAAGCAAAACCTCATTTTTGATACAATTTCCTAAAGCATGGGAGAACACCATTGGAAAAGGGTTTTGATGGATGAGTAAGAGTTGGCCAGGTGAATTAGGAATTTCTCAGGTAGGACAGACACTTCTCTACCCCAAACACTCCTGCAGCACCAAGTCCCATCTTTACTTCCCTTCTGCCCCTGGACACCCCTCCAAGACTCCTCCTCAGCCCGATGACCTTGGAATCCTCCAAAAGACCCGGGGCTTACTCACTTTTCCTAGGATAGAGGTTCAGAAAGCGCAAGAAGGAAACTGCGGGGGGTCACCAAATTCTGGCCTTGAGAAAGCACCGCCCCTCCTACCCTCACCCGGGGGCCATTTGACCTGTGTTGCCCCGCCCCAGCCCGCCCTATTCCCGCCCCGGCCCGCCCCCGGCCCCGCCTCCGGCCCCGCCCCACCGCCACCTGCACCGCGAAGCAGATCAATGAAAACTCAGAAGCTGCACGTGGGCTCGGGCTCCGGGGGCGGGAGCCGAGGGTTCTGACCAATCGCAAGGGCTGTGCCCACGTGGCTATCGGCCGCCGTCGTTGATTGGCCTACTTTCCCCGGGCGCCGGCCGGGCTGTCAATCAGCGAGCTCGCGGCCGCAGTTTAACCCTTGCGGTCTACTGCGGGGAGAGGAAGTGTTCAGGGAGCCGCAGGCAGTTTGGGGTGCAGGCGGGGGCAAGGCTATTTATGAGGGAATGGGGTTTAGGGTGAGAGGGTGCAAGTTGGGGAAGGGCTGGGCGGCGTGTAGTTGCATTGTTTGGTGAGCAGCCTGATAATTATTCGTGATGCCCGGGATTGGTTTATGGCAGGGATGGGGGGTGGGGGCATCGTCACTTGGGGCGGGGAAATCTTGAGCACTCTCACGCTAGTCCTTAGATATGAGCTAATAATGTTTTCATTATATTCAATAACTTGCTATGTGAACGAAGCTTCAAGACCCCTTTTTGAGGAAAACTTAACAGCTCCCTTTTATCCAGCGCTTCCCATGAGCCAAGCCCCAGGCTACGCATTTTATCAGGAATTTTCCCTACTGCCCTCCAAGCCCAGGGACCGCGGATCTGAGAGCTGAAAGCAGCTACTGCAAAGGCCTTGAGGCTGGTACATTTTTTACCAGGTTCAAGGCCAAGGTGGGAAGTAGTAGTGGGTTTCCTAGGCCTGGAGTGATGGCAGAGATGTGGGGAGTTGTAGGAGCTGCTGAGGGATTCAAGAGTTCTGTTTTGGCCTTGTTTGAAACGTTGACTTAAGCTATGAAGTGGTCAGTCTGGAGTTTTGGTGAGGGGCCAAGTTTCTGCTTACCACAGAGCCTTTGCACTGGCTATTTTTTCTGCCCTGGTAGTCTCTCAACTGCCAGCCTCTGACTCACTCACCTTTAGCTCTGGTTCAGAGGTCACCGCCTCAGGGAGACTTCCATTCCTCCTTTTTTATTTTATTTTACTACAAATGTGGTTTGCATTGGAGTTATCTTGTTTTAATCTAAGTGGCTCTAAGCCCTGCTGTGTTCAATATTCATATAATGCTGACAGGACTCTAATACATTTTCACAACTGGCCACAGGCTCCTGGACCCATGTGCTGGCTTGGGATCCACAGGAACCAGAGATCTCTTCCATTTCCCCTGATCTGTTCTTTGTTACTCGTTACTGGGGGGAAACTGAGGATTCAGACCTTGGGATGCATAAGCCCCCAGAGGTTCTGATGTAAACACATAACTGGGTTTTGTGGTTGGTCTGTGGAGGTGAAAGTGAGGCTGCCACACATGAACCGCAAAATAAGTTTTCACCCATGATCCCTCAACTGGCCCTTAATTGAAGCATATTTTATTTATGGTTCAGCCTGCTAATTGCCTCCCTCTGTGCGCCTGGCTCTCCTCTCTGTGGTTGTAGACTTTCAGCTGGGCATACCAGTTCATCCAAAACTGGCTTTTCTCTTATGGTTTCCTCTGGGTACCTGTCAATGCTTAAAACAAATTAATATTAAATAAAATTTAAAGCTCAGTTTCTCAGATGCACAGGCCGCATGTCAATTGCTCAGTGGTCAACATGTGGTTGGAGGCTGTCTGCATTGGGTAATACCAATCTAGACTATTTCCATCGTAGAAAGTTCCACGGGATGGCACAGATCTGAGTCTCTTCAAAAAGAAAAATTCTAGGTCCACATAGAAATCGGAAGCATTTTATGGCAGTCATTCCATTCTCACTCGTTGAAAACCCTGTATATGGCGTTGGGTAGTATTTGGAACTTTTGCTGGTGTGTGCCCCCGTTGGTTCTTTTTACTGTCCCCTGCCTGCCCCACCCTGGCCAGCAGGGAATGCAACCTCCTTGAGCTCTGGGGAAGGGGATGGATGACAACAGAGAGGAAAAGAGGAAGCACAGATTTCCTTCTTGGCTTCTGAGCTGTGCTTTAATTGGTGGAAATCCGAGGTCTGGATGAAAGTTTGAGAGAAAAGAGGTTTGCATTTCCAAAGCTTTGTAATTCTCTGGGCTTGTCCTGAAGACCTCAGAACCTCAGGGGCCCAGAGTCACCTGGGTTAGGTGTGGACCAGACAGAGGGGTCAAGAGAAATCCTAGGGTGGAGAGGAAGCTGTGGAGTGACCACAGGGAGATGACAAGCTTCAACTGCCCCATTCTCTCCCCCATCCCCAGAACTTCCCAATGGCCCATGTAAGCAAGAGACAATGGCCAAGTGTCAGAAATGAGGGAAAAGCTGCAGAAAGCCTGTCAGGTAGGACGCTGGTGGCCAGCCAGCTAATGAATGTCCAAGAGCAGCAGGACAAAGACCCTCTGAAGACACTGACCAAGTGGGGAGATGCTCAAGGGCAGGGTGTTCCCAGCTGCTCCCACTTTCAGACACTACATGATTGCCCTTGAACTTAGACCTGGCCCCAGGAAAAGTGAATTTATTGAGTTACCTGGCATTGATTGAGGTTTGCTTTCTGCCACCTGGTGGAAAGAGGCTTGTATTTCTTTCCCCCAGACAGCTGTAACAAATGATCACAAAATGGGTGGTATAAAACAACAAAAATCTATTCTCTCACATTCTGGAAGCCCAAAGTCCAAAATCAAAGCATTGGCAGGGCAGAGCTTCCTTTGAAGGCTGCAGGGAGGGGTGTTCCTGCCTCTTCCAGCTTCTGGAGGTGGCCAGCAGTTCTTGGTCTTTCTTGGCTTGTAAACACATCATTTTTATTGCTGTGTCCATCTTCACATAGCCTTCTCTCTTGTGTGTCCAAATTTCCCTTTTCTTATAAGGACACCGGTCACTGGATTAGGACCCACCCTATTTCAGCACGATCTCATCTTAACATGTGCAATAACCCATTTCCAAATGAGGTCACGTTCCCAGGTTGTCAGGAGATAGATGAGTGGGGAGTGAAGGCAGGTAGTAAGTTAGTACTTGAATATATCTTTTGAGGGGGACACAATTCTGCCCTCTACAAGGCTCAAAAGGGAAATGAAATAACTGTAACAACCCATTCAATTCTCTATGAAGCCAGATAATCCCCATTTTGCAGAGGCCCAGAGAGGTTACCTAACTTGCCCAAGGTCACACAGTTACTAAATGGCTAAACTAGGATTTGAACCCAGGTTGTCTTGCTCCAGGATGTATAGCCTTATGATGTCTGTCGTGTTTGCGCATTGCTGGAAAGATGGCTGAATGAAAGACACTGCATCCATACATATGCATTTTTGGTGTGTGCCTCAGATGCCTGTCTCATTTAGGAATCCAAGGTGGCTCTGTGCCCTCCAGGGGGCCCTGCATGCCTCTGACACTCCTCCCCATTAGAGCTGGGCAGGGTGAGCAGGCTGAGGTTGTCTTTAGACCAGCGGTTCTCAACCTGTGGGGTCGCGACCCCGGCGGGGGTCGAACGACCAAAACACAGGGGTCGCCTAAAGCCATCGCGACCGCCGGGGTTGCGACCCACAGGTTGAGAACCGCTGCTTTAGACAGACAGACAAGCTAAGGCTGTTTTAGACTGTTGAAGGCTTTCCAGCAAAGATGCAGTTGGCCAGTTCCAACGGCATCATGTGAATGAAGGCAGTGGATTTATCCCAGTGAGACCTCCCCCCCACCACCACCATGGCATTGAAAGGCTACAGAATACTTTTTGAGGGTCCCGCTCATTCTCTCCATGAGGTGAGAGGAGGGGAAGGTAGCCTGTGCAAATTAGACATAATCCCCTAGGCGGGTGATTTTCAACCAGATGCTGCAAGAATTTCTAAACCATGCAATTCCTGACTATTCAATCAGGGGCACTGACCTTTCTTTCCTTGGAATGTATAAAAAACAACATCCAACACGACAATACCCGTTTGGTGTAAACGAGTCAAAATTAATACCTTTTTTAATCAGATCAGTAAAAATATAATATACTTTCTGATGTGCTACAGAATTTTAGTTTTTGTGTGCTGTGAAATGGAAAAGGTTGAAAATTCCTGTCTTGGGCTGCTTCTGAGTTGAACTTGTGGCCTTTGGTACCCTCTTCAGGTAGAACTTTTTATTACAGATTCATTGAAGTATAATTACATAACAATGAGGTCATCCATTTTAAGCATATTGTTGGATGATTTTTAGTATATTTGTCCAGTTGTACAATCATCACCAGAATCCGATTTTAGAAAACTTCCATCATCCCAGAAATGTCTCCCTTGTCTGTTATGAATCAATCCTTTCCTCTCATCCCTAGCTTGCTTGCTTGCTTTTTTTTTTTTTTTTTTTTTACAGAGACAGAGAGAGTCAGAGAGAGGGATAGACAGGGACAGACAGACAGGAACAGAGAGAGATGAGAAGCATCAATCATTAGTTTTTCATTGTGACACTTTAGTTGTTCATTGATACTTTCTCATATGTGCCTTGACCATGGGGCTACAGCAGACCGAGTAAACCCCTTGCTCAAGTCAGTGACCTTGGGTCCAAGCTGGTGAGCTTTGCTCAAACCAGATGAGCCTGCGCTCAAACTGGCGACCTCAGGGTCTCGAACCTGGGTTCTCCGCATCCCAGTCGGACGCTCTATCCACTGCGCCACTGCCTGGTCAGGTCTATCCCTAGCTTTCTGTCTTTGTAGGTGTGCTTTTTTCTAAATGTCATATGACTGTACTCACAAAGTATGTGTCTGCTGTCTGGCTGCTTTCATTGAGTATAGTGTAACGTTTTTAATTTTTTTTTTTTTTTTTTTTTTTTTTTTTAAGCAAGAGAGGGGGACAGACAGGAAGAGAGAGAGATGAGAAGCATCAACTTGTTGTTGCGGCACCTTAGTTGTTCATTGATTGCTTTCTCATATGTGCCTTGACCCAGGGGCTCCAGCTGAGCCAGTGACCCCTTGCTTAAGCCAGTGACATTGGGCTGAGGCCAGTGACCTCCAGGTTTCAACAACCTGGGTCCTCAGCATCCCAGGCCACCACCTGGTCAGGCTGTAGTATAATGTTTTTGAGGTTCACCTATATTTTTGTATGTGTCAGTATTTTGCTTCTTTTGATTGCCTAGTAGTATTCCATTGCATTCACTCTCTGATGGACATTTAGATTGTTTTTAGTTTGGGATGATCACGAATAAAACTGTAATGAACATCTGTGTACATCTCTGTATGTTGGAATTTGCTTTCATTTCTTTTGGTTAGATGCCTATGAGTTGACCTGTTAGGTATGGTACTAGAATTTGCCTGTTTAACTTTTTCAGAAGTTCCTGGGCTACTTCCCAAAGTGACTGCATCATCTCTGTTCCCACCAGCATTGTCTCAGGGCCCCAGGTGTTCCACATCCTCAAAGTGGAATCACTTTTAAATTAGAGGATTCATGTCCTGGCTGAGTATGTCAGTTGTTTAAAGCGCCATCCTGATACACTAAGGTTGTGGGTTCAATCTCCAGTCAGAGCACATACAAAAATTAATCAGTGGATGCATAAATAAGTACAGCAACCAATTAATGTTTTTATCTCTCTCCCTCCTCTCTCTAAAATCAATAAATAAAAATTAAAAATAAATAAATTAGGGAATTCATGGTGGCACTAACTTTGTCTTGTTTTTGTTTTTTAATTTAGAGAGAGGCAGGGAGAGAGAGACAGAGAGACAAGAACATCGAGCCGTTCCTGTATGTGCCCTGATCGGGGATCAAACCAGCAACTTCTGCACTTTAGGATGATGCTAGAACCAACCAAGCTATGCAGCCAGGACTTAATATTTTATTTATTTATTTATTTATTTATTTATTTCTGAAGCTGGAAACGGGGAGGCAGTCAGACAGACTCCTGCATGCGTCCGACCGGGATCCACCTGGCACGCCCACCAGGGGGCGATGCTCTGCCCATCCGGGGCGTCGCTCTGTCGCGACCAGAGCCACTCTAGCGCCTGGGGCAGAGGCCAAGGAGCCATTCCCAGTGCCCGGGCCATCTTTTTGCTCCAATGGAGCCTCGGCTGCAGGAGGGGAAGAGAGAGACAGAGAGGAAGGGGGGGGGGTGGAGAAGCATATAGGCGCTTCTCCTGTGTGCCCTGGCCAGGAATCAAACCCGGGACTCCTGCACGCCAGGCCGACGCTCTACCACTGAGCCAACCGGCCAGGGCCTAATATTTTATTTATTAATTGAGTTTTAGAGAGACAGAGAGAGGAGAGAGGGAATGGAAGCATTCATTTGTTGTTCCATCCAATTGTGCATTCATTGGTTGCTTCCTGTGTGTGCCCTGAATGAAGATCAAATCGCAACCTTGTTGTTTCTCCCTGGGCCAGCCCACCAGTACCAGAATCTTGCCTAGAAACTGGAAAAAACTGGGTCTTGATCCCTAGAAGGGGAGGAGGGAGAGAGGTTAGGACAGATTAGAAGCTTCCTATATATGTTGCAAATCAAACAGCTGTGTGTGGGGTGGAGTGGGAGAGGAGCAGAAAGGACAGGGGCTTGCAGCTACTCCCCTGTCACATTGTGATATATTAAATTTATTATATATGCTATTTATTAAATGTTTTATTTATTGTTTTAAAGAGAGAGGAGGTGGTTCTCAGTCAGATGGGGCCCGAAGATGCTTCTGGAAGCCACATCGCCATGGCCGCCCAAGGAGAACCCCAGATCCAGTTCAAACTCGTCTTGGTCGGTGACGGTGGGAAGACAACCTTCGTGAAATGCCACCTGACTGGGGAGTTCGAGAAGAAGTATGTCACCATCCTGGGCGTGGAGGTCCATCCCCTCATGTTCACACCAACAGAGGGCCCATCAAGTTCAATGTGTGGGACACGGCGGGCCAGGAGAAGTTCGGCGGGCTGAGGGACGGCTACTACATCCAAGCCTAGTGTGACATTATAATGTTTTATGTAACTTCAAGAGTTACTTACAAGAATGTGCCTAGGCCCTGGCCGGTTGGCTCAGCGGTAGAGCGTCGGCCTGGCGTGCGGGGACCCGGGTTCGATTCCCGGCCAGGGCACATAGGAGAAGCGCCCATTTGCTTCCCCGCCCGCCCCCCTCCTTCCTCTCTGCCTCTCTCCACAGCCAAGGCTCCATTGGAGCAAAGATGGCCCGGGCGCTGGGGATGGCTCCTTGGCCTCTGCCCCAGGCGCTAGAGTGGCTCTGGTCGTGGCAGAGCGACGCCCCGGAGGGGCAGAGCATCGCCCCCTGGTGGGCAGAGCATCGCCCCTGGTGGGCAGAGCATCGCCCCTGGTGGGCATGCTGGGTGGATCCCCGTCGGGCGCAGGCGGGAGTCTGTCTGACTGTCTCTCCCCGTTTCCAGCTCCAGAAAAAAAAAAAGAAAAAAAGAAAAAAAAAGAATGTGCCAAACTGGCATAGAGATCTGGTGCGAGTGTGCGAAAACATCCCATTGTGTTGTGTGGCAACAAAGTGGACATTAAGGACAGGAAAGTTAAGACCAAATCAATCGTTTTCCACCGAAAGAAGAATCTTCAGTACTACGACATTTCTGCCAAAAGTAACTACAACTTTGAAAAGCCCTTCCTCTGTCTTGCTAGAAAACTAATCAGAGATCCTAACTTGGAGTTTGTCACCATGCCTGCCCTCGCCCCCCCCCTAAGGTTGTCATGGACCTGGCCTTGGCAGCGCAATACAAGCATGATCTAGACTTTGCTCAGATCACTGCTCTCCCGGACGAGAACAACGACCTGTGAGCAGGGAAGCTGGAGCCCAGCGTCAGAAGTCTAGTTTTATAGGCAACTGTTCTGTGATGTCAGTGGTGCAGTGTGTTTGCCACTTTATTATCTAGCTAAGCAGAACCTGTGCTTGATCTTGGGATGCTGAGAGATGAATGGGCTTCAGAGTGAATGTGGCAGTTAAAAAATACCTTCGTTTTCTGGACCTGCATATTTAGTTGTTTGAAGCACAGTTGTTTCCTTATTGAGTTTCAACCATAAGACTGCTGCAGTAGCATCACAATATTCTGTGGTCAAACCTTGTTGGTTAATGTCATTCCCATTCCTTTCGTTTAGAATCAGAATAAAGTTGTACTTCAAGTATCAAAAAAGTAAAAAATAAAAAAAAAGAGAGGAGGCGGGGAGGAAGAAGAAATATCAACTCATAGTTACTTCACTTTAGTTGTTCATTGATTGCTTGTCATATGTGCCTTGACAAGGCAAGCCTAGGGTTTTCGAATGCAACCTCAGTGTTCCAGGTTGACTCTACCCACTATGCAACCACAGGCCAGGGTATGCTATTAATTAATAGGGTTAATTTTTGGTTCCTCTTAACCAGAATCTAAACAGGTTAAAGGCAAGGATTTTTCTATTCAGTGAGAAGAGCAGAATGGAGGATATAGAAAATGCTTAAGGAGAATGTATTTAAGAATCCACATGTATTTTTTGGCCCAAAGCACAAAAACTAAATATTCAAAAATGTGACAGACCTTGGCCAGTTGGCTCAGTGGTAGAGTGTCGGCCCAGCGTGTGGAAGTCCTGTGTTCGATTTCCAGCCAGGGCACACAAGAGAAGTGCCCATCTGCTTCTCCACCTTTCCCCATCGCCTTTCTCTCTGTATCCTTCTTCCTCTCCCACAGCCAAGGCTCCATTGGAGGAAAGTTGGCCCCCGGCACTGAGGAGGGCCCCATGGCCTCCGCCTCAGGAACTGGAATGGCTCGAGCGCAGCAGAGCAACGCCCCCTGGTGGGCATGCAGGGTGGGTCCCGGTGGGCGTATGCGGATGTCCTTCTGACTGCCTCCCCACTTTTAACTTCGGAAAAATACAAAAAAAAAAAAAAAAAAAAAAGTAACAATATGAACTAGGTCGCCATCCAGTGGCCAGGACGGGTATCACACCGCATTTATAAGAAAAGCCACATGAAAGAAACACAAAATTTCACATTTCTGGAAGAAATGAGAGATTCAAGGAGGAAACATTACAGCATATGGGAATATATTTTTATGGACTGTGTTAGCATGAAGAAAGTATTGTGAGAAATAAGCATATATAGCTTATGTAAGCTGTTACTGCGTTTCACGGTGACTTAAGCGCGTTAGACAAGCACGGTGACCAGTCTAGTCTCACAGCTGGTCCTTATTCAGATTCAAGCCACGCCCCAAGGCGGATCCCGTAGCAGCCACGCCCATTGTGCCATTCCAGCTTCAGACACGCCCTAGAAGGGCGGGTAGGCCCTTGGCCCAATCGCGTCCCAGCTCTGCTCAGCTGTTTGGAGGAGACGGTTCGTCCCACCCTTGAGGCTTCACCAATCCCAATGAACCCGCCTCTACTTCCGCTCCCTGCAGCCCGGAACCGAAAGCAGGAGCGCTGGAAAGAGGTTGCCGGCGGCCTGGGTGTTCAGGGGCTATCCATCAGCACCAGCTGAGAACTGTTGGTTTCCACTCCACGGAAGATGAGCCCTTGGTGTTGGAATGAGCCCTGTCCTGCAGTGGAGGATGTCGTGTGCTCCCGTTAGAATTCGGCTGGACGAAGGATTATGCGCTGATACCTGAGTCGGGAAGAGTTTGCTGGGGGAGCAACTCCAGAACCGTGTGCCACTTTGGCCAAGTGAACAGCCAGATCTCTCTGAGCTACAGTTTCCACATCTGCAGAATATGATGTTGCTTCCCCTCCAGTGGTCCGTGCAGGGCCGGGGTGTGTGAACGGTCGCAGTTCGGACAGTGACGGCCCGAGCGAGGACTTGGGGAGGCCTGAAATCCCCTGGCCCTCTGTCCCCACCTCCCCCCAGCCCATCACAATCAAATTCTAAATATTTGTCCAATGTGTCTTAATATGAATGTGGTTTTTTAAGTTATCTTTCAAAATTGATCTCTCATTCTTTGGTCTTTGTTAGGGTGTGTTTTGGGGTTCAACTGCAGAGGCCACTGAGGTCGTCGAATAATCAACTCCTTACTAACAGAATCTCTGTTTGATTCAGGGGAGTGATGAACTCTGAGCAGCAGAAAGCCAGAAACGCACAATAATTAACAAGAATGTCATCTTCTACCCTTAGTTGCATCCACTGATTGCCATGCCCCACGGTTTTAGACAATGAGAGGTTGAGAGAAGACACCGGGACAGAGATGACCAGCTTGTACTCCTCACCGTCTACCTTTTGCTCCCCTGGTTCCCTTGCCTTTTATGCCTGCCTGGAATCCCCACATGGTGCCTGGGTTGGAGGAGCCCTATGTAGCCATGAAGGTCACAGCCACCAGCGGGAGAAAGGTCCAGGAGCTTGGAGTTGCAGTAACACACTGAGTCAACCGCTCCACTTCTGCATAGTTAACTTTGAGCATGTTTTGTTTTGTTTTGTTTTTTCTTTTGTGATAGAGATAGGGACAGACAGACCAGAAGGGAGAGAGATGAGAACCATCAATTCTTTGCTGTGACACCTTAGTTTCTCATTGATTGCTTTGCTTTCTCATATGTGCCTTGACCCGGGGGGGCTACATCAGACCAAGTGACCCCTTGCTCAAGCCAGCGACCTTGGGCTCAAGTTGGTGAGCCTTGCTCAAATCAGATGAGCCCGCGCTCAAGCTGGCGACCTCTGGGTTTTGAACCTGGGTTCTCTGCGTCCCAGTCTGAAACTCTATCCATTGCGCCACTGCCTGGTCAACTTTGAGCACATTTATGTGAAGAAAAGAACCCGGTACTGGTTTAAGCCTTTTTTTTTTTTTTTTTTAACTTTTTAACTTCAAAATAATTAGACTTTCACGGAGAGGTCTTGTGTAATCTTGCCCCAGCTTGCCCCAGTGGTAACATCTTGCAGAGCTTTAGTACAGTATCAAAACAGAAAATACAAATAAACAAATAAACCAAAAAACCCAACGATTTCAACATTGGTATAATCCAAAGACCTTACTCAGAGTTTGACAGTTTTACATACACATGTGTATGTTTGTGTTATTTTATGATATAGGTTCATGCAACTGCCATCAAAATCTGTTTGGTACTACAAATATTTCTCCTGAAACCACTGTTTCAAGGATGCTTGAAGTCCATGATGCATCTGATACGTGGTTATTTAAAGTTACATTTTCCATGTGGGTTTGTCATGGATGTGTATTTTCTAATTGTTGGTTTAAGAGTTTTATTTAAGTCCATTAGATCAATCTATGAGAAAAAGAAAAACACTCTAGGCAACTAATTTTTCACCTCTTCAACTTTCAGTTCCTCGGAGATTTGTGCCCCAATCTCCCATTTTTTTGTGAATGTTGCATCTTCTTTAATTCTGTCTTTTTATTTGTTTATAATATTTTGAGGCCAAGTTACTAGGTGCATACACATTTAGAAATTGTGTATAGATCAATATCCAGAAATCTCTGAAAGTATAATTTTGGTAATTCATTTTGCAGGAATGTAAGGCCATATCCACATTCTTTTTCAGGGAAAAGCTGACCCTGACTTTTGTGCTGCTCTGTACAGTATTTAGTTGCCTCACTGAGGGCTACTATTTCTACCTTTTGCTGCAGAACTATTAATATATTTGATTATGGGTTGCCCTGGACCCTGCTGGGTGAGAGTTGCCTGATAGTTGACTTGAGGAGGTGCCTTCTTTCCTTTCAAAACAACCCAGAATTTGTCTTTCTATTTTTATGATGGAGTATTCCTTTCTCTCCATATGGTGACAAACTTTTTTCATTATTAATGCCTCTCATTCATTGATTCTACTCTCTGAGTGCTGAGCTCCCAGAGGTGACCAGTAATGTCTCATCCTTCCAGTTGTTTACATTCTACTGGGCAGAGACAGCTAGCCCAAAGGAATAAATAACATACTTTGCCACATGGGATACTAATCACTTTTTCCCCACCTCATTGGTGAAGGAGCCATCCCCACCCACTCCAGGGCTATGGGAGTGGCCAACACAATACTGGACAAATGAGATGGGCAGCGATTTGTCACATACACTGATAGCCTGGCGTAGGAAGACTACACACCCTGCAGGGAAGTGAAAACTTGGGGATAAGCAAGAGCTGTATCTGGTCACCTTGACAAGGATAGTTGTTTGGCAAGAGGACTTTTTCTGCAGGAGCAGAGTTGAGGGGGTGGTGGTTAGGCCATTCAAGGTCCTCCTGTTTTTGTTTTTTTCTGATCAAGGCAGCATATAATATTAAGCCTTAATTTTAGGCCTTACACCACACCACCCTAGGATACAAACCTCCACATTGCATTGTGAGAGAATTCATTCATTTTCTTTCTTCCTTCCTTCCTTCCTTCCTTTCTTCTTTTCTTTTTCTTTCTTTCTTTCTTTCTCTTTCTTTTTCTTTCTTTCTTTCTCTCTCTCTCTTTCTTTTTTCCCCTCTGAGACAGACAGAGAGAGGGATAGATAGGGACAAACAGGAACAGAGAGAGATGAAAAGCATCAATCATTAGTCTTTCATTGTGACACCTTACTTGTTCATTGATTGCTTTCTCATATGTGCCTTGACCATGAGGCTACAGCAGAACGAGTAACCCCTTGCTCGAGCCAGCGACCTTGGGTCCAAGCTGGTGAGCTATGTTCAAACCAGATGAGCCCGCATTCAAGCTAGTGACCTTGGGGTCTCAAACCTGGGTCCTCCGCACCCCAGTCCGATGCTCTATCCACAGTGCCACCGTGGGGTCAGGCTCTCTTTCTTTTTGTGACAGAAACAGAGACAGAGAGAGGGAAAGATAGGAACAGACAGGAGGGAAAGAGATGGGAGGCATCACTTCTTCATTGTGGCTCCTTAGTCTTCTTAGTTGTTCATTGATTGCTTTCTCATATGTACCTTGACTGGGGGGGGGGCTTCAGCAGAGCAAGTGGCCCCTTGCTCAAGCCAGCAACCTTGGGCTTCAAGCCAGCGACCTTTGGGCTCAAGCCAGCGACCATGGGGTCATGTTTATGATCCCACACTCTAGCCGCCGACCCCACACTCAAGCTGGTGAGCCCACTCTCAAGCCGGCAACCTCAGAGTTTCGAACCTGGGTCCCCTGCATCCCAGTCTGATGCTCTAGCCACTGAGCCACTGCCTGGTCAGGCTCATTCTTTTTCTTAAATGACAGCTTTATTAAGATATAATTCACATATCATGCAATTCATCCACTTAAAGTGTAGTTTTAGTATATTCACAATGTGTGCAACAATTTCCACCATCACTTCCAGAACATTTCCATCACCCCAAAAAGAATCCCCCCTTCACATTAGTAGTCATTCTTCATCCCCACCTCAACCCCCTTTTGAAAATCACTAACCGTCCCTGGCAGGATAACTCGGTTGATTAGAGCTTCCTCCTGAAGCACAGAGGTTGTCAGTTCAATTCCTGGTCAGGGCACATACAGGAACAGATCAATGTTTCTCTCTCTCTTTCTCTCTCTCTCTCTCTTCCTTCTTCTCTCACTAAAATAAAAAAAACAAACAAAAACCCACTAACCTACTTTCTGTCTCTGGGTTTACCTGTTCTGGACACTTCATATAAGTGGAATCACACACTGTGGTCTTTTCTGTCTGATTTCTCATTGAGCATCATGTGTTCAAGGTCCACCTGCACTGTAGTGAGTGTCAGTGCTTTACTCCTTTGTATGGCTGAGTTATACTCCACTGTGGTACTAATGACCAGTGCTTGACATTCGGAAGAGATTCTCAAACCTGTTATACTGGATCCCTTGAAATTTGCCTTTTTTATAAATGTAAAGACAAGCCTGACCAGGCGGTGGTGCAGTGGATAGAGCATCAGGCTGGGACGCGGAGGACTGAGGTTCAAAACCCTGAGGTTGCTAGCTTGAGCACAGGCTCATCTAGCCTGAGCATGGGGTCACTGGTTTGAGCGTGGGATCATAGACATGACCTCATGGTCATTGGCTTGAGCCCAAAGGTCGCTGGCTTGAAGCCCAAGGTTGCTGGCTTGAGCCCAGGGTCACTGATTTGAGCAAGGGGTCACTGGCTTGACTGGAGCCCCACCCCCATGTCAAGGCACACATGAGAAAGCAATCAATGAACAACTCAGGAGACTAAGGAGCTGCACAAAGAATTGATGCTTCTCATTTCTCTCCCTTCCTGTCTGTCTGTCCCTATCTGTCCCTCTGTGTGTGTCTCTCTCTATCTCTGTCACACACACACAGACACACACACACACACACACAATGTAAAGGCAAATCAAATTAAGAATAAGAGCCTTAATTCATTCTGTTAAAAATAAGGAGATTTCTCCCTCCTTTTTTCTTAGAGTATTTTCTTTAGAGAATTATGGTTAGGGTTTCTTTTTATTTCTTTTGAAATGTATGTAAACCCTTTGAAAGTCTGATAAAGCCCTTGCCAACTTTACCACCCAGGAGTCTTTCCTGGGAACCATCTCTCTAAAGTGCAATCATTAAGGGAGATGGTGCCCTTCTTCCAGTTTTTGTGAGTGGGTAGGAGCCTACCTTCTGGGTGTGCTTCTCTCCAGGTATGCAAAACAACCTCCTGTCATAGAGATAGGAAATGTTTTTCATTTGGTTAAAGCCGATTAACTAACACAAATGGTCAGCTAACTACCAGCTGCACTGATGACTCACTATTGGTGTGCCCAGTGTTGTGGGATCTCATCTGAGGATTGGTTATGCATCTGCTTATCTACATAAAGGGCCAAGATTTCTTTCTGTCTTTGCAGTTTCCAGGGTTTTGTTGTTGTTGTCGTCTTTGCAGTTTCTTAGCAGATTGGCTGCAATGCGCATTACATTCTGGTTTAGTGCTGGTTCAATAATAAAATTTTTATTTCTCTTCTACCTTTGTGAGAAGTTTCTTGGGTTGGTAGGAGGTTTTGTTTCAATCATATTTCCCCAACATAGAGCAACATTTGAGTAGCAAAAGATAGGAAAGAATCCAGTGTCTCTATATTTATTTTTTAAGACTTTATTCATTTTAAGAGAGAGAGACAGAGAGAAAGAGAGAAAGGGGGAGAGAGAGAGAAATGGAGGGAGAAGCAGGAAGCATCAACGTCCATATGTGTCTTGACCCGGAAAGCCTAGGGTTTCAAACCAGCGACCTCAATGTTTCAGGTTGATGGTTTATCCACTGTGCCACCACAGGTCAGGCCCCAGTGTCTCTTTAGAGAAAACTGGTTCATGAACTTGTCATTGTAAACCCCTTTATAAAAATTAATGATGTTACCTATAGAGATGAAAGAGTTGGAGAATTTTTTTAAGTGAGCTGAGGGGAGATAGAGAAACATACTCCTACATGCGCCCCGATTGGGATTCACCCAGAAACCCTCATCTAGGGCCTATACTTGAATTGACTGAGCTATCCTCAACACCTGAGGCCAACACTTGGACCAATCGAGTCACTGGTTGTGAGAGGGGAAGAGAGAGAGAAGGGGGAGAGGGAGGAAAAGAGAAACAGAGGTCACTTCTCTTGTGTTCCCTGACCAGGGATTCAACCCAGACATCCACATGCTGGGCTGACACTCTACCTACTGAACAAACTGGCCAGGGTCTAAAAAAAATCTAGAAAGAAAGAAAGAAAGAGAGAGGGAGGGAGGGAGGGAGGGAGGGAGAAAGGAAGGAAGGAAAGAAAGAAAGAAAGAAAGAAAGAAAGAAAGAAAGAAAGAAAGAAAGAAAGACCCTAGAAATACTTTGGTGTCTCCATATTCTGGAAGAACTTCTATCTCCAACTTCACACTAACTGGTTAAATCTCTCCATACTTTCCTTTGGAGCAGGGATTGGGAAACTTTTTGGCTGAGAGAGCCATGAACGCCACATATTTTAAAATGTAATTTTGTGAGAGCCATACGACGACCCATGTACGTTAAGCATTATCCAATAAAAATTTGGTGTTGTCCCAGAGGACAGCTGTGATTGGCTCCAGCCACCTGCAATCATGAATATGAGTGGTAGAAAATAAATGGATTGTAATACATGAGACTGTTTTATATATATATATATATAATATATATATTTTATATATATATAAATATATATATATATTTTTTACATAGAGAGAGAGTCAGATAGGGACAGACAGAAAGGAACAGAGAGAGATGAGAAGCATCATTCATTAGTTTTTCGTTGCGACACCTTAGTTGTTCATTGACTGCTTTCTCATATGTGCCTTGACTGGGGGCTACATCAGACCAAGTGACCCCTTGCTCAAGCCAGCGACCTTGGGTCCAAGCTGGTGAGCTTTGCTTAAATCAGATGAGCCTGCGCTCAAGCTGGCGACCTTGGGGTCTCGAACCTGGGTCCTCCGCATCCCAGTTCGATGCTCTATCCACTGCACCACCGCCTGGTCAGGCTGTTTTATATTTTTAATGTTATTATTTTTTTTATTAAAGATTTGTCTGTGAGCCAGATGCAGCCATCAAAAGAGCCACATCTGGCTCACGAGCCATAGGTTCCCAACCCCTGGTTTGGAGGAAAGGATATTGCTTGCAATACTTTCCTTGAGATTTTCCTGGAAGCATAATGCTTCCTTTGGTTAGAGTTTCCACTGCACTCTCTTCAACTCTCTACTTGGTCAAAGAGAAGAAACTTCCTTTTTTAAGAAACTTTCAACTTTTTTTTAGATTTTATTTATTGATTTGAGAGAGGAGAGAAAGGGAGAAGGGGAGGGCAAGAAGCAGGAAGCATCAACTCATAGTTGCTTTTCTATGTACCTTGACTGGGCAAGGCTAGAGTTTTGAACTGGTGACCAGGTCGACGCTTTATCCACTGCGCCACCACAGGTCGGGCAAGAAGAAACTTTCTAAACACTTGTCCTGCCTGTACTGTGCTCTCCCCTAAACACTAATTTTATAAAAGTGATAAAAACCTCTTTTCCAGATCTTAGAAAATGCATTTTTTTTCTTTTTTTCAGAGACAGAGAGTCAGAGAGAGGGATAAACAGGGACAGACAGACAGGAACAGAGAGATGAGAAGCAGCAATCATTAGTTTTTGTTTGTTTGTTTGTTTGTTTTTTTGTATTTTTCTGAAGCTGGAAACGGGGAGAGACAGTCAGACTCCCGCATGCACTCAACCGGGATCCACCTGGCACGCCCACCAGGGGGGGACGCTCTGGCCACCAGGGGGCGATGCTCTGCCCCTCTGGGGCATTGCTCTGTTGCCACCAGAGCCACTCTAGCGCCTGGGGCAGAGGCCAAGGAGCCATCCCCAGCGCCCGGGCCATCTTTGCTCCAATGAAGCCTTGGCTTGGGGAAGGGAAGAGAGAGACAGAGAGGAAGGAGAGGGGGAGGGGTGGAGAAGCAGATGGGCGCTTCTCCTGTGTGCCCTGGCTGGGAATCGAACTCGGGATTTCTGCACACCAGGCTGATGCTCTACCACTGAGCCAACCGGCCAGGGCCAATCATTAGTTTTTCATTGCGTGTTGCAACATCTTAGTTGTTCATTGATTGCTTTCTCATACGTGCCTTGACCGCGGGCCTTCAGCAGAATGAGTAACCCCTTGCTGGAGCCAGCGACCTTGGGTCCAAGCTGGTGAGCTTTGCTCAAACCAGATGAGCCCGCACTCAAGCTGGCGACCTCGGGGTCTCGAACCTGGGTCCCCTGCATCCCAGTCCGACACTCTATCCACTGCACCACCACCTGGTCTGGCAGAAAATGCATTTTAAAAATTATATTCATAAGAAAAATGATCATGATATTGGAATTTATACTTATATCCTACCCAGAACTGGAGGGTATTTTTGAAATGAGCAGTCATAGGAAATGAGTGTTTGGGACCAATTTAATCAGTGTATTAAGAGTTTTCAGGTCCAATCTAAATTTATTTAAGTTTTAGTTTTTTCTTAAATCAGTTAAATATCACAGCCATATTTTTCTTCCTTTCTTTCTTTCTTTCTTTCTTTCTTTCTTTCTTTCTTTCTTTCTTTCTTTCTTATTTTGAGAGAGAGTGGTAAGGAGAGACAGATGGAAATACAGGAACATTGAGCTGTTCCTGTATGTGCCCTGATGGGACCTCTGCGCTTCTGATAGAATTCTAAAGAGACAGTGAGAGGAAGGGAGAGAGAGGGGAAGGGGAAGGGAAGCATTCATTTGTTGTTCTACTTAGTTGTGCTTTCACTGGTTGTTTCATATGTGTGCCCTGACCTGATGGAACTTGGAACTTTGTGGTTTTGAGACCCCCTAACCGACTGAGCTAATCCACCAGAGCCATATCACAGCCTTTTCATTTTTTTTTTTCAAGTAAGAGAAGGGGAGATAGTGAGGCAGACTCATGCAGGTGCCTTGATTGGGATCCACCTGGCAACCCCCTTCTAGGGCCAATGCTCGGATCAGCTGAGCTATTTTTAGCACCTGAGGCTGACACTTAGAGCAACTGAGCTATCCTCAGTGCCCAGGGCCAATGCTGGAACCAGTCAAGCCACTGGCTGTGGAAGGGGAAAGGGAGAGAAGGGGGAGTGGGAGGGAGTGAGAAGCAGATGGTTGCTTCTCCTGGGTGCCCTGGCCAGGAATCAAACCCAGGATGTTTATATGCCAGGTCAATGCCCTATCCACTGAGCCAGCCAGGAAGGGCCACATTTGTCTTTCATGTGGCTTCCCTGTTGGATTTTTTATCTATCTTCACTCACATGGGAAGACTTTCTGTATCCCTCATGTAAAGGGAGTATTTGGAGGCATGCATGTTCCTCAGTTCCTTCCAACTCTGATTTTCTGATAATATGTACCTTAATATCAGTCTTCATCTCTGGGAGTATTTCTTAGTGAAAAGGTTACCATTTTGAGTCATTTTCCCCATTATTGCCAAAGTTTCAAATAGCCAAGATCCTTGGAGTTTTTCTTTGTTCACTTGTGCAATCCTTCTTATAAAATTTGTTTATATTTTGGGATCAGTATATGAAAAAAAATCCACCTATGGTCTGTTTACTTTCTTCTATTGCACCATCTTGATCCCAAGAAATTATATGCTCCCAATTATTAGAGTGTTTCATGCACAAAACCAGAAGATCACGTTCTCAGTGGAATGTTTTGGAGAATGGAATATCCACAGAAGAGCAAATAGTAAGACTCATAGGAAATGATTCCTGGTCTTTTTTTGAAGAATGCAAGACATTTCGTAACACTAGAGATCAGCATCAAACCCGGAAGAGGCGTTTGAGGTGAGTGGCACTCCCATAGGAGGAAGGAGGTTCTCAGCAGAGTGTTAGACTAACTTGAAATTTACAAAAAAAGTGAAAGCCTACCTAATCAATAGTGTACTGAGAGAATATTCAAGACAACATTGTCTTTTTTTTTTCTTTTTTTTTAATTCAGTGAGAGTGGGGGAGGCAAAGACTGACTCACACATGTGCCCCAACTGGGATCCACCTGGCAAACCCATTAGGGGGTGATGCTCTGCCCATCTGGGGCATTGCTCTGTTGCTCAGCAACCGAGTTCTTCTTAGGGCCTGAGACCGAGGCCATGGAGCTTTCTCAGCTCCCAGAGCCAACTCACTCCAATTGAGCCACGGCTGCAGGAGGGGAAGAGAGAGAGAGAGAGAAAGAGAAAGAGAGAGGCAAGAGGGAGAGGGGTGGAGAAGCAGATGGGTGCTTCTCCTGTGTGCCCTGAACAGGAATTGAACCTGGGACTTCCACCTCCCAGGCCAATACTCTAACACTGAGCCAACTGGCCAGGGCCAAGACAACATTTTCATAAATGTGATATAGGTATTGAGTATGTAAAACAGAATTCGGTTGGAAACAATCAGGAAAGCCCAGATGTAAGAAACACTGAAAGTTATAGCTCTACTTGAGCTCAGCCAGAGAAATAAGCTTGTTCCATGTTGTAAGAATGCAGAGTGCTAAAACCATATCCATTGGTTGAAAATTATGGCAATTATGGCCAAAAATGGTGATTATGGCCTGACAATGTGGTGGCACAGTAGATAGAGCATCAGACTGGGGTGGGAAGGACCCAGGTTAAAAGCCCTGAGATTGCTGGCCTAAGCGCAGGCTCATCCAGCTTGAGTGCAGGCTCACTAGCTTGAGCATGGGATCGCTGGCTTGAGCATAGGATCATAGACATGACTCCATGATCACTGGCTTGAGTCCAAGCTCGCTGGCTTGAGCAAGGGGTTACTCGCTCTGTTGTAGCCTCCCCAATCAAGGCACATATGAGAAAGCAATCAAACAACTAAGGTGTTGCAATGAAGAATTGATGCTTCTCATCTCTCTCCCTTTCTATCTGACTGCCCCTATCTGCCCATCTCTTTGTCTGTCTCTGTCAGTCACACACACATACAAAAAGAAAATAGCAAATATGTAGTCAATATAGTCATGACCAACATGAATAAATAATTAATCAAGGCATCATTTATAATCTTTAATCCCAAATAGTGTGTTTCCTATTTTGAACAGAAGTCATTGAGTGGAGAGTCCCTGTGAGAGTAATGAAGGTAATCAAGGTGGAAACACCCTGAACCAGGCCACTGATCTTCCTGAGGATGAGAGACATCCGACTGGAGTTAAACCCTGTGAATGCACTAAGTGTGGAAAAGCCTTTACGGATTGTTCTTTCCTGAAGAATCAGCAGAGGTCTCCCAGTGGATACAAACCTCACCTGTGTGGGGACTGTGGGCAAGCCCACAGGAGTGTGTCATGCCTTCTCACTGCTGTGGACACAGACCCTGTGGAGAAACCCTATCAGCGTCAGGACACCAGGAGAGCATCTGAGAGAAACGTGATGAATCTCAGTAAATAAAAACTCTATCGAATGTAAGAAATGTGGGAAAGCTTTCACTTGCCTCTCCTTTCAGGGACATTTAAGAGGCCACTGTGGACAAAAAATTCATACTTATAAAGTATGTGGGAAAGCTTTTAGATATTATTCCTACCTTATACAACATGTGAGAACCCACAGTGGAGAGAAACCCTATGAATGTAAGCACTGTGGGAAAACTTTCAGTTGTTACTCCTATCTACAAGAACACAAGAGAACACACACTGGGGAGAAACTGTATGAGTGCAAGAAGTGTGGAAAAGCCTTTGGTTGTCCCAAATACTTTAGAAGACATGTGAAAACACACAGTGGAGTGAAACTCTATAAATGTATGGAATGTGGGAAAGCCTACAGTTGTTCCTCTTCCCTCTGAGAACACATGGGAACACACAGTGAAAAGAAGCCCTATGTATGTAAGGTGTGTGGGAAAGCATTTAGGCATTCTCAATATTTTCAAAAACATGTGAGAATGCACAGTGGAGTGAAAGCATATAAACGTAAAGATTGTGGGAGAGCTTACAGTTTTTCCTCCTCCCTTCAAGAACATGCGAGAACACACACTGGGTCAGAGACCCTTTGAATGTGAGCACTGTGGGAAAAGCCTTCAGTCGTTACTCCTCCGTTAGAGGACATGTGAGAACACACAGTGGAGAGAAATATGAGTATACACAATGTGGGAAGGCCTTCCATTGGTCGTCATCCTTACAAAAACACGAGAGAAAGCACTACAAAGAGAAACCCTATGAATGTCAGCAATGTGGCAAAGCCTTCTGGTATCCCACCAACCTGCGAGCACATATAAGGACACACAACAGGGTGAAACCCTGAATGCCAGGACTGAGGAACCTTCATTCTCCCTTACCATCTTGTAAAGGACAAGCAAACACACTGGAGAGAAACCTTATGAGTGGTAAGAATGTGGGGAAGCCTTCAGGTATAGCACATCACTTATTTTGTACATGCAAACTCAGGGCAGGACAGAAATCTTTTAGTGAGAGAGACAGAGAGAGGGACAGATAGGGACAAACAGGCAGAAAGGCAGAGAGATGAAAAGCATTAATTTTTCATTGTGGCACTTAGTTGTTCATTGATTGCTTTCTCATATGTGTCTTGCCGGGGAGGCTCCAGCAGAGTGAGTGACCCCTTGCTCAAGCCAATGACCTTGGGCTTCAAGCCAATGACCTTTGGGCTCAAGCCAATGACCATGGGGTCACATCTATAATCCCACGCCCAAACCAGCTACCCCACACTCAAGCTGGTGAGCCCACACTCAAGTCGGATGAGCCCGCGCTCAAGCTGACGACCTCGGGATTTCGAACCTGGGTCCCCTGCGTCCCAGGCTGAGGCTCTATCCACTACGCCACCACCTGCTCAGGCAAATATTTGAATTATTATAAGTATGATTTTGTCTTTGTAAGTGTGTGTGTGTGTGACGTGCCATTGAGTTGGCTTTGACTCTGGTGACCCTATGAATGGGCCTGTAGTGTGTGTCCTGTCTTGGACAGTCCTGCTCAGCTCCTGTACACGCATATCTGTGGCTTCTTGTATGGAGTCAGTTCATCTCATATTTGGTCTTCTGTTTCCCTGTTGCTTTTTGTTTTTCCCGGCATTATTATGTTTTCCAAAGAACCCTGCCTTCTCATGATGTGCCCAAAGTAGAACAGCTTCAGTTTTGTCATTTTTGCCTCCAGCCATGTCTCAGGCTTAATTTTCTCTAGGGACCACTTGTTTATCTTATTGATGGTTCAGAGTAGCTATAGAGGTTTCCTCCATCACATTTCAGTGAATTGATTTTTCCCCATCAGCCTTCTTCACTCTCAACTTTTGCATCCCTACATAGTAATTGGGAATATGAGGGTGTGGCCATCTTTTTTCTTTTTCTTTTTTTTGTATTTTTCCGAAGTTTGAAGTGGGCAGGCAGTCAGACAGACTCTTGCATGTGTCCTGATTGAGATCCACCCAGCATGCTTACCAGGGAGTGATGCTCTGCCCATCTGGGATGTTGCTCCGCTGCAGCTGGAGCCATTCTAGCACCTGAGGCAAAGGCCACGGAGCCATCCTCAGTGCCCGGGCCAACTTTGCTCCAATGGAGCCTTGGCTGCCGGAGGGGAAGAGAGAGTTAGAGAGGAAGAAGAGGGGGAAGGGTGGAGAAGCAGATGGGAGCTTCTTCTGTGTGCCTTGACACAGAAGGAATCGAACCCGGGACTTCCACACGCTGGGCCGACGCTCTACCGCTGAGCCAACCGGCCAGGGCTGGGTGTGGCTATCTTAGCCTTGGTCTCCAATAACCTGGCTTTGCTCTTGGTGATATTTCCTAATTCTTCCATCACTGCCCTTCTGAGTCCCAGCCTTCTCTGGATGTTGTGGCTGCAGTCTCCATCTGAATTGATGACTGAAGCAGGGTAAGCAAAATCTTTTAACAATTTCAGTGTCTTCATTGTCTATGTTATACATATTTCTTCTGTAATCATGATTTTTGTCTTCTTAATGGTCAAATGCAGTCCTGCTTATCTCATTTTCATTATAGTGTCTCTTGGACTCAGGTAACAGTGGTTTTTGTTTTCTGTGCAATGTAATATAACTTTAGATGAAAACAATTTGATTTCTACTTTCCATTATGTTCTTAGTATGTCAGACTTGTATTGTACAAATTTCTTTTGTGGCCCAGTGCTGTAGATACTGGAGTTTTTTTTTACCTGATATCTACCCTTCCCATGAATTAATATTACTAAAAGATGAATCTTTCACATTTGTTGCTGAGGGATGAAACACATGTGTTTTTCACAGAAATTACTACTTGTTGAAAGATTTTGGAAGAAGACAGTCTCTTCTTATTATGTTCATAATTTGGCCTCTGCTCATTGCCCATGATCTTGGTTGGAAATCAGATATGATGCATTGAGTTCACAAAGAGAACTTTGTGGTGTGAAGATGAGAGCTGTCCAGATGATTCCACTAAATTGTGTTGTGGGAAACTTTACCCCGTTGGCCTTTAATTTATGGTTCTGAGTTAAAGTTCACGAGAAGAGGAAGATGTGAGATTTGGAAAGCGGAAGTGAAGAAGCTGTGACTCTCAGTTCTTCAGGAGACAGATGTATAGGAGCCCAGTGGTCTGGTTATGGTGCATTCTTCTGATTTCTGGCTCTGCCCTTCTGGAACAGTTGCAACCAAACACATTTGATGTTAGTTTCCTCTTAGGCAGCAGATCCCCCAGACCTTTGTGCCAGCTTCCCATCACGGACACTCTTTGGTTTTGAGGTTCACACAGATCCTTGCATTTTCCTATAGCTCTCTGATGTCCATCAGACTACTTCTTCAAAGTATCACTCTTAATTATCTTTTTTCATTTTCAAACCTTCTTTGTTTTTGCTAATATGATTTCTGTGGGAAGCATCTTGTTCCTCTAATAGTAGACATGTTTCCTGACTCCACCCTGACACTTTTAACACTGTAGGCACAAATGCTGGACACTGCTTCCCTGATTATGTTGTTGAGAGTCTGCACTGACACTGCATTTCTTGTTTCTAGATACCTCCCAGGATTAAAATAAGCATTTGTGAACATATTTGGTAGCTTGTAGATTTTCTCTTACAGCTGAATTCTCTCTATATGATAAATCTGATATGTTTTTTGTTTTGTTTGTTTTTTTACAATGACAGAAAGAGAGTCAGATAGAGGGATAGATAGGGACAGACAGGAACGGAGAGAGATGAGAAGCATCAATCATTAGTTTTTCGTTGCGACACCTTAGTTGTTCATTGATTGCTTTCTCATATGTGCCTTGACCGTGGGACTGCAGCAGACTGAGTAACCCCTTGCTGGAGCCAGTGACCTTGGGTCCAAGTTGGTGAGCTTTGCTAAAACCAGATGAGCCCACACTCAAGCTGGCGACCTTGGGTTCTCGAACCTGGGTCCTCCGCATCCCCGTCCGATGCTCTATCCATTGCACCACCGCCCAGTCAGGCTAAACCTGATATGTTAAATTTCTTTTCATATTTATATGTGGCTACCCATTGTTTTTTCATTTTTTATATGTGATTCAAAACAATGTGGATTTTTGTCAGTTTTCTACATTGTTATGAAGCTTTAACTACATAGGTTTCAAATCAGCTATATACTAATAAGTGTTATTATGTTTTTTATTTTATTTTATTATTTTTTATTTTTTTCCAAGTGAGAGGAGGAGAGATAGAGAGACAGACTCCCACATGCACCTGGACCAGGATCCACATAACAACCCCCATATGAGGCCGATGTTCTGCCCATCTGGGGCCATGCTTGCAACTGAGCTATTTTTAGCACCTGAGGCAAAGGCTCCACAGAGCCATCCTTAGTACCTGGGCGTATGCACTTGAACTAATCGATCCATTGACTGCAGAAGGGGAAGAAAGAGAGGGAAGGGGGAGAAGTGGAGAAGCAGATGGTTGCTTTTCTTGAGTACCTGGATCCGGGATTGTGAGTACCTGGATCCGGGATTGAACCTGGAACATCCAGGACCGATGCTGTACCACTAAGCCAACTGTCCAGGGCTGTGTTATTATGTTTTATGTTTCATTAGCTAAGAGGATGTAAAAAATGTCCCATTCTGGATGATTAACTTACTCTTATAATTGTTTCAATTATTTTATCCAAGATTGACATTAACAGTTAAGATAACTCATCACACCTGACCAGGTGGTAGCACAGTGGATGGAGTGTTGGACTGGGACTCAGAGAACCCAGGTTCAAAACCCTGAGGTCGCCAGCTTGAGCACAGGCTCATCTGGCTTGAGCGTGGGCTTACTGGCTTGAGTTTGGGATCATAGACGTGACTGCAGGGTCGCTGGCTTGAAGCTCAAGTCGCTGGCTTGACACCAAGGTCACTGGCTTGAGCAAGGGGTCACTCGCTCTGCTGTAGCACCCCGTTAAGGCACATATGAGAAAACAATCAATGAACAACTAAGGTGCCATAACAAAGAAATAATGCTTCTCATCTTTTTCCTTCTTGTCTATCCCTCTCTCTTTGTCTGTCCCTCTCTCTGTCTCTGTCACAAAAAAACAAAACAAAAAGAAAAACTTCACAAAAAGGATAACTCATCACCATACCACATTAACAAAAAACTATCTCAAATTATTTTGATGAATGAAGAAAAAGCATTTTATACTATACTGTTCACAAAAATTAGAGGGATATTTCAAAATGAATATGAAGCAATAAAATATCCCCTAATTTTTGCGAGCAGTATATTTAACATTTATCCATGACAAATTTCTTAGGAGTTTAGAAATAGATAAGAACCCTCACAACTCTTTGAAGGGCGTTGTCAAAAGCAATGTTTATGAAAGAATGCATATATAAGTGGTCAAAGTTTAATAAAAATATATACAAAACAAGAACACCCATCACGTCAATCCCTTCAGCAATAGACTATATATCCTAGCCAGTGCCATGAGAGACAGGTGTAAGTTATTTTTTTATTTTTTGATTTCCAGAGAGAGGAGGGAGAGGGGGGGAGGAACAAAAAGTATTAATTCATAATTGCTTCACTATAGTTGTTCATTTATTGCTTGTGGTATGTGTCTTGACTGGGCAAGGCCAGGGTTTCAAACTGGCAACCTCAGCATTTCAGGTCAGTGCTCTATCCACTGTACCACCACATGTCGGGTGCTGTAAGTTTTATAAAGGAAGAAAAAAGTCACCATTTTTTTCAGACTTGACACAATTGTGTATATAAAACTTCAAAAGTATATGTGGGTAACCATAGACAAATGGTTATTAACAGTGTTTTAGGATTATTACTTAATAGTTATGCGAAGTGGAAACTTCACTACCTGGACTTTCACATTAAAAAGTTTTCTAGGGATGTGTGTTTTATCAGAAGCATCTTCATTATTCCAGGCACAACAGTGGCTCTTCTGAGAATCCTTGCCTCACCAGCAGGTTGTCCTGGGTAACCGAAGAGTTAAGGAAATCTTTACAAACTCAGATTTGATAATGATTTTTAAAATATCACAGCATAAGCACAAGCAATGCAAGAAAAAGTACATAGGTTGGACTTCATCAAAATATAAATTGTTTGTACATCAAAGGATACCATTAAGAGATTGAAAAGACATCTCACAGAATAAATATATCCATAAATCCTTTAGGCGATAAGGTTTTATTATCCAGAATATATAAATAACCCATCTCAACAGAAATACAAACAACCCTATTAAAAAATGGGCAAAGAGGCCCTGGCCGGTTGGCTCAGCGGTAGAGCGTCGGCTTGGCATGCAGGAGTCCTGGGTTCGATTCCTGACCAGGGCACACAAGAGAGGTGCCCATTTGCTTCTCCACCCCTCCCCCTCTCCTTCCTCTCTGTCTCTCTCTTCTCCTCCCGCAGCGAGGCTCCATTGGAGCAAAGATGGCCCGGGCGCTGGGGATGGCTCTGTGGCCTCTGCCTCAGGCGCTAGAATGGCTCTGGATGCAACAGAGTGATGCCCCAGAGGGGCAAAGCATCGCCCCCTGGTGGGCATGCCGGGTGGATCCCGGTCGGGCGCATGCGGGAGTCTGTCTGACTGCCTCCCCATTTCCAGCTTCGGAAAAATGAAAAAAAAAATGGGCAAAGATAATTTTCCAAAGATGAAATACAAATGGCCAATAAATACATGAGAAGATTCTCAGCATCACTAATCACCAGGGAAATTCAAATCAAGCCACAAGATGATACCACTTCTCCCCATTAAGATGGCAAGAATGGAAAATTCAGAAAAAAGGGATGATGTGGAGAAATGAACCCTGTACACATCCAGTGGGAATGTGAAATGGTGCAACCACTGTGGAAAAGAGCTGGTATTTTCTCAAAAAAAAATTAAACATAGAATTATATATGACCCTATTATTTTTCTCTAACCTATATTGAAACAAATACTTAAATAGGTTACATGAATGTTCCTTGTAGCACTATTCAAAATAGCCAAAAGGTGGACATGTCCATCAATGGATGAATGTTACAAACAGAAAGTTCATCCACCTGGCACTAGCAGAACTGAACACTAAGCACCGAGAATTGCAGTGGGGAATGATCGGCTATTTTTATTATCAGTGGTGTCACCCAGGAGAACAGGAAGCTGATGGTCAAAGACCCTAACTTCTTGATTTTTACTGACAAGGGGTTTTATAGAGCAAAATCATGATTCATAATGAGTACAAGGTTTGGGGTTGTGGGTTGTGCTCATGTTCAGTAAGGGCAGTTAATCATAATTTCACATATTGAGGTCAGCATTGGATGTTCTTCAGTTTGGTTTACTGGTCGTTCTGCTCTAGGGCTCAGGATCCAAAACTCAACTTAGGCTACGATTTTATCTTTAACAGTCACCCAAACCTGAGCCTTAGTAAATGCATAGCCATTGTTTCTGGCTGCCTTAAGGGGTTAATGACTAGTAAGGCTTACAGGGCATGCTGTGGAGAAACTGAATAGAAGGCTGGGGCTACCCATTACATCAAAATCATACAGTAAACCAGGATCCTTGGTTTCAGTGGGTGGCTTACTTTGTGTCCTGGAAAACATCTTAACAATGTGTGTTACTTGGTTATCTCGATATGCAGGGTAGAAGCTATACATCTTGTGACTTTTACTCATTGTATAGTTTTTTTTGTTGTTGTTTTAAGAGGAGATACTGAGACCGATTCCCGCTTGCACCTGACTGGGATCCACCCAGCAATTCCTGACTGGGGTGGCTGCTCAATCAACTGGCACTCAGACCAATCAAGCTATCCTCAGCACCCAGGCCCACTGGCTGTGAGAGGGAAAAAAGGAGAGGGAGGGGAAAGAAACAGATGGTTGCTTCTCTTGTGTGCCCTGACTGGGAATCGAACCCGGGACGTCCATACACTAGGCTGACACTATCCATTGAGCCAACTGGCCAGAGCCTCATTGTATAGTTTAATAGGCTTTAGGCCAAGCAATTTCTATAATGCTTAACAGTACTATGTGACTTCCTTCTTGTGGCTTTTAGTCCTAACTAGCATACAAACCTTTTTTAAAAAAAAAAAAACTTTTTGTTGTGGGAACCATAGAAGCAATAGCAATTAATGCCTTTTGATATTAAACTGTTATTAAGCTATCATGCAGGTGTACTCTATGTATCTTTAAGTAAAAGTTATGCTTAATGTTATGCCAATTTCTCAGTAAACAAGCTTTTTGAAGTCTTGTGAATAAAAGTAGGACACGGCGTGAACTTGGGGCCATTTGCCTGAGCGAGTGGTGGTCCTTTGCTAGTCCTTGGTGATTTCGTCTGCTGATCTCTCTCTCTGCGCCCCCGACTCACAACACCTTTTTATAAAAAAATTGACTTTTAAAATTATTTATTTTCATTTTTCCATTGATGAGAGAGAGAAAGAGAGGGGAAGGAAGAGAGAGAGAAACATCAATTCATTGTTCCACTTAGTTGTGCACTCACTGATTGTACGTGCCCCGACCAGGGATCGAACCCACAACCTTGTTGTATGGAGACAACACTAGCAAACTGAGCTACCTGGCCAGGGCCAGGTTTAAAAAATTAATATTTTCTGAGATATCTTCACTTCTTGACTTCATGAATGGAAAACAAAATGTAGCATATACATAAGATGGAATACTTTCAGCTATAGGAAGCACTGACACATCTTGCAACATTAAAGAACTTTGAAAATGGTATGCTGAGTGAAATCAGCCACACAAAGGCCAAAAATATTCAGAATAGAGAAATCCACAGGGAAAGTTTTTTTTTCTTCTGTTGTTGTTTTAGAGAGGCGGGGAGAGAGAGGGAAGGGCAGGGAGAGGAGCAGGAAGCATCAACTCCCATATGTGCTTTGCTTGACCAGGGAAGCCCAGGGTTTGAACTAGTGATCTCAGCATTCCAGTTCAATGCTTTATCCACTGCACCAGCACAGCTCAGGCCACAAGGAAAGTATTTTAGTGGTGGCCATGAGGTAGGGTCATCATGGCTATTATACCTTTAAGTGGTTTTTTTGTTTGTTTGTTTGTTTGTTTTGGGTTTTTTTCTGAAGTTGGAAACAGGGAGGCAGTCAGACAGACTCCCACATGCACCCCCAGGATCCACCCAGCACACCCACCAGGGGGCGATGCTCTGCCCATCTGAGACATCGCTCTGTTGCAACCAGAGCCATTCTAGCGCCTGAGGCAGAGGCCACAGAGCCATCCTCAGCACCTGGGCCAACTCTGCTCCAATGGAGCCTTGGCTGCGTGAGGGGAAGAGAGAGACAGAGAGGAAGGAGAGGGGGAGGAGGTGGAGAAGCAGATGGGCGCTTCTCCTGTGTGCCCTGGCCGGGAATCGAACCCGGGACTCCTGCATGCCAGGCCGACGCTCTACCACTGAGCCAACCGGCCAGGGCCTTTAAGTTTGTTTTTTAAAAATGGAGATGTGATTTACTTATTCACACTTTTAAGTGTAAAACTCAGCTTCTTGTACTTCACAAAGCTGAGCAATATCACTATCCAATCTGAATAAGGAAATATAAACAATATCATCTAGCCTGGCATGCAGTGGTGCACTGGATGGAACATCGACCCGGCACACTGATGTCGCCAGTTTGAAACCCTGGGCTTATCTGGCCAAAGCACACATGACAACTGAGCAATGAACAACTAAAGTGAAGCAACTATGAGTTGACACTTCTTGTTCCAACACCTCTGTAAAATCAATAAATAAAATCTTAAAAAAAACAAAAACCAACAATATCGTCTAGATCTTTTATCACCAAAAAAGGATTTATTCTAGGGAAAAAACCCCCACAGTGCAGACATGGCAAGCAACATGCACACACTGACCTCTGCCATGTTGGAGGGGGGAAAGGAAGCTAAGGGAAGGGGCAGTTACAACTATAGAGCTTTATTTTAAGCATAGAGTTCCTGTAAAGTTCTGGTGGTATCAACAGTGTGTGAGAACTTCAACATCGTGAGAACTCCTCCCATGAGCTTTAGCTCCTCCACAGATCTTCCCAATTGATTGTGTTCGTTTAAAGTCTTCAGTCTGCATCAAAATACAATCTTTTACATTTTAAAATTTACAGGGACTAAAATCCTAGTCTGACTAAATTTCCCTTGCAGTGTAAATTGCAGTGAGAATTCCAACATCTCACACTTGTGGCTGTACTGAAGCTAGGCTCCCAAGTCAGATAGGTCCACTTCTGGTACGGACCAAGTACCTTGGGCCACAGGCTGCTGACCTCAAGCCCAATATGGGGATGGGGTCTCACGCTGTTAAAGGTCATAAGTGAAAACCTATCCCTTGCACAGGTCTCATCAATGAATGTCTGTTCTCTCAGTGTGTGTGTGTGTGTGTGTGTGTGTGTGTGTGTGTGATTCCTTTTAGAGAGGGGGGGGGAGAGAGAGGAAGGGGAAGGGGCAGGAAGCATCAATTTCCATATGTGCCTTGACCAGACAAGCCCAGGGTTTGGAAAAGGCGATCTCAGCGTTCCAGGTTGTCTTTATCCACTGCACCACCACAGGTCAGGCAATGAATGTCTGTTTCTAAACAAAGGGCACAAATCTGATAGAATTCCAAACTGCCCTCTTGATGTTCCGCTTATCTGTCAGACCTCACCCTTACTGGACTATTGCCCCTGAGACAGAGGAATTTCAAGAAGCTGGCAAGCCCCCAAGGAGGAGCACTCGGGACATACCAGAACTTTTGCCTCAGTATCCCCTCAGGCTCTCCCAAACACTACTGTATAACTCACCCCTAGTCTGTAACCGGTGCTCTTCTCCGCCGGACAAGTGCTGGGCAGGTTTCCTTTCTCCCTTTCAATAAAGCCTGTTACTCTGGTCTTTCAGACTCCCATGGATTCCAACAAAATCCACGGTGACCTAGTCACACGTTTGAGACCCTTGCTGTAGACCCTTGCCCCTAGGGATCACCAGGCCCTTGGGTCCGGGCTTGTCCCCTGCTACTGATAAGGGGAAGATTCACAGGGAAACTGAGTCTGGTCCAGGAAGTGGATAAGGTGATGTACCTGAGCTGCGGACAGAGGCGGGGTCAACCTGGGTAGGAGCAGGTTTGGCTCACAGCCCATGTCTTGAGTCGGGAGGGTGAGAGTCAGCAGAGAAGGACTAAGGCCCACGCAGCTACTGAGGTTCAGCCGGGTGCCCTCCGCCTCCGCCAATTACTGTACTTAGGTTCCCAGGGTCTGTACGTCCAATGAGGGAGGATGAAGGCGGGGCCCAAAGCAAAATAAGGAGTAAGGGGCGGGGCCGAGGTACTACCCAATCAAGGCATGGAAAGAGGGGGGGTCTCTAAGACTGTCCAATCAAAGCCTAGTGGCGTGACGAAGTTATGCCCAATCAGAATCCTTGGGTAGGGACAACCTGGAGTTCCGTCCAGTCATGTCGCGGGTGCCTGCGGCACTGTCCAATCTGTGGGGGAACTGTGCATTCACCGCCAGAGGCGGGCACTCTCACATCTATCATTGACATCTTTCTCTGTCAGTGGATGTCCTGTCACCGTCTCTCTCACCTTCCGTGGCTGCGGAGCCGCGAAGAGGACGACACTCTGAGATCGTAGAGCGCGGCCGCGAGATGGTGAGGCGGGGAGTGGGTCGAGACCGGGATGGGTTAGTTCGAACAGGCCAGACCCGGCAGGAAGCGGTGTGCGGCCCGCCTCTCCGCCCCCGCCCCCTTTCTTTCCCAGTCCGAGTCGCCTTTGTCGGTTGCGAGGTGCGACCCGGCTCCGAGTCTTTGATCTAGCTAGGGGACCGAGGAAGAACCAGACGACCACCATCGCGGGTGCTCAGGGACTGGGAGTGGGATGATTTCGTCTAGCTCTGACGGATAACGTCAAATCCGGACTTCGTTCAAAGGCTGTTGTAGTAAAGGGTAAGGCTCGGATCTCAGGGCTGTGCCCGCGTCTCAGATCAGAAACAGGTTTTCCTTTTCCGTGGCAGGAGGGTGAGCAGGGAGCTGGTGTGACAGGAACCGGCCGCCCTGTGGTCAGCGCATTCTCAGCTCAGGTCAGCGGGGCCTTCTCTGCATCTCAGTGCTTGGTCAGGCGGGATGGGAACAATGTCTGGGCCTGTCGGGAGGACTGAAGGCGAGGAAAGCTTGGATAAAAGATGGGGAAATTGAGCCTGACCAGGCGATGGCGCCCCGGATAGAGCGTCGGACTGGGACACAGAGCACTCAGGTTCCAAACCCAGCTTGAGCGCAGGATCATAGACATGACCCCATGGTCGCTGGCTTGAGCAAGGAGTCATTAGCTCTGCTGTAGCCCCCCAGTCAAAGCACATATGAAAAAACAATCAATTAACAACTAAGGAGCTGCAACAAAAAATTGATGCTTCTCATCTCTACCTTCCTGTCTGTCTTGTCCCTCTCTCTGACTCTGCCACACAGAAAAAAGAAAAGATGGGAAATTGTGATCACTCGGTCATGTGAAATTTGAAATATCAAAGCTTTGTAAGCAGACTTTCATTCAAAAGAATTACTTCACAGGGTGGGGAGAAGGGCCTGTACACTCTGGTAGGGGTTGTGCAGTAGGGAGAACTCTCAGACCATACCATCTGCAAGTGTCTCAAGAGTTGGGCTTTCTAGGTTTTACTTGTATAGAGAGGAGTCAACAAAAGTATAAAGGACCAAGTGTGGAAGGACTAGGTGTGGATGGGATGGTAGGTCCCAGAGGCTGGCCTATTCTCAGAAGGGGGTGTCTGCAGGCTAAGGCTGAGGACAGGCCTAAGTTCAGGGGTCTAGGGTTAGAGAAGTTGAACCAAGGTCTGGCCAACAAGCATTTGTTCTGCTTGTTTGAACAGTACAGCCAATCATTTAGGACTCAGAGAATGGGGATGTAGGGGGTCTACCTTTGGCTTTGTCATAGGTAGACATAGGAGACATCTGAGAGCCTAACTAAGTCAGTGGTTCTCGCAGCGTGCCCTTTCCCAGATCACAGGGTTGGGTGGTTCCTTTTGCCTGCCACGGATGTTTCCAGGGGAACAGGGTGAGGAAGTATTCAGCCTTGTCACTTGATGCCTGTGAGCAGCCCCTTCTGTGTCCAGCTCAGCACTAAGAGCTTTCCTTTGTTCTAGCCTCAGGTTTCAGCAGATGTAAAATGACTGAATTCCTTTTGTCTTGTCTCTTCATGTCAGTGAAGGTAGTTAAGTATCTCACGTTTTTGTCCTGCCGACGCATGTTACTCCAGCATTTAACCAGAGATGCCTCTGATGATTTGCGGGGGGAAATGCACACAGTTTTACCCCTTCATGCACGTTGAGATATGGATTAAAAGGATTTGTAAAAATCGTGGTGACTCTTCCATTGAGGGTGCAGAATTGTGACACTGAGCAATCCTACCCCACTTCATATTAACAGCTGATGCCAAAAGATTAATGCAAATGTGGCTTGTGACCTGTGATGGTTGGTTTGGTATTATCCACTGAGATGGTGGAGTTAAATGTGATTTGTGCAAACTGATTAAGACTGTGAAGGTCAGATTTAGCAAGTGAACCTTTGGATTTTACTGTTAGAGGGAAATTGATGAATTTTAGGGTTAATTTAGGCCAGAACTTATGCTTAACCTGCTTGATGAGAGTTGAGGTCCTGAGGGAGTGTTGTTGTACACTGAGGAGAGAGAGCAGGGTGTTGAGGATCCAGAGTTTGCTTTCGGAGGGCTCAGGGTCCCCTCATTACTTCCTTGAGTGGGCCCACCCTGGACTACCTGTCAGCAGGGAGGGCCTTGCCCCCCAGCTCAGAAGTTGTTTGAACTTCTGACTTGGGTTCTCTTGTACACTGTGGGAAGTAGGCTGAGGATGTGAGCTGGCTCACACTGGCCACTCTTTCCTTTTTTTTCCTGAGGAGGATGGAAATTTCTATTAAGGTGACTTAGGAACCACCATTTTTACCCCACATTGAAAAGAAACCAACCTGACCAGGCAGTGGCACAGTGGAGAGAGCACTGGCCTGGGACACAGAGGACCCAGATTCAAAATCCCGAGGTCACCAGCTTGAGTGTAGGCTCACTGGGCTTGAGCGTAGGCTCACCAGCTTGAGTGCAGGGTCACCGGCTTGAGTGTGGAATCATAGACATGACCCCATGGTCGCTGGTTTGAGCCCCTAAGGTCACTGGTTTGAAGCCCAAGATCACTGGCTTGAGCAAGGAGTCACTGGCTCAGCTGGAGCCCCCCGGTCAAGGCATGTATGAGAAAGCAATCAATGAACAACTGAGGTGCCACAACTATGAGTTGATGCTTCTCATCTCTCTCCCTTCCTGTCTGTCTGTCCCTTTCTGTATCTATCTCTCTCTGACAAAAAAAAAAGAAAGAAAGAAAGAGAAAAAACAAGAGAAGAAACCAGAAATTTTCCAAAACCTTTAATCTTCTCTTGAAATAGAACACAATGTTTCCAATTCCATCTCTGTGCCCTTTTTGCAACTCCCAATCCTTAACAGTTGGTGGCTGAGGCAGGTCAAGTACCTAGGCACCTGAAGAGAAGGAGACTAATTGGTATCTTTTAAAATGTCATTTTCTTCTTGTCACTGTTAGTGGAACTGAAATTGATTTTTTTTTCTTTTCTTTTCCTTTATTTTTTGTATTTTTCTGAAGCTGGAAACGGGGAGAGACAGTCAGACAGACTCCCGCATGCACCCTACCGGGATCCACCCGGCACGCCCACCAGGGGCGATGCTCTGCCCACCAGGGGGCGATGCTCTGCCCCTCCGGGGCGTCGCTCTGCCTCCACCAGAGCCACTCTAGCGCCTGGGGCAGAGGTCAAGGAGCCATCCCCGGAGCCATCCCCAGAGCCCGGGCCATCTTTGCTCCAGTGGAGCCTTGGCTGTGGGAGGGGAAGAGAGAGACAGAGAGGAAGGGGGGGGGGTGTGGAGAAGCAAATGGGCGCTTCTCCTATGTGCCCTGGCCGGGAATCGAACCCTGGTCCCCCGCACGCCAGGCCGACGCTCTACCGCTGAGCCAACCGGCCAGGGCTGAAATTGATTTTTAAAAAACTTTTCAATTACAGTTTGCATTCAATATTATTTTGTATTGATTTTAGGTGTACAGCTCAGTGATTAGACAATTAGATACTTTATTTATTTATTTTTTTTTTTCATTTTTCTGAAGCTGGAAACAGGGAGAGACAGTCAGACAGACTCCCGCATGCGCCCGACCGGGATCCACCCGGCACGCCCACCAGGGGCGACGCTCTGCCCACCAGGGGGTGATGCTCTGCCCATCCTGGGCCTCGCCATATTGCGACCAGAGCCACTCCAGCGCCTGGGGCAGAGGCCAAGGAGCCATCCCCAGCGCCCGGGCCATCTTTGCTCCAATGGAGCCTTGGCTGCGGGAGGGGAAGAGAGAGACAGAGAGGAAAGCGCGGCGGAGGGGTGGAGAAGCAAATGGGCGCTTCTCCTCTGTGCCCTGGCCGGGAATCGAACCCGGGTCCTCTGCACGCTAGGCCGACGCTCTACCGCTGAGCCAACCGGCCAGGGCCAATTAGATACTTTATAAAGTGTTCCCCTGATATTTTCAGCACCCACCTGGCACCATACATAGTTATTACAGTATTATCGGCTATATTTCCAATGCTGTACTTTGCATCCCTGTGACTATTTTGTAATTACCAATCTGTACTTCTCAATCCCTTCACCTTTTCCACCTAGGCCCCAATCCCCTTCCTCTGGCAACCTTCAGTCTGTTCTCTGTATCTATGAGTCTGTTTCTGTTTTGTTTGTTTGTTTTTTCGTATTATTCTTCAGATTCCACTTATAAGTGAAATCATGTATATGTGCCATCCTCACCTTTTTGTTCTTGATCTCAGAGGGAACAGCTGTACTATTTCACTGTTAAATAGGAATCTGGCTCTGGGCTTTCTTTTTCTTTTCTTTTCTTTTTTTTTTAGATTTTATTTATTCATTTTAGAGAGGAAAAAGAAGGGGGGGAGCAGGAAGCATCAACTCCCCTATGCGCCTTGGCCAGGCAAGCCCAGAGTCTCAGACTGGTGACCTCAACATTCCAGGTCGACACTTTATCTGCTGCACCACCACAGGTCAGGCGAAGCAGACTCTGGGCTTTATATAGACACTATTTCTTTCTATTTGTATTGTCATCAATGAACAGTGACATGAGATCTGCATGTCCTCAGCATCTATGTATTGGAAGCCTATGATTCATGTGATGTTTTTCATCAATGGGATAAATTATATTCATTGAACAATCAATATTTAGTCCACCTTGCCTTTCTGGAATAAAATGAGCTTGGTTTTGAATTCTTATGCTTTATATACATGTATATATTAGATTGCCTTTTAAAAGAGCTTTTTGCCTATATACATTTTTTTTTTAAATTTAGTGAGAGGAGAGGAGGCAGAGACAGACTCCTGCATGTGCCTGAACCAAGATCCACCTGGCAAGCCTGCTAGAGGTGATGCTCTGCCCATCTGGGACCCTTGCTCCGTTACAAACAGGGTCTTTTTTTTTTTAGCACCTAAGGAGGAGGCCATGGAGCCATCCTCAGCACCCAGTGCCACCTTGCTCTAATTGAACCATGGCTGCAGGAGGGGAGGAGAAGAGAGGGAGAGAGAGAGAGAGAAGTGAAATGGAGAGGAGTGGAAAAACAGATGGGCGCTTCTCCTGTGTGCCCTGACCTGGAATTGAACCCGGAACATCTACATGCTGGGCTGACACTCTACCACTGAGCCAACTGACCCAGGGCCATATATATATATATATATATATATATATATATATATATATAATTTTTTTAGTGAGAGGAGGAGAGGCAGAGAAACAGACTCCTGCATGTGCCCTGACAGAGATCCTCCCGGCAAGCTCACTAGGGGGTGATGCTCTGCCCATCTGGGGCATCATTGCTCTGTTGCTCAGCAACCAAGCTCTTCTTAGTTCCTGAGGCAGAAGCCATGGAGCCATCCTCAGTTGCCAGAGCCAACTCGCTCCAATCAAGCCATGGAGGAGAGAAAAAGAGAGAAGTGAAAGTAGGAGAGGTGGAGAAGCAGATGGGCAATTCTGTGTGCCCTGATGGGGAATCAAACCCAGGACATCCACATGCCAGGCCGACATTCTAACACTAAGCCAACTGGCCAGGGCCTTTGCCTTTTTTTTTCCCCCCCAAAGTTAGAAGTGAGAGGCAGTCAGACAAACTCCTGCATGCGCCCGACCGGGATCCACCCAGCATGCCCACCAGGGAGTGAAGCTCTGCCCATCTGGGGCATTGCTCAGTTGCAGCTGGAGCCATTCTAGTGCCTGAGGCAGAGGCCATGGAGCCATCCTCAGTGCCGGGGCCAACTTTGTTCCAATGGAGCCTTGACTGCAGGAGGGGAAGAGAGAGATAGAGAGAAAGGAAAGGGGGAAGGGGGAAGAGGCAGATCGGTGCTTCTCCTATGTGCCCTGACTGGGAATCAAACCTGGGACTTCCACATGCCTGGCCAACGCTCTCCCACTGAGCCAACCGGCCAGGGTGCCTTTATATTTGTGAATGTTCCTGTCTTTGAATATTTTTTGAATTGTCCCTTTTTGATCTTGGTAATATGTGTTTTTTTTCTATAATTTGGAATCATTGATATTTCTCATATGTTCTCTTGTATCATCTCAGGTATGTTTACCAATTTCTATATGTTTATTCCATTACATCTAATGTTAAAAAATCTCTTTCCAGGCCCTGGCCGGTTGGCTCAGTGGTAGAGCGTCAGCCTGACGTGCAAGGGGTCCCGGGTTCGATTCCCGGCCAGGACACACAGGAGAAGCGCCCATCTGCTTCTCCACCCCTCCCCCTCTCCTTCCTCTCTGTCTCTCTCTTCCCCTCCCGCAGACTGGAGCAAAGATGGCCTGGGTGCTGGGGATGGCTCCTTGACCTCGGCCCCAGGCGCTAGAGTGGCTCTGGTCGCAACAGAGCGACGCCCGGGAGGGGCAGAGCATCGCCCCCTGGTGGGCGTGCTGGGTGGATCCCGGTCGGGCGCATGCGGGAGTCTGTCTAACTGTCTCTCCCTGTTTCCAGCTTCAGAAAAATACAAAAAAAAAAAAAAAAAATCTCGTCCCACAAGTGCTTTGTAATATTTCCTCAATGTGCTTAACCTCTGAAACATCTGAAATTTTATTCCATTTTTGTACTTTATTTATTTATTTTTAAATTTAATTTATTGGGGTGGCATTGATTAATACAATTATATAGGTTTCATGTGTACACTTCTATAATACATCATCTGTATTTGTAGTTCATTTTCATACTTTATTTGGTCAAGTTCTATTGTATTTAAATAATAATGCCATTAGTTTAAGAAGGATATACAGGGTGGAGCAAAAATAAATTTACAGTTGTTCTTATGGAAATTAATACAATAATTAATAAATTATAATGTAAGAATAAGCTCTGTTTTGCATAATGAAGACTATAAACCTACTTTTGTCTCAGCCTATATTTTTTTTTCTGAACTTTTTTTTTATAAATAAATTTTTATTAATTTTAATGGGGTGACATCAGTAAATCAGGGTACATATATTCGAAGAAAACATGTCCAGGTTATCTTGTTATTCAATTGTGTTGCATACCCATTACCCAAAGTCAGATTGTCCTCCGTCACCTTCTATCTAGTTTTCTTTGTGACCTTCCCCCTCCCCCTCTCCCTCCTTCCCCCCCCCATTACCACCACACTCTTGTCCGTGTCTCTTGGTCTCGTTTTTATGTCCCACCAATGTATGGAATCATACAGTTCTTGTTTTTTTCTGATTTACTTATTTCACTCTATATAATGTTATCAAGATCCCACCATTTTGTTGTAAATGATCCGATGTCATTTCTTATAGCTGAGTAGTGTACCATAGTGTATATGTGCCACATCATCTTTATCCAGTCTACTATTTTTTTTAACAGTGATTAAGGCCTTTAAGCAAACTCTTGGCCAATACAACAAGAATCCATAAAAGAGTAGTGTCCTTAACATGTTCACCAAGTCCAAGTTGGCACCAACACCATTCCAAATCCCTGTGAATGCAACCCAACCCCAGTTCAGTCCGTTAGGAGCTGTCACAAGGAGCAGGAGTCCAGGAAAAGTGCACATCCTGGAAAAGTCCACATGGCACTGGAATTGTTGTCACAATTCTATACTTTGCAGCTCACGTCCAAGTCCCAGTGACCGCTGCTTCTAGCTGGTAATGATCAGGTAGACTGGAAAAGCCATCTGCAGCATGTGTGGAGATGGAGCTTCTGTTCTCCTCTGCCTGGAGAGATGAGACCAGGGTGCTTTTCCCTGGAGCTCTGCAACTGTGGCATGGTAAAGAGAACCTTGGGATACACTAAGCTGAGTGGCAAAGGTAAATTCATAATATTGATAGAAGTTGGCAAAAGGGGGAAAGAGAGCTCTAAATTAGGAGTAGGTCCTAGCCTGAAATATGAATGGGGCATTGAGGTAGGAGGAATAAAGGAAACACTATATATTAAACAAAGCAGCAGAAAATAGGACTTATCAACACCCACAACAGAGATCTTCGAGGAAAGAATAAAAACTTGACTATTCAGGCAAGACATAGTTAAGTGGCCCTTGAGCAAGTGAGATCAGTTTACCTGCTTCTTGGAGGAAATAGCCTAGGCTCGTCCACAGTGTCATAGATGGGGCCGACGGCTCTGGGCACCTTCAGCCTTCAGTGGCAAACCCCAGCATGCTGGGCAAGGTTAGGCCATAGGTGGCTGGAGCAGGGCTGGAAGAGACTGAACCCTCCCTTAGAGGAGCGAGGGGGAAGCCTACCTTCTAGTGTCCCTTTTTCCTCACAGCAAAGGCATATAAGCCTGGCAGGCTTTAGCTCAATGACCTTCCTATTCACTATTGAAGCAGGACCCAGATGGAATCCTATGAGACCCCTTTGGGGCGTTGGAGCCTTTAAGGATGTATCCTTAAAGCTGGTAGTTCACCTGATCTCTATTGGGCTTTTTCTGCCTCTTGGTACCTTAAAAGTCATGCTCAGAAGATCTCACTTAGGGGTTTGAGGATCCCCATCCACCTATATAAACCTTTTCCGTATATCTGGAGCTATTTGGAAAAAGACAAAACAGTGTTATTAGCTGGATCAAATAAAATAAGGTAGAAGTTTGTAGGAGAAAAAGATCTGGCGTCTCCTGTTCATCAGCATTGAAAAGAAACTTAAAACTTTTTAAGTAAAAAGCATGATATGGTAGACCCGTAGGAGTTCCAGGATATGACTCCCCCCTTTTAAATTTTTTTAAATTGATCTTAAAATATTTGCTGGGTACACTTTAATAATACCTTGACTTTAACGATTGTAAGACATACCCATAATTCGAAAGGTTTGACAAAATACAGTAAATGCTTTTGCTACATATGCAGGAGCATTGTCAGTTTAACCAGTTTAGGAAATCCAGTAATAGAAAAATGCATAGAGACAATGAGCTATAACATGCTTAACAGCCTCTCCTGTTCTGACAGAGGTTACTATAAATCCAGAATACGTATCCACTGTAACGTGGACATAGGACTGTTTGCCAGATGAAGGTATATGAGTAACATCCATTTGCCAAAGTTGTCCTGGTAGGAGTCCTTGAGGGTTAACTCCAAATGAAGGGACAGATTGTAGTATAGGACCCCTTGGACAGGATTTCCCAATCTGCCGTGCTGCTTTCCGAGAAAGTTGAAACTGTTTACACAGGGCTGCAGCGTTCTGGTGATGAATAGTATGAGACTGAATTGCTCGATCTGTCATGGTTGCTCCAAATAATTTTCTTTTGGGTTTTTCTGAACTTTTTAACAACAGCCTTATATGAGATAAAATTTACATACTGTATAGTTTACCTATTTCTTTCTTTTTTTTTTTTTTTTGTATTTTCTGAAGCCGGAAACGGGGAGAGATAGTCAGACAGACTCCCGCATGCGCCCGACTGGGATCCACCCGGCACGCCCACCAGGGGGCGACGCTCTGCCCACCAGGGAGCGATGCTCTGCCCCTCTGGGGCGTCACTTTGTTGCGCCAGAGCCACTCTAGTGCCTGGGGCAGAGGCCAAGGAGCCATCCCCAGCGTCTGGGCCATCCTTGCTCCAATGGAGCCTCTCTGCGGGAGGGGAAGAGAGAGACAGAGAGGAAGGAGAGGGGGAGGGGTGGAGAAGCAGATGGGCGCTTCTCCTGTGTGCCCTAACTGGGAATCGAACCTGGGACTTCTGCACGCCAGGCCGACGCTCTACCACTGAGCCAACCGGCCAGGGCCAGTTTACCTATTTCAGGTATAAAATTAAGTGGTATCTGATATATTTACCAAATTGTGGAACTATCCATATTGTAATTAGAACTTTTTTTTTTTTCCTGAAGCTGGAAACAGGGGTGGGGGGGTTGGGGTTGGGGAGAGACAGTCAGACAGACTCCTGCATGTGCCTGACCTGGATCCACCTGGCACGCTCACCAGGGGGTGTCGCTTTGCTGCGACCAGAGCCACTCTAGCGCCTGGGGCAGAGGCCGAGGAGCCATCCCCTGCGCCCAGGCCATCTTTGCTCCAATGGAGCCTCGGCTGTGGAAGGGGAAGAGAGAGACAGAGAGGAAGGAGAGGGGGAGGGGTGGAGAAGCAGATGGGCGCTTCTCCTGTGTGCCCTGGCCGGGAATTGAACCCGGGACTTCTGCACACCAGGCCGACGCTCTACCACTGAGCCAACCAGCCAGGGCCAGAACATTTTTATTACCCCAAAAAGAAAACTTGTGTCTAGTGGCAATCTCTGTCAATCAAGTCCCCCCCACCTGAAGCCTGGTTCCTGGCAATTTATTCATCTACCTACTATCTTACAGATATGCTTCTTCTGTGCATTTCATATACAAATGATTTAATACAAAGTGTGGTCTTTGTGAAGCCTGGTAATGTTTTTAAGGTTTATTGATTTTGTGCCATAAATCAGTCAGTACTTATTTCTTTCATTTTTAATTTTTTAAAATCATTTATTTTTCAATTACAGTTGACAGTACTTATTTCTATATTGCCAGTAATATTCTATTGCATGAATATTCTACATTTGCTTTCCAAAATGTAGACTTTTGAGTTGTTTCCACTTTGGGGCTATTTTGAATTATCCTATTGTGAATATGTTTATCTTTATTATATGTGGCTTAAGTGTCTGTCGCCGATAGCTTATTGGTTGCTTGCATAACTGTACTAGCCAATGGGGTGAAGTTGCCATGGCTGAACGCAAATTGAGCGGGTCAGGGGGAAGGTGAACATTTGTTTGCATTGGCAATCATCTGCTTTTGAAACAATTTAAGGCTGAACGCAAATTGAGCGTGTCAGGGGGAAGGTGAACATTTGTTTGCATTGGCAATCATCTGTTTTACATAAAAACTACATCTTAACGTAATTTCTTTTAAGAATGCCTCCTAGAAAATACAGCACTGAAGAGGAGAGAAAAGGAGCTAAAGCTGCACAAAAATGGCTTTCTCGACAAAAAGAAACCACTGAGCAGAGAAAGACAAGGCTTGCTTCAGTCGCAGAGCAAATGTGTCTTTCTCGGCAAAATGAGACTAATGAGCATAGAGAAACAAGGCTTGCCTTAGATGCAAGACAAAAAAGCCTGTCTCAACAAAATGAGTCCCTTGAACAAAGGCAGGAGAGAAATGCAAAAAAAAGATAGAGTAATGCTGACCGAAATGCAAAAAGGATTAAAACAGTTTCAGACGGAGAAACTTTTAATTTTTGAGCATTCCTCTGGTGACATGAATATTAAATGTGAACACTGTCAGTCCTTAAACTTCAAGTTAGAAACTAATCGATTTGACCGTGGCAAGAAAGGATTTTCTCAATGTTGCAAGTACGGAAACAGTGTAAAAAATGATGGAAAGATCTACACAAGAAATGTTGTGTACAAAGAGATCTTTGACATGTGAATTAACATTTTATTATTTAAATCACCTTTATTTATTGAGCTAGCGGTGGCTCTTAAGAAATGTACCGCCAGTGGTTTCCTTCATTGCACTCTACTTTAAGCATTTAAGCAAATAGAAGGGGGAAACTCCGTGGGGCACTAAGCAAAGGGGCGTCCTCGCCGCCTGCCCTAGGTAATTCAGTTTGAATTAGCAGACACCTTTGCACAAATCATTTTAATTACAATTTATAATATCTAGAACAGCGGTCATTTCGTATGACCGCCGGGCTTTCTAGTACAGTCATATGCTGCTTATACATGGATACATTCTGAAAAATACATCCTTAGGCGATTTTGTTGTGTGAACATCATAGAATGCACTTATACCAACTTAGATGGGGTAGCCTACTAAACACCTAGACTATGAGCCTATACAGCATGTTACTGTACAAAACAATATGAGCCTGACCAGGCAGTGACGCAGTGGATAGGGCATCAGACTGAGTCCAGAAGGAGCCAGGTTCAATACCCTGAGGTCGCTGGCTTGAGCACAGGCTCACCAGCTTGAGCGCAGGGTCACTGGCTTGAGCCCAAAGGTCGCTGGCTTGAAGCCCAAGTTCGCTGGCTTGAGCAAAGGGTCACTCGCTCTGCTTGAGCCCCCTGGTTAAGACACATATGAGAAAGCAATCAATGAACAACTAAGGTGCCACAACGAAGAGTTGATGCTTCTCATCTCTCTCCCTTCCTGTCTGTCTGTCCCTATCTGTCCTTCTCTCTGCCTCTGTCTCTGTCCAAAAAAAAAGAGAGAGAGAGAGAGATTTAATCAAGCACAAAAGAAGATGCTACAGTAAACAGATGCAGTCACCATGAGATGCAGGAGGCTGCTGTAGGGTAACGTGGCATCCAGTTTTATAGCTAACTTTTTTTTTTTTTGGTGACATATAGGGACAGACAGACAGGAAGGGAGAGAGATGAAAAGCATCAATTCTTCATTGCAGCTCCTTAATTGTTCATCAATTGCTTTCTCACATGTGCCTTGACCAGGGTGCTACAGTAGACCGAGGGACCCGTTTCTCAAGCCAGCAACCTTGAGATCAAGCTGGTGAGCCTTGCTCAAACCAGATGAGCCTATGCTCAAGCCGGTGACCTCAGGTTTTGAACCTGGGTACTCTGCATCCCAGTCCGACGCTCTATCCACTGTGCCACCGCCTGGTCAGGCTAACTTTTTTTTTTATAAGTATAAAAAGTACAATCTAACATAATAATAAAAAATATAGTTGCTAAGTGAAATATTTCCCTATACTTGACATGACCAATGCCATTATTATAAAGCTAGCTGAGCACTCATTCACCTCTGGATGAGTGAGTCTCTGTCACTGGAAAGTAATGTTCTCATATAGACAAGTGGGTCTATTAAGTTGACTACTGATTTGAATTATGCAGCTTTTAACAAGCACATACTGGCCCTGGCTGGTTGGCTCAGTGGTAGAGCGTCGGCCTGGCGTGCAGGAGTCCCAGGTTCGATTCCCGGCCAGGGTACACAGGAGAAGCGCCCATCTGCTTCTCCACCCCTCCCCATCTCCTTTCTCTCTGTCTCTCTCTTCCCCTCCTGCAGCCAAGGCTCCATTGGAGCAAAGTTTGCCCGGGCGCTGAGGATAGCTCTGTGGCCTCTGCCTCAGGCGCTAGAATGGCTCTGGTTGCAATAGAGCGATGCCCCAGATGGGCAGAGCATCACCCCCTGGTGGGCGTGCTGGGTGGATCCCGGTTGGGCGCATGCGGGAATCTGTCTGACTGCCTCCCTGTTTCCAACTTCAGAAAAATACAAAAAAAAACCCAACAAAAAAACAAGCACATGCCACAAGGCTACAAGTCACCAGTGTTAGCACCTGCTTCCCCTTTTTGCTGCAGAGATATGCAATCTTGCTGCCGCCAAAGACTCTGCTTCTGTCTCTGTAAGTTTCCTTCAATAAGCTCTTTGTTTAATGAGTTGTCAGCCTCTTTCCTTGATCTTGGCACCTTGAAATACATAAAAATACAATGACATAGTCCTTTATTATCATTATCAAGTAATTGTATAGTATTGTCTGTGCTATACATTTATATTACTGGTAGCACAATAGGTTTGTTTACAGCAGCATCACCACAAGCACGTGCTACGATAGCTACAAAAAAATAGGAATTTTTCAGCTCCATTATAATCTTATGGAATCATTTTCATATATGCAGTCCGTCCGTGACTGAAATGTTGTTTGGCACATGACTGTACTAGTTTTGTGTAGATATTTGTTTTTGCTTCTCTTGGTTACGTAGATAGGCAGGAGTGGAATTGCTATGTTATGTGATAACCGTGTTCATCATTTCAAGGATCTGCCAGGCTGTCGTCCAAGGTGCCTTTATTAGGTTCTGACTTCCTCACATCCTCACCAGCACTTGTCTATCTTCATAGCTATCCTTGTACTGTGACAGATACCTGCTTTAGTTTTTTGGGGTTTTTAAAAAATTTTTATTTATTGATTTTAGCAAGAGAAGAAGGTGGAGGGGGAAACATCGAGCTGTTCCTGCATGTGCCCTGACCGGAGATCGAACCAGCAACCTCTATATTTGAGGACAAAGAGCTATCTGGACAGGGCTCTGCTTTAGTTTTGACTTGCATTTTCCTGATGACCTAATGTCTAGAATTATTTATGTGCTTATTGGCCATATGTATTTGTTTGCTCTTTATTTCATTGGTATGTTATCATCCAGTATTGCTCTAAAATATACATTAGTTTTTTCTTTTTCTCTGTTAAAGTAGCTTTTGGCTCTGTTACCATTAGATTAGTGATTCTTATTTATGGGACCATTTTTTTCAAATTCTGGGCACTCAAGTTGTTTATTTGAGAGGTCCTGTTGACTTTAAAATTTCTTCCAGAACCAGGTTCTCCTTTTAGCCAACAGGTGTGCCAGGCTCCAGGCTTCACTTACACATATACCCAGTGTCCACCTCATCCTAGGAGGGGTTGTGTCTGTGCCTCTGTCAGATATGAGGGGACTGGACCAGGCTCCTCAACATGGTTGACTTCCAAGGTGAGAGCCATTTAAAATATCCAGCAGCACTGGAAATCTCTGTTCATTTATTTCTGACATTTTGGCTCTAAGTGTTGGAGCTGACAAAGAAATATAGTAACTTTTGAACAAGCCAAGTGTTCAATTCCACATTCTGTGAAGATTTCATTTTCAGTCTTTAACATACTCAGAATCTGCTATATCTAGTACAAGTCATTCTCTTTTTTTTCTTTTTACGATTTTCTTTTTACTGATTTTACAGAAAAAAGAGAGAGAGGGGCGGGGAGTGAGAAGTATCAACTCATAGTTGCTTCACTTTAGCTGTCCATTGTTTGTCAAATATGCCTTGACCTGGCATATTTCGAACCAGCGACCTAAGCATTCTAGGTAGATACTCTATTCACTGTGCCCCACCACAGGCCAAGCATAAAGTCATTCTTTTTAACTATGTGTGGATAAGTTTATATAACTTATTCTTGCACTTTTCTTCCAGGTTCCAAGTTCTTACCACCACTGAGTGTACTGCATTTGATTTGCTTGCTTATTGTCATTTCCCAAAAGAACACAAGCTCCGAAGTCCCAAGAATTGAGTTCCATTCCTTGTCAGCCTCCCCCATTCTCCTGCACAGGTTGGTGAAATGGTGCCTTGTTGATATAGAATTTGTTGGATGTTTCAGGACAAGGTGGTCTTTGCGGATGTGGCTGTGAATTTTACTCAGGAAGAGTGGGCTTTGCTGGATGCTGCTCAGAGGAAGCTCTACAGAGATGTGATGCTGGAAAACTTCAGGAACCTGGCCTCAGTGGGTGAGGATGGTTTCATCCCTCATTTAGTCTTTTAGGGAAAAAATATTGCTTACAAGTGTCATTTCTTATTGGGTTCATGGAAAGGCAATATGTTGAAGGGGAAAAAAATGACATGCAATCCAACCCTTCGTGGAACCAATCTGTAGTCGGGTATCTTTTTCATGATAACTAAGTTTTATGTGTTAAATTGACTTTTTCTCAGTGAAGTGGTTACCAGGGTGAGGGGGATGTGGGGGAGGGAGATGTGGGGGAGGGAGAGGGGGAAGGGTGTGAAGAGGGACAAATATTATTAGACTTTGGGAGATGGACATACAACATAATCAACAGTTCAAATACTATAGAAATGTTTACCTGAAACCTATGTACTCCTATTGATAAATGTCACCTGTTAAATTTAATTTTGTAAATAAAATTTAAAAAATTAATAAATTGATTTTTTCTCTTGAACAAAAGTCTGAGGCTCCCTAATTTGTGTGTGAGCACAGTCTCTGGTCTGCTGTGGGACAAGGGGAGCAGCTTTATGGTTTTCACCCTTGCGAAAGTTACACTGATTAATATGCATTTGACATGTTCATGCTACAATTAAATCCATACTTTACATCGTCACTGGCTGTGAAGCCTAAGTGTGGGTCCTTCTCGTAGATCGTTTGGTGCCCTTCATCCTCCATCGTGAGGACCTTTTCTCCAGGTGCAAGGCATCGGCCAAACACACCTCTCTCTCCTAATAGCAGCTAGAGACTGTGAAGAAGGCCTCATAGGGCCTCTGTGTCTGAGAACTCCAGAAAGCAACAACTCTGAGGAGGAATAGATTATAGATAACAGATTGATATTTGGACAAATCCATTAGAAAGATGACTTAATCTGTGTTTGAAAAGGGTGACGTTTTACATTTACCTGGCTTTCCTGTTGAATGGTATGTATCCTCACTCACGTGGGAAGACTTTCTGTATCTCCTCTTGTAAAGGCAGCATTTGGGCACGTGCAGTTTCTCCCTACTTGGCATTTTTGATAATATTTATCTTTATTCAGTCTCTATTTTTTTTTTGCATTATTTCTTAGTGACCAGGCTGCCATTTGATTCACTTTTCCTATTATGCCATCATCCCAAATAGCAAAGATCCTTAGAATTTTTCTTTACTTATAAATTTATTCTTCTTTATAAAATGTATTTACTCTTTTGAATCAGTTAATGAAAATTAATCCATACATTGTTATTTTATTTTCTTTATTCCACCATTTCAATCCCAGGAAATTTAATTGAATTATGCTATCAGTTGTTACAGATTGTTTCACTCAAGTTAAAACCCATGCGTCATATCCTGGGCAGGATACTTTGGAGAATGAAAAATCCGGTGAAGAGAAAATACTAAGATTCATAAGAAAGGATTCCTGGTCTGTTTTTAGAGAAAACTATACAGTTTATAACATTGCAAATCAGCATCAACTCCAAGAGAGGCATTTGAGGTGAGTGGCACAGGGGAACAGGGAATCTCACAGGGGGTTCGACTAACTTGAAATTCAAGAAAAAGTGTAAAGCTAGCTAATCAATAGCATACTCAGAGAATTTTCACGAGACACTATTTCATAAATGTGATGTAGATATCAAGCATCTGAAACAGAATTCAGATAGAAACAATGATCAGGAAACTCCAGATATCAGAGAACACTAAAAGTTATGGCCCTGTCTGAGCAGGCAGTGGCGCAGTGAATAGAGCATTGGACTGGAACTCAGAGGACACAGGTTTGAAACCCGATGTCGCCAGCTTGAGTGCAGGCTCATCTGGTTTGAGTGAGGCTCACCAGCTTGAGCCCAAGGTTGCTGGCTTAAGCAAGGGTTCACTTGATCTGCTGTAGTCCCCCAATCAAGGCACATATGAGAAAGTAATCAATGAACAACTAAGGAGCCACAACAAAAAACTTGCTTCTCATCTCTCTCCCTTCCTGTCTGTCCCTGTCTGTCCCTCTCTCTGTCTCTGTCACAAAAAAAACAAACAAAAAAAATGTTATGGCCCTGTGTTAGCTCAGCAAGAGCAATAAGCTTGCTTCTTGATGGAACAATGCAGACAGGGTCAAAAACATACTCATTCAAACGGTAAATATGTGGTGAAAAATAATTCTTAATATCAGCAGTAATCATAAATAAATCACTTATGATCATTCATCACTAATAGTGTACTTCCTATTTTGAACAGAAGTCATTGTGGGGAGAGTCCCTGTGAGAGTAATGAAGGTAATCAATGTGGAGACACCCTGAACCAGGTCACAGATCTTCCTGAGGATGAGAGACATCTGACTGGAGTTAAACCCTGTGAATGCACTAAATGTGGAAAAGCCTGCACGGATTGTTCTTTCCTGAAGAATCAGCCAAGGTCTCCCAGTGGACACAAACCTCATCTGTGTGAGGACTGTGGGCGATCCTACAGGTGTGTCTCGCACCTCAGCACTCCTGTGGACACAGACCCTGTGGAGAAACCCTATCAGCGCCAGGACACCAGGAGAGCATCTGAGGAAAACATGAAGAGTCTCAGTAATAAAAACTCTATTGAGTGTAAGAAATGTGGGAAAGCTTTCACTTGCCACTCATCCTTTTGGGGACATGTGAAAGATCACTGTGGACAGAAAATCCATGTGCGTAAAGTATGTGGGAAAGGCTCTAGGTATTACTTTTACCTTATAGGGCATGCGAAAACTCACACTGGAGAGAAATCCTATGAGTGTAAGGCATGTGGGAAAGCTTTCAGTAGTCTGAAGTACTTTAGAAGACACGTGAGAACGCACAGTGGAGTGAAACCCTACATTTGTAAGGAGTGTGGGAAAGTCTACAGATATCTCACGAATCTGCAAGAACATGCAAGAACACACAGTGGAGAGAGACCCTATGTTTGTCAGCACTGTGGGAAAACCTTTAGTCGTCATTCCTCCCTTCGGGGGCATGTGAGAACACACAGTGGAGTGAAACCGTATGAATGTCAGCAATGTGGGAAAGCCTTCAGGTTTCCTGCAAACCTGCAAGTCCATGTGAGGACACACACTGGGGAGAGACCCTGTGAATGTCAGCACTGTGGGAAAGCATTTAGGTATGCTGCATCCCTGCGAGTACATGTGCGGACACATACTGGGGAGAGACCCTATGAATGTCAGCAATGTGGCAAAGCCTTCACTAGTCACTCTTACCTTCAGAAACATGTGAGAACACACAGTGGGGAGAAATCATATGAGTGTAAGGAGTGTGGGAAAGCTTTTAGACAGCTTCAACATTTTCAAGGTCACATGAGAATACACAGTGGTGTGAAACCCTATGAGTGTAAAGAGTGTGGGAAATCCTACAGTTTTCTCTCATCGCTTCGAATACATGTGAGAATGCACAGTGGGGAGAGACCCTTTGAATGTCAGCAATGTGGGAAAGCCTTCAGTCGTCTCTGCTCTCTTCAAGGACATATGAGATCACATACTGGGGTGAAACCCTATGAATGTAAGGAGTGTGGGAAAACATTCAGGTATCCTGACAACCTGAGGGTACATGTGAGGACACACACTGGAGAGAAACCTGATGAATGTCAGCAGTGTGGGAAAGCCTTCAGATATCCCACATCCCTGCGAAAACATGTGAGAACGCACAGTGAAAAGAATACCTGAATGTCAGCAAGATCTTTCACATCTCAAATGTCTGCAAGCCCATGTGAGGATACGTGATGGACAGAAACTGAATACAGGGACTAGGGGATGCTTTCATTCTTCCTTAAAATTTTGTTGTAAATTTGAGCAAACACACTGAAGAAAACCTGGATGGATGGAAGCACTTGACTTATTTTGATGTGAAAATTCAGAGAAAGACTGAAATCTTACAAATGTGGTATTGACTTTCTAAATACTTCATCCTTTTTTTCCCCCGTTTGTGGCATTCTTTTTTTTTTTCTTCCTTGATTTGAGAGCAAAACATTGATTTGTTGTTCCCCTTAGTCATATACTCATTGATTGCTTCTTGTATGTACCCCAGCCGAGATCGAACCCACAACCATGGTGTATTGGGATGATGCTCTAACCAGCTGAGCTACCCTGCCAGGGCCAACAGCTTTCCTTAATAGCAATTACCAGTGTATTAATTTCTGGTTCATGTTGCTAGTATGAAAACTTGAGATGAGAAATATTTCTTTTATGTCCCTTCATGTATACTACACATATTTTATTATCTCAGACTTTAAATACAATAATTGTATAGTCATATAAAACTTGTATCATTTCCATTACAATTACTTTTGGACTTAGGGGTATTGATTATTTTTTCATAATACAGCGATATTTTTATTGTGTTTAATTTAAAGTTGGGCAAACTGAAGCTCAGAAAGCCAAAATGACTTGTCCAATATCATACAATAGTTAAGAAGTGCTAGGGCTCCTTTTTTTTAAAATTTTTTTTTAGAGAGAGGCCAGGAGAGAGAGAGAGACAGATAAAGGAACATCAAGCTGTTACTGTATGTACCCTGACTGGGGATCGAACCGACAACTTCTGTGCTTTAGGATGATGCTCCAACCAACCAAACTATCTGGCTAGGACTTCATTTTTTTATTTATTGATTTTTAGAGAGACAGAGAGAGGAAGGGAAAGAGAGGGTAGGGGTAGGGGAAGCTTTCATTTATTGTTCTACTCAATCATGTATTCATCAGTTGCTTCCCATGTGTGCCCTGGCTGGGGATTGAACCTGCAACCTTGTCATTTCAGGATGATGCTCTTAACCTACTGAGCTAACCAGCCAGGGCCCCTCTTCTTACTTTTTTTTTTTTTTTTGTATTTTTCCGAAACTGGAAACGGGGATAGACAGTCAGACAGACTCCCGCATGGGCCCGACCGGGATCCACCCTGCACGCCCACCAGGGGCTACGCTCTGCCCACCAGGGGGCGATGCTCTGCCCCTCCGGGGCGTCGCTGTGCCACGACCAGAGCCACTCTAGCGCCTGGGGCAGAGGCCAAGGAGCCATCCCCAGCTCCTGGGCCATCCTTGCTTCAATGGAGCCTCGCTGCGGGAGGGGAAGAGAGAGGGGGGGGGAGGGGTGGAGAAGCAGATGGGCGCTTCTCCTGTGTGCCCTGGCCGGGAATCGAACCCAGGACTTCTGCACGCCAGGCCGATGCTCTACCACTGAGCCAACCGGCCAGGGCCTCTTCTTACTTTTTTTTAATGGCAAAACTTTGTTTACATTTGTGAATTCTGAGTGGTAGACACATTATCCCTTTATTTTATATATCTTTTCTTAAAATTAAATTGTTTTTCAATTACAGTTTACAATCAATATTTAAAATTTTTTTTCCATTGCCAGCGGAAGGGAGAAAGAGAGTGAAAGGAGAAGAGAGAGAGAGAAGCATTGTTTCATTTAGTTGTTGCTTTTAGTTGTGTAGTCATTGATTGCTTCTTGTATGTGTCCTGACCAGGGGTTCAACTTGTGACATCTGGCATGCCTGGGTGATGCTTTATCCACTGAGCCACCCAGCTAGGGCTGACATTCAGTATTATTTTGTATTTCAGATGTAACAGCATAGTGGTTAGATTAAGTGGTTTTTATTTTATTTTATTTTTTATGTGAAATGATATATTTTTAGATGAAAAGTTTTTTGAGTCTTACTTTCCATTATATTCCTAGAAAGTGATCATGGTATGCAACTTGTGTTTAATTCTTTTCTGATCCACTGCTGCAGATAGTGGAGTTTCCTGACTTAATATCTACTCTTTTCTTTGGTCTTTATTATTGAATCTAGGCCCTGACTAGGAACATAGAACAGGGGCAGAGTTCAGTGCCCGGAGGCAAGAGCCAGAGTAGCTGTAGTGACAAAAGTACTGAATGCAGTGCTGTGCTAAATGCAGCACAATAGGGGTATAATTAGCAATTCTGATTAATCACTAGGTGGGGACATTTGAGCTACTTTCCTTACCCTTTTTTCTACTCTAAAAACGTTCCCCTTCCTGACTTCCTCATTCTTGTCCATGCTTCTATTTGTATCAATAAATACCTGTAAAGACTAGGGGTCAGGGCTATCTCATGAAACCATATAGGGGTCTTCCCTAGGTACCTCGGTGGATTTCATGTGGTCTCCAAGTAGTCATTGTCTCTGTGACAGTGGTGCTCTGTGTGAGGAAGGGAACCAAACAACAATTGAAACTTGTTTTCACATTTTCTTGTTGCTAGTGGATACCACATCGATGTTCCTCACAGAAGTTAGTAATTGTGGCAAAATCACCTCTGATTATGATCATAATTTGACCTTTACTCAATGTCCTTGATCTTAATTGGAAATTGGACATGATGTATTAAGATACAAAGAGAAACTCTGTGGCTCAGTGGATAGTGTCAGCCCAGCATATGGGCCTCCCAGGTTCAATTACTGGTCAGGGCACACAGGAGAAGAAACCATCTGCTTTTCTCCCCCTCCCCTTCCACCCTCTTTACTTCCCACGGCCAGTGGCTCAATTGGTTCAAGCATGGTGCTGAGGATGGCTAAGTTGGTCTGAGTGCATCAGCCTAGGCACTAAAAATAGCTCAGTACTTGAGCATTGTTCCCAGAGAGGGTTATTGGGTGGATCTTGGTCAGGGCACATGTGGGAGTCTGTCTCACTGTCTCCCCTTCTCTCATTTAAAAAGAAACAAACAACAACAAAAACCCTTCTGTGGTGTGACAATGAAAACTGGTGTCTAGATCAGGGGTCCCCAAACTTTTTACACAGGGGGCCAGTTCACTGTCCCTCAGACCGTTGGAGGGCCGGACTATAAAAAAAACTATGAACAAATCCCTATACACACTGCACATATCTTATTTTAAAGTAAAAAAACAAAACAGGAACAAATCCAATATTTAAAACAAAGAACAAGTAAATTTAAATCAACAAACTGACCAGTATTTCAATGAGAACTATGCTCCTCTCACTGACCACCAATGAAAGAGGTGCCCCTTCCGGAAGTGCGGCGGGGGCCGGATAAATGGCCCCAGGGGGCCACATGTGGCCCCACGGGCCGTAGTTTGGGGACCCCTGGTCTAGATGATTCCATGTATAGTGTTGTCAACAGGATTAAGGTGGGAAAGTTATATCCCATCTTCCTTCTGCTTAGGTCATGAGAAGAGGAAGATGCATGAAGTTTGGAAATGAAGAATCCATAATTCTCAGATCTTCTTTACTATCAAGAGACAGAGATGTGGGAACCTTGTGGGCCTGTGATACAGCACATTCTTTTTACTTCTGGCTCTGTCCATCTGGAACAGTGCCAAGCAAACACATCTGATGTTAGTTTTCTTTTGGGCAGCAGATTCCACAGACATTTCTAGGAGCTCCTCCATAATGGACCCTCTTTGGTTTTCAGGTTCACACAGAGCTTTTTTTTTTTTTTTTTTTTAAATAAATTTTTATTTTAATGGGGTGACATCAATAAATCAGGGTACATACATTCAAAGAAAACATTTCCAGGTTATCTTGTCATTTAGTTCTGTTGCATACCCATCACCCGAACACACAGAGCTTTGCATTATTTTCCTGTAGCTCTTTCATGTCCAACAGGCCATTTCTTCAGGCTATGGAATTTAGCAATCTTCTCTCATTCTGTTACCCCCTTCATCTCCAGTGCTTCTCCTAATTATGTGAATTTTGTAGGAAGCTTGTTTTTTCTCTACTTGTCTTTTCTCTGCCTCCATCCTGACATATTTAATGGTGGAGCCACAAATACAGGAAACTTACCTCCCAGATTGCATTGTTGAGAAGCTGCACTGACCTTGCAGTTCTTTCTGGATACTTCCATGGTTTTTTGTGGGGTTTTTGTTTGTTTTTTCTTTTTTTTTTTTTTTTTTTCCCCATTTTTCTGAAGCTGGAAACAGGGAGAGACAGTCAGACAGACTCCCGCATGCGCCCGACCGGGATCCACCCGGCACGCCCACCAGGGGCGACGCTCTGCCCACCAGGGAGCGATGCTCTGCCCATCCTGGGCGTCGCCATGTTGCCACCAGAGCCACTCTAGCGCCTGGGGCAGAGGCCAAGGAGCCATCCCCAGCGCCCGGGCCATCTTTGCTCCAATGGAGCCTTGGCTGCGGGAGGGGACGAGAGAGACAGAGAGGAAAGCGCGGCGGAGGGGTGGAGAAGCAAATGGGCGCTTCTCCTGTGTGCCCTGGCCGGGAATCGAACCCGGGTCCTCCGCACGCTAGGCCGACGCTCTACCGCTGAGCCAACCGGCCAGGGCTTGTTTTTTATTTTTTTGTGACAGGGACAGAGAGAGGGACAGATAGGGACAGACAGGCAGGAACAGAGAGAGATGAGAAGCATCAATTCTTCATTGCGGCGCCTTAGTTGTTCATTGATTGCTTTCTCATATGTGCCTTGATGGGTGGAGGCTATAGCAGAGCAACTGACCCCTTGCTCAAGCCAGTGACCTTGGGCTGCAAGCCATCGACCTTGGGCTTCAAGCCAGGGACCTTTCAGTTCAAGCTAGCGACCATGGGGTCATGTCTATGATCCCACACTCAAGCCAACAACCCCGCACTCAAGCGGCTGAGCCCACACTCAAGCTAGGTGAGCCCACGCTCAAGCGGCGACCTTGGGGTTTTGAACCTGGGTCCTCTGCCTCCCAGTCCAAGGCTCTATCCACTGTGCCACTGCCTGGTCAGGCTTCCGTGGTTGAAAATAAGCATTTGTGAATAGAATACATTTGGCACTTTGTGGAAGTTTTGTTTAATGGTAAGCCCAATATGTTGAATTGTATTCAATTTTTATGTGTGATTAACAAGTGTTTAATTCTTTTATTTTTTATATGCGACTCAAACTTTTTATTTTTTCAAATGGAATTTCCTACATTGTTTCTTAGAAAACTGTTATTTAGGTTTTCAAATCTGTTGTATACTGTCACATTATGTTTTATATTTCATTAATAAACTGGCAGTATATGTTAAAATTACCCATTCTACGGAATAACTTATTGTAATTGTGACCATTTTTTTCATATGTATTCTGCGGTAATAATACTAAATAGACCTTTTGAAATTATTTTCTGGTTGTTTTTTCTTAATTTTTATCCAGCTACCATCTTTTTGAAATAAAAATTCTTTATTTATTGCTAATACTGATAACCTAACTATTGCTTATGTCAGTGGTCTCCAGCCAGACAGCACCAGGAGTCAAGCTCCTGCAGCTCAATAGTGTAAAGGGGAAGTGGACATATATACCTTCCCTAACTGTCTATGGGAAACTAAAACAGTATTCTTGGTGAGGTGAGTACTTTTGTTGTGGTGGGAATGAGTTTGGAGACAGAGCTTCAGTTTATAGGCATAAGTGCCTTGAGTAGACTCTGCTAGTTTCTGGAAATGCTGCTTCTAAATGTTTGTTTTCTTTTTTCTTTCTTTTTTTTTTTTTTTTTGTATTTTTCTGAAGCTGGAAACGGGGAGGCAGTCAGACTCCTGCATGCGCCCGGCCGGGATTCACCCGGCACGCCCACCAGGGGGCAATGCTCTGCCCATCTGGGGCGTTGCTCTGTTGCAACCAAAGCCACTCCAGCGCCTGGGGCAGAGGCCAAGGAGCCCTCCCCAGCGCCCGGGCCATCTTTGCTCCAATGGAGCCTCGGCTGCGGGAGGGGAAGAGAGAGACAGAGAGGAAGGAGAGGGAGAGGGGTGGAGAAGCAGATAGGCGCCTCTCCAGTGTGCCCTGGTCGGGAATCGAACCCGGGACTTCCACACGCCAGGCCGATGCTCTACCACTGAGCCAACCGGCCAGGGCCTAAATGTTTGTTTTCAAATAGCTTAGAGGTTTAATGGAAAGTTGATAGCAGAATAGAAACCTTTTTGTCTAACATCTTGTTGCTAGTAATTTTGCTGAATATCCACAGGATGATTCTTCCTATGATGAATGACAACTTACTGATAATTCTACTGCCCACTGATGGTCCCTTGTATAATTTCCATGAGATGAGACAATGGGCCACACTTTTCTCTTTTCATTCAGCTCACTTATGGTTCTATTGATCTGCCCCCAGAAGACAAAGCTTAGTTTCTGTCTCTGTGTCAGATGGCTTCCAGTGATACTTCTCTGGCATGTGTATTCTAGAAGTATCTTTATTTATCTGGCTGTGGCTCTGTCTCAGATGATATGTAAGGTGACTAATCCCTGAGGGACTTGAAAGAGGAAATGGTCAGTAAAATTACTTGTACTGAGAGGAAGCTCATATTTAATTCTAACAATTATCAGAACGGACTTGACTCTCCAGTGTCATTGATTTACTGGTCAATATTATCATTATTTATGGTGACACCAACACACGGATAAGGCTTGCTATAACTGCACTGACCTGCCACTTCATGGAAGAGTGGATCACACCACACAGTGGGATTCCAATACCAGCTGATATGACTCCGGTTGCTGACCCAGAAGTAGGGCAGGGACAGATGGCAGAGCCTCCTTGTCTTAAGGTTATAGGAACATCAAGTGAGACCCTACCCTGTACAAGGTGACATCACTGTCGAGTATCTTTGTTGTTAAACAAAGGGCATGGATTCATAGGACCATGGCTCCAGCTCACTCCTGACCCAGAGGTCACTAGGTGCTTTTGTACCGTCCTCACATAGCTCCATACAAGGGGTGCTCTGTGGGGAACCTGATTTAGGACTTGCTGGTCCAAGAGAAGGACAAGGAGTGTTCCCTGCCCCCACCTGCAGTCAGCTGTCAAGTCTACAAGGTTAGGTGAAAGTTCTGCTGGAACCAGCTTCCTGGGCTGGTGGATCAGAACCTTGTATCCTAAAGGCCTGTCACTTAGAATACAGTCCCATGGGTACAAATTCAAGGAGCACCCTCCAGTCAGGGCCGAGGACAGGCATGCTTACTGCCCACCTGGACACCGCTCTCCCAGTAGCTGCAGCCTGTGAGCACCTGGCCAGCAGGTCTAGTCCTTATCTTCTCACCTGCAGGGCAGCAGAGAGTAAGTCCTGAGAGGGGAGCTCAGAGGCAAGAGGGAGAGTACATGTCTGTAAAAAGGATAAAAACGGAACGGAATCCAAACCATAAAATTTACCAAATATACCTGCTTCTTGCTACTGTGACTGGTGCCTCTTTGTCAAATAATTTTAGCTGTACTTCATTCTCTCTACTTTTGAGATAAGAACAATTAAGATATCCAATCATAAAATTATGTTTACCTTCTGACATCAACTAATCCAGATTAGTGGGTCACTTCCTCAAACATTCATTCAAGTCAGCTAACATATGTCAAGATGTCCTAATGTCATAATATGTTGCTCTTACTGACATCCTGCATGAGGTGTGTTCATCCCCAATGCTGTGAGCCAGACCCCTACTTTCTTTGACTACAGGTGTAATCCTGGTAGTCTCTGGCTAGAGACCATTGGCAAAATCATTATTTTACTCTTATTAACATACTATTAGTTATTTTAACAATGAAAGTTTTATAAGAATAGACATTTACCTGAATGAAAAACTTAAACTCATATGAACCTGGTATTATTAAGAACACATTCCTGACCTGTGGTGGTGCAGTGGATAAAACGTCAACCTGGAATGCTGAGGTTGCTGGTTCGAAATCCCAGGCTTGCTGGGTCAAGGCACATACGAGAACCAACTACTAAGAGTTGATGCTTCCTGCCCCTCCCACCTTTTCTCTATCCTCTCTCTAAAAAACGAATAAATCTTAAAAAAATGCATAAGGGTATGGACTGATTATCTTCAATTGAGGAAACTGTGAGGCTAATTTGACAGCCCATAAATGCAAAGGGATATTTTAATTTAACCTCTCAGTCAGTGGAAAGTAAAGACAGTAACAGTTATTAATATGCAACTGATTTGAAAACAATACGATTTTTCTGGGAAATAGATGCATATTCTTGAGTAAAATGCACATAATTTTTAATCACATAAATATAACAACTGCACACAGACTGAGGGCTTGTTGTATTCAGTAATAAAAATGTCCATAATCTGAGAGATGAGGAAGGGGCTTATTTCTCACATGGAAGGATGGAACTATGGCCAGTCAACACTGCCATAGATAAAGTCCTGTGGATTTTTGTCTGCACCATCGACTCTGTCATGATGAAGTGAGGATCCCAAATCTTCTCAAATTGTCAATAGAGTGGGTGTTCAATACAGAAATAAGATCTAGGGCCCTGGCCATTTAACTCAGTTGGTTAGAGCGTCATCCAGAAACACGAAAGTTGCGTGTTTGATCCTTGAGCAGGGCACATATAGGAAGCAACCAATAAGTTCATAACTATGTGGAACAACAAAAGAATGCTTCTTCCCCTCACCCCATCTGAAATCAATCAATACACATTTTTTTTTAAAAGAAGTAAGATCTTATACAAACAAGGTGAGACCTAGAGGAGAAGAAGAAAGTCCAAGCATCAGAGGACCTAACTCTGTGGCCATTGCTGGAAAACCCAAACCTATGGACTACAGACTCTGATCCATCACAAGGGAGCTCCTGGAGCTCACTGTGTGAAGCCAGGACCGCTAAGAAAATTGAAAAGAAAAAGTTGGTGTTTGGTTTGGGTACATACTTGACTGACTGGGCTGTTTAACAGAAATACAAGGTATGAGCTGGTGCCCAAGAAGCCCTGGGCAAGCCAACTCAAGGCACATACAACAAGCAACCAGTGAACAACAAAAGTGAAGCAACTATGAGTCAATACTTCTCATTTCCCCTCATCCTCCCCACTCTCTGTAAAATAAAAAATAAAAAAGCACACTTTTAGCCTAGATCAGCCACGTAACTTCTGCTTCTGCCCTTCAGTTTCACTTAGTAACACTATATCACAGAGGTGATGGGTAGTGACAGGTTAATGTCCAATCAAAGCTCCAGAAAATAATCACTGTCCAGTCAGGGATCTGGGTCCTGAATCTGTCTAATCAGGGAAGAGGGCAATCGGTCACAATTTGCGGGAGGCTTCACTCTGACCCATAGCTGCGCTACGGCCCCGTTTTTCTCGCTCCACTATCACGTCATGGTCGGTCTCACCTGCCCGGGTCAGGAGCCGCGGGGCGTGGTTATTTTCAGCAGTACGGAGATGGTGAGTGCGCGGAGCTGCGGGAGGCTGAGAGGGTAATTGGACCTTGCTGGAGCCAGCACTGGTCTCCCATTGTCCCCACTAACCAGGCCGAGTCTCCGCCCTCAGCCGCGACGTGGTCCTTGCCTCCTGTCGGATCCCTACGTGAGGGTCTTCTGGGTCCCGACATCAGTGTCCACCCTCACCAGTGGGGTGTGGTGCTACAGCGCTCTGGAAATGCCTCCTGAGACGTCCTCCTACTACTTAGGAACATTCGTCCTCCTACTACTATTTTTGGAAAAATGCAGAAACTTTCACGCATTAAAGGGAGGTAAAGGGATGGATTTAAGGATTAAAATAATAATAGTGACTTCCATACGAGCTGCAGAGTTGGTGATGCTGTGATCCTGTACTGTTTTCTGTTAAAACCTAATAGTTGGAATTATGATTTGTAAAGACTAGATGTGTTCAAACTGTAGATCAATCATAAATTGATTTACAGTTTATCATGAGTTTAATAGTGAAATGATATATTTTCTGAAAGAAAGAAACAGTTTCCAGCTACTTAAAACCATAAAAGTGCTCTAGAATTCCTCCCTTACTGTATCCTGTATACCACAGGTGATTCTTTCACGGACCCCTGCGGGTCAGGGACCCCAAATAATGTTCGTTTTGCCTGGTGTCATTCACATCAATAGGATGAGACAGTATTTGGCAAAGTCAGAAACTTTATTGCTTGGCATAGGAATGAAGGATATTTGAATACCAATGTCATGAGCAAGGGAAAAGGAGCCACTCCCACATATTTATGTCTATCCACAATGTCAGTTTTATTAGGAGAGACCTCCCCAATAAGCCAGTAAAATTACACACAGGTTACACACAGAGATGGAGAACTTACCTGACAGAAGCAAGCAGAACAGGTTTCCCTTACAAAGTCCCAGTCACTGGCAGTGTCAGTGGTGGAGAGCCAGGTGTCCATCTCAAGCCAGGCAGCTACAGTGGCAACATGCCTCAGGTGGAAGGGAAGTCCTGGTGGGCTACAAGCATAATCCATGGTACAGCCAAACGCAAGTGTGGAATGGTCAGACCTCTGAGTTCTTATGGCCCACAGTGGGCAGTGGTCCCACTTATGTTAGTGTCTAGATGGAATCCTTACCCTAGTGTCCAGACTTGTGGTTTTGGGTGTTCTGAGCCCTTCCGAAGGCTGTTTCTATTATACCCATTACTTCAGTCTTGGGCATACTGCCACTTACATACTGTCATGGCTGACAGTGACTCCATATTGGATTGTCAAAAGGTGTCCAAAAAGTCCTCTCTGCTCTTGTTCTATATGACCTAGTAATTCTTTCTCCCTGGTTCTTGGGAATTTGGAAAGTATTAAAGGATCTAAGGGGAAGGTAGGTGTGTTCAGGGGTGAGGATTCCTGAGGAAGGGTGGAGAGTTCTCAGATTTCTAAGGGAGCATGAAGCTTTCAAACATGCTTAGAACATGCTAGTCATTCATTACATGTCTCATTTTAATGTTTAATCTCCATATCTGGGCATGATTTTCAATATGCTGATGAAGAAAAGTGCCTCAAAAGGTAGCTTGAGAAGGAGTTTCAGGTGCAATCTTGGATTTTTTCTAGTGCTAACTTGTTTTTTAATGGTGTTCCTTATCTGATTCTTGTAGTAGGCTTCACCTTTTGTAGAGTTTAACCTCTTTTGTCAGTTGATATGCTAGAATACAAGAAAGTCAGTAGAAGTTTAAATGTTTATTTTATTGATTTTATTTTTTATTTTTAGTCAGAGAGAGAGAGACAGGTGGGCAAGACAGACAGGAAGGGAGAGAGATGAGAAGATCAACTCATAGTTGTGGCACCCTATTTGTTCATTGATTGCTTTCTCATATGTGCCTTGACGGCAGGGGGTGTGTGGGGGGAGGCTCCAGCTGAGCCAGTGACCCTTATTTTATTGGTTTGAGAGAGAGGCAGGAACATGGATCTGTTCCTGTACGTGCCCTCACCGGGGATCAGACTGGCAACCTCTGTGCTGTGGAACGAGACTCTAGCCAACAGAGCTCTCCAGCCAGGACAAGAAAGTCAGTAGAAGTTTACAGATTAAATAAAGATGTAAGGGAGTGAAATGCTTCTTCTCTCTGGTGGCCTTCATGCTAATAGCTCCTGCTATAGATATCTAATTATCTGCTTGAGGCTTAAGCAGCCCCTGTGTCAGTGGGGGAATATGCACAAAGTAATGACTCCAGAACCCACCTTAATCAGTGGGGGTCAACTAGGAATAAAGGTGTTTTAGAAATTTATCAGTTTTCCTTGGACCAGTTGTCAGCTCCTTGGCTGTCTCCTGTCCCCGCTCACCTCTTCACCTCACCCATTCTCCCTTCTCTTAATGTACAAAATACCTGAAATTTTGAGCTTCCTTAAACTAAAAGACAATTAGATCTCCAATCTTTTTGAGCTAGGCCTTCTTTATCAATAAACCTTTCCTTGGACTGGTAGCTCAGTTGGTTAGTGTCATCCCAATATGCTAAGTTTGCGGGGTTTTGATCCCCCATCAAGGCACATACAAGAATCAGCCACTGAATGCATAAAAAAGTGGAACAAGCCCTGGCCAGTTTGTTCAGTGGTAGAGCATTGGCCTGGGGTGTGTATGTCCCAGGTTCGATTCCCAGCCAGGGCACACAGGAGAAGCACCCATCTGCTTCTCTACCCCTCCCCCTCTCCTTTCTCTCTGTCTCTCTCTTCCCCTCCTTCAGCCAAGTCTCTATTGGAGCAAAGTTGGCCCGGGTGCTGAGGATGGCTCTGTGGCCTCTGCCTCTGGTTGCAGCAGAGCAATGCCCCAGATGGGCAGAGCATCGCCCCCTAGTGGGCATGCCAGGTGGATCTGAGTTGGGCGCATGCGGGAGTCTGTCTTCCTGCCTCCCTGCTTCTCACTTCAGAAATATACAAAACATAAACAAACAAACAAGTCAATGAATCAATGTGTCTTTCCTCCTCCTTCCTCTCTAAAAAAATAAATAAATGAACCAGATATAATTCACACTTCATAATGCTCATACTTTTAAGTATAAAACTGGCTTCTTGTAAATTTACAGAGTTATATAGACATCACTACCATCTTAACAGAGTAATATAGTCTTTTTCATTTCAAAATTCTCTAGGGACTAACTTTAAATCTGATGTGACCTAATTTCCCTGCAGTTTAAATTTATTTGCACATGCGAAAATACAAATATCTCACAACCATGGCTGTGCTCAGAGGAGTCCTGTGTGCATACTGGAGTGACTGGGTCTCATTTCCCTCACAGGGACAAGGGACCTGCCCTCCCACCCTTGCTGACTTCAAGCAGGAGTGGGATGGAGAGTGGATCTCCTGATGCCAACGATCACACATTAAAACTGAGTGTCAGGGCCTGGCGTGTGGAAGTCCTGGGTTCGATTCCCAGCCAGGGCACACAGGAGAAGCGCCCATCTGCTTCTCCACCCCTCCCCCTCTCCTTCCTCTCTGTCTCTCTCTTCCCCTCCCACAGCCGAGGCTCTATTGGAGCAAAGATGGCCCGGGCGCTGGGGATGGCTCCATGGCCTCTGCCTCAGGTGCTAGAGTGGCTCTGGTTGCAACAGAGCAACACCCCAGATGGGCAGAGCATCGCCCCCTGGTGGGCGTGCTGGGTGGATCCCAGTCTGGCGCATGCAGGAGTCTGTCTGACTGCCTCCCCGTTTCCAGCTTCAGAAAAATACAAACCACCCCCCCCAAAAAAAAAACTGAGTGTCAGTGGCCCTAGCTGGTTAGCTCAGTTGGTTAAGAATGTCATCCCAAAACAAGGTTGGGGGTTTGATCCCTGGTCAGGGCACACATGGGAAGCAACCAAAAACTGCATGACTGAGTGAAACAATAAATACTACCCTTCCTCCTCCCCTTTCTTTCCCTTCCTCCTCCCCTTTCTTTCCCTTCCTCTCTCGTCTCTCTAAAAAGTAATAAAAATTAAGCGTTGGCCAGACAGCTCGGTTGGTGGGAGCATCATCCCAGACTGCGGTTGCTGGTTCGATTCCCCAGTAAGGACACATACAGGAGCAGCTCAATGTTCCTGTCTCTCTCTCTTTCTCCCTGTCTCTCTCAAAAACAAAAAACAAAACAAAAAACTGAGTGTCAGTGTTCTTTAAAAAAAAGAGCACACACCCACAGGCACCTTGCCATTAGGCCAACATCTAACTCAGAGGGTCACCAGAGCTGCCTGTCCCTTCCTGTCATGTCTGTGGAGTAGAAGTACTCAGCGAGGGAACTGAGTTAGTACTTCTCGGTCCAAGAGTAAGACAAGAACAGATGACCGAGCTGTAAACAGACACCAGTACACCAGGCAAAGAGTGGGTTTCAAGCCAGCAACCTTTGGGTTCAAGCCAATGACCTTGGGAACTTGTGGATGATCCCACACTGAAGCCGGAGGAGCCTATGCTGAAAATGGTAACCTCTAGGTCTCTAACCTGTGACCTTAGTGTCTACTTCTCGCTGACCACTTAGGGCGCCTCCTGGAAGATGGAAAGCACATGAGGCTATAAGAGCCAGTTACAAGAGGTGGTGTGTGGCAGAGACACTGTTCTATGAGGTGACCACTGTCTGACCTGAGAGCTAGACCAGGATCAGAATGGACAATGCTTATAGTAACCTCCTGTCGTTGTTTATTCTGACATCAATCAGCACCCCTCAACTGCCTCCTGCTACATGCTAGTTCCTGAAACAGGCCATTGTCCTCCCTGGTCAACATGGGTCCCTTTTTACCCTGTAGAATTCTCTGGACTTGCCAAGCTGGGCAGAGAATACCACTTCCTTATGCAGTTTCCTGAGAGGCCCTGCCTAGGTAAGTTTCTCAGTCTTGGGCTTTTCCTGGGTCTGCGTGTACTAGCAAATAAGGTAAACTAACTTATAAATTAATTAAGCATTAAAATCTTTTATGTTGGCAGCATAATTATAAAATTATAGAACCATAATACAATTATGTTCACATGGGAATGAACCACTGTCACTTAAAGTGGAAATTGTTACCTTAAAACTTTATGGACTTGGCCCTGGCCAGGTAGCTCAGTCGGTTAGAGTGTTGTTCCAAAACACCAAGGTTGCATGTTCAATTACAGGTCAGGTCACATACAGGAAGCCACCAGTGAATGCACAATTAAGTGGAACAACAAATGAATGCTTCTCTTTCTCTAAAAAATAATTAATTAAAAAAATGTAAAAAATACTTCACAGCCTTTCACATTAAAAAATCATCTACAGGCCCTGGCCGGTTGGCTCAGTGGTAGAGCGTCGGCCTGGCGTGCGGGGGACCCGGGTTCGATTCCCAACCAGGGCACATAGGAGAAGCGCTCATTTGCTTCTCCACCCCCACCCCCTCCTTCCTCTCTGTCTCTCTCTTCCCCTCCCGCAGCCAAGGGTCCATTGGAGCAAAGATGGCCCGGGCGCTGGGGATGGCTCCTTGGCCTCTGCCCCAGGCACTAGAGTGGCTCTGGTCACGGCAGACCGACGCCCCGGAGGGGCAGAGCATCGCCCCCTGGTGGGCAGAGCTTCACCCGTGGTGGGCGTGCGGGTGGATCCCGGTCGGGCGCATGCGGGAGTCTGTCTGACTGACTCTCCCTGTTTCCAGCTTCAGAAAAATACAAAAAAAAAAAATCATCTACAGCCTGACCATACAGTGGTACAGTGGATAGAGCATCAGACTGGGATGTGGAGGACCCAGGTTCAAAACCCCAAGGTTGCCGGCTTGAGCACAGGCTCATCCATTTGAGCAGGAGCTCACCAGCTGAGCACAGGGTTGCTGGCTTGAGCGTGGGATCATAGACATGACTTCATGGTCGCTGGCTTGAAGCCTAAGATTACTGGTTTGAGCCCAAGGTCGCTGGCTTGAGCAAGGGGTCACTCACTCTTCTGTAGCCCCCCAGTCAAGGCACATATGAGAAAGCAATCAATGAACAACTAAGGAGACTAAGGAGCTGCAACGAAGAATTGATGCTTCTCATCTCTCTCCCTTCCTTCCTGTTGGTCCCTATCTGTCCCTCTCTCTGTCTCTCTCTATCACACACACACACACACACATGGAGAGAGAGAGAGAGAGAGAGACCTCTGTTTCATCAGGAGCTTCTTCCTAGTTGTTCCAGGACTAGAAAGAGACTCTGCTGAGAATCCTCACTGTCACCAGAGGGCTGTCCTGGACAAGATTGAAGGAAACACAAGGTTACATCCTCATGAACTTGAATTTGGTAGTGAGTTCTTAAATATGACACCAAAGTAAAAGCAGCACAAGAAATCATATCTAGATTGGACTTTATCAAAATTTAAACCTTTTGTGTATCAAAGCACACTATTAAGAGAGTGAAAAGACACTCCACAGAATGGGAGAACTATATTTGTAAGTCATATACTATACTATGTGATAGGGTTTTATCATCCAGAATACATAAAGAACCCCACAATCTCAATAACAAAATTACCAACAACTCAATTTAAAAATGGGCAAGGGACTTGAATAAACATTTCTCCAAAGATGAGATACAAATGGCCAATGAACATGAAAAGATCTCAGTATCACTAATTCCAGAGCAATGCAAATCAAAACCACAAGGAGACACTACTTCACATGCACTAGAATGGCTAGAATAAAAAAATCAGAAAACAGCCTGACGCAGTAGATAGAGCATCGGACTGGGATTCCGAGAACTAGACCCCGAGGTCACTGGCTTGAGCGCGGGCTCATCTGGTTTGAGCAAAAGCTCACCAGCTTGGACCCAAGGTTGCTGGCTCGAGCAGGGGGTTACTCAGTCTACTGAAGGCCTGCAGTCAAAGCATATATGGGAGGGCAATCAATGAACAACTAAGGTGTCGCAACGCGCAACGGAAAACTAATGATTGATGCTTCTCATCTCTCCGTTCCTGTCTGTCTGTCCCTGTCTAGCCCTCTCTCTGATTCTCTCTCTGTCTCTGTAAAAAAAAAAAAAAAGAAAGAAAGAAAGTTAATGATAACTGTTAACCCCCATTAAAAAAAAAATCAGAAAACAGTTGTTACTGAGGATGTGCAAAAACTGGAACCTTGTCTATTGCTGGTTGAAATGTAAAATGGTGCTGCTGTTGTGGAAACAACTTGGTGGCTCTTCAAAAAGTTACACAGTGGCCCTGGCCGGTTGGCTCAGCGGTAGAGCGTCGGCCTGGTGTGCGGGGGACCCGGGTTCGATTCCCGGCCAGGGCACACAGGAGAAGCGCCTATTTGCTTCTCCACCCCCCCCCTTCCTCTCTGTCTCTCTCTTCCCCTCCCGCAGCCAAGGCTCCATTGGAGCAAAGATGGCCCGGGCGCTGGGGATGGCTCCTTGGCCTCTGCCCCAGGCGCTAGAGTGGCTCTGGTCACGGCAGAGCATTGCCCCCTGGTGGGCAGAGTGTCGCCCCTGGTGGGCATGCCGGGTGGATCCCGGTCGGGCGCATGCGGGAGTCTGTCTGACTGTCTCTCCCCGTTTCCAGCTTCGGAAAAATACAAACAAAAAAAAGTTACAGAGAGCCTGACCTGTCGTGGCGCAGTGGATAAAGCGTCAACCTGGAAACACTGAGGTTGCCGGTTCAAAACCCTGGGCTTGCCTGGTGTCAAGGCACATATGGGAGTTGATGCTTCTTGCTCCTCCCCCTTCTCTCTCTCTCTCTCTCTCTCTTTCTCTCTCTCTCTCTCCCCCCCTCTATAATGAATAAATATAAAAAAAAAAGTTACACAGAGAAACACTCTATGACCCAACTGTTCCACTTCTACCTACATTGAAAGAGATATTCAAATATGAGTACTGGAATGTTCATTGCAGCACTATTCAAAATTGCCAAAAACTGGGCATGTCCCAAATGTACATCAATTGCTGAATAGATAAAATGTAGCACAGACATAGTGTCGAATATTAATCATTCATGAAAAGGAAGCACTGACATGCTGCAACAGAAATCAACCTTGAAAATATGCTGAGTAAAAGCAACTAACACAAAAGACCATCTAGTATATGATCCCATTTACATAAAATATTCAGAGTAGGCAAATCCATAGAAACAAATTATTTTAGTAGTGGCCAGGGAGTAGGGTTATGATTTTTAAGGCATTAAAATTTGGTTTTAATGGAAATATAATTCACAACATTCACACTTTTGAGCATAAAACTCAGTGGTGTTTGTACATTCACAAGGCTGTGCAACATCACTATAAAATCTGCATAAGGAAATACAGCCTTTCACATTTCAGAATTCTCTGGGGACTGACTGAAAACCTGATCAGACATAAACTGCCTTGCAGCAAAATGCACACCTGAAAAATCTAACATCTCATACCTGTGTCTGTGCTGAGGGGAGTCCAGCGCCTAGACTCGGGCCACCAGGTTGCCCTTTACACTGGGCAAAGGACAGTGGCGTTGGGTTGTCTACCTTAAACCCCAATTTGGAGGCATAGATGGAGGGCGGGGGCACCTAGTGTCAAAAGTCACCTAGTAGGCCTGACCTGTGGTGGCGCAGTGGATAAAGCGTCGACCTGGAAATGCTGAGGTCACCGGTTCGAAACCCTGGGCTTGCCTGGTCAAGGCACATATGGGAGTTGATGCTTCCAGCTCCTCCCCCCTTCTCTCTCTCTGTCTCTCCTCTCTCTCTCTCTCTCTCTCTCCCTCTCCTCTCTAAAATGAATTAAAAAAAAAAAAGTCACCTAGTGTCTGGGCGCATTCTTCTATGCGCCCAGACCTGGGATGGAACCTTCAATCTTGGTGTACTGTATTGGCAAGATGCTCCAACCAACTGAGCTACCCAGCCAGGATAGTGATAGCGCTTCTTTCTTTAAAAGTACAGAACCCATGTGAACTTGCCCCTGGACAGACCCCTGACCGCGCAGGTCACCAGGACATCTGTCCAGCCCTGTCCTGCCCCAGCTCCATGCAGGGGATGTTCCATGGAAAGCGCTCAGGCGGGGCCTCCTGACTTGTGGGCGGAGGCCGGGTTCACTGTGGATAGCGCATTCGGTTCAGAACCAACGTTAGGGAATGTAGGTCCAGGTCAGGAAAGGAAGCTAGGCAGGGAAGGGGTGAGGCCCAGAATTGGAATATCCGCCCGTCTCAGTCATGTAACATCGGCCACTCACTTCAGAGTGAAAGTGTCCTATCAGGGATTATAAAGAAGGGTCGGAAGACCCGTAGGCTCCCACTGCTTGTTTGACGTCCTCGGCGTGACGTCACACTCTCAGGTAACTTCTGCGCTAGACTCCTGGGTACCTGTCCTTATCGCTCTCACCTGCCCGGCCTACAGAGCCGCTTGCTGGCGGATGCTCTGCAGAGTTCTGAGCCCGGCGAGATGGTGAGTGCTTTGGTCACGGCCTTAATCCGGGAGGCGTTGGTTCCTACGACCGGCTCCGAATGGAAGCGGCGTAGTTCAGTCTTCCGGTGCCGTACCGGAGATCCCGGCCGAAATCTCCGCCCTCGGTCGCGTGTGGGTTTCGGCGTCCAATCCCGTCCTCCCGTAGGGGTCCCGGAGTCAGATCCGAGTCTGCGTCTGGTTGTGGGGTGGACCGAGAGCGAACGGTCGCCTTCGCCAGCAGTCACGGGCTGGGCGTCGGGGATGATAGAGAGCCTGGTGCAGTAGGGACAAGTCTGAGTTCTCAGGTGTGCCCGCGCCTCAAATCAGACAGAAAAGGGAGTTTCTTTATAATAGAAGAAGGGTAAAGCAGGAAGGGCCTCCCTGTGGTCAGCGATTGCTCGGCCCAGGTCAGCAGGGCCTTGTCTGCATCTCACTGCTTGTACAGACGGGGTTGGGGCAATGTCTGGGTCTGTTGGGAGAGCAGACGCCTGAATAAAGCTTGGATATAGATGGGAAAATGTGAACACTTGGCCAAACCTGTGGAAAATGAAAAATCCAAGCTTTATAAAGAGAGACTTACATTCGAAAGAATTATCGCAACGGATGGAGGAGGACTGTGCACTCTAGGTGGGACTGTGCAGTTGGGAGAACCTCTGACCATGCGATCTGGGAGTGTCTCAACAATTGGCATGTTTTGTGATTTTTTTTTTTTTCAGAACTAAATTAAAATGTATTCATATTCCACTCACGTTTCCATGACAAACAGAAAAAAAATTCACGAGCCAAAAAAGAAAAAAAAAACCCAACAGGGAGAAGTTTTTAAAACTATTATAAATATGGATCTCAGCATTAACAGCTGGACAGAGGAAGGAACTAAAACGCTTTAGTTAAAAAAATCACGAGTGGGTAACAAAGTGTGTAGAAACTGAAAATTAAACTATTTAAAACCTAGAATTACTTACTGTTCAGAAACTACGCAGATGGATCATGAGTGGTGGTGAACAGCAGAAAAGGATTATGGATGAACCTGTGTTCTAACTGCTCCTGTGACAATGCTGGCAGCAGATCTAGTGATGGTAACCTAGTAGATCCTTTGACTGGGTTTGCAATTTTGATCTGAGCCCCAGGCATCTGACAGATCTCATTGATTTTGGGGCCTTGATGCTCAATTTTGCAGCCAGTCAGATCATTTGGAATGGTGAGTTCATGAGAAATAGTCGGAGAAGATGCATTCAAACCACTGAATCTGGTGTTGCCATGTGTCATGGGAAAATGAGACTGTTGCCTTGCCAACTGGGGCAGCTTTGCCGAACCTGGCTGTGGAATGGCATATTGTCCTTGAATGGTATAGCCCCTAGAGGTAGTCCTTCTAGGTCAAGGTTGAGGTACATGGGTGGGGTGGGGTGGGGAAAGCTCACACTGTCGCTGCCTGTGCTGTACCAGTCCTGACCTAGGCAAAGATGACCAGAGAACTGGATGACTTGGGCTGGTTTGGGATGATCGTGCCCTTTGGAGCAAGGGGACTCCAACATGACCACGCAGATCTATTCCACATGCTCAGTGATGGGTTGAGGAACACCAGCAACAGTGATGGTTCACTTAGTTGGACTTGAGCCCCTGTGCTCTCTCGAATTTCTTTGATCTTGCAACCACCTTTCCCAATGAGAGAGCCACACTGACTAGCAGGGACTACCAACCTCAGGGTGACAGGAGTGGGGGTAGCTGTGCTATTGGTCATAGAGCTGCTGATGTCTTCTTCCATTTAGTCAATGATCATAGAAAAGGCTTTAAAGATGGCATTAGTGGGTCAGCCAAAGTGATTCTTCTCTCAGGACAGTTCCCTTCTGAGGTGTTGATGCATGTGCACCACTTTCCTTGCACACCTTCTTAACTGATTCTCCTTTCTTTCCGATGATGCTGCCCACTTCCTTTCCATGCATAAGTAGCCAGATAGTGAAGATAGTGAGAGTGACCTTTAATCCACCTTCGGTCACACCAGGGTTCACGTTGAGCAGTGTTCTGGAGAGCTGGACTTCTGAGTGGTTAAGTCTTTGGTCACAGGTGTAGGAGGGTGAAACCCGAAAATGAAGTGGGGCTGGAGGAGGAGAATGAGGAAGAGGGAAAGAGATCCCGGCAGCAGGAGAGGGCACAGGCTACCCCTGCTCTGGCTACTGCCTCTGCTGGTCTGGTTTGTTTTGCTTTATCATTATTAGTAGTATTGATTGATTGAATTTTTTTAGAGAGACAGAGGAAGGGAGAGAGAGAGAAAGAAGCATTCATTTGTTGTTCCACTTAGTTATGCATTCATTGATTGCTTCCTGTAGGTGGGCTGACCAGGATGGAATCCACAATCTTGGTGTTTGGGGAGGACACTCTAACTGAGCTAACCAGCCAGGACTTAAGTTTTGCTTTTATAGAGAGGAGTCAACAACACACACTTACACAGATCCCTTTTGTTTCCATGTGCTCATTTTCTCCATGTGATTGCTACCACTCAATTTATTTATTTATTCTTGTGACAGAGAGAGGAAGAGAGAGAAGTACAGATAGGGACAGACAAACAGACAGGAAGGGAGGAAGATGAGAAGCATCAATTATTCCTTGCGGCTCCTTAGTTGTCCATTGATTGCTTTCTCATATGTGCCTTGACCGGGGGACTACAGCAGAGAGAGTGACCCCTTGCTCAAGCCAGCGACCTTAGACTTCAAGTCAGTGACCTTTGGGCTCAAGCCAGCGACCATAGGCATAGTCTGTTATCCCATGCTCAAGCCAGCAACCTGGCGCTCAAGCTGGTGAGCCTGAGTTTAAGCCGGATGTACCCACACTCAAGCCAGTGACCTCACGGAGCAACCTGGGTCCTCCGTGTCCCTGTCCAACGCTCTATCCACTGTACCACCTCCTGGTCAGGCTCTAACTTAATTTTTGTCCATGTAATGTGTGACCCAGAATTTTATAGTGACGTATGATTTTTACTGGTCACCACTGAAGCAGGTCATGTGGTGTTTCATCTTCCGGGAATCAGTTTTCAGTCTTTTGGTCGCCTTTAATTCATTTTTGTTTATTGATGCCTGATGTTTTCTTAGCTACTCTGGGCAGGAATCCCCTTTTCATTTGCAGATACTTACTGTACTCATTTTCTCAAGTGTGGTTTACCTTTTTTTTTTTTTTACAGAGACAGAGAGTCAGAGAGAGGGATAGATAGGGACAGACAGACAGGAACAAAGAGAGATGAGAAGCTTCAATCATTAGTTCATTGATTGCTTTCTGGTATGTGCGTCGATCAGGGGGCTACGGCAGACCGAGTAACCCCTTGCTCTAGCCAGAGACCTTGGGTTCAAGCTGCTGAGCTTTGGTCAAACCAAATGAGCCTGCACTCAAGCTGGTGACCTCGAGGTCTCGAACCTGGGTCCTCCGCATCCCAGTTCAACACCCTATCCACTGCGCCACCGCCTAGTCAGGCTCAAGTGTGGTTTATCTTTTCACTCTCTATTCTGTGCTGGTGAATGAATTCTTAGTGTTACTAGAATTGGTTCTTTTTGTGCTTTTATATTCCCAAGTTCTATTGTTTTTAAATAAAGTTGCCGTTAATTTAAGAATATGTTTTTGGCTTGTCAAACCTATTTTTCAACAGCATTAACTGAGATATAATTTAAATACCATAAAGTTTACCTGTTTAACATACCGGTAACTATACTGTATTTCGTTCATTTACAGAAGTTTAGCCACTATCCCTATATTCTCATTTGAAACATTTTCATCACCCTAAAAAGAAACCTGTGTCTGCTGGCAGTGACTCTGCATCAGTCAACCACGTCTTCATTTATTTCCTGTCTCTATAGGTTGGCTTCTGTACATTTTATGTAAATGATATAACACTATTTGTGGTCTTTGTGAATCCTGGTAATAATGTATTTACAGCTTATTGATTTTATGACATGAATAAGGACTTCATTCCTCATTGCCAAATATATTCCATTGTACGAATATTCCCACATTTTGCTTCTCCAAGTTACTTTGTGGACTTTTGAAGTCCAAGTCACTTGATTCCACTTTTTAGCTGTTGTGAATCATGCTGCTGGGAATGTCTGTGTATGAGTTGTTGTGTTGATGTGTTCACTTGTCCTGTGCATGGAGACACCTAAAGGTGAAATTGCTGTATTATGTGAATACCATGTTCATCATTTTAAGGACTCACCAGGCTGTCTTCCAAAGTGTCTTTAACACATTACTTAGCATAAACCAGAGTGTGAGGGTTCTGACTTATTCACTTTCTTTTTTTTTTTTTTTGCATTTTCCTGAAGCTGGAAACGGGGAGAGACAGTCAGACAGACTCCCGCATGCGCCCAACCGGGATCCACCTGGCACGCCCACCAGGGGGGCGATGCTCTGCCCATCCTGGGCATCGCCATGTTGCGACCAGAGCCACTCTAGCGCCTGAGGCAGAGGCCACAGAGCCATCCCCAGCGCCCGGGCCATTTTTGCTCCAATGGAGCCTTGGCTGCGGGAGGGGAAGAGAGAGAGAGGAAGGCGCGGCGGAGGGGTGGAGAAGCAAATGGGCGCTTCTCCTGTGTGCCCTGGCTGGGAATCGAACCCGGGTCCTCCGCACGCTAGGCCGACCCTCTACCGCTGAGCCAACCGGCCAGGGCTCCAACTTATTCACTTTCTTGACAGCACCTGCCTGTCTCTCTGTCTTATCACTGTCTTAGGAGGTGAGCAGCTATCTGCTTTAATTCTGATTTGTATTTTCTTGATGACTAATGTCTAGCATCTTTCATGTGCTGATTGGCCATTTAGCTCTTTAGAAAGATGTCTACTCACATTCTTTGTCCATTATTTAATTGTATTATTTGTCTTTACATTGTTATTTTTTATTGTTCTCTTATGAGTTTTTGTAAATATATTTAGAATAGAAGGCTGTATCAGGTATGTGGTTAGCAAAGCCTAGTTGTAATTCCAGCTAGGTAGCATTGTTTTTGTTATAATTAATGTTTGGGGGGTTTTTTTCTTGAAATTTTTAGAATATATTTTACCCTCAACAATTGCTGATTCTGCCTGACCTGTGGTGGCGCAGTGATAAAGCGTCGACCTGGAACTCTGAATTTGCCAGTTTGAAACCCTGGGCTTGCCTGGTCAAGGCACATATGGAAATTGATTGTTCCTGCTCCTCTCCCACCTCCTCTCTCTCTTTCTTGTTGTGGAAACCATAGAAGCTATAGCAATTAATGCCTTCTGATATTATGTTGTTACTAAGCTATCTTGCAGGTGCACTCCATGTATCTTTAAGTAAAAGTTACACTTGATGTTATGCCAAATTTCTCAGTAAATAAGCTTTTTGAAGTCTTGTGAATAAAAATAGGACACAGCGAGAACTGGGGGCCATTTGCCTGAGCAAGTGGTGGTCCTTTGCTAGTCCTTGATGATTTCGTCTGCTGATCTCTCTCTCTGCGCCCCCGACTCACAACAACATTTGGTGCCTACCGTGGGGCCTTAAGAAGAGATTGAAAACAGATGGAACCCTGAAAGGGTAAGTTGGACACGCTGTGTACACGAAACTTTCCGGTAACTAGCAAAGTCATGGGAAATTCCCATTCATTAGGGGACAATTATGTACAAGTTTTAAAATCCCTCTCAACAGGATCAGGGATTCAGATAAAAGACAAGGTTTTGTTACGTCTTTTAAATGCTATTCAGAAACACTGTTATTGGTATACTCCTGAACATTGTAATCGATTGAATTTGAATGTTTGGCAACAAGTAGGAAAATCTTTAGGCTGTGTTCATCAGCACGGAGATCCACTTGATGCTGAAATGTGGGCTGCTTATAATCTTATTGCTACAGCCCTTGGCCCTTTGCAATCAGATGGAGATTCTGTCAAAGACTTGAGTGAGGTTATTTTTAATGAGCCTGAAGAATTTGATTCAGCACAGAATGAACAGAATAATGACTTGGACAATACTGTCTCTGCTTCTGAAGTTACTGATAATGTTAATGAAATTCAGCCGTCCACAAGCTTTCATCCCTCTTTCTTAAAAAATGAGGGAGCCCCGCCTGACCTGTGGTGGCGCAGTGGGATAAAGCATCGACCTGGAAGTGCTGAGATCGACAGTTCAAAACCCTGGGCTTGCCTGGTCAAGGCACATATGGGAGTTGATGCTTCCAGCTCCTCCCCCCATTCTCTATCTCTGTCTCTCCTCTTTCTCTCTCAGTCTCTCCCTCTCCTCTCTAAAATGAATAAATTTAAAAAAAATTAAAAAAAAAAATGAGGGAGCCCCTATGGATGATGTTGCCTGTCTAAAACATTTATTAAGTAAACTACAATTTACACTGGAACAACAGGAGAATGGAAATCAGTATACTGCTTATCCTGTTCAAAAGCAAGATATATGTGAGCCTACGGCTCCTCCAATTCAAGGTCAAAAATGAATTGGTACTGGCAGGGGAAGGATTTTTCAATTCCCTGAAATCTCTGAAATGCAAGAGGTGCTTATGCGTCATGATGATTTAGAATCTAATACTAGTAATTTTTCTGCATCTATTTTTCCAATTATTCGACAGCCTTTTCCTCTTAATACTCCAGATCCTGGGGGAGGGCATAATATCCAATTTGACCAAACTGAATTTACTTTCTTAAAGCTAGTCAAACAATCTGTTGCTGTGTATGAACCTCAGTCCTCATATGTCCAAGGCCTTATCTCTTCCCATTGTAATGATCATTTAATGATTCCTTTAGATTGGGATTTACTTGTTAGTACAGTTTTGGAACCAGGACAATATTTATAATTCAAATCTTGGTGGAGAGAGGAGGCTCTTCAAATATCTTGCATGAACATCAGAAATAATCCCCCGGGAGCTACTTTTGAAATGCTCATCGACGTTGGCACTTATGCCGCTGTGGGACAACAAACTGGTTATACTGATGCTGTTATAGCTCAGATTAGATCGCTTGTCTTAAAGCCTGGATGCAAATCACTAGAGTTGGAGACAAAGAAGAAAAGCTTGCAGCTTTACATAAGTTGATACAAATTCAATTAGAATTAGGATATATAGAAGAATCATGAAGTCCTTAGAATTCTCTAGTCTTTGTAATAATAAAATAAATAAATACTAATTTTCTTTGGTGTTTTAGCTACAATCCTCTGAGCTATCATTTTGTTTCTTTCTTATTCTTTGCCTGGAAACTGAGGCAGGGGACATGTGTTGAATCTGACTATAGAAAATATCCCAGCAGCTGCCAAGAGAATTTTCTTGGGGAAATTTTGTTTAGTCTCATCCATTGTCAGTCCCTCTGTCAGAAAATGCCCTGATTAAAATCAGGCAGGCATCTTTCTAGTCTGACTGTGCTCTGAAATCCCGGGTTTCTCTTTGGTTTGTTTGGTCTGGTTTGTCTGATTCTAATTTCTGTTTAGTTTTTGTTTGATGTTGTCTAAAATGTGATTTTTTAAGACCTGAATTGTGTTTACATACAAAGATTAAAAATGCCAGCTTTTATATTGAAAAAAGTTTCATCCATATATTTTTTGCTTTAAAATGAGAAATTATAAGGAACGCTCATTTAAATTTAAATTAAATAGAATATGGATCCTTAAGACTTGCTAATTTAGTTAATACATTGTAAGGTATATTCAAAGTTTGAAATCAAATAAGAATTAAAGTATTAGGATTAATTAAAGTTATATGTTATACTTGTGTTTCTGTGTTGAAAATTGTCTTGTTTATGTGTAAAATATGCTCAAATTTATAAAACTAAGGAATTAAATAAAATTAAGTCATTTTAAGAATTTATCTCAAGCTGCTTCAGACAGTTGGCTGCTTGTAAGGCCACATCCTGAAAAAGGAGGCACTGAGGAAAGCGGGAATTTAGTTCCTCTGATGCCCTATAATAGACTTAACAATACAAAAAACTTTTAGATATAGAAACTGATGCATCTCTTATTACTAAGCAACATTAGTTTTCTTTTTAGCCCACTTAGGCAGTAGTCACTAAGCTGCATGGCTTAGGAAAGGTCCCTAACAAAGCTCTAAGATTTCTTTTACAATAGGAAAATAACAAGGGTCATTTGGCCTCTGATAAAGAAAAACATTTATCTTATAAATAATTAAAAGAGCAATTTTTTAAATTACAGTCTAAACTTTTGACAAGGAGTTTTTTATACTCACTATGACCAAATTTCTGTCAAAGCTCTTAAAGAGTTAAAAACGGCTTGCTCCCAGTATAGAACTGTCTTTATACGCAGGAACTACTATCCTCCTTCATAGACTCTGAATGTTTTATTTCAAAAAATTTAGAAATGTTAGCTTGGACTGGTCTTTCAAAAGCGAAAGAGTTACAATTTATAACTTAGGAAAATCAAGCTTGCATTCAAGCTAATCAAAATGCTAATGCTAATCCTCTTATTAATATTACACAAGATGAACTTTTTAAACGGACAGTTTGCTAATTTACAACAGCAATATAGACAAAATGTAGGGGTGAGGATTTGCTCTTATCTCCACAGATATGGGACTAGTAGATACCTTCCAGAAAATTGAAGCCTTGGCATAAGTTGGAAATAGAAAAAAGGGAAATTTGACAATTAAATAAACTTACCCAGGAGGCAAAAAGTGTTTTAATTAAGACTAAAACTTCAAAAAAATCATTGACTCTGTTTCTAGCAATGCTAGCTGTTGTGTCTATAACAATAAGCATAACTAACTATTCTTACTAAGTTTATATTACTTAAATAAGCAATGTTGAATAGTCAGACACTGTATCAACATTATGTAAATCAACCTTTAAAAAAATTTGTCAAAAATATCCTCAATCTTTAATAATCTATTATATAAATGACATATTAATAGCTATTAATTATTAAAATAATTATAAAAATAATTATTTTTATAATTATTTTAATTATAAAAATAATGCTGAACTTTCAGTCATCCTTAAAAATGCTTCTGAAACCTTAAATCAGTGTAGTTTGATTGTAGTTGAAGACAAAATTCAAACATCCTGTCCTATTAACACTGTTACTGATTCACATATTGTAGAACATACAATTAAACTTATAGAAACTGTTTATATTTCTTTTTTTTTTTCTTTCTGAAGCTGGAAACAGGGAGAGACAGTCAGACAGACTCCCACATGCGCCCGACCGGGATCCACCCGGCACGCCCACCAGGGGCGAAGCTCTGCCCACCAGGGGGCAATGCTCTGCCCCTTCGGGGCGTCGCTCTGCTGAGACCAGAGCCACTGTAGCGCCTGGGGCAGAGGCCAAGGAGCCATCCCCAGCGCCCGGGCCATCCCTGCTCCAATGGAGCCCCGGCTGCGGGAGGGGAAGAGAGAGACAGAGAGGAAGGAGGGGGGGTGGAGAAGGAAATGGGCGCTTCTCCTATGTGCCCTGGCCGGGAATCGAACCCGGGTCCCCTGCACACCAGGCCAACGCTCTACCACTGAGCCAACCGGCCAGGGCTCTATATTTCAAATAATAGTTCTAGATTGCACAAATTGTTTCAAGAGTTACAACTTTTATTGTAGGAATGAAATTCGCCTGTCTATATAACTCACATTCGTTCTCATACAGCTTGACCAGGACCTATGTCTACTACAAATAATAAAATTAATCAATTACTCATTAAATCAATAGAAATAGCTACTAAATTTCATACAGAGACTCATACAAATAGAAAATATTTTATGCAAAAATTTAAAATAACATGGCAAGAAGCTCGGAATATTGTTAGAAACTGTCCTCAATATAGTATTATAAATGCTCCTCCATTACTGAGAGGAATGAATCCTAGAGGGCAACACAGTAATAACCTGTAGCAAATAGATATTGCTTATATTTCTTCTTTTAAAAAACTATCTTATGTACAGTTTTATTAATATTTATTCTTCCTTTTGATAGGCCACACCTTTGCCTAGAGAAAAGGCTAATTGTGTCATTCAACATCTTATTGAAGCTTTTAATGTTATAGGCATTCCTAAAGCAATTAAAACTGACAATAGTCCTGCCTATACATTTACTAAATTTCAACAATTCTTAGCATTTTAGAATATTAAACATACTATTAGAATTCCATATAATCCACAAGAACAAGCAATTATTGAACGCAGTAATTGCACTCTGAAAAATATGTTACTTAAACAAAAGGGGGGAGAAGAAAGGAAATTATTCCCTAGAATTATGTTACACAAAGCTTTATTTACTTTAAATTTCTTAAATACAGGAGAAGATAATTTGACTGCTGCAGACATTAGATGAGAAGTAACGGTTCTAAGATTAATTAACCTATACATTATAAAAGTGAGTTGAATCAATAGGTACCTAGTGTAGTGCAACATTGGGGAAGAAGGTTTGCTTGTGTCATTGCAAAATCTGGTGAAGTCCTTTGGAGTCCTGCTTGCAGAATTAAACTAACAACAGGAATAAGAACAATAGATTCTTTCTATATCTGCCCATTGTTGAGATGGAAGAAATGAATTTCAAAAGAAGAATCTTAAAGGTGCTGCTGCTTGGTATTGAAAAGGCTAAAATACCAAGTTGGGTTCAACTTAAAAAGCTGATCTTTAATGGTAAAAATATGCTACAAGCTACTAGAAAAAAAAAATGCTACTAACCTGTTTTTAGCAATGATTGCTTTGGTAACAATTCCGGTAAGTAGAGCTGAAAATTTTAGTTAATAGGCATATGTTCCTAATCCTCTATTAAGTAGAGCTATTCATTAGGAAAATAGTGCCTTTCCTATTTTTGTTAATGACTCTAATTGGCTTCTAGGACCTTTTAAAGATTTTATTTATTTATTTATTTTTTACAGAGTCAGAGAGAAGGATAGATAGGGACAGATAGACAGGAACGGAGAGAGATGAGAAGCATCAATCATCAGTTTTTCGTTGTGACACCTTAGTTGTTCATTGATTGCTTTCTCATATGTGCCTTGACCATGGGCTTTCAGCAGACTGAGCCCCTTGCTCGAGCCAGCGACCTTGGGTCTAAGCTGGCGAGCTTTTTGCTCAAGCCAGATGAGCCCGTGCTCAAGCTGGCAACCTCGGGGTCTCGAACCTGGGTCCTTCCACATCCCAGTCCGACGCTCTATTCACTGAGCCACCGCCTGGTCAGGCTTCTAGGACCTTTTAATGATAGAGGTCCCTTAGCACCTTTGAAAGAAGGCATAAAATTAGAAAATCATACAACAGAAATTGAGGAATTACCTATATGTATAGGACAAGAGCCACATTGTTTAAAAATAAAAGCTCGCCTGACCTGTGGTGGCGTAGTGGGATAAAGTGTTGACTTGGAAACACTGAGGTCGCCGGTTCAAAGCCCTGGGCTTGCCTGGTCAAGGCACATATGGGAGTTGATGCTTCCTGCTCCTCCTTTCTGTCTGTCTGTCTCTCTCTCTCTCCTCTCTAAAATGAATAAATAAAAAATATTTTAAAAAATAAAATAAAATAAAAGCTCAAGCTTGGCTCTCTATTGTCAAAGAACAGTAAAGGAGATAAAAAAAAAACGTTTGTTACAAGGATATAGATTTAAAAGTAATACATCTGTACATAAAACGTTATAGATTAAAGCCCTCATAGCTAGCTCTGCCCAATTTAAAGGGCAGGGTGCTGACTTAAGGTGGCATAAGAACAATAGTTTAATTACAGCTAGTGATCAAAGTAATCATACTAGGCCCTGGCCGGTTGGCTCAGCAGTAGAGCGTCGGCCTGGCGTGTGGGGGACCCGGGTTCGATTCCCGGCCAGGGCACATAGGAGAAGCGCCCATTTGCTTCTCCACCCCCACCCCCTCCTTCTTCTCTGTCTCTCTCTTCCCCTCCTGCAGCCAAGGCTCCATTGGAGCAAAGATGGCCCGGGCGCTGGGGATGGCTCCTTGGCCTCTGCCCCAGGCGCTGGAGTGGCTCTGGTCTCGGCAGAGCGACCCCCGGAGGGGCAGAGCATGGTTCCCTGGTGGGCAGAGCGTCGCCCCTGGTGGGCGTGCTGGGTGGATCCCGGTCGGGTGCATGCAGGAGTCTGTCTGACTGTCTCTCCCCGTTTCCAGCTTCAGAAAAAATACAAAAAAAAAAAAAAAAAGAAAGAAAGAAAGAAAAAAAGTAATCATACTATCATATAGCATAGAGGAGGGATGTCACCTCAAGCTCCTCATATAGAATTTGGTTCTATACAATATCATTTGTGGAAAGCAGCCATGACACTTAAACATATGTCAGTGTAGAAAGGAAAAATCTGGAGAAATTATCCTTCTAATTATATTATGTTAATCTTTAAGAAAAATGAAACACATTTTATATCTGCTTGTGTTAGATTGCTTTATATGTTTGTTATAAGTGAAACCAAATAGACAGCTGAAAATTATTTAATAACTTGCAATAAGAGTGCTTTTTATACATGTATTAATTCTTCTATTCCTTTTAATAAAATAGTCAAAGTCTTTACATTTTAAGAACCTGAACAAGAGTCTAGATTCCAGTACAGATGCATCAGATGTGGCAGGGTTCCCCTTCCATGATGCTGTTACAACATCTTATTAAGTCCTTGAAGCGAACCAAGAGACTGGTTGGACTGATCATCGCCATCATTATAGGACTAATAGCTGTAACCACGGCGGCTGCTGTATCTGGAGTTACATTACATCAAAGTATACAGACTGTGGACTTTGTGCAAAAATGGCATGAAGATTCTGAACAACAGTGGACTTCTCAATAACGTATAAATAGTAACATTAATACTAAAATTAATGATTTAGAACAGACTATGATTATGTTAAGAGATCAAATTGTGGCCCTGGCCGGTTGGCTCAGCGGTAGAGCGTCGGCCTAGCGTGCGGAGGACCCGGGTTCGATTCCCGGCCAGGGCACATAGGAGAAGCGCCCATTTGCTTCTCCACCCCTCCGCCGCGCCTTCCTCTCTGTCTCTCTCTTCCCCTCCCGCAGCCAAGGCTCCATTGGAGCAAAGATGGCCCGGGCGCTGGGGATGGCTCCTTGGCCTCTGCCCCAGGCGCTAGAGTGGCTCTGGTCGCAACATGGCGACACCCAGGAGGGTCGCAACATGGCGATGCCCAGGATGGGCAGAGCATCGCCCCCTGGTGGGCAGAGCGTTGCCCCTGGTGGGCGTGCCGGGTGGATCCCGGTCGGGCGCATGCGGGAGTCTGTCTGACTGTCTCTCCCTGTTTCCAGCTTCAGAAAAAAAAATGCAAAAAAAAAAAAAAAAAAAAAAAAAAAAGAGATCAAATTGTTAGCCTGCCAAGACAAATTAAGCTAAAGATGTAATTAGAATGTAACTACTTTTTGTGTTACCCCTATTTCTTAAAATCATACTTATTTCCCTTAGGAAAATGTTAAAAAGCATTTGTTAAATCATGATAATGTAACTAAAGAAATCATTAAATTACAAAGACATATTCATGAAGCTTTTCAAAGAAAATTAGAAATTCTAACATGTCAATCTATATTGAAGGGATTAATGGATAATTTATCACAATTAAATCCTATTGAATATATTAAGGAATTTTGGGGATCCACTGTAGGACTTTTTATAATAACATTCATTCTATGTTTTCTTTTATATGTAGTCTGTTGACAAATCAAAGCAAGAGAAATAAGGGATAAACGACAGAAGGCTGTGTTTTCTGTGGTGCTTCATAACATTCAGCATAAACAAAAAGGGGGAAATGTAGTGGAATAACCCATTGCATGGCCTTGGATGGGAACACAGCCAACAAGAAAATAATGTTTGCTAAGAAAATTGTTTTGTGACTTGAAGGCGGGTCACTGAAACAGGTCTATGTGACTGAAGGCAGTTGCTGGGCTTTTCTCAGTAAAACATTCTCATAAGATTTCTGTACTTTCCAAGGTTATCCCTTGAGATAAGGAGAGGAATGTTGTAGAAACCATAGAAGCAATAGCAATTAATGCTTTCTGATATTATGTTGTTACTAAGCTATCTTGCAGGTGCACTCCATGTATCTTTAAGTAAAAGTTACACTTGATGTTATGCCAATTTCTCAGTAAACAAGCTTTTTGAAGTCTTGAGAATAAAAATAGGACACAGCGAGAACTCGGGGCCATTTGCCTGAGCGAGTAGTGGTCCTTTGCGAGTCCTTGATGATTTCGTCTGCTGATCTCTCTCTCTGCGCCTCCGACTCACAACAACACTTTCTCCTCTCTAAAATGAATAAAATAAAATAAACAATTGCTAATTCTTTTTCTAATTGTTGACTTTATTTCATGTATTCAGTGTCATTCGATATTATTTTAAAGATAGTAATTAAGTTTGTTATTTTTCCTCCTTTTTGAAAAACATTTACTGATTGATTGATTTTAGGGAGAGAGAAACATTGATTTGTTTTTCCATTTATTCATGCATTCATTGGCTGACTCTTGTATGTGCCCTGATTGGGATCAAGCCCACAACCTTGGTGAGTCAGGACAACGCTCTAACCAGCCGAGCTACCCCACCAGGGCCTCTGTTACTTTCTCTTATTAAAAGTGAAAACTGGCTCTCTTACTTTCAGATCCCTCAGTGATTCTTCTTTGAGTGGCCATTTTCCTTAAATTCAGGCATGCCTTTGTTTATCTGAGAGGCTCTGCTGGCCTATCAGAGCCATCAGGAACCTGGGTCTCCTCTTACCCAACAGGTGTGCCAGGCCCTGGGCCCTGGCTGTGTGGTTGACCGCAGTGTCCACCTCGTCCTGGAAGCGGTCGTGTCTCTATCTTTGTCAGATATGAGAGGACTAGATCGGGCTCCCGATGCTGTTGGCATCCAAGGCAAGGGTTCTTAAGATCAGGCAGCACTGGGAATCTCATGATGTGCTGACATTCTGATTACACGTCTTGGAGTTCACAAAAAAATAACTTTTGAACAAGCCCAGTATCCATTTCCATGTTATCTGAATGATAATTTTATTTTTCAGTCTTTAGCTTACTGTAGAATCTGCTCTATCATTAAAAATTATTCTTTTTCACTACGTGTGTATAAAATTTATATTATTTGTTGTTGAACTTTGCTTCAAGGTTCCAAGCCCTTCGATCCCTGAGTGTACTGCATTTAGTTTGTTCGCTTATTGTCATTTCTCCTGAGAATATGAGCTCAGGAGTCCTAGGAATTGAGTGCAGGTCCCTGTCAGCTTGCCCCACTTTCCCGCACACGTTGGTGAAGTGGTGCCTTGTTGAGAGAGAATCTGTGGGATGTTTCAGAACTCAGTGGTCTTTGCGGATGTGCTGTGAACTTCACCTGGGAGGAGTGGGCTTTGCTGGATGCTGCTCAGAGGAAGCTCTACAGAGATGTGACGCTGGAGACCTGCAGTAACCTGGCCTCAGTGAGTAAGGATCATCCCTTCCCTTAGATTTTAGGGAAGACATTTCTTACAATTTTTATTTCTTATTGGTCCAAGGAATAAAAATATATTGAAAAAAGGACAGACACAGTTCAAGCCTTCATGGACCCCACCTAGAATCAAATGGCTTTTCCATAATCAAGTTTTGTGTACTAAATTGACTTTTTATTTCTTTTGAATAGAAGTCTGAGGGTTTTTTAAATTTTATACGTGACCATAGTTTTTCTGGTTCATTGTGAGGCGGTGGGAGCAGCCTTATGGTTTCTGCCCCCCAAGAGTGTGACACTGTGGTTAGTACACATTTGACATGGTGTGTCACGGTCCAGCCACGACGAGTCTATTACGGAGTCTTCGAACGGGAAAAGGTACGGATTTGAAATAAATGGTAGACAGGGACTTAAAGATATATATATACACAGATGGGTTCAGGAGGACGCCACGGCAAACAGTCTCTACTGTTCCTTAGTTGTAATGTCCCTGCTCCCGGAAACACATCCACTTTTATTCATAGAAAAAAATGTGGTCCATCAGCTATTCAATTAAGTTTCCAAGGCAACTCAAAGACAACCCCCACCATACCATACAAATCTACTTTACACTAATAAGAAACTAGCTTCCTGCCTCGTCCAGAGAACATGGGTGAGACAAATGAGAATCAGGTGTAGCTCTTTGTTAACTAGGCAAATGAGGTGGGATTTGGGCCCAGCACCTCTGTCCAGATTGCAAAAATACCCTGTTTATTTATTCAGTCCCCAAAAATGGTGATCTTGCTGCAGTTACACCCATACTTACCCATCCTCAAAAGCCTTGACACTCGCAGTAGCAGCCCATCTCATGGAACGTTTGCTCCCCTCCACCCTCTCTCATGATGAGCTTTCCCCAAGAGCAGGGCAGTGGCCACACAGTATCTGATCTCCCAGCGGCGCTGGGACTGTGAGAAATGCTGCATCTATGGCCTTGGGGTCTGAACATCAGGAGAGGAACAACCTTCAGGAAGAACAAATTCTAGACAAGGGGATGATATTTCTTGGTAACATGACTGTCTGTGTTGGAGAAGGATGACATTCATCCCTCCTCACTCATATGGGAAGACTTTCTGTATCCCCTTGTGTAAGGGGAGCATTTGGGCACATGCTTTTTGCCTATTTCTTTCCTACTTTGCTTCTGTGATCATTATCTCAGATTCAGTCTCCATTTTTTTCGAAGTATTTCTTAGTGAACAGGCTGCCATTTGGACCCCATTTTCCTTAATATTGCCAAAGTCCCAAATAGCCAAAGTCTCAGATTATTTCTTTCCTTACATATCCATTCTTCCTTATAGAATGTTTACACATTTTTGGATCAGTACATGAACATAAATTTACACAAGGTGTTGTGGACCGTAAATGGCAAAAAGCCATTGTTGATTCGAGGCTTAGCAAAAGGCTAAGTTCTCCCCACTCTATCTCCATATTTGGCTTTGATGCTGAGTATTTGCACCCACACTACTTGCTTCCTTGGGTTGCTGGAAGGAATATACATGCCCTTCCTCTGACTTTTTGTTTCAGATGTTGGTAGATTTCACTAATGTATCCTGTTTTTGCCTTGGGAGAGTTCCTGTCTTAGCCTTGGATGTGCAACTTTGTATCAGGGTCCTTGATTTGCATATGGCTATATAATAAAGCAAACTGGGGCTATGGGGCACTCCAATACTGCCAGGCATGTTGAAGAGTCCTCCTGGTCCCATCGTTTTTGTTTTGATAAGTGTGTTTCCTTAATTCTGCATCATTATTAGGAGCCGCGCTGGTCCACAGCAAGTGGCACCTGAACAGATGAGTGAGTACAAGGAAACTAAAACTGAAGGAAGGTGACAAACTCCCCAAAGTGAAGTGCGCACAGAGAGTAAAGAAAGTTTTTGGGGAAAGTGTAGTCGGGCGTAAAAGATTATGGGACAGATAGGGTAAAAAATAAGGGACCTTTATGTAGAAATGTTTCTGTATGAAGACAAATCGTTGTCTGAAGAGTATCAGGGTGAGCTGGAAACAGAGGGATGTGAATACGAGGATACCTTGGAGTCTGAGGATGACAGGGGCCATGAAAAATCCATGGCTATGGCTGCCTTAGCCGCGGGGCCTCCACTGCCCTCAGCTTCTTCCTACATTCAACCCTCTGCTCCTCCGTTCCCTTATTGGATGATTGCGGAGTCTATAGCTCAAAATCTGGGAAATCCCCTCTCCAACAATCTATAGACCAGGCTCAAAATGTAGGGGAAACAGTAAATGATGGCTTTACCTATTTTCCTGTTGTAGAAAGACAGGATGATACAGGGAGACTAGTGTGAGAACATGAACCTGTACCTTTTAGAACTCTGAAAGAGCTTAAACTTGTTTGTGTTCAGTATGGGCCTACTGCCCCTTTTCCACTTGGTTTATTAGATACTATTAGGGCAAAGGCTCTTCCCCCAAATGACTGGAAGGCGATTGCTTGTGCTTGTCTCTCCGGGGGGTGATTATTTGCTGGGGAAGTCAGACTTCCATGAAAAGGCCGTAGAGGTAGGGGAGAAATCTCAGCATAGCCAACCTGAGCCGCCGGTTACAGGGACTATAGAATTTGAGAAAGGGTAGGAGATTCAGGTATTAGGAAAGTTACAGCTTTTCTTGTCATGATCTGATTTTCTTTAATGTTTTAACTATGATCTTCTGAACTATCATTTTGTTTCTTTCTTATTCTTTGCCTGGAAATTGAGGCAGGGGACCTGTTGAATCTGACTATAGAAAATATCCCAGCAGCTGCCGAGAGCAAATTTTCTCAGGGAGATTTTGTTTAGTCACATCCTTCAGTCCCTCTGTCAGAAATTGCCCTGACTAATATCAGGCAGGCATCTTTCTAATCTGGATGTGCTCTGAAATCCTGGGTTTCTCTCTGGTTTGTCTGGTTCATCTAATTCTTGTTTCTGTTTAGTCTTTGTTTAATGTCAAAATGTGTCCATTTTTAAGGCCTGAATTAAGGGTTTTTGCATGCAAAAATTGGAAATGCTGGCTCTAATATTTAGAAAAAATAAAATGTTTTTAGAACTTGTAAGGAGCATTCATTTAAATTTAAATAGAATAGAATGTAGATCCTTAAGACTTACTGATTTGGTTAGTGCATTGCGAGGTGTGTTCAGAGTTAGGAGCCAAATAGCAATTTAAATATTAGGATTAGTCAAAGTTATATGTTATACTTGTGTTTTTTGTGTATAAATTGTCCTGTTATATATAACTGAGTAAGGTCATACTCAGTTAGGCAAAACAAAGGAATTGAGCAAAATTAAGCAGGGCCCTAATAAGTCATTTCAGGAATTTGTCTCACAGCTAATTCAGGCAGTTAGAAGAATAGTATAAGGGTGCTAATTCTGCTTCTCAGGCCATGTCCTGCAAAAGGGCCCCAAGAAAATTGGTGATTTGGCTCTTCTGATTTTTCCAATTGATTAAAAAAAAATAGGTCAGGAACGCCTTGAAATGGAACTAACAATACAAGGGCATAAATTTAAAGGACTTTTAGATACTGGAGCTGATGTATATGTTATTGTTAAGCCACATTGGCCTCCTTCCTGGCCAACACATGCAGCAGCCACAGAATTACAAGGTATAGGGCAGAGTAAATCCCCTCAACAAAGTTCTGGGAAGATTAAGAAGGTCATTCTGAATTTTTTTTCAGCTTTATATGCTCCCTGGATTGTCAGTTAATTTGTGGGGTAGAGATGTTTTGAAAAATATGGGAGCATTACTTGTCAGTCCTAATAATTTAGTCAGCACTCAAATGCTTGATCAGGAATTTTTTGCCTACTAAGGGACTAGGGAAATAACAGCGGGGAATTCTCACCCCCATAGAAGTGGCACCCAATACCAGAAGGTGTGCATTAGGATATCAAAATTTAGCATAGGGGCCTTGGTAGCTCCTGCTACCCCAGTAAGGCATTGTGCAGACCCAGTTACTTGGAAATCAGATAATCCTGTATGGGTAGACCAATGGCCCCTTTCTCAGGAGAAACTTAAGGCAGCTGCTCAATTGGTACAAGAGCAGGTACAGCTTGGGCACATTGAACCATCCAATAGTCCATGGAATATGCCTATATTTGTCATTAAAAAGAAATCAGAAAACAGGAGGCTATTACAAGATTTGAGAGCAATAAATAAGACTGGAAGTTATGGGTCCTCTCCCAGCTAGGACTCCCTTCTCCTGCTGACATTCCATGGAATTTTCACCTTGTAATTATTGACTTGAAGGATTGCTTTTTTTACTATTCCTTTAAACCTGCATGATTGCAAGGTTTTTTTTTTTTGTTTGTTTGTTTTTTTTCATTTTTCTGAAGCTGGAAACAGGGAGAGACAGTCAGACAGACTCCCGCATGCGCCCGACCGGGATTCACCCGGCACGCCCACCAGGGGCGACGCTCTGCCCACCAGGGGGCGATGCTCTGCCCATCCTGGGCGTCGCCATGTTGCGACCAGAGCCACTCTAGCGCCTGAGGCAGAGGCCCAGAGCCATCCCCAGCGCCCGGGCCATCTTTGCTCCAATGGAGCCTTGGCTGCGGGAGGGGAAGAGAGAGACAGAGAGGAAAGCGCGGTGGAGGGGTGGAGAAGCAAATGGGCGCTTCTCCTGTGTGCCCTGGCCAGGAATCGAACCCGGGTCCTCCACACGCTAGGCCGACGCTCTACCGCTGAGCCAACCGGCCAGGGCTGATTGCAAGTGTTTTGCATTCAGTGTTCCTTCAGTTAATTTCTAGGCTCCAATGGAGCGATACCAGTGGAGAGGTTTGCCTCAAGGTATGGCTAACAGTCCTGCCTTGTGCCAAAAATACGTTTCTCAAGCTATCTCTCCAGTACGAAGGCAGCACCCTAAGGCGTACATAATTTATTATATGGATAATATTCTTATCGCTCATCCAGATAAAGACACTGTGTTGATCATTTTGCAACAACTAAAATATTCTTTGAAAGAATCAGGACTTTATATAGCTCCTAAAAAAGTACAGCAATCTTGGCCTGACCTGTGGTGGCGCAGTGGATAAAGCATCAACCTGGAAATGCTGAGATCGCCGGTTTGAAACCCTGGGCTTGCCTGGTCAAGGGACATATGGGAGTTGATGCTTCCAGCTCCTCCCCCCTTCTCTCTCTCTGTCTCTCTCTCCTCTCTCTCTCTCTCTCTCTCTCTCTCCTCTCTAAAAATGAATTAAAAAAAAAAGTACAGCAATCTTTACCTTTTTCTTATTTAGGACAAATTATTGAGGGACAACAAATTCGTCCACAGAAAATAGATATCAGGACAGATCATTTGCAAACTTTAAATGATTTCCAGAAACTATTAGGAGACATTAATTGGCTTAGACCTTCCTTGAAATTAACTACCAGGGAATTGAAACCACTGTTTTGTTTTGTTTTTACCACTGCATTCTCTCCCTCTTGAAACCACTTTTTGGTAGTCTTAGAGGCTCAGCTGAACCAGCTTCTCCTCAGCTACTTACAGCTGCGGGACAACAAGCTTTAAAGCTTGCAGAAAAAGCCTTGCAACAAGCCCAACTAAACACATAAATCCTGAAGAATCAATTACCTTACTAATTTGTCCCTCAAGTTACACTCCAATGGGACTATTGTGGCAAGCTTCAGGTCCTATTGAATGGATTCATTTAGCTGTTACTCCTAAGAAAGTTTTATCTCCATATTTTGATCTTGTTGCCTCCTTGATTATCAAGGAACGTAGGCGACTCTTGCAGCTTATAGGTTTTGAGCCTCATATTATTGTTGTTCCTTTATCAAAGGATCAACAACAATGGCTCTGGGTAACTTCCACTAAATGGCAAATTGCTTTTACAAATTTTACAGGCCAAATTGATTCTCACTACCCAGCTAATAAAATAGTTCAATTTTCATTAGTTACTACATTTGTATTTCCTAAAATAATTGTTAATGAGCCCATTCCTGAAACACCTACAGTCTTTACTGATGGGTTTAGCTCAGGAATAGCAGGCTTAAAATTGATGGACAAATTTATACTAAAATAATTTGCCTTGAAATCAGCTCAAAGACTAGAATTACATGCCATTATCATGGCTTTTCAGCATTTGCCATATTCCTCCTTTAATCTGTATACAGACAGCAAATATTTACTTATGGTTGTTTCCACTATAGAGACTGCTGTCTTAGGGACAACTGCTGATGAACTATTTCAGCAGTTTCTCCTTCTTCAAAGACTTGTATGTCAACATAGAGCTCCATGTTTTATAGGACATATTTGAGCTCACTCCATGCTCCCTGGAGCTTTAGCACAAGGGAATGCCCTTGTTGATCAAGCTACCCAAAGAAAATTATTTGGAGCAACCATGACAGATTGAGCAATTCAGGTCTCAACTATTCATCATCAGAACGCCTGCAGCCCTATGTAAACTGTTTCAACTTTCTCGGGATGCAGCACAGCAGATTGGAAAAACCTGTCCAAGGGTCTTATACTACTATCTGTCCCTTCCGATTGAAATGAACCCTCGAGAGACTCCTACCCCCCGGCCCGACATCTTTGCAAATGGATGTTTACTCCATACACCTTCATCTGGCAAACAGTCCGATGTCCATGTTACAGGGGATTCTTATTCTGGAGTTATATACATATATCCTCTGCCAGAACAGGAGAGCTACTAGCATGTTATAACTCATTGTCTATGGCATTTTTCTATTATGGACCTTTCCTTGATGTGATTAAAACTGACAATGTTCCTGCATATGTAGCAAAAGCATTTACTGTATTTTGTCAAACCTTTCAAATTACGGGTATTTCTTACAATTTTTAAAGTCAAGGTATTATTAAAGTGTACCCAGCAAATATTTAAGGTCAATTTTAAAAAATATATAAAAGGGGGAGTCATCCTGGAATTCCTGCAAATCTACCTTATCTTTAAAAAAAATTTCTTTTGAATGCTGATGAACAGGAGATGCCAAATCCTTTTCTCCTGCAAACTTCTACCCTCTTTTAATTTGATTCCAGCCAATAGCTGTTTTGTTTTTTTTTCCAAATAGCTCCAGATATTTAGGCAGATCGGGACCCTCAAGCCCCTCAGCGAGATCTTCTGAGCATGGCTTTTAAGGTGTACCAAGAGGCAGAAAAAGCCCAAAGGAGATCAGGTAAAATACTAGCTCTTGGCATACGCCCTCAAAGGCTCCAACGCTCCAACTAGACCTCATAGGACTCCATCAGGGCCCTGCTTCAATAGTACAAAGGATGGTCATTTGAGCCAAAGCCTGCCAGGCTTACATGCCTTTGCTGTGAGGAAGAAGGGACACTGGAAGGTAGGCTTCCCCCTCGCTCCTCTAAGGGAGGGTTCAGTCTCTTCCAGCCCTGCTCCAGCCACCTATGGCCTAACCTTGCCCAGAAAGCTGGGGTTTGCCACTGAAGGCTGAAGGTGCCCAGGGCCGTCAGCCCCTTCTACGACACTGTGGATGAATCTAGGGTATTTCTTCCAAGTAGCAGGTAAACTGATCTCATTTACACAAGGGCCACTTAACTATGTCTTGCCTGAATATTCAGGTTTTTTATTCTTCCCTCGAAGATCTCTGTTGTGGGTGTTGATAGTCCTATTTTCTGCTGCTTTGTTTAATATATAGTGTTTCCTTTATTCCTCCTGCCTCAATGCCCTACTCATATTTTAGGCTGGGACCTACTCCTAATTTAGAGCTCCTTTTTTCCTTTTTTGCCAATTTACAAGTTTATCTCTGCCACCCAGCTTAGTGTATCCCAAGGTTCTCCTCACCACCCCATGGCTGTAAAGCTCCAGTATAAGGCCCCCTGGGTTCATCTTTCCAATTTAAAGAAAAGGGAAGCTCCGTCTTCATGCGTGCTGCGAATGGCTTTTCCAGTCTACTTGGGTCATCACCAGCTAGAAGCAGTGGTCATTGGGACTTTGACGCTAGCTGCAGAGTGTGGAAGTGTGACAGCAATTCCAGTGCCATGTGGACTTCTCCTGGATGTGTTTCCTGGACTCCTGCTCCTGTGACAGCTTTTGATGGACTGAACTGGGGTTGGGTTGCATTTGCAGAAATTTGGAATGGTGTTGGTGCCAACTTGGACTTGGTGAACATGTTAAGGACACTACTCTTTTATGGATTCTTGTTGTATTGGCTAAGAGTTTGCTTAAAGGCTTTAATCACTGTAATGTTTTAGAATATTTGGGTATCTTATTAGTATTGGCTATACTAATTTTGTGTTTGTTCTGTATTTTTTCAGTCTGCCTCCAAATTATAATCTTGGAAACTAGGAAATCAGATGAGTGCAAATCTCAGCACACAAATTAAAAATAAAAAAGAAAAGCGGGATATGTTGTGGACCAAAAATGGCAAAAAGCCATTGTAGATTCGAGGCTTAGCAAAAGGCTAAGTTCTCCTCCCTCCATCTCCATATTTGGCTTTGATGCTGAGTATTTGCACCCACACTACTTGCTTCCTTGGGTTGCTGGAAACAATATACATGCCCTTCCTCTGACTTTTTGTTTGTTTCAGATGTTGGTAGATTTCACTAGTCCTGTTTTTGCCTTGGGGAGTTCCTGTCTTAGCCTTGGATGTGCAACTTTGTATCAAGGTCCTTTATTTGCATATGGCTATATAATAAAGCAAACTGGGGCTATGGGGCACTCGGATACTGCCAGGCATGTTGTAGAGTCCTCCTGGTCCTGTTTTTGTTTTGATAAGTGTGTTTCCTTAATTCTGCACCATTAGGAGCCACGCTGGTCCGTGGCAAAGGTCCAGTTTCTTTTCTTTTTCTTTTCTTTTATTTGTGGGGTTTTTTTTTTTTGTATTTTTCCGAAGTTGGAAACGGGAAGCAGTCAGACAGACTCCCGCATGCACCCGACCAGGATTCACCCAGCATGCCCACCAGGGGGCGATGCTCTGCCCATCTGGGGTGTTGCTCCGTTGTAACCAGAGCCATTCTAGCACCTGAATTAGAGGCAACAGAGCCACCCCCAGCGCCCAGGCCAACTCCGCTCCAATGGAGCCTCGCTGTGGGAGGGGAAGAGAGAGACAGAAAGGAAGGAGAGGGGGAGGGGTGGAGAAGCAGATGGGCGCTTCTCCTGTGTGCCCTGGTGGGAATCGAACCCGGGACTACTGCACACCAGGCCGACGCTCTACCACTGAGCCACCTGGCCAGGGCCCTGGTTTCTTTTCTTTACCCTACTATTTTCTTCCCAAGAACTTAAATTATAGACTTACTTCCAAGATATTGTAGGTGTGGTTCCAGACCACTTCAAGAAAGCCAATATCACAATAAAATGAGTAACACAAATATTTTGGTTTCACAGTGCATATAAAAGTTAGATTTATACTGTCATCGATTAAATGTGCAATAACATTATGTCTAAAAAGACACCTACATGCCTCAGTACTACATGCCTTTTGGACTTTATTGCTACCAAGTGCAAACCATTATCTGAGTCTTCAGTGAGTCACAGTCTTTTTGCTGGTGGACTCACCTTCAGTCTGTAAAAAAGGCAGCGTCTGTAGCACAAGCAAGTGATGCTCAATGAAATGTGATATGCCTGTGTGCCAGCTCTCCATTGTTGCAGCTTCTTGTACTCAAGTCAAAACCAATGGATCAAGCCCTTGGTGGAAAAACATGGAGACGGAAATATCCAATGAAGACAATATAGTAAGATTTACAAGAAATGGTTTCTGGTCTATTTTTGGAGAAAAGTGGACATTTCGTAACATCATAGATGAGCACCAAAGCCAGGAGAGGCGTTTGAGGTGAGCGGCACTCCCACAGGACAAGGGAGATCTCAGCAGGGTGTTAGACTAACTTGAAATTAAAGAAGAAGTATAAACTTAGCTAAATAATTGTGTACTTAGAGAATGTTCACCGGACACTATTTTCATAAATGTGATGTAGACATTGAGTGTGCAGAATTCAACTGGAAACAATGATTGGAAAGCCCAGATGGAAGAAACACTGGACGTTACTGTTCTGTTTGAGCTCAACCAGAGCATTAAGCCTGTTCCACGTTGTAACAGGGCAGACGGTGTGGAAAACACACCCATTTGTTGAAAATGGTAAATAAATACAGTAATCATTAACAACCATTTATAAATTATGAATAGAGAAACCCCTTATAATTATACCTTAATAATGTGCCATTTCTTTTGAACAGAAGTCATTGTGTGGAGAGTCCCTGTGAGAGTAATGAAGGTAATCAGGGTGGAGACACCCTGAACCAGGTCACAGATCTTCCTGCGGATGAGAGACATCTGACTGGAGTTAAACCCTGTGAATGCACTAAGTGTGGAAAAGCCTGCACGGATTGTTCTTTCCTGAAGAATCAGCAGAGGTCTCCCAGTGGACACAAACCTCACCTGTGTGGGGACTGTGGGCGATCCTACAGGTGTGTGTCATGCCTTCTCACTGCTGTGAACACAGACCCTGTGGAGAAACCCTATCAGTGTCAGGACACCAGGAGAGCATCTGACAGAAACATGATGAGTCAGAATAGTAAAAACTCTTGCCTGACCTGTGGTGGCGCAGTGGATAAAGCATCGACCTGGAAATGCTGAGGTCGCCGGTTCGAAACCCTGGGCTTGCCTGGTCAAGGCACATATGGGAGTTGATGCTTCCAGCTCCTCTCCCCTGTCTCTCTCTCCTCTCTCTGTCTCTCTCCTCCCCCTCTCTCTCTCCTCTCTAAAATGAATAAATAAAATTTAAAAAGGGAAAAAAAAACCTCTTTTCAGTGTAAGGAATGTGGGAAAGCTTTCACTTGCCTCTCATACTTTCAGGGACATGTGAGAGGTCGCTGTGGACAGAAAATCCACTTGAGTCGAGTGTGTGGGAAAGCCTTTATGTATGGGTGCCATCTTACACGACATGTAAGAACACACACTGGAGAGAAGCCCTATGAATGCAAGGAGTGTGGGAAAGCCTTCAGCTGTAACTCCTACCTACGAGAACATGTGCGAATGCACACTGGGAAGAAACCCTATGAATGTCAGCACTGTGGAAAAGCATTCCGATTTTACTCCTACCTTCAAGAACATGTGAGGACCCACACTGGAGATAGACCTTATGAATGTCAGCAGTGTGGCAAAGCCTTCCAGCACCTGTCATCCCTGCAGTCACACCTGAGGATGCACACTGGGGAGAAACCATATGAGTGTAAGGAATGTGGGAGGGGCTTCCATTGTCCCAAATATCAATACTTTAGAAAACATGTGAAAACACACAGTGAAGGGAAATGCTCCGAATGTACAGAATGTGGGAAAGGCTTCGATTATTCCTCATCCCTTTGAGAGCATGTGAGAACACACAGTGAAGACAGGCCCTATGAATGTAAGGAGTGTGGGAAAGCGTTCAGGGGCCCTCTTCCCTGCAGAGACACACACGAATGCACACTGGGGAGAAACCCTATGAATGTCAGAAACGTGGTGAAGCCTTCAGGCATTATGCCTCCTTGCGAAGACACGGGAGGACACACACTGGACAGATGCTCTGAGTATGGGGACTGTATTTAGTCTTTCTTAGAACATTGTAACTGTGAGGAAGCACTGGAAAGAAACCGTATGACTGGAAAGTAGGTGGGAAATTTTTAGATTGTCTCACTTACTTTGTTCATGAAAACTCAGGGCAGTAAAAAATCTTTCGTTACAAATGTGGTTTTTCTTGTAAGTGCCTCACCCAGAAGAGGAATCCCTGTGCGTTAGTTTCTAGTTCATGTTATTGATACGAACATTTAAGATGTCATTATTTTTCTAATGTCTTCATCTGTACTAAAGACATTGTGCTCTGTTTTACTTTAATTAATGGTACAGTTATATACAATTTGCCTCACTTCCATTACAATGTCTTGACTTGGGTGATGTTTTTTTTTTTTTCATGTGCAACTTGATTTTATTTTAAAAGATTTTATTGATTTTTAGAGAGAGAAGAGAGAGAGAAAAAAAGAGAGGAGTGGGAAACATCAACTTGTAGTAGCTACTTGCCTTGACCAAGTAAACCCAGGGTTTCTAACCGGCGACCTCAGCTTTCTAGGTTGACACTTTATCAACTGCACCACTATAGGTCAGGCTTGTTATATTTTAGATAAAAGTTTTTTTGATACTTATTCTCCATTATGATCTTAGTATGTGATCGTGTGATATGAGTCCTGTATTGTTGAAATTTCTCTTCGGATCCATTGCTGTAGACACTGGAAGTTTCTAACTTGATATCTACCCTCCCCTTCAGTCTGTATTACTGAAATCTTACACATTTGCTGCTGGGGAATGCCACATGTGTTCTTCACAGAAATTAAGGATTGTGAAAAGATCGGCCCTGACCGGTTGGCTCAGCGGTAGAGTGTCGGCCTGGAGTGCGTGGGACCCGGGTTCGATTCCCGGCCAGGGCACATAGGAGAAGCGCCCATTTGCTTCTCCACCCCCCCCCTCCTCCTTCCTCTCTGTCTCTCTCTTCCCCTCCCACAGCCAAGGCTCCATTGGAGCAAAGATGACCCGGGCGCTGGAGATGGCTCCTTGGCCTCTGCCCCAGGTGCTAGAGTGGCTCTGGCCTCGGCAGAGCAGCGCCCCAGAGGGGCAGAGCATCGCCCCCTGGTGGGCAGAGCGTCGCCCCTGGTGGGCATGCCAGGTGGATCCCGGTCCGGCGCATGCGGGAGTCTGTCTGACTGTCTCTCCCCGTTTCCAGCTTCAGAAAAATAAAAAAATAAAAAATAAATAAATAAAAAAGAATTGTGAAAAGATCTTTGAAGAGGACAGTCTCATCTGCTTGTGTTCGTAATTTGACTTCTGCTCATTGTCCTTGATCTTGGTTGGAAATTGGACACAATGCGTTGAGTTAAAGAGACATGTGGAATGAAAATAAAAGCTGGTGTCCCGATGGTTCCGCTGAATTGTGTGGTTAGCTTGGGTGAGGTAGGAAACTATATCCCATTGTCCTGTTCTAGGCTAACGGCACAAGAAGAGGAAGATGCAGGAAGCTTGAAATGTGGAAGTGAAGGAGCCATGACTCTCGGATCTACTGTACTGTCAGAGACAGAGACATAATGGGAACCCAGTGGGCCCGAGGTACAGTGCATTCTTCTGACTCTGGCTCTGCCCTTCTGGAACAACCAGCCAAACACATGCTTGATGTTAGTTCCCTCTTAGGCAGCAGATTCTACAGACTGTTCCCCAGCTTCCCCATCATGGCCCCTCTTTGGTTTTCAGGTTCACACTGTATGTAGCCCACTGGTGTCCATCAAGTCACTGCAGCTACAGCCCTTACTGGCTCTCAATCAAATGTATTAAATCATAGGACAGTGTGTTAGTCCACCCGAACAAGGTGGTGGTGGTATTAATTTAATCAGATGTTTTGATATTGCTTTTTTTTTTTCTAACAGCCCTGCTTCTTGGGGGTTATCAGATGGAACCTCCGTTCAATACCACGTTCTTTTCCTAGTCACTGTCTATTCAAGGGTATTTATACACAGTATTCTGCTTCTCCAACCTCCTAATGGTGGCATTCCAGTTTGTGTGGCTACAGAAACTGTGTTTTGGGCCAGGTACAGTGTTCACACAAACCCAGGCCCATTAGAACCCTCACTTGCAGGGCGGGCCCAATATGTCAACTTGTCCATCCCTCACCAATTGGGAACTCTGGTTCTTGGACCAAGACTCCTTTGGCAGTTGTCTAGGTATTGTTTAGGACACACAGAAAGTTGTGTTACTGTGTTAGTCAAGTCACTGTATTCAAAGGCAGTTGGCATCTGTGGCCATGTGCCATCCCACCTGGGCACCTCGATGGCCACCCTTTCTATGAACCCAGTCTGCTCTATGTACTGAAGGGTCGGCTGCTAGGGCTCATACCTGGGTCAGGGCTCCCACTCCCCTGATGGCCAGGGGGTGTCACTGCCTCATGAGTCTGGATGTGAGAGAGAATGAGAACTGCATCAGGCTCTTGCAGGTGAACTCAAACGTGTCCCCACACATGCTGACCCCCGAAGTCACTCATGATCACCCACCACTCGGCTTCCCATTTTCCAAACCACTGGATTGAGCCCTTTAAAACAGCCTATTTGTCAGTGCAAAAAGTGAATTTCCAGAGCTCTGGATGAATTGCCAGCCAAACAGCTCTGCCTTCTGCCCAGTGAATGCTGTGATTTGTTCCTCTGTGAGAGGCTCCTCTTAGAGGAGCACTGTGGACACTACCAGGAGCTGTTCCTTTGTGGACATGTCAGGTTTCTGTCCCTCTGGAGCTGGGTCCCATCTAAGCTGTCTCCTGTTGTCTGCCACAGTGCCCGGTTCCTACCTTCTGGAGTCACAGACGGGTGGAATGGTAGCCCTCCTTGCACAATGCCCAGAGCTTTAATCAGCTTCACTAGTATTGCTTTTCTTCTCAAAGGGGTTGGCTGCTCTGATCTTTTGTCCTGTATGTGCTCTTTCTTTACGCGGTGGTATAAGGTATTCTCCCCTCCGAGGAAGAAAGAAGGGCGTATTTACCAAGTGTGGAATAGCAAAAGCTTTATTTAGTAGAGTGCATCCCAGACAAGGTTCTCTGATCCACGAGATGGGGCCAGAGAAGTTGCGAGGATTCTTCCACTGGGGGGTAATTTATAGCTTCATTAGGGTGGTTGGGTTGATATAACGTGGCGAAATTTCATTGGCTGACAGACAGTCTTTTTCAAAGGGCTCTGGGCCATTTCTTTTTGGCAGACATGGGTGTGGGAGGTTCCAGCCAAAGTTCCCAGGCCTGGTTCCTCACATGACCTTCTCCCATTGCCAACTGACCTCACAGGTGGCATAAGCGACAGAGGCACAGTGCCAGGTGGGGAATAAAAGTCCTCCCAAACCCCAAATCTCTAAAGGCTTGCACTATAGTAAGGTACCAAAAAGCTGCAAAATTAATATTGATATTTTAGGAGGAAAGTTCAGGCTTTCCTGTCCCATCCCTCCTTTGGGGACGGGAGGGAGAAGAATGTAGAAGTTTCTGGCTTGCAAGGACAATGGGTCATTTAGTTTTAAATCTAAAATAAAGGATAACTGAGGAACTTCTTCTCTTTCAATAAAAGACAGAATTTCCATACCACCCTACATTGATTGTAGTTCCTCCCCCTTCCTGGAATCCTGAGAGTAACATACCTCTGAGCAAAAGAGGGGAGATAGACACTGAAAGATTTGTAAATGTCATTGATTGTATTACCTTAAAAGTTTTAATGTTTTTGTGGATCCCCTAAAAACAAATGTTATAAGCTTGTGTCATGATGTCATGCTCCCCCCCCCAGCCTGTGTGATCAAGGTGTATAACCAGCCCCTGAGATGTATTTGGTGCACACAATTTGGGTCTGCAAATGCCCCGTGTCAGCCATATGTAGCCGGCATATTCAATAAATCTCCTACTTTAATAAAATCCTTCAAAATTCATCTGGACATGGTATCTTTTTTTGGGGGGGGGGATTTTACTGAAGTTGGAAACGGGGAGGCAGTCAGACAGACTCCCCCATGCGCCTGACCGGGATCCACCTAGCACGCCCACCAGGGGGCGATGCTCTGCCCATCTGGGGCATCGCTCTGTTGCAACCAGAGCCATTCTAGCGCCTGAGGCAGAGGCCACAGAGCCATCCTCAGCGCCTGAGCAAACTTTGCTCCAATGGAGCCTCAGCTGCGGGAGGGGAAGAGAGAGACAGAGAGGAAGCCTGGGACAGATGGGCGCCTCTCCTGTGTGCACTGGCAGGGAATCGAACCCGGGACTCCTGCACTCCAGGCCGATACTCTACCACTGAGCCAACCCAGCCAGGGCTGGACTTGGTGTCTTTACGTGAACCCGCGGAAGTGAGGTATGGGTACTTTACAACAGCACCCCTTTCACATTCTCAGGGGCTGGATAAGCTTGCACCTGATCAAATACAGCCTCTGGGGCAGCGTGCATCTCACCAGACTAAGGATACCCAAACCTCAGGGTGGTGGTGCCTGATAGATATGTGTATTCCAAATTGCCCTCTTGATGTTCCGCCTATCTGTCAGACCTCACCCTTACTGGACTATTGACCCTGAGACAGAGGAATTCCAAAAGCTGACAAGCCACCCCAAGGAGGGGCTCCGGACATACCAGTACTTTTTTTTTTTTAAGATTTTATTTATTCATTAGAGGAGGGAGAGAGAGAGAGAGAGAGAGAGAGAGAGAGAGAGAGAGAAAGGGGAGGAGCAAGAAGCATCAACTCCCATATCTGCCTTGACCAGGCAAGCCCAGGGTTTTGAACCGGCAACCTCAGCGTTTCCAGGTTAACACTTTATCCACTGCGCCACCACAGGTCAGACCATACCAGGGCTTTTGATTCAACACCCACATGCTCAAAGCCCCCCAAGGAGGAGCATTCTGGACATACCAGGACTTTTGCCTCAGCACCCCCTCAGGCTCTCCCAAACACTATATAACTTGCCCCTAGTCTGTAACCTGCGCTCTTCTCCCCAAGAGAAGTGCCCGGCAGAGTTCCTTTCTTCCTTTCAATAAAGCCTGTTACTCTGGTCTTTTGGACTCCCATGGATTCCAACAGTGCCTGGGCCTTGAATTTTCTGTGGCATCTTCAATGTTATGGGCCCATTGTACTGATCTGGGGCTGTGCATGGAGCTTTGGGAAAGCACTTGAGAGCTATATTGTCCCTCCCACCTGAAGGCAGGTTGACTTTAATTATAGGAAGTCTGTACTTGTCAAAGTCTTCTCCATGCTTGACCAGGCAGTGGCACAGTGGATAGAGCGTCAGACTGGGACATAGAGAACCCAGGTTCAAAACCCCGAGGTTGCTGGCTTGAGCATGGGATCATAAACATGACCCAGTGGTCACGGGCTTGAGCCCAAAGGTTGCTGGTTTGAGCAAGGGGTCACTCGCTCTGCTATAGCCCTTCCCCCCATCAAGGCACATATAAGAAAGCAGTCAATGAACAAGTAAGGAGACTAAGGGCCCTGGTCGGTTGGCTCAGTGGTAGAGCGTCGGCCTGGCGTGCAGAAGTGCCAGGTTCGATTCCTGGCCAGGGCACACAGGAGAAGCGCCCATCTGCTTCTCCACCCCTCCCCCTCTCCTTCCTCTCTGTGTCTCTCTTCCCCTCCCTCAGCGAGGCTCCATTGGAGCAAAGATGGCCCGGGCGCTGGGGATGGCTCCTTGGCCTCTGCCCCAGACGCTAGAGTGGCTCTGGTCGTGACAGAGCGACCCCTCAGAGGGGCAGAGCATCGCCCCCTGGTAGGCAGAGTGTTGCCCCCTGGTGGGCGTGCCGGGTGGATCCCAGTCGGGCGCATGCGAGAGTCTGTCTGTCTCTCCCCGTTTCCAGCTTCAGAAAAATACAAAAAAAAAATAATAATTAAAAAAAAAAAGGAGACTAAGGTGTCGTGAACCCACACGACTAGTAATTTTTGCAAGTCTCGAGTGGGTTCAGTGGAGGATTGAGAAAAAAGGACACAGAGAAGCAAGGATGGGCTCAGGAAGTCTCTCTGCAGACTTTTTCTACAAGTGCTGCCTGCATTCCCAAAAAGCTTTATTTTTATAGTGCAAAGCAGAGTTATTTTACAAAACAAAAGAGCTTAGATACAAAGTCACACTTCCAAGCTACATCAGAAATTCTCCCAAGCTACATTAGGAAATGTCTGGAATGCAGAAAACCCTCCACCAAGGGTAACATCTTAACTTCACAAAACAATGGGTAAAAAGAAAACTGCCTTTAGCAACTTAATCAAACAAGTGAGGTGGGGGATGAGACGATTAGAAATACTCAGCTTAATAACCAATATCGGAACTCTTTCAACATGGCAGCAGTGAGACAGCAGAAGTGAGAAGGGGGTTTCTGTGAAATGGCTTGAGTGCCACAAGAGCTTGGGAAAGAAAAGTGGAAGGACTGTGGTGGCAAATTCCAGCCTGAGATTCTCAAGACTGGGAAGTGATTGAAACTCAGCCAAAGAGAAGAGAAAGAGAGAAAGAAGAGGGGAGGAGGAAGCATCAACTCTTATATATGCCTTGACCAGGCAAACCCAGTGTTTTTAACTGGCGACCACGGTGTTCCTGTTCGACACTTTCTTCACTGCACCACCACAAGTCACCCAGTTTACATTTTCACCAACTTTGAAAATAGGGTTCTATTTCCTCCACAACCACTCCAAACTTTTTACTATCTCTCTTGTTGGTAGCAGCCAATCTTATCAAGTGTGAAGTGGCATCTCATAGTTTAGATATGCATCTTTTTGTACATCTCTTTGTTGTTTGTATGTCTTCATGAGAGAAGTGTCTGTTTAGGTTCTCTCCCTATTTTTTAAAAAAATTTATTTATTCATTTTAGAGAGGAGAGAGAGAGGGAGAGAGAGAGAAAGAGAGAGAGGACCGAGAGAGGAGCTGGAAGCATCGACTCCCATATGTGCCTTGACCAGGCAAGCCCAGGATTTTGAACCGGTGACCTCAGCATTTCCAGGTCGACGCTTTATCCACTGCACCACCACAGGTCAGGCTCTCTCCCTATTTTTAATTGAATTGTTTGTTTGTTGTTGAGCCTTGTGAGTTCTTTATATATTTTGAAAAAAAGATGATACAAACAATATTTTGAATATTAACCGCTTTCAGAACTATTGTTTGTATCATCTTTTTTTTAATAGCTTGCCTTTTTCCTTATTATTGTCAGTTTTTTTAGCTGTGCAGAAGCCTTTAGGTTTGATAATGTTCTAGTCATTTATTTTTGCACTTACCTCCCTTACCTTTGGGATCAAATTTATAAAAAGTTTTTTATGGCTGAGATTTAGGTATTTAGAATCTATGTATTTTTCTCTGTATTTTATTGTTTCAAATCCTATATTTAAATCTTTGATTTATTTTAAATAATTTTTTTTTCCAAAGCCAGAAACCGGGAGGCAGTCAGACAGACTCCCGCATGCGCCCAACCTGAATCCACCCAGCACGCCCACCAGGGGGTGATGCTCTGCCCATCCAGGGCATCGCTCTGTTGTGACCAGAGCCACTCTAGCGCCTGAGGCAGAGGCCATAGAGCCATCCTCAGCGCCCGGGCAAACTTTGTTCCAATGGAGCCTTGGCTGCGGGAAGGGAAGAGAGAGACAGAGAGGAAGGAGAGGGGGAGGGGTGGAGAAGCAGATGGGCGCCTCTCCTGTGTGCCCTGGCCGGGAATCGAACCCGGGACTCCTGCACTCCAGGCTGATACTCTACCACTGAGCCAACCGGCCAGGGCCTAAATAAATTTTTATAAAGAAAAAAAAATAACCAATATGGATTTGTGGGGAAGAGCTTAACCTTTGAATAAGTCTTGAACTGCAAGGGCTTTGCCAGCTTGCAGTCTCCAACACTAAGGAGCTGCAACGAAGAATTGATGCGTCTCATCTCTCTCCTTCCTGTCTGTCCCTATCTGTCCCTCTCCCCGTCTCTATCTCTCTGGGTCAAGGTTAAATTAAAAAAAAAGAATACAGATATTTGAGGAAGAACCCCCCCCCCCCACTCCGCTGGCTTTCCAAGACCTTTATAGTTAATGGGATTTACTCAAACTGGCTAAGTCCAAGACCGCTAAAGGGCATAACCAAAATCAGTAATGCAGTGGTCTTACCCTACTGCATAGGATCCTACTAATAATTTTTTTGTAAAATGCCTTGACGGAGGGTCAAGGGAATGAATTGTGCAGAAGTGTTAGTCAAACAGGCCTAAGAGTCCTTATCCTCAGAAAGACCTGCTTGCAAGGCTGGCCCTTGGCCAGCAGATGGTCAGTTGGATATGGGTCGAGTTCCCAACACCCTGATACAAGTGGCTCCCTGTGCCTTTTTTATACAAACAATAGTAGGGCTTCTGCCAAAGATCTGCTCTCCTTCTGGGAGTCCGAATTCTTGGTTCAGGTCAGGAAGAAGGCATCTACATGACCAGTCCCCAGTAAAAATCCTGAACTGAATCTCTCATGAGCTTCCCTGGTAGGCATTTCAAATGTGTTGCCGTCACACCTGGTTGCTTTGTGGTATCAACAGAGGGGACCCTGTACCTGTTATCCTTAGTACTTGGCCTCAGGCTCCTTTCTTCTGGGCTGACTCGGCTTTATTCTTACACTGCAATATATCACAGCCATGAGCAGGACTACAGGATGAATCCTGGGAGTCCACATAGTCCTCATGAATGGAATTAGTGCCCTTGTAACAGAGACCCCAGAGAGCCCCCCCTGAACCCTTCCACCATTTGAGGACACAGTAGAAAGACAGCCACCTATGAACCAGGAAGCCAGACTTCAGCAGACAACAAATCTGTCAGCACCTTGATCTTGGACTTCCCAGCCTCCAGAACTGCGACAAATAAATGTTTGCTGTTTATAAACCCCTCCATCTGTGGTATTTTTGTTATAGCAGCCCCAGCTGACTAAGACAGAAACTCCCAACACATCCAGATCAAAACATCAAATACTTTTAACATTCTACAACATTCATTTTTAAAGTGTGCTACTGAGCACCCATTTTATGCAAAAAGCTCTGCAATGAGCTTTATACACATACAGTAACTCACTCAGTCTTATGAAAACTCTGTAATGCAGACATTATTAAAACTGGTTCAGAGTAAAAGAAATGCAGAATAGTCCAGGAATAACATCATGCCAACTCCTACCACTAGCCCGTCTTTCACAAACAACTTACAGTTGTTTTGTTATTGTGATTGTTATTTCCCAGTGTGATAAGGAGATAAGCTAGATTTCGCCTGGCACTACGGAGAAGAGCCAACAGAAGCATCCTATTCCATGCGGACATCCTTATACTCCTTTCCTGGCAAAGCCCTGTATCTCATAAAAGAATGCTTGGTTTAAAGATCTTACCTCTGGTGCCTGACCAGGTGGTGGCAAAGTGGGTAGAATGTTGGATTGGGATGTGGAGGACCCAGGTTTAAAACCCTAAGTTCGCCAGCTTGAGCGCAGGGTCATAGACATGACCCCATGGTCACTAGCTTGAGCTCAAAGGTAGCTAGCTTGAAGCCCAAGGTTGCTGGCTTGAGCAAAGGGTCACTCGCTCTGCTGTAGCCCCATACCCCCATCAAGGCACGTATGAGAAAGCAATCAATGAACAGCTAAGGAGCAGCAATGAAGAATTGACACTTCTTGTCTCTCTCCCTTCCTGTCTGTCTGTCCCTGTCTGTCTTCTCTCTGTCTGTCTCTGTCACACAAAAAAAATAGGAAAAAAAACCCCTCATCTTTTTTTTTTTTCCCCTTTTCTGAAGCTGGAAACGGGGAGAGACAGACAGACTCCCGCATGCGCCCGCCCGGGATCCACCCGGCACGCCTACCAGGGAGGGGAGACGCTCTGCCCACCAGGGGGCGATGCTCTGCCCCTCTGGGGTGCTGCCCCGCAGCGACCAGAGCCACTCTAGCGCCTGGGGCAGAGGCCAAGGAGCCATCCCCAGCGCCCGGGGCCATCCCCGCTCCAATGGAGCCCTGGCTGTGGGAGGGGAAGAGAGAGACAGAGAGGAAGGAGGGGGGGGGGTGGAGAAGCAAATGGGCACCTCTCCTATGTGCCCTGGCCGGGAATCGAACCCGGGTCCCCCACACGCCAGGCCAACGCTCCACCGCTGAGCCAACCGGCCAGGGCCCTTTTTTTTTTTTTAAACCCCTCATCTTTATGCCTACTTTTATCAATTGTATGTGTAGAGCTCTAACAGAACAACAAAAAATCATAGAATAAGATTTTTAACAAGAATCCAGGATAAAAATTCAATAAAAAAAATACATCTCATTATCTTTTTAACTCACAGCTATTTAAAATATTCGTCTTAAAACGACAACACATACTACAGTAAAAAACAAATTTAGCCTGACCAGGCGGTGGCGCAGTGGATAGAGCGTCAGACTGGGACGCGGAGGACCCAAGTTCAAGACTCCGAGGTCACCAGCTTGAGCGCAGACTCATCTGGTTTGAGCAACGCTCACCAACTTGGACCCAGGGTCACTGGCTCAAGCGAGGGGTTACTTGGTCTGCTGAAAGCCCACGGTCAAGGCACATATGAGAAAGCAATCAATGAACAACTAAGGTGTCGCAACAAAAAACTGATGATTGATGCTTCTCATCTCTCTCCGTTCCTGTCTATCTCTCTCTCTCACTCTCTGTTTCTGTAAAAAAAAAAAAAAAAAAAAAAAATTAATTAGTGCTAAACAAGTCTAAAGAAGGCTATAAAAAGAACCAAATGGAAAATTTGTAAACATTAAGAAAAATAACCAAGTGAAATAATATAAATGGAAAGATGGCCCATGGTCTTAAAAAGAACTTGGTGTAACCAAGATATCAGTTCTTCCAAAAGAAACCTGAAATCTTTTATTTTTAAGATTTTATTTATTCATTTTAGAGAAGAGAGAGAGAGAGAGAGAAAGGGGGGAGGAGCAAGTGCCTTGACCAGGGAAGCCTAGTGTTTCAAACTGGCAACCTCAGCATTCCAGGTCAACACTTTATCCACTGCGCCACCACAGGTCAGGCCAGACCTGAAATCTTCATAAAATTCATAAAATCCCCACAGAAGAATTTTTTTTAATTTGAAAAATACTAATTTTACAAACCTAACAGGAAGAACAAATATCCAAAAAATGCCAAAATGTTCTGAAGTACAAGGCAGGGCTTGAATATCACACAGCGAGGATTTTAAAGGCATAGTAATCCTGACATAATGGAAGTAGCAGAGGAATAACCAAATCAATCCATGAAATGAGCAACATCTCTTTTGTGTGTGTGTGACAGAGACAGAGAGATAGAGAGAGGGACAGATAGGGACAGTCAGGAAGGGAGATGAGAATATCAATTCTTCATTGCAGCTCCTTAGTCTCCTTAGTTGTTCATTGATTGCTTTCTCATGTGTGCCTTGATAGGGCGGGGGAGGAGCTACAGCAGAGCGAGTGACCCCTTGCTCAACCTTTGGGATCGAGCCAGTGACCATGGGTCATGTCTATGATCCCACGCTCAAGCCAGTGACCCCAAACTCAAGCTGGTGAGCCCGCACTGAAACCAGATGAGCCCATGCTCAAGCCAGTGACCTCAGCATTTCGAACCTGGGTCCTCCGAGTCCCAGTCCAATGCTCAATCCATTGTACCACCACCTGGTCAGGCTGAGCAACACCTTGAAGCAAGCCCTTGTCTAGTAATTCACAACAGGGCAACCATCACAGAGCAGTGGCAGAAATGACTAATACATGAAACAGTGATAAAAAGTTATCCAATAACAAAGATACTTTACTCTCTCACCTCTTCCACAGACAATATCAATATACAGCAGATTAAAGCAAAATGTATTACAGATAATAGCAAACAACAGTTTTACCTACTGTCAAATTCTCCACCCTACCAAGGAAAAGAACTGCTGTTTTGCTTGACCAGGCAGTGCTGCAGTGGATGGTGTCAATCTGGGATGCTGAGGACCCAAGTGTGAAATGCTGAGGTCGCAGCTTGAGCATGGGCTCATCCAGCTTGAGTTTGGGGTCACTGGTTTGAGTGTAGGATCATAGACATGACCCACAGACACTGGTTTGAGCCCAAAAGTTGCTGGCTTGAAGGCCAAGGTCGCTGGCTTGAGCAAGGGGTCACTGGCTCTGCTAGAGCATGAGCTCCCCCAACCCCAGCTTCAAGGAACATGTATGAGGCAATTAATGAACTAAAAGTGCCACAACTATGAGTTTGTTTTTTGTTGTTTTTTAGTGAGAGGAGTAGAGGCAGAGAGGCAGACCCCGTATGTGCCTCTACTGGGATCCACCTGGCAAACCGCTTACCCAGGGATGCATCTGCTGAGGTTGCTCCATTTTTAGTGTCTGAGGCAGAGGCTAGGGAGCTATCCTCAGCCCCCAGGGCCAACTTGCTCCAACCAAAAGAGCAATGACTATGGGAGGAGAAGAGAGAGAGAGAGAGAGAGAGAGAGAGAGAGAGAGAGAGAAGAGGAAATGGGGGTAGAAAAGTAGGTGGTCACTTCTCCTGTGTGCCCTGACAGGGAATGGACCAGGGACATCCGCACGCCAGGGTGGAAGCCCTACCACTGAGCCAACCAGCCAGAGCCACCATAACTATGAGTTGATACTTCTCACCTCTCCCTTCCTGTCTCTCTCACTCTCTCTAATGAAAGATACTTTTCCCCCATATAATTCACCTCTGAGGAAATATATTAACTCTCCGGATCTATTAATTAAAAAGATATTAGCTTGACCAGTTGATATTAGCCTGGCTCAGTGGAGAGAGTGTCAGCCTGGGATGCAGAGGACCCAGGTTCAAAACCCTGAGGTCGCTGGCTTGAGCATGGGCTCATCTGGCTTGAGCGTGAGCTCACCAGCTTGAGTGTGGGGTCACTGGCTTGAGTATGGGATCATAGAAATGACCCCATGATCCCTGGCTTGAGCCCAAAGGTTCCTGGCTTGAAGCCCAAGGAGCTGGCGTGAGCCCAAGGTCAGTGGCTTAAGCAAGGGGTCACTGGCTCAGATGGAGCACCCCCTCATCATGGCACATATGAGAAAGCAATCAATGAACAACTAAGGTACCGAAACGAAAAATTGATGCTTCTCATCTCTTTCCCTTCCTGTCTGTCCCTATCTGTCTCTTGCGCTAAAAAAAAAAAAAAAAGAAGAAAAAAATATTATATTATATTAATTATTAGCTGAAAACTTGAGGCTCCAATAAGTGAATACATCTTTTCAAGGTGACAAACCCAGGGAGGGGCAGTGCTGAACTGGAACACTGACAAAAATGACTTCAGATTCAAGGGTCCGGTGAAGCCGTCCTACCACATGAGAGACCCTCCCCACTCTGTTGCCTCTCCCTCTCTGTTCTGACGTGTTCCCTGAACAAAGGACACAGGCTCGTGTCCGGCTATGAGTCTCAAGTGCAGATGGCTTTACAGGTGACTGCTTCAATCTCACTGGATGAGCTTTCCCAATCTTCTGAGTTAGTTCCTCTCCCTTCAGGGACCCGAATCATCTTTTTTACTCACTACAAGCGCCTGGTCAGATGACCTCTGTGTCCATCCAGGGAATAATAAATGGAGTCAGTTAGGAACCAAGAACCTAGCAGGAGACCCGTCCCAATTCGGGAGTCCCCATATAGGTCTCCCAGACACCCCGCCCATCCCGCAGGCTGTCCACTGAGAGCGGCCGACCGGGCTGACATTCGCCGCCCTCCGGGTGGGTGCAGCAGCGCGTATTTGAGTCACCCAATGCCGCGGTCCTGAGACCCCGGACCCAACGCAGGGGCCGGACAGGATGCTAGGACTTCACCACGTGCCGAAGGAGGAGACTCGGGTGAGGATCCCGGGAGGCTCGAAGAGACCCAGCCCGCAGACGGTTCCAGAGGATTCCCGCGGGTTCGAACCAACCCCTGGGCACTCACCATCTCCCGTCACTCAAAGTGCCCTCCCCGCCGACCTGGCACGTAAGAACTACGTGGACACGAGACCTGGGGCTGCGCACCAACGCCGCGATCCGCGGAAAGCAACGTTCACCTCACTCCCACAGAACCTCTAATTAGATGTTGCTCAGGAATCTGACATCTAGATTGAACTGTTTCAGGAACGCCCGCTCCCAGGGGCCGCGGATTGGACAGGCTCCCTAGACCCGCCCCTGACACCTTTGATTGGACAGTTTTCTGGGCCCCGCCCCTGCGTCCTGATTGCTTTCCTATGCATCGTTCTGTCATCCTGAATGGACAAATACCTCAGGCTCCGCCCTCTACATCTTGAGTGGCAGGCCGTTGGGACACTCTTCGCTGACCACAGCCCAGGACATTTGCGGCTAGCAGAACCTGCTCCCTGCCTGGCCTACGGGCATCTGCCTGCAGCTGGGGAATGACATCTGACCCCTCGCCCAGGACCAATAAGTTCTGATGCAGCTTCCTTCCGCAGTGCCCTCTGCCCCGAGCCGGGATAGAACAGGAGGGCCCCGTGATCTGGGGTCAGCCTAGGGCGAAGTACCATTGATCAAGTGCCTTTTGTTTAAAAACAGACACTCAACAGTGACGTCTCCGCGTGCACTGCAGAGTCCCGCTTAGTTTCCAACGGATTTCCGCTAGTTGGAACCAGCCCCTGCGCACTCACCATCTCTCGGCTCTCAAGTTCACCACGGGTCCAGGTACGGTGTGACCTTTGACACCAACCAGGTGGCCCCGCCTTCTGCCTTCACAATGGGTTTTGAGGTCAGCAACCCAAGGCCAGCGGTGAGATTCAGCTGGTGTTGCCGCTTCGGCAGAACCGATACCTGTATTTTTTGTTGAGTTTGGGAACTGGTTGTTAAAATGGCACTGGTAATCAATGTCCTCTCTAAGGTGGGCATCTGGGCCGCCGCCCAATGTGGAAATCACAATTTACAGTCCTTACTCTTTTTTTAAAAAATTATTTATTTATTTATTCATTTTAGAGAGGAGAGAGAATGGGAGGGGGTGGGGAGGAGCAGGAAGCATCAACTCCTATATGTGCCTTGACCGGGCAAGCCCAGGGTTTTTTTTTTTTTTTTTTTTTTTTTTTTTTTTTTTTAATTTTTTATTTATTTATTTATTTTTACAGAGGCAGAGATAGACAGGGACAGACAGACAGGAACGGAGAGAGATGAGAAGCATCAATCATCAGTTTCTCGTTGCGCGTTGCGACTTCTTAGTTGTTCATTGATTGCTTTCTCACATGTGCCTTGACCGCGGGCCTTCAGCAGACCGAGTAACCCCCTGCTGGAGCCAGCGACCTTGGGTCCAAGCTGGTGAGCTCTTTGCTCAAGCCATATGAGCCCGCGCTCAAGCTGGCCACCTCGGGGTCTCGAACCTGGGTCCTTCCGCATCCCAGTCCGACGCTCCATCCACTGCGCCACCACCTGGTCAGGCAAGCCCAGGGTTTTGAACTGGCGACCTCATGGTTCCAGGTCGACACTTTATCCACTGCGCCACCACAGGTCAGGCCATTCCTTACTCATTTTTTTATTTTTATTTTTTGTATTTTTCTGAAGCTGGAAATGGGGACAGTCAGACTACTGCATGCGCCCGACCAGGATCCACCCGGCACACCCACCAGGGGCGATGCTCTGCCCACCAGGGGGCGATGCTCTGCCCCTCTGGGGCGTCGCTCCTTACTCATTTTTAACGTTCACTTGCGCAACAGTGTATTCTAAGCGCCCATAGTCATGTTCATTCTGTCCACAGGTGAAAAAAATTGGACAGAACTATGCTTGTAATATGTATTTATTCATTTGATAAACTCATACCTTTGATGAAATACTACATTTTAATTCCCTCGTGTTTGTTACTTCAGTAAACAAACATATAACATAGAGGAAAAGTGTCAAACAATCTGGGGGTGACAAGCTTTCATTTGTTTCAGCTTTCTGTTAGGCCCAATATTCCCCCAAGATATTATGAGTGCAGTGATGTTCCCTGAACATTGAAACCAATAGCAAGCTAGGACACAATGAACCCATAGAACATAACAGTTTTATTGTTTTTTATCAAGCATTTAATATTTTAAAACTCTTTCTTGGCCCTGGCCGGTTGGCTCAGAGGTAGAGTGTTGGCCCACCGTTTGGAAGTCCCAGGTTCAATTCCCAACCAGGGCACACAGGAGAAGTGCCCATCTGCTTCTCCACCCTTTCCAGACCTCTCCTCTCTCTCTATCTCTCTCTTCCCCTCCCACAGCCAAGGCTCCATTGGAGCAAAGTTGGCCCAGGTGCTGAGGATGGCTCCATGGCCTCCACCTCAGGCACTAGAATGGCTCCAACTGCATGGAGCAACGCCCCAGATGGGCAGAGCATCGCCCCTGTGGGAGTCTGTCTGCCTCCCCACTTCTCACTTCAGAAAAAACAACAACAAAAAAAACAACTCTCTTATAATCTAGTTTTGTGTACCTCTTTAATTGTTCTTATTTAAGTATTAAATGCATGAAATAATAAACTACCTTTTGGTATATCTTTTTTATACTTAAAATAGTCATTAGGGCAGAGAACCAGTTGTTAAATTATTTGAATCCCACCACTGCCCAAAGCCCCTGGGAAGTGAGATACTGGGCTGCATCCTGCACACAGGCTCCTCTCAGCACCGCTTTAAGGGAGATGTTAGAATTCTCAGTGTGCATTTACGCCACAAAGAAATTTATGTCAGATTAGGTCTTCAGTGTATCCCAGAGAATTTTGAAAATGAAAAGGCTCTGATACTGCACAACAGTATGAATGTACCTAATACCACTAAGGTAACTGAATTCCTACTTTAACAAATAAACAGCAAAAAACCTTATATATTTCGGATAAACCTGAAAACTCTTAGTCATCAACCAACCTCTAATATCACTATAATTTTACTACAAACAGAATTTTATTTTTTTATTTCTTGTATTTTTCTGAAGTGAGAAGCAGGGAGGCAGAGAGACAGACTCCTGCATGTGCCCAACCAGGGTCCACCAGCATTCTCACTAGGGAGCGATGTTCTGCCCATCTGGGCGTTGCTCTATTGCAACCGGAGCCATTCTAGTGTCTGAGGCGGAGGCCATGGAGCCATCCTCAGTGCCCAGGCCAACTTGGCTCCAATGGGTGGAGCCTTGGCTGCAGGAGAGGAAGAGAGAGACAAAGGGAAAGGAGAGAGGGGAGGAGGAAGAAGCAAATGGGCACTTCTCCTGTGTGCCCTGGCTGGGAATCGAACCCGGGACTGCCACACGCCAGGCCGACGGTCTACTGCTTAGCTAGCTGGCCAGGGCCGAACAAACAGAATTTTTTAAATTCCTTATGATTTCCAAAAAGGTTTGATATAATCTCATAAGAATTAGTGTTCAGAGGATTTTTTAAAAAGCTTCAAGTTAAAAATAAACTACTCATTGGACTTATAAACTATTAAATAAAATATAGTTTTATGCATTTTTAAAATATGCACTACAACTACTCCGAAATTTCAACAAATCGGTATGGAATTTAGAAGTCGGCCTTCAGATTGTGTCCTGACATGGACCTCTAGCACTCCTGTCTGCTTGCCATAACATGTACAGAGAGCTGTACTAAGAATATCACTCTTAAAAAACATGTCATTTTATTTATTAAAGTGAAAAATGAAGTTGGTCTCTGAATTTTTGACAAAACATTCATTGCCACAAGAGAGTAACAACTATGGAAATCTGAGCGGAAAGAAGTGTGATTAGAGGTATTTGGACCACGCTGGAATGTATTTATGTACATAGAAAACAAAGCCAGTCTCAAACATAAAGAGAAGGCCAGGCAGGACAGAACAAATCCCCTTCTCCCTCCTCCAGCCTTCCACCCTCCCTCCTGCATCTCCCATAAGCAGAGCCTAATGAGAAGCCTCTGACAATGAACGTAGAAACATGTTTTATAGCATTTCCACCCACCCACAGTCACAAAGCAAAGAATGAAAGGGTAAGTGTGGCTAGTAGAATAACAACCCTTTAAAGATGCGCACATCCTAATCAGTGGAACCTGACTGTCACCTCCCACAGCAAAAGGACTCTGTAGATAGGATTTGGTTCAGAACCCTGAAATGGGGATCGCACTGGATTCCCAGGGGAACCCAATATCATCACGGGGGCCTCATGAGAGGAAGGCAGGAGGGCCTGAGTCAGAGATGGAAGAGGCTGCGCTGCTGGCTGTGAAGGTGGAGGAAAGGGACGAAGCCAGGGATGCGGCACCTCTAGAAGCTGGAAGACCAGAAACAATTTTCCTCTGGAGCCTGCCAAAAGAATGTAGCCCTATACACACCTGGGATTTATGCTCTAACCTCCAGAACTGTTACACAAATAAAACTGGTTGTTTTAAGTCACTAAATTGTGGTAATCTGTTACGTTAATAACAGAAAACTCATACGGTGAGTCTGAAGCAGAGAAACAAGAAGTGGCCCAAATAACTTCTATTCCCAATCTCATTTGGGACAGCCATGAATGTTCTATCTGCTCTTTCAACATGATTCTGCTCCTATATAACACATCTTGGAGTGATCTGTTTTTCAGAGAACAACATCTTTGTGTCTGAAACATAGCATTTCTTGTATTTTTTTAATATAGCACTTTTTGTATAGATGATATTCTTAAGTTTTACCCCAAACCATAAATATTCATTTGCAAAACATTAGAAAAGTTAATTTTTACATTCCTCACAAAGGCATATATTAATGATAACCACAACTCAGCGAGAAGGGAGGGGGACACTTTTAAACTATTATGAAACTTTTCAATCATATAAAATATGCAGGGGATAACATTTTGATAGTCATGGATCTACTGCTAAGCTGTATGAAATCCTATTAGTTCACCATACTCTGTGAGATTTCTTGGAGGAAAATATTGCAGATAGAGTTGAAACGCCCTGTGTATCCCCTCCAGGATCCTACTCCTCTCTGTGTCCTCAGGGGAAACCATATTCACAAATGGGATTCTTATTACTTCTAAGCCATATGGACCCATAAACTATAACATTACTGTCCTTATATTCAAATTTTATAAATATGCTATTATCCTATACATATGCAATTTGACTTTTTAAAAAAATATGTATTGATTGATTGATTTTGGACAGACAGAGAGAGAAAAAGGGAGAGAAGCATTCATTTGTTATTCCACTTAGCTGTGCATTCATTGGTCACTTCTCATATGTGCCCTGACTAGGGATCAAAACTGTAACCTTTGTATTTTCAGGATGAAGCTCTTATCTGAGCTAAAAGGTCAGGGCCCATAATTTGACTTTCTTATCCTTCAAAAACTGCTTAATGTTAAATAAACCACAATATACAGGTTTAATGTAATGTTTAATATAAAAAAATAAGATGCCAAAAAAATTAAAGCAGACAATACACCTTCCAAATTAACAGAAAATAAATACACCCTTCCAATACAGACAATATAGTATAAAATAAAGAGAAAATGAAACTTCAAAAAGAAGAAAAATGATATAAAATGTTAGCAGAATTAAAGCCAACATTTATTATAGCAATAACTGATAAAATGTATCCATTAAAAAAAAAGGGGCCTGACCTGTGGTGGCACAGTGGGATAAAGCGTTGACCTGGAACACTGAAGTCGCGGGTTTGAAACCCTGGACTTGCCTGGTCAAGGCACATATGGGAGTTGATGCTTCCAGCTCCTCCCCCCCTTCTCTCTCTGTCTCTCCCCCCCCCCTCTCTCTCTGTCTCTCCCTCTCCTCTCTAAAATGAATAAATAAATAAATAAATAAATAAATAAATAAATAAAAAGGATTATAGCCTGACCTGTGGTGGCACAGTGGATAAAGCGTTGACCTGGAATGCTGAGGTCACTGGTTCAAAACCCTGGGCTTGCCTGGTCAAGGCACGTATGGGAGTTGATGCTTCTTGCTCCTCTCCCTTTCTCTCTCTCTCTCTCTCTCTCTCTCACTCTTACTCTCTCTCCTCTCTAAAATGAATAAATAAATAAATGAAAAAAAATCTTGAAAAGTTAAAAAAAAGGATTATACAATCCAATCAAAAATGGGCAAAAGAAATGAATAGACACTTCTCCAAAGAGGACATACAGATGATCAATAGGCAGATGATAAAATGCTCAACATCACTAATCATTAGAGAAATGCAAATTAAAACCACAATGAGATACCACCTCACACCAGTAAGAATGGCGCTCATTTACAAAACAACACGATAGGTGCTGGCAAGGATGTGAAGAAAAGGGAACCCTCCTGCACTGCTGGTGGGAATGCAGACTGGTGCAGCCACTGTGGAAAACAGTATGGAGATTCCTCAGAAAATTAAAAGTGGAACTGCCTTTTGACCCAGCCATCCCACTTTTAGGAATATATCCTAAGAATACCAAATCAGGCCTGACCTATGGTGACACAGTGGATAAAGCGTCGACCTGGAAATGCTGAGGTCGCCGGTTCGAAACCCTGGGGCTTGCCTAGTCAAGGCACATATGGGAGTTGATGCTTCCAGCTCCTCCCCCCTTCTCTCTCCTCTCTCTCTCTCTCCTCTCTAAAATGAATAAATAAAATAAAAAAATTTTTTTAAAATAAAATAAAACCCTCTCGATAAAAAAATAATAATAAAAAAAAGAATACCAAATCACTGATTCAAAAGAAGAAATGCACCCCCATGTTTATTGCAACATTGTTTACAATAGCCAAGCTCTGGAAACAGCCCAAGTGTTCATTAGTGGACAAGTGGATTAAAAAGCTATGATACTTAGACACAATGGAATACTACGCAGCTATGAAAAAGAAGGAAATCTTACCTTTTGCAACAACATGGATGAACCTGGAAACTATTATGCTAAGTGAAATAAACCAGGCAGAGAAAGAAAAACATCATATGACCTCACTCATTTGAGGAATCTAATGAACAATGTGAACTGAGGAGTAGAATAGAGGCAGAGGCGGGTCAAAGAGACCAGAGGGAAAGCAGACAGAGGGAAAGGGGATGAGACGGTGGGATCAGAGAAGGGAAAGAGATTAGTGAAATTATATATACATAACACAGCATTATAGAGAGCAGGACAGCAAATCCTGGAGGGAAGAGGGGAAGGCGTTAGGGGGAGGGGGCAAGGGGGATGTTGAGAGGAACACGGGGATGGGGGGAGATATATTTGGGGGGATACTTGAATCTATAAACACAATAAATTAAAATCAATTTTTTTTTTGTATTTTTCTGAAGCTGGAAAAAAATCAATTTTAAAAAAGGATCATAAAACAAAATCCATCTGTATGTTAAAGAGAGCTACAGGGGGTTTAAAACATTGAAATTCAGTCCTGATCAATTATTTCAGTGGTTGGAGCATCGTCCTAGTACATCATTGTTGTGGGTTGAATCCCTAATTAGCGCACATACAAGAATAAACCAATTGCCCTGGCCAGACAGTTCGGTTGGTTAGAGCAGTGGTCCTCAACCTTTTTTGGGCCATGGACCGGTTTAATGTCAGAAAATATTTTCACGGACCGGCCTTTAAAGGTGGGATGGATAAATGTATCACGTGACCGAGACAAGCGTCAAGAGTGAGTCTTAGATGGATGTAACAGAGAGAATCTGGTCATTTTTTAAAAATAAAACATCGTTCAGACTTAAATATAAATAAAACGGAAATAATGTAAGTTATTTATTCTTTCTCTGCGGACCGGTACCGGTCTGCGGCCCAGGGGTTGGGGACCACTGTGTTAGAGCATCATCTGAAAGAGCAAAAATGGCTGGTTTGATTCCCGGTCAGGGAACATACAGAAAGAGATGTTCCTGTCTCTCTCCTGTTCTCTCCCTTCTGCTCTCTAAAATATTCATAAAATAAACATTTTTAAAAATCAAACAACTATGAATGCATAAATAAGTGGAACAACAAATTGATGTTTCTCTCTCATTTCCCTTCTCTCTAAAATTAATAAATAAACAAAATTATCTTAAAAGTTGAAATTCAGCCTGACCAGGCAGTGATGCAGTGGATAAAGCATTGACCTGAGATGCTGAGGACCCAGATTCGAAATCCGAGGTCGCCGGCTTGAGCATGGGCTCACCAGCTTGAATGCAGGGTTGCTGGCATAAGTGTGGGATCATTGACATGATCCCATTGTCACTGGCCTGAGCCCAAGGTTGCTGGCATGAGCAAGGGGTCACTGGTTCAGCTGGAGCCCCCCAACCTCGGTCAAGGCATGTATGACAGGCAATCAATGAACAACTAAAGTGATGCAACCACAAGTTGATGCTTCTCATCTCCCTCCCTTCTTGTCTGTCTTCTCTGTCTGTCTTCTCTGTCTCCGTCTCTCTCTGTCACTAAAATAAAAACTGAAATTCAAAGGAGGTGAAAAATATTGCCAAAAACAGATTTTGTTTAAAAGACAGAGGTGATGCTATTAATTAAAGCAGAAAAAGAGACAACTTTAAAATGATAAAGGGTACAATTCACAATGAAGTCCTGCCATGAGTTATTTACAAATAAAGCATAAAATAAAAATAAATAAAAAAACAACAAAAATGAAGCAGAAAAATAACAGAAAGTAGTGAGGGAAATTAAACACAATGGTAATGGAAAACTGTAACTTAGTTCTTTTGAGCTAATTATCTTTGAATCAGCAATGCAAGGACAATCAGTGTTTCTCAACTATAATTGAAAGAGAAGGAAAAAAAAAAAAAAGAGAAGGAACACCAGTAAAATAACATAGTGTGTATTTTAAAAATGCATATTACTGGGCTCCAATTCTTACTAAATCTGAACCACCTGACATGAAATTTGAGAGCCATTGTTTAATAAGATTGATTCAATAAGGCCCTGGCCAGTTGGCTCAGCGGTAGAGCGTTGGCCTGGCATGCAGGAATCGCAGGTTTGATTCCCGGCCAGGGCACACAGGAGAAGCACCCATCTGCTTCTCCACCCCTCCCCCTCTCCTTCCTCTCTCTCTCTTCCCCTTCCGCAGCCAAGGCTCCATTGGAGCAAAGATGGCCCGGGCGCTGGGGATGGCTCTGTGGCCTCTGCCTCAGGTGCTAGAATGGCTCTGGATGCAACAGAGCGATGCCCCAGATGGGCAGAGCATCGCCCCCTGGTGGGCATGCTGGGTGGATCCCAGTCAGGCACATGCGGGAGTCTGTCTGACTGCCTCCCCATTTCCAGCTTCAGAAAAATTAAAAATAAAATAAAATAAATTAAAAAAAAAAGATTGATTCAATAGATGAGCCAGATACCTAATCACAAAAGCAGAGAATACAGCTGCTTCTCAAGATCTCTAAAACACTTCTAAAACTTAGTCACATGGTAAGCCTCAATAAATTTCAGATTCAAAACAGTAGACACATTTTCAAGCTACAGCATATTAAAAGCAGAAATTTAATTTAAAAAAATAAAGATGAAGGGCATCTATGAAAATCCTACAGTTAACATCACATTCCATGGTGAAAGACTGAATACTTTTCTCTAAGATAAGGAACAAAGCAAGAAAATCTGTTCTCAACACTCCCATTCAACATAGTACTGAAGGAGAGAGCCAGTGCAATAAGGTAAGAAAAATAACTTGTATTTTTAAAAAGGAAGGAAGACATAGAAAAACCCAGAAGTTCAAAAAATATTATCCTCTCTCAAAATACTTTTCAGTCATAGAAATAAAAACAAAACTGTTTTTTTTTTAATGAGCATAAAACCACATGTAAAAACAGCTAAATTTAAGCTCTCCTCTAGTAAATACCTCATCTTAATTGCTCCAATGATTCACATCTCAACTTAAATTCAGATGTTCAGAAAGGCCTTATCTGAGGTTGTTTCCTCTCTTATTATCTATTACAGCAGCATCCTGTTTTTGTGCTGCAAAGAATCTACCAAAAATTGCCCTGGCTGGATAGCTTGGTTGGTTAGAGCATCATCCCAAAGCACAGACGTTGCTGGTTCAATCCCCAGTCAAGGCACGTACAGGAGATCAATGTTCCTGTCTCTCTCTCACTATAATCAATCAATAATTTCTTTAAAAAAAAGAGTCTACCAAAATCTGTAACTATTTAATTAAAGTACTTGGTTACTTATTGAACAACTCTCCCTGCCCCTCACTCCATCATGGATCTGGCTACAGAACATGTAGGGCTAACTACAAAATGAAAACTTAGGGTACACTTTTCAAAATTATTAATATTGAGCCTGACCAGGCAGTGGCGCAGTGGATAGAGCGTTGGACTGGGACGTGGAGGACCCAGGTTCAAAACCCCGAAATCACCAGCTTGAGTGAGGGCTTGTCTGGTTTGAGCAAAGCTCACCAGCTTGAGCCTAAGGTCACTGGCTTGAGCAAGGGGTCACTCAGTCTGCTGTAGTCCCCACGGTCAAGGCACATATAAGAAAGCAATCAATGAACAACTAAGGTGTCACAACAAAGAATTGATGCTTCTCATCTCTCTCCCTTCCTGTCTGTCCCTATCTGTCCCTCTCTCTCTGTCTCTGCTACAAAAAAAGAACAATATTATTAATACTGAGATGGATAGAGCAGAATTTTAAACCAGCCATACAACCTTTCTGACAGCAGAGTCTTGGGCGACTGTACAGGTCACATGCCCGTGAAGCCACCCTGCTTCCTCATCACTGGAATATGTCTATCTTACATACAGCCACCGGGCACCACAGAGAGTTCAGATACTCTCTAAATACTTGTTGGCAGAAGGGAAAGGTCAAAACTGAAAAATGGAACTCACAGCACCTCTAAGTCAACTATGCCTAAGAATATGGTGAAAGCCATAGATACTTTCTCCAGAGAGCACATCTGTAGTCTCCAACACACATTCTGTATCCAGCTCATGGTTGTTTATGGAGTCCTTAAAGAGATTCATCCATCAAACCACTATGGTCTACACCAGGGGTAGTCAACCTTTTATACCTACTGCCCACTTTTGTATCTGTTAGTAGTAAAATTTTCTAACCGCCCACCGGTTCCACAGTAATGGTGATTTATAAAGCAGGGAAGTAACTTTACTTTATAAAATTTATAAAGCAGAGTTACAGCAAGTTAAAGCATATAATAATAATTATTTACCAAGTACTTTATGTCAGATTTTCGCTGTTTGGCAGAATAAATCTTTATAAAACAACTTACTATAGTTAAATCTATCTTTTTATTTATACTTTAGTTGCTCCGCTACCGCCCACCATGAAAGCTGGAATGCCCACTAGTGGCCGGTAGGGACCAGGTTGACTACCACTGGTCTACACAGACCCCAGATAAGGGAACCTCTCCTTTAACAAAAGGCAACTATATTCATGTGATCAGGTCCCACGTAAATTAATAAAGACCTGAACCTGCCTGACCAGGCTGTGGGGCAGTGGATAGAGCGTCGGACTGGGATGTGCAGGACCCAGGTTTGAGACCCTGAGGTCACCAGCTTGAACACCAGGCTCATCTGGTTTGAGCAAAGCTCACCAGTTTGGACCCAAGGTCGCTGGCTAGAGCATGGGGTTCCTCGGTCTGCTGTAGCCCCACGGTCAAGGCACATATGAGAAAGCAATCAATGAACAACTAAGGTGTCCCAATGAAAACTAATGATTGATGCTTCTCATCTCTTTCCTTTCCCGTCTGTCTGTCCCTATCTATCCCGCTCTCTGACTCTTTCTCTCTGTCTCTGTAAAATAAATAAGGAAGGAAGGAGAGGAGGGAGGGAGGGAGGGAGGAAGGGAGGGGGAAAAAAAGAAAAAAGAAAGTAAGAAAGAAAAAAAGAAAGAAACAAACCTGACAGGCAACACTCCTCTTTAGCTCTAGGGAAAGGGGAAGATTCAGATGAGTTAGATGTCTTCTGAGGAAGAATGTAGAACACAGCTTCCCTAAACCCTCCTAATGTGGCATTGGCTTTGTACAGGTTTCTCAAATTCAAATCTGGATTCCACTACTTTCTAGTGTGTGCCTTTGGGCAAGTTACCTTAATTCTGTTCACCTCCTGTATCATGGGGACGGGAAGAACTACTATCTCATGGGTTGTTGAAAAGGTTAAATGAAGAAACATAAGGCCTGACCTGTGGTGGTGCAGTGGATAAAGCATTGACCTGGAACAGTGAGGTGGCCGGTTCAAAACCCTGGGCTTGCCTGGGATAAGGCACATATGGGAGTTGATGCTTTCTGCTCCTCCACGCCCTCTCCCTCCCTCTTCCCTCTCTAAAGTGAATAAGTAATTAGTAATTTTTAAAATCTTTTTTAAAAAGAGAAAAAATAGAAACACAGTGCTGGAGCGGTATCAGGAATGCAGGAAGCACCAATAACAGTGAACAATGGCGATGACGATAATGTGTATCAGCACTCTTGGTCTCTACTCTGGCAAACACACCTCACAGTTGGGACTTTTCCCAGGCCACCAACAGTCACCCCACCTCTTCTTGTCCCCTAAGTCCTTTTGCACTGTATTCCAGTCATCTTGGTACCCACAGTCCTCCCTAACTGGTCAATGAACGGAATATCCCGTGGTGTTGTTTGATTCTTAATTATTGTAAAAATGATTCCAGAAATAGCAAAAGTTAAAAAAAATCACACATAATCACACAACCCTGACCAGTAAAGTTCATTTCTGCATGTCCCTGTCCAGCCTTTGCCCATGTATGTATATATTTTAACTTTATAGGATAGAACTATGTATACTATTTTGTACCCTATTTTTCACATTGCTCCCCAAACACTTTCTGTCTTAACATACACTCTGTATTATATATAGTAGAGTGTGGGACAAGTCAAGACCTCACTAAAGACCAACAGCAGTGGGATAATTATGTAAAGTATTGAAAGATCTTTTTATTGAATAATTTTAGAGACAGAATTAGGAAGGGAGAAAGAGACAGAGAGAAATATTGATCTGTTGTTCCACTTCATTGTGCATTCATATGTTGCTTCTTATATGTGGACCAACTTGGGGTTGAACCTGAAGCCCTAGAGCATGGGGATGACACTCCAACCAGCTAAGCTACATGACCAGAGCTTGAAAGATTACTGAAACAAAAAGTTGAAACAGAATATCTTTTTTTTTTTTTTTTCCAGAATATCTTTTGATTCAACAACGCAATGTGATCATTCTTAGCAAAATCCCATTCCATGTTAGTATTGCAATTTATTGATCTTTTCTAAGAAGGTGGAACTCATTGAGCATAGCTCAGTGGCAATTTCCCCCACCACAAGGCCCCTCTGAGATCTAGATCTCAGAGCTTTTATTTAAGAATGTGGCATAAGCCTATCTTTTTTAAGCAGGACATCAGAAGGGCAATGTCTAATCATACTTACTTGGTAGAGTGCTAAAAAAGTATTTTGCAGGGCAGCAAGCCAGCTCTAAAATGAAATAAAGTGGCTGCTCTGATAGAAAGCCTTCCCACAGGCAATGATTTTATAGGTTTTTTGAGTAGTATGAGTTTTCTGATGGGTGACAAGAGAAGAACTCTGGCTAAATGCCTTTCCACACTCATCACAGCTATATGGTTTTTCTCCAGTGTGAGTTCTCTCATGCCTAATCCGGGAGGACCTCTGGCTAAAGGCTCTTCCACACTGATTACATTCATAGGGGTTCTCACCAGTGTGAGTTCGCTCATGCTGGTTAAGTGATGAGCGGTCACTGAAGGCCTTCCCACATTCATTACATGCATAGGGCTTCTCGCCGGTATGTGTTCGCTTGTGCAAGATCAGGTAAGAACTCTGGCAGAAGGATTTTCCACAGTCCTTGCATTTATAGGGTTTTTCCCCTGTGTGAATCCTCTGATGTTGGGTAAGAGAAGAAATCCTGTTGAAGGCTTTCCCACATTCACTGCATGCATAGGGCTTCTCTCCAGTATGAGTTCTCAAGTGTCGAGTGAAGTTTGAGCTGTGTGTAAAGGTCCTCCCACATTCCTGACATTCATATGGTCTTTCTCCTGTATGAATTCTCTGATGTTCACTCAGGGAATGCCTCCGGTTAAACACTTTCCCACAATGGAAACAATCATAGCGCTTCTTCATCATATTAATTTCGTTGTGTATTGTAAGAGCCAGATCATGATAAAATGATTTCCTACTTTCAGCATATGTGGACGTTTGAGTTCTTTTGTGTTGCAAAAGTGGACAATTTTGGCTGAGGTCTTTCCCACATTCATTACTTTCAAAGGGTCTCTGCTCTGTAGATCCCATCTGATGATGGTTTAAGAATGGATCAGCTACTAAACACTTAATATCTAGGTCACAGTTATGGAAGTGTTTTCCTACAGAACCTCCCCGTGATAAAACAAAGTCTGTGCTCAGATTATAGCTTTCCCCAAATTCATGCCAGGCAGCAGCCTTCTCTCGAGCAAATGCCTTTGATTTGATGTATACCACTTGCCTCGAAAGCCTCTGGGGGTCTCCATGATTCTCTTCAAGTTGACTACAACCCAAGTTTTCTCTGGGGAGCTTTGTAATGTTCATCCCACCAGGCGGTTCTTCCCCCAAAACCACCTTCTTGTAAACTGACTCATCGCTTGTCAGTTCAGTCTCCCAATCTGAAATAAATTGAAGGGGCAAATAATAATAATAATAATAAAACTTCTAACTTAAGAATGGTAGGACAGAAGTATCTCCAACATGTACAAGGGACTTGTAGATTCATGTTCAAGTGTCAGCTTTCAACACAGGGCAACAGCCAGAAAAATGAGAGATGGATCTGTAAGCTGGGGTGCTGAGGACAGGATGCAGCATAAAGTTTGATGATGGAGAAAAATGTACCTGTCGAATTGATTCACACAAAAGGGGGAATAAGAATGACTGAGAGAAATAACTTATCAAGAAAGGAGAGAGGAAAGAGATATAACTAGAGGCACAGATAGAATTGCTTTATGAAGGAAATGGGACATTCTTTCCTCTGCATCCAATAGGGGTAGAAGGGAGTATATGGTAGGAAAAGGTTGCTGAAGGATGAACCAAAGGTATCCAAGAAAGTGCCACCAAGAACCTCGGCCTTCTCCTTAATAATTATGGCCTCTGTGGAGAGATTTCTGACCTACAGTCCCCAGGACACTGTCTCCATCCCAAATTCTCATGCATGCCTGGTTCTCACCTGAATAGGCCTGGACAATCCCTCCCTGCCACCCCCTCCATCAACATGGCTTCTCCTTGCTCCAAGTGGAAAGACACCTGTGGCCGAAAGAGTGAACACCCTGCCCATAGGAGAAGACTGGTGTCTTGAGAGGTTTGTGCTGGGGAAAACGTACCATCCTCAATGGCTGTATCAGTGCCCTGGTTCTTCAAGGCTTCCGAGAGAGACAAGAGCATGGCTGGAGAAATGACACGCTAACTCAGCTAAAATTTGTATCTTCTGAATTAAAAAACGGTGGCTCTTACACTTCCCTCAAAGACATACAAGTGGCCAGCAAGCCCATGCAAAGATGCTCCTCATCATTTGTCACTAGGAAAATGTAAATCAGAACCATAATAAAACACCAAAAAGACAAACAACCCAATCAAAAAATGGACAGAGGACCTAAATAGACATTTCTTTAAAGAGGACATATAGATGGCCCATAGACATAAAAAAAAAAAGCTCAACATCTCTAAACATCAGGAAAATACAAATTAAAACCACAGAGAAATATCATCTCACACCTGTCAAAATGGTCAAAATCAATAAATCCACAAAGGCCCTGGCCGGTTGGCTCAGTGGTAGAGCGTCGGCCTGGTGTGCAGGAGTCCCAGGTTCGATTCCCGGCCAGGGCACACGGGAGAAGCACCCATCTGCTTCTCCACCCCTCCCCCTGTCCTTCCCCTCCCGCAGCCAAGGCTCTATTGGAGCAAAGTTGGCCTGGGCGCTAAGGATGGCTCCAAGGCCTCTGCCTCAGGCGCTAGAATGGCTCTGGTTGCAACAGAGCAATGCCCCAGATGGGCAGAGCATCGCCCCCTGGTGGGCGTGCTGGGTGGATCCCGGTTGGTCGCATGTGGGAGTCTGTCTGACTGCCTCCCCGTTTCCAGCTTCAGAAAAATAAAAAATAAATAAATAAAATAAATCACAAAAAAACAAGTGTTGGTGAGGATGTGGAGAAAAGGGAACCCTCCTGCACTGCTGGTGGGATTGCATATTGGTGCAGCCTCTGTGGGAAACAATATAGAGGTTCCTCTAAAAATTAAAAATAGAACTGCCATATGACCCAGCAATCCCACGTCTGGGTATTTATCTGAAGAAATCCAAAACACTAATTCAAAAAGATACATGCATGCCTATGTTCATTGCAGCATTATTTACAATAGCCAAAGTATGGAAGCAACCCAAGTGTCCACTGATAGACAAGTGGATAAAGATGTGATACATACATACAATGAAATTTTACATAGCCATAAAAAAGAGCGAAATCTTATCATCTGCAACAACGTGGATGGACCAATAGGATATTATGTGAAATGAAATTACTCAGACGAATACCATATGATTTTGCTTGTATGTGGAATCTAAAGACCAAAACAAACAAATAAACAAAAGAGAAATAGACTTATAGAAATAGAAAACAAAGTGATGGCTGTCAAAAAAGACTGATGGTTATCAGATGGGAGGGGGCCTGGGGGACTGGATGAAAAGGTGAAGGGATTAAGAAGTACAAATTGGCAGTTACAAAGCAGTCCTGGGGATGTAAAGTACAGCACAGGGAACACAGTAAATAATATTGTAATGACTGTGTATGGTGCCAGGTGGGCACTAGACTTATCAGGGATCACTTTATAAGTTATATAAATATCCAAACACTATGCTGTATACTTGAAACGAATATAATATTGAATGTCAACTACAATTGAAAATTAAAATAAAATTAACCCACAATACCTATTAGGATGGCTATAATTTTTTTTAAAGAAAGTAAGTATTGAAGAGGATGTGGAAAAACTGGAACCTGCACACATTGTAAAATAAGGCAGCTGCTGTGGAAAACAGTCTGGAGTTTCCTTGAAAAGTTAAATACATATGCCCCAGCAATTCCACTTCTGGTGCAGACCCAAAAGAATCAAAAGCAGGGACTCAGAGATATTTGCACATCATGTCCACAGCAGCAGGATTCATAATAGCCAAAAGGTAGAAGCAACCTAAGTGTCCATCAACAGATGAACAGATAAACACAATGTGGTCCATCCATACAAGGGAATATTATTCAGCCTTAAAAAGGAAGGAAATTCTGACACCTGCTACAGGATGGACGAGTATTGAGGACATTATGCTCAATGACATAAGCCAGACACAGAAAGACAAATGCTGTGTGATTCCACTCACAGGAGGTCCCTGGAGGAGTTAGAGCCATAGAGACAAGAAGCAGATGGCGAGTGCCAAGGCCTGGGGGATGGGGAAAGGCAGTTAGTGTTTAATGGGTACAAGGTTTCTGTTTGAGGTGATGAAAAGATTGTGGAAACAGATAGTACTAATGGTTATACAACATTGTAAATGTAATCACTGACACTGAATTATACTCTTAAAAAATTATTAAGAAGGCAAATTGTATGTCATGCATATTTTGTCATAAAAAATTTTTTTTAGCCTGACCAGGCGGTGGCGCAGTGGATAGAGCGTCAGACTGGGATGCCGAGGACCCAAGTTCGAGACCCCGAGGTCACCAGTTTGAGCGCGGGCTCATCTGGTTTGAGCAAAAGCTCACCAGCTTGGACCCAATGTCGCTGGTTCAAGCAAGGGGTTACTCAGTCTTGCTGAAGGCCTGCGGTCAAGGCATATATGAGAAAGCAGTCAATGAACAACTAAGGTGTCGCAATGCGCAATGAAAAACTAATGATTGATGCTTCTCATCTCTCCGTTCCTGTCTGTCTGTCCCTGTCTATCCCTCTCTCTGACTCTCTCTCTCTGTCTCTGTAAAAAAAAAATTTTGCCCTGGCCAGTTGGCTCAGTGGTAGAGCGTCAGCCTAGCGTGCGGAGGACCCGGGTTCGATTCCCAGCCAAGGCACACAGGAGAAGCGCCCATTTGTTTCTCCACCCCTCCGCTGCGCCTTCCTCTCTCTCTCTTCCCCTCCCGCAGCCAAGGCTCCATTGGAGCAAAGATGGCCCGGGCGCTGGGGATGGCTCTGTAGCCTCTGCCTCAGGCGCTAGAGTGGCTCTGGTCGCAACATGGCGACGCCCAGGATGGGCAGAGCATCGTCCCCTGGTGGGCAGAGCGTTGCCCCATGGTGGGCGTGCCGGGTGGATCCCGGTCGGGCGCATGCGGGAGTCTGTCTGACTGTCTCTCCCTGTTTCCAGCTTCAGAAAAATGCAAAAGAAAAAAAAAAAAATTTTTTTTTAACTTATGGCTATTTACCTGGGCAGAAAAAGTGCAAGTCCCTTGACTCTGGACTCAAGAGAAATCAGGAACCTTATAATGCCTAAACTAAGATACGCATTTCAATAGCAGCTCCAGCTATAATATACAGCTGGATATACAGAGGATCCTCATAACATTGATGAGATGCCATAGGAACTTTTTTTTTGTTTGTATTTTTCTGAAGCTGGAAACGGGGAGAGACAGTCAGACAGAGTCCCGCATGCGCCCAACTGGGATCCACCCGGCACGCCCACCAGGGGATGATGCTCTGCCCCTCCGAGGCATCGCTCTGTTGCGACCAGAGCCACTCCAGCGCCTGGGGCAGAGGCCAAGGAGCCATCCCCAGCGCCTGGGCCATCTTTGCGCCAATGGAGCCTCGGCTGCGGGAGGGGAAGAGAGAGACAGAGAGGAAGGAGAGGGGGAGGGGTGGAGAAGCAGATGGGCGCTTCTCCTGTGTGCCCTGGCCGGGAATCAAACCCGGACTTCTGCACGCCAGGCTGACGCTCTACCACTGAGCCAACTGGCCAGGGCCAGGAACTTTTGTTTACATCAATTAGCCTATATAAAGTTGTTATGTGGTTTTGTTATATGTCATTCTGCCACAGTTTCAAAAACTTCTTGATGATGTTATATAAGGACTTACCGTATGGAAGAAATCAGGTTATTGTGTTGGATAAACCAGCAGACCATGAACCCAGATGGGCAGAACATGGCTGTATCAATAAACGCCCACTTTCTAACATAGCTCTTGACACACAGTAGATGCTAAATAAGGGTGACCTGCTGAGCATGGGGGTGTATGATGCCGTCCTTACCCAGTGACGCCAGGTTCCTGCAGGTCTCCATCATCACCTCTCTGTAGAGCTCCCTCTGAGCACCATCCAGCAGCTCCCACTCCTCCTGGGAGAAGTCCATGGCCACATCCTGGAAGGTCACTGACTCCTAAAAGATCACATCAGTTTTGCTCAAGAAGCAACATCCCCATCCACGGTCACAGGAATGAGGCTGAGGATGGGGGCACCAGAGTCAGATGGAGCAGAGTGCAAAGTCCAGAAGTCATACTCTAACTGCTAGCATCTTGTGGGTCCTTGTCTTTGCCTCACATTCACAGGAATGAACAGACCCTGGGCCTACTGTTAACAAAACAAGGACGGCCAGCACACAGGTCTGATGGAAATATTTTGCCCATTTCTTATTGAACTGGTGATTCTAAATCTGTAAATATGACATTTCCCCTTGAGAATCTTACCCCGTTTATTCTAAACATCTGTAGATCTGTGACTATGCCACTCCATGGCTATGGGATGGTTAGGTATATTACTGACATTCTTGGGAAACGGCCTCCTTATCTGTTCAGTGGGAAGAACCATTGCAACCTCACAAGGTTGTAGCAAGGGCTAATTAGCTTATGCTGGTGAGGCATCTGTTATACATAAGGTCAGAGAAACTAGAAGCTATACCTAGCAATCCGGTGTGACCAAACGGACCCTGATTCCAAACTTGAAGTTGGTAGAGACTGGTTCTCTGCTATGACTTAGGGTTGCATGTTACAAGGCAAAAAGGGAGCAAGAAGTGGGATTTGTTACCTGGCCCAACTCACTGAAATATGACAAGAGCATTGTTTGGGAAAAGGAGGGACAAAGGGATATGGTATGACCAATATTTGGTGCCTGGCTGGCTATTGTGGCATCAGTAGTATGAACTGGCTGCTGGGTGCTGTCTGTACCCAAAGGTAAAAATTACCTATGGAATTTGAAAACGAGAACTCCACCTCCAGGAAAATGGGCATGTTAGAGCACCTGGTTGTTTTCAGCCATTCTGCTGAAGTGGTAGGATTCATTATTTTTTAATGTTTATTTTATTGATTTTGGAGAGAGAGGTAGGGAGAGAGACACAGGAACATTGATCTGTTCCTGTATGTGCCCTGACTGGGGACTGAATCAGCAACCTCCGCACTTTGGGAAGATGCTCTAACCAACTGAACCATCTGGGCTAAGTGGCAGGATTTTTTTTTTTTTTTTCATTTTTCTGAAGCTGGAAACAGGGAGAGACAGTCAGACAGACTCCTGCATGCGCCCGACCGGGATCCACCCAGCACGCCCACCAGGGGCGACGCTCTGCCCACCAGGGGGCGATGCTCTGCCCATCCTGGGCGTTGCCATGTTGCGACCAGAGCCACTCTAGCGCCTGGGGCAGAGGCCACAGAGCCATCCCCAGCGCCCGGGCCATCTTTGCTCCAATGGAGCCTCAGCTGCGGGAGGGGAAGAGAGAGACAGAGAGGAAGGA